>NW_026294699.1:4392500-5791250 GCF_026119805.1 Tympanuchus pallidicinctus | reverse complement strand
GCTTTTGGAGTGAGTGGGTGGGGAAACTAGGTAGGGAGAGATACCTAAATGGAGACAAAAAGCAAAATTTTTTTTTATATTTCAGCAAAATTCACCTTCCTAACATCTTAAACTTGGGAAGCCTTGCTCATTACAGCCACCTTGAAATGTGAAGGCAAGCTAGCAAGGAAATGGTCTTTTTAGGATGAGACCTGAAGATGACTTCAATGTTGGAACTATTGACCTTTATGAAGCCACATGCCCTAAAGCACAGGCTGTGAACACACAGTATGGGCATACACATGACTCAAAGAACTCGTATTTAGATTTGAATGGAGAGAGTCAGACTTAGTGTGCAGTCTGATCACAAATTAAGTGTGAGCTGGAAAAACAAACCTGGTCTTGAATAGCAAGTATGATGCATTTAGCATAAAATACGAGTTAAGGGGAAAAATGACTCTTCTGTTTGCAGCAATGTAATTCCCTCTGAGATTTAATTAATGGTTCTCATTTATTCTTATTTCTCTGTTATGTGAGTGCTGAGTATAAAAATACATTTAATTTGGTCTCTAGGCAGCAAACAAATTCATTTAATATTGATATAGAAGCACCTCAGGGTTTTAAGAAGAAAAGCGAAGAGGGGACATGCACAGGAAATGTGTTCAGCAGTATTGATATTAGAGTGGGTTTGAATGGCTTTAGCATTCAGAGTGAATTTTCATGAGAACTGGATTTATATTCCTGCAAAACAATTCACATAACTGGGAATTATCTTCAATAGTGCATTAGATAAATGGAGGCTCGACGCTATAACCCACTGAACACCACTTTTGGGGTGCATAGAAGACATTAGAATAGCACCTATGTTCTTTTATCTTTTTTCAATTAAGATAATAAGCTTTCCTTTGGATAATGTTGTGTGGAGGAATAAATTTCAGATTAAGCAAATCTTCCTGTTGGATAAGACAGTATATCACACGTTCCACTACATTATTGAAAGTGACGGAGTAGCCAACCTGCAAAGATCTCCTGCAAGCAAAGAACACTGGAATGAGGTGGGCATTGAAGGATGAATTGAGCAAGTCAGCTGGAGGGCTTCTTTCCTTAAATTAATGGAGATTTTGATACCAGCTTCCAATTAATTAATCTTTGCCTTTGGGCTTTTACATGTACCAAGCTTGGTTGCAGACCTCTTGGCATCAAGAAGGGCAATCCAGTACTAGAAATGTATAATCCCAGATTTACATGAAAAAGGCTGCAATTTAAAGGCAGCTGAGCTACTTTTGAGGAGTGTATTTCTGTAGAAGAGGCTAGAACTTTAAGCAATAGCCTAAAGTTTCATCTAGTGATTGTTGAGTAGCTATGTTTAGCATATAGGATCTAGAAAGGAGACAAATTTGAGAAGGTTTTAGTCCTGTCTTGTGACACTCAGACTAGCAAAAGAGATATTTAAAAGGAGAATATTGAATGCATAGTTCAGGACTGAAAATTGCTCGGGACTCATTGCAAAAACAGACAGGAGGCAATAATAGTGAATGCTGAGAGTTTTACAGCACTAAAAGTACTGTGGGGGCAGAAATAGTAGCGCTTCAGTTTCCTGATGATTCTACATGACGTGACATTTTGAATCCTGCTCAGTTCCATGTAACACCATCTGCTCTCACTCCTGTAAATCAGCCAATAAGGAAGCACAGGTATCTCTGCTTTTGATAACATGAGTGATTTATTTGTTAGCAAGATTTGGAGTGGGGAATACAGATTTCTCTTTTGGCTCCTGTAATTGCATCATCCATCAATTCTCTTAGGCAATGGAGATACTTTTCTCTGACCCAGTGCTAATTTTAGTTAATTTAGCTCACTTAGTTTAATTTTTATTTTACTTTGTTTTTCATATTTGTTGCAGCTTAATTGCATAGGAGTCTGGCAGTTTGCCTGTGAAGCTGGGTTTTCTGTTCACTCCTTTAAAATCTTACGTACATATATTAAAATATAGTTCTATCATTTTGAAACCAGATGATATAGGCAGGAGTGTGCAGCTGAACTGGGGGCTGAAGGCCATTTAGTGCTTCTGTAAACCTCTGCCTTGTTGATACCATGCAGTTTCCACCACTGATTCTTCTCTCTAATCATCTTCCATGTCTTTCAACCTTGGGAAAGGCATAATAATAGCATACTCACTGATCAGCTTTTCTTCTTTCTGGTCTTAAGAATAGCTTATAGTATTTAATTACTGTGCCACCAGTACATGATTTTCCAGTGTATTGGGTCTTGTGTGGCCTTCTGTCCAGGTGGGGTAGTGCTCGGTAAAGCATGAAGCAGGAAAGGATTTGACCTGCATGCTGTGAGATGGGAAGAAGTTGAACTCTGGCTTAAACTCCTGAGTGGTGGTAGCAGCACACAGTTAGAGTAGTGGAGGAAAAATGTAAGAGTTGGTGTTTTTAGCACTTGGATTTATGAGTTACGTGGCTTCACAGATAGGAAGTTTGAAGAAATTAATGTTTGCCCCTTCCTCCTTTGTACCGATATGCTTATTTCTACTACCTCATGGTGGAAAAGGGAAGGAAAAAAAGTGAAAATAAGCAGATGTTTGCATGCATTTTTCTGTTGGATTGATGAGGCACCTTGCCTTCAAAAATGGTTTGGATAGGAGAGTGTAGATGTGCTTTATCCACTGTGTTTTATTAACTGCATTTGGAAAGGACTATTCAGAGAAGTTATTTTTTTCATTCCATGATATAGTTCTCAATTCTGTTCCCAATTGATGGAGACATCTGACCTGGTATAAAGTTTATTTTTCCAAGACAACAAACGTGGGATTGATACGACTTGCATTGGCTTTCATATTCACTTCACTTACTACTAGAAAATGCCTAATATAAAATCAAAGGAACAGATGTGACTTGCAGAATTTCTTTACTGCTCACATGCCTTCAAGCTGTCACAACCAAATTGCTGCAGGGACTGCTGCTGGTCATCTTGCTATTTGTTTTTTTTAATGTCACTGTCCTGTAATACCACAGAACTTAGTGGAACAAGGTGTTTTGTTCTGCAGGGTTTATGCATTCTTGTTCTTGTTTTCCTTCCCCTCACTCCCCACTTCACTGTGCATTTTAGCCTGTAAGCTGATAATAAGATTGCTAAGGTGAACTCTCAGATCACAGAGTTTTCTGCTGAAGATGAAAGGCCAGGCTTCTCTGGCTCTGTCCTCAGATACAATTTCCCTATTCTTTTTTATTCTGTGCTCTGTTGGCAATATGTAATCAGGACATTTCTATGTAGCTTCACGGTGTTATCAGAATGCAGTTAATTAATCATTACCTATTTTCCCCCTCACACACACTCAACCCATTTCTAAGTAAAATTTTGCTTTTATAAGCAATTTCCTTGTTGAATGGGTATGTTTAATTTGTCCATGTATGCAAGAGGGGAAAAAAGTTTCCCTATACACTGATTTTGTAGGGGCTATCAAATTCTTTGGCATTCAGTTGTAAATGCAAGATTATGCAAAAATTGCAGCACAGTCCAATGGCAAAATGGAAGTCCATCTGAAAACTTTACTCTGAGGTTGTTCTTTAAACTTTTTTGTTAGGGTCAAGTCCTGAAACGAAGAACATTTTAACACTTCTTGATCCATATCCAGTCAATCAAATTAATGATGTTCCTATTATTTTGGTAGATAGTCAGAATATGTGTGACATATATAGAACTGTGGCTTTCCCTCACTGTAGGACCCCAGGCACTGAATGAGCTGATGACATTTCATAAAACAGTTATGTAAAGCATTGCTGGAGGCAAGACTGTGAAGCCAAATCTTTACCATTTCCAAGGCAGAAATTGAATTCTAATGTGTTTATCTAGACCCAATTGTCATCAAAACTAGCTTAGGCTTATTAGTTACAGCTAACAGGACTCTTCAGCTAATCTACAACTGAAAGTATTTCTTAATTAGTGGAACAGAGACACAAAATTATTCTTGGTATTTAAAGTTGGCAATAGTCATTCATAGCTTATTGAACTAATTAGAATCCCCAGACAACCTTTCATTTTTATCTAAAAGAATAATGTACCACATCCTATCTCCAACTTAATATTTCTTTTAAATTTAACTACTGTGGAATCTAAATTTAGAAGGGAACTCTGAATGGGGACACTTTTTGCATAGCCTGCAAATGAGTTGCTCGTGAATCATTCTATGACAGATTTAGATGATTAATGTATTTTTGTAACAAGTAGTGCATGCATCTTTGTCAATCTTAAGATTTAATTGGGAATACACTCAACTCTCTCTAGTGACACTTGTAATACCGTTTGGGGGTTCCTGTGCCATCAAAATGAGAATTGTAGATGTCAGTGACATTACATGGATGATAACATTGTGAGTTGGAAAAGTGGTGTGTGTAGGCAAAGCACTCTTCTGGGAAAGCCACTTGAGTCATTGTTTATGAAAGAGGAATACAGTCTGGTGAACAGCCAGACAACATGATTTAAGTTTCCAGCATATCCAGCTAGATGTGCAACCAACGAAGACCCAGCCTGTGAATGCTGGTCAGGAGTTGCTTTTGCTAATGAAAACTTCAGTTATGTAAGATGGAGAATGATAGAACTAATTGAATCTTTTGCTTCAGTCCTGTGTTTGGCTTATTCTCTTACCCATATGGCTATGAGGCTTTCTCCATCTTCTCTGAAGCATCTGGTGCTGGACCTTGCAGGAAACTGGATGCTGGACTGCATGACTCAGTCTCATATAATCTAGCACAGCAAATGAATTTGAGTTGTCTTGGTCCAAAATGTTTATGTATGTATTAGTATGCTTAAACTGTGCTCAATTTTACATGAGTGTGCTTCAGTGGTGAGATGAGAAAAACTGTATTTTATTCGAGACTATAGAATTAAAACCAATTGAATTTTCTCAGTAACAATTATAAAACTGCAACTTTTACTGTGAATTATTTTAATTGCAAGATTGTTATAGATTTGTTAGGACTGAGGAGACAAGCAGATGGTCGTACTTTGAAAAATCAGAGTTACTGGAGTAACAGGTCACTTCTGCAGTACTACCTCCCCTTGCCCCTCCTGATCCTGCCACCTGCATGTGATTAAGAAATAATTTTAGAGAAGAATGGTTGCATACATTGCAGACATTCTACTGTGCAAATGTAAGGTGCAGCATTTTTGGTGTAAATGTGACAGAGGAATGCTTTAAGTTGGCTGCACCTGTGCTTTAGGGAGAAGGAGTATTTGAATCCTACCACTTGGTTCTCCCTTCTTTGTAGGATTCAGAACTGGGCAAACTCAAATGAGAACCAAAATCCTTCTTCAGTCTGCAATTAAGTAACTCTTGAAAAGGAAGCAGTAGAGCACAGCGTTGTGCAAACCATGGAGGCATTCTTCCAGTGAAGTTTGAACAGTTACCAGTAGTCTCACTCATGTTTAAAATGTATTTCAAATTTTACTACTAGACCTGCCACGAAAGTGCTCTGAAAACTATACAGTTATTAAATTACTTTTTTTCACCAAAAGTTTCTTAAAAGTGTCTGAAGTTAGTTCCCAATACTGTCAAAGAATAGTTACAGCTTGCATTTTTAGACAGAAACACAGTCTAAAATAACAAGTATTGTTTGTTGCCACTGGCAATTGCTGGAGGAGGAAGCTGTATATTTATTATTTTTTTTACATCTTTGGGCACAGAAGACAACTGAAGGATGGAAGTGGATACAGTGCATGCCTGACTGATAGCTTCAGCTCATAGATCGATGAGTGTGATCAAAAATTGGGTTTAAGGCTGTTCAGAGATATGGATATGCTAACTTGGTGGTGGATGAGGCTAGCATGTTCCTTACCTTATGAGAGTTAAGAAAAAATAAAAATAACAATTCAAGTTAGCTCTGGGAAAGTGAGTGTAAGGAATTCTATTGATATGTGACAGTTTGAATTGTCCTATTCCTGTTTGAGGGCAGGCATGCTCTTCAAGGAAGCCAAAGCTTAGAATCTGTCTTATCTCTTAAACAGGATGGAGAGCACCGTGGTTTTTATTTAGCTTGTAATTTGGGAGGGGGGATTTACAATAGCAGATTTCAGGAAGACTGTAATTAGATTTTACTGCCTTGCTTTGTATATAATGAAGTAGATTTGTATTGACCAGAGTTTGAAGTTCCTGTGTACCTCAAGGCATATATGTGTGAAAGCTGCAGGAGATTCTGTCTTGGAAATTATTACAACAGTTAACAGGTGAATAAGATAGAGCAGAGAAGAAAATTATGAGCCAAACAAATGGGTTGTGACAGGCAGTCTTTGTGTAAATTACTGTATGTAACTGTACAGAATTTTTTGCAAAATGTGCTCTACAAGATGAAGATCTAATTAATGAACTACTGTAACAGATTAGCATTTGAGTCATTTTCCTTATTAGTAATCCTAAATGCCATCTATAATGATTTTATTACTTTGTCTGTTTTTGTAGGTTTACTTATGCAAGCTGTTGTCACAGTCTGATGGAGTTGTTGGGGTTTTTGTTGATGCTTCAGTCCAAAGTAGTGAGGTGATAAGTGGTTAAGCCTGCTGTGAAGTAACCACTTTTCTAGATCACTTAATAATTGGTGATTTCTAGACTTAAACATAAATGTGACCATTTTACATCTAACATAAACCCTCCCCAAACCTTACAGGGAAAGAGTAGCTAATGAAGTGCTTTGTGGGCATGAGCATATGCTTCATATAAGTATGGGAACTAGGGTTTGTGTGGATGAAGGAGCTGGCAGTACAGATTAACAACATGGTGTATGGAAAACTTTCTATTCGTGTCTATCTGCAAGAAGCCATGAATGGGTTCACACAGCAAAAGAATGCTTTTCTATGGGTGAGCTGGTATTTGGATGAATGCATGTATATGAATACATTTGCTAAGTTTAGCTTCAAGCCAAACCTAATACAGATGTAATTAACATGAGAGCCAGAAAGAGTCCCAAGGTTGCCCATTACACCTAATTACATCCTACTTTTCCTGGAGTGATTAAGAATCTTGGTTCCAAGGCAAATTAATGAAGTCTTGATGATATGGATCCATGTCCCTAAATTAATACAATTCCAGCACACTTGAACTGGAGGAGTCTGCTACAGCCTTAGTTTGATGCTGGATCAATTAAATGCAACACAAACCAGTGGAGGAAGGTCGCACTACTGCTACTGTGTGTAGATTGATCTAACATGATTTAGTGATTTATTGCATCAGATGTAACAGCATGGTACAAGGTAGCATGCTGTGATTAGGTTTAAGCAATGTAACTCAATGTGATAGCTGAAATGTCGAAAGGGGAGAGCATCTATTTTTCTGGTCAGCCAGTATTAATTTTCCTACCTAATGTCCAGCATAATTTTGTCAAGAAATCACAACAGTGAGGGAAAGCTCACAGAGATGTAATGTTTCTGAACAAGCAACAGCATGAACAGCATGACTCATAATAGATGGATAATGATCTAAGTTTGTATCTAGCTCTTCTAGCTGTAACTAGCAGTTAGGTGGATTCGTTCAACACCAAATCATCGTAATCCCAGTTCAGTGCTTCTGTTCTTACAGCCCATCTGTTGACATGACAAATTTGACAATTTCAGAAGACTGTTGCACCATACCCCAAAGTGATGCTGCATAAATAAATTCAAATGAAAATGAATGAACCTTGGCCTTGGCATAAAATATTTTGTCCATTACATATTCAGAATTTTTTATTCTCGGTTCTTTCAGGTTCTCTATTTTTGTCTCTAGAAAGGAAGACTCATTAGTATACTCTCTTCTAATCTTTTCCAAGCCATGTTCATGAGAACTAACTCAAGTCTTTGAGAAATCTAAGGTAGAGAATATGTACAACATGCAGTTAAACAGGTATTTATTTTTTATTAGTATTATTCATAGTTTTATTGAAGTTTTTGACATAGTTCTGGTAGCAGGACAAATACCAGCAGAAATGCAAAGATTTTTTTTCTGTAGTAGATGAAGGCATGAACTATTAAATAAGGCTGTTGTGTGCACCTGTATCTCTTGTGCAAGGCAATATCAGTATAAGTTGTAAGGCATTAAGTTGAAGTAGAGGCACGGTACGTGCGTTTCATGACTTCTCTGCATTGTGTAGCGATGCTGGTGGCAGAAACAGCATCTACAGAACTGCATTTTAATAGAATCTTTTCATTTCTATGTAGTGTCCTTCTGTAGCCTTTGACACTGCATTGGGGCCAATATTGGCACATTTAAGAAACTTCACACAATTTTCTGTTTCCAAACTATTGCAGCAATGCCTGAAGAAGGCCTACAGTAGGCTGTCACTTCTAATGAAAGAGGTAGTTTCCCTCCCTGCAGAGGTGTGCGACTTCTGTCCTTAAATGTGATCTGGGGTTGAAGAATGAGCACTGTTTACCTAACAGCTTCTCATACTGAAGAGCCTTGCCCCAACTTCCTGGCTCTAATTTGATTCCACATTCTGGGGAAGCATTTCCTAGCTCCTGCTACCTTCTCAAGGCACCAGAGAACTTGAGCATTACTGCAAGTAGATGTGGAAAAGCTGATGCAAAACTTCTCTTTTCAATAAGAATGTGGGAAGAACTCAATCAGCATGGCAAGGATTAAGGTTATTAACAAGAAACCCAAAATCTCTTTAATGATTCTTAATTTCCTAATCTTCTCCCTTGAGCCGCTTTTGAATTATTTTCTGCTTTTTCCTGTAACCAAGGAAGGGCAAATAAAAGTAAGAACCTTTTAAGAAATACTGGAAATCAAGAAAGTTCTGTATGTTTGTGGGTTTTTTTTGTGTTTTTTTTTTTTTTTTTGTGACTGAATAAAATAATGCAATATCATGAAATTTGAAGCTATCACTACCCTAGTAGACATTTTAGGAATCAATAGTTTAAGCTCTTCAAGGATTTCTCCAGGAAAGGATGTCAGTCATAAAGATGACAAGATGGCTACAGGACTTGTGATGTAGCTGCAAATCTCAGAAGGCTATTCTGATGCATCTCAAGAGATCATCTCTGCTTTGTTTGTAGCCCTTGTAGCTCTTCTGCCATCCTGTGTGAGCCTTTAATGGAGAAGGAAACATAATTACTAACATAACAGTAAGATTCTGGTCTTTTTCTTTTTTTAAAGGTCAGCAGAATTTAATATGTAAGGTATAATTAACAATGGGTGGTAAGTCAGAATAGGATTTTCTCAGCTAGCCGCAGTAGCCTACTTGTTCTTGGTCAAATCTTTGTTTACATCTGTTGAAGGAACAATATTTGTCCATGTCAAGAGAACAGTAGTGCTTCTGAAAAGAAGTAATGAGATGATACATGGACATTAATATGTGGAAGTCTGTTCATAAAGTGTCCTGAATGTTCAGAGATGCCTGCATGCATTTTCTGTATCTCTTGATGAAATTAGTTTGTGAAAATTGCTCATGCCATTGCAAAAATACATTACTTTATGTGGGTTATTTGTCCATGCCACTGAAGCTGCATTGCCAATAATGGATTAATGTGTCAAGATGAATCATATATATACCCTTTTTTAGAGTGAACAATTATCTAGAGTGTGTGGAATTCCAGAGTAGAGAATACCTGCTCAGGTATTCCTATGTTGTCAGAAAATCTAGTGTTGTATTGGGTGCTTTCAAGAGTATCTGCTACTTGGCATGTAAGAAATGTGTATGTGCTCTTTTGTTTTGAAGATCTTACCTGGACACTCCTCTGTCCCCCAGTTCTAGATCCGTGGTTCAGATTTAGCACAAAGATCCACTATTTTACAGGAGCACAGCTCTGCTTATTGTTTTATGCATTGGTTTTTAATCTGTAGCTGTTAACTTTCTATGCTAAAAATACCCGTAGCCTCAAGGTGAGCAGGTGTTGTGTGTGGTGTTTTCATTCCCTACCTGCTGGCTGGTAGGATGATGGAAGGCCAGGTGTTTCATGCTAAAACTTGTGTGCGTTGGGCTATAGCCATCCTGAGGTGGAGTAGTTCAACACTGCCAGGAAGCAGCTGAGCTTTCTTTTAGCAAAGCTAGGTCTTCACCTGATAATGCAACATCATGAAATTATACCTCCTGGATATTTAAAAAAAAAAAAAAAAAAATCTCTAGTCTGTTACTCTATAGCACTTTTTTTTTTTTTTTTGCTATTGTCTGCTTCTCAGCTAGCACAGCTTCCATTTTCCATTCCCTAAAAAAAAAAAAAAAAAAAAAAATTAAGAAAAATCATCATTACAATTCATAACATTAACTAGAAGCAAAAATCCAAGAACTGTACCTCTGACAGACAGGGGAAAAATAGAGGTAGCTTATGTTAATTTGCTATAGTTGGAGGGGAAAAAAAGCCTCCAATTAGTTTCTAAAGGTTTGGCTCTAAGGGAGATTTGACCTTTGTGTTTTAAAATGGCTATAGCAGCTAATCCTTGTGAGAGAATCTCAGTAGCTGTTTAATTTCTGCTATTAACATGATAGAATTTCTAGAGTGGAGAAATGGAGCACATTACTTGCCATTAACAGTTTTTATGACTTTGCACCCAAACTGCCTGCTGATAAACTTTGGCACATTCATTAATCACACTGATTTGACGGCAAACCAATTTCACTTAATAGATTTAATGGATATTATTAAGTAAATCACTCTTATTTGAGTATTTGCTGTTCAGATCCTGTGAACAGTTGCATGGATCAGTGGAGAATAGTGCTTTAGTATTTAAATAAAGGAAGGATTTGAATAAGACCATATGTACTCAGCAGTTTTCATCTTGCAAAATTATGTTCTTCAGAGGAATTGCTTTGTGTTATATTGTCAACAAGCTCCTAAGAAGGACAAAACAGCGGAAGAAATGGGCTTTTATAACTAAATTCTTCTGTTTATGTTTGGCTCACAACAGTAAGAAAGTGAACTCTGATAACACAAATACATGTCAATATTTCATTGTTTTAGGAAACATGTAGGTTGCTCTGAAAGTAACGCATCTTATGTATCTGTTGTAGTTTCCATGGAAATAAGCCCAGCTCATAGTGGTGACTGCACATCTTGCCACTGGTAATGATATAATCTAGAAAACTGTTACCTTAACCCTTGTATTGGTTCAGTAAGTCCGGATAAACTTGCATTTGGTGTTTCTTCTATTCCTGTATGAGCATTCATGGGACACACTTGGCATAGAATTTGCGATATTCCAGTGTTGCCACCATCGCTCCCAGCACATTAAGCAGTTACTCAGCTTTTTACACAGTTCCTGGGCCGTAGTGTGCTGATTCATGTGGATGAGCTGAGATGCACTTTGTTTTGTGGCAGCATGGCTGTCCAGAATTTGACTTGACTTTCACATTGTTTTTGCCACAGCTGAAATGCATCACTCACAACCTCGCTGTGCTCACATCCACTGTTTCACCTCCAGAAATGTTCAGGAAGTAGCAATGAGTGTTAATGGGTGCTGTTTTTTTTCCGCATGGAAGAAGTCAGTTAAACAACTTTGCTTCATCCACATTGCTGTGTCAGACGTCACTTTGTCAGACTGCCTCTCTGCTGCTATCTGTTAACAATAATAAAATAGGCATTACTTTCAGTGCAGCCCTTATAATTGTTTTCTTTCTAGCAAGTGTGGCTGAATCATTTAAAATTGATTTATGATTCATTTTTCTTGTTGAATATTTTTGTGGCAGCAGTGTGGTCTCAGCAGTGTTAACATGCCCTTATTTAAAAATAGAGAAATAAAAAATTGCTAGCTGAGGTAGGCTCATGAAAAAGTAGAGAGTAATCCTGACTTTAATGGAGGAAATGAAGAAAAAATTTGTAGCAGATCATATAGTATATGTTTGTATAATGTATTTAAAAAAAAAAAAAAAAAAAAAAAAACAACCACAATCCTCATCTCTTGGCTTTTCAGGGGCAAACCTAGACCAAGGAAGACAAAGGTAGTAAGACTATAAGCTCTATACTTCTGAAATATTTAAGTATGTTTATGAATGTTATCTGAAAACCGTGCAGTGGCTTTTTCATTACACAGGCTGATATTGACTATGCATGCACTAGTTTGGGATGTTTCTGGCACAATACAATCATTAACTTGTCAATAAGGATTGGCCTGGATATGTAAAGTCAACACAGTTTCAAATACTCAATTGGAACTGCAACTCAAAAGCTATCAAAATTGCTTGGCCATGTGTAAATTCTGATTTATGGATCTGTTATCAATCTCTTTTGTCTTGCTGAAATGAAATTTATAAAATATTGTATGATGTATATGATTTCTTTTGTTCAGGAATTTCATATTGATTTTGACAAAACTATGTCAACTGGAAGAAACTTGGGCTCTTTATTTTACAAGGGGGAACATTAGTGGTGATTTTTTGTTCAATGTAATGTGGGTGAACTTTCAGTCACGTACCAACATCAAGAAATTGAGCTAATATTATCACAAGAACATGACTTTATTTTTTTTTTTTCCTCCCAGGTGCTGTAAAATAATTACTGTGAAAACTCAGTAAAGAGTACCCTCTCTGTTTCAGAGATGGAGGAAATAAAATTACCTCAAAGTCTAACCATGGGCAGAATAAAAAAGTGAAAAATGAGGAGGGGAAAGAAAAGAGGCTATTGGAATCTAGATGTGACATATGAAGACCTGTGTTTTCTTTGTCACTGTTAAAATAGGGCTTGATTGGAAGGAGTGTGGATCAATGCATGTTCCCAAGTCCCATAGAATATAGTGGAATCTTTGTGTCACGTTGTTAATGTCTGAAGTCCAGCATTCATTTTCTGAATTGAATACTTGGATAGAAATATGGATGTCAGGGATTTCAATGTGAGCATCTAGGATGGAGCTCTTCAGAAATGTGGATTCATGTTCAGACCATTCTTCATGTCCAGGGTGAGATAAGTCGTCTTCAAAGGAGAAGCCTACATACTAGTTACTACTACAAAACAGAAGGAAACAATCATTATAATAGACTATGAATCAATATGGGAATGCTGATTAGGATTATTTTTCCCCCTTTGCCTGTTTTTTGCCTTTTTTTGATGCTGTTTCTCTTGTGATTTTCTGCCCACAACCAATTTTTGTTTTGGGGGCATTTTTAACTGCATGAAGTGCTCTTCTATAAACTGATACACCGTAAATCAGAGTTAACTGGGATATGGAGTCAATCTTATTGCAGATGATGAGGAAAACAATCCACCTGTAATCACATTCTGAAAATGGATTCTTAAAGCCTTGGCAAATGCTAATAAGTAAATCAGACAACTTCTATTATATACCTATATTATTGTTATATACACACCCATATTAATAAATTTTTTTATAACAAAATGGGAAAAATATATGTGCTACTCATCTTTCATCAGGAAGGATCTATGAAAACACATAAAGAAACTGAGGAAACACATAAAAACAAAATAGCTTTTAGAAACATTGTCCCTGTTAGACAGTTTATCATGCAGGTGGAGCAGGGTCTAGTACCAAGGTGCTTTACTGAATGGTTTAAAACTTACCTATGTGTGATTGATGTACTCCTGCTTTTCATATACAAGAGTGTCAGAGCAAAATGGAGAGGCTTGAAGCTTTGTGCTGTGGAATATGTATGACTGAACTGCCTTTGTGCGGCAGCTGTGGAAAGCAACTCAGTGGCAGTCCTGGAGTCAGTGCCATTTCTGTACCGTTCCCAGGAGAAGTACCTGTGAGTTAAAATCAAGGAAGCTTTTTCCTCCTGTGGATTTTTGCATTTAGTTTGTGATTTTGGAATTGTAGGTTAGCTCTGACTGGAAGGGCCTATAGAACGTTGTATTTCAGTTCAGATGTATTGATCTATATTTTCACCCTTTGCACTGTGTTCTCCTGGGTACAGAATGCAAATTCAGCTTCCTGTTTCCTTAGAGATACTGCATTCATTGACTGTTAATTGAAGAGGGAAAAAATCCCCTTAAAAACAGAAGAGGTGTGTGGTGTGTGCTAACCAAATGCATCCTGGAGTCTGGGTTCTCCTGCTCAGGTGGAGTCTGGCCTCTGGGGCTGGCACTGCAAAAAGTCACAGTCAAACACTTGTCAATCCTGTGTAATCCTCAAACCAGAAGTCTGTGAGTCTGGGGTGACTTTTCTGTGCAGAAGTCACCTGCTGGCCTGAGTATATTGCCTGTGGTAAAACATCATAGAGCAGTGCAGCAAGCTTCACTGTTGTATCATTCACTGAAAGGAAGAGAAACCCTACTTACTGTTTTTCATCTGGTACTTGTTGCTGGTTGTGGTTAGGCTGTTCAATTTCTATTAATTTTCTTCCTTCTCCAAAAGCCATGGGATGTCTGTAGAGGCTGAGATTCTAATCATGTTAACCACATTATCTCCATGGTAATGAGACATAGCTTTTTTCTTTCTTTATTGCTACAAACTTCATTGGTAATAGGGAACAGCACATGAATTTGCCTGTATATCTAAAGAGAGGAGACAATGGCTGCTTTTTTTTTTATATGCTTTACATACGCGTATGTGGAATACACACTACATAGACAATGAAATGCACTTCAGTATATGCTAATAAGACATTTGTAAGCAATCACAGTGACGTTTCAAAAGCCTTAGATGTTTGACTTGGGCAGGAGAGGAAAAGCTTTAGCACAATCTGCAGAATTCACTTGTGGAACTCAGGCTGCAGTCAAATTTTGCATGCTTGTAATTTTTAGGTGAAAGCTGCTAAAAAGTATAAAATACTGTCTGTCACTTTCCCATGAAGTTGTTATAGTTGTAGATGTGTGGCAGTGCTTGTCATGTCTCCTATTTGTCCTCTGCTGCAAGGCCAGATGAGGAGAGATTAAAAAAAAAAAAAAAAAGGTACTGAAAAAAGAGAACTGGAAAAAGATAAATAATAGTATGTGATAGCAATTCAGGTAAATATCACTGTGCTGAAGGCAACAAGATTTAAGATCAGGAGGGAAGGGTAGAGCGAGCGATAAGAGCCTTTGCTTTAGGGAAATACTCATCTCTGCCATGCCCTTTTGAATAGAGAAATGCAGGCAGGAGCTGACAGGTGACTTTGGATGTGATGAGTCAAGCTGTCTTCAAGGTGCAGGCAGTTTATTACACAAATGGGATACGGTGATAAACCAATGGTGAGTCAGATGTGAATGACAGAAGGAACCCTTGTGATCATCCCAGACAACTCTGCACTGCACAGTCTGTGGAGTTCCACCTGGTCATTCTTACCAAAATTAGTGTCTCTCCTGAAAAGATATCTGCTCTCAAGTGAAAAGCTTCCAGAAATGGGCCACCTTCTATATCAATCAGTAAGCAGCTGACAGTGTATCTTCCTCTTCTGGTATTTTCCCCAGTTTTTACTTCCAGCAGTGCAATCCTGTTTTATACTGGTTATTTAGAATATCCTTTGTGAGCAGCAGCACACTTTCTCTCTTCTCTGTTAATTTTCTCTTGTAGGTTGTGGTCACATCAGATTTTACTCTTTATCTGTTTAATTGTTGGAATGAATAATGCCAAGTGATGACCGAAGACATGGTCAGCATAGCACAGCATCAAAATGATTTGCTTTGGGAAATAACAAATTCCCATGCTGTGCTTCTGTTTCTCATGTCCATTGATGGAAGCACTATACTGCATGTTTTCCACTGTCAGATATATAATTTCTATGCAGAAAATAAGTTTTTATTTAACCTCATTACTGGGAAATATTGAATAGTAAATTTGGTATTACTTGAAATAGCAGAAAAGGAATCTATATATTTGCATTAAAATGTGCTTGCCATTTTACTCTGCTGCACTTAGTCTCTTTGTGTTGAATTAAGCAAGCTGGACAGCATTCCCAGGTTACTATTCATTTATTTGTCATAAACTTTTTTGGATTAGCATATTGACAAGGATCCTTAGATCAGGATTGCTATTTTTATAGTCCAGATGTAGCCAACACATACAAAAGCAAAATGAAATTTCTGACTTTTTGGAACTGGCAACTATTTATTTCTTAAAGTTTTGTGTGCTTAGAGTAGGTTCCCTGTGTCATCACCTTGCTCCTTCCCCCTCCTTATTCCTGGTGGACATGAGCTGACACAGGCTGTCTGAAACAGAAGCTGCTGTTTGTGCTCTGTGTACAAATGACATCCGTGGTCTTGAAAAACTATTTGTGAAGTCTGTCTGCTGTGAACTGTAGTAGATAGTGGTGGTGAATTGGACATTTGTGATGGTAAAAACAATTGGTAAGGTACTAAAGCCTGGCTGGGGGTAAATATGTACCCATCTAATCAGTAAGGTCTTGATAACAGCCAGTCTCTAAAGCTTTTCAGAGTAAACGGAACTCCATCCTCAAGAAAATGATCAAATAACAGTGTAAAAGGGTGGAAAACACAGCTCTTCTATTCTTGTATTTAATGCTTTAATTCCCATGCTTAATGTTTTTGTTTCCCATCTGTTCAGGAAAAAAAAAAAATCATTGAGACAGAAGCAGTCATTAGAAAACATTTTTGCTTCTATTTTATAGCCTGAAATATTTATTCAGCTAATAGTGACCATTATAAGCTCTTTTAGACTCCCAACTTTCTAATACCAAACCTGCTGATCGAACAATGAAATCAGCAGAAATAATTCTAATTCTGCATTCAGTACTAATGATTAAACACTCATTTTGTTTCATTGTTTCATCCAGTGCAAGAAATTGTCCTGGCAAGTTCTCAGGATATATTATTAAGTAGTTCATAGCTTTCTTAAGAAAATATATTTTCTTAAGAAAATATTTTATTAAGGAAATATATATTTTCTTTCTTGGGAGAAGATGAGAAGCAGACAAGAGTTACCTTCAAAGATGTTATCCTGGGGATGCAGAGAGCTGAAGCTGCCCATTAAGTAACAGACCAAAGATCAGGGAGTTTCTACTGGTGCCTGTGTGTACCAAGAGCTGCTGTAGCTGATAAGAATTTCTGTCTTGAAAGAAATTTCAGTTGTTCACCATTTGCTTCCCAAGCTGAGAAAATAGCACATCCATTACTTTATTTTCATAGAGTAGCAACATAGAATTAATGCAAGGAAGGTGAAATATTTTCTTTCAATCCTGATTGGCATTAAACTAACCCATGCTAGCTTTCTTATGGAGCTAGCATTGCCCTTCTACACTGAGGCCAACTAGCTTGAAATCTCGTACTGTGATATTTGCTGGCTGTGTGACGTTTCATGTGGTATATCTCACATTTGCTTAGAGTGGATTATGTATGGAAGGTATGTTTTTGCAGGCACGTTAAATCTCAGCAGTGAAGCATTAAGCAAACTAAACTTACCGTGAGGCAATACAGCAAAATAGCAAAGCACGATTTAGATAGAATTAACCTAAATTAAAACACTGCCTGTAGGGATCTATTATGAAAATATTTCCAAACAGGAATCTTAAAACAAACAAACAAACAAAAAAAACCATTTGCTTATAGAAAGCATTTTGTTTTTTTCTGTGGAACTGTTTTTAGCTAATTCCTGTGTTAATCTAAATTCAGTGAGATGGATTTCTGAGATTGTAGGGCATGGCCAGCAGAACTAAACTCTACACACGTGACAGCTCTACAGATTAAAGGAGAAATTAATAGAAATGGTGTTGGAAGGAAGTAATGATCACCCTCATGATGAATGTTTTAAAAAATATTCAAGAAATCATAGCATTCATCATAACTTTCCAGTGAAAGCTGGTAATAAAATCACTGTTATTAGATGGATTATGATAATCTGAAAAGGGGGGGAAAAAAAGGAAAAAAGGAGATTTAATACATATTATACAATTTCTAGTTGGTTAAAGGCTTTACGAAACCCTTTTCGTTATTAGAAATAATCTAGGCAACCAACACCACCTCCTCCTCCCCATTTCTAGCACCACTCAAGTGCCTACACAATCCTATTCTTTTCTAGCCATTATGGACATATTAGGTAAAGGTACGCTTCAGAAATAAGAAGCTATATTTAAAGAATCGTGTCTCATTTCCTAGCTTGCTGTAGGTTTTCAAACACAGCATTGCTTATATTTAGCAGTATTTTTACCAGGAGAAGAGAAATTATTTTTGAAGTAAGGTTTTTCAAGATTATTTTCAGTCTTCAAGTAATATTAATCCACGCTAAGCAATCATCGCAGTAAGTGCTCTTGCAAAGAAGTGAGTGATAGCTAGAAGGGGCCAAAGGCTAAGGAAGTTCATAGGGTTAATTTGTTACTAAATTCACTTCTGCATTTAAAGCAGAGATGATCTGATTTAAGTCATTGCACCAATTCCTTTGCTAGTATAAATTTGCACTGTTGTGCTGAACATTAAGATACTATCTTTATATGTGTACACGCTGGATGCTCTGTTTTCCTCCAGGGACATCCTCTAGGGAGGTTGCCTGAATGTTATGTAAGATGCCTGTGTATCTCTAACAGTGAGAAATGTGAGCAGAAGCTGGAGACTGTCTAATTACTGGGCTTTGAGTTGAATCATGCGTGACACTAGCATGAACATAACAAGAGGTTCCATCTGGTTCATGTAACTATGAAACCCTGGCTGATGGTTGCACATGCCTTTGAGCGAAGCCCCAAGAAGATGGAAGAAGGGTGAGAGAGCTGCTGAGGAATTGGAGGATTAGATGCATAATGAGCTGAGGGCCAGAATATGCAGTGGAAATAAAAATCAAGTGAAAATGCTAAGGGCTCTGTGCAGCTGGTGGAGACAGGCTCAAGCTCATTGCTGCTTGTTTTTTTTTTTTACTTATGTACAAACAGTACAGTGCAGTATTACTTTGAGCAGGTCTGCATTTAAGGTCACAGGAACCAGGCTGAACCATGACAGAAAGACATAGAAGTGATTTTACTACTATTTACTTGAGTTTTCACGTTGCCAAATTTATTTCTCTCCTAACCTCAGCAGTCTACCAAAGGTGATTTTAGAAATATTATTTTAAGAAGCATTTTTAGAGAAGGATCTACTACTTGCCTCTTGTAAACAAATATTTAAAAAAACTGAGGGAATAAAGAACTGAAGGCTCTTCAGTGCCTACTTCTTCAGCGTCTTCAGTAGTGAGTATGTAGACTGCAAGAGATACTGACAGGGTACTCTGCAGTAAATATCTGTAAAACATTGGATCATGAAGCCTACACACAAGATGTACTTAATATTTTGTTGCCTAATTACTATTAATTAAAACACTGTCAGCCCATGAAACGCATATATTTTGGCAGAAATTCACATTTTGAAGTGAATGTAAACTCTAAATATTCAGAGTGGGTCACTAGATGAGCTTGTCTCGTAAGTTCAAGCAGGAAGCAAGTTGCTATCCAAAGATTATGTGTATTCAAGATTTAGTGAGGCAGAGGAATGAATACAGAAGTGGCATCTTAAATTTTGTATAATAGCCAATTCATCCAGGTGGAGCTGGGACACATGAAACAGGAGATAGGAAGACCCGTGTTCCCTTTGGAGAAGCCAGCGGTGTGCCTTGAGTACTACAGTAAACTAACTACACCTGAATCATAGCCACTGTGATTTTTAGTAAGATCCCTGCTTGTAGATGAATTTCTGTAGTAGAAGCATCTCTTAATTTTTCTTTTTTCCTGGTTTTGTCAATGTTAGAGATGTCTGAATTTGTTGGGCTTTTGGTCCCAATGGATTCTTCTTTCCCAGCTGACCAGAACAGAACTTGGTGAGTTCTAACACATGGGATTTCCCCATCCCAGTCTGATAGATCTTTTTCTGCAAGGACTGTAGACCTCAAGAAATTCTTTCAAACTTATTTTCTCTGTGATTCTGAAATTGTGATATTAATGTCATTTGTACTAATACTGTAACTGTGTAGGTTGGGTTATGTGAAGATGCTGGTTGATGTCAACATAAAACATGCAGTAAATCTACTCATGTGAATCACTGTTTAATACCTACTTTTTGAGCTTTCTTATGACATATTAAAACTAAGTAAAAAGATTCTCTGTCAGAGAGCAAGAGAATTATCTAGACAAAGATAAGGACAGGGAAGACCTATTATTGAGGGTTAATTTTGAACACAGGTAATTATTTTAAAAAACGGAATTATGATTTTTCATTTTTTTCTTCTCATTTGAAGTAAGGATGTTAGAACAATTTGGCTGTGTTTGTGGTTTATTATATTTTGACAGCTGGAATTAAATATCACTGTTTTTCACCATGGTGAGGAAAAAAACCTTTAAATAATATTGTTATATTTCATCCATGGAAGCCATGAGATTTGTGAAATGACGATTCAAATGTGTATTTTTTTCCTGAGGCTGCAAATGGTGTGATCTGTCTTCTTGTCATCACTCTGAGACAGACATGTTTTCAGCTTCACTTAGAACAGTTAACACCTAAAGCAGAGAGATATGTAAATCCTGAATTATGATGATGTTGGGGCATCCACAGCTTCTCTGGGCAGCCTGTGCCAGCACCTCAACCACTGTCGCAGTGAAGAATTTCTTCCTTATGTAGAATCTAAATCTACCTTTTTTTTTTCCTTTACTTTAAAACCATTACCCGATGTCACTGCACTACTTGAGAACGTTTCAGTAGATGCACCTACTGTTACATTAAAGAAATAAAACCACACACAGCATAGACATTTAAATGCTTCTGGATATGAGGAAATAATTGCCTTAATGGCTTAGGAAAAAAAAATGCTTCTGAAAGCAGAGGACAGTGCAGAGCAATGCAGAGTATCTGCAGATGCGCACTGTTGAAGCTAGAGCTAAAGTTGGTACCAACTTCACTGAGACAGTTCCTATACTAACATATAACAAAACTAACTGGCTTCCATGAAGCTCCGAAAGATGCTCATGATCTCCTTACAGTTTATGTAACACCTTTTCAGTCTGAAAGAGAAATATGAGTCTTTCAAGTAAGCAAACAAAACCTATTTGCACTTGCTATGAGTGAATATTTGCATTTGAATATCTGCAGCATAGGAAGTTCTGCACAAACATGTGCAAGAACTTCTTTACAGGGAGGTGACGGAGCACTGGAACAGGCTGCCCAGGGAAGTGGTGGAGTCTCCTTCTCTGGAGATGTTCAAGACCTGCCTGGATGCCGGCCTGTGTGACCTGCTGTAGGGAACCTGCTTTGGCAGGGGAGTTGGACTCAATGATCTCTGGAGGTCCCTTCCAACCCCTACAATTCTGTGATTTAATGTATACATTTTCTCATGCGCTAAAGAAATATCCAAAAACCTAGACATGCTTCATTATTCATCATCTCTGCATACCTATGGGTATGAGATACCTGCTTTAACGCGGTACTGTTTTCTGTCAACAGTTTCTCTACCAGATATTGTTTTAATGTGAATGAAGATAATGTTTTATAACACTAATCTTGTGGGTTTTTAAATCTGAACTTAAAATCAACTTGATTTTTTTTCATTAAAATTTGCAGCTCTATTGTCTGTTTTCTACCTTTCTTTTACTTTGCAAGCATCAAGAACCACAGTTCTGGACTTTCCACCTGGTGCTTTTAATGTAAGGCTATGTTTTATTTTTCTGTCTCTCTCTGAGAAGATTCATGTTCTCTGAATTGCCACACACTTCTCTGAGGCTTTAATAAGCCAATTTGCACATTCTAAATGTTGTGACTGCAATTATTTTCACTTCATCAGTTCTCAAATGGGTTTTTACAATTTCGGTATTGAACCACTTCTGATGGTATATTTCAACTTAAATGGATGCAGAGGCTTCATTTTCAAAACTGTCTTGAACTCCCCAGTAACAGTGAAGGAATCATCTTAAACTTCTGCACGTGTCTGCTGCTAAATAAAAGATTTTTTTTTTTCCTTCACTGCAAGAAAAGAAGTGAATAACAACAATTTAAAATATGCTTTCCCTTGCTACATGCCATCTTCGGTATGATTTTGTAGAAGAATAAGGTAAACATTCAGTAAGTTTTTCTCATGTTATTTGACTTGCAGTGTTTTTAACTGTGAAGTTCTATAATGTTTTCAGAAAGTTCAATTGCATTGTGTAATACAACAAATCTTTCAGCTCTTGAAATGCAGGATTCCTGATTATCATTGACACAGTTTCAAAGCATGCTGAGACTGCTTTTTGGTTCAGCAAGCAGCTTTCAGAGTGCAGTTTGTCAAAGCAGAGCAAATATTTTTTGATTTTATAAATCTGTGGGACCTGAGTTTCTACCCTCTGGGAGTAGCTGTAGATCTTAAAAGAAAGATTAATAAGGTGAAAGCACAGGAAGACATCCTGCTTCCACCCTTGGAGAGACTTCAAAGGAAATTACTCCTTCTGCAGTATGATTTCCTTAGTTATTTCTAGCTCTACTTGCTCTTCTCCCTTTCTCTGCACCAATACATGCTTCTCTTCCCACCAGTGTCTTGTACTCTTATCAGTACTTTCCACTCCCCTATTGATCTCATCATCACTACCACTACTCCTATTTTGTCCTGGTCCAAAATGGAAAGTTTTCCCACCTTCTCTACTTTACTTGTTTCCTTTGGCCTATACCAACCCTCATCAACCCATATCATGGAATCATAGAATGGTTTTAGTTGGAAGGGACCTTTAAGGTCATCCACTTACAACTATCTCACAGTTTCATCCAGCCTGGCCTTGAATGCTTCCAAGGAAGGGGCATCCACAACCTCACTGGGCAACCTGTTCCAGTGTCTTATCAGCCTCACCGTAAAGAATTTCTTCCTGATATCTAGTCTAAATCTGTTCTCTTACAGTTGAAAACTATTTCCCCTTGACCTGTCCCTACGTGCCCTTATGAAAAGTCCCTCCCCAGCTTTCTGTCTGTATGGACATATGTACAAACACAGTTAACCGAAGGAATATATGTAGTTGCTGTGATATAACAGCCATATGATTGGTTCACTACAGAGGTGCATGATGAATGTGGCCAAATAGAGCACATCTGAGAAAAATATCAGGTGAACTTCCATTTGGTAAAGCTTCTCAGCACCAAACTCTATATGCTTTGGGGAGCTCAGGGCTTTCCAGGGGATCTCTTCCACCTCAGGGGCAGGGAAATCCTTTACTGTAGAAATTACTCTGTAGACCTAAGCCATTTTTGAGCATCTATGACCATAACTCTAGCAGGACCAGCACGTTCCCTCCTTGACAGCTCCAAAGTTGCTATGGCTGTAGCTGCTGGTGTGAGCAGTGCTCAATGCACTGAAGTCTCCACACTGCATGTTCCCAGCAGGTTGGATGTGTAGGGTGAGCCATGTGCTGCCTGGTATGCTCCATTCAATTGTGGGTTGTTTTTTTTTTTTGTTTTTTTTTTTTTTTTAAAGCTGATTTTTAATGTTACAATGTTTAACCATTTATATTATGTGATTTCTTGCATCATGGGGTTTCTTTAGCTATGAAAGATAATTGTATCCCAGAGACTTCTCTGTCTATCTACTACTCTTTACTCCATGCAAAATTATCGTGTAGATTTCTGGTAGTGAGTTTCAGGCAATAGATTACTTTAAATACTTTAATAGCCAGAGTAGTCAGGATAACTTAGCTGGGAAGGAAAAAAAAAATCAATAAAATACTTTTGCTTTCCCAAGAATAGTTATCTTTGAGAATATCCAGGGTAAGCAAAGAATTATTGAGTAAACAATTGAGTGTTTTTTCATGGTGGTGGGCTTGTTTTTTGTTGTTTTTTTTTTTAACGTAAACAGATTTCTAGCATTAGATGGCTGTGAGTGTCTTTACAATAGACACCTGTCCTTGTTAATACAGGGCGATAACTTCATCTGTCATTCTCTTTGCCCTAGACTTGCCCCTGCAGCAGCTCCAGCTTTCGTGGCACAAATCCCAGCGATCCCCTGCAAGCTGAGTGAAGCTGTGGAAGCTGAAATCATTAACAGGCCACGTGCACATAGCCCTGAAGTTTGGGGGAGTGCTGAACAGCTCCCATTGGAAGCTTTGCACCCCACAACTCCCAATTGCTTGAGAGCACTTCACAAAATTCTATTGCAACAAAACCAGCAGAGAATTCCTAAAATAAGTGTGGACAATTCTCTGGGTACCATAGAAACTACCATTGTAAGGAAAAGCATTCCTCTCTTTGGCTTTACCTTTTAAAAAACAAGATTTGTTAGGGGAGTTGGGGAATAGTGCATCATTTTGATTGTCCTTTTGATGCAACTTTTGTTTTCTTTCTGTGTGGGATCAGATCTATTCAGTTATCTCTAATGTCCTAAACTTGTGTGTTTTTTATGATGCTATGAGATTAAATTTTATATTAGAACCTTTTCTGTCGTGTCCCTTCCTCTCACTGGTCTTCAAGCAGTTGGATGCTGTAAATTTCACTGCTTTCCTGGTCATGTGAGGCAATGCAAGCTGTCTTCTTGGCAGCTCATGTGGCCATGAACTCTGTACCTTCCTGTTCTCTGCTGGGTTATTGTGTTTTTAGTGTTAGATAACAGGTGTGAGAATGTCTCCAAAGATGTGATGCCAACGCTGGGATGCTGGTGGAGGGGCTGCCATTAACAGAAATGTCTTATTTTGCATGCAATGAAAATGCTAACAGAGCCCTTCAATACCACAGTAGCTGCATCTCTTAGCAAAAATCCGTTAATAAGGGTGCAGGGAAAACTGCCATCCAGACAGATGGGAATGACTCTAGGCTGCTGAAGTACTGCTTGTGTGCCCTAAGTGTGTTTATTAATGGAAGGATTCCCAGGCCAGACAGCTGTCCACAGCACGCTCCCACACCTACACTGAGAGGGACATGTTAGAATGAATCCAGAGCGCATTTCAGCATGATAAATAGCTTCTCAAAAAGAAACTGGGATTTTGCTTCAGGTCATCAAAATCGTGGCTGGATGGGGAAATCTGTTAGATGAGCATTTAATCTGTCAGTAGAAAGAACTTCCAGCAAAAGGACAGCCTTGTTATTCTCTGTGTTGCCTGTTGCCTGATTTCCCCTGGCTATTTGGATCAGCTTAGTGTTGGATGAGGGAGCACCAAGGAACGCTTCTGAGCAGCAGTTGGTGACTTTCCAGCTAAAGCCTCTCTGCGGTGGAGTTAATGTGCAGTGACTATATCAGGATGGTGGGGGAAGATGAACTGATCAACTAGTGAAACAGCTGAGGTGTTCTTTCAGCAGCTTGTTGTAATTTTCACAACGTGCTGAATTTTTTTTAACCCAATATCCTGAGCTAATTTTGAAGGGAAAGTTCTGCTATTCTAGATCTCCTCCTACATTTCATTTAAATAAGTTATTCTTCACCTTTTGTTCCAGGCTGCCGTGCTCTGTTAAATGCTACTTCAGAAGTGACTGCCTTTTACTGATGGATGAAATAATTTCTGTGCAAAGTCTGGAAATTATTTTCAGTCAGGAGGTATTTTAGGCTTCTTTGAAGTGAGGAGTGTAGGGTAAGGGGGATAGGCAGTGCGTGGGACTATATGAAGTAAGTATTATGCATTCTTTATTGGCTTCTGGTAGTTGGTGCTTTATGGAGTTTTGAGTGTGTCACTTAATTTCTTATCACTGCCTTTTTTTTTTTTTTTTTTTTTTTTTTTTTGTTACAGCATTTTGCCACAGGGTGTGGAATAGGTAGAATGAAGTAAATACGGCCCCAGAACCACTAACCTGATTTTTATTAGCTCAGTGGGACATGAGCAGTTCTGTGTCATCTTCGTTTGAACAGTTATTTTCCCTCTGATGGATTTTTGTGTGTTCAGTAGAAATAGTGAGCTTGCTGAATTAACATGTCAGGCACCCCAGTGCCTTGGTGCCTTGCTGTTGCCCTGAACACTGCATTTCTGCCTTGAGTCTTTCAGTTAGCAGGCACGTAGAGATGAAAAGCTTGCTGCTATTTATAATGGCCAACAGTTACATGCTTTTGGAAAGGACAGAGAGATGAAAATATTTCATTAGGACTGCTTGTATTTCTAAGCATGTAGAGAATAAGCGTATCTTACCTCTATATATTGCTGATGGCCGTGAAGGGATGTGGCTGCCTACACACACAGGTGCTTTTGCTGTCCCATGACTTTGCTGACACCTGCATCTCTCTTCAGGCTGCAAATGAGAACTGCTATCTATTTCTCTATGCCGTTTGGAAGACCATGTATTTTCAGGACATCTCACAAAATCTACACTGGATTTGCTCTGGTTATAGTGTTTGCCTCCTTATCTGGTGCAGACATATACTATAAGAAAAGCATACAATTGGTCCCATTGATAAAGCTGATGTTTGCAAAGTTTTAATAAAACTGGAATGTGATCTCAGTATCTCCCCGATGCTCCTGTAACATGTATGCCTTTAATCATCTGTACTGCTTACTGACAGTTCAGCTATCAGTATAATAAAGTAAGCCTAATGCTTTAATGTTTGTAACTGGCCTACTTTCAAAATCGCTTACAGACGCAAGTTGTATATAATTTAAATAAAAAATGCGGCATCTAGTCATCACTACACTGTAAGCTAGAGAAGGGGAATGCCATTTCGTTATTTAACCTAGCAGCTTGTATCCCCTCAGGTACACTTCTCTGTATTAAAAGCAATAGTGCTTCAGTTTGTAGGTTGCTCATTAGCTCAAAGTAGTCCTACCACTAATGTTGGGCTTAGCCAGAATAGATATCATAAAAGTTTGGAGATTTGTTTATTTTACAGAATGGCCACGTTGTGATGTTTAACAGAATCTGTGAGTATTGCTGAGAATGAAGTTAAGGCCTGAAGCACAATGTGATGAGGAAAATCTGTGCTGATTCCAAAAAAGTTTTGGAATGCAAAAGTCAAAATTCAAGTGACATCTCTAGATTTGGTCTAGATTTGCAGAAACCTGGACTATAAATGGATGGGACATGGGAATTCAGGAGTTCTTGTTGTTTTCCACCCCTCCCCCCCTCAAAAAAAAAAAAAAAAATATTGTCTAACATGTGAGGTATATATTCCAGAGTCAAAGGAAAGAATGACTGAATGAAATTTAGAGAGTCCTATCCTTTACCCTACAAAAACATAGGGTTAAACGCAGTTGTAACTCATCCTTTGCACCAAAAGGAGGGTGAAGGGAATGCAGTCCACCTTTCTGTTGGCTCCTGTTCAGGCAATGCATGGAGCTCTGTGAAGAGAAGCACTATAAGCACTTTACAGATTCTTTGTTTGCACTTCCCAAAACCAGTGGGAAAAAATGATGCTGCATCTTTGCTCAGCTATGAACATACAAGTCTGTTGTGCCCCCAAAATTGATATTTTTGTCTGGTAGAAGCAAAGAAAAACATTAAAAAGAGATAAGTGAATGCCTTCAGCGTAGTACTGAACAGCATTTATACTCTCCTTGAAAGGTTTTAGTGTGTCAAAAATTGAGATGAGTATTAGTGTAGCAGCTGTCATCATGATGGCTCAAAATAGTCTCTTGTCTTTCACTAGTGTGTACCAGAATCTAAAGATCTGTCACTTTACCTTCACTTGGATACTGGAAATTAGAAAACTCTCTTAACGTGAATTGTGTAACTGACTCTCTAGAAGGGGAAGAGGGGAAAGACAATAACAAATAAATAAATAAAAGGACCTGGAGAAAATCCAGACCTTTCTTTTTCTGTTCCTTTGAGTATTGTTTCATAAAATGTTGTGAAGCAAAGAGGCTCCTAACACAGTGCAACTAATGTTTGATCCTGCTGCATATATCTCACATCTTCTCTTTTTTCTCCATTCATATAATCTCTGTGTTCTTTCTGAGGGCCTTGATTCTGTGTTTTAAGGCTTGACAAGCGATAACCACACAGCTTGTTTTAATAGCCTGTAGAAAGAACCTCCTTGATTCATGTGTATCAAGGTGCATGACTAAACCCCTACTGTATATTTTTGCTGGTGTCTGGTATTAAACTTCTTTATGCTTTAGTCACACATTAAAAAGAGATGCATTTATTTTTATAACCCGATTTAGCAGCCTTGCACTGTGCTTTGTAGAAGGAAAAATAACAAAGGAAAATAAGCAGTTTCTGTTGACTTGCTGTGATGTGCGCTCTGTCGGTGAGAAGTGGTCTGAGCTTGCTTAGAAGAGGAACATCTAGAGGGAGGGAGAGAAGGCTGCTGAAAGCAAAGTGCAGCTTCTTGCCAGTCATGTCAAAACTTTGCCCAGCCTGGTATGAAGTTTAGAGAAGAAAATCTCCTGTTGTCTATTAAATTGATAATTCATGTGTGGATACGTTATTTTCTTACATTAGTTGCAAGGAGCTTTCTTAGTGGAATTTTGGGGCTTTGTAGTTTATCTTCACAGAAACTTTGGACAGTTACTTTTTTTTTTTTTTTATTATTATTTCTTGAACTTTATCATCTTAATTTCCTACTATATCATCAAAAATTTGAGAGTTTAGTTTGCAACAGTAAAAATATAACAACAGTTAAGACTATTCCAGCTTTTTTTATCACTAAGGTTCTTGGAAACATGCTTTGGAAGTGCTGATGACAGCACTTTTTTTTTATTAGAAGTCAGTGATTCAAGATTGGTAGCTGCCATGTTGATTAATATCCACTTCAAAACTTCCAAATACAAGTTTGTGTAGAGTATATAATTAGCCTGAAAGGGAACTTTTAACTCAGCACTCAGAGCTGAAGGGACAGCCTGGTGCTCTTTGCTGTGTTCAGTTTCTGTAGACACTTTCTAGCACTTTCTCACTTCATTTGAAACCTTTTTAGACAGTGTATATGCTTTACCTATTTCTTGGAGCTATGTTTTCAGTCTTGAATGGACATTCAGGTGGTGAAATAATATTATTTCCCATTCCATGATTCATAATTCAGCCTCCTCAGTCCACTCATTGGCCATTCGCACTTTTCAGTTTCTAGAGATGTCAGAGTGTTTCGGTAAAAGATCCAAGCAGGAAAACACAACCAAGTACAACCTCAGAACAGTCCTCTTGAAAGGGGAGATAACTGTCAGATCTTGTCAGAGTCTTCTGCTAGGAAGAGCTCCAGCTTGTGAAGTAAAAATGGTTAAGTTGGGACAATAGCAACTGGATCGGATGGAATCTTTTCTGTAGTGGTCGGTACCAGTGGTAGATACACAAAATAAAGCCAGCATGAAAACTAGAAATATGTGAATTACCATGGAGATGTATGCAAACATGGGATGGGTATTCTCAGCAGAACAGTCTCCTTGGTAAATTCATCCAAAAAAATGGAAACTTATCATCTAACAGGAGGAAGAACTCAGACCACTCATTACTTACAGCGTGGGGTACTCAAACTGAGCTCTGAGGAAAATAGATTTATGTTTCTGCCCTGAATAACATCTCCAGATCGTGTTCTTCCTCTCTTCTGCTTCTTTTCCTTTTAAACAGAGATTATTGAAAGCTTTTGAAATCTTTACACTATGGGGAAGTTCATGTTCTTGGTACAGCTCAAAATCTTGGAAATACTTATAGAAAACCTTTTTTGTTTTTGGTCATTAGCCCTACCTGTTCTTTGCTAGTGTAAACATGTAGTAGATAAGAGTGCAAAAGAAAGATTCTGCTAAACCATGTGCATGTGAAATAGAATATAAAACTTTGTAGTTTAACATGGATCACACCTGATCATAGCTCTTTTTAAATTGTGTAGGAGTGGTCTTTACATAGCAAATTCCATCCTATTCTGTGTGGTGCCCACCCCTCTGGAGATCAGTGGGGTGAATAAGGCAAAAACCCTGGGCAGGTATTAGATTTAAATTTAATCTATTTCTCCTCATTCCCCTTTTTATTTTTACTGTATGTGGCCACATTTGGCATCACACTGTGGTGAGACTAAGGCACAGATCTGAGGTAGTCCAATACTATCTTGTAAAGAGGACATAACAGCCATCACTCTTGATTAAAGATTTGTATTAGGACATGCTGAGCAGTATGACCTTCTGGCAGGCTGACAAGGTATTTCCTTTAGCAGCTCTTTCAGGACTCTAAAATAAAGGTCAGCTAAGGAAAATTGATAATTCAATTAGGCCTTGAACCGTTTGGATTGTTAGAAGATAATCATTCTTTATTGTAGACTGAAGGGGATGATGATGTAGGTTTGTTTCCAATTGTTTTGAAAGAAATTATCAATAGCCATTGGGTAGATTTGCCTTTCAGTGGACGTCTACACAGGTAAAAGAAATTAGTAATGTTTTGCTATATAACATTAGCTTTCCTTGCCCACCAGAATGGTGCGCAAGGTCTTCCTGTGGTGCTGTGAGCATCTGAGAGGATCCATTTAGGAGAACACTGCTGAGCAGAAAAAACCCAGCTCTTCACCCAAGTAATCCCTGTTCTGGTGAGCTCCATCCACAGACAAGGTGCTGAACAAGGGGAATGGTTTTAAACCAAAAGGAAGGAACATTTAGATTAGATGTCAGGGGGAGGTTGTTTTTGGTTTTGTTTTTTTTTTTTTACTGAGAGAGTGGTGAGGTGCTGGAATAGGTTAACCAGAGAAGCTGTGGATGCCTTGTCCCTAGAGATGATTTAGGCCAGGTCCCTTCCAATCCAAGCCATTCTATGATTTTTAGAAATCCCCAGTTGGCACCACAGAAAGCATTCCAAAGGTGTTAAATGCAAGCTAGAAGACTTTTACTTCCTTGTGAGTTAGTACAACTAATATATTATGATGCTGCTTTTGTGGTCACGTGTATTAATACAGGTATCTGCTGGCAGCAATCCTTCCCAGCAGGTAAACATTTAATTCAACCTCTTTGACTTGCATTCTTGCTACTGGTAATTGTTTTGGTCAGGCTTTTGTTGGGTGTGGCTGGAAAATTGAATCATGTCTACTTTGAGATGTTACCAGTATTTCATCTCTCCAAGGTAGAACACGTGAAATTTTGTTATGAAACAGGAATGGAGGAAGCTGGATGCTTGTCTTCACTGCAGAGCTCTGATGAAAGAAAACAGATGAGGTTGAAGGGAAGATTTGTTTCAGGGGAAAAAATCTCAGGGACAGGAGAAAAAGCTAGAACTTGTGGCTTGGCATAATCTTCAAAGTGTCCAAACTTTTGGGCAACTAAGTGTAATGAATTGATTTTTCAGCGGCTTTCCAGACTCAACTCATGCTATTGAAACGTCACAGGAAGACAAAAGGATCTTTCACCCAGCAGGCAATCTTTGAAAAGTAGTAGAAAGTGTTTGTATTCCCCTCTTCCCAGAGAACAACAAGCTGAGCAGTACTGACAGAAAAGCACGGAATAAGGAGATGCTGTAAAAATCTGAGGGTAAAAACATGTACAGCTTTGCAGGTCTGAAGAAGCCTCCAATCACAAAGGCTTCTGAGCATCCTGATGTCAAGTCCTTGTACAGCTCCTGAGACCAATGGACTGTGGAAGAAATCCTGTCCTCTTGCAGTGCTCCAGGAAGACACAGGCTGTGAAGAAGAACCATCCATGGCAGCTGGGAGCTTGCATTTGATCTAGGATCTAATAGCAGTGAGAGAACAGTGCTAGAAACTGGATACAGCCCCCTCTGGGATGACAAATGGCTTTCTTATGTCCTTTCCAAATGGTAATGTCTTCACGAAAACAGAAGGCAGATGTACTGCCAAGGGAGCAAGGGAAGTGAAGCTTAAAGCAGAGGAAAAGAAGCTAAACACAGACATTATATTCTTTGACCTCGACTGCTTAGTGAGTATGCAGTGGGTAGAGAAAAGAGATATTAAGTGAAAATTCAATCTCCTAAGAAGATTTCTTTGATTTGTTCAGCTACATTACAGCATTGTTGGCTTGTTCTGTAGAATCATAAAGACAGAGAGAAAATGGTTTCGCTCCAAAATGAGTTGAATAACACTTCTGAACTTTTTTTAGCAATTAGAGGTGAAGTTGGAGGGAATGGTTATTCATTTGACCAGGGTCAGATGAATGAAAGTAAACCAAAGTTAACCTCTCACTTCCCTGCACAAAAATGACCTAAATGTTTCATTTCAAGAGTGCTGATGTTTTTCTTCAGTAAGAAAACCCTTACTTTCATCCTTTTGAACTCGGGTTTTTGTTTACTTTTTAAATAGCATCTTCCAGCAAAATATGGATAAATTAAAAAAAAAAGTAAATTTTTGTCCTATTCCTTTCCATAAAACAGTAAAGCATATGCACAGCCAGAAACACTTCATTCTGAGCCAAACAATTTTAGTTTAGTCTCCAAAGAATTTTCTTTCTTCTTTTTATTTTTGTTTTTAATATTGAATAATTTGGGAAATGTTGATTGCTTTTTAATCTTTTCCATTTTTTTCTTTTCAACCTGTTTTTCATTCCTAACCATTCCACAATTATTTTAATTTGAATTCAAATCACAGCTAGGTCAGCTCTACTTCTAAATGTTAAGGGGGCCATTCCGTGATTCTATGATTAAGGTTAGCTGGAAGACATTTTATTGTCAAGTAAGTTTGTACTCACTAACACTGAAGTTCTTTGGGAATAAGCTTTGAAGTCACTGGACTAACCCTATTTCCTTATGGGTTTCTGTAGAGCTGAAGCTTTGTTTATGGCTTCCCTAATGTTTAACAGATGTTACAGGAGCACTCTCCTTAACCTAAATTTGTGTATTGACAATATTAGCAGAAACGCAGTGGTCTGAGACCTCTGCCAGGTTTGGTGGTGGTATAAACAACATTACTATAGCGTGTTTCATAGGAAGGGACAGTACAACTTCCTTAGGGAATTAGGCACCTATTTCCAGATCAGACACTACAGTTTGATTTAGGAAAGCAGTGAATAAGTGAATTTGGGATAATGTGCCAGGTGAAAAACCCTCGCATTTAACAGGAAAGGAGCTTTGAGCTTGAAGCACCTGCATGTGAGAATTGAAGCTGGCATGAGGTTTTTAATCACATGCTTCCTGGAACCTGGAAAAATCATCAACTCTGAGCACTATATCACAGTGCTGACTAAGCTGAAGAGTTGAGCCTTCTGAGTCAGGCAGGAGTAGAAGACAGCCTTTCTCTCACAGCACAATAACATCAGGTCCCATCCAGTTTGAAGGCCATGGAACACATTGTCAATCTTGGCTGGACTATCCTACTGCATCTACTTTATACTCCAGATTTGGTGCCTTCTGAATGATACTGTCATAGCAGCTGTGAAACAGTGGGTTACCTCTGCTGTGCCGATTTTTACAAGTGAGGCATGCAGGCTTTTGTTCACTGCTGTCAAAAATGGATAGCTAATGGTGGCTGAAAAACAGCATTTTGTAGCTGTGAATTTACTCTATCAACAGGTGTTACTGTACTCTTTCTATCTGTTGTAGTTTCCATGGAAATAAATAGGAGGCAGAGCAACCCATATAAATAAATCCAAACACTACTTTTCTGCACACATTTGATCCCTGAATAGGAGTTTCGGCATGTTAGTTATTTGTCCTACTGCAAAGGGATGTGGGGGCAGAATCTTCTAATTTTCATGGTAATAATCATGTTCTAGAAAATTTGTCTTATAATTTGTCTTATATATATTCATCAGATAGTTGAAAAGTATATTTTATTTTACATTTTCTGGAAAACATTTTATTGCACGTATTATTTTGACACTTGATTTTGTTGCTGTCTTTATTACCATATCAAAGAACCCCTCACTACACTGTGTACAAGAAAACAATAGTTTTGTACATGGTCTTACTGAGCTTGTATTAATTATTTGCAATGGTTAGTGTTCTCACTTAATTTCATGGTTATTTTCTCTTTGAAAAAAACATTTCTGAAAGAAGTGCTGAATAATTTACAAGATTTGCATCTAATTAAAGTAAAACAGTGGTACTTCCTCTTTTATGTTGAATATTAGTGGGACAAGAATTACAGAGTTTCATTGGCAAACTTCTCTACTGTATAATGTTTTAAGATTAAAAATAAGCAACATTCCTCAACCTTAATGGTATATTTCCATTAAAAATGGAAGAAAATGCCAGCTATTAACTGAAGGTCATTTCGTCAATGTTTTTACTTCTGGGATATTTTGCACAGCTCAGATTATGACCAATACTGCTGGTTGTATTAGTGACCTTGGAAACGTGTCTAATCTACACTCCTAATGTTCGTATTCAGGGGACACAATGCTATCTCTTGCAGTACGTAACCTTTTTTTCTCCATTCTCAATCTTGCCTGTCTTTGTAAAGGCCGCCTGAGCCCAAGGTGTGAGAATGGCCTTGGTGCTGAATTCAGATCAAAAGCCTCTTCTTTCTTCCTTTGTGTGATCTTAGATGAATCATTTGATCTCCTTAGAGTGTTAGCTCCCCATTTGCAGATATCATTGTATGTTTCATCTTTGATGCTTTTTCAGCTAAGCATCAACTGGTGACTGTCTCATAAATATTTTTAAAATGCTGAACCCCATGGAAAAGCAGATTTTACTTCTGTCACTGTCATCAGCATCAAAGCTCCTCTACTTTCACACAAGCACATGAACTGTTATTGAGATGCAACCTGCTGAAATACAAAATGTACTTAAAGATAAAGCTGAAGTGTGGGCATTGTTGGTGCTTTGATGCAGGTAGTATTGCTGATGGTGGAAGCACTCTTCCCTTCCCCCATTACTGCATACTCAGAGATGCTCATTTTTTGTTCTTTGCTGCCTTATAATTTAAATGTTGCTGCTTGTAAACTTATTCAAAGGCATGGATCTGACCCAAAAGTACCTGGGAAATAAAAAGAAATTTATAATTTTTTGGGAATAACTGTAAAACAGAGCGGAGAAATGTGAATTTGGGGGAATCAATCTTTTCACAAGGAAAACAAGCTTAAAAATATAATTTTCTGCTCTTTGGCACATCTTGGAGGTCAAGAATTCTTCTCTAAAACTGGAGTACGCAGCACACAGGTACTACTTTGTTGTGATTTGGAGTACTGCACAGAGTACTAGGCATCTGGTGAGGCTTAAAGACCAACATTTAGCTCCAAAATTCAGCTAGAACTGATAAGTAGTTTGGCTTCCTCCATACTGTATTCTCTCATAGTTCCCTGGTAAATGGTTTGTTTCTTCCATTTCTGTATAATGCCTATCAACCTGATGTCTGATTTCACTTGGAATATTCAGATACAGTGGAGGAGGAGAGTAAAGGATTAAAAATTAAAGTGTTCAATTGAACTCACAGAGTACTTGAGATATTTCAAAAATAGCATCAATGCCATAAAAATAGTCGCTATAAAAATAATCATATATATATATATCATAATCATATATACAATATCATTCAGAGCAATTGTCATTTCATAAACTGGTAGTCCAGGGAGTTATGTCACTTCCTGCCTTTCTTGAACTCGAATTTTCACATGTTGCAAGAGAAACAGAACCATGCTGATTCTTTTAATGTGGAGTTTTAAGTACTACCTAAGTTGTTGATGGCAGAAAGATACTTCACAGCAGTTAACAAAGAAGTTCTCAATAGTGGTGTTCTGCTTACGGAGATATACACAGTAATGATTCTGAGATGTTGCCCACAAAGAAAAAGAGGAGAAAAAAATATCTGCAACACGATGATCTCCATGTCCATTATCTGTCTCATATTCAATTGGAGTGCCATGTTGATAATTGGACAGTATGAGATAGGTTGCATTTCCACAGCTGGACTTCCAACAGTGCATTCAATAAGTAACTCCTGCTTTGAATGCTGCCTTTAAAAGCCTGAAAACATTTTCTGCCTTAATGATACATCATTTGCAGTTGAAAAATGCTAGAACTTTTTGTAGTAGTAGCAGTAGTAGAAATGGATCTAACTGCGCTGTGCTTAATTTGGGACTACTCCATTATTTTTGACTCCAGGGAGCTGAAAACCACTGATATTCTGTTTTAAACTGTACTACATCCATGACAGAAGAAAAAAACAAAGCCAGACAAGGCAAATAAAATGTTATAGAAAAAAAAAAGTGTAAGTGCTGAGATAAACAAGTAGCGGGAAACCAGGCTGCAGCAACACAAACAAATGGCGACTTTAATACTGAAATTACCCCCAATTTTTCCAATGTCAAGTGCAGCTGTGCCACTTTAGTTCAGTTAGATTAAAATAAAAGAATTTTTTTTAACACACAGTTCAGCAAACATTCGAATGCTGTAATAAATAAATAAATAAACCAGCCCAGCCAGGGAGCACAGATGCCTTTTAATGTGAAAGCATATTAAAGTTTACAGTTACTTCTTTTAGACTCTTCCCTGGGGTGCCATGTGTCAGCCTCCTGGAAGAGGAACTGCAAAGTCTGATTCACTGACGTATTAGATAACATCTGTGCTCGCTGGCTTGGATTAGAGATACTGAATCAAAAAAGTTTGATCTGCTTTACTAACGCTAAGCTGACACAAGGTTATGCTTTGGCTTTTGCTTGTTGGCTGTTTTTATCAGTTCGTGTTGGATCTTATGAGTCAGCACTGGTTGACTTTATTTTTTGTTTGTTTTGGATTTGCCATATTGCTAAGCAGGATGTGCAGTGTGAAACAAATATATTCAGGGGAAAATCTCTCCATTTCCCATGTTGCACTTTTGGAAAACCACTATAGTGTAGGCATAACTCATAGGTGGAGCTCATTGGTGTCAGCTTCTCAGGGCACCAGTGGCTTCCTGTGAAGCTTGTTGGGATATAACTGAATGAGAGTTAATTGTTGAGATCCTGATAATGATATTTTGATGTCCTGATGGTGGTGCTTTCCTTTTCCAGGAATACTTTAATGTAATGCTTTCCATAATCATGGTATTTAGAACGGGAAGCCTTCCTCCAGAAGAAACCATGTACGCTCACACAGAGACATAATGAGGGCAAAATGCAAACGTAAACCAAAAGTTTTGTTTACCTTCTTGATTTGTTTTAGAATTGATCCCTGTTATAATTAATGGATCGTGGTAAGCCACATGGTATATGGTTGTATTTAGGAGCACGAGGCTGCCATTACCGTATGATCAAATTACAGGAAAATTCACTGTTCTCCAGTCACCATAGGGTTTTAATGGGGAAAACAGCATCAGATCTAGGCTTCAATGTGTTGTATTTTGGTTTGCTCTAGGCATACTAACTGGAACTACCAGGGAACCTGCTTTGGCAAGGGGGTTGGACTTAATGATCCCTGGGGGATCCTTCCAACCCACGTGATTCTGTGATTCTGTGAAACTTCCTGTTTTTTGTGAAGGTTGTCCGCTGTGAAAAGTTTTAAGAACCACCTTAAGTGAAAAACCAAACGTTTTGTTTTGTCTAATTTTGTTTTTGGAATATTTGATGGCAATCATAGCACATTTTCATATTCTTCTGGAATACATTGCCTAAATTAGTGTCTTAAATTAAGAATATTAGACTAAGGAAAAACCCTAAGATTACCTGTTTCAAACTCAATGCTCAGAAACAGCCAAGCCAGGAGGAACTTCTCAGATAAAACAATACTAATCCTATCAGGCCATTCCAGTTAGCGACTCTCTCTGTTCCTTCCTTACAACCCAAAAAAGCACTTCTATGCTAATTTGATAATGATCTAAAATCTGATTTATTTTTAAGTTTGAGATTTCTGGTTAAATGTTAATTGATGATTCTGTGAACTGGACACAGGAGATACTGGCTGCCAGAGACCCATAATTTTGGCTGAAGCTATTCAACTGATGCGGTAGCTATCAAAATACAATCTGGTGCCCATCTTGACAGATATGTAGTGTATCTGTGCCATAGATAAATGTCAGCTTGGGTTCACAGCCAAAACACGTTTAGCTCACAAAAGCATAAAGCTCAATAGTCTAAGCCTTTGTTCTACACCTAGAAATACCCTTTAAAACTGGTCTGAGCCCATGAGTGGTCCATGAATTACTGGAAATAGTTTTCTAATGTGTCTGCTGCTTTATACAGAGCCCTTCCAAAAGGCTGCGAGCATCAGTTAAGGGAAGCAGAGAACTGACTGCTGCAGCTGATTTTGAGAGGAAGGATACAAGAGCATAGCATCCATGTTCAGCTGTGATGAAAATGAAAACTGGTTATTTTAAAAAGAGAATTCTGCTGAAGCTGAAGTTTTGGTAGGGACTGGAGTGATTTATTTACTGACAGAAGACAAGCCACGAAAAAAACCAGGATGCGATCATATTTATTTACATAAGAATATGAAGCCAGGCTTTTTAAGTGTCTTTCAGGTCATTCATGTCGATCCTCTGCTATTTCACAGTCTCCCAGTTTTGTGGGTTTTGTTTTCTCCTATTTTCTCCTTTTGAAAATTTAGACGAGTAAGAAAAAGCAGAAACCTTCATGTTACAAATATGGGGATATCACCACCTTTCCCTGCATCACAGATCTGCCCTGAGTGACTTCACTGGAAGCTGAGTGCACAAAAGAAGGGTTTTAATCATTACAAACTCTATGCTAATAACAGTAGGCATAGCTACAGTATTTCTTGAAATTGCTTAAATAAGGTATGTTAGGACTTTGCATTTTTTCAAACGTTTTTGCTCTTGACATGACATCATGCACAGAAACATTTGTTCCTTGTAGCAACTAAGCCAGCAACTGCAGGCTCTGCATTCCCCCCGCAGCCCAGGTGTCCCTGCCTTCCTCTCTGCTTCTCAGGAAGCTCTTGTTCTGAACATCAGCTGGTGTCTTGTACCACAGAGAAGCTGCCTGCCTAGCAGTACATGACAGAGGCACAATCAGCTTTTTGTTTTCCTCTGTTTTGTTATGTGGTGGGTTTTTTTTCCTATAGAAAACAAAAACGTGGTTTATAGTGCTTTTCCTTTGCACTGGGATATATGCTTTTAAAAGGGAGACTCTTGTACAGTGCCATATGTATTTTAAAAGGAAGGAAAAAAAAATGAATGAATTCTGTTTCTCTGTGGTCATCCTCTGTAGTGCCAGGAGAGTTGAGAATCTGTTTGGTGGCTCTTTTTCTACCATTCATTCAGTCTCATAATCCACCAGGTATGCATTCAAAGCAAATCTCTACTAACTCAGAAATGAAGAAGCTCTTTGTTACAGCCCATGGTAAATTTTATGAGTCCAACAGGATCAAGGAACATAAAAGAGTATCTTGCAGAGCTGTGGTTTTGTCTTTTAGCATGTAACTTACTTCCACACATATCTATATATGTAATATATTTCTGCCCCAGCATGCAGTTGCTATTCTTGGAATTAAAAAAAAATGAAGTTTCAAGACTTTAATCTTAAACTTGAAATATGAGTCAATCATGCTGAAGTCATTGGGGTTACTAATAGGCTGTACCTTATGTGAGTAGGGAAAGCAGAGTATCACCTGGTCAGGAAATTTGTCTTAAAAGAATAATGGATCAAACTGCTAGCTCACATCAACATAAATCAGGAGTGACTTCAATTAAGAAAGGAGAATTTAGTCTGTGAAAATTGCTGTGAGAGGACAATGAGATCTGCTCTATTTACCTTTGGAAAAACTAATGTTTGGAGTGGGCATTTTTGGCTGTATATCCCTTAATAGGAATTTAGATTGTCAGAACGAGTTAAAATCACAGCTTTTATTATGCAAGGGGTGTTTTTTAAAGGTGCACTTATTTTGTTAGCACCATATGTTCTTCATTTTGAAAAATAAAAAATGATCAGATCATTGAAGTAGTCACTGCAAAAAGTGGCTGCTCTTTATATTTGTTTGAACACAAGTATTTATTCTACAAGTCACAAAAGACTTGCGGAAATTGGTAATAAGCCTACTATGAAAATTCTTGTAATATACCATAGAAATTAGTATCTCTGTCTCTCTTGATGTGGAAAGACAGGTATTGACAGATTTCTAGGGAACAAAGATAGATCACTCAGAAATTCAAAGTGAACTGTACCAGATCCTCTGCTCTTATGGATAAGAAGCTTTGCTTCTTCCCCACCCAGCTATTTTCTGCATCATCTCCACTAATTTTCCATGTGCTGCAGGATATGAAGGGAAGAATGATTTGGTCATAACTTATTTCTCAGACAATGCCACTGATGCCTTGGGCTTCTCTTGGATATTCCCTGTGTTTTTCCAGATAAGGAAATTGGGTTGCTCAGATCAATGTGTTGATGGTGCTAGAAAGAAGGAGCGTACCTGGGAGCTCATAAGATCAGCCAAGTGAGGCACCTAGAAGAGCAATGTTTGTATAGATAGTAAGGAGAAAGTAGGACTGTACTCACAGAGAGTTTCCACTCTCTAAGTCAGTCAGATTCCAATGAAGTCAGCAAAAGTTATAAGGAGCCTTTTCAGGACACTAGCAGATCAGTCATTGCTGCTTTTGCAGTCCACAGCTACTGGATTGATTTTACTTGGATACGCTTAGTTTTTTTTATTGAGGCATGTTCAGCAAAAAGTAGGGCGCAAGGCTAGGCTACATCAGTCCAAATGGGGCTTTAGATACTGGGACACGGGTAAGAAATAGAAATCTCCCTGGGAAGTGGGAATATGTTACTTCTCTGATATTGATAATTCTCATGAGATCAATTTCTCGATGCTGCGTGTGCTTTTTGTGACACTAATCTACCATGTAGGATTGTGTGTCATGTCGAGGTTCTGTTGCTAGTCTGGGAAACTCAAGGAACTGCTGTGCAGCTGCTCCTTTTTGTCATGTTTTTATGAATAATATGCCTCTCAGTATCCCTCTGTCTTGTTCTGTCCTAAGTCTTTTAAGACTATAGTAGGTAACTAGGAGAGATATAGTCCAGGGTTGATGCAGGAAGGATTTTTTTCCTCTGTTCACCCACAAATAATAATAATAACATCAACAATAATAATATCTTGTCTGCACAAGGAATTTCAGAATCTCTGGTTTTCCTTCAGATTTTTCCTGCTCTGTCTTTATCTCAGAAGTAATTTTATTCAAATACAAATTACCAATGTTTACATGATTAGTAGGCTCTGTGCTGGGAAATAAAAGGAAAAACTGAACATGAAGGAATTAATATCTGCTTCCTCAGTAATTTCAGCATTTCATACTTTAAAGATGTGATGTAACACCTGGATGAGGCTTCTCAAGCCTTCACAGTGCAGCAAAAGAAATAAGAAACAACACAAAAGGGATTTCTGTATCTGTGTTTAGTGACCCAGTGTTATTGGTTTGGTGGGAAAAGAATCAACCATGTTTGTTTCCAATAGTTTAAAATCCAAGAGTGTACCGATGACAGCTAATACTTTTTAATTATTTCACTTTGCTGGCTTCAGATGCTATTGCTTTTAAAGTTAATATTGGCACTTAATGACTATGGAACTGGCTATCAATATACAGAAGATTAAATAAAGCAATAGAAGGACTGCACAGTAAGTAAATATAGCGTGCTCAACTGATAGAATAACTCTGATGCCCCTATAAATAAAATTCCAAGCTGTGTTTTCTGCTGTGCGCTCACTGCTCAGCACTTTGACCTTGATACTGGATACAGCAGGTATGGGTTGTCCTTTGTATTATACCCATCATTCTCATGTGCACTTAGGAAACTTGTCAGAAAGAATTTCTCCTCCACAGTTCTTTCCTTGTGGCTCAAGTTATCCAGCGTTACACTGACAGTTCAAACAAGTATACAGATTCTGCTATACAGGACCTGGCTCAGGAGTGTACAATAAATGAAATGGAGGGAGTGGGAAAAAAAATTGCAGGTGAAATTCTGTGCAAGGAAATAAAGCACAATGGCAGAAAAAAAAATGTTACCTTTGGTTTAATTTTGTGTGTGTTAACAAAAAATTCTTAATCTCTTTCACAGGTCTGTACAGAGAACTCTGAAACAGAAAGCAAATCAGAAGACAATTTCTTTTGAAGGTGTTTTGGGCACGTGCTGTTCCAATTAGGCTCTTTTGGAAAGAAGTGTCTAGTAGGATGAAAGCAACTGGAGAATCAAGGCAGAAGGAGTTTGATACAATTTGGAGTTCCAGGACTATCTGGTGAACTCACCCCTGGTGCTCAAGCTTTGGGAATATTCAATCCTTGCAGATTGTTCTCCTACAACCTGTAATGTAAGTAATTTATTAGTGCTTTCTTAGTGCTCATAAAGGTATGATCCAGCTTTGCTAGAAGCCATTGGCTGATTTCTCTTGTCTTCCATTAATATCAGCTGAGTTCGATATTGTCTGATTCAAAAATGTCTGACAATGGTGGGAATATTTGTCATCAATGAAAAGAGATTTGCATATTCATAACAAACTGGAAGCACAGGCTTCTGAGATGATTTTACACAATCATTCAAATGTATAGAAGAAAAATTCTCACTGAATAGCTGAGGAGACATAAGTCTTCATGAAACCTGCTACACCTCTGCCTTCTTCTGTGACCTCAGTAGTGGCTTTTAGTATCACCACTGAAGGCCAATATCCTTAATATTAGTACTGACTTTTAAATGAAAGACCAAGGAATGTGTATATATGGGTCTTTAGCATCTGAAGTGTGGATCAAATGAGGACTGAACACAGAAAACCGTTTCTAGAAGGATGTGTTTTCAGGCTTTCAAGGGACAGAAACTCGAGACTCGCAATTTCCGACATGCCTGTGTCCAGTGCCAGAATTTTGTCTTGCTTTTTGTACTCACTACATCAAAATGGCAGGTGCAAAATCTAAGTCCTGAATTTCTGCTGAAATATAAGCAAATGAGCATTTCACACCTTCCTATGTCAGAAGTCCTCAACTGGTCATCTGATGCTGGATCAGCCTGTCTGCAGCCTCTTGCAAAGGCCCAGTGCAGCTTGGCTAGCTCTGAGGTGGAGTCCATGAGGATGCAGAGAAGTGCTGCTGTTGCACTTGAACAAGCTCATGCAGATGTCTGAAGCAAATTGTCTCTGGATGAAGCCTGGCAGGTGCTCAGATAAGGTGAGTGCAGGTAGGACAAATGCAAAGCTGTGAAAAAAAAATTGCAGACACGCTTTAGATTCATGTTAGAGTCCAGATGTTCTTTACTTCACTTGCTTAAAAATCTTTTATCTGGGGGATAGAGCTTGGATGCAGCTGTTACTTGAGAAAAGCCTTTTATTGTGCTAGCACATCAAGGCAGATTAGGAATAAGGAGAAGATAACTCTCAGATAAGGAACTCTATATCCACAGACTGTACGATTTTGTGGCTTTGCTTGTGATTTGAACCATACCCTGAAATATTTGCTTCCTGCTTCAGATCAGGTCCTATTATAAAGCAGAGAATTCCCGCTTTGCAAGCTTCTACTGACAATTGGAAGGACATTTCAGAGCTGCTCTGAGCAAGGGATCCTTTTCTGAAGGAGTCTCTTTCTGGGAAGTTGCAGCAGGAACTGAAAGCAGAATGTCCTTATGTGGCATCCAGGATAAAGGGAGGGCAATTGCTCTGCCAAATACATAAAAGAATTCATAAAAAAAAAAAACAAACAAACAACAAAAAAAAAAACCTCATTGCATGGATATTTTAAAAAACATGAAAAGTATATGTGCAAAATGTCACCTTTCTAGGCATCATGCCAGTGTACTGAGTTCTTCTGGGCTTTTGTCTTCTGCAGAACATCATAAATTAGAATAGCAAAGACAAAATAAGGAAAAGAGGGGAAGGAAGTAAAATAATGGGTGAAGATTGTTTTTCTTTCCACCATAACCTTATAAATACCACTGTTCATAAAACTAATGATCTGCCTGTTTTTCTCAAGGCCTCACTGTGTTCTTCCTTGGTGTGGAGTTTACAGTCAGGCACTTTCTTAAAGATACCTCTCTGTGTGGCTGAATTGAGTTTGCTGTTGTGTTGATTTTAATCTAGTAGCAGTCATGTTAATGACACCTTGATGGTGCCAGGTCTTGGCATGACTTACATATGTGGGAATTCAGGTGAGGATGGTTCTTGTGTGCTTGACTTTCACAAACTGGACTTTTTCTGTGCTGCAAGAAAATATATGAGTTGGAGAGGGATCCAGAAACTCACTCAGAAAATTTTGGAATGGAGTAAATACCTGCTGAAAACATCCTGCTGGTAGTGGTTATGCAGCCCTTTCCAACAGATAAGACTGAATTTGTTATAAAATATGTCTAATGTCATTGGATTTTTATAGAATGCGTTTGATTTTTTCTGGCAGACCTTGGAATTAAAGAAGAGCCACAGTTCTTTCTCTTGTGTATTCCATTTAACTGGGCTACAAGATATTGCAAGTTGATGTTTCTCTCTCATTTCTTGTATTCCCTGAGAAAATTATGGTATCTAGCCTAGTTAATATGTGAATATGAAGCACTCTGAATAGCTAAAATTCAATTCGGCCACAGCAACAGCAGTAGTGCTGCCTGGTATAAACAAAACACATGACAGAACCAGAGCAGCAATTCTATCTGGAGGGGGAACTGCTGGGCTCTCATCCCACCACAGGATCCCAGCTACGGCACATATCCCAGTCTGCCACCTGCGAGACCCTCCAGTGGCAGATGGGACAGTAGAACTGAAAGAAATAGCTGAGGAAATGTAATTGCAATAGTAGGATCTGACTACATATTTCTCATTGAAAAAAGATCAAAGTATTGTAAATCGAGAGCCAATGGATTCACAACTATGCCCTCAAAAGATAGACATTATCAATTTTATGGTTGTCTACCAAACCTAAATTGTTCTCTCAGTATTTCTCCTTCAGTCTCTAACACCACACTGTGTTTGCAGTGCTCCTTGCAGAAGACAAAAGCACACAGAAACGGATAGAAGGAAGATTTTTTGGCCCTTTCTAATTCTGGCATGCTCTAACTTTCAACTGGGTGACTTTGCTGTGTCCTTTAATGTAGCTATTTTTGTGTGTGTATGTATATAAATTAAAAATAGATCTATAGAAATAACTTTAAAACCCTGGAGTACTTAATAGGAAGTAATTCCATTTTATAAAACATTTATAACATCATATAAAATGTAATCAACAGAGAATTGTGCCCCCGCTTTTGAATTCTTTAGGTGGTTTTAAAAATAATACTTTAAGGATGTTGGAAATGGCAGCATGAACTGTTTCTTTCCATTGAGTAGCTGCTAAAATAAACGTTTCCAACTGCATTAAAAATATGAAAAGCCTATTACTGTTTCTTGTACTTGAGCTGTGTGAAAGCACCTTTATTTGATGGGATAATTGCACTGACATTCACAAACATAATTTATTTTACTGCGATTTAAAGATTAAACATCACACTTCTTCCAAATGACTGTTAGGTATATATCCAGAAGTGTTCATCACAAGTGTTAAATATTATGGTTTTACCTCACTATTATTTCGTGTTGCTTTTTATTTTCATTAGGCAGTAAGCAGTAAAGGCTTAATATAAAGCAGCTATGAAGAAAAATTAAAAAATAAATGTTAAAATCTGTACATTGTAAAGCCATGATAAGTCATGAATGTAGTATAAAATGATGGTAGACAAAATACCAGATCTGTTGCAAACAAATAAAATTCAAATTAATTAAGTTTATGTAATCACAAGAGATAGTAGAAACATGAACAGTATTTAATAATTTTTAGGGGAATTAAAATGTTTCATCAGTGAATATTTGCCTGGGAAAATTTCTGATGAGGGTTGTTCTTGGGATATCCAAAGGTAAAAGAAACAATCCAGTATTATTTTTGTCACAATGAAACCTAGAAGTAGTTATCAGAATGAAAATGATTCTTAAAAATATTTAGGCTCCAAAGCAATATTTCACCCAGAGACAAGAGAAATAAATAAATAAGTTTGTCTTCCTGCTAAAATCTCTTTATTATGTTGTCATGTCACAAGAGTATCATCTCTGTCAAACAGAGCAGTTGGGTAGAACGAATGCCAGCATTACACTCCCAACTCTTCACAGGGAGCCACAGGGTAAAACTAGCAATAGAACAGATTCCCACAGCTGTGATGTCTGATTATATGCTGCACTGCAGAAATTCTATTAACACTGTGCTTAAAGAGGATAACAAAATATAACTGTAATGTAAAGTCAGCTGTAGATACCCAATACAAATACACTTACATAGTAAAATATTTTACTCTCCTTTATGTGCACAACTTTCTTCCTTTTGTAACATGTGTATTTGTAAATAATGAATTTTAATGAATGAATGCTAATTGCTGCAGATCAAAACAAGTCTCTGGAAGTTTAGAATCAGATTTTAAGCAGAGCTTGTTGACATTCATGTGAGATGTATTTTAGACAATATTTATTTGCAACTAAACTTTACAATTGACATTACTGTGAATGCCATCTACTGCCCTCTTAATTCTGATTTCCAGGAATGATTTATGTACTGTATACAACTGAGAGGTGTTAGAAAAATATGCTTGGTAGCCCTATTATCTCTGGGATTCTGTGGAATGGTCTTGTTTCCAGAATAAAAGAACAGTGGGACACAAAGTTTTGGCAAACTACTTGCTCCTATTACACTGTCATGCACATACCTGATTGAACTGGTCCTGCAAAAACAATATATACATGGGATGGGAGTTGCTGCTCTTTTCCTCTTTCCGCTGTTTGCTTGTGGTTAACAAACACTTCCCTCTCACATTCCAACAGATTGGTGTCCTGCCACCAGTATCAGTATGATCAGGATCATGCCACAGCTCTCCTTGGCCCTAGTTATCAGGACAGAAATAACATCTGTACAATGTAGTGGTGCCAAGATTGTAGCAAGCTCTAATGCCGTATGTTATGTTGTGAAATTGAAGCTGTGACTCTGAATATGGATGATAATAATAGTTCTTAGGATGGTGCTGGTGGTGGTTGCACATAACAAGTATCGTTCTGTGTCCTTCAGAACTCTGCAGGTATATAACTAGGTTGTCGCTGTTGGGATGTTGGTTTGCATTTAAAAATCTCCTTATCAAATGCAAAACCGGTCTGAGTGTTTGTAAATACAATCTAGGCCAGTTCCCACATGGCATCATCACAAAACCAAATCGCTCTGCAGAGCTGGTACAGATAATCGCCTTTGTTCAGAGGGGGGTTTGTATGCATGATGCTGAAGACTGAAAAACCTGTGTTACTTAGAAGTAATATATTTTTTAAAAAACATTGCAAGTTTTCTGCTGCACTAGAATGGCATTAAGTGGGGAGAGTGCATTTAACAGCCTGCATTAACTTAACAGTCAAGGAGAATGCATTTGTTGTGTATCTTAAAGAATATTACACATCTGAGCTGCTCTTCCAATATAGTCCCAGGTTCATTCTGTGCAATTTTTCAGTGCAGACACCCAGGGTTTATTTTACGACCTGAGATAAATCTCCCTGACTGCTAGTTTCTATTTCACAGTGCTTTGAATTAATTTTCAATCATCATATATCTGAAATTTTGTGATATGATCAGAAGGACTTCTTACAGTTTCACCAGATTTTAACAGTCAGAAAACTAGGAAATTACTCAACTGATTTCCATACAGACAAGTGCCACATTTACTGCATGCCTCTTCAATGCACAGAGCAGAGACTCTTGCTATTCTCTTCAAACTCTGTTATCTCAGTATCGACCTTGTAGTGTGCTCGTAAGCTAACTGCCCACATGCAAGTCAACTATCAAGAGCAAAAGGGAGAAAAGTTATATCAGAGGGCATTCAAAAAATAACATGTCACAAGACTGCTCCATTTTGGCTACCATCCTATTCCTGGTCTACTTTACTAGCTATGCCTAGCCCTCTAATAGCTGGGCCACCTTTTAAGGTTCATCATAATCATAAAAACACGTCTGTTACCATTGTTCAGAGGTTGGAGGTTAGATTTAAGTATAACACATACAAACAGAGAAGCGAGTTCACACTAGAAATTATGGAAAATCAATATTTATTGTTTTATGACAAGTATTTCTTGTGCAGCAGGGCCTCATGAGAGCTACTACGAGTCATTTGCACAGCTCCAGTGTTAAGCCAGAAATCTCCAGGTTTTCTGAGGGCATCAATCTCTGGATTAATAAGGCAACATTCTACCATCTCTTCTGGGATATCTGGTTGTGTCAGGTAGGTTGGAGGACAGTTATTTGTAGACTCTCATCCTGAGATGCTCACATCCAAATGCATGTGGTGTGGGTGGAGGTGAAGCAGTATACAACTGGAACACTCTCAGAAAACAACTGAAGTAGAAAGATGTTCTGACCTCAGAGAACAGCAAATGAAACAGTGAAGCAAAATATTCTAAAGATGGGAAAGTTGTGCTAAGGCTGCTTACAGACCCACCATAACAAAAAGTCCAATCACTTCTGATACAAACTTTCAATGACCTAATATCTAATTAAGCTTTAATTTGTGTTTTTTCTTCACTTTTCTTCATTCTTTAGTTATTACATGCTTCAGAATCTATTATAAAGTCATTGAGAAGAAGAGGGCATGATTTCTTTTCTGGCTGAGCACTAAAAATACAGCACAATCACTTGTATGTTACAATTACAACATTTCAAGGAGTTCTAAAAACTTCAAAAAATCATATTATTTCTCTTCGAGTGGCAATTAGCTGGGCTCTCTATACACTGAGTCTTAGGAGGAATATTAGAATCACAGAATCTTTTTAGTTGGAAGGGACCTTTAAAAGTCATCTAGTCCAACTCCCCTGCAATGACCAGGGATGCCTACAGCTTGATCAGGTGTTCTGGCAAGACCTTGAATGTCTTCCAGGACAGGGCATTCGCTGCCGCTCTGGGCAACCTGCTAACAAGGCTTCGCTATTCTTACAGTAAAAGCCTTTTTTTCTTGAGTCCAGTCTAAAACTTCCCTCTTTAAGTTTGAAACCATTTTCCCTTGTCCTGTCACAACAGACCCTGCTAAAGAGCCTATCCCCTTATTTCCTATAGCTCCCCTTTTGATACTGAAAGGCCGCTCTCAGATCTCCCTGGAGCTTTCTCTTCTCCAGGCTGAATTCCTCCAGCTCTCCCAGACTGTCTTCATAGAGGAGATATTCCATCCCTTGGATCATTTTTGTGGCCCTCTTCTGGATGCACTCCAGTAGACACGTCTCTCCTGTACTGACTCCATATCTGGCTGCAGTACTCCAGGTGAGGTCTCACCAGTGCAGAGCAGGATCACTGCCCTTGCCCTGCTGGCCAAACTTCTTTTGATGCAGCCTAAGATATTGTTGGCTTTCTGGGCTTTGAGGGTACACTTCCTGCTCACATCCAGCTTACTATTCACCAGTGTACGCAAGTCCTTCTCAGCTCTACCCTTTTATCCCCTAGCTTGTGCTGATAGCAGGGGTTGCTATAAGCCAGGTACAACACACTGCACTTTTTATTTGTTGAACCTCATGAGGTTCTCCCAGGCCGAGTGCTCAGCTTGTCTAGATCTCTCTGGATGACATCTCATCCCTCAGGTGTGTTGACTGCGGTACACAACTTGGTGTCATCTACAATCTTCTGAGAATGCATAGAAGGCCACTAAGTTAGTCAAACAGTATTTTCACTCAGTGAAGTCATGATGGTTGCACCATATCACCTTCCTCTCTTCCATGTTTCTCAGCATAATTTCCAGGAAGATCTGTTCCATGACCTTCCCCACCACAGCGGTGAGGCCGACAGGTTGGTAGTTCTATGGGTCATCCTTTCTGTCCTACTTAAAAATAGATGTGACAATACCTTTTCCTCCAGTCACCAGGGACTTTTCAAACATCACTGAGAGCAGCTTAGCCAGTTTTCTCAGGACTCTGAGATACATCTTGTCAAGACTGATAGACTTATGGAGGATGTTCAGGTTCCTCAGATGGAGCCATAAAATCCCAAAGCAGGGATACTGATCTGAGATCTATCAGACTCAGTGCTGCACAAGTCCTCAAAGAATGTATGGTGCAGAAAATGGTTTTTCTAGGTGTACTGTTTTAATTTTAACCATATTTTTTATTCAAAATGAGACTAAAGTGAAGTTCAGAGTATTGCATCAGGATCACCATACCCACAGTTCTATTTCTAAAGCTGCCAGGTTTTTAACAGGGGCGTATGTGAAACACATATACAGTTACTATCTACAAGTTCTTGGCTTGCTTCCAAGGCAGATTACTTACCACAGCATTTGTATCATTCTTCTTATATAATGTAACAACAAGCATTAATCATGCAAATATCAATATTTAATGATTATGTGGTTAATACCTGCAAAGCATCTTAGAGATAAAAAATGCTCCATAAATCTAGTGTAGAATATTTACACCTTGCACTGTCTTCAACAGATACAGTAGGATTGAGATCCAGTTCACTTTATCTAGAAAGGCAGGTACCCAGTGCTTTGTATCTAAGAAGTATCCAATTCAGACTCACTGAACTCCATGACAGTCTTTTCATTCATGTCAGCCATCTCTGGAACAGGCTTTTGCACTACAGAAACATTTTTCTGGTAATGACTATGCAGTTCAAACCTCAAAATCTAGGTTAAAGTAGATTAAAACGAGGATGGGTAATATTCGGCCAGCTAATTAAAATGTCATGACAGGTGCTGCTGATCCCAGTGTTACCTTATGCAAGTCTATCAGTGAAAATTTCCTCTCTAATTAGGGTTAGTGACTGAGGAAAGAGGATGGTAGTATAAAAGAAATAAACACAAGTTGCTCCTGCAACTTAGCTTTGCTAAAACAAATCAATACAACCCTTTTAATGTGATGGGTGAGTCACAATCACATTCCTTAACTATCTCTTTTTTGTTGAAGAGCTTCTTCTGGGCAGAATGGCAAGAGCTGAATAATAAGTTATAAATCTGTTGCTGAATGAATAAGAAGCTTGTATACATGTACTCCTGCTGAGTCTGGCCATAAGCAATCACTGGGTAAAAGCAACTCCTCAATAGGAAAGCATTTGTTTCTCCCAAGTCTCATTTACTCTTGTACTTTGTTTCTGTGTGTTATGGGAACTGTGCAGGCTTAACTAAAACATGAAACACAGCAAAAATTGTTTCCTTAAGAAGTCATCATTAATCTCAGTCATCTGCTGGCACGCAGTACCTTTCTCAGCAATTGGAAAATCTAGGGAGAAAACATCCAGTTTATATATTCTGGGAAGTTTATTTGGTAGAATTCTAGACTTTGCCTTCTAGAAAATTTGGAGATGAGGTAGTGGAGAGAACCTGTCAGGTAACTCAGTGGAGGCAGCTAATTGTCCTGCTGATGACAACAGGGAAAAATAACACCCCAAATCATCACTGTCTCCATGTTGAATACCCATAGTGTTTTAAAGGCAAATTACTGATTAGTTTTCTCTTGAACCAAGGGCTGATGTTACTTGGCTATAATTAGTTTCAGACTTCTCTCTATTCTCAGAACCCAGTGCTTTGGGTGTAGGAGGCAAAACAATTACCAAGAATGCAGGAGGCTGCTATTTAAATGTATTTACATAATTTTGCTATGTTTCTGTTAAAATATTTCTGCATGATTGAGGAACTCTTTCCTACCTTAGCATTCACTAGAGCTATCATGGCAATATTTCTTGAAAGTTAGCTTGCTGTCTTAACAAGGACAGCACAGGTGGGTTTTCAAAGGGGCAGCTGGTCTTTGCCATGATGAGGCCTGAGAATACTTGACCTGCAAATGGGAAGCCACTAATACACTAGCCTGGATTCTGCTGCCAAGCAGATATGGCCCTAATCAAGATATGCTTTCTAGCAAGGACAAGCTGTGAAAAACATCGCTGACCCTACAGATGCCACCCCTCTGAGAGTATGTTGGTGGGGGCAGAAGCATGCGGGGGTATTTTTTCCCAAACACTGGTCACCAGCCCAGATGCTGGCTGACTGACTGTGCTTTACCTCAGCTGCGTGATGGCTGCCAAGTTGGATTGTTTTGCAATGGAATCTGTCCAGACCTTTTTCCCTTCCACTGAGCTCCGAAAGAGATAACCAAGAGGCTTCTACAGTGAAAATAGCCAATCTTTATCAAAATATAGCCATCTAATTATAAATAATTATCTTCTTAAGGTAGATGTGAATATTTATTTTTGTGAATGGGCTGTTTACCTTGTAGGCAGAGTGAGACAAATCAGTTGTTTTATTGCCACCAGCCACAGTGTGCAGACCCTCAGAAATATTGACAGTGAGAGCTGTTGGAAGTTGCAGGATGAAGCATTTTCATCTGCAGCACTGTCAGAGGTACCAAAGAAGAGCTTCAGGTTCTGTTGTTTTTGAAGTAACACGTTCACAAGTCTAAATCCCTAATTCCAATTTTCCAGTTTTCAGATCTTGGTGAGCTGTGTGATTCCGATTGTTTGCAAGGGAGCGTGATGCTAATATCCCTGAGCCAGCACTCCTGTGAGCAGTAGGGAAAACATGCTGTCACTGACGTGCAGATGTGTGGCACATGGCAGCATACACTGGTGCTGGGGACAGGCACCAGTGGTGGAGCAGTGCTGTGCTGCAGAGAAAGAGCCTTTGCTCATCAGTACCTCCTGGACAGGGCTGTGTCATCATGTTCCTAGGGATCCCACATCATTAAGACACGTGACATTTTTATCTGTCAAATTTCCTGCTCCAGGTGAGACATGGATGAAGGTTTTATGATGAAAAACAGCACCCAACCAGTCAACTCCTTCCAAGCAGTTTGATGCAGGATATGTTGGACTGGGTGCCTTCCCTGGAGGTAAATTGTTACAGGTGGAATGTCCCTGAAACCCATGCCAGCCTGTCTCCTTCTGAGCCAGCTTCTCTGCCACCCAACCTGTGTTTTCCTCATGCCATAACATTATTTTATCCCTGAGCAGGACAACTTTGAAACATGTTTGAAAAGTTGGGGCCTATTGGGAAAGAAGGTCTGCCACTGAGTTACTCTGAAAAAGAGAACAAAGGAACATAGCTTTCTTAAATGAGTAGCAATTAACAATAATAATATTAATAATGTTCTCTTGGATTTCTACTCATGCTTATCAATAATAATTGCTTGCTTCTCATATATTCCATACAGTGAGCTGCATTCGCATGATAAAAACAGATTACACATCTGCCTTTTCTGCTGTCTGTCACAATAAAACAGTAGTGCATCATGCAGTGGCTGTGTTTTGAGAATTCAGACTTGGTTCATTTGATTCACCCTGAGATATTTATTATAAAATGTTTATGATTTTTAGGAGATAGTACATCTGCATTGGTACTTACAAAAAAGTTCATTTTGTAATGGAATTTTTTTTGTTATAAGATGACCACAACAAAGACATCAAATTAGGAGAGCCTGAGTAAAAGAAAAGAGGAAAAAAACCCAGCTTTTTATTTACTGGAAGATGTTAAAGTGCAATTATGGGACAAAGGAGGACACACCTGGGATTCATTTCAGGCTCAGGGTTAGAAGCCCTCTTTTCTAATCAGAAGCATACAGGTGAGAGACATGCTTTGTGTCTTTTATGCCTTCCACCAGAACAGATTCAGGTGCATGCATAATGCATGAGGCAAGTACCAGCACTGATGCAGAATAATCCATAAAAGATGAAGCTGATGTGTTGAATAATTAAAGCACAAACACACTCAGAAACACCTGCATGCTGCTAATAGAATGGGTTGGGCTTGGACATAAGGGTGACAGAAGCATAGATGCGAAACTCCCTCCTCCCATGGGGTGCACTGTGGACATGTGCTCAGTGTGCCCCAGGGCTGCTCTCTCCTACTCGGCTGGTGGCTCCTCTGCATTTGCAGACCCCTGAATAGGAAGGGAGTAAACGCAGAGACTTTCTTCTGCCACAGCTGCAGAGAGGACATGGTATTTGTTGTCTTCAGAGAGAAATTTGCAGCATGTTTCCTTGTTAGAATATTGAAAAGGCTGAACTTTCAGCCTTCCAGTAAGTAAATGGCAGTTTTGTTTGGAGACAGTGAAGAAAGATGAAATATTTAACTTTTATCAATAATGTACCCTCTACATAACAGTGCCTACTTTGACACATAATCTGTGACAAACTTTCACAAATCCCCTAGTGCACTTGAGTGAAGCTCAAGTTTTTTTTGTTGTTGTTGTTGTAGGAGATGAATAACTTTGGAAGTTCCCTGTAAAGTAGAGAGAGAAAAGAGCAAGAGCTGAGCTAACAGCATCAGCAGATGAGAAGGTCATGTAAATTATTGCTGCTTGCATGGCTTGTATGCTACCCCACTCACATGGTGTCAGTGTTCTTAATACTTTTATGATCTTGGTAGAGATTTGGGTCTGTTATGCAAGATGTTGATCAGAGGCCGCTAAAACACATCTTTATCCTAAAGAGTTTGTTTTAAGTAGAGATGATAAATGGTGGAATCTTTTCCAAACTGTAATGAATGCGTTTTTGAAGTTGTGTAAACCTGAGTTGTTAGAAAAAATGTAGAGATTCATAGCAGAGATTGATTGCATCTGAGCTAAGGAGGAAAATGTGCTATCATGTAAGGAGCTTTCAAAATGTTTTTTAATTTCTGTCTCTGCCAGACTGAATTGAATGTAGTGGCAAATAATCTCTAGGCTGTATTTTATTATTTGTGACCTATCAAACTACAATATATTGTTTTTTATACTGCTGCTCTTGTGAAGGGATTCTGGCTGTGCACACAGTAATCTTAGATCTTTGTTATTTAAAATACCTTGGTGTGATGTGTTGGATCCTAGGGAAATTCTGCCTGCACTCTGATTTCAGAGGGAGACTACATGGTTCTGAAGAACATGTTACTTTAAAGCTTACAAAATCATAGTGCTCTTGCTGGATCACACAGAGAGTGTGGGCTGAGCATGCGAGGGATTTGGTGGGGATGGCACAGCTGAACAAGGGAAGCTGCAGTCATGGCTCTGCAAGCCCAGAGCAGTTAGAGGCAAAGCTCCAAGGGGCCAGCAAATCATTTCTTATATAGTGACAGTTGGGATGGTGCATCTGTTTACACAATGGACAGCTTTCCAGTGGTTTCCAAACTATAAATCAGTTCCTAGTTTTCCTGTAGACTAATACTGTCCTATCTGCTTTTTCAGTTCTCAACTGAGAGAGCTGCAGTATCTCCCCATTTGAATTAGGCTGTAGGCATTAGACAAAAAAGATGTAATTTTTTTTTTCAGTGAATTCTAAAACTAGGACAGCAGTCCCTTTGGAAAATGCTGTCTTTACCAAAATATTACTCAAATGAGCCTGACAAAGCACAAAATGATTATGTGTGATCTCCTGATTATTTTAGCAGCTTACTTTGCAGAAGTGGAACTTCTTAAATATTTTCTGTGGCTTGCTGTCTGTGGTCAGGCATCAACAAATTACCTTTTGTGTTTCTCTCTTGTTAGACTAATCCCTGAAATATGATCTATTGCTAGGAAGTAGCCAATAACTGCTTCCTTCCTAGGAGCCATATTAGGTACTGGGACACAGCTTTTAAGGGGTCTTCAAAATGTTGGTCTTGAATGAGGCAGACACTCAGACCTATAGCAAGCCAGATAGCAGTAACTGTGCTGTTCAAATCAAAACCAAAACTCAACAGCAAATCAAACTTCAAACAACCCTGTATGTTATTGTGGAGAAGGATGAACTATTTTGAAAATGCAAACTTGATTTTCAATTCAGTCATCATTCTTAATTATATATTTTTTTTCATAACCTTTACATTCAGAAACTAAGAGGTTGCAGTGGCACTGGGAGAAGGACGGTGCTATTTACATACCCAGCATCTGTCAGAGGTTCAGATGTTGTGATGCTTTCCTATCCTACTGACAGAATAAGGTGTGGCTTTGGTTTTCAAGCCCTTCTCTGTTTTTCAAATTCCTTTGTTAGGGAACAAATTTCCCGCGTGTTCTGGCCACCAGAGTAAGGATCAAATTTTAGAGTATAGGTTAGGCATACTCAGCCTAAGATCTGCAGTTTTTGGACTGTTTGAAAAGTGTTTCTTTGTTAGAGACCACCTCAGAACTTTGCAGTTTCCTGTGAGCTGAACTGACAGATTAGACATTCTTCATTTCTTAAAAGTAATTTCCAAGTACTTCCTGTAATAGACAACAAATGAATGCAAGCAATATTATGGAATATAATCAACATCATCCGGTCACAACAAATGTTTATGCTTGAGCAACATGTCCTGGCAAGAATAAGGTTCTTACAAATTACTTTTCTAGAACTAATTAAATCTTCAATATTTTTTAAAATGACATTTTAGTTATTTCAAGTACTTTTTAAACTCCAGACCTGCTTAAAAAAGGACTGATGTGTACTGATGAATTCTGCTGTAAGCACTTCAGCCATGATAAGTAATTGCTGTACATACAGAGCTGCTGCTGAAGGGACAGATAAAATGAACGTGGTTATGAATTATTACATCTCCCTTCAATAACAAACTGAAAAATGATGTGTTGCAGTCCTGCAACTTCTGAGAAAGTGCATACACAGAAAAACCATGCCTATTTTAGCTGTCAAAATGACACTTCTAGCAACTCTTCCATGCATACCCCTAGACTGATCATTTGTATCATGGATACTCTAATGATCTTGTTCACATTATATTGGAGTTACTTCAAAGCCACTGGATATATCTCTTATTATTTCCATTTGACACACGATGGGTGGGTCACTTTGTGGCTCATTTGTTCCAAGGACCCACAAACTTGCTTCAAAAGAAATTTTGTAAAATGTCTGTAGGCTCTTGTATAATTTTCAGGTATTAATATCATGCTTCCAAAATATACATACTTCCTAAAGAGACCTTGGTAGTTCATTAGAAGGAACTTGCAGAGCACTGAATTTTAATTGCTATGGGGATACTGAGAATAGCATTCATTGACTGATTTTATGTATTTTTATTAAGAGTTGTTAATCTAATATCTAATCAAGTGGTATTATTTTTCTTTTTGTACAACATCCCTGTGATTAGTGATATTTTAAATGTCCTAATTATTTTCACTCTCCAAAAGGTCAAACTCTTAAATTCAGAGTAAGCCATAAAGCAAGTGAAGGTGAGATACAGGGCTGCTGAAAGGACTGACTACTGATAGCAAAGTTGTGGTCACGCTGTGTGAGAAGTAGGATCAGATAGCTTTGGGAAGTATGGAACTTTTTGTCTGTTGCAAGCCCTTCCTCATAAAAATTGCCTTGCAGAAGAAGATAAAATAATGAGGTACAGAGTAGCGTGAAGAAGAGGAGCTTAAGGTAGAAGAGACACGAAGTCATTTCAGGGTGGGTGGACAGTCTCCTGAGAGTGGGACTGCAAGGAAGAGAGATGCGCAAGTGCTTTAAAAGAACAACATCCCAGCAAAATTACTTTATATCCTGCAGAACCTCCACATTACAGTTTGCAATCTTGAGAAAAATGAATTTCAATATTAGTGTCAGTGGATCGGGTTTTTCACCTTGCCACTGATGTGTGTCTGTAGGACTGAAGCTTAGGAAGGAAGAGAGCTACAAACATTTCCTTTCTCCTTCTGTGCCCAAATCAAAGAAGGTCAGTTAGCTTTGAATTTCAAATTCACAAGGAGATTCTGCAGACTAAGGAAACATGGCTTTTTACCCAGGAACAGAAGGAGCTGATCAGGTAGCTTAATAGAATATGCATTCGAGCCTTGGGATTTTTCTACTGAAAAGTATATTACTGGACATTTTGGAATGCAAATTCCTGCTGTGGTGCATATGTCATGGTTGGATACCATGTTGCATTACATCTGCCATCATTTTTTAATGAAAAGCTGAAAATAATAGAAATTTCAAGCCATGTTCCAGACAGGATATATTCCTGAGACAGCTACAGTGAAGGGCACTGAAATGTCAAGGAGAGTGAATTTAAAGAAAGAGTACAAAGCAACAGAACCATTCTGGCTGGCAGAAAGGACATATTTTGCATTTTGGCAAAATGGTGGACAGACATTAAGAGCTAGCATAGGATGAGTAAGAAATAATGAAAACACTGACACAACCAATTTGTTTATTAATTGTCGTAACAAAGCAAGCTGTGGGTTGGCAGTAATCTTTGGTATGAAGGATCTAGTCTGTAAGCAAACAATTTTACATCATTCAGTACAGCACTTCAGGTAGCAGACAGTGATCAAAACATGCAAACTCAGAGCTCTGGAAATGTTTCATTTGATTAGATTTGTACATGTACAAAAAATTCCTTGCAAATTCCATGATCAGACATCTTAGCGAATGTGACATCGGTTTATGACACATGAAATAAGAAGTCAATTATTTAAAAATTATTTGGATTTACTTGAATCTGACATTTAATGCAGCTTGCTTCTAAACCTGCTCAAAATAGTACGCTCTCAAATGAATATCAAGAGTACCATCCTATGCCAGACTGGTCGATTAAGTATCCATAAGGAAGAAATCCCAGCTGTGAGTGCTGCCAGTATTGCAAATAGCTCGTCTCATAAGAAGGTTTAACGAAATTTATCTGGGTGTTGGTTACCATTCCCAGCATGCCTCCAATATGTGGCACTCAATTCCAAAACCATTCTACTTTGTCTTCGCTAAGGTATGTCCCTGATGACCAGACGTGCTAAGATTGGAAAATTAGTTCAGGACAAAAATAAAGCAATAAAACCCAGCAACAGCAAAGTGAGTCTAGTCTTGCAGTTTCTGCCATGAGGAGCTTATTCAGTAGTCCTTCCAAAGGAATTTTTTATTTGTATTTGTATGCAGCAATGTTGGCTATTAGCTTTTTCTCTGATCTTTGAAGTCATTATGTTAGTTGTTTTGTCAGCTTCAGAGCAATGTTACTAGGCAGAAAATGTGATCTCTTAATTAATAAAAGTTGACTAAAGCTTGCAATGCAAACATACTGGTAGGGTCATAACAGAAAATATGTTATTTATCGTAGGATCATAGAATTGTTTGAGTTGGAAGAGATCCATAAAGGTCATTAGTCTAACTCCCCTATGATGAACAGGGACACCTACAGCTCAATCAGACTGCTCAGATCTTGGGTAGATTTAGTAAGTTTTTACTTACTGAATTTACTTCACAGCAACACCCTGGACAAATAGGCAAGGTGTAGTTTGCATGTTCTGGAAATTTGCTGGAAATAAAGGTTAATGATTTGCAGTGTGCAGCCTGAGAAGGATACAGCTGTGTGCATTCGTATTTAACATTCTAAAACACCACTTCCATAAAATGCTTCAAATTACTGTCTATTTTTATGATCCAAGAGCCTCAACAAATACTGAGGAGACTGAATGTGTTTTTCAAAACAAAAGCTCCACAGTCACTTAGCATGGATTTCATTTGTGTAAATGGAGATGAGTTTTGCAGTACTGATTTTGTTTTCTGCATTGAAAGTATTTAGGAAGTTTTATCATAGACTGTACAAATCCACTTGCCTTCTGAATGTTTTGGATATAGAATTATGGGGTGCACGGTCTGCCTCAACTGCTCTGCAAACTGTAAGGATGTAGCTTGCACAAAGATGATTCTCCTACTTTAGCTTATATTGTATTTTTCCTGAAAGAAACAAAAAAAGACTGGTCTCTAAAGCAGCTGTGACATGAAATCAATTTTGTAAATGTCTAGATATTGGACTGGAATTTTCAAAGGACTTTAAAAGTATTGGCAGCTGAAATGCCATGGAAAACCTACTTTATATATTCTGATTGGAAACATGATAGAAACAAGTTTTGCATAAATGGTGACCTGCAATGGGGAATGCTGGAGACAAGCATTTGAACTGTGGTCAGCTTTGGTACAGGGTTGCAGAGGAAGAACTTCACAGTTCTCCAGAGTGACCCGAGATTCTTTATAAGCCCCTCTGGATGTAACTGTGTGTATGCAGTGATACCACCACTACCAGAAAGCCTGGGTGTAGTTGCAGTCTACTCTTCATGCAGTCAGATAGAATCACATGTAGTGAGAAAGATGTAATTCATCCCTTTGAAACATCCTAGGCAAACAGGCAGGATGGATGCAAAAACATTTCCCAAAAAAGAACAGCTTTCGTCCTTTAGCTGACGCTCCCCAGTGTTCTGTCAATGAAAGAGGACGTGCCTGCACTCTGTCTGTCTTTCAGTATTTCCTTGGGCAGGATCTTAGCAATACCAGCTGCCTTCCTCTGTAGTACTGAAAATGTGATCCAAGCAAAATGGTAGGATTCTCTTTTTCTCAAAAATGACATATTCATAAAAATGTATATAACAGCATATAACACAATACCTGTATATATATATATGCCCAATGACACAATACCTTTTCCCTGAAATCACTCATAAAATAATGTGGCTGTTTTCTCACAGGGTTTCTCTGGTGTTCAGTTCTGCAGACCAGGCTCCCACCTTTGGCTGCATCTCCTATATTTCATTGCTCTCACTGGTATGTGACATGGGAGAGAATGGGGACATGCTTGAATAGGGTGATTGCTTTAATTCAAGTAATAAATGCTGGTATTTCTACTCCCCCTCGTGAGTAACTGTGGATTTCAGAAATGTACAGAGAGACTTTCTAAGTGCAGTTCTATATGTTAATTGGCAATATAGCTTTATTCAAATCCTTCAAGATGCACTAAAATGAAGCAGATCAGTACCTTAATTTTATTTAAAACATATCCAACTCTCTGGCAATATTCAGTAGTTTTTAATTGTATTTCACTGATTACTCTGAGAAAGTGGATAAAATTAAAGTTTTAGGTTTGAATTGCAATGAATTTTAAACATCAGTCTGGTAAGTCCTATTCTTGTCCCTTACATGGATAACACTAATGAAAGAAATTTTATTTCCTCCAATGTTATGTTCTTATATTTTCTCTTATGTCTCAGAAAAATAGGCAGAATTCTGATTTCACTGAAATACAACCACTGAGGTTGATTTTATGTCTCTGGGAGCTATATTTGACCTGGTTTCTCTTTATTAACAAATCAGATGCCTGGATGTTTCCAGGATAAACATTTTATGGAATTTGTTTAGTGGTTCCATGAAGAAATTCAAGTTATACACTGTTTTAGTTTCTATAGCATCTGAGAGATGTTTGGAAGATGGGATTTTATTCCATTCTGATATTTGTATATTTTTGCTGTGCTGCAAAAAACAGATACAAGAACATTACATATTCTGCCTCCTCTTCATAGACCAATAAATTACATTTTGCTGTAATATTATTTGAATTATGATAGGATTAGTGTTCATAATATCTTTGTTGTAATGAGCAAGTGGATGAGCAGAAAATGCCTGTGATGTAATTGCAAGGATGTTGATATGTAATGCATGTGTATGTGTGCACATGTGTATTTAGAGACAAGAACTCTTCATGCAGTTTTGCATCTAAGCCCTTAATGAATTTATAGAATGCCTTTTAAACAAAGTGTATAAGAACACAAATGCCCCAGAAGTGGTTAATATGAAGAAGGAGTTTGTTCTTGACATTTGTATTTGCCTCCCTCCGTAAAGTAAGATTCTAAGTGTGCTGAGAAATGATGAGGTATCATTGCTGTTTGTGTGTAGTGAATGTTTTATGAAAGATGTTAAGTGTAATGAGCAAAGGCAGAATACAGTGGTAGCTGTAGTGTAAAAATATTAGCAAATTATATAACTGTCAAATTTATTAAATTCAGTACCACATAAATTAAGGCACAGTGGTGTTTGAAGAGAAGTTGAGAGTTTAAACCTGTGTTTTAATATCTATTTGTGATATTAAGGTCAGGGAGAAGGTTTTATTATGACGAGTCTCACATCTCACGATGACTAAATTTTCTAAATCAAAGAGACTTAAGATTCCTGTGAATCTACCTAAGTCACCAGCGTAAGACAAATATTAAATGATAAACATTGCTCCCACCTTGGCAGAGCTTCACATAGCTGAAAATCATCCATGCTCTTTACTTTGTTGTATCCATTTTCATTTCTGAATCATAGAGTCATAGGATCACGGAGTTCCTTTGGGTTGGAAGGGACCTTAAAGATCACTCAGTTCCAACCCCCTGCCCTCGGCTGGCTGCCCCCCACCGGCTCAGGCTGCCAGGGTCCCACGCAGTCTGGCCTTGGGCACCTGCAGGGATGGGGCACCCACAGCTCTGGGCAGCAGTGCCAGGGCCTCACCGCCCTAAACCTTATCTGTTTTCTGTTGATGAGTTGACCACTGTTTTTACTTTGTTACTTCTTATCACAGATTCGCTGTTTGAATTGTGGATTTTATTGTTCAGTTTTATTTGTGGTAAGAATTATAAGAAGTTTTACCTCTTGATACTTAAATCGATATTTAAACACATTTTCTTGCAGAGAGCTAACTCATTTTTCAGACTTCAGTTAGATTCTGTAATGGGAGGGTATGAAAAGTATGCTCAAGCCACATGATTGCTTTCGGACTTGTATTAAAGCTCTTCATGTATTCCACCATAGAATGGGCACCATAGCAGTCCTCAAAGAATAAAGAGGAAAAATGAAAAAAATCCAGGAATGCTATCTAGCATAAGGAATAAAACAGTTGAAAGGTCCTTTTCCTGTGCCTACTGTTGGCTTGGTGTGCAGCCCCAGACAAACAGGATTTTCTATGCTTTGTGTATTCCCATGCTCTCTAAACTGGCAGGATACTGAGAGCAAGAACTGTCTGTGCTTCTGTACCACAGACCTTATGAAACATGCATTTGAGTTTTGCACTGAAATAGCACGCATGAGAATAATGCATTCTCCTCTATTTGTTTTCAAACTGAACTGTGAGCTAGTAAAGCTACAGCAGTCATTAACTTGAAAATAAATATAGAAATAAACATTACCATTTATCCCATACATCCCATAACCTTGGGAAATTAACCAGGAAAAATATATTGTTCCATTTGGAGTTTATAGTTTACAATGCACATTGCCACATACGAGTGAAGTTGTGGCTGACAAAAATGTAGACTTTTAAATATAGTTAAACATTTCAATAAAACTCAAATTAGGGATGTATGGAGCTAAATAGCACTTCCTTATCTTCTCTTTCATGGTCTGGTGAACTTCACAGTCTGACATTTCTTTCAAAATAGTGGAGCTATAGCAGGCAAAAACATATCACTGCTGTGAATAAAAACTACCACTGCTCCCCAATGAGTTTTGGTTGCTGGGAGGCTGTGAGAGATAAGGCTTAGTTAAAGACAGAAGGAAGGAAATGACTACAGATGTGAAAAAATAAGAAATGAGGAACCTGGGATTGTTACCAGAAATTATTTCAGTCCAGCTTCAACACCATTGAAAGAATCCTCTGCTTAATGGTTCATTATTTTATCATTGCCTGCTTTGCTGCAAGGTTTATGGGTATTACAAATCCACCAAGTGAGGTGCATTATTGAAACAGCTCACCCGTATTCCAGTAGCAGCAGCTGTCCTCTTGTCCATAAAATTCGGATCTGAGCCCTGTCTGCTTGGAACTGTTTCTGTTTTTAACTAGTCTGCAAAATACCATATACCCTCAGCAAATCTGCACACATCTAGCCAAATGCCAATCTGCCAGAGCCACTGGAAAATATAAAACCTCTCTACTATTGATCGAGTTTGGATCCAGAACAGATTTAAGGATATTATTATTTAAAAGACTTAGGAGCAGAAGATGATCAGCCAACGTTCCCTTGACTTGTGTCTTTTTTGTGTCTACAGTGTAAACTCTGACTGGAATCCCAGGGGCTGCCCAATGTCTGTGGTTCATCCTGAGGTCTTCACTTTGTAGTACAGCCCTGGGCCTCCCTGGGCTCTGTGCTCAGCTGATGAGGAAATTTGAGGCTGAGGCTATATTCAGGTCCATCTTCTGTGCAGGGCAGGAACTGACTGGGCATGTTGAGGTGGACAAGCAGATGAGATCAGCATAATGTCCAGTAGAAACTAAAAATTGATCTCTGAAAACATTAGGAAATGAATGGTAAATGGCAGCTGCCCGTTCAGAAGAAAGATACTTGCTTTTCTGCCAGATCCTTCTTGGATCATGCATAAACTTTTGAGAAAGAGTAAGGATGCTTTTGGCTCTGGCCTTCATATCTGAGGAACAGAGCAGAAGTACAAAGATATTTTAAAAGCATTTAAAATTTGCCAGATGAGTTCTGCCCTTAGTTGTGCTCCACTGCAACCAAAGCTCTGGGCTCCTGATTTTGTATATCTGAAAGGCCTGAGGGAAGGAATCTAAGAAGGTTTTGTATGGACTATTTGATGCCTCCAAGGTAAAAGCTCAGAAGAAGTTCCCTAAAGAAAAATCTTATTTCCACACTGTTATTTGCTTTAAGTAGGCTAAAGATAAAAGAGATCTCCTACTTCTAAAAGAGGGAGAAAAAAGCAAGAGGCAGATCGTGGCAGTAACACAGCTGAGATACCAAAATGAATGGGTAGCATCTTGCTGAGCTGCTGATGCAGTGTCCGCATTATGATTTTTTTTTAATTCATTCTTTGAACTATTTTTTTTTTTTTTTATAGCAGATCTTAGAGCAGAGGAACTCATTATTACAATGAACGTACTGCGTCAGTAGTGCTAAGCTGCCACCTCTGTAAAGGACTCTTCCTACACCCTTGTATGTAGCAGCGTGTCGGTGACTAGGTGGAATTTCCTGAGATATTTTTTGATCTCTTGTTTTTCTATTTTTATCACTGGGAACGAGAGTGATTCACAGATTTGGCAGGCAGAAGTCAATCAAAGCCATTGCCATTTTGGGTCCTTCAGAAATTAACTGAAAACCAGGAACATAAATTAAATACGCATCTTCTCATTTGGAAAGTGTATAAGGTTCAAAGACATACAAATGTATATCATTTCCCCATGTGGATTTTGAAAGATGTGCATACTTTGCCAGCAACAGGAAAATTCAATGAAGGAACTGCATGTTTAAATGATGAATCTGTCTGGGAACTCCATGGGAAGTTGTTTGCATTTATCAGCTTCCATTCAAGGGAATTCTGAAAAATCCCTCTTAAGCTTTTAGATTTGAGATATGCATTAATTTTTTTATCTGATGGATTTTCATGCTTCTTTCTGCAGGCTGAACAGACAGAAGCATATCACTCTTTCAATGATTTCTTTTAATTTTTAAATTAAATTAAATTTATAATTAAATTTATTAAAAAAATATCGTTCCTTTTTTAAAAAAATTTATTTATTTGTGTGTGTGCGGAAGTAGTCAAAATTCAAACTGTTTCTGATTTGATAAGGGTCATTCTGAAGCATCTCATCTGAGGGTCAAGTTTAAAACTCAGTGGTGTTTATTGTCTGAAAATAGGACAATTTGTTTTCATTCCTTTATTAGGTGCAATAGCACTTATAGAGAAAAATGGTGCATGTGGAAATGTGAAATATAGTCTAGAGCTACATCTTCTTTCTATAAAAACTACTGTCAGTGAAATGTTAAATGTCTCAGTATTCAAATGAAGAATGCACACACGTTAAACTCATGTAAGTCAGTAGCTGAGGCTGATTTTACCTCCTTGTAGCAACTAAATATTCATACAGGTCCTGCTGTCTTTCCAACAAAGTTTTTGTAATTTTTTTAAATTTATTTTCAGTATTTGTTTCAGTTCTGGAGAACAGCAGTAGAATGTTCACAATATTGTCTTCAAGTTAAATGCTGTTTTTTATTTGTTAAAATAGTCTTAGGAATAGTCTTGTCAGGCCATGCAGATGCCATGTGGTGCTTCAGTTGCGTTGGGTCTGTCTTCTCCTGTGGGATAGAGATGTTTCTGAGACCTATTAATCACGTGTGTTTGTCAGATGTCCCTGCTCCCTGCATAGCAGAAGACAGGCACGCTAAACCTGCCATGCCTCTTCTAACGTCAGGGAAGAGACCACGGTACATCATGCGTTAGCTCAGCTCTCGTGGGAACTGCTGGATCTGTTGTTTAGATGTCTTGAAGCCATCTGCCATGGGTACCTGAGGTTGCTGTCTATACTGGAAGTCTCCCACAGGAAAACAGAAAATAAAAATTGATTTTCACTGACAGCTGCTTTCCACTTCCATGTTAATAATGCATGATGGGCCTCTGGAAAGGTAACGTGGGAATAAGGTTGGGCTATTTTATTATTATGTCTGATATTCAGCTATGGAGCCGTTGCCTTAGGACCTCTCCATGTACAGAACTGTGTGTTGTGAATTTCAACAAGAACCATTTTACCTTGTAGGAATGACAGAATACAGGAATTTACATGTTATGAATGTGTAGCTAAGGCTGGGATCTAACTCACATGATTATCTTGGTATTTTTTGGAAATACTACAGTGGTGAGCCAGGCCCTTTGGTTCTTATTTGTAATGTTTCCAGCTTGTGCTGGCATTTCTCTACAAAAATAAAATCTTGCTGAGCCAGTGAAAAACCCTTGGCCTGCTGGTGACTGTAAACAGGGGCCACTTAATGCAGAGAACTGTGATCAAATGCTTGCAAGCATTTGTATTCAACACATGCATTTAATTAATGGCAGAATAAAAGCAACTAAGAATTCAAAGTATCTATTTTAAATATATTGTGATAAAAAGAAGAGTATGGGTTTTACATAGCAGCTATCTGCAGACTGCCCAAGGAGCTCTCCTTGTAAATCTCCTGACAGTTATTGCTTGTTATGTTCGTTTCCTCTATTCAACTGCCATCTCCTCATTTTTGGCTATAAACAAGTACCATATGCTCAGAGGGCTGATGGACTTTGCTGTGCTTGCCTCTCGTGTTATTAGTTCACATAATTGTAAAATGGCAATGTTTGAAGTACTGCATTGCCTCAACTTGTGGGGATTTTTGCTTTAGATTTTGGTAGTCCTGACACATTTAGTAATTTGTAAAAACAAACAAGCAAATAGACCAAAAAAAAAAAAAAAACCCTCAAAAAACTATTAACAATCGTATACAGTGATGTTACTTTCAATATTGAAAAGATTGAGTCAGTAAGACCAAAAAAAAAAAAAGAAATGGAATAAGCCATCCATGTTATTACTGATTCACTTCATGCTACTTAATTACACAGTACAATTAACAATGCTGTAAAAGCCATTTTTCTTTCTTTCCGTACAGTGATGAATGCCTAACTGAAGTCTGAAATTCCTGCTGGCTCTTTCTAGATGAGTGGTGAGCACCAGCCTGCTGCCCCCCTGCCTGTCCATCTCCTCCCAGCGGATGAGGTGCAAACAGAACAGCATCTCTCCAGGTAGGTGGGCATAGCCTTGGTACAGGCAGTGGGCAGCAGCTTCTGAGTGTGCAGCAGGGGGTCTGCAGCTTCCTCATGAGAATGTGGGGAGTGGGAAGGGTTCATCTCCTCTCTGGGGACTGATAGGATTTGAGGAAATGGGTTAAAGCTGGGTAAGGCTGGGTGCTAGGGAAAGGTTCTTTGTCAGAAAGTGGTGCTCATGGCCCCAAGCTGCCAGAGCTCACAGAGCACTTGGACAATGCCCTTAAATGTATGATTTAACTCTTAGCTTGCCCTCCTGGAGCCAGGAGTTGGACTCAGTGAGCTTCACGGCCCCTTTTAATTCAGGATCTTTCATGGATCTGTGAGAGGGGATCAGCCTTGGAGGTGCTGGCACCAGCACAGCCCTGTCCCCATCCCTCACACTGAACTGCTACATTCTGCCAGGACAGCCATTTGCATGGCCACATGGTGAATGGAGCTGGAGAGCAGATCCAAGATAAAAATAGGCCTGGTCTGTAGCATCAAATCGTATTTGTGTGGGCTGGGACAGGAAGCAGGGGCTAGAGGGGCTAGTGGCATCACTGCCATTGATGGGTATGTCTGTAGTGTCTGTAGCTGGAATCCTGGTTATGAGCTGCACAGGACCAACACTGTGTCCTGACGTGCTTACATGGTAGTTGATTCCAATTTTTTATTGCTCCGGCCGTGAAAAATCCCAGTAAATTAATTCTGATAATGCTTCAGTTTTTTTTCCAGATGCTTCCTTTCTCATTCATATTTAATGAAGTCTGTAAATATACATTTGGACATCTGTGTATCTTTTACAGTTTTTTACCTATTATTTAAGCAGACTATTGAGCTATTGATGTTTAGGCAGAAGGCCAAAAACACATTAATGACACTTAGTCAACTCTATCTTGTATTTAACTGACAGGCCAATTTTGGATGGATGTCCTCGTTTCTGTTTTTAAAACTTCTACTGTCTCACTTGAGGCTGATGTTCATGGCCAAATAATCTAAGTCTTGAGTGAGCCAACATCTTAAGAAACATTTTGTCGTCTTTTTCCTTTTGGTTCAGCAAAATAGGAATTTAGCCGAGATATAGGTTAGCAGGAACTTTTCTGCTGAGCTTTGTTTATGCCTTCTTGCTTAATGCAATGCCTTGGAGAAGCTGCAGTCTCAGGCTGGAAGCAGCTGAGATAGTGAGGGGAAAAGGAAGAATTCAAAGTTATGCAACCAATTGTCAATCATGCAAATGGGAGCACACAGCACCATGAGACAAGCATCCTACTTAAACCCTATGTCTCTTGTAGATTTGTCCTTGAAGTACTTGAAGAAAGGAATGATAATTTGACAGTAATTGTCTTGTCTCATCCAACACATTTCTATGCTGATTTTTTAATGCTTATATTTAAGAGCTATACTTTTGCATCATACTGACCCTAGCAAAATCAACAAAACATTTTGGAGGCTAAATACAAATCTACCTGGATATAAATTACCTGGAAAGAAAATGGAGCAAATGAAAGCTGAGGGCTTTAGGATGACTGTTTACAAGTTTTAAAAATATCTTTCTCCTTCAAAGTACATTTCCCTTTCATAACTCCATTTATGCAATTATTCTGGCTGGGAACTGCTAAAATCTGCAGAGAACCATTAAAAACTTCATCTCAGATTCATTCTTGTGTTGTGTTATTAAGCATTGACTTATCCTGAATATGGAAAGCATGTAGCATTTTTCTGCAGAGATGGACCAAACCTCTTGGGAAGAAAATAATTTCTACTGATAAAGCTGTATGCTTCCTGTCCACAAGATTTTACTCTTAATTTTTAGTCTGTTTAATGGGGAAAAATATGAGTAACAATCTTTCTATGTACATACTGCAACAGATTTCCCCCTCTATTCTCCAGGAGCGTAATAGTGTACAAAGTGAGAGAAAGCAAAATGAGAGGGAATATAGTGATGTATGTGGGAGGAAGGGGAGCTTTGTGCAAACTTCATTTTGGGGAAAGAAGGGGAATATCATGGGAGAGAAGATTGCTGTTAGTGGGAACAGACTAACAGATAAGAAACATGGAGTTTTTGAGCAGGACTGGACTGAATTCATTCACAGAGAAGAAAATAGGAATTAACAGTATCTCCAGGCATGTGGTAACTGTTGAGTCACAGCCCAAACCACTGATTGAGCACCTGGGGAAAGGACCCAAGCAGCCCAGGGAGCACAGGTGAAGGCAATTCAGCTGTTCAACCTGAAGGGGTGGAGCCTGGCTGCACCTCTCTTAGACCTCATTTAAGGGCTGAGTGCCACTGGGCAAGGTTTTTGTCTGTTAAGAGAGAGAAAGTTAATAGGTATGGTTGCTTTATTCATTAAGAGAGCCCTCCTTTGTGGAGATTCCCTTGTGAGCCTACGTCTTCAGAGATGGGTGAGCACTTTTCCTTTGTAGCACCTTTCTACTGAGTTGGATCCATTAAACCTCTGTATCGCCATTCCACTGTGTTGATCTTTCTGATTGTTGCTTTAGGAAATGAGTGGAAAGAAAGGGGGACAGCTGTTCTAGGGGCAGCAGAGAAGATAAATATTTGCAAGGTTTGGCATGTAGTTCAGCGTGATTTTCCTCTTGAACCAGACTCTGTTATTATTATTTTCTGAAAAGTTAGTTTTAGTATTAAATTTTATGTTCGAAAAAATAGATATAGTTTAACAGTTTTTCAGTAAAGATGACAGACTAGGTAATTTTAATCTAATACTAATTGTCCAGAGCTAGAGACTACATATGTTAGCAAAAAACCCTTTAGATGTAAAAAACAGTTTACCTATCGTGTTCTAGCTAGCTTGAGAATGGCTTCTCTGTCTTTCCTCAATCAGATGTTTAAATGAAAACATAGGCAAGAAAAAATAAAAACAAACAGGAAAAAAAAGCAAGTGTGGACTGATCCTCCTGTAGACCAAATACTCACAAAGTTAGTCCACACACTTTGCAATTTATGTAATCTTAGTAAGATAGTTCACCTTTGGGGACTTCTTCTATTCAAAGAATGGTATAATGAAGTATCATCATTTCTGGAATGCATCTTTTGAAATGTGTTGTCAAATGAATAATTGTTTGGCAAGCCTCCTGAAAAGATAATATGCTCAGAAATGTTACTTTTTTTTTCACAGAGTTTAATAAAACCCTTGATGTTTGCATCTATTGATTCAATTTAGTCAAACTTTGTACATCCCTTTTTTATTGATTAAGTTTTCAGTAGAGAATGTTAACAGCTGGTAATCAATGGTTGTAATTTAGAAATTTATACCTCAGGTGTGTACCTTGAAGCATTGTTGCCATCTGTACTGTCACTGGATGATGGTGTGGTACTTTACTGCATATAATTTTGTCAGAAGAAATTTGAAAGAAACTTTGGTGGTTTGGTAAATGGGAGGAGGCTGTCAGGGCCCTGAGGGCACTAATGAGCTTCATCTGCTGTGAGCAGCCTCACCTGAGTAGCCCTGCCCATGGCACAGGTGCATCTGTTAAGCTCAGGGCTTTGCCAGGGTTCTGCTATTCTGTACCTTTCTCCATCTGTCTCCCCAGTTGATTGGTTAAATGGATTTGCAATTCCTGGGTCAGTCAGAGGTCTGGATCATTCCTTTGCTGCATATGTTGAGCACCAGCTGCTGGTGGTCCTGCTGTGTTACCTCCACTCAGGTACCATTGGATTGGGCCTGACAGTACCAGGTTACTTTTGGGAGCAGCCCCATTCCTGATGGTCTCTGATAGCAGTGATCTGCAAGAAGAGTCTTCTCAGATATGTTAGGGATGTAAACAGATGGAAATGAGAAGGGAAAGAAGTTCACTTCTGTGTAGGTAAAACAACCAAAGAAGCTAAAGGGAAGCAGAATATATAGCTCTTCCTGCCTTTCTGCCTTAAGCTATTAAGTTGCTGTTTCTTCCTGTTTTCTTCTTCCCAGCAACTATAACCCAAGGGAGGATCTTTCTAAGGGCTACATAAGGGAACAGGATGGCTAGGAGGGTAAAAAGAGGTCTGAAAGCTCATTATGAGCCAATGGTAACTGTTATTGATGCGCTTCAAAAGGCTATCTGGGAATAGACCAGCATGTCTAGAGAAGAGAGGTAAAAGTAATTCCTAGTTGGTTTATGGGAGAACAAAGCACAAGGCTTAGAGTGAAAGATGATGTTTGTGAGAATTATGAAGTAGACACTGAGCCCAAACAAATCCTGCCAGCTTGAGTGAGAGCTCAGTGAGAGCACTAGATGCTCTTGTGTGAAGGCACTGACTGCAGGTACAAAATATAAAAGTAAAAAAATAAAAATAAAAGTGGTTTAGAAGGAGAAAGTGAAAATGGGGGAGAAGAAAAGACTTGTAGACGATAAAAAAAAAAAAAAAGAAACAGGCAGTGCAGAGAGAAAGTAGTGAAAGTAGTAACAAATGCTTTCACTTGTATGGCTCACTTAGCTCTTTCCTTTGCTGATAGCATGGATAGCACACTTTATGTCTTAGTGAATCAAATAGGGGTGAGCTGTGTATATATGAAAAATGCTGGGTATGTGATTAAAAAGGTAGAATTACCACAGAAGTGCCAGTGTCCCCTGGTTTGTCTCCTTCCCATCGTGATGTCTAGTATTATTAGATTGCCTACTGGGCTTTGTTTTGGCTTCTGGTGACTAAGAAATGGTGATGTGGTGACACAGCAGTAGGATTTATAGAAAACCCTTTTTGTATTCCATTGTTCTATAGGGGTGGGAAAAATGACTGATTAAAATTTGTCTTGCACTTCAAGCTTGGATTTCATAGTCTTGATACCACTAACTGCATACTTTAATTTCATGCATCTTCACTTTCAACCTTGACATCATTTAATTTGGGGGGGAAATGATTTTTCCCCACCAAATCTCAGGCTCTATACAGGCAAATTTACTAAGTCAAATTTTTATGACTGATTTTTCAGTGTGTGTATTTGATAAAAACAGATGTAAAGAGAAGAGCCCTCTATTTGTTGAAACATCACATGGAAATGTTTTATGGCAAAGATCTCTGCATGAAGGCCTCTAAGTAGGACTGGTGTCAAAGGAAAAAGTTACAGCAAAGTGGGGGGATAGCTGTAAATTTCACATTAATATGGTTTATTCATGCATACAAATATTAATAAGGAATGCATGATAAGTAATTAATAGACTACATGTACTTTTTCATGAGCTTAATGTCAGGATAGGTGGGAAAATCCTCTGGCAAAAGGAGCATTGCAGCCTCATAAAGGTTGCATGTTAGAACTAGCTGAGCTGCCTAGCTGCTAGGAGTGACTGAGCACCCACCCTTTGCAGTGAGCAACTGCTACAGCCTCCTGGTGTGACTTTTACTGAGTGTTGTGGTTCCTCTTCCAGTCTGGGCAGACGTGATATCAAAAGGTAGGCCGGTCTTTCATCTCCTATTTAAGGCAATTAAGATGAAGGCATGCCTTCTCAGCAGCTTAACAGCTGAATTAAATCCATATCCAAACGGCAAATTGAAATTCATTAATATGTGGTATTAAAAATCTGACCATTTTTAATGCATCACTTGTGCTTTTGTGAGTGCTGGGATAGTCAGTACAGGCAATACTTGTTTGCATTGTGAAACAGCCTCTCAAGAGTGTGCAGGAGGTGGTATGCATCAGCAAAGTGGGTAGCAGTGTGTTAAGCACTAAACAAAGGGCTCCTACTTTTTTCTAAGAAATATTCCTTTTAGAAAAGGAGAAGAAAAAAGGCAATAAGAAAAACATTCTCAATTGAGCTGTGAGGAATACTGCCTTAATTTTTCTTCTGCTTAATTTTGTTGACTTTTGGAAGGACAGTGAAGTTAATGCCTGCTATACTTGATGCCTACCTTTGCTTCCCTAATGTCTTCTGAAGTCACTGGTGCCAAAGGTATCCCATTCCTGGGATGCATCTTCAAGGCATACACCAACTTGTTCTCTTCTGCCTTCTTTTTGGCTGATTTTCACTGCTGTCAGTGCCTGTTCTGGCAGAGATCAATCTGTATTCGTGTTCTCTTAAGTCCAGATGTCCATCTGGTGGGTAGGGTCCCTATGTCTGAAAGAATGCAAGCAACATCTTTAATTTTCAGGCAGGCTACTTTCCCTGTTGACCTTTTCAGTTTTTGAATGTTTAGCTCCCTGTATTCTATGATGTTAGGAATGAATAATTAAAAGACCATGCACAAAGGAAGACAAGAAATTCTGATATATATATTTTTTTATTTTAAATGCCACTACCAAGTTGATTATAGTTTTAAGATTTGCATATCTTGTGGTTTTTGTTTCTTAAGCTGATGTTTAAAAAGAACGGGGATTAGGGGAGTGGTGGTCAAGAAGCTCTTCCAGCAGCATACAGCCATCCTGCATGACCTTGACCAGTCAGTCAATAACTCATTTACACTCTTGATAAAACTGGCTAATACCTCTGAGGAAATCTTGCCACAAATGGCCTTGCACTGCTACAATATTGGAAGCTGTTTCCTATTGAGAATGCTTTCAACAGCCCATAGTTCTGCTCATGTTTGTCCTGATGGCAATGCTGGCAGTGGCTGATGGCTTCTTTACCCAACAGGTTGTTGTCAGTATAACTCTGAAGATAATTGGTTTAAAATACAGGGATTTATTATAGGGCTGTTTCTCTAGTTGGAGGAGTCAGACAAGTGTGTGCTGAAGGCAATTCATCCCAATTAATCCCTGTCAGTGATTAGTTTGTTTTGGCTATATACATGCTAATTTTTAAGCAGTTAGAGTTGGTTGAGATTTGTGTCTGTTTTAAGCCAGCGCTCCAAGATAATTTACCATGTTAAAATATTGACTGTTTCCTTCTTTCCTCTCATTTCCTCTGAATGCCCATGCTCTCATGGATTTCTGAGCAGATTGCTGCAAAATATGCAGTCAGAAGTCAGACTCCAGTATTTTCCAAGTTGTCTGTGCAAAAGGAGCCTTACTAGGCCACTTCTGAACAGGTCTCTCTTTGTTTTTCACATAACTTCTGTCACCAGTGAATTGACAGCAACGGCTTCTTTCCTATTCCCTCACCCACAGAATCACCTCACATTTAAGCAGACATCTTGCCATGCAGATGCCAAGTGGACATGTCTGCCCTTCTGGGGTGAAGTTTAGTTTAGGCATATGTGGAAAAAAAATCTGTCAGTTTCACTGTAGCATCTAATATAAACATGAGAATTTTCTTTTGGTTGGCTGTTGTGGTATTGGCCATCAAAAAGGTCTTTAAAGTTAAGATTTTTCTATGTCCCTTTCACCTATAACCTAAATCAAGACCTCTTTCAAATTTGAAGCTCCCACTGGGGTTCTCATGCTCTAAGGATGTTGACAAATTAGCCCTATGTTTGCATCCTTTAATTTGTCTGCTTAAAAGACTATAACATGGTTCATTTTTTCCTTGATTGGAGGCTGGGGATGCCTCTACACTGCAGCTTTGCTCTTTCTTGTTGCTTCTTTGAGTATTCTGCATCCAACTAAATTATTGCTTACCCTAGCATTTAAAACCAGATGAAAATCTCAGCCCAGTGAAACTGATGGCTTTGCTATCTCCCTTGATGGGTTCAGGATTGTAGGTTTTTTTATTTTCAAGGATGTTAGATTAAGCACCAAGCTTTTTTGGCAGCCTGTACTAGTTAGCAGATTTTAAAATGCCTCTTTTCTGGGCTGGAATGACCTAGTAGCCACCTTAGCCATGCTGGGTAAATACAATGAACTATTTGATTGGAAAATTCTTTTAATAAGTGGTGCTTTAGTAAAACTTGTAGTTTGCCCTCTGAATCCTGATTAATATAAATAAATCTTAATTACCCTCTTGCTTGGCCTTACCTTCCTTTCTTGATAGAACAATGATTATTTTCATTAACAGCAATAAAGCTTCAGCTCTTATCTGGAGTAATTCCTGTGCATTCCAAATCTAATAGACTAGATGCACAGCATTTTTCTACAATAAAGGCCAACTGACTTTATTCAGCTTGCACAATCCTTTCTTGAAAAAACCCTTTATACAGCTCATGTCAGCAGTAATTATGGACTGAGTGACGGTGCATGCCAATCAGTCAGCAGCTGCTGTTTAATTAGGCCAGAGGAGTCAAATAATGAATTTGCCATTAAGTGCAAGAGTAGATCATGTTTAACGCTTGCTGTTTCTCAAGTATTGTTTTGCTCATACTTTTGAGTGAACCCTGAGCACTCTGTGCAGGTTTTGATGCTACAGTATAAGAAGGACATAATGCTATTAGGGAGTGTTCAAAGCAGGGCTATAAAGGTAGTGAAAGGTCTAAACGATGCAACGTGAGGAGCAGCTGATGTCATTTAGTTTGGGTGTATGGAAGAGAAGACTGAGGGGAGGTCTCATGGTGTCCTATAGCTCCCTTGTGAGTGGAGGAGCAGGCACTGATCTCTGTTCTCTGGAAGTAGGACCAGAGGGAATAGCTTGGACCTACATCAGGGAAGGGTCAGGCTCTGGAACAGGCTCTCCAAAGAAGTATTGATGGCATCAAGCCTGCTGGAATTCAAGGAGTGCTGGGGCAACACTGTCGGAGTTATGGTTTGAATTTTTTGGGAGCCAGGAGTTGTGCTTGATGATCTTTGCGGTCCCATTCCAACTCAGGATATTTCATGACCCTACGATTCAGAGCCTGTCTGTTCTGCTTGCTGCAGCACCACAGCTGCCCTGTGCCCTCTGGGATTATCTTCTACAACAGGGTAAGAAAAGAGGCTGGAAGTATTTGAGGAAATCTTGAATGGATCTTGGGAGGTTGATTAGGACCAGACACAAGAAAGTTGCTCGGGGTGAGGCTCACTTCAGTTTTGAGTATCTCCAAATATTAATAATTTTCAAGACTTCTAAGCACTCTATTCCAGCATTTGAATATGAGTATTGTAACACTGGATGCCAGAGCACTCACCCAGAAACTACTAACTGATGTGAGAATGATTGTGATAGTTCTGTAGACAGGCCATACAGCATATTAACTTCAGTGTGTTTTCTAATTTTAATCTGTCCAAAATATCTACAGCATAATTTTCAGTTTGGCCCTGAATCTGAATAGCCTTTTCTGAATGGTAATAGAATCCATACAAGTCAAGCTCCATTGATGAGTCTACAATGAGAAGTTGCTTAGTGCTGCCCTGATACTTGAGAAATGGTTTTTGTTCCTTTTCTTCTGGGCATCAATCTGTTGACAGTCATGATGTTAAATCCAAACAAAAGTCATTTTTAAATATGCACTTCAAGGATTTCTAGCTTTTTGATTTTCATCATAGGCCAATTAATTAAAAAGAACAGTTTTCAGTTTATTTTAAAATAATACTCGCATCACTACTGAAATGATGATAAATACTCTGTAGTTTTAATGTGAGTGAGCTGGTAGCCGATGTTATTTGCAGACATTTGTGAATTGATACATTGAACAAAGAGACTTCAGCTCTGCAGTGTTCTGTTTTTCATCCAATTAATCATTCTCTGAAATCCATTCAGTCACCATTGCCCTGGTGACACTTTTTTGTCACTTCTGTCTTTATGCCCATACAGCTAGATTTTTTCTGTGACACTAGATTATGTCCCAGTAAGATTTCTGTGAGGTGTAAAGCATTGTGAAAAGAACTTTGTGTTACTATATATATTTACACTTAATTTTTTTAATAAGTAGAAGATTTTTCTTTTTACAGAAGATAGGACAGAAAACTTATGTTCTTGTCTGCTTTCTCTCTCTTTCTCTCTGCTTTCTCTTACAAGGCTCTGAGCAATTCAGGATGGGATTCTCAGTAAGATCTCTATATCTAGTATTTATCTCCTGTTACAAATTACAGATGTATGTATTAAATTACAAATTATATATGTATTAAATTACAAATTATTATTACAAATTATAAAATACAAATTACAGATATATGTATTAAATATTTCTTTAAACGAGATGATGAATGGAATGTGCAGAATCTGACCATGGCTCAGAAGAAAAACATCCAAGGTGTAAGAGCCCAGGCATTGGGGAAAACCACAGGATCTGGCCTCATCTGTTCAAATTGTACATCTAATTTCAGTTCTAACAAAATGCTGGTGACTGTTAGTAATACTTCCCAAGCAATAAATCCACTTATTTTAGTCTTGTGGCAGGCATAACTGAGGCAAAATCTCAGGCAAATTTTGCTTTTCTTCTTAGGTCTCAGACTGGTAATTGCAGATCCATGTTTGACACCTGTTTGCCCAACCAGTTATGAAGTTGGCTGACATGGGTTGGGTGCTCCCCCAGATGCATCCTCCACATAACATTCACATGAGCTCTCTAGCTATTCCCTGATTTGATTACCAACAAAGCATTTTAAACATGATAGCTGTTCCATGAATTTTTGAAACTCTGTGGAAAGTGCAGTTTCTAAGCATAGTACCTTGGCATCCACATGCAAAAGTTACCTTGGAGAGGCTGTGCAAAAGGTTAGAACTGTAACACTCAACAATCAATAATATATGAGTTGGATGAGCAGTATACTGTACTTTGCAGTGCATGATCAATAATGCATTTTCATGCTCAACTTTTTAATCCTCATACAAACTACATCAAAAATTTCATGCTAGACTGACCATGAGAATCAATAATAGAGAAAGGTTCCCTCTTCCCTTTAGTACAGTTTAATGAAAGACATAATGATGTGCAGCATCATTTAGTAAACAATTTCTATTATGCATCTTCTGGAAAGGCCAAATGGAAAGTGTTGCTTAATGTAGTAATAGAGTTATGAATTTTCAAAAAGGATGAATGAGAAAATGAAGGTGGTCATTCTGATGCTTCAAGTAGTCTATCGTACACAGAAACACAAGGGAAATGGTTTACTCATATCAAGTTATGTTCCATTCTTTTTGTGTCGTCATAGTATGCAAAAATAAAGGGGCCACGTTCCAATATACAGGACAAATAGCTGTCTCTGGTTTTCATTGGTTTTACAGCCGTGATCTCATACTTTTGTGTTAAATTGCTTCTGTGAATTGAGATGTGGCACTGACTAGGAATATAATTGTAAAATAATGTATAAAAACTTCCATAATATTCATGAAAGTTTTAAACTTTAGTTTCTCTGCTGAATCACGTAGCAAAGTTTTATTACAGAAGTTCTTGTGCATTGGTAGAACATTTGCTATTATACAAAAAGGAAGATCAAACTTTGCCTAATGCAAGTTGACCACATTTCTATTTCAGGCTTGAAATCATTAATCCCTTTTTGCTGAGTCACAAAGTGTATTGCTTTGTTAGCAGTACTTCAGATCCCCCTGGACTTCTGCTACTTTTTTTTTTTACTGCATCACCAATTATTTATGAGGTATTATTAATTATAGGTGATCTATACTTGCACCACTTTCCATGGCTGTTTCTGGCAGCTCATTTAAACAAGAAACTCCTGTAAATAGTTTTTTACTTCCTCTGTAGCGAGCTGCCAGCTCTGTAGTATAAGATGATTTTTATTTAAATTGTTATGAAATTGCTGGAGTGTGTACATGTGTTCCTGGCAGAAGCAGGCTACTGGATACGCTGAGACACTTTTGAACAATGAGTGGGAGAGAATGTGGGAAATGTGCAAGAGAGACACTAAATTCAATATTATCTGATTTCTGCCTTCTGCAAAAGAAAATATAGCCTTTGGTTCTGAGTAAAGATAGTTAGGGAGAGCCAATTTTATTTTCCTTAGAGGGGTTGTTATTCTTTTGAAGCAAAGGTCTATGAAAGTATGGAAATGAGTTCTTGTAGAGCTGGGACTGTAGCAGGAACAGTATGCTTACTTTGGTGCTTGTCTCCCCTTTTTTGGTGTTATTTTGTAAGGTGTGCTATTCACCTGAGGTATTCTGAGTCCATTGGCATCAGAAGTATATCACCAATGCAACTTGTAGCAACTAAATTTCCCTTTGTTTGTGATATCTCTGTGATAAGATGATGGGAAAGATCCTACTGTAGTAATCTTTTGTGTTATGAAAGAAGGGGGTGGAGGTGGAGGAAGGAAAAGAAGTGAAGTTGCAGTTTTTGTCTGATTTCCTGTTATCAAACCTCCCAGGAATGGTGATGTGAGCTTCTCTGGCTGCAAAGGTGGGTGGGTGGTTTTGGTTGGGTTCTGGCCAGCTCCGGTGGAAAACTTCCTCATGGAGTACCAATAAGCAAAATTCAGCTTTTTTTTCATTAACACAATGGTGCAGTAAAAGCTAGCCTCTTCCAGGCTGGGATTGGTACCTGAAGATAAATCTGTATTTCCTTATCTCAGCTAACATTTCCCATGTGGTAGTTTTTTTGCACAATCCTATTAAACAGGCAATTAAGATACTAAGAAACAGTACAGAGCAGTTGCTGACAGTAGCAAATGAAAATAATGAAGAATTTCTCACAGAACGATTTCTTTGTCTTGCAATCTGCATATTTTGATGCTTCTTGAAACTCTGTAACAAGGACATAATGGCAATATGGCTTTTTACGTTGTTCATCTTTGAGAATGCATCTCCTAATTGAGATCCCCCATAGCAGTCGCATCCAGGTCTGCCTGAGCTGGCAGCTCAGATGTCAATATCAGTTAAAGGGAAGAGAGTTCAGCCCTTTCCTGCTGCTGGGTGAGCTCACCTCCACCCTGTGCGTTACAGCCTACACTTGTCCTGCCTTACCACAGGTGTAGCTCAGGTAGTAACTGAGGCGCCAGTTGGGACTGAAACCCTTGGATTCCTTTATCTCATTGGAGAGAGACAAACACCCCCAGAGTGTGACTCAGTCTCAATCTGCTAATTTTCTGGAGGTGTCTGCTTATCTGCATTTACTGTCGAGGGTGTGCAAAGTGACTGTTCTCCCAAATTAGGTATTCTGCTCAGATGTGTAATTGGGAAGAATAATCCAAATTTAAGTCCTTAACATACTTATAAAAGTTAAGCTGAGCTTCTTGCTGCCATTATCCAAAGTATTTAAGGTCCAGCTTTAGTGTGCCTGCCCATCAGGTCTCAGCCCTGATTCCAGTGGGGAGAAAGCAAGTATTTATATCTTTATTTCTGGATAAAAGTGGTTTGACACCGCTAATAGTAACAGCCCTGAAAGTGTGCAGAGTTGAGAACAGAGTTCTTAATGACCAAACTGGGGCAGAGATGCAGGAATCTTGAGTAATGGCAGATTTCTTTATTGTTCTGTCTTTCCTCTGTTTTCTACCTTCCCCATCAATTGTTTTCTTGACCACATAACTTATTTGTATTCAATTTCTGATCTTAAAAATGCAGACCAGGGGGCTTTCTCTTGATTGATATGTTTCTAAAGTGACTCCACACTGTGATTATCATGGAATTAATCATTTGACTCCATCAGCAGAAAGATCCCTGTGCTGACTTTCAGCAGTATGTGTTGTGGCTGTTATTGCATGCCAACAAATTCATTTGAGGCTGAATGAAATCCATAGATCTTGTCTGGAAGAGGTAGTTTGCAGTGCTGTTGCTTTTGTTTCATCACTGCAGTGTTAGTTAAAATTACTCTCAGCACCCCAGTATTGCTTGATTGCTGGGTACTGCAAATTCAGGAGAATTAGAGCTGCTTAAGCGTGGTGGATAGACTCTGGTGATTCAGCAGATATTCTGCCTTTGTTCTTTTTGCAGTACCCACACAAGAAAACCTACTTTTCCTACTTCGCCCATGGAGAGACAACCTATTTTATTTCTTTTAACCACATCCAGATGACGTCTCTGGAGGCATCTTGGAGAGAGATGGGAGGAAAAAAAGACCTATTGTTAGTTATAACCCACTCTTTCGCTGACATGTTTTATGAAATGAAGGTCTGATACAGTCAGATGACTTCACTCACTCCTGCTTTTTCAATCTCAGCTTTGTATTCTCTGAACAGTGGTGAGGAGAAGGGTTGAAAATCGTTGTTTAAGTACTTAGGAAGTAGAAATATGACATTGCTAGATCCTGAAACTTTCTGCTGTGTTTAAGGTCTCCATGTTGATCCTTGACCTTCAGTAGGAACAATTGTTTTGGTTTCTGCTTCCATCAGAACTGTTAGCTCAGGGAGGGACGGGTAGTTGGTCCCGCTTCAGCTTCTACTTTAGAGTATGATTTAGCCTCATCCATATTGCTTTAGTGGCCAGATTATTCTGAAGTGGGGCAGGGAAGCTCACTGATCTGACTGAAAATAAACTTGAGCTTTGGGTTTATTTTCAGGTAAGCATTGGGTTACCCCCATGCAAAAGAAGAGGTGAGAAACTGCAGGTTTCTTCTGTGCTGCATAAGGGCAGCTCTGCTCTTGCATCAGCACTGCAGTCTTAATCTGTTGAGACCAAGTGAAAAATCACAAATGTAGGTGTCTGAAGTGGGAATGCTGACTCTCTAAATAGCCACTAGGCACAAGGATTCCTTTCAAAGCTTTTCCAGTGTGACTATCTTCAGCAGCAATCTATTAATAGGCTGCTAATTTAGAGAAGCACCAGTGGCAATTAACACTGTGTAGTGGCACCCTTTCAAGGATGGAAGTGCTTATTCCCACAGCAATTATGTTATTGCTTAGCACAGCTTTTGCTAGTATATTTGCTCATGCAGCATTGCACTTAATCAGGGGCTGTGAAATTCCTATCAAGTGAGGAGTTTTATTAAGGCATTGGATCTTTTTTAGTTTTAATATATTTTTAAATGGTTTATTGTCAGCTGTTCCACAGTAAGGCTGCGTGGGGAAGAAGGCCTGGCTGCTATAGGAGGGCTGTCCCTTACTCCTCCCCTAGGAATCAGGGATGCTGAGCAGAAGGGCTCTCTTGGAAAGCCTTCTGGAAAAGCCACCCACACATAGCCTGCTAAGTGTGTGCAGAGCTGATGTCACCATGTTCTTTATGCTGTTTCCCCAGATTCTCTCTAGTTTCACGTGCACCTTGGTCCTCTCCCTGTCCATGTTTGTTTTACTCCGGATGAAGTTGTGCAAATATGGAGACAAGGTCAGTGACAAACACTACTACAGGCAAGAACCATGTAAGGATTCTTTGTCCTTTGCTGCTGGAGAGGACTTAACTCCTTCCAGTCTCCCTTGTCTCTGTTGCTTGGTACTTCCTATGTAGTAACTTGGGCAAGCAAGGAATTCCAGTTGCTTGTGTAAGCAACCCTGGGGCTAACCAGCCATTCAGATACTGTTCCAGGTTTGATACAGTTCAAACTTTTCAGCTTCTTTGCTTGTCCATCCTTTGAAGTGGCAACTGTAGGGCAAAATCCCTTTGATTCAGCCTTGTTATTGTCAGCACAGGCTCATTCCTTCAGCCCTACTCCTCTGCTGTGAGAGAGGAAGAGGAAGCAGTCCTGCAGCTGACTGGCAGGCCAGATCCGGATTACAATGTGCTGTGGACTTTGCAGGCCAGATTAGAGTACTTGGAAGGATCAGTGTGGCTGATGGGCTGTTTTTGACGTTCTTGTCATAGAAAAGTATTAGGAGTTGTAAGAAGGACTAATGTGAGCTTATATTTTACAAGCGGTGTTGTAACTGCTTTGTTAGGAAAAGTAGAATTTGAAATAGGTATACTACCTGTCTGTTTTTCTATTGCTGTTGCAGCAAATACCTGTTACGTCTCCTGCACGTATCCATTCCCCCAGTACCACCTTCCAATTACTCTCATCTTCTCTGCTCCACTTTTTAAAGCAACTTGACAAGACAAATCCTTCAAATTGTGCTTATATTATAAACGCTACCAATGAGTCTTGGTCAGAAAAGAAAGCTAATGGGAAAATTTTAATTTAAAGACAAATGCATTTCATTTTATAGATGAATGATGACGGGTGAAGAAGTGTCTGCATAATATTGTTCTCACCTATAAAATACTATCTGCACAGAGATCTCAGTGTAACTTGCAAACAGAGTGACATCCTACAGCTAAATAAAAACAAAGGGCAAACCTTAAGCAATTTCCAAAGGGCATGCAGAAACTGGTGGAAGAGCTGTGGCTGGATATCAAGTGTTTTTCTTAGGCATCTTAGCATCACTGGTGAATCAGTCTGGAGCAGATTTATAAATTGTGATGTCCCCTTTCCAGTAAGCAGAGCTGTCATATTACATGCATTATGTTACAGGAGCATAAAAGCCTGATTTGAGGGTGTAGCAGATGCAAGGAGCAGTTTGCTGTTCTGCACGTGAAATCTCTGTACTTCATCAGATAACACACATGGGCAGGCTACTACATTCACCCTTCAGATCAGTTTTAGGCAACTTCCTAGAAGGCAAGAGAACACTTTGACACCTGAAGTTGGCTTTGCTGGATTGAAGAACTTTCCTGGTTGTGTTCATTTTAGTAAGGAACTTGATGGAGGATATGGGGGGGAAAAAGTGGTGGGCTTCAGTTCTTTGGGCTAAGAAAATAGGGATAAGTCCCACCTTTGCCAACAGCAGGCACCCAATGATTCTCATCATCACCTCCCTTGCTTCTGGTACCTTTCTTCCTCTACTTCCACTCTATTTTCTCTCAGCTTATAGCTTCTTGGAGATCTATAGAAGGATGGCTGGCTGGTCAGAATGTGCACATTGCTCAGAACAGTCAATAGGATATAGAGCATTTGCCCACCTGGTAGGGATGTGTGCTAGACAAATGAACGTAGTGTTGCAAGGGTAAAGAACAACAGAGAAACATCATAAGTAGCAGGAACTGCAGTAACTGTAGTACAGAAGTGGCGAAATGAGTTGAAAGAGAGGGAAAACCTAGAGGAAATGTAAATTTACTAGCTCTGCTGTTCTTCTACACAGAAGAGGATAAAGATTTTAACCGACTGTATTGTCTCAAATAGAAGGAAAAAATCTAAAAAATATTGGCTGCAGTTGGAGAGTTAGCTATACCACCTGCAAGTCATTTTGATTTTTCTTGTGTTAGCTCTTAACTTTTTATATATAAATGTGTATGGATATTTTGGGTAGATTTTTGTAGGTTGGGTCAAAAAGGCCGGATAGCATAAGTAATGAGAATGAACGAGCTTTTAAAGGATGTTATCTTGGTATTTGTGCTGTCATTTCATATGAAACTTGGCATTCTGGTGGATTTAATTTTTTTGTTTATTGCTTCAGTCATTATTTAAATGACTGAATTAAATTGCTGCAATTAAAAAAAAAAAAAAGCACAAACATTCCCATTTGGGGAGGATGTGGACATTTAAATTTAGCATTAAAGATCATTCCTCAGTATTTCTGAGACCAGCTGTTTACTTCTCTGCTCTTCAACCTTCCAAATTTGCACTTCTTGCTGTATTCTTTGTTGACACTAAAATTTTATAAGCATTTCAAAATTGATCAGAAAAAAAAAAACATATTTCACCAGTTCCCTCTTAATTGCTATTCCGTTAAAGGCATCAACTCTGGTTCAAGGAGGCTTAGCTGCAAGCAGTGCACTCTGTGGACATTATCTAGAGGTTGTATGGTCAGATTTTCTCTGTCGTACTTTTTTCTTGGCAGTCTGTGTTGGTCACTGGTGCTGGACACTACCAGTCCGTTGCAATCTTTCCAAATAGCATGGATCAACTAAAAACAAAGGGAAAAAACCCTCCAATATTCAAAAAACTGCTAGTCATCTTCCCCAAAATCTTATACCCTTCCCTTGCTCTGCTTGAAAGAATTTCCCATTCTTCAAGGCTGTTCCCAAATAGGACAAGACAGTTTCCTCTGTAAAGTTTCTCCAGGTCTAAGAAAACTTCTGTATCTCAAAAGTGATGTAATTCAGGAGTTGTCACAACTGTGCCCCTTGTGCTGGGAATAAATGGAAAAATGAGTAAAGGCAAAAACAGTTCAACAGACTCTAATTAGAGTAAATAGTTCAGAAGCTTGTGAGTGACTGCTGAGCACTTGCCAAACTATCAGGGAATTGAGTCGAAGAAACTTTGAGAATTTGAAATAACTGTAAGACGTTTTGTTTATTTGTGTATTCAGTTTTATATTAGAAATCATATTCTAAATAGAATTTTAAAAAAGCAGATAATCTTGAGTGAGATCAGAAGGCATGTGTGGGACAGCTGGAGGATCAGGCCCAGCCAGCATGGGTTCATGAAAGGCAGGTCCTGCGTGATCAACCTCATCCCCTTCTACAACTGAGCAATCCAGCTGGTGAATGAGGGAAAGGCTGTGCCTGGAGCATGTGTGGAGAAGGGCAGTGGATCTGTGACAGGTCTGGAGCACAAATCTTATGGGGAGCTACTGAGGGAACTGGGATGGTTTGGTTTGGAGAAGAGCAGGCTCAGGAGAGACCTTATCACTCTCTACAACTCCTTGAAAGGAGGTTCTAGTGAGGTGGGGGTCAGCATCTTCTCCCATATAACAGTGATAGAATGAGTGGTGATGAGCTCAAGTTGCTCCAGGGAAGGATCAGTTTGGATATTAGGAAAAATGTATCAGAAAGAGTGGTGAAGTATTGGAACAGGCTTTCCAGGGAAGTGCTGGCATCACCATAACTGAAAGTGTTCAAGAAACATGGAGATGTGTCACTAAAGAACATGGTTATTGGGTATGATGGTGATGGGTTGATGGTTGGACTGGATGATTGGATGATTTTAGAGATCTTTTCCAGCCTTAGTGATTCTATGATATTCCAGATGAGAGGGAATATATGGTGTGTGTGTGTAAATATCTGATACAGCCTCAGAGTCAGTACTAAGTCTCTGATTTCAGTGTAGTTCAGATTTTGTTGTAGCCATAGTGTCCAGTCATTTTCTGTTTGCAGACTTTGTTTATTTAAACAAAATAATTTATTTACAAGGAGAAAATTGAGCTTTGAAAAAATAAGATGGAGTATTTCATAGAAGAATGTTCACTGAAGCTTGGCATTGCTGACAGGTTCAGAATTTGTTTTCCAAGTTCTTCTTTGATAGAGCTGGGAATGAAACTGCTCAAACTGCCAGAAGCTTGAAGAAGAATCATAGCCCTTCAGCAGGGACACAGCAGTCGGATCATTTTCTTTTCAACAACCTACTTCGATGTGTTTGTCAATGCAGACTTTAGTCTTTGCATTTCAGTATGCTCTCTTGAATTAGCAGTCATGGACATGTATAGATTTTTTTCTTACAACTAAACACTAAATCTTGTCAAGCTCATAATCTGTTTGTACCAAAAATAGCTTTTATCATTACAGAATGCAATTCAATCTAAATGTGCATGACATTAATATCTTTTTTTGTATGCTAATCTTAGCTAGCTTTTCCTCAAGCAAAGTGATTGGGACACCACTTTACTGTGCAGCTTTAATGGTTTAAAGGAGTAAGTTGGGGAAAATGCAATTTCTGTAGATCAGATTAAATGCCTAAAATATCTATTTAAGAAACTTTATGAAGATTTTTAAACTGGAGTCCCAGTGATTTGCATTTTCAGAGTGTATTACAGACATCACAGCAAGCTTTGTTGAAAGGTAGTGTCAGGTAGATCTTCTATTTACAAGCAATTGGCTTGCTTATGCCCTGTAAATATGGAAGACCAAATGTTTACTGTCTTGATAGAGTTACATCAGGAGTTACAGACAACTCAGTGTGCACTACACATCTATTTGCTGTGAAATCAATCAATGTTGTGTTTATTGTTTGTGAGGTGTTTCTGAAGAACAACACACTTTGAGTTCAGCCATTCAAACATCCAGCAGATCCCTCAGATTCCCCACTCAGAACACATGTGGTGTCCTGTTGAACACTGCAATGCATGTGCCTGTCCCTGGAACTCCCTCACTAAATCTGGGCAGAGGATAAGCTGAAAGTAGACCATTACTACAAATGTGTTCACACAAAATCCACTGGATTGTAGGATCAATTTACTATTCCATCAATTTCAGTTTGGATTGTATTAACCATAAACAAATGATTTCTTTAATTTTTTAAGCTTATCTAACTCATTCTAGTATAACATATGAATTAGGATTATACGTTTAATACTATCAAGAGGAATTAGGAAAGTCAATGCATAAACGTTCTGTACGTCCATTTGTCTCAGTGACTCCATCCCCTATAATTGTTAGAATAAATGTTGTAAAGAAGGGAGTTACAAATGTTTTCTTTTTTAAGTGAGTGGCATTCAAGGATCAACCAAAATAAAATCTGAATGCTTCAGAAGTACTTGTACTGTACATTTTGCTAATGAAGTTATTTTACTTGCTACTGAGGAGCATTCTTACTCCCTTCACAATATTGAGCACTTTGTGTAGCTCAAATGCCATCAGACAGCAAGACAATGAAATTACTGGAGGTGGCATAGCACTACTGATAGGCTCCCATGCGAGCTTGCCCATGTTGTCCTCCAAAGAGCACTAACTCCTGTATGTGTTCAGTGATAAGGCAGGAAGGGAAGATGCTGTATTATGTTTCTTGCTGCAAAATGTTCATGTAGTCACATGGTCACTAAATTTTTCAAGTTAATGCAATAAGCAACAGGTTTGAAGTTACATAAAGGTTCCTGAGCTCTGCAGGCTCCTGCATTGGTCTCGCATATTGATAGTCCCAGTGATGTCCTCCAGAAAATCATGGGGTGTGTTTGAGAGTACTGGTACTATCTGGTTTTGTGCTGCCCCAATAAAAGCTGTCAACTGAATAACTGGGATCTGATGGATGCTGATAGGTAGGTGGCAGGTGGGGTGTTTGGTCTGTGTGGGCTTCAGTGCTTTGAGGATTGTGTGGAATAGTGGATTTTAGCCAGCTGTCAGCAGGATAAAACGAGGATAATTTGCTGCAGGGAGATGAGAGATGAGACAACTCTGGGGCACTATGCATGAGGAGGGTGTCACAGACACCAAGGTTCATAGGCAGTGGAGAAAGCAGGAGCAGGAAAGACTGAAAGAATTGTCGAAGAGCTCAAGTTTAATGTGCAGGGGCTGAACTTGTGCAGCTGTGGTGATCTGTGGTGCTGCATAGATTAGTTGGATGTACATGGCTAGGCTGCAAAAGGAGAGAATGTGCATAGAAGTGAGAAAGGAGCTGTAAGCAGTGGGAGCACGTGCTGGCTGCATGGAGCTGAACACCTGGAGGAGGTGATATGGACCAGGGTTGTGTCAGATGATGAAGAAACGGAAGGGGATTCAGCAAGGAGACTCTGGAGAAGCAGTTGGCAGAGTAAGAGTGGAAGGATGGGGAACTCCAGAATTGAGTCAGCAGGTTTTAAAACAATTCAAAGGGGCAGAAAGTTGAAAGGGCAAAGGAAACAAATAATTCTCCTTTAGATGTGGGGGAGGATACAGTGAGACACACAGTAGGTAGACCTCTCCATGGAATGACATCTTAGTATCTTAGAGGACACTGCATATTATCCTGTTGTCTCAGCAAATTGAGCTTTGGAAGGCCTCAAAGAGATAACTAAATACTGTCAAATCTCACAGTCTGATTTTTTCCTAAGTCTGGAATGACTTTGCAGCCAGGTATCCTCATGTCCACACTGCAGGATTTTACTGGCAAGCTGGTGTTGTGCCACTGCTGCAGTATTACCAGTTTGTCTTCTTTTGTTATGCATGCTATATATATTTAAAAGATGACATTAGACAAGAGTTCTCTGGAAGAACATTTTGTTAGGTAATAAGTCTGTTTGATTTTCATTTTCATTATCATTTCCACCTGTACATTGCACATTAAGCTGTATGAAGCTATTGCCTTGTGACTCCCCAAGATGTGCTTATTTATGTCTTCAGTTTACATTGAATAGGCATTCTCTCACATTCCTCTTATTGTCATTCTCTTGTTTCATTTTCACATCACCCTGTGGTGCAAGAGTGTTAGTTTAATTCCCTTAGAATATCATCCTGTAGCCCCTTTTCAATAGTTCCTTCCTGCTCGCATCCCATGGATGCTGCTGTCAAGACACAATATAATATGCCTGAAAGAAATCAAATATCAACTCTCGTGAGTACATCTATACTATTCAGGGTTAACTAAGCAAATAAATGGCATAAATAATTTTCTGCCACCTTGTACAGTTTAGTTTCCTTTCCTTATATTCTTTTAATCCCACACTACATATGTTTCTGCTTCTGAAGCATAATAAAAGCAAATCCTCCTGTGTTAGCTTCATTAGAAATAACTCCACAGGACTGTTTCTTCAAATTGCTGGCAGATAGAGAAAAGAAGTGAAAAACAGAAGTCACAAGTTTTTGGGTTGTTTTTGTTTTTGTTTTTTTGTTTTTTGGGGTTTTTTTGCTTTTGGCATTGAACTTCTATTGCTCTAAATCACCTACAACAGTTCTTATGTACTGCACATTGCCTCTGAGAGCAGTTGTGCTGGCCATGCTTTTTGTAGAAGGTCAGTGCTAGTGCTTTGTGGAGGAAAGAAGGTGAGTTACTTTCCATATTGATGTTTTTCCACTGTCTGTAATGAAGACAGGATTCTTCAATTGCTGCCCTTTCTGTAATTGTAAAAGATAGGTCAGGTATGAGGTTCTTTTCTATAGAAAGAGAAAATAACCTCTGGTTTTTGTAATGCAGATGGTGTCTCGGTTCCTTCTGAGCTTGACTCTTGCTCTTGGATGGGCATAAATTGGTGCATGAACTACAAGGAGTCATAGCCTTTTCTATTATTTTCTTTGTGACAGACAATCTGTGGCTGTTTGCCTAACCAGACTGATGCTGAGGGCTGATTGATGAGCATATTCCTTGTACAGAGTAGCTGGAACCACTAGTAGTAGGTTCAGTGTTGAAACTATCTGTTCTACAGTAGCTGCTTCAAATGATCCACATCATAGAGTCATGGAATGGATGATCTTCAAGATCCCATTCTCCCTTCCATGGGCAGGGTTGCCTCCCACTGGGTCAGGTACCCAGGGCCCCATCCAACCTGCTGAAGAATTGTTCCAAACAAGGGTTAGATATTTTCCTCGACCTCTGATTTCCTCAGCAAAAATTCAGTTTGGATTGCGGGGATAGTCTTTCTTCAAGTGAAAATGTAAACATTTGGTGTATATTATTGTGGAAAAGAATTACAGGTCATTCACTGGAAAGAAGACTAGAAAAAATGGCAATTGGGAATGTCTGTGTGCAGCTGATTTTGGTTTGGGAAGGCCCTAGTCAAGAATGGAGGCATCTCCAAAATGTGTCATAACTTCACTTTTTTAGTCTATCAAAACCCAAAGTCCTATTGAAAGCTGCTAAAATATAAGTCTGACAGTTTCCTATGAGCTGCATGTCATGCAGGTCTCCAGAGAGGTGGAAAATGTCTCTGAAAACCTTACATTGATAGATGGATTTATAGGCAACGTACTAACATAGTGTGAAAGCCTGAAAACATCAGCCATCAAGTGAGATCCGGGTGACTGGTGAGAAATTGTAACTGCAGCCTGCCTTGAACATGCAGGAGCACAATGAAGATGTGTGGAAACATTAAAGAAACTTGAAGTAGAGGAACAGTGAAGAGCAGAAAAAAGATTTCTATACTCTGTATTTTTTTTAATACCTGAGAATTTAAATCCTGAGTGCTTTTGTAAACTCAATAGCATTTATGGAATGGATCAATTGAATTTTTTCTAGTGCCTGTATTTATTTTAGATTTGGATTTTGATCATGTTATGTGTAAAGGATTATCCTGGATGAAATGACACTAGAGAGAAGAGTGTGAAGGAAATTACATTTTGGTTCTATGTGTTAAATATGCTAGCATGAAATGGTTTGATAGGTCCTAGCTTTTGTTAGTTTAGATATTCAGTTCTAATAAAAAATTACTGATATATAAACTAATAAAAATTACTGATATAAAAGACTGTGACCAGTTCTTTAGAAAATACATAGGCTGTAAAAGGACAAAAACTGTTAGTGGGTCAAATTAGAAAACAAATAGTTTATAAGGAACAAAAATATTATGGATACCCTGCTGCTGTTCATTGATTATGGGTAACTCAATCTGTGATTCTATACACATTGGAACAGGTTGCCCAAGGAGATTGTGGATGCCCTGATGCATTCAGTGCCAGGTTGGATGTGGCTCTGCGCAACCTGGTCTGCTGGTTGGAGAACCTGCAGATAGCACAGGGGTTGAAACTGGATGATTTTCCACGTCCTTTTCAACCCAGGCTGTTCTACGATTCTGTGAAAAACAGACAAACTTAACGAGGCTAGACTGAACTTAAGTGTGGAGGGTTCAAGTTATGCAGGAAAACTGTCTTTTTTTGATGCTAGGTGAAATATTTGGTAGGCAAAGCCAAAACAGCGTGCATATTGGGAAGAAAGTTTTAAAATGCTTTTGCATAGGGAAATGTTCAAAATTATTGCAGACCTTAACGAAATCCATCATACTATTGTGGATCACTTGGATATGATGTTTCTTGAATAAACAACAGAAGGAAGGCAACAAAAATCTAAAACAAGAAATCAAAGGAGGAGGCTGTGCTAGACATAGAAAGGAGGAGGGATTGAAAATTGCTAGTTAAGGCTGCAAATGAGCAACTCGGTATGTTTATTCAAAACACTCATCTGTGATGTCAGCAGAAACATATAACCAAAAAAGAAAATGCATATTAATTTTCATTCAAATTCAATGTCTGTCTAAGAAACAGAAAGTCACAGCCACTAACTCATACTACTACCATGGGATTTTGAGAAGGATTGGCTTTTATTGCAAAGGCTGCAATTGTTTCATGCATTAATTGGATGTATACATAGGAGATGGTGGGTTGGAGTCATCTTCACTTAAATCAGCCAAATCTGAGTTAAAATGTTTTTTTGTTTTGTTTTTTTTTGTTTGTTTGTTTGTTTTTGCTATTTTAATCAATATCTGTATCAGTGGTGTTCTTTCAAATGGTTTTTGTTCCTGCTGTGGGTTTGTGTATGTTTTTGCTCTTTTTCCCTTCCATGTTATGCTCACCGTCCAGAACAGAGCTGTTTCTTTGTAGTGCTCTTTGCTGGTTATGACTCGAAATGCACTTTTGGGCTGTATGAATTCCTGATTTCTTTCGGAATGGAAAGTCAGATGCTTCTGTTGATGTTTTTACTTGAAGGAAAGTGTGCTGGACAGTGATTACAGGCTATAGGCCAGTTTGGGACTGAATGAGATGCTATTCCTTTTGGCTGTTCAGTGCTGTTACTGGGACCTCCAGTAAAGAGGTTTTGCATATGCGCAGATCTTTGTCTTCTACTTGATAACTTCCACATTTCTCTTTGTTTAAATATATATTTTTCTACTGTTCACTATCCTTTTTTTCTTCTGAGTTGGAACAGTAATTTAAAAAGTCTTCTGTTGCTGGGAGCTGAACCAGATGTTGTCTGCTGTATTGGCTCAGTGTGTGGTCCGAGTAGCATTCTGCTGCATTTGCCTTAAGAACAGGTAAAAGGAAGTGACATGAGTGTAAAAAGATGAAGCTTTTGAAAGGGCAGCCTTTCTTCTGCTTGACAGTCCTGTTCCCTGAGATTTTCAGGGAAATTATGCTTTTCCTGAAGCTCTACCCCAGTGTTACCTGATTGTGCTCTACTTAAGTACTTCTGTATCATGCTATGAATTTGAGCTCTAAAGATTATCAAAAGCTCAGAGAGTAGAGCTCTTTGGCTGCAGATTTTGCCAGCATTCCAAGGAGCAGTAGTTAGAGACCTAGCAAATTTGTTTAATAGCTCTTAAAACAATCTCTCCTTTGGCAGCTTCCTCTGGAAATAGGTCCTTCCTAGTTGTCTCTAAATATTTCTGGGGTCGGACTATGGTAAATACTCAGCAGCATATGTCTTATGCCAGAGCCACAGATACAGTGTGATTCAACATGAACCCAGTGAATCCTAGTCAATGTAATCAGCACAAGCTGTGCATTGAATTTCATAACAGCCTGTGCGTGCTGAGCTGAAGGGGCTGCAGCCCCTCCATGTGAAGCAGGTGGCACCCCCAGCCAGTCCTGCTCACTTGTCCCAAACAATCAACTTATCTATGCAAAGGCACTGGTGCTCCAGCTAAAGTTCCTGCATTAATTATGTCCGCCTGAACTTACAAGCTTTTAGAGCTATTTTGAACATAAATTTTGCAAGCTTGCAAGTCAGCCAGGGGTTGTTATTTTTCCTAAGGTACCCAACTTGCAATTAAGTTAAGCTGCCAGATCCTGATATTATCAAAACTATCATTAAATATATGGATTTGGGATGAAGGAGTGAATGGCATTTCTATGTTATTGAATAAGTACCAGTGTGATTATACTTCAAGTCACTTGCTGTGCTGGAGAGCTTCTACCCAATCCTCTCAAACAGGACATCATTCAAGTATATCCTTGCCAAGGAATACAAGAAACATGGTTCTTCAATATCTCTCCACTGTATTCCTTGAAAAGTTAAAGGGTGGACCAAGGTGCATTGTACACATTTAAAACCAGTATTTGGTTTACTATCCTATTATCAGCCTCCCTCCATAAGGTTTGTGTTCCAGACCCTTGTCAGCCTCATTGCTTCAGGGCATCAATGTCTTTCTTGTAACAAGGCGCCAAAAACTGAACACAGTACTCAATGTGGGCCTCACCAGTGCTGAATACAGAGGAACAATCACCTTCCTGCTGCTCCTGGCCACGTTATTTTTTTATGCCAGGCAGGATGCTGTTGGCTGTCTTGACTGCCTGGGCACACTGCTGGCTCGTGTTCAGCCAAATGATGACTAAATCTTGTCAGAACTTTTCTCCGTGCAGCTTCCCAGCCACTCTGCCCCATGGCATTGCCTGGGGTTGCAGTTACAAAGTGCAGCATCCAGCACCTGGTCTTGTTGAATCTCATATAGCTGGCCTCAGTTCATCAGTCCAGCTCATCCACTGTTTAGATATTATGAATAGCTAATGATGGTGTATGTGGGGATGTGACAGAGCAGTACAATATTAAACAAACAAAAAAGCAATAACATATTGCAAATTATATGTTAGAATATACAATCTCTTGCAGCAGTGTCTTAATGTGCTTAGAGAATGGTTCAGGTCTGTTTTCTTCCTCAACAAAGTAAAATATAGAATCTAGGAAATCTGAACAAAGTACTTGGGGAGAGGTGGAATAGACCTCCGTGTGCTCAAATCTGTGTTTGAGAGCACTTCCCTGGTAGCTGACTGCTGTTCTGTGAGCCTCTGCACATTTCTTTCCAGTTCTCATACTTCATTCTGTTTTTGCATATCTTTCAGCATTTAGAAATAACTGTGCCTGAGCTTTTGTATTGGTAGCCACTTGAAGGCACAGTTATCTAAGCAGCAGTCTGTAACTTAAAGCTTATGTACCTTTTTGTTAGGTATTACTGATGCAGTAGGAAGTGTAGCTTTTATTCACCAAGAATTGATTAGTGTGAATAACTAACATGTAGTCCATCAGTACGAAAAAATGAATGAATATCTATTTGATATGAGTCTTGATGGATTATTTCATTGCTGGTTTAATCTGTCTGGTTTCTGTTTAATCTCTTTTATTGGCTCAGCTAGCATCTGAGCAGAATTTAAAACATGCTCATTACTAAAACACATAAATATTTGAATATTCTGATGTTTTAATCTTATCTTTCATAGGGATTCTGTTTTAAAAAGTATCATCTGAAATCAAGCCACAGCAGACTTCCTGATTACTCAAAACATAATTTCTTACCAAAATAAATTATAATAGATTGTTAAACTGAGCTGGAAAGAGTTGCTTTTAGTAGAAACCTCCTATCTCAAGTTTTCTTTAGAGCAGTCTTGGAAGATAAAATCTGGAAAATGAGCCAGCCTGGAACAGCATCAGGAAATGACTGCCCAGGGACCTGTAGACTGAATAACAATGATGTCTATTATAAAACGCCTAACTAAAAAGAGAGCCCCAGTAAAGCCCTTGCACACATAGTACCTCTCAGTGTATGTCCCAGTGTACAGAGTGAGATCTGCATGCATTTATCTCTTTTTTTAGGAAGGTGATGTCATTATCAGGCACTTTGCTTTCAGACACCTTTGCTTTTATAAAGGCCAGCCCTTACAAATTGGGTCGTGGAGTTTATGCTGCAGGGGGTTACTTCTGAGGCAAAACTGAGCAATGCCTCTTTCATCTTGAACGGCTTCTCTCCATTCTCATGCCTCACTCCCAATATAGATCAGATTCTTAAAAGCAGAAGCTTGACTTCCGAAAATTCTCAGCCCTCCCATCTCCTACTGAGAGAGGGAAGCGGTTACTATGGATTCTCTGCACAAGAACAGATGTATTCCAGCATGCTGGGTACTAACCATGCTGCTCTCTGTGTGCCTCAGGTTTTTCAAATCCAGAATGTATCTGGTCATGGGTAGTGTGGGTAAGGCTGCCCTGGCTTTGGATTCCTCCTGTTTCCCCTTTGCCTACCAGTACAGTGTATAGATGAAAAAGGTGTGAATTCTCTTAGTGCTTTCAGGCTCCAACAACTCCTTTCCTCCTCTCCTAGCACTTGGCCATGTGTCAGATTGATAAATGACCTCAAGGCAGAGTAATGCATTCAGACAGTGTGAAAGCTACATTTGGGGCTGGTTCTACACCCAGTGTATAAAGAAATCATTGATACATGTTTGTGAATTAAGGGGGCTGAGAGACCAAGGCAATATGCAGCAAGAGGGAAGGCACTCTCAGTGATTATGCCATCTACAAATTAGCACTGTATTGCAGTCTGTTAGAGGGAAGTGAATGTCAGATTGTAAGCAGGAGTTTGAGAAGTAGTTTCTGCCAACTTTGGGGAAATCTGAGTGTGGATCTAAGTGTTGTAGTTTGAACTCCCTTCTATATGCAATCTTAGCCAGTGAATCATTAAAACATTCTGACGTTCTGCCCATGCAATCTTATTCACTTCAGCTCATTTCTAGCACTTGATTCTATGCTCTGGTATATTAAACCTGAAAAGAATGATGGGGGAGTGGGAATAGTTTCTGGATCATTTTCTCCATCACTAACTTCTATGAAGGCTCTAAATAGAAACGAAGCATACATTGCAGAAGCACATAAAATGTCAGTCCTATAGTGCTGTCATTCATGAGAAACTCAGTGATGGTATGGTAGTCATGTTTCTAAAACTGCAGTCATTTTGGCATTTCTTTAATTTTCATCTTTGTGGAAAACAGTGGCACTCCTAGAATCACCCTACCCAATTCAGTGAGACCTTCTGTGAAATGAATTAATAAGCTTCCTCTACTGAGTTGCATCTCTTGAAAGACTTTTAAAAGTAGTTTTCTATAATGTATATTGTGTAGTATATTTACCCTGTGTGTTAACATCACAAGGTCTTACAGAGTAAAAAGACAGCCCAGAACTCAGTTTCATCTATATTTATACTCTACAAAAGAAAATCTTTTGCACATCTGAGCTGCCTGGTAAGTGGGTCTCTTATTCTGTTCTCCATTATTTCTTTTGATTCGAGTTTCACTTCTGTGTTTTCTAAAGCATCACAGTTCATTTCTTTGATAGAAGTATGTGTAAAAAAAAATATATATCCATTTGCAAGGACACTTACTTTGTAGGTGTCTTTATGAATCTATAAATGCCCTCTGTGGGGTGCAAAATATTAGAATAAAGTTCTGAATGGCTTAAGACTGGAGGTTGGGCATAGAGTGGGTTGTTGGTGTGATATCTCTAGAGGATCAATGAACTTAACTATTTTATAGTAATACAAAATACTGCAATCGGAGCACACCTGTCCTGTGCTCTAAGCTGCTCAAGAAGCACAATGAAGACAACTTCTCTGCAGTCAGCATATTCACAGGTTGGGCCCTCAGTCACTGATATTGGCAGACCGTGGTAGCAGCTGACTTGCATGTTGGTCTCAGAGGAGATCTGCATCTTGTTCACATTGTTGCTGCAAAGGTAGATGGAAATATTGTTTGTTCTAGCTTTTTTTTTTTTTTTTTTTTTTTTTTTTTTTTTTTTTGCCTGTTGAAGGCAGTTACTAATAAGCCTATCTGCAGATGCTATAAGAGAAAGACTAAACACAATATTTCACTGTGCCATCTCTAAGACCAAGGCTCATGGGCTCAGGATACCAGCCCCCCAGGCTGCATGGGTAGCAGGCAGTGCAGGATGCTGTGCAGTCTCCTTCTGTGACTCCCATTCTATTCCACCAGTGATGTTTGCCTGTGCTTGAGATATACACGTTGACCTTGGCTATTTAGCTGCTACCAAATCTGTATATCTACAGGAAGGCTGAGGCAGAGCATGTGTATGAATCCATATCTCCTGATTTTTAAACTACTCTTAATTAGATACTATTTAATTTATTAGCAATCACCTTTAACTTTTTAAACAGCAATCTCTTTCACATGTGATTTTTTTTCTCTTCATTTTTGCTGCGACATGAACAGGATGGGATGTGCTTAGCACAAATCTGAGCGTATAGAAACACAAAGAATAATGTTTGAAAAATATTATAGAAGAAGAGAACAAGATTCAGAAGATTTAGCTGCAGTGAGAGAGCACGTCACCGTCCTACCTGATTCTTGGCCTCCTAGGCTTACCCACAAAACAGACACAAACAAAAATAGCACCTTCTTTGCTAGTTAAGAAATATTTCTGTGCTAAAATCCCTTCCACATTAATACTCTGGCACTGTGTTGGCCTCATACTTTCAGAGGCTTGGACAGAATAGCCATAATTTCAATGAAATGTCAAAGAGGAGAATAAAAGCAGTTGGAAATGAATGTTGGTTTCTTTATCCTCCTGGGATTGTGGATGTGTTTAAAACAAAAGGGAGTTCAGTGTTCCTTTCTGGCCACTGACAAGATTATCCTTCCAGAATGCTCCATTCAGCAAAGCACTCAGGCTTTGAGCACAGAATGTGGTGAGCTGTCAGCTTTTCATCACAGCCAGCTCAGTTTATCTTCCTAGCTGCTCTGATCAAACCTCCCTAATGCATATTCCCAGACCCTGTGGCTTCCTGTCTTGCTTCCCTGTTTCACAGACCTTGTTCTCACCCTGTGAGCACCCTGTGTACCCTGTGGTACTATGTTCCACCAAGGACATCTTCAGTGGACAATCACCACGTTCACTTGCACTGTTGTCTGTCCTTGTTCTTGTTGCTCATCTCACTGTCCTTTCTCATAATTTATTTTGAATGTATGGTACAGTTTAAAGCCTGCAAACAAGCTGGTTGTGCAGACTTTAATCCTTAAGTGATGGCTGTGTATTGTCCTTTGGGATGGGTGAACTACTTGCCTTATCTAACTGGAGGCATGGAAGTTCTGTATGCAGACACAGCTGTGAATATATCGTATGGATTCACATCTCACCTGATTCAGGATAGTTCATGCCCAAGTATTGCATCAAAACCAAGAGTATGATGTTTTAGAAAAGGAAACTCCTACTGGACAGAGAACCTGTACAGATATAATTTGTCATATGCATTTTATTTGCATGTTAATCCTTGTGGATGCTTTGTATCAGAACAGATTGGAAGGACTGATTTCTTCTTTATTAACAAACTGAAGTATGTTTGCAGAGCAAGGGGTATTAAAACATCTTACAGCATCAATACATCAAATACTTAAAAATTGCAAAATATTTTACTCTTTCAGTCTTTTTTGGTCTTCAGTTCTCTCAGCTGTAATGTGTAAGAACAGTGACAATCACAATGAAGGGCTGCTTTCAAAAACATTTTTACAGCTTTCCTAAAGGTCAGAACTTGGTTTTTCACAAAATGGTACTCACATTCACAAATTTATTTCCAGAAAATTAACTTTATCTTTTACGATGAACATCACTTTAAGTCTTACAAAGCACTGTAATACTTATAACACTTTTCCTTTCCAATAAAGTTGATTTCATGTCATCTTTATTTATTAGCTGGCCTTGTCTTTGCTTGTTGTGTATTTGTTTTACAGAATGTGCTGCTGGCATTTACTGTGTCCTCTTAATTATTATGTCCACCAGTTAGCAGGTTGAGTTGTATTATTAATTTCAGGTTGTAACTTGATTGAAGTGGTACAAGTTAAAAATAGATTCTTTTTGTCTAAGGGACAAGACCTGAAAAAGATAAAGTAAAATGCCTTGAGTACTTATTGGAATGCTGGATTAAAATTAATTCTGAGGTTCATGAATAAAGCAACTGTACCTATTAATTTGCTCTCTCTTAAGAGACAATAACTATACAAGTAAATCTCTAAAGGTTCTTTGAAATTGTTGCCCACAGTCATTTCCAGGCACTACTTCCGTGGAGTCTCAGCAGAGTTCTGTCCTACTTAAGAGAGGTTCAAGCTCTTTGAGGCAGGGTGACTTCCAACTTCTGCCCTTAGGAATCTACATTTGATTTTGTTGGAAATATGCTATGGGGACAAGAGACAAAGCAGTTGTGACAAATATTCATTAGTAAAGTCTTTTATAACCCTTTTCTTAAGTCATCTCTGCATTTCCAAACGTGTCGCTGCTGTGAGCAACTTTGTGAGAATGAATTCAAAGCCAGTAACCAATGCCTTGGATAATTTCAGCTGAGGTTCAGCCTTATAAATTTCAGAATGCCCCATTTACCAACTGGTCAGTTTGACTTAAACGTTTTCTAAATGCAGCCTTAGAGAGCTTGAAAGAGCAGGAGAGGAAGAGGAGTTGTTTCAGCTTAAAGTATTTTTAATTATCATTAAGAATTTGTCAGAACAATTGAGATGTACAGATTCTTCTGCTTTCTCCTGATGTCTTTTTTTTTTTTCAAAAAGAATAAATTGAAGTCACCTTCGTTAATGTATCCTCAAGTCTGTGTATGAAATGCTCCCTGCTAGGCCTCATTTGTAGCTTCCATATCTCTTCATTGCAGCAAGGTGCTATATAAGTTAGCAAAGCTGAATGCTTTAAGCCATGATTATGTGGAATTCCGTGTGTAACAAAGTTGCTTGGGAGGCAAAATAAAACCTACTTGGTATACAATTGCTGAGCTTCCTGTGCAGCTTTAGCCCGTTGTGGGTGCTAGAGCTGTCTGTTTCAAAATCAGTTCCTGTTTGTCTATAATCCACTGCTGCCACACTGCAGTGCACATCAGATACTTGAAAGCTACTGCTCTTGTTCTTCACTCTGCAGAATGAAACTCCAAAGGAGTGCAAAACTCTGTTGTGCAACTGAAGAAGTGGCTAAATGATTATGTAGAGTAGGCATAAAAATATCACTGTGCTATTTGTTATTCTATCTATCTCTCATGCACTGGAAACACTGAGATATTTCTATGGCTGGGATGTGACCAAGAGTTCCTTTTACCGTTACAGAGGCAACAGATGCACATAGCTTCAGTTCTGGTACCCTTTTCTTGCTCATCTGGCTACTGCCAAAGCAGCTGTCATCCAGGAGCCCTGGAACTGCAATGCAGAGGTAAGTATCACTGCCTTCAATTTTACAGATCAGAAAACTGAAACACAAAAATGTAAAACAAACTGCTTTTCTTGTGATGCAATCATTTATAAAGTTCAGCTCTGGTCCATACAAGTTTATCTATTTGACCCTAGTGCTTTTCTGTCCTTTTGGGGAGCATTTCTTTGATCACTGTCAGTGTTTATCCTGTGACAGAGCCGTTAGGTTTGCACAAAGGGGAGAAAAAACAATGGATGTTTAAGCACAGGCATGTAGCTCATTTCAGTGACAAGGCAGTAGTGCAGAGAGTTCAGCTCACCCTGGAAGATGCTCTAATCCTTTTTAGGTTTGTCACTGACAAATACATGATTACCAATCCCATTGCAGATGTCTTCTAAGTTATTATTTTTCTTAAAGGTACAACATGTCCCAGTGCTTTCTGTTAGAACTGTAAATACTTTTGTTTCTTTCTTGAAGACCCAGTGGATTTTTTTCTTAGACTTTTCTGAAGCCATTTGATTCTGGGAGGCCATTCCAGCACGTATAATTTGCCCAAAACCTTTTTCTTAGTCACTTTGCAAAAAACAGTGTTTCTAAATCTCTCAGAGACACTGCTCATGCCCTATCTCTGCAAGAGGGTTGGAACTAGGTGATCCTTAAGCTCTCTTCCAGTCCAATTCCTTTCTTGATTCTATGATCTTGTACAATTGCAAATATTCCTGTAGAACGCTTAATTCTCTGCGGTCTTCCAACTTAGATTTCATCAAAGCGAGTAGAAAAATTGATGTTAAGTTCCTGTTACAGATAAAAGTGAAAAACATAAGGTTTTTAAAAAGAACATATGGATACAAATGTACATATTTAAACAAACATGTTCCAATCAGCTCAGATTTCTCTTTTCTTTCTCTTGTGATCAAAATGTGATAAGACACAGAGGATAGTGAAGTCCCTACAGGGCCAGATCTGAGTCTTGCAAAGGATGTTAGGAAAATTTCCAGTGATTTCTCTAAGTCTCAAACCAGATCATTGTTGTCAGGAAAACATCAGTGAACAATATGGACTCACTGTGTGCAAAACTCCTGTATATAGTTCCGGATGCTGAAAATTTTCAATGCCATTTCAATTCTATTTTGAATATGGACTACTTCCTCTAAATGACTCATTATAACCTAGGCAAAATAACCTTAACAAAATACAAGAAACCTACAAGCAGGACAGTGAATTTGTAGAGATGAGAATATAAACAGAGATGTTGCCATGGAAATGAATGTTGATTTTTATACCATTTTTTTTCTGATCCAGTTCTCAGAGAATAAATAGGAGATTTGCTCAGTTTTAAAGGGAATGATGCTAGTCAGCTTATACGCCAGTTTATGAGATCTTCCTGTCAGTGTGTAGGGAAATAATTCAGTTACTGAGTACCTGAGTGTCTCTAGAGTTACAGCAGCTATGTAAGATGAGAATCTGTTCCTGCAGTATGTCTTTAATATCTAACATTCAGACAATTCAAGATTTTAGCACTGGAATATCCAAATCTCATGCAGATGAGTAGTGCTCTGATTGCAAATGACTTTTGTGGTGTTCATGTGCTGCTTGTCTGTGGAGAGGGATCATTTTTGTACCTTAAGAAAGAATAGTCAGTTCTCTGAGGTATCTTCTCATGATGCCACAAGCGCATTGCAATACCTAGTTAATGGCAGCTTTGTATTGATAATGGACTTCTACGAATCATGAGGAGCACTAAAAAGAAAACAGTTTCTTATCTGTATGTTCAGATACTTTCTAATTGCTGATGTGTATTTTAAATAACTTTGCAATTCCTTGTATTGCATTATTCAGGTTTCTTAATGTCTCATACAAAAGTGACTGAAATGCAGCCAAAAAATTTGCACACTATTATGGGGAATACTTTGTACTGCACATTTTTTAGCTTGTTAATAAGGGGTAAGAATGTGTATGGGTACATTGCATGCCCTCACTTTTATTTTCTACTTTCAAATGTAGCTATTTTTTCATCTGTAATAGGTTGTAGATGTACCAACTTCTCAATAATAGTAGAACTGAGGGGAAAAATACAGAACATTAAAACAAGAAAAAATATTGAATATTTGCTGGTGAAGCAGATTGTGTTAGAAATTATCATTCAAATTCCAGTGAGAGATGAGGACTTCCTGGATCTCACATTCTCAACACAGTCTGTAGGATGCACTGTTGCCTGTACTGCACAGTCCTGGGGATGTTCTACAGCTACTGACAGTTACATTTGAAGTGCTGGAAGATGTAAAGGAAAATTACTTTATAAGAAATGTGAAATCCTAACTACAAGTTCAATACATTTGCGTAAATGTGACCTAAAACACTCCTCTCACACTTGCACTGTTCTTTAAGCTAAAATATTCATCATTTTCTTGTGGAAGAAGAACATGAATGGAAAGAAAAGAACATACGATAGGTGCCATCTGTTCTCTCTTTATCTCCCCTTGCTCTCCCCTCTCCCATATTTTTCCTTTAAATATATATATATTTTTTTCTCTATATACATATTTTTAATATTTATTTATTTATTTATTTATACATATATATGTATATATGTATTGAAATTTTATATTGGAATTGCTAACTGTGGTTGCCTGCCAGGCCTCTTTCAGGGAAAAAATGAGACTGAAGGGTAGCAGGACTGTTGGGAGGCTGGTTGCCTAAGGGGCTAGGGATGAAATCTTACTTCTGTGCTAGATGATCACAACTCTTCTTTGGCTATTCAGTCATGAGACAGCAAAGGCTTTCAAGGATCAATAACAGATTTATGGTGAAGCAAAGGCAAGAAAAGATGCAGGAGGATGTTTCCAAATGAATTTCTTCACCCAGTGCTGCTAGAAAAGATAAATTTGCAAAACCTCAGGCTCTCAATAGGTCATCCAGCCTTCCTCCCCCTCCAAACAGAGTATCTGCTCTGGTCCTGACAGTTGTTTGTCTAGCCAGTATTCAAAGATCACCATTGATGGAGATTATTTTGCCTCCAGGCAAAATAATGCCTCCTTCCATGTCCCTTTTCATGAGATATTTTTCTTTGTATGTGTCTTGAATATTTTTTGTAGCTACTATTTGTGGTCTATTCTCTGCGGACATCAAAAGAAAAAGATTTTTTCTTCTTTCATAAAAAGTTTGCAAGTCAGCACACCTGATGGGAGTTGTTTTTTTGTGTTTGTTTTTTTGTTTGTTTGTTTGTATCTTGCATTTTTCAATGCGTGTTGTGTACCAATAACTGCAGTAATGGGAGTTCAGATCTGAAAACAGTGCCTGACTACTGATCAAATATCAGTTATGGATGTTAGAAGACCTAAAAATGTGAAGTTCAGACTGGAGTTTAGATGGTGTATTCTGGCTGGGGTCCGGCGTGGCTAAAAATCCATGTTGATGTAGAGACAGCAGCCATAACAAGCTGGGTTGATGGGCTGCCAGCCAGGCTGTTGTAAAGTACTGGAAGAAACCTGTTTCATGTGTCAGATATAAACTGCGTAACAGAGCCAGGGACAAAATGCATCCCAACATTAATGTCCAGGATTACCAGCTGCTCACACAGCTTGTCTGGGGGCCAGGCATCTCCCAGCATGCCAAGAAATATCTGGTAGCTGTCATATACAGATCTATTCTGTGAGGCACAAAGAAATTGCATCAAGGCCTTCAGAACATCAGAAAATGCTACAAAACACTCTCAGAAGTCAAAAACACTCTTGGGAGGTAATGTTGTCCTCTTAGGACAGCAACCATGATGCTGGTTCCCATTCCAGCTTTTGCCACTCCAGAGTGGATGCAAAATACAGAAGCATATTGTCTGCTGTCACAACTCATCTGCGAAGCAGATGTTTCTTTTGGGGGAATTACTCATGCTAAAGATCACACTTCAAAGTAAACAATAATTGTCATTTGTTGCCTGTTTAAAAAAAAATAAATGAAAGCTGGAAATCAAACTAATGAGTACATTTCCTCAAGGGAACAGACAGAACAGGGAATATGATGCTTTTGCAAAAGTTCTGATAAATACATAGGTTGCTCTGAAAGAAATGCCTCTTTATTTCTGTGGAAACTATAGTGGATACAAAGAGTACAGTAACACCAATAGAGCACATTTTCAGCTACAAAACACTTTTTCAACATAGTCACCACCATTAGCTGTGTATTTTTGCCAACTATGAACAGGAGTCTGCATGCTGTGCACAAAAAGTTCTGCGCAAGCAGATGTGACCCACTGTTTCACAGCTGTTACAGTGGCATCACTGCTAAGAAAATGTCTATGTGGTCTGTCTTTCATCAGTCTGAACAGGTGGAATTCAGAAGGCACCAATTCCAGCTACATGATGGGACAGTCCAGCCAAGATTGGCAATATGTTCCATGCTCTTCAAACTGTTAGGGGGCCTGTTGTTACTGTATTGTGAGAGAAAGGTTGTCTTCTTCTCTGGCCTGACTTTGGAAGTTTGAGCCCCCAGTTCAGTAAGCACCGTGATGAAGCAGGTCAGGATCTGCAGTCTGGGTTAGTTTTGTAAACCCAGTTCTGAATGTAATGTGTCTCAATTTACACAGGCTAAGAAGTCTGCAGAGAGAGTAAACTGCAGTGGGTTTTCTGATGGGCCACTGCTTTACAGCCTACTAGTTAAGACTCCATTTCAGAATGCTAATATGACTTTACATAAACCAAAAGCAGCTGTGTTTCAACTCACTATATGGTTTATCCCACAGGACAGTTCTCAACTACCTTGATTCAAGTACAGGATGAATCATGGCCTCTGAGTGTACACGAATAACCTGGGAAACCAGACTTGTCATATGGTTCTGGGACTCAGAGACTGTGTTTCTACTAATAAGTTAAATGGTGCCAAGGAATGTTCTCAGGAACTGACCCAAGCTGTCTGTGTAGCTGCACTGCCAGAATGATCCTTTTGCCATAGAGCTGCAGACCTCTATTTTGATATTTGAGATTTTGGATTTCCTTAACGATGGTAGCCAACAAAATTATTTCATCAGCTTGATTCTGACCTTTTCTAACTGACCACATGTCATATTTTAAAGCACGAGAGATGCCTATTTTGCTTTTGTACCAGCTCCACAAAGAATGCTATACAGGAATTTAGCAGAAAATTTCCACCTATTTACTGTTACTGAAACCTAAGAAGTTATTTCAAAAAATGAGGAAAAATACTGTGATTTCTACTATTTGTCTCTTCTTGGAAATTCCATGGATCATTTATCAATGAACCAAAGACTAATTTAAAAACTTCTGAGGGTATTCTGAAGATAGGCTTCTTCAAGGCTTCTCATCATCAGTTCAGAAGCATATGGCCAGACCTAGTGCAATTACTTGTATGAACTTTGAGAGTGATTGTTTAATGCCATAACCTTCATTATGTTATGCTAAAAACGTTCCCTGCAAGTTTGCATCCCAAAGATGATGCTGTTTTGGTTAGCTTGAGAAAAAATGCTGTATGTTTGAGCTCTTGGGATGAGTGTTTTACTTGGAAGGTAGGAAGAAAATGTTGATGTTCTCTGGATTTGTGTGTGCTAAAGCTGACAATTCAAGACATGCTGTGGTAGTTTTATTCCTTAGCTCCTAACAGAAGCCTGTCTCCCTGAGCTGATTCCAGATTTATGAGCACGGTGTGTAAATTGTTACAGAACAGAGTGCTGGATAATTAAACAGCTGCTTAGCACAAAGCTCCTTCATTCTTTAATAAGCAGATGTTTTGTCTTGTTGCTGATTTCAAACATCCCATGGTAACATGCTATATGCATAACATTATTCATATTTTTAATATTTTGGTGTGTTCCTAACCAAAGATCAAAGCTCCGTGCCCCATTACGCGAGGTTCTGCACAGACAGTTGGCACAGAAGAGATCCTAAATGAGTGCCAATCAGCGCGTCTCAACTGAGTGCAAGGGAACAACAGCAGTTCACGCTGGCTGACATTTCCCTTGCAGATGTCAGACGAGATGCCATGATTTACATACCAATGGCAGTGAGTGGGAGGATGAAGTAACAGGAGGAGCAGAAATGAGCAGGGATGCAGAAGTCGGAGCTTGCCATTTGCCTTTTTCCTGCAGCTGAACAATAGCAATCTAAGTTATTCATCTCCATCCACCCCTCTTAACAGCAGGATTCGCTTCTGATGATATCGTGTGGCCTTTTGAGTGTGTTAGCAGAGGAACTAGATTCTTTTTTTGTATTTACCTTCTGTGTTATCAGACACAATAAGCAATTCCCAAAAGGCAGATGAGGTGAATAAAACAAAGCATCAGGTTAAATGATGTATATTCCTTATCAATTTAGGAAGATGTTTGTGCACCGTGATTTTACGTTTTGTACTGTGCTGGATTTAAGAGTGACATGTGTGCAGAGCCATGGAAAGCAGGTGCAGCCCGGAGTCCTGCCCTGTTTGTGGTCTCCCTTTCTGCTGCTGAAGTTGCTTCCTGGGACAGTGTGTTCAGCAGCTGTTAAGAGCATGTGAATAGCAAGAGAAATATTATAAATATCAGGAAGTGGCAGCCAGATTGTTCCAAGGTTGTATATTGTGTGCTAGTGAAGCAAGATAGCCTGACTCTGTTATCAGTGCTGTCCATCAAACACTGATTTCTGTATCTGTATCTTCCACGTATAAACATTTCTATTTGTGAGCTTCACTGGGAGGAATTCAGACAATGTTGATAATTTTGGACTTTCTGATCTTCAGGAGGAATAAATTTGCCCTGTTAGGGAATGCACTGCTCCTATCCCTAACCTGTGTTATACACATTTATACATAATCTCAGTATAACTACAATGGGAATAAAATTTATGCTTTAATTCATGTTTGTTCACTGGTTGGGAAAAAGTGTCCATGAACTGCAAGGTAGCAGATCTGCTTATTCCATAGATAAACAGTTGTTGTATGTGGTCCACGTTCTGCATTTTTATATATCATTCCAATTCCTCAGCTGTTTCAAATTCATCTACCTCTCTGAAAGTGAATGAAGCAGCTGTGCCAAATTCAGAGCCTGGCTGAGTCTGGCTTAATGTCTGGAGGTGCTGAATATCCCAAGGCTGGAGCTTCAACCATTAACTGATGCAGAAGAAACAACTGCCTTAGAATGTCTCTCTCCCTTTCGCATAAAGGCAGAATTCTGAAATTATTGTGTAACATGCCCTTCTTCCCATTACACGATCCTCATTCTGTTCACCATTATTTTTAATAGACCAATTTTCTCTCTTGCTTTTCATCCACTGAGTCTTTACTATTATTATCATCAAAGTGTCTGTGGGCTGCCAGCATTTGATATTTCATTTCACTGATTTAATTATGTCTGCAGCCTGTTCTGGGGCTGTTTATTTTTATAGATCTCCAAATCCTCTTTTTTATCAAATTGTTTACATCAGAATCCATTTGTTCACTGTTTATATTTCACTTTGCAATTGTATCCTCTTCTACTTCGCATTTGTTCCTGAGGTGTGTCTTAGTTCCATCAAATTTTACAAATTTGTGGGCAGACAACTAAGAGGAGAAGATCTTCCTAACTAGGGGTGAAAGGAAGTTCTGGACACAACTAACACCATCTGCTTTTTCACCCCTGCTTCCTGCAGGCATATGTGAGTTTGGAACCATGTATGTTACCAGCTATTGGGAACTGACAGCTCACAGGAAGCTGGGAGAGTATTAGATTAAAGGAAGAGACACTTTACACATTTGCTCCTGCATGTGCAGTTTACAGAGGGTATAAATATGTAGGTATTGTAGGGTATGAATAAACAGGGTGTTTACTGAGCTTAGTTTAGTTTCCAAAGAGTGGAGATTCTTTGGCTCTGGGCATCCTGGTCTGCTGATTGGCAACCCTGCACATAGCAGGGGGGTTGAAACTAGATGATCATTGTGGTCCTTTTCAACCCAGGTCATTCTATGAGTCTATGATTCTTTATTGCAGAGGGTTGCAGAAGGTGATGACAACAATATGAGTGTAAGAGTGAAATTTTGGCTTAGCAGAGCTTCGTGACACAGCATGCCACCAAGAAAGCTCTTAGAACTATTGATCTTCTGGGGAATTTCAGTCTTGCTTTGAATTTTGTTTACTGACCTCCTGTCATTGCAACTACTTCAGCAGTGGTGATGCACATATGCATGCACATGCTGCAGTTCTGTTGAGTTTCTTGCTTCTGCTATAATTAAGAGTCCATAAATAAGTGCTTCTAATGCACTTGACTAGAGAAAGTAATTGCTGTTTAAATGGATAATTTATTGTGTGCTAATTAAAAGCCCAATAGGTGAGAACATTTTAATGAAATGTAACTTAACTCAATAAGGAGGTTTTTAATAATCATTAGTAGCCTGAAATATACCAGCAGCAGTTCTGTAATGACAAGCTCTAATTGATGTTTTTAACATATTTTTATTGTGGATAAATTGCTGTTTTGTTATATCTCTTTTCCTGTCTTTCACGTGCACAGCTTCCTAGCGGGAGGCCCAATTCTACTTTATTACAGTTGATTTTTCCATGCTGTGGGAACTCCTCTCCCTTATGCTGGTCAACTCATCTCAGTTACACCAGCACGAAGCAGGATGTGAGCGAACAGATGCAAGGTGCTGCCAGCTTTTACTGAAGAAAAGGTACTAACTTTTAATTTCAGTTGACTATCAGAATGTATAATACAGATCTGCTTTTTTTCCTTGTTTGACTTACAGTATGAGGCAGGGAAACCCTCAAAGTGTCCAAGGTTCCAACCACTTATCTTAGAGCAGAATGGTTATACAAAAAGAATGGTCTCTCTTGGTAACGGATTTCACTTTCAAAGAAGGAAGCTTAAGAACAGGGGCTGGAAAGTGAATGTGCCTCACACAATGGAGCAGCGTGCCAGGAAGATATTTGAGCTGGGAAGTAGCATCTGATTTAAGGACTGAGAGAGTAGATGGCTGATTTTCTTGGCAAAGATAATATGAAAAAGCAGCACTGACCTTTGCAGGATGAGAAGTAATGGCCCTAAATTGCCCCCAGGGGAGGTTCGGGTTGGATATCAGGAAAAATTTCTTCTCAGAGCAATGATGCGTTGGCACAGGCTGCCCAGGGAAGTGGTGGAGTCACTGTCCCTGGAAGTGCTTAAGAGTGCAGACGTGGCACTGAGGGACGTGGTTTAGTGGACAAGGTGGGAATGGGTTGGTGTTTGGACTGGATGATCTTAGTAGCCTTTTCCAGCCTTTCTGATTCTGTAATTTCACTGTGCCTTTTTGGTGTCTTTTTCCACCACTGGGCAATAACTGTTCTTACATTTCTGAGAATTTGAAAGAATGGTCTTCTGAGACTGAAAAGCACAGAACATAGAGTGGAGGCTGTTAGTAGCTCTGGTGGGATGGGGTAACCATTAAAAGGTCACTGCACTTTCCTGGGCTCCTTTTCCCCCAGTATTAAATGGAGATAACTACATGTTTCCTTCATGAAGCCATTTGGTATATATCCTGTTGAAAAATCTATATATAAGCATTCATCTTTTTTGTCACTCAGGCACTGATATAGGAATTTCTGGAGCACTCCTACATGTTGAGAATCACACTGATACTGTGGATGAGAATATTAAATTCTGGTGCTGAACCTGGCTAATTTGAAAATGACGTATTTTTCTAGGGTGATGCCTCAGATAAATCTTATATAAGAAACTGAATTACATTTATAGCTAGAAAGGACTGCAGGATTTTATGATCATCTCAGCACTCCTGCATTTAGTAAATTATCTTGTGTTTGATTATGACAGGGTACCTCTTAGCATATGTCGAAGTTCTTGTTTCCTGGAAACTAAACTCTGGTGGAAAGTATTTGGGGTTTTTGTTTGTTTGTTTGTTCTTGGTTGTGTTTTGTTTTCTTTTTTTATCTGATTTGTTTGGGGCTTTTTTTGTCTTTTAAGTCTAAACAACCCATTGGTCTTACAGCTCTGGTTCCTGCCACTGAAAAGAGATACCCATAGATTAAATAGTTAAACAAGAAAATCCCCTGGGGTTTGATCTGATGAAGGTGATGCTCATTTAGAGAAGGAGCAAATACTTCAACAAGTACTATCCTGATGAACTATCTAACTTGACTTCTGAAAAGTAACTATTAAATGGAGAGAAGAAACCATGAAATGTAAGTGCAAGCTTGAATGCTGGTATCATAATCCAATCGTAGTTAATTTAATTGTGGGCTTCAGATGCCATATTTGGGATTCTCAGTTTCAACCCAGTTTTTAGTAATCAATGAAGAACCTTCTGAAGGATTCAGAATAGCAGTTCAGAAGATCTAATCAAGTCAGCAAACAGGGATCCACCTTAAGTCAAGAGAGAGAAAACAGTGGGCAAAAGCTGATGCAGCCCACTGGATGCAGGCAGAACAGTCAGAGGAAAAACAATAGGACATAATTTGGAGAAACAGCGTCTTTCACACAACCAACTAATAACATTTGGAGAAAATGAACAAGCTTTCAGGCATTGAAATGCTTCTGCAGGTCTGGCAAAGAAAAGAAAAAATTTGAAGCTTTGTTCAGCTTGCGAAGAAATGAGCATTTAACTTGAGATAATCACCTGGACAATTAGGGAGACAAAAAGGTGAACTGCTTAGCCATAATGGAGCATCTGGGGATACAAACAAAAGGTCATGAGTTAATGTGCCCCTGCAAGACAGAAAGAGGGAGTGGGAGCTTAAAGAGAGCTCTTGGGAAAGGTAGGAAAGTGGCACCACCGAACCACTGCCTGTGTTGGCTCCATGGGTTTTAGTGCCTGGGAGAACTCTGAATTTCATTTCCCAAATATTTGATTAGTGTCCTTTGGGGCAGCTGGTGGATTAGGACTCAGAATTGGCAGACTTGCACCTAATTGTAGTCAACACAGCAGCAAACCAATCCTGAAAAACCACAGTGGGGACTAATTCAGAAATGTTCTTCATATTCTGTGTTAAGACATTTTTCCCTCCCCTCAGCTCCAGATTCCTACTCTAAATGTTAAAGAAGAAACCTTAAACTCATCTGAATTACAAGAAAAACTGTCAGCCTCCCTCAAAATGGGGGAAGAAAGTACTTCTAAAATGCTTATGCATTATATAACACGTACCCATATATCATTTATATGGACATTAGCAACTTGTGTTATTTCCTCATTTTGGAGGTGATGCATTAAAAGTGAAAATGCCACTGCTGCCACTTTCTTCTTACATAAAGCAGATTTGTGTCCACAGTGCCTGTGTGCAAATCCTTCTCCATGATTTTTAAAAAGCTGATTGAATGCTATTCCAATAGCTTGGGAAGTGTGGCCAAACAGATAAATAAAGATGGCATATAAGGAGCCTGGTGGGCACCAGTGCCAATTTCATGCCCATGCTCTGCCTTGATTAAAGCAGAGATGTTTGCATATGTCTTGTATCTCAAGGCATTTTGATGCACATCCCCTCCTGCTGAGCCAGCAAAGCTCCTCTCACACCTATTGCTTTTACATAGCAGATGCACATTAATGGAAGCAGTCAGAGCATGCATCTACCTGGTTCATGATTTGTACGTCTCTAGAGTTATCCTTAAAATGCAGACAAAGTTTAAAAAGAAATAGAAGAGAGTTGCAGAAAATCCAGATTAATAGTTGACAGTTGAAATAGTTTATCCTCTTACACAGGGGTATTAATTACTAAGTGTGTCTTCAGTCTCATTTGCAGGGTTTCCCTTTCACTATCTGAAAGGGAAAACAGTAGATTAATGAGAGAGGCTGGGAAGGTGCCACCTTGTAAGGAGCTGCATGGAAATGTGCCACTTAAAAGGCACAAACAAGTTTTATTGCGACTGCCAAACCCAGGAACCATGTAACATCCTACTATGGAATATACTGTAACGAAATCAACAATGTGCTCACATTTATCGTGTTGTTGTGTTTTGTTTTCAGAACTCCATATGTAGGAAAACATTTTGAATTTTCTGCCAAAGATTTCCAAATTAACATCCAAAGGAATTTTTTTTTCCTTTTTGTACTGTCTCTGGGTTATACGGGTGCTGTGAGGCTGCTCAGCCCATGCTTTAGAGATTTCTGCATAAATGCCATTAATACAGTGCAGGAGAGGATGATAGATATGAGGCTTATAGAAATGAAGCTAATACTGAGACTTACTGTTTTTATTTCCTTGTGCTTTTGCATTTAAATTTCATAGCACTGAAACTCTTGATGGGCATAGTGTGGATGGAAGTGGTAGAACTGGAAGATCTTGGTGGTCTTTTCCAACCTTTCTGATTCTTTGACTCTGTGACTCCAGGGAGGACAAAACACCATTCCTGTTCACAACGAAGGAGCCACAGCCCATGACCTCCAATGGCAAGGCTTTGCCACCACTCTGCCACCACCACGGGGCACAGAGTGCAATGAGCGGCACTGAGCTGAGCAGTGAGGAGGAGATGGCTGCACACCTAGCGTGGAAGCTTTGACTTTATGGTAAGTCAGATCTCTTAATATTGTTTTACTGTATTTTTTTGAGCTTCATATTTAATTCAGGTCAAATCTGATCTACTAAACAGCGCTGTTCTGTAGCGCACACACCAGATACACGAGGTGCTGTTTTAGCACAGCCCTGACCTAGTTACTTCACGCAATGTTGTTTAAAAGCAAAAATTGAAATCCCTTATCTAAACAAAAATGAGCCTTTGTTCTCCTGCTTATTGTGGCATTTTGCATGCATTTGGTTTCAAAGGCTGATAACGTTTACTATTCTGAATCTTTTGTGGGCACCATAAGGGCTTTTCCGTTTTGGTAACCAACCCAACAGCATACTGGAGAAATGAATGTCTGCCATTTGAGATATATGGAGCCACCTTGACAAATCTGATGGCTGAAACTACTTTTTATTATTATTTATTAATATTTATCAACAAGAGTTGGTAAATATTAATGAAACATTAAAAATAGCTACATGTGTTTAAAGAATTACTCTGTTTTTGTTACTGCTATCAGAAACAAAAGATGAGTTACTGGCAGGAAAGAACAGGAAAACCAAAAACTGAAATGTTGAGATGTTTGAAGGACTCTTAGAATACAGATGTGCTTCTCTAATCTTTCTAAAATGGTTCCACATTCTCACATGAGTCTCTTCATATATAAGTCTCTCTCTCTCTCTATATATATATGCATTTAAAAGGATTGTGAATATGAGAGGAAAAGAGAAATTAGGCTGTGAAAAAAAAATGTAAATTTAAATTTCAATATACATTCTGATTTTTAAAAGTAGACCTAGAAATCCATAGAACAGCTACAGGGATTTTCCAAGTTTGTAATCAAACATGTTTTTCATTAATATTTTTTCATTATGTTTGATTTTAGAAATCTTAATGGGTTCTGATGATTGTTATTAAAATGGGAAAAGTGACTGTAAAATGCAAGCCATGCAAAATGAAAGAGAACATTCTGTCTTCAACCCCCCCGCCTTAGCTATCAAGAAAATTAATGTTTAATTAAAAACCTGATTTTAGAGAAATAGTTGTTTTTTTTTTTGTTATAAAAAGATGATGACAAATTGTGAAATAGCTGTGCTACAAGGCAGTTATTAGGCAAATTTCACCAAGATGGCTAGGCAGTGCTTGTTACTGACTTGGCAGGGAAAATGCTAATATCCTAATGGATTGATTTAAGAAGTGCCAGGTAATTTGTAACACTTCAAGGAAGTCCAGTGATTGCATTTACAAGGAATGGAAATGGGAGCTGGAATGAATTGCTAAGGCCAAGGGAATAAAGATTCGGTCATTCTTGTGCGGTTAGTCACTGGGATTCTGCAGTCATCACAGAAGCATCTGTTGCTTAGCAGGACATCAGGGTGCACCACTTTCCAATATTTCCAGTCTGTGGTCTCTGTTTGGACAGGCTGTTTCCCATCTTGTTTTCTCATTGTGCTTCTTTCCTCCATTCGTGTCTTCCTCTTTTTCCTGCTTCTTTTTGATACCACTGGAAACATAACACTTATTACTCCCACATATCAAATTCTCAAAAGTGAAACCAGACCATGCTTCCATCCCCTTTTATCTAGTGTTTAGTCTGTTGGGCTTTTGAAAGCATTGATCACTGTTAGACATAAAGACTGCTGAGGACCTCGTCAGACAGCATGGTTCAGATGTGTACAGGATCAGACGTGCCATGGTGGTGGAACAGCTGTTTCAGAAGTAAAAGTGAGAAAAATAGCTGGCACTGCATGATCCAGGTCATGCAAGGTTACTTGTATGATACCAGTCAACTTTTGCATACTTATCTGCTTTCCAAAATTGCATGTAGTAGGAATAGAACATAAGAGATTGCTGCTTCTGCTGGTTGGACTGAAACCAGTGTTTACAAAGCTGTTGTCAGTGGAGAGACATCAAAACCTTGCCTTGGGTGATACACCACAATTCCCAGTCCCCTGTTGTTCCCAGGAACAGCAGCAAAATGTGGCTGTGGCCTTCCCTCTTATTCCTAGCCACAAGCTCCATCAATCTGATGTCACGGATGGTATTGGAGCTTGGAGAGTTCTCTGAAACTTCATCCCTTCCTGAGCTTTCTTCATGAACATCAACTGGAGAAGAGTGAAGCATTGCCTGTGAGTGTTTCATCATTTGAAAGGCTGAACAACTGTTTCCAATTCCTTGCTATACCAGTGTCTTCTCAGTGAAGACTTTATTCCCTCTCCTTTTGAACAAAGCTGAGTGGACCCTCTGAATCTAATTTTATTTAAATTTGAGTGGAAGCCAGGTTGTCTTAACTGCTTTTCCCTGTCTTTCTGCTCATTCTTCCTACTTGAAGGCACGTCTGTCTTGGATGTGGATATAAAGAGTAAGGGCAGACTTGTTAGGTTGCTGTCATTGAGATTCTCCTTTGGCTTCTAGTATTTGTGGCTAATACTTAGAAATTAGTCAAGTTGGATTTTTTCACTTCATGTACGATTATGGTAGGCATAATTCTGCTGTCACTCATGCAAGAATAAATGCTGAAACTAATGGAGATACATGAAAGTAAAACTGATCTAAATGAGAAGAGAATCAGGCCCCCTACGGATATGAGATCAAATTACTACCACACTTTATTTACACTGAAACTCCTTCATACCACTCAATCACACACAAAATGATTTGAAATTGGTGGAACAGTGATATCTACTCACTTTAAGACGCTGTTGTTCTCGCAGAGCAGTGGTAAAGTCTCTAATGTATGTGTGAATAAAATTCCCTCTAAAGAAAGGAGAGAAAGGCAGCAAGTCCTGGCACCAGCACAGCCCTCCTTGCCATTGGGTACATGGCTTTGGACCCCACTGCTCCTTTCTGCATCAGAGAGGGCACCAGTACTCTGAAGGCTGGGTACTGCTCAACACATGGGGAAGCAACAGTAATTTTGCTTCTTTGCTTCTTGGCCCCTTGGGAACTTCTGCTCAGAAGACTTTTATTTTGGTCATATTATCAGTCTTGCCGCAGCACAGATGTGCGCAGTTGTCTCTGGGAAGGCTTACTCAGGGAGATCGCATTTCTAATCTGTTTGCTAATAAGTGCGTAATGGGAGGCAGAATATTTCTTTCTCGTGTTGAAGAGTCTCCAGTTAAATAATTAATTGATATTGAAGTGGGTCCAATTTATACTGGATTAAGCAATAGTGAAATGTCTTCCCTCGAGTGGAGAGCAGCACATTGTGCGCATCTATAACCATCTTGTAGCATTCACTGAAGGCAGGAGGAATACTGCATGATTAGAGTGCATCTAAAATACAGAATAAAGGCACCAGAATCGATCTGCCACCTTCATCACAGGATCAGTTGTTGCCAAATAGGATTTGCTGGGTCTGCTCAGAGCTAGCACAATTGGATGGGGCAGGGAGGAAGCTCTTAGCAGAGCACTGGGAGTCTCAGCCGGAATGAGCATCTGCTCCCCGGTTGCTCTTGTGATTCTTCTTGGCAAGGAACTACATAATCAGCTTTCTGGTAAATTCTTCCAAATCCTTCTTTGCTTTGATTCTGTGTAGAAAACTACATAACTCTCAGATAACATGTATTGCTATGATGAGTCCTGAAATTTGATGTTAAATGAAATGTCAGATAATGAAACTGTAAATCCTGTCTTCTTAAAAGTGACTGAATGAACTGCTGAAAATAACCCATCATCTTCTTGAGGAGCAGCCAGGTTAGATGATGATAATGGTATTTCCCAAACGGACAGTGACATTGATGTTTTATATGTGATATACTGAGACCCCATCTCTGACCTGTATGCAAGATGAGGAATGAAATGGTTTTCAGTAATAACAGGAAATCTGATGATATATTTAAGATGCTTATTGTTGGCCTATCACCTTATGGAGCCTTTCTAACCCCAGGGGATCACCAGATAGATGTCTACGATGCACATACATCATTGGCTGGGAAATATGATGCAGCTCCCTATCACTTATTTACTGAGAGAGCAACTTTTTCTGTACTTCTTCAATAACGTGTCTGAAAATGCTGTCGTTTTTAACACTGCAAATCAATGTTGCTTAAGTATGAGAGGGACACTGAAAAAATTTAAATTGGTTAACAGCATGAAAATCTGAACATTTAAAGCATAATTAGCTGGTAGTATTTTAACAAACTCTCTAAAGAATATGTAGAAAAAACAGCTTGTTTACTGAGCTCAGCATTAAAAGCTATGCTGTAATTTATTATCTGAAAATGTGGTACTGCATACCCCTAATTTTATAATCTGTTGACTCAAACCACAGACTGTCAAACACATTTCAAGATTATCCATGTTTGCATGTCATATTATATTTTTTGGGGAACGCAGCTTCTATTTATTCTTAACTCTGCTGATGATTTTCTCAGATTTCTGCCATATGCTGCACGTCACAGGTGAGTATTTTACTGTCTTAAAATTTGACAGCTGTATCCAGTTTAATAGTTCTGTCATCTCAGCATTGCCATTAGCACTGAATTACAACAGAGGATATTTAAACGTTGGATTAGAGTGTCACATATTTGTCAAATAACAAACAACAAGGGTAGACATTGTGAAAGGAGTCAATGAAACTGTAAAAACATCAGTCACTCAACAAAGGTATAAAAACTGAGTCAAGAGACTATCTAAACAAAGTTTGCTCAATGTTTATTTGTTACACTGCAGTTTTATGCATCTATCTTGCTATGGACTTTATGCATAATAAACACACACTGGCCAAATTCCTGTCAGTTGAAAAAGGCACATAGACAATATATTTAATGAACAGTTTGAAGTTTACAGAAAGAGGAGGATTTATAGGCCTGAATTCAGAAAGGATGGGGATACGGTCTTGGGCATAAGTGCATATTATCTTGCTTTCCAGGGTGGTTTATGCAGAATAGAGGCAAGATGCAGTACTGTAAAATGTTAATAATGTTCAGCTCTTTTGAAACCTCATTCTGGTCCTGCTGAAAGTAAGCACTCACCCTCGATCAGCAGAAAAAATAAGAGGTTAGCTAGATAAATACAATGAAAAACACAGCCTGTTAAGCATCAAAGTCAAATAAATAGTGAAATGATAGCAGTCATTCAATTTCATCTGCTTCCTGCTATAATATCATCAGCCCAACAAAGCACTGAAACACAGGTGCAATGTAAATGCTCTTAAAAAAGGGATTATTCACGTGCTTGAAATTATATACTTTATTACATCTGAACCACAGCTCTAATGTCCATCAGGCATTAGGAGGCAGTGCTTATCCTGTTTATTTTCACACTATGATTTTTAACTGACCCTGAAAGTTTAACTCCTGCATTTTTTCTCATGGAAGCAGTTCCTCTGACACGTTCCAGTTACTCAGTTGGACTCGATGATCCCTGTGGGTCCTTTCCAGCTTGGGATATTCTATGATTCTATTATTTGCTCTGCCTTTACTAGAAACAGTTTTTTTGCTATTGCTCCCAAACCTGCTATGCAAGGATTGGCCTCTTCATTCTTGGCACTGCTGTGCTGATTGGAAAACTTACAGCAAATGGCAAAATCTTGCACATGGTATTTATCTAATCAGCTTCAAGGAGACTCTTCGCTAACTTTGCCGATGAAAACCAGATACTAGCTTAGTCTTCAGGTTCTGTAGTAATAATATATAGTATTTACAAATCAAGTGATGCATAAAGCAATTCTTCACCACCTGCCAACCGATGCCCAGACAGACCCTGCGTAGTGATTGATTTCTCCAACCAATCCCCCTATCTTTTTTTTATGATGTCATATCATAGGGAATATCCCTTTGGCCAGACTGGGGCAGCTGTCCTGGTTCTGTCCCCTCCCAGCTCCTAATGCCCAGCACCCCTCACTGGCAGGATGAGAAACTGAAATGTTTTTGGCTTTGTGCTCAGCAGCAACTAAAGCATCCGTGCGTTATCAACACTATTCTTCTCCTGAAGCCAAAACTCCAAAACACAGCATCATACCAAACACTATGAAGATGATCAACTCTGTCCCCGATGAAAGGAGGACAGAAACAGAAAGCACAAATCAGTGCTCTGTGTCACTCCAGGCCTCCTATCTTCTGGGCACTTTTGGTACATATGCGATGAGGTTATCAACCTCAAAATTCAATCTGAAGCCAGTTGATGTTTTATGAGTCAGAGCTGGAGCTGGCAGCACGGTGGGACAATATATTTCCAATTAGCAAATATTTTAGTGTGTGCTGGCATATCCTTCAGTCAGTAGCTCTCCCAGCCCTTCTTGTTTACTTTGTTGAGGATTGTTCTTGTGAGGTTTCTCTGAACAGATTTCACTGCTGGCAGGCAGGTGATGGAAAAGCAGCTTCTGTCCATTTTTAAGCCTCAATGACATAGGTACTCACCAACATTGCAGCTCCCAGGCAATGGGCTCTCCTCTCCTCTCCAAGTCTCCAGTATCCAGGCTAACACAGGGAAAAATTCTGAGCAAGTGGGATGGCCAAGTCTTCACAGATAAGGAATTGTGTGGGAGCAATAAGGAATTGTCTGAGCAAGTGGGATATGTGTGTGAATCTCCTGAAAAAATTTTGTATTTGCTCATCATTTTTTGAAGCATTCAGTAAAGTGAAAATTTTTTGTGAAGCAAATCCAATTCCGAATAGTTCACAGAGAATAATAAATCTGTGAACTCCAACAAACCAATCCATATTTAGGAGGAAATAACCAACTTGCAATCTTGAGTTATATGATATGCCACTTCCTATAAGCTCTGTGATAAAATGAAAAGAAAAATGCTTTTGTTTTCTGAGCTCCTCTATTTACAAAGTGCAACTGTTAATCAACTATTAATCAAAAGATGGATGGGACAGAGGCCTTCATCCCTGAGTTACATTTCCTGGATGTGGCTCCAATGGGAGCTCCAAAATCACAGCAGAAGCACTGGGACTTTTCCTTGTGGAGAAAAAAAAAAGCTTTGGCTTTGTTAATATGAGAAAATTTTTCTTTGGCCACTTTTGCATTTGAGCATCTCTGGCATAATAGGAGACACTGTTCGGTCTTGCATTTTTATTTCATGTTTTTCCTCATATGACACTCTTTCCAGCTCATTTTTCTGTTTAATTTTTAAGCTGCTGCTTTTGCTTTAGCAGGAGAATCTGAACACTTTATTGATTAAGCTGCCTGTTTTTCAGTTTCATCATATCCTTCATTTGAATGTGTATCTGTTTTGCTGAATCAGCTGTGTATTGAAATGCTTGAGGATTCAACTACTGTTTGAGCTGCATCTTTGGTTTAATCCTCTTGTGCTTTTTTGCTTACTCAGCTGGCTACTAAACCAAGTAATTTTGGGGGTGGAGGGATTGCACTGCCAATTTCATTTCTGATTGGGAAAAATATACTATAAAATGAGTTCCAGTCATTCATGACTGCAACTATATATTGTCTAAATGAACTGCCTTTTAAACACTGAAAAAAAGAACCCTTTTATTATTATTTATCTTTTTATTATTACTTATTGTTTGCTCTTTTACTCTTTCCTTTATTTGCAGTGTTGAATGTAAGAAACACTTGGAGAGTTCCCAACCTGGAAGACAAACATAAATGATTGGGAGCACAATCTGAAGCCAAGTGTGTGAGGTGATTCAGTTTAAAATTTAAGATCTGTTCATTTGCTCTTTAGCATCTGTGAAGCCTGGAAAGCGAAGTACACAGCCTAGCAAATGGAGCACAGGTTGAGATTCAGCTGCATCTCAAGCAGGCACTAGATTGCTATGACAGCAGCTCCTCTCAGAAGTGAGACTCGGATCACAGATAACTATTTTCACATTATGGATATCCCAAGCTCTAAGGGGTGCTGCGTTGTGCAGTCCCAGTCCTAACACTGACTATAGAAACCATGGCTCTCTCTATCCAATTCCTGCTTTTGGTATTGAGCTCCTGATCAAGACCATAGAAATGCTGCAGAAGTTGTATCTGGCCCAAGACTAATTAGTTTACCTCTTGGAACAGACTGCACATTGTAGCACACAAACAGGCAACTGATACCACTGACCTTGGTGAGGAGAGTGAGGTCCATTGCCAGCAAAGATATGATTCTGCAGCTCAAACATCTGCCTTAGAATCCTTCCTTCTTCCTCATCCTCTTTCATCATCAAGCAAAACCTGGAAGCACCTGAAATCAGCACTGGCTTCTGCAAGTCTTTGATGTAGATGCCAATCTGTGTACCCTCTGGGATTTCTATATGGAACATACTGATTCACAACTGTTCACCTTGAACTGGATGCAAGGCGCCATCAGAACAGAATTGGAAGCTTCACTCCTAAAGCTGCTTTGATGTTTAACTGTGTTCAGTTCACCTAGAAAGCACACTGAAGAGCTGCCAAAAGCAGACCAACTGCCAGCCAGACTGCCTGGCTGGCAAAGCCTCTCCTCCTTCTCTGCCTTTCCTGCTGCCTGCAGCCCAGGAGTGACCTGATGTGTCTTGGCCATGCAGCACACAAAACAGAGGCAGAAAATCCAGCATCCAAATAGGGATTCCAGTAACTGGCTAAATCTGCTTGGTGAGCTGGCTGCCAGCCAACACACTCATGGCTATCTGTATCTGGATTGTCCTGACAGTGCTCCTTCACAGCAGGACCAGAGACTTGCAAGAGTATTTTTAACTTACTTTGCTGCCCCTTTCTCCTCTATGGAGAGGGAAGACCCTAAAAACTTGCAGGGGCTTTCTCACTGACATTAAAATAGCCCCCAACATATCTACTCCCTGTGGAGTCAGAAGAGGTTTGTGCAACTTGGTTGCTTTAGTTGTCATGCATTGTGGCTAGCAGAAATTCATGTCACTCCATTCTCTTTTTCTCACTTACGCCTCTTTCTCCTTTCCCTTTCCCCTTTCTCTTACGCCACCCCCCCCCCTCCCCCCTTTTTTTTTCCCCCTAAGCCAGTATCATAGTTCAGGTCTCTGAGAAGCTCTGTAAGACCTTCCTTGTCCTCACGAGATTTCTGATTATCACCTTTCATTACAGGATTTTTTTGCTGCTGAGTAATTTACTCGTGATATTTGGAAAATGGACGCAATAAGGAAGTTAGTGATAAATCTCCTGTTTTCTCTGTAGCAATTAGCAATACTGTTAGTAGTTAAAAAAAAAAAAAAAAAGATACCTGAGGGGTTCCCATACAAAGCTTTTCACAAACTCCATATACAGTGCTAAATAGGCTCCTGTGCAGGCAGAGGACTGCAGTGGCATTTCAGTGAGATTTATCTCAGTGGCTACATCTGCCTCTTCTGTTCAAGTGGTTGCAAATCTGTGAAGCAATTACGTGAAATGCTGTGACCCTCTTCATCTGGGACCTGCAAAAGGCTGTCGTTTAACAGGGAAATTAAACTCAAAACAATGCAAAAAATAAAAAAAAAAAAAATAAATAAAAATCAGCCTTTGGAGAACGAGGCAAAATTGCAGTGAGATTTAACTAAAAGGAAATCTAGTGAGCCAGTAAGCAGAATGTCCATAACTGACTGCTGCTTATTGTGCCCCTGCTTTAGAACCCAGCTCTTCACACCCTTAATGTCAGCAGGAAGATCCCCAGCAGTTCTTTACCTTCATACTCCTTTTAAAAAATATGGTATCATCTTTTTGTACCAACATTTCTATTCAATAGATAGATTTATGTTACCTCAATCCTTTCACTGAAAAAACAAAAATCCCACAAACTTGGGAGAGGCATGGGACAGGAGAAAGTTCTCTGCACTAAGAATGCAAAGACTATGGAAGAAAAAACACTGTTTTTCTGTCCCTGCACTGGAAGTGTCCCCAGAAGTGGTTTTGCCTTTTATTAGCAGCCCACAGAGATTAGAGCAGCCAGAGCTGTTTGCAGTCAGCCCTCTGAGACCTTTACTCCCTTGAGCTGAGCTGCAACCAGCATCTAGCTCTGATGTATCCTTGGTTGACTGAAATGACATTGAAGTGAAGGACTTTTTAATTTTCTCTCACCTTTTTTTTTTTTTCCTCCCTCTCTTTTTCAGTCTATTTAATAGTGATGTGCATTAGAAAGCCTCTGATGTAAAGGAGAGGGGGGCTCAAATGGTATCAGTGCTATCAATTTGTCTGTAACCAGTTCTTAAAGTGGGGCTTTACAGTAAGCCAGCCTGGAGCTAAGCGACTGCCATCATCAGGCTCAATTCTGCAACACAAAATATGGGAGGGATGATTGCAGCTGCTCTGTGAGCCCTGGAAATGCTGCTGAGAGCTGCAGCGGTTCCCTGCTGCAGGCACTGTGCCAGAGAGGCATCCCAAGTGTTTGTAGCTTTCACAGAAGGCTTTTTTGTGAGAAATTTCCTATGGAGTACTGGAATTTTCTAGATCAAAACTTTTTTGGGGGAATGAAATCTGTAGGGAAAGGCTATAATTGTAGCTCATGAGCTGGCACTTCATTCAAAGCCAAGAGAGATAAGAAAAACATCAATGCAAAAGCACCTGAGTAAGTTTGGAATGGCCTTGGCAAATTAAAACTATTAAGTATTTCCAGGAGACTTCTGCAGATCTCCTTCCAGCTGTATCCACAGTCCCATTGGAGGAGCAATTAAAACTCAGGTGGGTTATTGTTCAGGGTCTCTGAAAATGTTTTTTTATTCCTAGGGCTAAACGAGATAGCTAAGAAAAAAGGAAAACCTGAATGAAAACAGTACTTAAAATTTGAGCCGAACCCAACGCAATCTGTGAGATAATAGATAGGAGCACAGTATTGAATCAAATTAACTCTCAGTAGCCAGCAGTCTTTGCCATGTGGATAAGTATTTAAAATCTGAGTAGCAAATGGTGTTCTGCCTGCTTCACTATTTTTTACACCTGATAGCTGTACAGCACATTCTCTTTTCTCACCAGGAAGGAAAATACTGATATACCAGGTAGGGGATGCTGTCTTTATCTGAACCACTCAGATACAGGAGAATTTCATTCATTTTTGATGAAAGCATTCTTCCTGTGCTTCATCTTTGTAAACAATTGTTCACAAACGTGCATGCTGCCAAAAAGCAAGGACATTAATAAGGTGTGCTTGTGAAGTGAAGGCTGTTTCTCTCTGGTAGGAGATGGCCTATGAATTCCTGGTAGAGAAGTGTGACTGTGCCCTGGAGAGGGGTACGCTCCCATCTGCAGCCTACAGACTGTTGAGTGGGCATGACTGGTCCAACTATTTATGTAAAGAGAAATAAACATTGGCTAACTAATGGTAGAATTCATGGTTTTCATATGTTGAACAGAACCCTTCAGTTTAACGGACAGGTTCTGTTATAGCTTGCGTTGTGGGGGAGAAACCAATGCTCCAGTGAGCTGCATGTTATGGAGCTCTAAAACCTCACTGTCTTCACAGGTCCCAGTGCTATCTGAGCATGCTGCAGTCCATAGGAGCTGGAACCTTTGATGTCTGGAGGCCCACAGGGCAGCAGACCAGTACCTAGTTTTGCTTGTGCTGCTGCATGCCATTGTTATTCCTTCAGCCAGTATTGGCTCACACAGCGCAGTGTTTTAGTCCTGCTATTAAATAGAGTCCAAATGCCTGAACAGGAGAGGGAGGCAGGGGACAAACAGCACTGCACAGAAGCAGGCAAATCATTCAGCCTACATGCTGCCCACGCACACTGCTGCTGGGGATTTACCATTTGAATGAGTTCCTGGGCACGACTGAGATCTGATTTCCATTCAGCACAGTGGGAAAGCACAAGAATAAAAACATGCAAGGAGAAGAAAGAGAGAAGAAATGTCTCCCACAGCCACACATCCCTGCCTCTCCACCTGCAGCTGTTAGAGGCAGAGCTCTCTATGAGAGGTGGGCTTTGGGGTGACCTTCTTTTGCTGCTCAGCTTGAGCCTTAACAGCAGCACCAGAAGCCACCACTTGTCATGGTGAAGAGCTCACCTCTGCAGCAGGTGAGGCTTAAGCTCCTGAGTTTCACTGTGCATTCCCTTCTCTTCTCCCTCCCATTGCATATGTCCCCCCTTCCTAGAAATGCCTCACTTGAGGTGTGAGTCTTTAATAATGATAGAATAAATAAGAATAAAGCTCCCTACCAACCATCAGTTGTCTCCTTCCACGACCAGGATGGATGTAGGCTAGACTTTTTGCAGCCCTTTGGGATCAAAGAGAAAGATTTATGATTAGTCTTACTACAATAAATTCAAAGACAAGAATATGGGCAAAAAAAAATTATCCATCAACAGCCCCCTTTTTTGAGGTCTATCTGCTTAATGGCTGAGATGAGTGAGCTGGATCCTCCCTCTTCCATACAAGCAGCCTACAGCTACTGCTGAGGGTGTTGCTGATGCCTCATGGTGCTTCTATGCACAGTATTTTGCACATAGATGGTGGCAATGTTACGCTTACACACAAGGGAGAGTGCAAGGCATGTGTACGTAATTCAGGGTCAGGATTGTTATTCCTAGCTGGGTATTTTTCTGCAGACACTTCACTCTTATAGAGGAATAAATGTCACAGCATCATTACAGTTTTGCATCCTTGTTTTTCCTGTGGAACTGTTAGATTTGCCAAGTATGCAAAAAAAAAAATCCAATCCTCCCTTCTCTTTAGCGTATATCTGACATGAAATGACTCCCACATCTATGTATTTCACTAATGGTCTCATAGTTATAATTAGCCAATATTTTTGTGTCCAAAACCTGGAAACCTTAATCAGCTCACACACTGCTTTTCATCCCTAAGGTCTGTATGGACTTCCAAGGTATATGACAGGTAATGAAGTGAAGGAAGCCTATTTTCAGAGTATCAAAACTGTTAAATAGAGGTTAACACCTGCACTTGAGGATTTTCTATCAGAAAAGGGTGGAATTGCTGTCTTTTAGAAAAATAATTCCTTACTGAGTCAGAGAGAAACGGTAAGTTCAGCTAACAAAATGAAATGGACCAAGTCTGCAACCTGACTGGTGTGCCAACTTCTTTACCAGAGAAAACGCACAAAACGTATAAAAGCTGGAATCAAGTTCCTACCTAACCTCTAAACCTGCCCTTCAGGTGCCGCCAGCTCAAAAAAGCCTGCTTGTGAACCCAAAGGAGACCCTTGCTACAACTGCCTATAAAAGGAGAACGTGGTGAGTTTCTGAGCAGACAACTCAGAGACACGCAACTGGGAGACTGACAGACCTGAGGGTTACGCTGCCATCCAAAGGATGCTGTCAGGGTGGAGAAATGGGCTTTGAAAAGAACCTCCTGAAGTACAGCAAAGAGAGTTGCAAAGTCCTGTACCCAGGAAGGAACTACCCAAAGCATCAGCACAAGCTGGGAGGGGCACTTGAATGGAAAGTACTTCAGAGCCCTGATGGCCACCACGTTGCTCCAAAGAAGCCTAACAGTATTCTGGGCTGCAATAGGCAAAGTATAGCCAGCAGATAGAGAGAGGTGGTACTTCCCCTCTGCTCAGCACTGGTGGGGAGACACCATGTGTCCACTGGTGGGTCCTCCTGTACAGGAGTCCTTGACACACTCAAGAGAGTCCAAATGGAGGGCTATTAAAGCAATGAAGGGATTGGAGCACCTCTGCCTTATGGAGAGGCTGAGAGAAGCAGAGCATCTCTCAGAGATCCCCTGAGCCTGGAGAAGGCTCAGAGGGATCTCTTCCATGTCCATAAATATCCAAAGGGAGGTGCAGAGAGGACACAGCCAGGCTCCTTGCAGCTCTGCCCAGTGCCAGGAGCAGAGGCACTGGGCACAACCCGGAGCACAGCAGCTCCCTCTGCCCATCAGGCAGCACTGCTGTGCTGTGCGGTGCTGGAGCCCTGGCACAGGCTGCCCAGAGGCTGTGGGGTCTCCTCCTTGGAGCTCTCCCAAAGCCGCCTGCCTGTGGGGCTGGGCCTTGCTCTTCTGGGGCAGTTCTGGGGCAGTGGGATCCTGTGGTGCCTCCAACCTCAGCCATGCTATGATCCTGTTTTATGTAATAAAACACATCATCACAGAGATGGCGAGAATAAACTGGAAGGTGTCCTGAATGGAGATAAGCTTATTTTGTACCGACATTAATTCTTTGTGAAGTGTGCATGATAATTAATGTTAATCCACAAATAAATTCTTAGAAAATTATCTGTTACATCTGCAGGGTAAAAAGGTCTGAGTTGTAGCACTGACTACTAACAGCATTATGTATGATTTACCAGCAATTGTCAAGTTTCATACCAAAGGTCAGGAATAAATCCTGAGTTTGTAAGCTGCAAGAAAGAAATGTATGAACACTTTAATTTATTGCTCTGTCACTGTTAATTCCATCTGGTATTCACTGTGATAGCATTGCTGCTAATGAATGTATTTGGTAATAATGTGGATGTCATATATATTTATGCTCTAATCTCTTTCAATGGTTCAGCAGACAAAACAAGTTAGGAACTTAGCCATGTTAAATTTTTATAAATTAAGAGGGAAAAGAAATCATATTTTATTTCAAGGAAATACTTAACAAATATGTATCATATTTAACTTCTCTCACTAGGAGCCTGTCCTATCACTGCAGAATTCCTTGTATTTCTAAGGAATAAATGAGGATCAAACCATTCTATTGATATGACTTTTCCTGTTGTTTGATGATAAAAATCATGATCTTAACGCTTTGAGTCCGGCTCAACAGATCTGAGCAGCAGGAGGAAAATAAATGACTACAAGTACACTTCAGAAATCTTAATTATGACCTAAACAACCTTGCATATAAATCACAATGCTGCAATTTCAAAACCTGACAGAATATAATATACACACGCTAATGTAAGCTTGTGTCTCCATCACTTCCCAGAATGGTTCTTGAATCCCCATGAGCTCAGGCAGAGCAGAGGCTGAGTTTCTCTGTGGTGAGGAGGACAGACAGTCATTCTCTCCATGGCTCTCACAGGCCTCTTTTCCACTACTGTCTATTATTTCTGTAATCACTTCATTACAGGCTTTGTGAATTGATTAGGCTTGGAAAGCGCTGCAATGAATAAAAGGAGAGCCTGGCAGCATTTGTATAAATCTGACGGCTATTTCTGAGAGATGTGCTGCCCTCCTCTGCCTTTAGAAGTGGGACTGACTTTAAAAAAAAACAAAAAAAACAAAACAAACATTTGAGGGAGGAAGAGAACTGCTAAACTGTTGTTTTTCAGACTCTTTCTGTGTTTTCTTCTGAAAAGATTACCAGTTTACCACATAGTAGTGTGACACATAGATTAACTTTATGCTTTGATTAGGAAAAAGATTTCCTTTAGGCTTCTCACAATGTATTGACTATTAATTAAGATGGAAAAGTATCTCACTGGCTGAGCAGTGGATGGATTTTGAAATAATTTACAGGTAGATGCTTTCTCCATTTCTATTTGCAACTTTGTGTCACACCAAATTTAATGGATTCATTTAGTGATGATGAAAGGCTTTGGAGCCTTTACAACTGTTAGAATCTGTAATACTTACAGCATACCTACCTAAAAGCTTATGAAATGTCACACTCATCTTTATTGCAGACTGACTCATTGTAAGGGGGTCTTCTGGCTTCCTTTGTTAATACACAAAGAATTCATTTTGGCATCTTCCCTTAGGGATGGTTTCTTTTAAGCTGTGACTGCATTAATAATATCTTACACAGTAACTCTTTCCATCAGGCAGTTGGACTTGATGATCTCCAAAGGACCCTTCCAACTGAACCAATCTAATTCTAATCTGCTACCAACCCATAATCAGTAAAACCATGGAGTAAAGGACAAATTTTCTGTCAACTTTTATGTATGGGATATATTAATTTTTATGGTTTTTACTCCTGAGTTAATTAAATGCCCCTAAATGTGGAAACTTTTTATGGAAATGCCTTTTTAATAACAAAGACCATTCCTGCTGCTCCCAGGGAACTGTGTTACTTCAATAATCTGGTTTCTTTTCTTTTTTTTTTTTTAAAGTGATATATCTTGAGGCTAAAACTGTTGATTTATTAGTAGTACTTCCCTCAGACACAAAAATTCTTTTTCAAGCTGAAGAACAAAAGGTCATCTTGCTTTTTGCAAGTGTACACACTGTATTTTTTGCATGGTTCAGTTTGCTGGTTCTTTAGATCTATCTGCTTTAGGATTAGCGAGTTTACAAACATATCCGGGTTCTGAAAGGTTTTTGTTGGTGGCACTGTTTGAAGTGCTGGAAAAAAAGCTTAGCTGTAGCTTTATAAACAAGGTGTGCTTACATCTGCTAAGAAAAGCACAGACAAACTTGGGATGGAATCACCTACATAATAGTTAAAGCAGGATCATTTCTACAGAGTGAGCTTCTCAAAGAAACCTACTGCCACTTACAATCATCACGCAGTGCTGATGGATGGCTGTGGTTCTGCATGAGCGTTTGATTTACATCAATGCCTGGTTGATGATCTTTCTGAAGTTACCAGAGCAGGCACATTTCCTGTTTGCCTCCTCCACAGCTAACCTCTTCCTAGGCTTTATTTCTTAAATGCTTCTCTAAATCCAAAACATAAAAAGATTTCTGCATTTTTTCCAATGGGAGCACTTCATTTTTTCCTTTCTAGAGACACAAATGCCCAACTCTTTCTGAAGATTGTTAAATATCTGGACCTAGTAGCTCCTTGTGATAATGAGTCCTACAGCTTAATTGGGTTACAAGAAAAATATTGTTCTGTTCAATTGGGGGTTTTTTTGTTTGTTTTTTGTTTTGTTTTGTTTTTCCATTTCAATGATATTTTGTTGTGCAGTAAGTCACCTAAAACACAGCTGTGTTGTGTCACCTAAAACACAATGTAGTGATATCCAGCCTAGGCAGAAGCTACCCCTATGTAGCTAGGAAGTACAGCATGTGCCTAACTTGCTGACTTTGAAGAATGCCTGGAGCTTCTGAGCACTGAGAAGGTAAAGGAAGAAGGAAGAAAAAGGGCTGTACCACTTAAGCTGCACAGAGACATTCCTCCAGGGAGGTTCCGGAGCAGGACAGAAACTCAGAGAGGACAACTTTGCCCTGCTTGCTGAGGAACAAACTTGTCTCCCAAGTTGATAGTCACCCACAGCCGAACCCATGTGGATTCTCACAAGAGGTTCAGAGACAAGATCACCTAAGAAAGTTAAGCTTAAAAACCAGAAGCACTGATGAGTATTTTTGGCATGAACTGAAGAATCCTTTCATTCCAGCTACAACCTATGCCCTGATTCAGCTAAGCAGCTCTCCAGTTTGTTTTTGTTGTTTTTCCCCCTTTCCCACAGCTTTCTTGAACACCACTTCTAGGTGGCTGTTTTCTCCCAGCCTGCTTAAGTTATATTTTGTAATGATAGTTCATAAAAAATTATGGCACGTACTCTTAACTGACGGCAATAGTCTGGGAGCATGCTATCAGTCAGGATACGACTGTACTCTTTTTCATGCTTTTACAATCATGTTTTGGTGTTGGGTTATCGTTTTTCTTATTTTTAGTCTCATTTACAACAAAGTCTTTTGATACTGCTCCAGCAATAGAAAGGAATCATGATAATCAGGTTTTTCAAAATGAAATGGTTTGACTATAGTTTATGATATTCACTGCCCAAGTTGGCTAACATTGGCAGGCAGAGTTTTTTTGGGATGGAGAGAATACTGTGACCCTTACACACTAGTGTGTGACCTGCTAACCTGAGCTCCAGAGAAAAGGTGCTTTTAAGCTGAAGTTGATCCTGTCTGAGCTCTGTTTTTTTTCCACTTGTAACAGTCAGAAAAAACAACACGATAGAATAGCAATACAGGAGGTGTAATGAGAAAGGAACTAGCTCTACAGAAAGGTACTACAAAGGAAAAGTGCTCACCTGCCTCTGAAGATGTAGGTTCACAAAGGAAACTCCACAAGACAGAGACCACCAACATGAGTTCATTCCTAGTAGCACTCAGCCCTTAAATGAGGTCTAAGAGAGGTGCAGCCAGGCTCCACCCCTTCTGGTCACACAGCAGAATTGCCTTCACCTGTGCTCCCAGGGCTGCCTGGGTCCTTTCCCCAGGTGCTCAATCAGTGGTTCAGGCCAGGACTCAACAGTTACCATACTGGTGTTTAGCACTATTAGCTAAATTGTATTTCAAATAAAGCAAGAATCATATCTTAATATATGCTAAAATATCTATTATGTTGAGAAGCTGCTTATTTAGATCTAAAAAATTAATAAAAAAAAAATTAAAAAGGGTTTGAGAAATGTAAGGAAAAGGATGAACGTGATGGTTGGAATATGTTGTAGAAAAAAGAGAGGGGAAATACTTAAGAAAAGCTAGATTTTAACCAGAGCTTAAGTGTTCTCCAAATGCACAGAATTTCCCTGCAACAATCCCTTTTCATCCTCAGGAGAAATGTTGTTCAACAGTGCTCATGAGGAACTTGCACCTGCACTAGCTGAGCTCTGTTTAAGAACTGAAGAGGGGAAAGCGTCTAATTAACAAGTGATGAAACGCTGAGGTGATGAGGAAAGCTATTCTCCCAATGGAGGTTGTTCACTGTCCTGCACATTTGATTTTTCCCCATAGAGATGTCCTCAGCTGCTGTATTAAATTCAAAGACAAAATAAGGTTTCTTCATAAGATTTATCCAGGCTGTATTTTCAAGCATCATACAGCTTGCCAGAATGAATTGTTTTGATGCTGACTTACCTCACCTAGGTTAAAGATATAACAGAGATGTTTCCTTCCCAGCAGTTGGCATCAAAGGGGTTCTAAGGACATTCACTGTGTTTCAAGACCCAAGCAAGTAATAACAACATAATGTGTATATTTTCATACCTCAGAAAGATAATCAGCTTGTATATATCTTCAGGCCAATCATTTTGTACCTTTTATTTTCCTACTTTTTTGAGCCTAAGACTGGCATATGATTTATAAGTTACTCAAAATGAAATTTTTCATCCTCTGTCTTCAGGTTTATAAGTTACTTTTTAGGCATTAGGTAACAAAAAGTGTATGCCATCATGAAAAACACAGCTGTATTTCTTCCATTCTTATTTCTCATGCAGAATGGTTTATACAACAAATAATAAGCTTTTTGTTAACTAACATGACTCATGTCTGGATGATCTTAGCCCTAACCATAATGGCAGAGCTTTTTCTCTGAATCCTCCCCTCATCCTTATATCTTTATTGGACATAAGGAAAAAGTCTCTTAGAGTGAGGGTGGTTAGGTACTGGAACAGGTTGCCTAGACATGTTGTAGAAGCCCCATCCCTGAAGACGCTCAAGGTCAGGCTGGACCAGGCTCTGAGCAACCTGATAGGGCTGTGGATGTCCCTATTCACTGCAGAGAGTTGGACTAGATGACTTGTAAAGGTCCCTTCCAACTCTAAGGAATCTATGGTGATCCTTTCACTCAGAAATCTCTGCAAAGCAGCTGATTCATACTTACATACACAGTAATTCATACTTACATTTTGTTATCAGTAGCCATGCAAGTTCACCTTGTATCTTCTCAATGAGATAAGTGGTGGTATTTTTGTGATCATCACCTCTTGAAGTAGATCTGCCATGATGAATTTCCACCAAAATGGGTGGTATTCATGTAGCCCAACTTTGGGCACATGCTTTACCTGGCTAGGTTGAAGGGTTAGTCTCCATTGGCTTCTTGGAGGTAAGGAACCAAAAATAGTGGTCCAGATATTGCAGAAGCACTTTGACAAGGGACTTGACTTTTATAATTAAATAGTACAGATGTTTGAGGCCATTTCCCCATAAATTAGACAAATCCCTGTAAAGTCAAGGCTGACTATATTTGGTAGCCTGGAATTAATAGTCTGATGTTTCTTTAATATTATTTTCTGAAGACAATTTTTCCATTTGAAAAATACCACAAAGAATTGAGAAGATTTCAACCCACTTTAAGTCTTATCTGATGTCCTTCCACGGGACAACTGTGACATTATCAGAAATGTATAAAAACACCTTGAGAATAAAATCTTTTTCCTGATTGAGTTAAATCTGTACAAAATATTAGAATTTACCTAAGCAAAGTGATTATTTTTTTCCCTTTAAAACATGGAAAACGTCAACATTGCACTGACTGTTTTTCCTTCTATTGTTTAAAATAGTGACTGACCTTTCTTTGGAATGAAAGATCTAAAAATGGCATTCATTGCTAGTGACAGGATGGTGTTTGAGATGCAGGCTCTCACCCAATCAGTTACTCAAATGTAGGAGTAAGCTATTTCTATTGAGCAGTAAGACGGATTAAATACAGAGCGGCATTAAAAAAAGACAGTGAGAGTAATGCACAAGCATCACCATTGCTTCTAGAATGTAATTTTAAGTAAATGACCTTATGTTGCTCACATGCTTGAAAATAAATCTCTGTTCTGCTTGGGTAGTGCTTGTTTTATTTGCAAGCAAATACAAATGAGTTGGATCCTGAATTTTCTTTCTTTTTTTTTTTTTTTAACCATTAAAGATCTTTTCAAGAAGTATAAAAAAAAAGAATAGTAAATAATCTGCCATGAAGAAGTGGTGAGTGCACTGATGCCACCAGGCCAGGAGCAGGCCGTGATGTGGGGATACCAGGATGCCTGAGGCAATCATTAGCCAGGCGGTACTCTTCCTCTTCCCCAGTTTGTCACCACAGAGGCAGACTGAACACCCACCGTGGCCACTGCATTAACCTCTGTTTGCTGTCCTTATTTAGGCAGTGCTTACCACGTCTGTCAGGAAGCCAAAAACTTCATCAAAATTATGATTTGCGCTCCTTATTTCCGCTTTTTTCTTTTTTTGGCAGCAGTTGAAAGACACTCCCTGTTCTGCACACCAACAAACATACTTCTCCCCAGAAAAGCTCATCCAGAAGAGCCTTTCCAGGGCTAAAGTTAAAACAACTATAAGATGACAGTTGACTTAGATAGGATCTGCAGGACATCCTCTGAATATTCTGAGGATGTTCTTCAGAATCTTCATCAATGCTTCTCACTGATGTCCAGAGATGAAACTGGATTTTTTGTGAAAATGCAGTTCTGTGACTATTCACATTTTCTTGCATTTTCGGACTTTACAAAACCTAAACTCCATCTTGTCGTGATTCCCACACGTGAGTGAGTGAGTGAAGATTCAAGCCAAAGGAGACATCAGCCCCTGTAGGATGCAGAAACTGCCATAAACTAGAAGCAAAAAAAAAAAAAACCTTCATTTTTTGTTATCAGGCCATTACTGACTTTGTTCTTCTGGTCAAGGAACAGAAATTGCCATAACCCAGTTTCTCACATTTTTACAAAGAAACACAGAAGTGCTCAGTTTTCAGCAGGTGCAAGGAAGAGGGTGGGTTAAAGGTATTGTAAGTATCATCTGAAGTACAGTGCAAGTTCATCTAACGTGAAGCAGCAGCTTTTATTAGGTTTTGCAGTGAAGACACTTCATAGGAGACAGGAAAAATAAGTGGGAAAATTATGAAGTTTGACAGTGATTAAAAGCATTATCTAACCCCTTCTTTTGGTTCTTAAGAGCCATTAATCACATTGTGTATTTACGTAGTGCTTGGATGTGACCATGAAAAAAATAATGCTCTCTTGAAAAGAACAAGTAAAATTCACAAGCTTAAGGATCATCTCTGAAGGGATCAGTACAGGATGGATGTGGAGCTGTTAGAGAGGGTCCAGAAGAGGCCACTAAGATGATCAGAGGGCTGGAGCACTTCTCCTATGAAGAAGGGTTGAGGGAGTTCAGCCAGAAGAGAAGGCTCCGAGGAGACCTCATTGTGGCCTTCCAGACTTTAAAGCTTACAAGCAGGAGGAGGACCAATTTTTTACATGGTCTGATATTGATAGGACAAGGGGGAATGGCTTTAAATAAAAGAAGGAAGATTTTAGTTAGATGGTAAGAAAAATTTTTTTACTCAGGAGTGGTAAACTGGCTGGGTTTCAGCTTCTGCCCAGCCATAGTGGTGGGCAAATGCCATTATTGTTTCAACTGCAGGCTGCTTCCTTCTCAGAGGAGGAGAGCAGCTTGCCTTTGGCCTTTGCACTGAAGAAAAGTTTTCATAAGAGAAATTAGTTGTTCTGCAAGAGTAATTACCGTACCTTTGCATTTTTGAATGTTTCTATGGCAAAACTTAAGAATGTGAACTGACACTTAAGCCTTGAATTGCCTCGTTTAGCTAACTTGAATTCTGAAATCATATTTTGCTGCTCTTGTCCTCTTTTCAGTTTTTAATTCAGCTGAGACTGCTCAGACATTATGAATTCACATCAAGATGCTTCACAGACTGTCTCTGGGGAAACAGCCTTTTAAAATGGCAGTCTTTTAACAGCATGTTTATGACTCCTTTTTTCAGATTGAATTCATAAAACTTGGAGGGAGATACTACTCCCTTTATGGAGAGGATGAAAGTTTTCATTTCTGCTATCCACCCAATCCACATAAAATACACTTCCAGACTCTTACACAGCTGGACAGAGTCTAAAACATTTATGCCTGGAGTAATATCAACATGATTTTTAATAACGGAGATTAATGGGTCTAAACTTAAAATTTTTAAATTTTACCAGTAGACTTAGACATATGCTTAAAATTAAGTACTTACGTCTGTTCTGCATGGAGGTGCTGATAGGCAAAAGCATATGGAGCAATGAAATATAAAAAGTTGGGTTTGAAAATGAGAGGTAAATCTACATTCTTGCAGGCACAGACATTAGGTGAAGCGTTAAACAGAAACAAGCTCTGATTCTGAAATTCTGAATTGAATTTCAAATATAGGTGCAACGTGGGTTTATCTGAATTCAGGCCTTGACGTTTCTGGTGGAAATAGGCTCATTGGTCAATTGCAGTGCATTGGTGGCCAGTTTTGAACATCAGCTTAAACAGTCACACTTCTAGAAATGAGGAGGAATGTTTACGTGAGCAAATATAAAAAAATATAAAAAAAAAGAAACAGTGTAGTGTGAAATAAAGCCAAATGAAAAATGTACCTCCTCAGCAGTATGGAATACCTGTAGTCTTTTAAGAGTAAAATAAAGTTATAAGAAATAATCTGAAATGGACCAACAATGCCTACCTTCCCATCAGGCCATCCAGTAGTAAGAAGCAGATCTGCACTACGTGTGACCAAACCCCTCCCCATGCCTTAGGGAGACCCACAAGCCCCCCAGATCACAAATTGCTCAGATCCCCTCTATTCTCCTTGCTGGTGCTTGGTGCACTCATTGCAAGAAAGGCCTCAATATGAGTATGTGGCTCATGTCAGAGTTGAGTAGGAACCCCAGGAGGTCAAGAAATACCTAAATTCCTTCCATCCTTCACATGCTTCTTCAGATAAATAACTAGACTTTTCAATTTATAATTTACCTTTTAGATTTATTTTGGCTTTGTCAAACTGCTATTAAAAGACCTCCTGCTCACTACATGCACTGAGTTTAAAAAAAATTGCAAAAGTCTCAGCTGTTAAATAGCAGTGTGTCAATAAAATGATTGCAATGGAGCAGATGGGCTCTCACCACTGTGTGTGTTGGCCCAGGGCTCCTCATAAATATAGAAGAGAGTTTTCAGACATTCCATTGAGTGTATTTATATACTGCCAGTCACTATCTTATCAAGGGCAGCATCATATTACAATCCTTTCCCAGCATGGTTTTTTGGACCATTGAAAATCATTGCTGTGGCACACCAAAAAAGTCACATAAAATATTAAATGGGAAGTAGATGAAATAAATATAGGTCAGTGAACCATCCAGATATGAAACACAGTGAACTCTTCCATATTCCTCCTTCCAAGAGACACAGTAGAAACCTGAGCTTTAGAGGGAATACTTCCAAGTATGACACACTGTAAACAGAAGGGGAACAACAGAAGAGAATAATGTAGGGAAGATAAACTGAAAGTTCCTACTCTTTTATATATGTATGTCTATTAAAAAATCCATGGAAATGAACACATGCCAACCAATTCCTTCCCAGTTGTTTTGCCATTATCTCGCAGGATTAGGGTATTCAGCCAAAAGTGAGGCCACCAGTGCCATAAGAGCTTTGTTCCAGGCACAAACTGCTCTGGCACCCACACTCTTGTCACAGCCCTTTGGGAGGAGTAAAACCTTGAACCTTTCCCCATGACTTATGTCCTTGACAAGCATTCAAACTCAGCCACATGCAGTGCACAGGAAAACCTCCAATATTTTTTTAGAAGAAAAGTGAATACAGCATTACTGATGTACCTGTAACTTGGTGGTCACCTGTTGACATTTCATGATTGATGCAAACTCCACTGACATGGATGGGATTCCTTCTTTGTGATTCAATGAACTTTGCATCAGTTCTGGAGAGGGAAAATGAACAGTTCTTAAGAAAATATACTCTTACTACATAAAAATACCTACTACATAAAAATTCAGGTGAAATCATTTTAAAAGTGCTCTTGTCTCAGGCCTTAATTGCATTTTTTGCAAGGTTCAAAAAAAATTCAAAGACCCTTGGGAAAAAGAAATGTCTTGGACTTTTCTGGAAAAAGAAATTTAAACAAAAGAAAAGATGCCGGTTACTTCTTTGATTCTATTAGATATAAGGTACAAAGACGTGAATTTATCTAAGCTTGCAGTATTTTAAAGATTAATCTGCACTCCTCACTGGCCTGCACATAAGATGTTTCATGTGTGCATGTATGCTTCTTCCAAAATCTGCCCAGCAGCAGAGCAGTGACGTGGTGCTGGAGCTCTGTGCTGATACAGGGATTTTTCTGATCAGTGGTAATATTGGCAGGCCGTGCCATCCTGGAAAGTGTTAGTAATGCAATGGATGGAACAAAATTCCGGTTTGCTTAGAGAGACTCTGTGATTTAGACCATGCCAAATATCAGCCTAGAACAGCACAGCTAGAATTGGAGAATAAAAACCTAAAATGCGGATGAAAGCACTGCCGTTGAAACAACAGATAAGGGTGATTTTGCACTGGAATTATCAATTCACAGCTTTGGATCAGAGTTACTGTTTTCAATAACAATTGTCATGAAGATTTTCCCAGTTCTTCTCTCACAGCAGAATTACCATCTTCGTGGTCAGGACTGAGGGATGACCAATACAAAGGTGTGGTGGCAAGAGCAGGGCATCCTGTGGGGTCTCACAGTTCAGTTCCCTTGGCCCAGGATGCCTGGCCCCTGTGCAGCTGAGAGGCAGGAGATGGGGATGCCTTGATAAATAATGTTAGTTTTTTTGTCTGTTTTGCTTCTGACAGCAAAACAGCTGCTTCTGACACCCAGCTGCAGAGGTTCACCTTCCTACCACACCTCCAAAAGTACCTCTGTCCAGCTCATAGCAAAGTCTAGAAAGGCTCTTCTTATTTACTTGCCCACAAAGTAATTTCTCAAGACTATTAGCTATCCTGTGCTATCTTTGTGTCTGTGTTATGAGTAGGAAAATAAATCCCCTCCTGGGTACAGAAGGATTTTTCAAAAACTCCTGATAACCCTCGTATTTATGAGCATCAAATTCTTTTTGGAACAACAAGACCCAAAAACTACTTTCAATTTTGATGACTGGCATGCATAAAATCTGTGGTCCCTTATCATCCCAGGACTTTACTCCACTGCACCTTCTTCCTAGGGCAAATGTTTATGAAATAAGCTTATCCTTATCTTCTGGAACAGGCAGGCCAGTTATAAGAATCCAGTCCCTTTGCTTCTGATGACATCTTTCTATTGGTCTTAACAGCGAAATTGAACTTCTGAAACTTTATGACCCACTCAGTCATAACATCTCTGAGAATACGTTTAACTTTCCCACTGGTTCCCCACCCAGCATGACTTTACTCTCATTCAGACTGATATTATATACACTTTCCTAAATGGACAATTGACTGCATAAACTCTCTTTAACTTCAGGCCACTTATATTCCAACGGTTGTACTATAAGGATGTGTTCTGGTTTGAGTTTGCTACAGTCCCTTCCTTCTTGATTCTTCTATAGAAGCACAGATGAATTAGTGCACCTACATCTCCCCTCACCACAATTACCTATGACTGAGGAAAAAAAAGATGAAATAAAACCAACACAAATCAAGCAAGGAAACAGAATGGTGTTGTATAGGCAGTAGAAAACTAGTCTCTGTTTCTCTCCCTTTTTTTTTTTAACCCCAGAGATAAGTAATAAACAAGTTTCTAAAGTAAATACTTGCACTGCAATGGAGAAAGCCATACTACTTTTAGCTTCTGTGATGAAAACATCATTTCATAAAAATGTTTGCCACAGGAACACACACAACATGAATGCAACTGATGTGCAGTTCACAACACAAGAGTCACAGTGACTTTGAGCTAGCACAGTGTTTCCATGTGTCCACAGATTTCCAACCATGAGAAGGCAGTCCCTCAAAGACTATCCGATACTAGCAACAAGAGCTGCTTGGCTGTAAGCAGCCTTCATGGGAGAGAATTGGGAACAGGAGTTTAGAAGTCACAGCTGACCTCTCCCAGGGAATTGCTATCAATCTTCATTGCAGCTAAAATACCTTTTTCATTTCCCAGAGGGGAATATATATAATCCCATGTGGCAAAGAACTGTTCATAAACATCTGCCTATTTGTATATCCATCCAGAAGAGAAAAGGATATACCCATTGCTTATGAAAGCATTAGAATCCCATTTCCTTCACTGCAAAAAGAAAAAAAAAAAAAAAAAAAAGCATAAATATTCATTCAAATAGGAAAGAGAATCTAAGCAGACTTCATTTTGATTGTAGCAGATTTTTCTTACTTTCTAACAGCTCTAACTGTTAGAAAGAGAGCAATGTGCACAGATTAGGAATTGAATCATGAACACAGGACTGAGGTAAATACCAGCCATCCTCTTTTTCACCTTTGTTTTTCCTCTATTTCCTCCTGAAAAGAGAAAATTATCACATTCTTGCAGATGTCCCAATTTCTAAGGTAGCTGCAATCATCAGTGCAGTGTGTTCCCCCAGGAATGGTGAGCAGCCACACTCACTTGCAGCTTCAAGGACAATCAGCCCCTTCACTGTTGGCTTACTGGAAGCTAATAGAACAGCATGATACCCAAACCAAATTTTGTGTGTCTGAGTTCTTTCAGGTATAAAACCATCATGCCGTCTCCAGCGAGGGGGGGTGCGGGGTGGGGGTGGAGGGTTCCTTTGCTTCATTTTAGTCTTTTTCTTTCAAACCAGATCCTTGCTAACTGTAACATGACCTCTGTTTTGTGTCTGTTCAGAGGACATGCTGTCATCCAGCACAAGTCTCACCTATCAAAACGGAAAAACCTACTGAACTGAGGGATCCAGCATGGAACAAGATGATAGGTGAGGTACAGCAACACAAATGGGCAGCAATAAGGTGAATTGTACAAATTTGCCACCTGCTAGCAGAGAGCTTGGGCTCAGCTAGCACAAGAACCTGGTGGCTCTGTGCTGCCCTGCTGAAGTCTCCTGATGCCTCCGGACTCCTGCTTCCCTGTAACCATTCCAATCTCATCCTGTCACAATGAAATCATTCCAGCTGCAGCAAAGGGATTCATTCGGTCTACCACTACTTCACCACTCACAATCCTAACTGCAAATCAGACAGCTTTTCCTGCCTCACATGTCTGTGCTTTCTAGCTCAGAGAAGTGACTGACCAAACAATTGGCACCTTAGAAAAACCATGCCCTAGTCTGGATCAGGACTCAGGAAACAAATCCTGTCCATAACTGCACAGAGCAGGGCATAAGCTAATGCCAGAATGATGTGATGCGTGATACTTTGACCTTGCTTTCTGTGTGAGACTCTCCAAGCTTCATACCACTGGGAGTGCATCATTTGTGATGAGCAAAAAAGTCAGAGCAACTGGTTCTTAAAAGATGTGTCATAGTTTTGCTGTAAAAATAATTTATCTCAAAGCTGAATTCAGTATTTTGGGTCAATTATAATTGAATCTGCTCAGACAGAGAAGTTATATGAGACTAATTACTTACTGTCTCTACTTGAAGTAAATATTGAAGGCAAGAAAGATAAACAAGGGCTGAAGTGTGATATGCAAATCACATTGATAATTATCAGATTAAGACCATGAATTTATATTCTTTTAATCATTATGAGGTTTAGATGATATCTCCAGCAAAGAAAAGTCAGTATGATGGTATATGACTGTCTATGATTTTGTCCCTAGATACAAACAACAAAAATACATGAACCTGCTTGTATCCTGTGTCTCATTATTGTAATAAAAATGATAAGAAAATTCCTTCTTTGTGAAATCCAAGCTGCTTTACTCTTTTCAAGGACTGCTTTTGCAAAAAAGGAGAGTAAGGCTTGGGTCATTTATACCGTATATAAAGCAGAGGGAGATTTTTCAGAAGCAGAGCACTTTAAACATCTTTATTCCCACCGAAGTTAATAAAGTGATGCCAATTCTGAGCACTTCTTCAAACCAATGGATTTGCTATTAGTTTTCCTGCATGAAAATATGATGAAGAACATAATTGGAGAAAAGATAGTTCAAGAAATAACTTCACAATGGCATTACTCTCAAAGAAAAGACAAAATCAAAATATCCTGGGTCTGGTTAAGGCAGCCAAGGACTTAAAATGAGACTGGGTATGAAAGGGCTGGAGAAAAGGGGGATAAAAGTTATGACATTTTCACTTTTTTATATGCAAATTCTTGATGAAAATTACTTAGAGAAAGAAGTTGGAATAACTTTTGAAGATTAGAACTACCTTTCTTCTTTTCCTTTTCTCCTTTTTCCTTTTCCTTCCTTTTGTTTTTTTTTTTATTATTATTTTTATTTTAACTTCTTCTCTTTTCCTGCAGGGAAGTGTTTATAAGGACATAGGAGATCCTGACAGATGTTTCCACTGACCCTCTTACAAGAGATTGAGCTCAGCTGCTCTCCTCTAAGACGCTCTGTGATTTTGGCAGTCTGACGCCCAGGGTCCCTTCCAGGGCTGCTGGGCCTGCAGCCACCACACTGACATTGGCCCCTTGTAACTGGGAGCAGTTGGTGGGAGCTCCTAAAAATATACAGATGGAAACAAGGAGCTAATGCAGCTAGTCTGTGCTCAGAGAAGATGCATAATTCATACAGTACATAGACAAAATAGAGAGAAGATGCCTGGCAAAGCCCCCAGAATGGCTTAGTTACCCTCAAGTAAAAACTTCTGTTTATTGAATAGACTCCATAAATATAGCAGGGCTCCTGAAATGTCCAGATGTTTGTGAGCAGATGAATAATGTTCTCTTTCTGAAAGCTTACTGAATTTTTTATTATCTTATGCACTATTTGCATGGGCAGGTCTTCTGAACGAGTCAGAGCAAACAGCAATTGCTGCTGCAGGTATCCAGTGGGAGAGGAGAACTCCTGGACTTGGGAGCTCCTAAGGAGGTCCTAAAGTAGAGACTGCTGATACACACACAGAAAATAATCACTGAATCAATGAGCTACACTTCTCTGAGGGATCTTAACGTAGCCATGCTATAAAGAGAGGATCATTTAGCATTGATAGCCGTGCCCTCAGATACAGCCATGGTGTTGTGCTCTCAGTCATGCAGACCTCACTCTCTTCCGTGGGAGACACAGTGCTGTAAGAAGATTTTGGAGTTAAGGCAGATATTGAGTTAGCCCTCTCTATTCAATTGCAGTTTTTGCAGATTGGAAATAGTTTCTTCTCCATGGTAATTCTTTAGTTACGCCATTCCACTTAGACCAATTTAAACTGGAAGAAAAAGATTTGCCTGTGACAGCTTTGCCTCAGTAGGACAGCATGACCAGATTTATATCTTTATCTTGTATTTTTGTCCGGAGGGCTTGCACCTTCATCTGATTATGCTCTCTCTTGTGAGTTTCTCTCTATGCTTAAAATAGAAAATGCCACTAAACCTAGGACTACAGATAGGGCTGGAGTACCTCCAAAGAGCAGTCTTCTGCGTTCACTCTCCCTTACACCGAACCTGCATCTTCTCTATTTCTGCTACTACTACCAACTTAGTGCCAGCCATATGTATTTAAGGCTGGCTTCCTTGACTTGATAATCAGTGTGTGATTATTTTGTGGTTTTCCATGTGGATTTTATTTTCTCCAGTTCCTGCTTCTATTGCACACTAAACATTTCATTTACTTGAATACTGCTTTTGTATGCTTTCTTTATTGAACATAAAAGAACCTAGAAGTATGAGTATGTTTATATGCTTGTTGTGTGTGTATGTTCATGCTTTTCTGAAACTATACCCACCTGCAAATATATATGTATATACATTCCTATAACTGAGTGCAACCAAAATGAGCTGATGAAGACCACCAGCAAATAATATAAAATAATATAGCAGTGCAACCTTGATACCGTGTTCAGGGTTGCAGCCTGACTCCAGCCAGGACTGATCGGACTTTGCTTAGTTCTGAAACCTCAATTGCTGTGTATGACAGTCTCTCTCACCCCTTCTCTCCCTTTGCTCTTGTGCTGTATCCTTGCATATAAGCCAGCTTGAGCAGCTGGAAGCTTGACTGCAACCTAACCTCATTTTGAATCATGCCCAAGATGCAACAGCCAGATTTATTAGTGCTCTATTTTAAAGCATAGATGCAAGAGGCATCAGCATCTATCTTTTGTGGCCCAGCAAATGTAATGGCAAGGCAAGTGGAAGGGATGGCTCCTCCCTGGGTGGAGGGTTGCAAACCCAGCTCACCCCTTCCCTACCTCCTAAGCCATGCGGCAGGCTGTCTGGAAGTAAAGCATTGTTCATCACATTAATGTTCAGCTGCCATTGATGTGAAGAGGAGGTCAATGGCTCACAGGACAGAAGAGATGGACAGAGCAGACTTTCGAGGAGGCACAGCTTTGCAGCTTAGCAGTCAGCACACGACCTAGGGAAAAGCCAACACGGAGCTGGGAGCACTTCTTAGACACAGAACATTAAAAAGCTGTTACATAAAACCCAGAAACCATCCTGGGGCAAAAGGCAGGACCTGAAGTTTCTCTTGCCAGCCCTGTGCAGCTTCATCTTCCCTCGATCACTGATAGCTCTCCTGTCTCTGTGCAGTAAGGTGCCCTTGCCAGGATATCTGTCATTTTCATCAGTTCCCATCGCTCCGCTCCTCAAAACTTCCTACTAGTGTCATTTAGGCTTTCTCCTTCTCATTGGCTCCTTCTAGCTGCTAACATATACCAGCAATTTTCACAGTCGCCTGCTTTCCATCTGTTACAGTTTCACTGATGTTTTTTTGTCTGACTTCCTCTATGATCTCAGCTTGCATTTGTTGAAGTTATACACTTTTCCATCCTTGCTGTGAATTTTTGGGTTTTTAGACATCAAATAAAAAAATCTCTAAACAGTTCTTAACCACATTTCACCCTATTTCAGTTGCTTCTCACAGATGATTCAATTCATAACAGCTTTCAGTTGGGTGACTTCAGAGGTATAGAGATAATTGATTGGGATTTTTTCCTCATGGTATGTAATGAATGTAATCCAGTCATGCTCTCCTGCACCTTAAGTATTACTGAACTTCCAGGCATGTGGTCAGTCCTTAAGCTGTAGCACTCAGCTCTGCCAGCAACACTGAATTACAAAATGTCCTTTATAATTTCAAAAAGTTCTGATGCTGGAGTATCCCAGCACAAGTTCTTCCGCACCTGACAGTTCCTCACCAGCCTGCCTGAGAGCTCCCCTCACAGAGCAGCAGGAGAGGAGCTCCATTTCCAGCTGGTTGTGTGATTTCTCTGTCCTCAGCTAGGGGATCCTTCACCACGTGCTCTAACACTATGGGCTGTGAGCCACCTGCTTTAGTGTTGTCTTCCTGTAAGTGGGCAATGGAACTTTTGTTTTAGCATTAGTTACCCTCCTGTTTTTATGCTTTCCAAATCACTGGTACTGCTTTGCACGTTACATGAAACTTTTGGGTTTCGGTGGCAGAAAGGTCAAGTATATGTTCATAACTGACCAGTTCCAGTTCTTTGTGATTTGGGCAATTAAGAACACCTCTTTCAGTCCTTCAGTGTCTTGACCTCACATGGAGTTGATTCAAATTTTTAATTCATCCTGTGGCTAAAAGCTTCTTCTCCTCACTGGCAGAATGGTTAGAAGGCATTTCAAGATTGCCTGAAGACAATTGCATTCAGGATTACTCCTTGGCAAGGAACGTCTCAAGTTCAAGCATCCTTCATGGCCCTGTCTCCAGAGTCCATGCTTGATATTGCCTACACTTGAGAGAGGAGCTGCAGGCCCTCAGGATTTTCTTTCATCACTAAGGACAAAGGCAAGAGATGCCAAGCAGCACCAGAAGAGCCAATTACAGCGTTATGAACAACAGCAGGTCCCCTAATGCCTTGGATAAGACCAGCAATTTGACAGTTTGCAGAAGAGAAAGACTGAGGAAACTCTGTAGCATCCAGTAGAAATCCTGAACATTTTTAATTATGATAATAAAAGAAATGAAGCGTGAAGTGGGAAGGAAAGGTGCTGAAAGCTGCAAGAAAAGCATTGCCTGCTTTACCAGTGGTTCTGTGCAGTAGGCCTAGGTGTGTAGAGAAAAAGGAGAATGGGGTTCACTGAGAAGTCTACAATGGCACTGAGGAGCCTTCGGAGATAAAAGGCAGCTGATTTCCCACAGATCGACCATTTCCAGAGACAGATTTCATTCTGAAGCAGTGAACACAAAATTTACATAGAGTATTTTTTACTGAAGTGAAAATTGAAACAGCTAAACTGTGTTTATGCATGTGTATGCATATGTATCAACTTTCTTTCCTCACTTGACGTGATTGCAAAAGAAATTTCCATCCTGACTTTTCACACCCACATGGGTACAGGAAGAAGAAATTTAAAGGTTGCTGAATTTATGTATCCACTGTGAAATTCCTGAGTACTGAAAAGTACATGTTGGTGAAGATATGAGTGCTGTGTAATTTACTGTGTGAGTGCTTCCAAGTGAAATGTTACTGTACATCATATCACACTTTTTACTGAGTGGGAGTTCACCTTGCTTATCTTTGGACAAAGTTTTGCAGTGACATTCGCTGTGCAAAATCTACCCTTTACCTTAGCTAAGTGGTGCTACAGAAGCAATAATTAGCAGCTGGAAACACCTAAACAGCACGGAGCAGCTTCCTGTGTTTAACAGACAAGAATGTAATTTTACTTGTATAGTTATTTGTTTCAATTTTAAGTTATTCACTGGAATCAAATCATGACAACAGAGAACTTCCAGTAATGACCTAAATTTCCTCAATTAGGAAATGAAATGTGAAATTCTTAAAATCAGTTTTACAATAAGTAGTGGAGGATATGCTCAAAAACCTCTGACTGAGACTTATTCAATGCCAGAGATACTCAAAATGGGTTTTAAACCATACAATTCACACATGTTAAGTTGAATTTCATTTTCTTACTGGTTGGCATGACTGGCTTATCACCATGTCTGCGTGTTTGCATGCCTAAATGTAAATAAGTGCATTTTCCTTGCCTTATAAATACAATGTCATAGATTTGATTTTTTTTGCCTTGGGCAGCAAGCCCCACAAATGATCATATGGGGATAAAACATATGTCAAAGAAAATGTTTCTTAGCTCTTTTGCATGCAGTGCCAATTATGTCAGGCCAGCTCTTAACTGCTTTAAATTAAAATCTTACTTCATCTCAGAATTAATTTAATTTTCTGGAATAAATGCACTTCAAAAAATCCAGCCTGAATTTTCCAAAGGATAAGGGTCAACTATTCATAGCATCTGAAGAATAACATAAGAGTCATATTCAGGCGGCCTAAATTCCACTCAAATCACTGTGCTCAGGATTTCTTATCAACCTGCTGTAAGTCTGTAGAGCACAGGGACTATTGGACTTTGAGACCTCGATGGAATTTAACTCCTGGACATTCAGCAAACCATTTCCTAATTCTTTATGTTATCGAAAGAAGTGATCCTCACAAGACTTGATAGGCATTAAGGGGTGGACTGTTTAAACAAAGAGCAGTCCTCAGTTGTCAGTGATTTCCATTAGTGTTAAAAGAGGAAAACAATCCTTGTATCTATTGAAAATCTACTCCTGGATCTGCCCCCCCAAAACAGTATTATCAGAAAGATGTATTTCCCTTGCTTTTGTAATGCAAAGGAATCATAGACCTCTTTGCTTCGAGAGACAAGGAAGGTAACTAATTCTGTACTGTCAAAACTTTTGTCTTTTGAAAAGTAGAGTGATGAATCATAGCCAAAAAAAAAGCCCTGTGGCCCTGACTCCAAAAACCAAACAATACAGCAAAAATAAACAACAAACCAAATCCTATTGGTTTGTGGTCCATCTGTGTTTCAAACAATCAGAAACAACAGCATCACCTATCTTCTGGCCTATACCTCCCTGGCCATTCTAATTAATACTGGCTCAAGGCAGTATTTATTTCTTAGCTTGTGAGATAATAGGTTATTGACTGACCTGTGAGGTAATAGCCAATGCTATGTCTCACATAAGAAGTGATTGTGTGGATTGAAGTTTGCCATTGATTTTGTTTCCATACACTCAGGGGGACCATCTATATAACTGTCACACAAATAAGAAGAAAAGGCCCTTAGTGACATTTATTGACTTCTGAAGATTCCTCACCTGCATCCACTTGACATCACTGTGGTCAGACCAAAAACCCACTGAATTCACCACTAATTTCAGTGCAGTTCACCAGATCTTCCTTAAATTAAGCAGAGAAATAGGAAGAGCTGACAATCTGAAGTCATGGCCTTGTGCAACAATATTCTAGATTCTACTGCTTCTTCATCCTGTGCCATTCACCATGTCCCAGCTGCACAGATTCTGGGAACCCATGAGAAGCATGAAATATCTGTAGTGATATCGTAAAGGACTAAAAAAAAGCAGAGAGAGTTTAAAATCAGAAACAAATGGAGCTTTAAGTGCAACGTGGAATTGAAAGGAAATGAATAAAGGTGAGCATATGATCACAAAGGCAGAACTTGGTGCAATTTAGGAGCTCATTCTACTGAAAGCTTCGGGAGTAAAAAAACTGGTGTCACCGCAGGATATTTGGCAAAAAAAGTACTTGTTTCATTTGTATCATTTTGGTTATTCAAAGTCATAAACAGTGCCTTGGAGAACAGAACAAAGTTAAATAGAAATGTTTCAGCTTTTCTGAAACACGTATTTCTGTAATGTGCTTCAGAAACAAGGAGGTTTCAGTGAGTCAGTATGCTGCTGAAAGAGTTTGAGTTCCCCTGCTAAATTTTTTTAACTGTTGTAATTGCAGAAATAAGCAGTTCCTCTACCACTCACCCATTTATACCTCTCTCAATATTAAATGAAATAATTCCCTTCTGGGAGTCATTTGGAGAATGATCAGCAAAAACCAAATGCAGAAAATTATTGAAATTTCTGTTGCATTCTACAGTTGGTGTTACTGAGAAATATTCAGTTCTTCTGGCCAACGATTTTCCCAAATGCACAGGTCATTTTTTGGCTGCCCCATTTAGACCCATGTCCTGTCTAACGCTTACAAAAGCTGTTTGAAAAGTCTTTTTGAGACGGTGTGCTCACTAATTAAATGTTTATTAAACATCATAGCAGCTTGAGAATTAATTTCACCTTGCTGTTTCTCAAACCTCAGCTCTTTTCTAAGCTTTGACTGTACCTCTGACTTCCAGGTGCTTACCCAGCTTGGTTAGGATTTCCCAGTTTGCTTGTACACCTGTGTGTCATTTGCAGGGAAGATGCTGCTCATTAAGATACATGATAGGGATGTTAGAAGATATTCATCTATTTGACAAAAAGGCATATTGGAACAGTACTACTAGGTGACATGTACACCTCGTTTTTATTAAGTCACGTAGTGGGGAAAAAATTAATATAAAATCCAAGGAGAACATTAAATGCTAATTTGCCTTAAGGTACAGAAGCTCCTGAAAAGCTGCTATTTTTTTATTCAAATATTATAAGGACACAGCATTTTTATTCTCTCATTTATGTCATTTAGGATAGCTAATGATATACTATTACATGACCCAAAGCCAGCATTGCATTCTCTTCCTTGTATCTGGTACTGCTTTTCCAACTATTTCGTTCCACCCCAGCCATTTCAGATACAGTCTCAATTACAGAAAATAATAGGATTCCTGAGGAGGTGTAAATGCATACTGTGGCATGGCTGTCCTGCTCTGAAATAGCTTAAGAGCCTTTCTGCGTTCACAGCATGAGCTGAGGGTGCTCGTGTGCCTTCCATAGAACAATATTCTAGGATTCTGTGCAATGTTAACGTGCCAAATGCTATCTGCATGAACTGGGGAGAATGTCTCACAGTTTAACTGAGCACATTCTTTACAATTGCCAAGGAAGGACCAATATCTGCTTTCTTTTCCTGTGAATTCAATACAGACCCAAGGCCAGGTATGGGCATTCGTTATACGATACTGAATTTTTCAGCCAAGGCTTAAGCAGGTCATGCTAATAAATAAAGAACTTTCAAATGGATGCCCACGACTTCAATGAAGCCAAAGCCTTTGGGAAAAAATAGTCTGCATTGTCAGAAAAAATTGGATCTATTTTGTCAGAATAAATAATTTAAATGAAATACATTGAGTATTTGTAACTTGATGTGTATCCTGTCTATTGATTCTCTCTGCAGAAATCTAAAATTACATCTTCTTGTTTTCTGATCTGGATTTAAACAAATTAAAGTCATAGAAGGAACCTCCTCCACACTTAGAAGTCTGGACAGAAGCTCATATTTACATCCTTGGAAAAGAAAGGACCCAAATAATTGTTAACTCTGACTTGTACCTCCTCATTTAGCACCACTGCAGCTTTAGCAACTCCACACAATCACTGTGATTTTATAACCAGCTCCTCTTTGCTTCACCCTGGGTTTATTTGGGGTTGAAAAGCATCCAAAATGCAGCAGGTGTGGGATGTGCCCATCCCTCCTTAAACCCAACCTTATTCTCTGTGTCTGAATGCATGTAGCAGGTTACTCCAGAAAGCAGCAAAATTTGCAAGAAGGGTATGGCTTCTTCTAAAGGTCCAAAGAAAATGCCCAAACATTAAAGCATCTGAGCCTTCACAGAGCATGAGAGCAGCCAGGCTGAGCGATGAGATACCACCCAGCTGCACCAGCAAACATTACTCTCATTTCAGTTTTGTGTTCTTCTAAATGAAAGGCACATTTCTGATATCTTGCACTCCATAAGAAGCAATGTTTACAGAGCTAAAATGTAACATGTAAAGGTAAAGTTTATCAGATGATAAACAGGAAAAGAGCAGGCTACAATAAACAGAAACAAACTTGTCATTCTCATCAGCAAACAACATATTTCTCTGTATAATATGCTGGCTGCTTTTCATTTTTCAGATAAGAAGCTATTATTTTCAACTGGATATCAGACAGTACAGCCTGGATATTTTTAAATGCTCATAATTGCAAACCTGAAAGACACTGGCATGGTAAGAAGCTTAACAACAATAAAAGGAACCTAAGAGGAAAGGTAGAAGAGATGAGAGCGAGCAGTAATGCTTTGTGTGATGCTAATCTCACTTTCCCAAAGCTCCTTGTTTCTGCGCAGAAAGGTGGCTGGGATTGTGCTGCACACACAGCTGTGCCTACAGAGCACAGTCAGTGCACTCCTTGCCTTTGGCCTAGAGACCAAGAAATGCTGACAGACCTTTCCTCATAAAGCAGTATTTTCATACTGAGTGAGGTAATAAGTAATGCTGCCCCAATTCAGAAGTAAAATAATGGATTCAACAAATGAGCTGTTGCAAAAACCAAAATTTTTCCTAGTACACATGTTGATTAGATCACTTTTTATGTAATTAATGATGACATATTTGTTTACCTAACATCAACATGTAATTGTTGGCTGTTTCAGCTAACTTTTGTTAGCTGAAAAGGATCCAGTGATCCTCTTCTCACAGGAAACAAGCAGAATTTTCAATTCCTTTATTATAATGTTGCTGCAGCCATTGCAGAATGAGTGCATGGCAACACAGCAGAGTACAACAATTGCCAGGTGTACTGGCTTAAATCCTAACACTGAGAATTTTCAGATAAAGAGAAAAAAGCCTTTAATAGTTTGAAATCAACTTGGCAAATCTAAATAAATCATGCTTAAGATATAATTTGAGAAAAGAAATTAAATTTAAATACATCATTTACTTTACCCAGGAATTTGAAATTTTGTAGCTTAAAAAGCCTTCAGATAACAGTGATTACAAGCAGACTGCCATTAATCTTTTTTCTAAGATGGTATACAGGTGAGCTGTGCCAGACTGAGGGCAGTTTCCCATTTTAGGTCTTTTCTCCCCTCCACAAAGGCTGAAGTTCTCCAGAGCAGTGCTGCACCTTGCTGTGCAGAATGGGTTCATTTTGACCACAAACATCCTTTGATAAATGAAAGTACTTCATTCACCAAGGACAGTTTATGTGTCATCCTGCCATTTAATTCTGAAGGCAACACTGGAGCAAATACCTTTCCCATTGCATTTCACGCACAGTAGGTGAAATACTCTGCTTTATTTAATACACAATTCACCAATTTTAGCAAAGATATTTCACAAATGTAGACGTAAGCGTTCAAACGTTGTTAAACTCCATGTGCAATGGTATACAAATTTCAAAGCTCCTTCTGAGCTCTAAGGCATAGTCCACCTTTTGTGTCTACGGATTGACTTTAATGTCATCAATGGGCTTCGCTGATTTGCATCAACAATTAATTTTTCCTAAAAAATAGCATTCTGCATGAGAACAAGGATGATGGCAGAAATGCTGGCAGGAGGCATGCAGTCTGCTATCTACTAAATCCTCCCTTCTTTCCCAGTTTCACCTGGTTCAGCACTCCTCCTGCAGTACACTGGGCTCGTTCATAATGGGACCACACCATATCCCTCCAGTGCCACCCAGGGCTCATTCTGGGAGTAGGATTTATCAGACAGGACCTGGCAGGGCATCATTCAGATACTGCTCAGCTCTTGTGGTGGAAAGGGCAACAAAATTCTGCTTTTCTTTTACTCCTTGCTTTGTCTAGTATGGAAGTAAGCAGGAGACCTTATTTTGCCAGTTTTATCCATCAGTGCAATTTGGCGCCAGCTGAGCAGCACCACTGCCCATGTGCATCTCCCACCCGGGCCCAGGAATGCAGCAGCCTCCCAAATGATGTACTCTATGGACTGTGGCAAGAGCAAAACTGGAATCTCCATTTCCATTCAAGTGCTGTGTTTGCTTGAAGGGACAACACAGTTAATTCACTACTGCACGTGATTAGTAATCACTGTGCATATGTGTTGGCACACAGTGTAAAACGTATCTTTAGTGAATGTGCAGCTCATTGGGCTGTGGCTCTGCAGAGCTGTACAGCTGCAAGAGGCTGGTGCCTCCTGCCCCACCGAGGGTCAGCAGGGCTCTGAAGGCTTCCAGGCACCTTCAGTAGGAACCTGGGGGACAATGCATCTCAAAGTCCTGAGATAAGGATGGGTCTTGTGATGAAGACTGCAAAAAACATGTGGATTCAATGTCCTGAGACTTTCTTAATGACTTTAAATGATTTAGTTCTGCTCCACAACGAAGTCCCTCCTTCCTCTTGGCCTTGCTGGACTGACAGAAAAGTGCACAGATTCCACACTGCATTTGACTCAATAGAAATGAAGGCTTCTGTCCTATGTGTCTACTTAAGCACATGCAGTCACAATGTTCCTTAAACTGTTGCTAATGGTCATCACATGTGAGGGCTCCTGAACATCTCTCATGACTGCTCAGCTGTAAAATCCCAAATACATTCCCTCACAGTACCACTTAGATGAATAAACTGCTTACCTATCCAGTAAGGTAATGCAGACTTCATTTTACCTCACAGAATCACAGAATCACAGAATCACCCGGGTTGGAAGGGACCTCAAGGGTCATGTAGTTCCAACCCCCCTGCCTAGCAGGGCCACCAAACACACACATTCAGATCAGGTTGCCCAGGACCCCGTCCAACCTGGCCTTGAACACGTCCAAGGACGGGGCATCCACAACCTCCCTGGGCAGCCCGTTCCAGGGCCTAACCACTCTCCTTGTAAAGAACTTCCCCCTAACATCCAACCTAAATCTTCCCTCCCTCAACTTGGATCCATTTCCCCTTTTAAGGTAATATTATGATGATATTACCCTAACTTTATGATCACGTTGTGATTACTACATAAAAGCAATCACTACCAATCCAGTGTAACCATGTAGCCACTCGTTATAACAACTGCAAAGCATTAATTCCTCTGCTGAGAGGGTTTCACATGAGCACAAAGTGGATACACACAAATGTATTCCTGTGTACTAGGAAAAGAAATCCTGAATTCAGCTGGGGGTACTGAGGAAATAGCATCACCAAGTACTGCTGCAGGACTGGAGAGGTCGGGCACACACCATAGACCAGTGCGTCGGTTGAGAGCAGTGCAGGGCTGTGCTCAGTGAGGTGCTCAAAGCAGGGGGAGCTTTAGAAATGAAGAGACAGGACGGCTGCCTGGCTGTGGGTGAGGTCTCTGCTAAGTGCTCATTACTGAGAGTCAGCTGCAATCTCAACTAAAGTGTGGTGCATGAGAAATGAACTGTGGTGAATGGAGGAAGCCAAACAAGGAGAAAATAGCCAGCACCTGCTCACAAAAAGGCAGAGATCTTGCAGAGGTAGCTGTTATCCTAGTACCTTTGAAATACTTGCACAAAGAATGTACGCTGCCCTGAGTGTTTGCACTGCATAGATGCAGATGTCCTTTTTGAGTCTCCACTGCACCATCCCAGGATCAGCCAGCCCAGCTGGGCACACAGCCAGCGCAGACTGATGCTGATGCTATACAAAGTTAAGCCTTAGGCCATGTGGATTTGGGAGCACACTACATAAACTTCCTCTCTATACAATTCAGAATCAGAGCATAAACTGCTACTGTCTGTAACTAGTAGAATTGCAAGCAGTTTGCTTTTTACTTAACTAACAAAGAATTGCTACTAGAACATGTCTGTGCTTTATATATGAACAAAAAGAAAGCATTCAAATTATGTAGCATATCAGTGGCTTTCCAGGTGGGCACTGAAATGCAGCACAAACAGCATAAGTAGCTTTGTTCCCTCAGGAAAACTGCCACGTGAAGTCTTTTTAGCAGCAACAAAACATTAACAGCAACAAAAAATTGCAATACATGACATTACTGCAACCAGGCCTAAGGAGCACAGCTTGCTTTTGGAATCTCAACACAGGTTAGTAGAAGTGTTAGCTGCTGTGAATCTTGCCAAGCTCCCTGTGCCTCTTCAGCAGACCCAGTGGGCTCACAGTGCTGCCACAGAGGGTGTTATGGAAGGAAGGAACACGCTCTGGGACCTTCAAAGTCAGGCTGGACCAGGCTCTGAGCAGCTGGATGGAGCTGCAGAAGCTCTGTTCATTGCAGGGAGCTGGACTAGATGATCTTTACGGATCCCTTCCAGCTTACATGTTTCTGTGATTCTCTGACATACACTGAATGGAGCTATCAGCAGGTTACATTTGTGGATCCAAATTCACTTCTGGGGCTTGCAGACACAAACACTGGTTTAAGCATAACTCTGTAACTGGGTCACTTTACTAGGTGTACTGGCGTGTCAACACAGGGGATGACAGTGCTGTATTGTGCCTCGCTCACTCTGAACAGCTCAGCACAGAAAGGCTGCTGAAAGAAATACCCTCAGCAGTCATTCGCTTTGCATTAGAAAAAAAATAAAATAAAAATTAAAAAAAAAAAAAAAAAAAAATTGGACTGTTTTTGTTCTTTTCTGAAACGTACCTGCCCTATTTCCTGACAGACTCTAACCCAGGTTATTTGTCTTCTGCACCAGAGGTAATAAAATGATTTGCCAGGATTTAATGGAAAAAAATGTGTTTCTGTTTCCCATTATTTTTCACACTGCTGTACAATGCCCACGGCAAGTGGCCACTTAAACCTCTCCTGGAAACTGCTTCTGCACATTGGCACCGGTGCAGCGTGCATGTGGGTACTATAGGCAGAGCCCATTGTATTTCAGCTGCTGGCAAGGAGTCAATGCAACGTGACAGTGGACAGAGAATGTGGATTAGAAAAGGTATTGCTGGCTAAAAGCCTTTTCTAGGGTGAACAATGCTTTTTCCACTCGCAGAGTGCTCTGAATATTGGTGAGAGTGCAGATGTCACAGCATCCCTCCTCTGAAATGTCCCAAGTCTGTCTTTTGTCTCTCAACACTTCGTTATAAGTGGGGATTGACTGTGCCTTGCTGATGCCAGGATTCATCGTGCTGCATAAACAACACTGAGTCTTCCTATGGAATCCCAGGTTGTGGAATGTGACCTAAATAGACATAAATGTTCTCTGAAAAATGTTTTCTGGCAGAGGACTGTGTGCATTCTGAAGGTTACAAATTGCACCCAATTTTCTGTTTTCACTGCCTGAGTTCTTGTCCTGAAGCTGTTGATTGCTTCAACTTTCACAGTTCAGATAAACTTCTTCTATGCAGAAGGAACAGCAGCAGTTGTAAGCATTCAAAGACTGCTGAAACTATTTGTTATGGCTGTTTTTTTATGCCACACTCTATACTTGCTTCCTACTGTTGATTGATATTAGTGGTATAAGCCACAACTTATGAACTTATGAACCACAACCTCAACTTATATGCCAAGATTGCTTGTACTCTGGTGCAGCTTCTTTTCTGAGCTGGGTGACTATGTCACAAATTTGCCTCTTTGCCCATGATACTGAATGTGACCATGACCCATTCAAATCTCCCTTCTTACTGCCCGCAGCCACCACCAGCATCACTTGAAAACTCAGCGAGGTGTCAGGAATGGTAGTTTCTGCTGCATTTCTTTCAGGACCTGATGTTCCATAAGTGGCAAGAGTTTCTGGTTTGGAACATAGGCCCATTCTGTAGAATGTTCTGGTAGCCCAGACCTGCTTCCTGCACTTCCAGGATACTGAACTTAAAAAAGCTTAAACATCTGAAATAGTAGGAATGAAAGAATGGAACTTTTCAGTTTCCCCATGAACTGGGCAATAATAAACAATATTCTCCCTTTACCTTTGGTATTTTCTGACATAGAAGCTCCCACACCTATGTAATGCATGATGATCATAACCCACTGTGTCATGCAGTAGTTTTCTGTATTGCTGATTAAACCACACATTGCTTTAAAAACACGAGTGATGTGTCTCAAGCATGAACAGAATGAAGTGTGTGGCCTAAAGATGCCACAGAAAATGTCCTAGCCATGGACTTATGGTTTAATTGCTGATAGGGTTTTAACTAAAGCAACTTCAATGCGGCAGTGTTCATAAAAACGTTGTCTTGTGGCTGCTCAGTTAAAATCATAGGGCACTCAAAATGGTAAATTGGAAGGTACAAGCAATTACTGTCTTCAGAAAAATGCATCATTTTGAATGACGATACATCAAAATAAAGGAGGAATCTGAAGCCAAATTCAGTTCCCATTGAAGACAGAGCTCTCATCAAGCCCAAGTGGAGGCTCAGCTATTCAAGCATCTGTAACACCATGCTGTAACACTGAATGCTGTGGAAGAGTTAATGGAGGGAAAAGCAAATACTTTACAATTTACCCAGTGTATGTAGCCTTTCAAATGTTAATATACCCCATAAAAATTACAAGGTATAATCATAATGATATATTTTAAACAGATTACAGGACCAGTTTCAAACCAGGAGAAATTAATCATCAGGGATAAAAGGAACTTGTCCTGGTTTCCGTTTAAAGAATAGAAAGCACCACAAGAAAACAAAAGAGAGGAAAAAAGAGTACCATATCAAAGCAGCATGATGTCTTTTATTCACAGAAACTAGAAATGCTTTTGACTGAAAGGAATGTGAGCTCCAAAGGCTGGAGTCCATTTCTCTCTTTGAATCCAAAGCATATCTGAGATACAAGCATGACACATCTGAACTGTCCGGATGCCCATGAGAAGTCTCTAACTGATTTCACAAAGGCTTTTGGTTAGATCTCTCACTGTGCTTCAAGCTCTTGTCAAGATGCCTGGTATTCAGGTAAGGGGCCTGAGGGCTGCAGCCATCTCAGACTTATGTGACAGCCTGAGACTATTCTATCAATAACAAAACCAGCACACGAAGCTGGTTGGATCAGAAGGCTCTTTGGAGGACTGTCTGAAAGGCAACATGCCAAACCGAAGTGCTGATGATAAATGCTAACATAAAGTTGTGACCGATAAATTCTAGCAATGGGTCCCCTGTTCAGCAGCATAAACAGACTACAGGGGGAGGAAAAGATGCAAGCACTGTCATTTCCCATGACAGAATCTGCAGGGTGCACTTTAATTTTCTTTCACGTTTTGTACAGACAGTTCCAGCCCTGTATGAACAAGCCAAATGCTCAAGTGTACAACGATCCTCTGAAGTTTCTCACAGAAACTCTACCCTACCCTACAAGCTGGAGGTCAATCAAGACCAAGAGCTCATAGGCAGCTCCCAGCACCACGAAGCCCCTCAAACTTAGATGAAAATAACAAACTCCTCTGTCACTATGGGATGTTACCAACAGTACAGCTCAAGCAACTGCATCCTAAAGTCATAGGATGTAAAAGAGAGCCCCAGTGCAGCCTGCAGAGGAGAAGGAACAGAATTGCCATTTTGGTTAGCACAGTCTGACCTTTCTATTTGTCTATTTGCATAAAGCAGTCCACCCATTTATGAAAAAAAAAAAAAAAAAATGTTTAATGAACTTCTGGCTGTGAGGTTTCAGATCTAAATATGTCTGTTCAGGTTTCTCCTTATTTGAAACATCTCTCAAGAGCACAAATCTCTCCTGAGTACACCGTGAGGAGAAAGGCTGTTCACACTGACTCTCACGGACAGTTTGAAGGAGGAGAATCCAGTTTGATGGTCAGATGTCTGTCAAAACAGAGGTAACCAGACGGTCTTTGTCCTCACTTCTTGTGGCTAACGACCCATTTGGCTCAGGAAAATTGAATATCTTTCCCCAAAACCCAAGTCTCATCAAAGAGGTTGGGTAAGTTAAAAAATAAGCCCTGCTTTTGCCACGTTTTTCTCCCTGCCTTAGGACCATCAAGTTGATTGCAAACACGTTGAATTTTGGCTGCTCAGCATAAGCCAGAACATCTCCATATTTTTAAAATGTCTGACATCTGACTTCAATTAAGCTTATCAACATTAATAAAATAAATTTTGCACTCACTGAGTAAAGGGGTTTTTTAATCTTTCATACCATCATCTAATAACGCTAAAAACTGATTTTTAAAAAGCACATTCATGTGTAAATCAGTCCTTCTTCATTTCCCTTAACTTTTTTATGTAATCTTACTTCAATATTTTAAAAGTCTAATCTCTTTCTGAGTCGTAAATAATTCCTATTGGCACTGCTGACAACAAATGGACACAAGCAAGCTGTCAGCCAAGGCAGGACATGCATCCCCACACCGTGCTGAGGTTCAGAGGGCTAATAATGAAACATGGAACCTTCCACACTTTGATCACCAGTTTGGATCTGCAACATTCAGAGTGACCTACAGTTACAGGTGGCAATCATGTGGCAATTACCTGCTTATCTGTCTGCCTGTCTCAGTGACTGCTGCTCTCCTTGGACTCCCCAGTGGACAGGTGCTCTGCTGGCTGGCAGTAACCACCTTCTCCCTTGATAGCACTCTCAACCATTCAGTCAGAACTAAAGAAATAATTATGCCCTCTCTTTTCCTCAAAGGCTCATGTCATTCTTGTAGGATAACACTCCACAGTGATAGCTATCCATCTTCTAGCATGCTTTTATGGCCTTTCTCATCTACCCTAACAGTGAATAAGGAATTCTTTTAGTGGGAACAAGAGGAAAGAAACACCTTTATGATTAGAGATTATTTATGCTTTCTGGCTCTCACAGTAGAGCAGTAACAAAAACACAAGCAAGGGGAGATGAGAGCTCTCCAACTTCCTTATGCACATTAATTCTCAATATCCCCCAGCAACCCTGGAGTCCTTGTGGACTCCAGACAAAGCAAAAGCTGTGCTCTTGTTTGAGATAGCGAAGCCTAAGGACTGTGTCAATCCCAGAGGAACACCAGACCCTGAAGGCACTGACAACACACCCCTGTCTCCCACCCAGGGAACAGCTGTGCCTGATGCTGCTCTGCCCACGTGTGCAGGATCTGTGCAGCCCAGCCAGGCTGTGGCTCAGTGAGATCTGCTCAGTGCTGACAGCTCCAACAGGGGAAGTCACAGAGGATATTCAGACCCTTTCACTCCCACTCCCTTTGACCTTTGCCGGGGGAAAAACATGTCTGAAGAACATGCAAGTTGTTCATTTGCTGCTAGTGCTGAATATGTTTGTTTTCACTGTTTTATTTCCCTCGTCTTTGTTCAATGAAACCCATGAATGCAGCAGCATGTTGCTTGTCACTCAGGTCATCAGCTGAGAGAATGTCTAGCAATAAAGAAACATAAGATGAAGCAGCTGCAGTGTAATTTTCTGATCAGTCTATTAGACATTTAGTCATTTTGAGCAGCTCATACCTCTGTTCCACTATGTCAGCTGGCAACTTCAGACGGCTGGTAATTATATTCTTTCAACAGATATAAAGTCTATAGCTCTCATTAAAATATTCATGGCAAGAAAGATTTCAATCAATTGGTGAACTGCTATTACAGTTAAAACATAAATCACACCAGTACTGTGGTGTGGGAGAACTTGATGGACCTGCAGTAATTTATGAATAAATACAAAGAACACAAACACTGCGATGAGCTCGAAGTGGCCACAGAATTCTGTGTAAGTGAGAACCTGCATACAGATCAGTCTGATACAGATCAGTCTGCAAAGCACAGGAAATATTAAAAAAAAAAAAAAAAAAAAAAAGTTATGAACTAGCTAGCTCGGTTCCCCCTGAGCTCTTACATGGACATCTTATTTTCCCTACAGGAATGGCAATCGCTGCTGTGCACACCCTTCAGATCAGTCACAGCTGGGAACTACCTACTGAGAGTGTTAATTAGAGCAGCCACTGTGGATTTAAGTTAAAAGAACCATCTTACTAAAACACTTTCTAGAATAACATCAGCATGTTCTGGAAAAGCAGCCTTTTACATTTATTTGAAAGGGATAAAGGGAACACCACGTAAGAAAGGTAACTTTTCCATGACAAAGTCCAACATCTCAACTGGGACCTGCCTTGTTGGGAACTGATGTCCTGCACATCCTTCTCCCCATATTATTTGTATTATTTGCTACAAGAGGCCTGAATTAAAGACACAAATACATGTACAAAGCCACTTCCTGGGGATGACCAAAACTTCAGTGAATTCTGTACAATCACCTCATTGGCTCCTGTTGTGCAGCTCAGACTTCTGGAAAAGCTGCTGCTGGGATACGTATGCAAACTGCCTGATTCAGCAATCTTAAAAAAAAAATAAAAAGAGCCAGAAACAGTATCCCACATCTCCCTGCTCCTGTCTCCCTCCCCAGAAAAGAAATTACTTTCATTACTGTTTTCCATTGGAGTTACAGATGTCTTTATAAACAAGGGTTTCCACAGTCTTACCCAGCATGTAGCCTTTGGTATCTTAAATAGTAGTTTAAAAATCCCACTATCTTTATCTAATTTAGCCATCCACCAGATCATAATGATTATAGATCATTTCTATTGTCAAATTAACCTTGGGGAGCATTTAGATACTCTTGGGTAAATGTTCAGAGGACTATGGAAATCTCTAATTTCTACATCAGCAGAGGGCTTTGCATGCTTGGTTAAGCCTGGAACTGCCTGTTCCTAATTTGTTTCTCCAGATGAATATTTATTTGATTCACAGCCTGTTTCACAGATGCTTTTAAATGTTTTGTCAGCAAGAAGCCTGCATGCAGATAAACTCCTATTTTGCTTTCCCTTGTGTTATGAGTAACCCTCTCAGTTATTTGACCTTCCAGATCTGATTTAAACAACAGATAGAGCCTAACCTTAAATGTATAAAAAGACCATTCATTCTGAGAGTGTTATTTTGTTGGTAAAGAGCAAACATCTGCTAAAATATTGCTATAAAAAACATTTCTTGCTTCTCTTTTCATGTTGAGTGGCCAGTTCCTGACTCCAAATACAGCTGGGTTATTATAGCAAAAACACTGGCAGTTTAAGAAGGAAAGCTGAGCAGTAAAACTAAAAAGATCAATAGGAGAAGTGAGAAGTGATAACCACAGAATCACTGAGGTTGGAAAGACCACTAAGATCATCCAGTTTTGTGACCACAGATCTTCCAGTACAGCTGAATTACCAATGCTGAGCAATTGTCACTGAGCTGAGGCCAATGCAGTGCATGAGTGTGGAAGTCCGGGGCTCGTGTAACTTCTGCTGCTACAGATAACTGTATTAAAGTACACCCATCACCCAGAAAATGCCACAAATGACCGTCATTGTCATTTAAATGGATGAAAATTGTAGGTTCCAGCTTTAATGCATTTCTGGATTTATGACAAGAAACCCAGCATTACTCGTGTCCTATACGCAACCCCACACAGAGCTGTGTGGAAATCTGTTAGGAGAATGACTATAAATAAGGCTGTCAGAAGGCTGTCCCCACAGGGCCACTTCTTGTCAGCACAGTGACAGCGGTAATGCTCGATTTTCAGCAGCTTTTTGCCCATAAAATCCAACGTAACTTTGGGCTCATGTGAAGTGCGGATGGGCAGCATTTGTAGCCAGGTCCTGTGGTGCCATTTATCCTTGTCACTACATCCTTGGTGGTTAAGCAGCAAAGACCCAGCTGCCTGCCACACAAGGGTAACCCTTAGGAGAGATTAAAAGTGTGTGTGAAGTTCCAGCTGCTCACTGGCCTAATCCTGCTCCCAGCGAGTCCTGGGGAAGCTGCTTCGCTTTGCTCAAGCCCTCCCTAAAGGCAGGGCAGCTGTATTCACATTGCTGAGGTTCCCATATGCCGCTGTTGTAAAGCAGAGAGCAAAAGACTCATCAACGATTGGGGAGAAATGCCTCAGTGCCATACGTCGCATACTGCAGGGGATGCCCAGGAATGGCAAATATTTGGTGCTGTTTTAATAGGTGTAAGTATAAGTTCATATTTATATTTACAGCCACACGTAATGAAAGTGGAAACATGGAAAGCAATGACCTTTTAAAATGTGAATAGTTGTTGTTCATTCTGACGCTCTGGATTTGTAATCAACTTTATCTATTTAATTTCTCCTACAGTACATTTTGTAACAGTGCCTGTCTCAGGTTTGGGGACAGCTGAACTCGGTTTATTAAACTGTTCCAGTGAATAATGCCAATACATTATGTGAAATATGCAAAAGCAGGAATTAGAGATTGTTGAGAAAGTCAGTACAGATGTTAGGACATATAGAAAGGGCTTCTAAAAATGCAAGGAGAAAAGCCAATAAGCAAAGTGACTGAAAATGCAAGGAGAAAAGCAAAGCTGAACTCACCAAGAGTGAAGAACAAACAACATACATCTGGTAATCTGTGAGATGAAGTGGGATGATACAACAGGCTATCTCCAACAGCATGTGTAATTCCCAAACACTTGATAAAGAGCTGGCAGCATCTAAAGGCTCCAGGAATATGTAATCACCAATCATACACAGATACGTGGGTGAGAAGCATACCTGTGCAGGTGATGCTGCACACACACAGGGCTGCATCAGTTGGTTCACATGGGCCAATGGAGGAAGAGGAGATGTCCTCCTTCCTCTGCTCCACATCAGGACTGAATTACCACCACTCTCTGGTGTCATCGTACCTACCTCTTCCCTTCTGCCCACCAGTGCCTATTTTCAGCTACAGTCTGTAACAGAACATGGGGAAGCCACACTGCCCTGGCTGCAGTTCACTGCCCAACATGCTTCAAAGCTCAGACACAGCAAGATTCAGGGCTAAACACCAGCACAGCGGCTACTGCACCAACAGTGGATGACATTCACCTCCGTGCCAGGGGACTCAGGGTACCTGAAGTCCCCACTGCAGCTGGCAGCACCTGCACAGCCTCTGGGCAGATCATCAGTGAACCCTAACACATCCCAGGAGGACGCTGGAGCCAGGGCTCCTGGCGCGGTGTGCGGCTCACGGCATGCCAAGTGCTGCAGAGAGCCCCGTGGCTTCTCATCCTTTATCTCTGCTCTACCTTTCACTCCATCCTTCAGAACAGGAAATCCTACAGTCTTAAGTGAATTATTCCAGATCTCTACACAGGTATCTACAGTTGTATTTTAAAAGCATGCCTATTTTAAAGCAAGGTCAGGTATGATGTCACTAGATGTAAGGGAAACTAGCGCTGAAATGCAGAGACGAAATGTTTTGGGAGAAAATAAATAAAAAGGTTTTACTCAGCTCTAAAATTTCCCAACTGAAACTAGCACACGCTCGGAAGCCAAAAATTCTCACTGATATCTCTGAAGACAAAATAAAATATATACCCTATTTACATGTTCCATACCTTTACTGGAAACATCTGATCCCAGGGGAATGTCACCATTATTGAGATATTGAAACTGCTTCCCCTCCAAGTACACACATTCGATCTTCACTTGCACCATACTAAATCAAAGCATGCAAATCCCTTTTTACAGCACTGCTCCCATTTCAGTCAATGGCAAAACTCCCACCGAATCAAATAAGGGGATAATCAAGTCCTTACATTTCAGTAAATTCCATGCAGCGTAGCTCACAAACCTGTAAAATGAATAAAAACTTAGTATGCAGTTGATACAATGTGTGCAGGAGAATGTGCAAAATAAGAAGGGCATTTCACATGTATTTTAGTCAAGTCTAATCCTCCATCCATTGATCTTGCTGTTCCAATAAGCAACAGCATTGAGTCTTACTAAAGCAACTCATCCCTTCCTAGACCTGCTTTTGGACAAATATACTGCCTACATCTTTCAAATTCAGGATGACCAGTATGCAGAAGATCAGAGTCTGAACCTTTACTCATGCTAACACTTTCTCAATAGCAAAGAGATTATTTGGGCATACAAGAACTTGGAGTGTCTTGGAGGGAAGATTGCTGCCCTCCTCCAGGAGGGAATTAGTTGTGATGCTACATTGTCACTTGGCTGAAAGTGAGCCAGGTGCCCATGTGCCCAGGTGCCCAAGAAAGCCCATGGCAGCCTGGCTTCTAGCAGCAATAGTGCAGCCAGCAGGAGGTGATTGTTCCTCTGTACTCAGCACCTCAAGCGCTGTGTTCAGCTTTGGGCCCCTCACTAAAAGAAAGACATTGAGGCCCTGGAGCATGTCCAGAGAAGGACAGTGGAGCTGTGAGGGGTCTGGAGCACGGTTTTAAGGGGGAATGGCTGAGAGAACTGGGATGCTTCAGTCTGGAAAAGAGGAGACAAGCTGGCAAGCTGCTGATAGAAGGGCTTCAAGCAATGAAATTCAAGGAGCCGCATCTTAGTATGGAAGTCTGGAAATCGGGACAAGTTGTGCAAGCCTGGATTCATCTTGCCACTATTTTCCTTCTAAATCTGTTTGGCTTCTCTTTCAGACAGGAAGCAATTTGCTGGAGGGACAATTTTGCCATGTATATGCAAAACTCTCTAGAAAGCCCCAGGGCACATTTCATGTCCTAATAAGCAAAAAGCTGAGATGAAAGTGTGGAAGTATTAATTCTTGGGTGAAGTTATGCGGATAAATACATTTGTAACACACACCAGTATGTATCTATGCACATACACTTGGGTGAACACACGTGTTTATGTATGTATGTATGAACATAATACTGAGTTGCACACTGTGTTTGGTTTGGAAGTGACACAAAAGACAAAGGTCATACAACAGCTGGAATTTTTTTTTTTTTTTTTTTTGTAAGCTGGATAAGATGCTGGTAATTGGTACTCCTGAATGCACTGACCAAAGAGGGGACCACTGAAGGCAGGCTGGGGCTCCCAGGGGAGCATCTATCTTGGCCACATGTGCCAACGGCCCTCCAATATCTGCTTCCGGATACAGCAGGCATCATCACCCTTTGCTTTCAACAACTAAAATACAGACATTTACTTGTTCTTGTGCTCCCTTAAACCAACAAAGAGAAATCAGAAATTGTGTTTAAGTTTTTTGTATAGGATGAAATGACTTGCATCCTGACAATAACTACTTTTAGGACATCCTCAATGCAGCCTGAATGTGAATTGTTTAAACTTAATTATACGCACCAAAGAGCAAACAAGACTGTCTTAACACAAACACAAGCTTTCTCCCATAGTTTTACTTCCAATGACTCACACTGAAAGGATATTGTTTTCTTTCAGGCATTAACTGCTGAGATGTAAATAAGAAATTTCTGGACTAAAGCATCCACACCAGAGCATGGATATCATTTGTGGGCAAGAGATAAATTGTTCACTGCATTGGCCAGATTTTCTTCTGACACAAATTTAAGACATGGTAGTTGTGGAATTGGAATCTGGACAAATTCAGGGCAAAAAGAAAAGTTGGACTGACCTGCACACAGAGGGCAGAGATGGGAGGAGAGAGACCAGTGAAATCCTTCTCATTGACAGTGTTCTTTGGATAAGACAACGGCAGGTAGAGATAAGGGCTCCTCAGCCTGATGACTGATGTAGGAGGTGGGCATTTAAAGCCCTTTCAACTTTTCCATGGAAGTTTAGGGCATGGAACCATAAAATATCCCAAGTTGGAAGGCACCTATAAGGATCATCAAGTCCAAATCCTGGCTGCACACAGGACCACACAAAAAGTTGCCCGTGGGGAGAATCCTGCCTCACAGGTGCCCTCTCATGCACCACTGGGAGAGCTATTATCCTCTGTGAGCTTTGAATCATAGCCCAGTTTCATTTCTACTCTGTCTGAAGTTATACATTTGAATTTGTAAATATTTCTTGCATGTGCCAAATTTTTGAAAGGAATTATTATTTACAGACCTTTATTCACTGTCAACATCTCATGAGATCAGTACAGTCAGCAGCCTGTTTTACAGTAAACTGTTTATTTTCTTACAGTAAATAAGTATGTTGTCATAAAAAGGATGCTATAAACTACATTCTTTTAGACTGATGGTAAATGAACCCTATTCTACATGTAAATCCCTTTTTGTTGCAATCAAACAAAATTTCTAGCATTCTCAACATCACAGACCACATTTTCAGATGTTTGTACCTATAATATAGAATAAAGCCCCTAAAACTGTATGTTTTTATGCATAAATTCATTTAATTATGTGGACAACAAAGCAAAAAGTATCCCTTTTCTTGAAGTCTTGCATTATTATTGCTTTTCCACACCTCTATCTGCTCCAGCTTCCAAGAAAGTTACCTGAAATGAGTGCTGATCAGCTTTTCTTGCAATGTAGTTTACCAAACAAGTGATTCTAGACAGCTTTCATCCATCTGGCTTCCCACTCATAGAAACACCCTTCCTGGATAGCAGCTAATGAGGTAATATAATAGTTTATCCTCCTAATGTGCTGATTTGTTTAGTGAAGCAAACAGTCTGCTTCTGCATTTATTCATGTCACTTACATAACTGTGTGCACACAAGTTTTTTGGTTACTGTGAAATAATTATAATGATATCATATTAGCCTAAGTGTTATTTTGCAGCTCTGGGATCATCCGTTTTGATTTCAGGGGGCAAGAAGAAGTGGGAGGATGCTTAAGTGTTTGAAAATGAAACACATTCATTAACTGTAGCTCAGTTTATGAACTTTAGAGGTTAAACATTAGCTACAAAAAAATCTTTTAATCTAGATGGATCAAGGCTCTTCACGTAAATGCATTATCCAAATTTGCAATCATCTCTAGTTAATGATTCGGCCTGAATTAGCCTTTCAAAGGAATTAGGGAAAAAGAATCAACACTTCAGCGGCGTTTGAAGCAGAAGTTGAAGTAATCGAATCAGTGTGTTAAATCTTAGATGAGAACATTTAATCCGTAAGCCAGTGATTGAGAACTTTGTGACTGAAACTAGATGAAGTGGTTAATCTTGATGAATTACTCTATACAGAGGAGGTCCTCCACAATAACAGCTTATGTGAAAGGAGAATTTGCTCAGATTTCTCTCAGTTGAAGAAGGTACGATTAAGGTTGAAACTTGCCAATTCTTCATGCTACGTTTCCCCGTAAATTCAAGACAGATTTTGGCTTTGAGATCAAGGATCACATATGAATATGTTTCAAAAACAGGAATTTCTGAGCAAGACTTTTGTGAGGGTTAATAAACTTTTATCTTTCCAAGTCTGTGGAATGGGAAGTGCATCATGTAACAGACCTGCAGAATAAACCTACTCTACAGACAATTAAATGGGGAATTTCCTGTAGTGGGCCAATATGAGAAATGTCCTGTTTCCTCAAGAACTCCTTTAACTTGATCTCTTCTGATGTAAAATGGAAGAGCTCTCTCAACATTTTGTAAAGTTGAGAACTTGTGCTTGTATTTATATAGAGGCTGGTACCTCAGAGCTCTTCAAATTATTTGGTGAGAGAAACCACGATGTGAAGTCTGAGCTTTAACAGTGGTCTCCTGCAGCACAGCATGCTGAAAACAGTGCTGGCTGAAAGTGCAAGGTGGGATTTGAGGGGAAAGCAGATGGTGAAGGGCACCTGTGATGCTGTGACAAACCATAAGCATCAATGTACCTAGACATTCACTTGTAAAGGCCACCCCTTGGAACGGAGACATTGGCACAGTCCCTTTCCAGAACACCCTAAATGCAGTGCAAGTTTGGATCAGACCTCAGAGACCAAGCACTGCCACATGTCAACACAAGAAAAAACAATGTTGATGTTGGAAACTGGTCAAAAAACACTTTACCTACCACACTGAGTTGCTAAAGGGAGAAGTCAGCCTCACCAAGCCCTTGCATTAGTTTCTGGCTGCCCCTCAGTGAAACTACTGTGGGATCAAAAAAAGGCCTTGCATTTGTTCAAAGATTCATTAAGGACAGGATTTCATTTTTGCAATTAAGATATAATGAAACAACAACCAATCAAGCATTTTTTTCAAAAAAGTGATCACTTCAAAGCTACCCATATGCCTGGATATAAGTTCTAAAGCCACACATCCTTTCATGTTCTCCAGATAGAAGAGACTCTACTCAATGACAGAGCTGAAAGGACTTAGACTGAGTCTGAAAATGCAGCTTTGAAAGAAATACAGCTGAGTCTGAGAAAGGATAACTTTTCTTCTATGGCTCCTGAGCTGCAGAAATGCACAAAACAATTCTGAAGTAGGAGCTCTAAAAACAGCGCATTAGGTCCCACACTACAAACCCACTGGGAAATCAAGCACAAAAATAAAGCTCTTATCCAAAATGAGATGCACAATGGAGTCATGTATAAAGGCAGCCAGGGGGCTTTTAGTCATGGTGCACAGGGGCTGAAAGCAGAAGCAGAATGACCGAGAGCCATACCTGAGTTCAGTACACTATTTAAAATCTCATTCATTCAGAAAACTGATTGCATCAGTTCCCTTGTTTCCTCTTTTTTTTCTTCTTTTGGTCAGAGGTCTCAGGTAGGAGACTCAAGATGCAAAAACACACTGGTGGCAGACAAAGGTCAAAGCTCTAGACGTAGTTTAACAGATTTCCTTCCAGCAGAAGAAAAAAAAAAAAAAAAAAAGAAAAAAGGGGGTGGAAAATGCCACACAGAAGAGTAAAGATTTGAAGAAAACATCACATAATATAACCAGATTTTTGCGTGGGAGAAATAGGCATTGAAAAAATTCATGTCTGAAGGGAATTTAATTGAAAGATTAAACATAAGTCAAGACTCAGAGGCCCAACAGCCAAAGATAGCATGCATTAAAAGTGGCAAGTCATGCCCTTGCTTAGGAGAGACCTGTGTCTAAGCATGTTTTGTACTTACACAACCTGATTAGACTGCGTATAAGTAATCCAAGGCCCCTTATTAACCATGAAATTTTAAAGTCTGTGTTTCATAAAACGACAAAGTACACGTCAGGGCAAGGAAAAAGGGGCTATACAGCTGGTCTCTGTTCCAGCACACACAGATACACCTCACTGATCATCAGCATCAGAAAAAATAGTCTGCAGTTTAAGGGTAAGAAATGGAAAAGACCTATTAGGTCCCCTCATCTAACTCCCAGCTAAAGCACAGGGTTTTCTCCATGGTTTGTTTGCCCACGTTTTCTAGAAAACTGACTCTTAGATGAAATAAAGTATTGTATAATGTTCTTAGTAATGTCTGAATTTTTAAGCTTAAATAGCTGAACAGATTTCCATTCAGCTATTCCATTCTATTTTCTTTTGCTGGTAGTTATTGGTGTAAGGTTTCTATGGTAAGACAATTCGACACCAGCTCCTAGAATTCCCTCCACGCAGGGAAATCAGCTGCGGTGGAGCTGACATCTCCCCTCTCCCTGCCTCCTCAGGGATGGGATTTAGGGGCTATGAAGAGTTTGGAGTTGAGGAACAGTTCATCCTGGGGTGGGTGCTGCAGCAGAGGAGGATTTGTGCCAGGATTCATTTGCTGGATGCAGAGGGGGACACCCATCATAGGCATCCAGGCATCACAGTTGCATGAAAGCAACTCCAGAGCAAAACAGGGAGGAATTAAGGCATTGCTAAAGCTTCCCAAGGTTGTCTGTGGCCATTGGAGGGAGCTTTGCTGGGCACAGTAAGGGACCATTAAAGAAAGAAAAAAAAGTCTGTATTAATGCTACATCTTACGGAATTCTCTTTAAAGAAGCAGGCTAATACTGTGCTTCAGAGGTATTAGCAGCATTACAAATCACTTCAGAGAACGTAGGCTACAGTGTGAACTGATGGCTGGACATGTAAGGAAGGACAGCAGCTTCCAGCAGCCCTAGTTTCAGCTCTGGGTACCAATGAGGAAGAAAATGGACTCTGGAGGGCATCATGGGAGCAGCATCCTCACCAGCACCAGCAATCCACTAGCACCACTTTGATTTCACAAAGAAGCTGTGACGTATCTCATCATATCAATTACCAATTGGCACGAGTCTCCCAAAGGTGCAGGCCTTGGTTCCAGCTGAGCTGCTCCATAAACTCAGTGGTTGGGTAGGCACTGTGGGATCTCTGCCCAGCACGATGTAGGCAATGATAACAGCGGAACTACACTGCTGTTTATTTATTTCTGGGATTTCTTTTTAACAAAGACACAGGAAGAGAGAAAAGCTGTGAGGGTAAATAGCAGAACTGGTAACACTTGACTTCTGTAATTAAAGTAACAAAATGCCAAAGAGTATCAAAGTCTGGACATAATCAGAATAAAAAACTTGCCAAGAATCTTCTTATTATGAGGGCAGTTAGAAAAATGATGACATTTAGCAAATGTTTCCTTGATCTGTACTGAGAGAAAAGGCAATAAGCAGACATCACCAATTTTTCTTCACTGTCTCCCTTAAAATATATTGAATTACAACAAAAGTTCCTCTCTTCCAGCTGGAAATGGTCTGAGTACTTCTTACCTTCCTGTTGATCACAACAGACCCGCTTTTCAACAAAGAAAAGCTCGTGTATCTGGCCTCAGTCACTTAGCAAGGAATTATTGCACTACTGATTACCTTTTTGTTTTTATAACAAGCACAATTAGTTTTCATGTCCTGTCTACTTTTACAGATTAACTTAATAGTAGAGGAATGAGAAGGTACATAATTATGACAGAAATGTTACTGTACAATGATGCCACAACTTCCTATGGAAAAGTCCTCTTGAAAAACTACTAAATAACCCATGTTCAGTGCTGGTTGAGGCAGGACACATCTTCTTTGTCCCCAGGAGCTGGGAAGGGGCTGAAGTTCAGCAGCGGCTCCAAGACTGCACCACCACTGCACATAAGCAGCCACACACAAGCGGCCCCAAAGCTGCTACTGAGCTCCTTCACTCACAGCACGAGCAGCTCTTATCCTCTGGCACTGATGCATAAAGTGAGACTTATCTGACGGTCACCGGGGGCACGAGCAGCCAACAGGGATGCTAGGAAGACTGCTCAGAGAACAACTTGACTCATATGCTGAACAGAGCATTTAGATGTGGTGTTGCAGTATTTATAAAAGCCCTCAGCTGGCTCTGAGTGCTGGCTCTTGCTGGCCTTCCTGCACCCGCAGCAGGGCAGGTGATGGGGAGAGCAGCGCAGTGCTCTGGGCTGAGCTGTGCTGGGCTGTGCTCCAGCGCCTGGGAACGACACGAGTACCATTCTGGGGAAGTTTTCTCCTTAATCGTTGGAGTATCTATTAAAATGCAAATTGTCACAGCAATTAAGACTAATTAAAATAAATAATAAATGGTAATGGGTGACCAAAATGCTCCATTTCAAAGTGATGAAATGCAAGCTTTTTCCTTATTAGTCATTGTGACCTAGTTAAATGTGCTCATTTATCTGGATGCATGAGAGTCTGGGTGCCAGGAGGAGAGGTACCTAACTATTTTTTCCTCCTTACCCTATCTTGGAAAGATAAATGCTGTTTTGCTCAATCTCTTTGAAAAACTACTGAACAAAAAGCCAGGAATAATTAGATCTGATGAGGCAGTAAACATTTATAGAGAAAAATAGAATCCCCTTCAGAAATCATCAAAGTAATAATTACAGTACAGGAGATGTAAGCTCGAGAACAAAGCAAGAAAAGGGTATTTATTTTGGAGGTTACTTTATTTCAGTCTGAAATTGCTACACAGTCTGTTTCTTGTTTTCCTTCATTAATGTTCTTTCAAGTATGGTATTAACCTCCAGTGAACGTTTCCTTTTCCAGACTGGGCTTTGCTATTCTAAACACTTTCTCTCTACCTACGTACAGGTAGAGCCATCTTCAGCCCAAGTCTGTGAGAAACTCAGAGTGCAGCCCGTGAAAAAAATCTTATAAATTTAAGTGCTCTGTGCCTCTGCCCTGATGGCCACCTCTAGATGATATCCTGGGGGCTTTGTAATTTCACTCCTGTCTGACCTGAACAACCAGGGCTGAACAGACCCATCTGTCTGAGCTCCTGCCCTGCTACCAATGGGGATTGTGTGGCTGTGTTTATTGCCACAAATAAAAATCAATGCATTTTAAACTGAAAATCATTTCCACATGTATTACTGTAGATACAGATGTGGAAACAACATTAGTCACAGCTTGCTGAATGACAGGAAGCTTTGCCTTAGTGCTGTTTTGTGACTAACACTTCATGAGCAAACAACAGCTTCCATGCAAATAGAAAGCCTACATCTCCCCATGCGCACGGTAACCATCGTCGCAGAATGGGAATGACTCACATTAATGCACTGCATTTCATAACAGCCCTATGAGATACAAAATTGTCAGATGATAAGGAAGCGAGGCGCACAGATTAAATGATTTAACTAACTCCCATAGACTGCTTTCCTACAGAGGCAGAAAATGAACTCAGAACTTCTCAGCCCATCCAATATGTTAATCTCAACATTAGCAATACTCAAGCAGCCCCCTTTCCATGCATGGCATTTATTTGGGGTTTGCTCCAGACATCCTTTCAGATCAGGGCTTCGCATCTTTTCTTCCCCTCCACACCCATGCTGGGCATCCTGCAATGGAGCACATAAATACACAACAGGCCTGCAGCTCTCGGGTAAAGCTTTAAACAGTTTTTAATATGCAGATGAGGCTTTGGCTTTCCTCGGAACATGACAGGTCCCCAGGCTTTCAGCACCCTTAGTTTCTGCCCTTAGTCCCAGAACCATTCCACTCACAGCTTCCCTCACTGTTCTGAGCCCCCTATGCACTGCAGCCTCACTCTGTCCGACTACAACACACTTTGTGCGACAGGGCTGTGTGGCATTTGAAGAACCAGATGAGATATCTTAGTTGGGATTGTTCTAATTTCTCCCTAGATTAGCGTAACAAATAAACAGAAACACACCTGCCAGCTATGATCTCTTCAAAAGAGTTTCAGAAACGGGTTTTTAATCTTTTTAGTTTTTAAGCGTGCAAAATCCACCACATAAAGCAATAAATCACTCGATTTTAACGGCAAGACAATTCTTGTGTAATATTTTGCCGTTACACATTCAGACAAGAGAGGCAACTATAAAGATTTCATCCACATAGCAGTCTGCATCCCATTTCACTGCACTATCCAAAATCAGATGGGAATTATAGTTCCCAGGTTACCTTACTAATATCACATTCAAGTTCACTGACTTGTTTTTGCTTTGAAACATGTGTCAGGCCACTAAAATGTTAACCAATGACTGACAAAAATTGGCCACACCCAACTGTTTTCCTAGATGCTAATTTTATTGTAAAGCCACTGCTTAGACACTTTTTGTTCTGTTTTGCAGCCTGTGTGATTAGTCCCTGAAATATCTGTGGAAGCCTTTGGAAAGTAAAGTCCTGTTTTTAGGACACCTGACAATACAACAATGGTTGACTGGGTGACAGCTGCAGCTCAAGATCACACTGATTTGAACACTTTTCAACTGGTACAAAAACTACAGGGTTTTTGTTTGTTTGTTTGTTTGTTTTTAAGGGTTTTATCCAGTCTGAGGTTATCTCCAGAAAACTACAAGCTTACAGAGCTGTTGGTTTGCTCTTTGGGAGACAGGTGGTGACATCTGTGCAACAGTGGGACAGGAGAGTCAGGAACAACAAAATGACCCTTCCAAGTCAGTACAGCAGAAACAACCACCTGAAGACCAGCCTGAGATTTTCCTAAGCTTCCTGCACAGGCTGCTGCCTGCAGTCCCCCTCCATTGGGACGCTGGGGCTGCAAAGCTCTGCACCCCTTCCTAGCAGGGAAAGGTTCTCTTCAGATGGAGTAAGACCACCATTCCAGCACCACATCATCATATAAAAGCCAATTTGCATTCACTGGCCATTCAGCATTGTGCAAATTGTCAGCTGAAGCTCTGAATACAGCTGGCTGCGTTGTTTTCAGTGCTGTGGATTTTTTCAACAAAATAAATTGCTTTGCTGAAGCCAAACTGTTTCAAAGGAGAGTATCGATTTAAAGTTTCTGATGAGGAGGTTTCTGGGGACTGTGGTGATTGCTCAGAGAGAGATCCTAAATAAAGTGCCTGACCTTCTCAAGTCAGAACATAGATGCTTTGGCAGAGTCTTGCTCCAAATGTATATTTGGAAAGATGAGTGGAAAACGATTTGGAAACAAAGCAGAAATCTATAGAAGATGTCCTAGATTAAAATTATTGGTCTTTAGTCATCTAGCTTCTAGAAGGTGTTATATGTAGACCGACACTGTGAATCAAAACATAATTACAATAAAAATACCAAAGAACTCAGAACAAATGATTGGAAGGCACTTAGCACTCAGTTCAGTGAAGTTATTATTTCACAGTTATGGTTCAACAACACAGCACACATCCTAGACAACTCTAAAATTGTTTGAGCTAGGTGGATATCAAGCACATAAGCTGACTTCGAGGAGATTTGCCAAAACGGCTTTCTGTTAGGCTGTTATCAAGAATCCCTGAAGATCCATCCTTTAGGATAAGCTAAATTGTTCAATTTTGATTCAGAAATGGAGAAGCCATTTTATAAAACGTGAGATCAGCTATGACTAATCACTTGACTGGAAATTCACGATGATGGACCACTGGTAAGCACTGCAGTGTCTATGAAACCTACTATTCTACACATCACAGCATTTTCAGTTTGAGAGCAAGCCCTGCTTTCTCAGAGGCACATTTACAGTCATTCATACATAACACTTTAAACATGCATGAATTAATGACAATGTGTAGTCATGGTACAAGTTGCCATGCACTATTCTGTTGGTATGAAGTAATTTCAAGTCTGAACAATGATGCATGGGGTAACTTTGTGGTGTCCCAACTTCGTGCTTTTACCCTCAGTTTAATCTCATGAGGTCAGTGGAATTTTTGCTTATTCAGTCTCATCAGCTACAATATATTAAAGCAACTTTTGTATAACTTCCAGAGAAAATGAATTTAAATTGCAGTAGACTAAAAAGTAGAAGCTTAGATGTTCAGTGCTGTCCTCAGTGCAAATGGTGAACCATTCTGCATAATCTGGAAAGAAAATGCTACAGGTTCAGGAAATTCACGCCAAAAACAAATGCCTCTGCTCTTTCTACTGTCACAGGTGACCACACTTTGAATAAATCAAAGCCACGTTTAGAAATCTGGTTCAATACTTCAAGCTCAGATGATTTAAGTAAACATAAAGTACTATAATGAACAGGAGGCTACAATAAATGTGCCTTTTACCTGAATAGATAAAGAGGTTGCAAAGTCAGTCAAGCTCTTCTATTGAAATGTCAAACAGCAGTTGACTTATCATTCACTACCGAACTGAATGCTGCTCATATCGCAAGAGCAGAAAGTTCATTTCAACATATTTCAATACAGATCGATCTTTAAGGGCCATTACATAAAGTAATCTCTAGTAATGTGGCTCTGAACATGTGCAGAAGAGGCTATTAGAGACTGTGCAAAAGACATTTTTACTTGATGAAGGGAAGTTTACATAACCCAATATGCGCGCTGCTCACAGCCCTGGGAAAATTAATGTGCACCGATGTAATTTTTAAGTCAAAAGGTTTTTTTAATTTAAGCTATTATGCAGTGATGCAACAGAGGACAGAAATAGGTTACTACTCTGTAAATTAGGAGTAAAAGCTGCATGCTGTGCACACAGCTTGAACACAACCTACTGTGTGTCTATGGAAAAGCATACATAGGTCTGACTGAAAACATGCTAACCCCTTTCTGAGAACTTTTCAAGAGATTTTTGTCCCTTCCCCACCACCTTCTAATAGTCTTGGAAGCTTCCTACTTTTTAAATGAACAGGTGGAAAGTTTTGCATATCAAAACTTTGGACAACCACCACATGAACTCAATTTGGCCACATCCTCAGAAATGGAGCAAACTTTCCCTCCTGGTGCTGTTAATTAGAAGCAACCCAACTCCTCAGAAGAGAAATCTTATTTAAGGCAGCACTGGGGCCCTATAGCATGCTTTCTCACCCAGGACATGGGCAAGACATAGGCTGGGCGAGGCACTCAGAGCACCCTGAATTCCAGAGAAAATCATCCTCTGATAATTCCTCCCTTCTAACACCTTGATTTCTCATCCGAGGTCAGCATCCTGTTGAGAGTCATCATTCACAACTATTTGCTTCAGTCATTAATCTCCTGTGTGGAAGCTTGTCAGATGTATTTAGACTAGAATTTTTTAAGTACCCGTTATCTTTCCAGTTCCCCTTATCAGTATAAGTTCAGGGAATGAGTAACAGCAAAACAGCAGGAGCTGAATATTGGGTTAGGGATGTCGGCCATGCTTGCAGACAGACATAGCCAATGGAAATCAGCTGCTTATACTTAGATACTTACAGCAGAGATCACTGTCACAAATAACTGAAAACCCTCACACCGGGGCTATTTGCTATTTGCTTTTGTTTGTTTCTTTTTATAAAAAGTAAATAGGAAAAAAAGAAAGAAGAGCAGGAAAGAAAATAACCAATTTCAAGGCTTCAGACTGTAGTGAAAAACAACTAGAGAGGTACAAAAACCTGATAACTTCTACAGTTACATCCCATCAATGTGTGGGGCAATTAAACAGAGCAACATGCAGAGATGGAGCCAAGTAAGCTGACAGAACCGTGCAGCCAGCAGCAATGTAATCGGCAGTACAGCAACATCAATCACACCTAATGGCAGTGGAAGAAGGCAGAAAGGAGGAGAGGCTGAATGTTCACCATATGGACCACTTGATTTGGAATTGCTAAAACAGAGAGGAAGTGAACCATTGTGTGTATCCTTCACTTCAGGTTTGTCCATAAAGAAGCATCGTATGTGCAACCGCATACAGATAAAGGAAGATGCTGCGCAATATTGTAGATGTGAACTGAGACCCAGAAATGCCTACAAGTTGCCCTGACAGTACTTTGTGTGCTGGTTTCACTTTGTTTACTTACTGACGCAACTTAATTTGTTGATGATCTTTTCAGAATGTGATTTTGAACAGAGGAAAAGCTCCAAGTACCTCAGGGAAGAGCTTGAAAGATGGTAAATTTAAAAAGACTTTTTAAAACTCTCCCTCCGCCCTCCCCTACCTTAGCAAATGCTTTTTACAACCCTATTAGTTTCATTAAAGAATCAAAAGAAAATCCATCAGCACTTCAAGTGCGTTCTCTCTGGTGATTCTGAGATGTTTATGGACTCGGACGATGCACATTTAGGGCATCTCAGACAGCGATGGGAATGTATAGGGATCTCAAGATTCCCTGTTTGTTCATTGTTATGTGTTATTTGGTGAGATCCAGTTTAAAGCAAGATAAGTTATGCTCCTTCTTCTCCAACTCATCATTAGTTTTAGAAACATTTATTAATAGGGGTACTGATGGAGCACCTTCAGGAGAGATGTCCTCAGGGCTGGATGGTCCCCCCTACCCCCAGTCCATCAGGTGTGGGCACTAAGCATCTCAGCATCAATCATTGTCACCATCTTCCCCCCAAAGGTTGCACCTGTTTGTGTCCTGGGGGAAGGCACTGAGAACAGCCCCTGCTTTTCAGCTCTATTGTGTGTTTCTCAATTTGGATTTTTATTTATTGGGATCCTGTACATTTCAAAAAATCTGTTTCAGGCTCATTCCTGCTCTATAACAACCACATTGCATGCGTAATGCCCCCAGCACACACACACTAATCACAGCACCAAACCAGGAGCCAGTTGGTGAAGGCATGACTGGAAGCCAGGGAACACAGGAGGACACCATCATTAGTGCCCAGCCAGCTCCTGCCTGGGTTGGGATGTGAGGAGTGCTAGGCCAGGCACGCTGTACTTGCTCACAGCCAGCTCAGCATCCTTGGGAGCATTGCTTCATGCTGTGAACATCTGCCCCACTGTTAGAGAAGTCAATCTCTTGCAGGCCACAATGCAAGTAGTTCCTGATTTTAGCCAAGTGATCAGTGCTTATACTACTGCTCTATTGGCTGTACACTTTTTATACTACACCCATTTTCCAGTGTTACAACCCACTTGCCCTGATCTCATGCAGTGGCTGCACCAACCCAGCAATGCAAGGACTGAAGAACTGGAGACAGTCGGGACAGAAAAGGATAATCCCTCATTCTGCTATCACACTCCAGACTCTCTGTTCCATAATTTGGAATCGAGGTCATGATTCAATTATTAAATGTGTTAAATAAGCTCCATACTAAGTGCATGGAATACAACTGGGAATGTGAGACTATGGCTAAGAAGACAGCACTAATGCATTTTCCCTTTTTGCACTCACATAATTGCAGCCTATGATATTTACAGTAATTTGGTAAATAATCCGACATGCTTCACCACTTTCTCTTTGCAAAGCACTTATCTATGCTGAAGCATAAATTTAGTATCTTCCACTCACATAAAGTCTGTCATCTAAGCAAATCCTACAATGGTTGAGAGATTTTACCAGGAGGTCGTACAGATTCCTTGACATTCATGCCGCGCATGAGCAACTTCACTTACACGGATATGTAGAAACTTACAGGCTGCATTAACAGCACAAAGAAGAACTGTGCAAGATGGAAGTGCAAGTTAAATGGCAGGGGCTATCTGCATAGGGGCATACTGCTATTGCTTGAAGTGGATTTGATGGGGCTAATCAACAGTAAGATTATTTACTCAGAAAGGACTTTGAGGTATTGCATGATTTCTTTACCAAGAGAGTGGTGAGGTGCTGGAACAGCTGTCCAGAGAGGTTGTGGATGCCCTGCCCCTGGAGGTGTTCAAGGCCAGTTTGGATGGGGTCCTGGGCAGCCTGGTCTAGTATTAAATGTAGAGGTTGGTGGCCCTGCCTGTGGCAGAGGATTGTAGCTTCACGATCCTTGAGGTCCCTTCCAACCCAAGCCATTCTTTAATTCTGTGACAGGGGATCAGAACCACTTACTCAACACTGAAGACAGATCCCAGGTCAGTGTCCCCTCACAGACACCAAATGGAGATGCTACCTACACACTAACCAGTCCCCTGCACAGCTACAGGAGCCCACAGGCAATCATGGATCTCTGCATTCAGCTCACCACTTCCAGCTGAAGTTCAGGGAGCTCACCAAAGGAAATTCTCAAATGATGCTAGTGTTGTCTCTATGGAAAAAAATGAAATGGGAGCATTCAGCAATTTGCACCAGTGTCAAGGGCTAGGTCACTTCAGAGTGAGCTGCTCTGTACACAAACATAATTCAAATCTCAATTAACTCTTAGAATGCACCTATTCACGATTAAAGCACTAAAAGCTTTAATGGAAACTCTAACACCACAAGGAGAATAAAACAATGTCATTAGGCTCTTCGCAATGACAAGCTCCTGTATTTGTACCGTAAGAGATTTTTAATCTTCTACCCACTGCAATAACGAGAGATCTCAATTTTTAAGATGAGCTTTCACTTCACCGAAATGAATTCCAAAGTAGGTTTGCAGGTCCTGATGGTTTCCCTCAGTCCCTAAGTGGAGGGCACTTACTAATTTAACTTTTTTTTTTTTTAGGAAGATGGGTCAGGTTTCAGACTAAACAGCACCTTGTAAAAAACACTCTCATAGGAAAGTTGCAATACAGAGGGAATAGCAGTTTTCAATTCCCTTTCTTATACGTACATCTACTGCATCAGCACTTGCTTGCTATAAGTCAGCACGATTTGTAAGCAAAGAAAAATCTATTCTGCTCTTTGTTGATCCAGGAAAACAGAAATGGTGTTCTGCTATACGGATGCCCCATTCCCTTGAGGGCACAACATCCTCAAGAAGACATCTAAAAGGAAGCTGCTCACACCGCAGCACATGCGAGGCCCTGCCCCTCAACGGCCTGCACACCAACCATGTCTCATTCTGTTCTGATCATGAAGACTGGGATTGTTTCCCTCCTGCACCAGCTGCAGCCACAACCCACAGCCCCAGCAGCCAGGAATGAGAATGGCATTTTTTTAAGACTCTTGAGAGCTCACATTATGAATATCTCAAATCATACAATCAAGTGTCACAGTATCTGCTCAGCTTGAATCTACAAATCCATAAACTTAGGGTACATTTAAAATGAACTTTCAGAACCAACTGCTTAACTTTTAGGAGTGAAAGAGCTTATGACTTTTTAGTGTGGATTTGATCAACTATGATCTATTATTTCACAGAGAGCAAGATGAACAATCCATAATTCTCTCCATCCACAAACAATTTATATTTTAAACCCATTTTGAATTTTGTTTTGTTTTTGTTGTAAAATACCATCAAGACAGCATTTCCAAACTGCATGTGACATGACCTACCATCCAGCAATTCTCTATGAAGCAGTACAACTCCTTTCACAGCTGGAAATGCTAAAATACTCCTGTGCCCATTCTTATTTCATCTAGAAGACAGGTTTTGCATGTGTATTTCTTACGTCCTTATTGGGTTATTCAGTTAAAACATGTTAATTCTAGAGGAATTGCTAACACATGTAGGTTCTGCTCCAGATGTGTCCCATAGCAGCTGAAGTAGCTGATCTAGAATCTTGGCATCAGTTATTTCAATTATAGAGAAGTTCATGGATTAATTTTATCATCTCTCCCATGCTGTTACAAAAGCCTGTTCAGATAATGTTATAGCCAATGCAGTTCACCAGGATTATTTGGGGATTTTCCACTTAGAAAGCCTGGTTAGATGGACTTGAGATGCAGCAGAGCCCGCTGTCTGGCTGACTGCTGATCACAATTGTGCCACACAACTGGGCAGGGAGGCCAGAGTGCAGAGCAGATACCTCCAGAATAAATTCAAGGACACAGAGATGCCTCCTAAGGCTATGGAAGTATAAGCCTGTATTTAATATCCCAGTCTGTTTTAATGCTATTTAGTGAAACAGTCACAGCTGTAACCTCCTATGTCCATACTGCTTTTCTTGCAAATGGAGGTGACTGATTTCAGCCTGAAGACCACTCCCGGTTTTGGTCTGGGAGGCACTGAACTGCCTCAGCATCATTCACACACCTTAACACGGTAGGAGCTCAATTGCTCAACTCTGCATTGCGCTTGTCTGCAGAAGCTGCAATCAACTATGATGCAGAACAACTTTTTCAAAGTAGCACTGATGTTACTCAGCAAATGTGGAAAGCGGTTATGTGACAAAAGGGTTAAGAGTCAGAGAAAATTTCCTCACATGAGGAGTGAATATGAGCCTCGTTTAAAGGGTTTTTTTTTGCAAAATGGATGAAGTACTCTTGGACTACATGAGAAAAATCCCCTGAAAGAATGATTTAAATTCTACACTGCAAGTCAATAAGCAAACCCTGCTGTTTATAAACAAATGAAGAAATTACTCTTCCAGGTTCCATAGCATCAGAGCATCCCCTGGATATTTGCATAATCTGCAAAATGCATTTTGGAATGTCAGCCCCACAGCTTTTACTGTGACCTACTGATGCAGAACCTTAAGCACAACCTTTGCTTAGAGTACTGGGGAATTGAGCACATTTGATGCTCATGTATTTCAAGGCTTCAGCTGCCTTCTAGGCTATAGAGGTTTTCCAGATGCAAGATCTAAACTGTACAGATAAACAATGGCTCGTCATTCACACATTAAAATAAGACCTTTTTTGAACATGGACAAGTTTTCCACATCCACAGCCAAAGAGCGTAACGCTCTCAAGTGCTGTGCTGCTGTGGGCCCTGTACAGTTCTAAGTGTAAGTGGGCAATCCTGGCACTAGGTGGATAGCTGGATTAAATGATTTAGAGGTCTTTTCTAATCTTAACGATCCCATGATTCCATAGCTTAAGCTGCTAAAGGATTCTTAACAGAGATCAACATCTATTGGAAGAGAGACACACTGCTGCACCATTCCTTAGCCTTCATACAAGAAAAAAAAAATACATCTATCCAAACTCAGACATCTCAAACCACTCTCCAATCTCTTTTACTCCAGAAGAGAGATGTGTGTTGTACAGTAGAGCTATGCTGACTCCTTGTAAGAGGGGACAACATTTTGTCACTGGCACTGAATACCTCCTACTGCATGATCATATAGAATAGATTTCTCCCACCATCTTATATTACATAAAGTGCTTACTATTAAAGGAAAGGGCCACTTAAATATTTCAGTGTTCTCAGTAGAATCTGCTGTGCAGACTACATTCTTGCTACAGATCTGATGGTTACAGCCTGTAAAGGTCGTCAGATTCCCAGAGATCTTCTAAGAATAATGACAAAGAAGGGTCAGTTCACGCTGCTTCTATTTAAATAAAAATAAGTTATTTACTACTAATATGGCTACTTCCCTTAAAATAAAGAATTTTTCTTGAAGTATCTTTTATAATACCACAGAATACAGAAATATTTTGATTACTCTGAATACTGATCGTGAATGGTACCTTCAACCATGAAAGCAGTGGTTTAACAAAATCAAGTTTGTAAACAGATCAGGAGTTGCACACATGCTTACAGCAAAGACATCTAACCAAAGTTCACAGTGATACAAGATTTCCATTTAACAGAAGTACAATTTCCTTTGATGACTTCTGTAGAATTATGTCCTAGCTTGCAAGTGATAACCATGCCTGAGAGCTCCAAATTGTTTACTCTATTTTGGGTGCCATATGGGAACAGATGAACTCATGTGAAGCTTACACAATTTCAATCCCCAGCTGTAGTGCTGTTGTATTATTAAATACTTGTTTGAGATCATCTTTGTTCATTAGGTAGTATTGCTTTTAAAAGAGAACAACGTGAAGAGTCTGGCTTGTTACACAGAACTAAAGGACGATTAAGTGCTGGTAGTGGAAAGACTTCTAGCTTTTATTTCAGGCATTCCAGTATTTAAGCAATGAAGTTGAAAGGCAACTACTGAGTTGTACTTCATGGGTTTCTCAATTAAATACAAGGCGAGGAAAAGGAACTCATTAAGGAAACTGAAACCTCCCTACAGTTATCAATTCTAACTCCTTCATCTTGCAATATACCTGCTACTGTACACATAACTAGCAGTGCCCAGTCTTCATGTAGAATGCTACAAGTCCATTTTGTACTTATAATACCTTCTCACTAATTTAATTCTTATCTCTGTTCACATTGTAGGATTACATTGGTGATAGCTGTGACAAAAATGCAGTCTCAAACCTGTGCAAATGAAGACTGATGATACGGATGACAGGAATCTCTGCTCCAGAGAATTAAGATGACATTCAATGTTTTCTCCAAGTGAAGTGCAAGCTTTTTTTTTTTATTGTTACTCAAATGGTTTCTCATACATTAAAATGTTACAATATTGATTTGCTTTGAATTCAAGTGTGTTGTACTTCCAGAAAAAAAGTAGAGATACTAAGATCTTTTTTTTCCTTAGATGGACTGCTTCATTTTCAGTCTGGATAGAAGCAGGTAAAAGATACAGATTCCTCCCATATCCCACTGATAGGAGGCAGATACATGACTGCCTTCTCTCTGCAGGTTCCATGCACTTCCTCACAAACTACAAGACTTTTCACTACCAATTTACATAGTTTTATCTTAAACTTCCCAATAAAACAGAAACACAGAATCACAGGGTTGGAAGGGATCTCAAGGATCATGAATCTCCAATCCCCCTGCCACATGCAAGGCCACCAATTTCCCCATTTAATACTAACCCAAGCTGCCCAGGGCCCCATCCAACCTGGCTTTGAGCACCTCCAGGGATGGAGCATCCATAACCTCTCTGGGCAGCTGTTCCAATACCTCACCACTCTCTCTGTAAAGAATTTCCCTTTGACATCCAAAACCATGGAAAGCTTTTAGTTTACTCTAACTCATATCTGGATATCTCACAGCAGCCTGTGCCAGTATCATATCACACATCTTCCAACGTGCAGGCCTACATTTCCATGGTTTCCTTAAAGAAGTGTCAGCACATTTAGAAGTGGGCTTGAAAACCCTTGAGTTCAACCAAACATTTTAATGTACATTAGCAACTCTTCCTCATTAGTCTTTCTGAGTCTCCTCCACCCTGCCCTAAGTGCTTGCACACACCACTGCTCAACTTCCACAACATTTCCAGCTTTCCAGGCTATTTGAGTATTTATGTATTTACTTGCTGAGTAATTTGTCCATATAGCTTATTTTATAATTACTTTAAAAGCAACTGCTTTTCACATGATATATACACACAATTGTACGTGCGGGCTGCTAAGAGTGAGGGTATAGGAACACACAACCTGCATGAAGGATTATACGATACAAAGTGACATTGAATTTATAAAGGCAATGAGAGAGATAGCGAGAGGTGAGATCTTGCTGGATCGACAGCTGAAGCTGGAAAAAGGAACCACCTTTCTGAGCACACAAGGGCACAGTAAACATTGAGTTGAACTTAATGAGGTTTATCCACCAAAGCCCCAAAAGACAAGGTCAGGGAAGCAGGGAGACAGGAAAGCTGGATAAAGAGAGAACTGTGAATGTGTTTCTGCACTGTTCTTGTAAATTGACTATTTATGGAGATGCAGAAAAGATTGTTAAATGCAAATGTACCAATCCAACCAGGTCTATTCAAAGAGTTTTATTTTGAGTACTAGCGTTCAATAAAATGCCCACAGTGATGCTTTTCCAAGGGGACATTCAGCTCCCAAAGGCACAAGCCCCCAGAAGCGCAGGCCCGGCAGGGCCATGGTGAACAGGATGCAAAGCGGGTGCTTTGTATCACCATCTCCTGCCCTCGCTGTGCTGCAGGTGCTAAGTGCGGTGCTCCAGAAATCCTTCACATGCTCAGAGACGTAGAGACACATGCACACAGACCAATGCACAGTGATACGTTCAGAAAAGGACATGTTGTCAGTCTGCTGAGCAGGCCTGGTCCAAGACCAGCAGGGGTCAGAGAGATACCCTTCTGACCACAGCTCGGTTATGTTACATTTTTCTTTCTACAGCAAGTCAATTCCAGAAAGCAAAAAGCAACTCTCACTTGACTTAATAAAGCTCTTCTCTCCTGAGAGCTCTAAGGGTGAAAAACACTCCTATCAGGGGCTGCTCTGAGTTTAAGAGAGAAGTGTAAGCAAGTGGCCAAGGCTCAACACTGCGGACACACTGCATCCCACACACATTTAAATAAACACACACTGCTCTGTGTTTTTCCTTCTTCAAATACATATGTGGAAGGAGCAGTTAAAAGGGAAATGACACACGTTTAATCTCTATCTTTCTAATCTGGAATTTAACACCACTGATATATAAAAAAGCTGAGATTGTGATGGGATCTATGAATGCAGTTTCAGATGGTTCTTTTCTCTTTTTACATTATATATCCTTAGTTTATACCCTGTCCCTAAGAAAATACTTCAGCTGCCCTTTGACCTTAGCACTATAAATTTGTTCTTATATTGAGAAGTAAGCAAAGTTGGTTTGATAGGAGAAGATGTGCAAAAAAGTCTTTTGACTAAAAACAAGTTAACAAAAATCACATGCACACAAACCTATTACCTACTACCGTCAGAGGCTCAGATGAACAAAAATCACACACACACACAAGCCTACTACAGTCAGAGGCTCAAATAACTCAGGACACATCAGAAGATTAGCATCATTAATGACATGGAAAATGTCTTGATTTGTCATTAATAAATAATATTAATAGTGACAAGTTATTAGTAATAATTATTAATAATTGTTAATAAAGAGCAATATGCTACCTTGCCCCTTTTCCACCCTCTGTGCTTCCCCAAGAGACATCTGCTCTACTGTGAGGTGGAGGATCTGCCTGGATGTGGATGCTATCTGCATTGCAGCCATGCCTGCAGGGCTGGTACAGACACTGTACTGGGGAAGAGGTCTCCTGGCCTGAGCTCGAGAGGTTAATGTGATTGAGGAAGGGATGGCAACCAAAGCAGAATCAGTGAGTGAAAAATGACTTTCCTGCATTACGCTTCCTAGCAAAACCATTCAGCACTTTCCTATTTCAGCTGTTTCTCAAGCCCATAATAAACAAAGTTTTAGTGAACTGAAAGCCTTTTATTTTCAGAAAGGTGCTTCTCTCTTCTCTATTGTGACGTCTGGGCTTTTGAGCAAGGTATAATTTAGGTAAGATGGACAAAATATAAAATATTCATTTTTTAAGAGCCATATTTCATCCTCTTCTGACCTTCTCTCTCCCTAGAGCTGTCTGTACCTGACATATAAATGGGCACATCTCTATCATAACAAGCTAGAATCATCGTTTCTCACAACTGAGCAGGAAATTTTTCACTGTAATCAATTTTACTCAATATCATATAAAAACATATATGCTGTTTCACTGTTTCTCAAGAATACAGTAAGCAGGAATACATTCCCAGCAAGCCATTGCTCTCAACTTCAAAAATTATCACTGCTCCAAATAAAATTTTTCATTTTTCAGAAGTGCCACAAAAAATGCTGCAGCAGCAGAGAAACTCTCACTCCTGGATCTCAAAGCAAGCTCATCTACTGCCAAAACCAACAGACAGTTCTTCTTCCTCATAAACCATAAGCAGCAAAAAAAAAAAAAAAAAAAAAAAGAAAAAAGAAAAAAGAAAACCACCCTCTGGCTGGACCAGCCTTTGGTGAAGGTCAAAGACCTGAGCGTGATGGGAAGCAGTGAGAGGGAAAACAGGCTTATGTGCTGTATGGCCTCTCATTCACCTCCATAATAGTAACTAATTTGACTCTCACCAGGCAGCACCTAAAGGACAATCCAACGTCATGACCTTTTCAATCTTGTCTCTCTAACTGAGGCTGCCAGTCATAAACATACACTAATGAGAGCTCTAAGTCATTCCAATTAAAATAAATAAATCAACATTATAAACCCTTAGTTTAGACTACAAAGAACTTTCCCAAATGATAGCAAATTTTACTGAAACTCCCTTCTGAAAATATGACATGGAGAGTACAGATTCCCTGGTCAGACCCATTCTGTCCCACAAAGGGAGACTGCTTTCCAAGTACCATCCCATCTCACCTGTCATAAAAATGACTATTTAACAATACGTGCCAGGAGTGTGATTACCAGTGTCCAGCATAAGACAGTATTTCAGGAAGCTCTGATCCCAAAGCTGTAAGAGCACTTTTGCAACCTTTGTAAAAACAACATCCTTGTTAAGTGAGAGAATCATATCTCAAACCTCCCAGAATGTCTTTAAGGCTGATGGAGGAAACTGTTTTTCGTGAGTAGGTAATGTTTGGCATTACAGGATGAATCGCTGTTAAAGAGAGAGATTTCAAGTTTTAAACACATCTTCACAGAAATCCAGAGCTGTTATATTACCAAGAATTAAGATGATCAGAACTTCAGATGGCACATCCCCATCAGCATGCAAAGAATTAAAGTGATCCTAGAGCCTATTTTTAAGGACTTATTTTTAAAAGGTTTTAATTGTCACAGGGACCATTCTATAACTTGGAGTGAGGAAAGAGTTACTAAGGATGGGAGAAAGATAAGTGATTGCTTTTAAGAAATAACTTCCAAATAACGGCAGTCCTTTCTTCTCATAAGCACAGCAATATATACCATATATACTTATTTAAAGAAAAATAGGAGTTACTCTTCCTTCATTTGACTATTAAAGACAGAGTCATGTAATTTCTCCTGGGGAGAAATGGAAATTTACTCCACATATTACCAAGATCATCTGTTTCTTGAAAAATATATTCAGAATCTAATATTTACCATCAAATTCATTACAGATGTTAATATCAAGTGGCAACTAAACATGGCAAAGACAAATGGGTTTATTTTACTATTGGTTAATGTAGCATTTCCAATAAATCACTCTACTTTAACAGTAAGGATTATCAAAGCAAATAAACACTAGTAGTAAAGCTCCTGTGACTGATGAGGAAAAAGTTGAAAAACTCCAGAAAAATACAGAAGAGCGTATTTGAGGGAGATACTGACTGAAAACAAACCAGGTCTAATAGTTAAATCAGTGCTACAGGAACCAAGAGCTACGAACAGGAATGGTTTCAGTCAAAAGCACACAAACGGAAAGCTTTTAATCAATTACTCAATTTCTCTAAAGCTACATAGTAAGTTTTCCTAGCTTTGCAGTTCACCATCATAATGACCCAACACATTACCAATCCTGAAAGCTGACACTTAGGAAGTAAGAACACAACCAAGATAAAAACCAGCCATCCTTACAAAATCAGACAATTTAAATCCCATTATTGACAAAATTATTCTTTTTTTTTTTTTTTTTTTCTGGCCTGGCCACATCTGTAACCTATTGTCAAAACTGTAGGTTTTGCAACTACATGCCAAGCTCAACCTGGACACACCCCAAACCAAAACACGGGCTGCACCGCCTGTCTGTTCACATCACGCTGTGTGCCACAGAGCAGTGAGAAAAAAGCAGTAATGGAGGATGCTGTCAGCCCCAATTACTGCCCAGGCCTTCAGCACAATGCAATCCCACCCGACATTGCCATGGGCAGCCTGCCTCCACTTGGAGTCAGCTGCACCAGGAAAACAGCCCCTCATCATTTCAGAGTAAAAAGTTTAAATGATTGAGCATCGCACTTGGAGAGGGCTTTTTAGTACATCATTAATAATGCAATGATTTAGACACTTTATTGTCTTAAGAGATGTGCTTGATTGAGAGCAGGGGGAGAAAACTTTTTGTTCTTCCCTTTTGAAGCAATGTCAAGATGGAGCCCCACTGCTCTGCTCTTCCCACAGTCACAGACACCATTCCCTGTAGAGATGGAAGAAGATTGATGCAATGCTAGGAGATTCACTGCAAACATCTGTGCTTTACTGGCTGCAATTGCACCTCAAAAAATTGGGAAGTGTATTCGGTGAAACAGTGCAAATTTCCTTTGTCAAGGCAGGTTATCCTCCCCCCCTGCTCTAGGGAGGCCACATCTGAAGTGCTGTATCCAGTTCCAGGCTTCTCAGTTCAGGAAAGACAGGAATTTTCTAGACAGAGCCCAGCAGAAGACCACAAAGATGACTGGGGCCTGGAGCATCTCCTGCACGAGGAAAGGCAGAGAACCCTGGGCACATTGAGCCTGGAGAAGGTAGAGGAGATCTTGTCAATGCTTACAAAATATCTAAAGGGCAGGAATCAAGTGGATGCGGCCAGGCTCTTTTTGGTAGCATCAAGCAACAGGACAAGATGCAATGGGCACAAACTAGAAAACAAGTAGTTCCATCTGAACACGAAGAAAACTTGCTGACTTTGAGGGTGACAGAGCACTGGAACAGGTGTCCAGAGAGATGGAGTCTCAATCTCTGGAGACATTCACAACACTTCTGGACACTTCTCTATGTGATCTGCTGTAGGGAGCATGTTCTAGGAGAGAGTTGGACTAAGTGACTTCCAGAGGACCCTACCAACCCTCATGAGTTTTTGATTTCTAAATACATCAAGATAATCAACACGAAATGACTATTCACAGAGTTGGCAGAACTCCTTTGAACTGCCCAGAACTGAAAAAGCGGTTGAACTTCAGACAGACAGCTTTTGAGTAACAAACAAGACAGATGTCATGGCTTCTCAGAAGTCACTCAAAGATTGTTTTCTGATGGCAGCACAGCACTGCTTCTGTAAGACTGGGATTCATAAAAATAAGTTACAGGGAGAATTGAGTGTTTTTCCTGTACGCTATTTGTGGATGAGATACATAGGGGAAAATGCAACTCTTTAAAACGCAAGAGCATAGACATGGCAAATATAATCACAGAATACAAGCAGATAGGAAAATAGCTTTCTCTGACAAATACTGCATTAGTTTAAGTGGAAAATGTACTACTCAGTATGAAGCCTCATTAAGAGCCTTACAAGTTTGTGATGGTCATGGTTAAAAAGTGCTATAAAAATTTCTTGTTAAAGTTTCTCCTGCATCACCCTTTTACTAGCCCATAGCAACATAGCAACTCTTTTTTTTTTTTTTTTTTTTAACTTTTCACAAAGAAATTGTAACAATTCTAGGAGAGTCTAAGAAAAACGAGGTTATATATATATATATGTGTGTGTGTGTGTGTGTGTGTGTGTGCATACGTATATATATATCCTTTGTTCTTTAAAGAAAAAGAAAATATTTTTGACAGAAAACAATAATACAGGAAAATGGGCAAGAACAAAACTTTAGAATTTGAATGAAAGCCCTGCCTTAGCGATAATTTAGTAGTAGCAGTGCACAACCAGAGCAAACACATTCCAACTATTAAAACAATAAGAAGGCTTTAAAGAGCTAGTTTTGTGTATATTGAATCTAATTATACACTTCTCTCATAACCTCATTACATACAGTTAACCTGCCAATTTCTATTTTTCATCTCAGGCCATAAAAACATTTGTGTGTAGCCCAAATCACTATAATTTTAAAAGGAAACATTCACCAATGGTTTGATTCAAACAGATTGGGTCAGCAGAATTAGCTCTATACGTGTGTTTTCTGAGTATGGAGAAGACAGTATAGATGATTTAAAGAAATTGCAAGTGCTTATTCTTACTAAAAAAGTGTTTGATTTCACAGGTAAAATAATATTCATTTCTATGTAATCATATATCTTGGCAGCTTAGTCAAGACCAGGCTCCGATAGCAAACAAAGACTAAAAGGTTGTCTGCTTCCACACAGAAGGGAGGGAAACAACATAGACTGTACAGAGTCCACTTGGGGATGCATTGAGAGTCAGCAACCTGAACTGGAGCACAGCCTGCAGGACTTGGAGCTGGAGCCCAAGGAAGGTAGCACATTTCATCCCTTGCACCTAAAACCCTACAACTTAGGATCTTTTATATCTGCAGGATTTACATTCTGAAAGGGAAACAAAGAGTTTCAGTTATGTACAGATTCTACCTGCACCTTTATTGACTCTGTAGGCTACTTTCAAAGATCAAATATGCTATTCTAAACTACAGACCATCGTAAAATGAAGTGTGTTCATCCAGCAGTACTTAATGAAAAAAAGCTGTTTTCCACCTCATAGAAAGCTGCTGCAGACTCCAAATGTAAATATCTGTTTTTGTCATCTGTGTTGGCATATGACATGACATATGCATTTGGTAAAAATGTTGTCTTCTCCCCATGCTTCTGGAAGCAGCCATTTCCATCCCATCTGCCTCATTCTCAAATACTCAGACCTGCTTTGTCTTCAGCATCAGCAACTCAAAACAAATAACACACATCTTTTGTTTGTTGATATGGCTGTCAGCCATTTACTACTACTTCCTCCATCTGCCTCCTCCCAGCTGTTCATTCCCACTGCTTCTTTCCAACCTTGGCATTCATCAGTGGCAGTAACAGTGTGAAGTACTAATATGCTGTCTTTTGCTAAGACACACTAGGGATGTCTGGGCAAGAGAAGTACTGCATGGTCAGCAAGGATCAAGTCAGGCGCTTCCTAGAAGCAAGCTGGATGTATACAAGATACAACCTGGATGCATCGAAGACTGCTACTATGTTTATCACTTTTGAAAAGCTGTGGCAATATAACTTTAATAAAAGGCAGGAAAAAAGATGTGGAAATTACAGATAGTTCAGCCTAACCTTGCATCTTTGAGAAAATAACCACACAAAAGCTGCTGCCAGGCTTGTGAAGAACAAGACCTTAAGGAGGAGCAGAATGGATTTACCAGAAGGGAGCAGTTCCTTGCCAACCCAACAAGCTGCTGGGAAACAACTGTCTGTGCAGAAGAGGAGGGAGCAATAATCATTTTGTTTCTCATTAGCAAGGCTTCTGATGAAGTCTGCCAGAAGTTTCCTGTGACAGAGACATATCTAGTTTGGGTATAAAGTAGACTGGCTAGAATGAGAACTGGCAGGACGACTGGGCTGAAGCAATGGCGGTCATCAATTATAATCCAACAGTTTCCTGTTCAGTAGTAGAGTTCCTCTGGGATTGTACCAGGGACAGTGCTGCCTCAAGTCATAGTCTATGACTTGGATGATGGGCTGACACAAATTTCATGAGGTTTAGCAAGGACAAACCAGTAGTCCTGCACAGGAAACCCCACTCACCCAGAAAGGTTGTGGGCTGAGGAGGGGCCCTTTGGAAAGTAAACTTCCAAAACAAGTTCACTGTACTGAAAAAGTATAATTTAGGTCAAAAAATTAAAAAAAAAAAAAAAAAAAAATCTTATTTTAAACACAAGTCATCTGGGAACACCACAATTAAATGCCTCTAAAAAATGATAGGTAATTTCAACTTTCAATGAAAAAATAGCATCTCAAGGGCCCATAAGTAAGGTAAGCAGTTTTATGATTTTATAGATATGCATGCATGTAGCTGAGTAGCAGAAGGATAGATATACAACTGCTGGATTAATGATCCATCTGAGACTCAAAAAACAACAAAAAAGACAATGTGAAACAACAGCAAAATCAAACTAGATATATATCTCTTTTCCTATAAACATCTGTTCCATAATTAAATTCTAAATTCAGGGAAAATAATTATAATGCAGAGGTATTTAAAGGTAGTTTTTATTTCAGTTGAAAAGTAGGAGTATTTGAAGCAATATCACAAGTTAGTTCATTCTTCCCACATGGCTTTATGCGCTTTTCAGGAAAAGCATAGACCGAAGGGAGCTGGGCTGATAAAGGTAGAGCTTAAAAAGCAGTTAAAAAGGTTTTTATTGCTCTGTACTCTGCTCAAGGATAAGAACTGGATTTGTACCACACCTTCCTGAAGGGAAACTGTAATGTAGTCACGAAAGAAAGTGGAGTCTTGAGGAAGAAATTAAAGATCAGCTGGAAAAAATGGAATCTACAAACACTACAGCTAGCCAAGGCTCAACTGATGTTCAGGAAGGCGACAGAAATCTGTAAGTGCTCTTGGCAGTTTTATACATCAGCTTCAGAGATGAGTCCTGATTCCAACAGTAGATGAGGAGCAACAAATTTTCATTTCAACAGGAACTGACCATCCAGAGTACTTGAGAGCTTTGGAAGTTAGGTGTTTAGCTCATCCAGAACAGTAAATAGCTTTAATTTGGTACTTTCACATAATTAGGACCAAAAAAAATGAGGTGCTCCCAAGTTATATTGTTCAGGGAGAAATAAAAACATAACGTGGAGAACATTAGGAAGGAGGAAAAAAAAAAAATCAGAAAGCAGAAAGAAAAAGTGTTCTGCAAGATTGTGATTCTGCAATGGAAGACTTGCATGTCCTTCATTTGTTACATAGCTCCTAACATTTTGACAAAAAGACTTCAAAGCAGCTGAAGAAAATCCAATGATTAAAGTGACCTACTTGATGTAATTTACTCAAAGCCAAGTTTTGCATGCAATACGCTTCTTAATTAAATGATGCATTTTCATGCATCTATTTTTTGATACTTTCCCTTCCGAAACAGTTGAAGAAAATGAGTAACCCCAGACAAACTCACTGCATGCATTAGATGCTTCAGTAGTACTTCAACATTTATTGGGAATGAAATATATATACACATTATAAAGTTTTGGTCCTATGGATAGTACTATTAATGCTTAGACCATTCTAGATGATCAGATAAATAACAGACCATTATTAGTAATGAATCTTAGTTGTTTCAGGAAAAATCTGAAATTTGGACATTACTCCTTATATAACCTCTTTAAATATTTATTCAGAAACAAATAGGTATTGCATATCCCTACAATGTCAATCTAAATATAACTTTGATTGACATAGATACTTAAGTAAATTATACCGAGTAGAGCAGAAAACTACAATTACTTGGTTTTATTTGCTAATCACCACCCTATATTTACTGAAGTGGCTAGAAAGGCTGTGTCACTTGATCTCTTGCTTTTGTAAAAATTACTTTGGAACACTGACTTTTTTATTTTTGTGTATCACCAGACTGGCCACTTCATCCACAGAACAAGTCATAATTACTGGTGTTTTTTATTAAGGGCAAAAGAATTGGTAAATACCCAGGAGACTCTACCAGAGATGCGCAAGGACAACCCTACAGATGGAGCAATAGAAGTATTGGCCATCCCCAGGGCTTTCACAAAGGGTTGGTGGAAGGCTGAAGGCTCTGCCACCTCACAAAGCTCTGCTTGTGGCCCCCCTCTCTCTGCACCAAGGCAGTATTTGAGCTGTGCTTCCTACCCTTGGGACCACTCTGATGCTCACCTTACTCAGGGAGGGTGACACACATACCCTGGCTCCCCAGCTGCACTGAGCCCACAGCCACCATGCTGCAACCAGAGCAGCTGTGGATTATTATAGGCCCAGGGCAACTTGAAGAAGCCACCACATGACAACCCTGAAGTGCCAGTCAATGAGCAAGATGTGCTGCAGACTGCCTTGCCCCAATCAGCAAGATCATTCATACCAACAAATGTTTACCAGCATCAATATGATATGACCTAGCAAGGCTCAAAGTTTCTGCTCTCTTCAGAAATCCTTTACATCTAAAAGATCTTCATGACCAAAACAGCAACAAAAAAATCATTCCTTTCCACACCACCATCAGTTTTACCCATCTGTTCCTACTCTATCAGCCACAAAAAGAGCTAGCATCCACCTCTACAAGCCTCTTCACATTCAGTTATGACACAGGTATGCTGAAATTGTGTTCTCTCTCACCATTAATGTAGACAAAAGTAAAGAGAAAATGTTTCAGCAACATAACAAGATAGCAAACATAATCAACCTGTTTTCTCTGGAGTAAAATACCTTAAGCTCTGAGTCAGGGTCAGTCTGCTCCTTCTACTGACTCTAGGGCACTTAGAGCACCTGGGCTTATCCATGGCACATATAAAAAGTAAATGAAGGAATCCATTGGTCTAAAGAGCTAGTGGAAATAATGGGTATACAGAAAACGCTTTTGTCGGATCCACTCAGAGGGAGTAAAATTATCATGTCTATTAGTCACATGCATCTCTTCAATCTATTCCCACCAGTTCTGTGGAATATGTCACTTTCCAAATCCGCAAAAGAACAAGAACAGAAAGCAGATTTGTTCTCGGCACAGAGTGACCTTTTCAAAGGGAAAAGTCCTCAAATCCAGGTTGTCCAGTTTTGCTGAAATTCCATTTTCAAGTCAGCTCACAGAATGAATTATGTCTTCTGGTAAAATAGGAAACAGAAGTCTGACAGCTGACTGCAATCTTAAATTTCATGGAAAATAGCAAAGTACACTTATGGCCCAGGGTATCTTCAGCTTCCAGCAAAAACCTTTCGTTGCAGGACTGAGACTCATCCAGAAGAGCAAAATCACAGGTGCATTTTCATTATTAGATAAGTGAGATTATTTTTAAATACAGAAGAATCTTGATGATCTATTCAAAGTGTTTTTTAGACAATAAATTATACCAAAATGTAAAACCTGCTGGATACTCTTTTCTTGATAGAAGCAGCTTTCGTTTTATCTTCCATTCCACCCACTGGCCAATTTATGCCCTTGAAATAACATTGTTAAACTAACATGCTGCAGAATCATTAAACAGCCAGTAATTTCCTCCCATTTAGGCTAGGCAATTGTGAAAAGCTTCAGAAGTGGAGAAAAACATTTTTCCCCTAAGTTGCCTAGAAAGCCAAATTTGACTGCTAAAAAAGGAGCTTTTATTTCCATAGCCCTACATCATGATTCTAGATCACTTCACCCAACTGAACGACCTTTTAGCAGCTCTGAAAGAGTCCAGGCACAGAAGCATTGCTTCACTGGGACAGCCATGCGTCTGTGGGGCATCAGCTCTCTTCCTATCCAGCATTTCCCTCTTGTGATAGTTTCCTTCAGCTATTAGATATGTAGGTTTCCATTTGGCTTTATTAGTTTTCCATTACATTTCTCATTTCTGCCAGTTTTTGCAGTTAAGTGAAAAATTATTCCATTCCAGAAATTGAGTGGTGAGGAAAAAAAACTATGCAGTGAATTCAAGGAGATCAGTATTTGACCATCTGCTGCACAAGTCAATTATTATTGTTATTTTTTAACTTACTGTATTCTATGTTTTAATCAAGTGCTGGGTGTCAACACACGATGTTATCAGCAACAGAAAATAAGGGAGCAGGTGGCCTTCTCTGGACTTCACTTCTGGATACAAGCAAATGTAAAAGGGCAATGGAATAGAAAGCAGCTTGTACACTGCTTTCAGGTAAGGAAGAAAAAGGGAGAAATAGAAACCACGACTTTTGGGAGGTGTGCTTCTGAATCTGCAAGTAGTTTACTAGTTTGACTTGAAAATTCAAAGGAACAGGTCAGGTTTGTCAAACAGCCATATGGGAGGTACCTGAATGTTTATCTCATACAGGAGAGTCTGAATGCAAGGCAGCACTGAATTCATTTCCTGCTACAACCATAGGAATAAATGACCAGACTGAGATACAGTCAGCACAGAGCATCTTGATGCCTTACCTACAGAATATGATGCAGCAAAGGCAACTTGAGATCAAAGGAAAGGAGATAGTGGAAAAATGAAAAAAAGGGGAGGAAAAGATTTTAAAAGACACATCTTCCTTATTTGGAGGAAGGAAAAAGGAGAACACTGCACACCTAACAAAATTAAGTGAAAGTACAAAGAGAAAAGAGGACAGTCTTTGCTGTCCAACCAGTTAATAAATTGAGGGGAACTTGCATTCAAGAAAGACAGAGGAAAAGAGATCTGCTTCCATTGTTTAGACACAATATCACCAGGCCCCACTCATTCTTACTAGCATATTCAAGGGAAAATACATATATTTGCCCAATATTCTATTACATAGTTTTATTAGAATATAAAATTAGTAGAATATTTTTCCCATAATCTTAACAAACTGTTGCAAACAATAATAGACATAAGAAAAGTGGGTTGCTTGTTATGTGGCTTACAGTCATTTATGGAAGTTATTACATATTTTTGCTTCCTAGGTAGACATACACAGGTATTTGAATTCCTCTAAGTCATCCAGCACGGCCACAAAGCCCAACCTGCATCTGCATGGAACAGTATAATTCTAGGAACTCTACTCTGACCTTTTTTTCTTTTTTCTCCTTCAGCACAGAATTAGCTCAAGTGACCTTAACTGGGTTGATGGTAATGCCTTTGTGCACAAGAAATCGTACAAAAGGGAAACAGCTTAATATTTACTAGCATACTGAAGAAAAGAAAAATGACCTTTCTTAATTAAATGTCATGAAATGAAGGCTAATACTGGTATAGAATATGCATCTAAATGAAATTAAGACTCACATGTCCGTGGTACACTTAAATATTCTGGGCTCAGTTCTGACATAAGCCCAAAGGGGGAAGAAAGAGGGAAAAAAAAACAGAAGTGGCTTCTTTTTGAGATAAGTGGAATTACCTTGCCTTATATCAGCAAAAGCAGTGCAAAACCAAACTCTCAGATCCTAGAATGACTGGGATAAGAATGCTTAAAGAATTTATAAAGCTCTGTGGAAAAAAAGAAAGTATTTTCACAGGTTTCTGCTTAGAAGGAGATGCAGCTCTATATTAACTTTCACTCAGGAATGCTTCATTATCCAAGATTATAAATTCATTTGGCATAATGGAAAGACAGGATAAATTATTCAAAAAAGGATGTAAATAGTTTATGTGCCATCAGTAAATTCTCAAGGACAGGGAGATTTGAAATATTTAGAGGACTGAGATTAATTACCTATCTGGTGTGAATTCATACACAGATATTCCAATTTGAGTATGATTATGCTTTTAAAATGTAACCAGAACAAAATGTCACAGTCTGCTCATTTCATTGTCTTAATCAAAGCTTTAATACAAATAAAAAAAATACTTCTTGAATTATCAGCAGGTGAAATAATGTGATTTCATTTGTTTCACCCAGACTGGAATACTTTTATCATTTATACCAGATTTTATCCTGTAAAATTTGTGTTTTTGTTGCAATAGAGAAGGGATACAGCATAAGCATATATTGCTGTGAATGCAGAATGTAAGGCTTTGAAAATTCAGAGGATGTTCAGGACATGGAAAAGCATCAAAGGATTTTTCTACACACAGACATCTAAACCTTGACATTGTAATATGTTTAACAGTCTCACTGTTTTAATTAAGCACTGTAATAAAGCCACATAGCAATAAAAAACAGATGAAAGGACTGCTAATAAATCTCATTTAGTAAAGTACTTCAACACGTACTTGAGAAAAGGGATAAGACAAGTTTCAATCCTACTCATAGACCAAGCAGATGCTCAAGTGCTGTTCTGGAATAACTGATTCACCCAGAGCTGTGGATAGCCCACAACAGCTGTCTTTGCTTTCACTCACATTGGTATCAACTCACAAACGCATGGATTTTGTACTACAAAGTTTAACAAAGGAATACAGAAAGGAAGTTACATTTTGCTTCGTACAAGATTTCTGTTCAACAACATCGAATGCTGTTTTAAATTATTTCAATACTTTTAACATTTGTTCCCGAGAATTTCTGGTGTCATTACGTAAACATTAATCTGTCAACAACAATTTGAGAAAAGTCCAAGGATGCTCTGCTTTAAGAGCATTTATTAGAGATACTCTACTAGAAGAAACAAGTGGGAGATTAGAGTTGGAACTCAGACTCATACTTCTTTATCAAAGAGAGCATTCCTGTCAAGATAGCAAAATATCAGAGAAGAATCAATAGTTTATTCTATTTGAAAATTCAGAGGATGTTCAATGTTGCAGTGGTAGGATGTAGGCCTAATCTAAATTCCCTCAAAATTACCAGAAGGACCAACTTCTGCCAGGCTCAGAGCCACCAAAGTTCTCAAGTAATGCCTGGCCTTTCAAGGCAACCAATATTAGTTCTTGCATTTTCACATAAAGCAACCAAAAACACGTGGGGGCAGGATATTGTTTGCTATAAAAACTCCTCAGAAGTTGGATTCTCTATTTGAGGCCCTAGTTTGAGTCCATCAAAACACAAGCCAGAGGAAAAGAGTTGGGATCAAGATATACCCTTCTGCAGATAATGATTCACAGCTAATATCTACCTGCAGGATCTGGTACTTGAAGTGTTTCTTGTTCCATAGGCTTAGCAAGTGTTAGGATTGACGAGATTGAGCTAAGTCACTGTTATCCTTATTTACATGCTTAAATCCCTAAACAGTGTTGTCATTTTAAAAATAGCTGTTGGTGGAACAAGCCACCATCCCAAGTGTAACAGCAACACTGTCTGAATCACCGAAACACACAACAAATTCTGTTAATTTAGGTAGGATAAGGACCAACATCACTCCTATGCAGAAAAAATGCTCTGAACCTATAGAGAACAGGGGGACAAAGACAACTGCCAGTTTGCAGAGCAACATACAACAGTCACATTCAAGCATGTTCACTAAGCTGTGGCCCGTAGCCTTTCATCTACTGCCCTAGGATAGATAATTTAATCCCAGCTTGCCCCAATGAAGTCCAACCACTATCTGAGCTTTGCAACTCAGCCAAATAGGAGTCCTTGTGCCATGGACTTATCTGGTATGAGCTAGCACTGCTCCATTGACAGTAGTATGTTGCCTTCTGTAGAACCACACTTTTTTTTTTAAACACCAGTTGAGATTCTGACCTTTTAATTTTAAGATCTGTTTAGTTTGCATCAGTGAATGGGTTATCTCTAATTAAAATCATTGCTGCACTATATAATTACTCAGTATAATTTGATGGTTGACTAAGACTAATGAAAAATTTGTCTCACTAAGGGGTTGCACAAAGTTGAACTTCCCAGCATTAATCTTGATAAACTGAAAGGTAGTAAATTGTGCCACGCAAGTAAAGAATGACGTGTCACAGAGTGGCTAGTAAAGGAATTAAGAGTCAGCCTTCAAAGAGAACACCAAATCCATCTGTCACGCTCACATTACGGACCCTCAGCTCAGGTGCTCAGGTGAACTCATGGGACACCTCCTCCCCTCTGTGAGTGAGCAGGTTGCAAGGAGCACAGGCACACACTAAGCCACAGCCCCATGGCTCCCACAGGATGGGTGCATGAGAAAGGGAAGCCCAGATCTGGGAGAAGAGGTGTGCAGGTAGCATGGCAGCATACATAAGGCCGGAGGTAAAGCATTCAGGGTGTTTTGGAATACTGACCTGTTTACTAAACCACAGCAGCAGCCAGTATTATCTCCTGCATTACTGATATTGATCCTGAATATTTAGATCACTGATTGTGTATTATGTGCCACTGGTAAGCCATTAAGCCGCAGCGCTCCTGATGCAACCTGTACAAGCTGAACAGCTTTTCACAATACCACAGCCCTGCAGCCTGGCACAGCACCAGGCCCACACCATCCAGGTGCCCCCTGCAGCATCCCCTTCCTCATGGCAGCTCCTAAGCTGAGCATCAGCAATCAGAGGCACTGACACCTGTACATCTCTAGCAAAACTTTTGACAGAGGCAATAATTTATAATACCTGTACTAAGATGCAATTCCCTGTGCTAATGCACAGTATGGTGCCTGCTCTTCGTTTCCATTCTCCATCCCATCACAGGCTGTGCCTGACCCAGACTGCTACAACTGTGTGTGGAGTTCTGACATCGTGATGCCAACAGTTCTCATTCTGGGAGGAGACAAGGCCTCCTCCCCTGCCACTGTTGTACCAGCAGCCACTGTCTTGCCTATCCACTACCCTTGACATTAATTTAGTTCACAAAACATATATATGTGCAAAGCAAAGTTGCCCTTAAGCAGAGGGCTGTTCTACAGCCATTTTGTTTCTCAGTCTTCACTATGATTGTAAAATGAAATTTGTATAACCTTTTGCATCAGAACCAGGACTGTATTTCTTCTGCTATTATAATTCTTCAACATAGGATGCTTTCAAGGATTTGTCACACACATTCATACATATTCTATTAGACAGTCATTGCATTCGCATCTGCTGTCGCTGTTCCTGAACGCAAAATAATTTCTAAGCCAAGGGTCCTCACAACACACAGGGAGAAACAGCATCTTTTGTCCCCAGTTGAATAGCTGGCTAGAGACAAAATAACAATTTTTAAGGTACAGAATATGCATTACAGTAACTTTAGAAACAAGTTCTAGAGCACTGAAGTCCACCTTCAGGAAAAAGTAATTTCCTTACCCTTCTGAGAAGTTCAGGACAACACAGACTCTTACTGAGGGTCATCAGTTGGGATTTTTTTTTAATATACAAAAGAAAAATAAAAACAAAGGCAGTTTGATAGAAAAAATAGAGCCAGCTCCCTGCTATCTCTAGCAACGCCCTGCAGAATAGCAAAGGCATTCTCAGGAGCCACTTTCAAACAAGAGCACCTGCTCTGCCTAAATCACCAGTGAGTTATCAGGCAGAGTGCCAGCATTTCTGGATGAAAATCAGCCACCTGAGTGAAGGATTCAGGACCTGCAGCCCATTAGTCTGGTCCACAGCATATGCCTGAAGCAAGAGCAGTGTGGTCTTCTAGGTACAAACTCAACAGGACCTTTCCATGATGCCCATCCTTCAATGCAGGCTGTACCCTCTGTAGCCCTCCTCCAAGATATTTATCCTAGGAAATTCAGCTTTTTAATGACTGTTTATTTTCTTCATCACAGAAACAGTCATATCCCACTTCTACCTGAGGTCATACACTAAACGAAGGAGCATAGACTTCTCTGAATGATCCCAAGATTCTTTCCTATTTAAATCACATAGTTTTGTGCTGCTGAAGTCCTAAATACATTCTAATCCACATAAAACTTGCTCCATATTAATTTAAAGCTTAAGCCAAAATCCATCAGAAGCAACAATGCTTTATTAGTGTGCAAAAGCCAGTGATCAAGTTACGGTTCCTTATTTTCTCCCAGCAGTGGTTCCTTCAAAAAATCCTACCACCATTTTCAAGGATTTTCAAGCTATAATGCATATGCTATAAATTAGTCCCTCGTAAGTTCAAAGCTTATAATGCAAGCACCAATTAAAGGTATCTAAATATTTAACACTGACTGTGTGACACTGCAGATAATATTAAGATCCTGATCTTCCTTGCTTATTCCCAGCACTAGCAGTGTTGTCAATCCTTTTTCTACTTACACAAGGACTGTGCCCTTCTATCGATCTGTTGGAAAAATAAGAATGAGCACATGTTGCTTTCTTCATGCATGAATGATCTTCAGACAGATTAATTAAAACCTGTGTCAATGCAGTGCTCGTATAATGATGGGGTATATCAAAATAAAATAGAAGTTTTGGTTTTCTTCTTGCTTTTTTACACTAGGGTGTAGTTTCTAAAGAAGTATCTTTCGTTAGGTTAATGAACGTGCCACAGCAGCTCGTGTTGCATTCAGAGTAAAACTTGCATGCTGCAGAACAGATGGGTATTGTGAACTGTTATGATGGCAGAGGAGTAGGCTTTAAATAATACATGGAGAATTTTTCTATCTCATTAAGTTTCCAATTTCCTTTAGAAACATCTTTAAAATAAATGCAAAAGATTCTTACTGGAAGCTGTTCTTATTTTGTGTAATTAGATGCCTTTAAATGTCATGCTGAGAAATATTGTTATTAGAACAAAGGGATCAATGCAGCTTTAACTTCAGTTTACAGATATGGCACACACAGATGTTCACTGAGTGCAGTTCCTGGTACTTCTTCCAATCTGCCAGGGTCAGACACTGAAATCCAGAGGAACAAGAAAGGTGCTAAAATACTCTCCCTTCTTCCTCCCATACATGCAGAGTACTTACAAAGGTTTTGTCCCCATCTTTCCTACTTCCTTCTATATTCTTAATGCTTTCCCCTTCAACTTTTCACTTTTTTCCTCCCCATTTCCTACCATATAGCCCATTTAGTACTCAGAAACCCTGTCATATTGCACATTTTCTGAACTGTACTATGAGAAGTATCTTCAGCAGTTTAACTCAGACTGCACAAACAGTAGATTTAGCATTATTTTGAGTGGAGAAAGAAAGCAAGCCAAAGCTAAACAGGAAAAAAAGGCAATTCTTTAAATTCTCACTTAAAAAACTTTCTATTAGATGGAAAAGATGAGGCAGATTGAGTCCAATAGTTTTCCTGAGATTCGAAGCATAAATTTTACATTTATACCAATCACAATAATGAAGAAGAGATGCCAATTGTCAGAATTCATTTTCCTTCTGAATAAGCTGAGTTCAGATGCAATTTAAATGAGATGAGCCAGAACAGTAGATCAGTGCATAAGGACTGTGGCTCAATATACAAAGCAAACATGCTTTGAATCTTGGCAACAAGAATGCTTTCATTTATTAAGACATTTTCTAAGAGACAGTAAAAAAGACTGAAGGCTTGCTGAATGACAGTGGCCCATCAGAATGGTCAGCCTCACTGCCACTGCAGTTACTCCAAACACAGACATGATAAACCAAAGTGAGCAAAACCACCTGGAAAAGGCCAATCTTTTATTAGAACAAGAAAGTTCTCCCTTTCTTGCCAAGACACTATAAATCTGCATGTTGCTTTTATTCACTATCTAGTTGTTTTTAATTATTTAGCTAGTCTCTTTCCTAAAAGCTTGTAGGATTTAAAAAAAAAAAAAAAAAAAAAAAAAAATCACACGGCCACAAGCATAAGGCTTCCTAATTTCCATGAGATATACTCAACACATTCCAGCTCAAAATGGAGCAAGCTGCGTTAGAAGACTGGCCATAACTGTTCATTGTGGGAGAAATACAGTGAGGAAGCTGACTGTAAAATTATAACTCATTGTCTGATCTGTTCTTGGAGTTGCTACTTACTGTCCTCTCTTACTTATCCACAAAGTACTCTGAGGACCAAGCATTAGTCCCTGGCTGACCCAGTCCTTTGGAAATGATTACCATAGTGCTAGTGAGATAATACATTATTCATTTAATTGCTAACAATTTGTTAGAGCATTATAGCCTTGGATAGGACATTTTCAGGAGAGGATTTAATCCTCACCAAATTCCCCTTTGAAGATCAGACTGTGAGGACACAACGTGGCCATAATACATTGACCTTGTTCTCATCATCAGACGCAGCATTGCCTAAAGAAAGGAGCCCCATGGGCTTTTTGACAAGGGTATTGAGGCAGAGATTGCTAATGCAGTGACAATACTGATAGCAGGGGTTGCCACAACCCAGGTACAACATTTTGCATACAAATCTTGGATTTGTTGAACCTCATGAGGTTCTCCTGGGCCCACTGTTAAGGTCTGTCTAGGTCTCTCTGGATGGCATTCCAACCCTCAAGAGTGTTAATCATATTACACACCTTGGTGTCATCTGAAAACTTGAGTGCACTTGATCCCACTGTCAGCATCACTGACAAAGCTGCTAAAGAGCACAGATCTCATTATGAACCCCGAGGGACACCACTTGTCACCGATCTCCATCCAAACATTGAGTCATTGATCACCACTCTCAGGGTACAGTCTTCCAAACAGTTCCTCATCAATCCACTACCTCTAGTTAGGTTTGACCACAGCCATCTGTTCCTTACTACCCATTCTTACTGACTTTTCCAGCTTCTTCTCAAATCATACCGCTGACCTACTGATCATTTGATCATTCATGGTCCATTAACGCTGCAGGTCCACCAGTAATTCACAACAATGTCAAACTGCTATTCATCTTGGCTGTATTAGTGTATGTTCTGCCACAATCTAACCCTTCTAGTCTAACTTTTAGCAGGATTAACTTCAAGCTGCCTCTCTTTACCACGGAGGATTTTTTTTCTTTTACAAATACCTAGTATTACATCCTCAGTTTAATAACTAGAAAGCTTCCTGCTTTTCAAACATTTATGAGCTGACTCAGGTGACATTGGTTTACTCTTCAAGATTAACAGTGTCAGCAGTTCTCTTGAAACGAAAAGTGGTTTGTTTTGCTTAGTCTTCATAGCTCCTTAGGAGTCTCCAGTTATTTCTGCCCATGCATTACGTATCTATACATGACCCCTCCCTTAGCACTGATAAGTGAGCTGATGTTTTCCTCTGCAATTACTGGGCAATAAATCCCTCTCAAATGAATTCTCTGGTACATTTAAGAGCAACTCAGCACTCAGCTACATAATATCATTGAAAAAGCAAGATAAGGGGCAAGAAATATAGGTAATTTGAAGCTCAAACCTTGCAGCCTCCTGATTGTTTTTTTTTAAGGGTCAATGATGACAGTAAATAGGATAACTTATAGCAGTTAGCATAGCTGATAGAATTTGGCTGCACATGATTGCTTATGGCACACGGCCATTGCTTCTGGCAATGCATAGATTACAGAATTGTGTATTCAACTCTTTCCTTCTCATGTTAGTATTTCTGCCAAGTCTCTCAGGGCTTATTCGTGCCTTTCAATAGCATCTGTACCTCCTACTTCCCATTAAAATACACTAAATCGAAATGCAATGAGATGTTCTCAACATTTCCTAGTTTAGTAAAGAGCTTGGTTGAGTTTGATTAAAGTTGTTAAGCAATTTTTAATTCAAGGGGGGAAAAAAAATGAGGGAAGGCAGGAATAATCATAATAGAATTATATACCTCATTTAACACTTAAAAATGATCTATGAGGCATCAACAAGACAGGATGGCTGGCAGCCCCACTGAATGCAGTACACAGATACAGGCACAGTCAAGTGGGAACTGGCACCTGCAGAGACAAACATAAAGGGGTAACCTGACTGGGGAAGCAGTGGGAAGGAACATGAGCTATCAAACAGAGCAAGGAGCTGAAACCTCCCCTCTCTGTCTCCCTGGGGTTGGAACTGGATTACCTTTAAGGTCCCCTCCAACCCAAGCCATTCTAGAATTCCTCAGTTCTTATAAAAAGAATCATATAGTCCTCCTTCATCTATTCTCCTTGTTTGGGAGCAAATAATCACTGAAGCAGCATTACTGCTTTCTATAATCACTTCCCAACTAGTAGTGTGACAGCTCTTGGTACTGTGAGCACCTTGCTTCAGTTGTTTTCTGTATGAGTGAACTTGCTGCCATTTAGTTCAACTATTCATTTTAACAGTTCTTCAGACTGAAGGATGCTAGTCAGTTGACAGTGTGTGTTTGAGTCTACCCAGAAACAAAAACAGCATGAGACTTTTTGAAAACCCTTCTTGTTATAGGATTGTCAAGAGAACTTTTTTCCCCTGTTCTCCTTCTCTTTCCCAAGGAAAGCTAGGGAGGCAGAGTTTTCACAAAGTCTGGTTCTTTTACATGTCTTCCCCTGTTCCTAAATGTGCTCAGCAATTTTTCGTAGTGTAGAGGACAGAAAATCAGCTAAGAACTATGGCCATTCCCCTCCCACCTCACCAGCTTCCCCAGGAGTAATTTTAGTGCAGCTTTGATTGATGTCAGATGAAATTAACTGGAAACATTTAATGTGTTTAACATGTAAAGGCTTAGGGCTCTATTCACTCAGAGACCTTCTATGCTTCATAAACTCACAGAGGACACTGGAGCCTGGATTTCAGCTCTGCAACCAGATAACTTATTAAACAGCTCCTTGACTCCTGCCACTGCTGCAACTTTCCCTTCATTATTAATAGGTAGAGGACTCAAACAATGCCAGCAAAAATAAAATCAGAAGTATAGTGGAAAAGATGCTGTTAATGCTTAGTGATCAACAGAATGCAAAAATTAAGGTGTATTTCCTGCAGTAGCTGTTGAAAATCCTCATTTTAACCAAGTAAAAAAGGAATATCGTGCACGGAAGGAAGAACACGGACTCTGTTAGTAGCTTAGATGGAAGTGCTCTGAATGAGAAACTTCATGAGCACCTTTCTCAAGAGCAAAGCCTCCTCAGCTTTCTTAGAAATAGAAAGATTCAATACTTGAAAAGTCTAGGAACTGAACTATTTTCCTGCCTTCTCTGCTACTTGCAGCAGCATTGTGGAGAGGAGGTTACTTCAAAGTTAACCAGTAGGTACATCAAGTTGAAAAGAGTATTTTTCTTAATATGTATTTCCCCTCCAGCTACCTCAGGAAAGGCAGATTAGTCCTTACATGAAGGGCTCTGTGACCTTCGAAAGATGCCTTACTCAACCATATCTGAACCAGACATTCCTTCCAACCCAAGGGATTCTGTGATTCCATGAATATGAGAGATCTCAGAGGGGAGCTCAGTAAAACTATAGATACAACCATTCAGCTGCCTGCAACCTTCTGCTGTCTCCTCACTGAGCTCAAGGCAGCTCCAAACAGGTTACAGAACAGCAGTCCTGGTTACCTTCAGCAATCTGTCAAGCAGGGTTTTACTCAACCCCCAGAGCCATTTTAGAGCCTTCTCAAACTGCAGGTCATTGATGGCCAGTTCATAGAGAAGAATCTGAAGTAAACAGGGCCTTTTTAAAGCCGACACCTCTGTACAGATGGGTCTTTTGAAGAGAGACTCATTCACTCCCTGCAGCCAGGCCAGTCTCCTGCCCACCTGCTGCCATTGGGTTTCCCAGGGGAACATTTGAGACGCTGTTAACCTTAGAGCTTAAGGCAAGCAGGAGTGTAATAACAGGTGCCAAGGCAGGTTTTGTGCAGGGAATGTTTGAAGTTGGTGGGAATTTGAGGAGTTAAGTAGGTGTAGGATTTGATTACTGCTTGCTTCATGAGGATTTACTTCTCACCCCTCTTTTCTACTCTGAAATTCACTGTTAGTTTATGGATATGTAAGCAGGTCTATTGACAGTGGAAGTTTTTTCTCCCTAAGCGATAAAGAAGCTTTGAAAGATCGTTCTGTACAAACACCAGATATTAACCATTCTACTTTTTGCTATCTCTAGGTGTATTTGTTTGTCAGTGAGAAGCCTCACAATACTCCAATTATTTATCTACATACCATTAGCACAATCAATACACCAAGTTCAGAACAGCTGACTTTTTATAAGGTTGTGCTTCAATGAGACAATTACACTCATTTACTTAGTTATGATACACAAAAGTTGTCTGCAACTTGTTTTTGAAGAAGTGCTGTCATGATTCCAGTAATAAACAAAAACAGTGCTTCCATTTTATGGTCTGAATGCAACTATTGAGCCATTTCCTCCCCACCCACTAAGACTTAAACACTCTGCAAGACATTCTTCAGGATCATTAGATCCTTCAAGCTGCAAGCTTGCATCCTTCCTTTAACAGATTTTTCACTTTCATAGCTCTCAATTACATACTATTTTCTCTTACGGTATCACATGAGAGTATCTCAGGCTTTAGAGTCAGGCAGCAAGTGGGAGAAAGTCTGAAACAAGCTAGACCTCCCCTCCTCACGGAGGATTAAGCTACCTGCAGCAGCTCTGCAGAGACGTTTGTCTCTAGAGGTGTTAAAGGTAAGAAGTCAATCAGCTTATCTGGGGCAAAGAACACTGTGATTTGCAGGTGGTTTCCTAGCTAAGACGCAACCACACACAGAAGTATCCTCAGCTTTATGCAAACTGAAACAATTCCTTAACCCACCAGAGCATGTATGTGAATTTAGGTCACACTGTATACATTTCTCAGAAGTGAATCCTGTCACTGGTTTAAATCATTTGATTTAAATCTCCAGCATCCCCAGAAAAATCAAGCTGGAAAATGAGAGCAGTAAGGACTCAATACATGCTGTGTACTAAGTAAGAACTTGGAACAATACATTTCATTACAGCTTTTCATCTTTCTGAAGCCTTTTGGAAGTAGGTATAGCAATGTGGTCTTTGGTTCTCGTTCCACTCAAGGTGGCTGTAAGACACCTTGGTTGTATTCTATAACTGGAGATAAATAGATTTGAAATACATCAGCAGACATCTATGTTGTATCTGAAGTAAGGGGAATGGGATTTGTTTTGCCGTCTTTGACGTGTTCTTTTGAGTGTGCAACTGTTTTGTAGTGCAAGAACAATCAAAAGATAAAGGCAGCTCCATCTGATATGAAAAAGGGTCAATCCTGATGAAGTAGAAGCTGGCAAGTCCAGTGGATCAGAGAGTCATATTGCTGATATCTATTTCATAACACAATAAAGACAAAGAATTCTTTTGCTATGTCTGCCACGTCTCCAAGTTCAACTACACTGCAACCACAGATGTTTCCATTTCACAGGAACCAAGCAGCCTGTATATCTCACCACTGATGTGTTTGAAGTGACTTACAGAAGCAGCATTGGAACTATCGTCACATTTCTCAAGCCCTGTCTCAAGCAGCTGAACAGCCAAGTTACTTTGAATTATTGCTGGATCTTATCTGCACTGATAGAACAAATCCTGCCCATCAGCTAATCCACAGCATAAAACTCCTCCAAGGATAGACTTCCAAAACATCTCTAAATATTTTCATGTACATAAATGCTCAGTGGTCACCAGGTCATGCTTACAAAAACACTCTACAACATCTTGTGATAAACTGTTTCTTTTTTTTATTGAAGATACTAAAAATCATAACTATATGTTCTGACTCCAACTAATAAAAAATGAACCATTTATTTGTTAAGTGTGGCATTAGTTTGATTACAAAGAAATCATTTGTTACCAACAAATGTTCTGGTCTCTTCATGAAGCAGCCAAAGAAAACTGTCTTCAAATATGAGAAAAAAAAAAAGGCAGAAATTGGGATTTCACATAGAACATCTTCCAAAGGAAAGAACAGAATAATTACATTTTAATCAATATCCATGTTTATATCAAATCCCAAGATAACAAAATAGAAGTGATAATCAAGTGTCCAGGAGATGCAATATCAGCTAGAGAACATTGTTCTTCCCTCACATTGCTCCCACCACAGCCCTTTGAAAGCTGTGCACCATACATTAATGCTTTAAGATACTAGCATCTCTATTTCACTTCATTAGCTTCCAATTCCCAAAACAGCAGTGGCAATTTTTCATAAACACAGAAAAACAAATACGAAGGAACTGAACTCTTAATTTCACAGAAATCACTGACAACGTTCCTACTTCTCACCCCACTTACATTTTTACTGATGGAAATAAGGCTGGAAGAACATAACCCAAGAAATAAGTTGCAAACACAATCCAGACCACTTCAGGAAGACATACTGCCTGAACTGCTGGCTAAAAATAAACAACAAGTCATCCCTTATAGACTTCAAACCTCATTCAAACAGCCCATTACAAACAGATGAGTTTAGGGGAATAACATTAGGTCAACAGCCTGGTGGTTTGCTGAAGAAATAAGGTTGAGTGTCAGAAGCCACACAAATGCCCATCTCAGAAAGCTTCTGTCTGTAAGTGTAAGGAGTTGCTGACTCCATCAGGTTATGGGGCATGGCAATGAGAAGCAGTCTCCATCTATCCAGTTCTATTAGAGGAAAAAAACCATATTTTAAATTCAGTACATCTCCTTCTACAAAGGGCATTTAGTTTCACAGTGCAGCAGTTGGCCTCAGAGCACAGCTGTGATCTGCTAGAAGTGAAAACATCCAGAACAGGTGGCTGCTGTTTGACAGGCATGTTTGAAAGCACTCTGCACACACCTTGGTGCAGTCACTGCAACACCTCACCCCATGGGAGCAAAGCACAGCTTTCTGAGCGCTCAACCCAGCATGAAAGCAGAGAACTTCCACGGTCATTTCCATCCCAGTAAACTGACATTCTGTCTGTCCACAGTGAACAGCTACTGCCTAATCCTATTGCTGTGGGATGAGCAGAGATTTAGGGCACAAGGAGAAGAGACCCCAAAGCCTCCTCTGGAAGATCTGAGGAGGCGAAGTGGAAGTTTGCAACTCCTTCCCCAGGCAGCAAGGAGGCTCCAGGACAGAATAATGAGATGAGATTGCAGTGCTGGAGGAAAAGCTCAAAGCAGTCTGCGTCCAGAAAATGGAATTTGTATTTACAGACCTCAGCTGCTGGAAGCTGAGAAGCATTTGCAGTGTTGTTTTTGAACCCAGTCACCTTCCTTTATATCAGAAGTCCCTGCTATAAAATGTAATAGACTACACAATCTGGAGTTAAATACTTTGGGACTAGAGAGGAAATCTGAGAAGCAACAGTAAAATAGTTCATCCCACAGGAGACTTCACTCATCTCTTCTCAGAGGTAAGCACACAGAGAGCTGACAAGATAAATTTGCCCTTTATATCTCTCCTTGGTAACCAGGGAGGAGAATTAAACCCCATTTCCTTCCTGAACATCATATTTTGCTTAAGGAAAATCATGTTTCTCAATTATATGTAGCACTTCTGATTAACATTAGTGTGACAGGAAAAAAAAACAAACATGTTCAGAGGCTTTCAATGATGACATGTAGCTGTATATGATTTTTCCACATGTAAGCAGAGAAAGGGGAAATGGAGCCTATTTCTCAAGTCATATGTTTTCCACAGAGCACTTGCTTTGATTTTGTGATGTGTGATGTGAAACCCTTCTAGAAACCCTTACAGGATCAGGGTCTTGACTTGTTAGATGGTACAATAAACACAACAGAAATATAATCTTTTTGTAAACTCCCTGGATTATCATTAGATACATATTTTCACATACGTGCAAGGCTCATTGTTTCTCCCCTATTTCTTTCCAAAAGACATATTCAAGTTCTCTTCCTTCAGTGAAAGAAATTCAATGTAGTCCACCCGAACACAATAGTCAAGATTATCTTCTAGAGACTTGCAGTAAAGAACAACTATAACAGAATATCAACATGTTTTCAAAATTTGTGGTGCTTTTGTCTTTTTCAGATGTTGATTTTCTTGCCATTCTGCATACATAATACATCATATTGTTTTCCAACGTGAGCACACATTTATAGTTAAGCAGCTAAGGATGTTTGCAGAACCAGGATCCTAGTTCACATGATGCTCAAAGAATCAAATTACAATGAGATTTAAAAAAAAAAAAAAAAAGGAAATTAAAAGACAACATTATTTCAAGCAGCACCAACATGGTTTTCTATTTAGCTTTGCTAAATTCCCCCAGCAGATGGTCTTCTCTTAAACTACAGGAGAAATCTCAAACTTCAGTCCATCTTTTGCTGGACGTGATCTTCATTGCCCATTTAAACATTTAAGTAGAGAAGACTTGTGTAGATTCAGATAAAAACGTTCAACTCTCTCCTCATGTAAATGCAGCTTCAGTTTGGCCAATAAACAAACCAGAAGTGCTACTGCCAAGATGCCACATACAGAGTCAGAACTTTACTCTGTCTTATGTAAAGTTAGTAAAACCAACCTTATAAGCCTACTTGCTTTCCTAATGCCACAAACCTCAGAATGACTAATGAAATGAGCAATTCATTTTCATTATGGCGGGATGAAACTCCCACTATTATATTCTGCCTTGCATTTTTTGGTATTTAAACAAGCTTCTAAACATGAATATAGGACTACAACTGAAGTGGTGGCTGAATTACCCTATAATAGTCAATCAACTAATGACACTACCACAACAGTTATCTTCAGGTCAAACTAGGTAGAGCAACCCAGTAGAAGAATATTCCCTCAAACAGCATTTTTCAGTACTTTGTCCAAAGCGCATAACTTACTGGGTAATAGTTTAAGAACAAGTTTCTTAATTTAAGCAGCAATTTTATTGCAAAAAGCTGAAGTAAATTTGCTGACTTTATGCTAAACTCACTTTTACCCCCAGTTTAAAGTGACCTTTGATGCAAACTAAAATGTGCAGGTGTCAAAGTATATCAGTATTGTATACTAGAGATGTGCACAACTGAGGTTTTTTGGCACTTTCTCCTTCCAATTTATTAAAGGTTGTGTCAGAATAAATTTATGTAAGCAAGGATCAAGTTTTATTACTGGAACTTCATTTGCTTTTAATGAATAGGGGCATTTTAAGAAAATAGTGATTAAGGGATGTGAGCTGTTCCTTCTCACTCCTACCACTCCTTTTAACCCTGTAAGCAAGCATGACATATGCTACCAGATAGCAAAATAAGTTGTGTTAAGTCTGTAGCCTCTCTTAATAGCTGAGACTGTTACTGCATCCATTTCTTTTCAACATCACACACCACGTTAAGGCTCTGATGGTTTAGCAGAACTTTAAGGACTTAAAGTTAAGCAAACAAACATCTCCCCAATCTCACTCTAAGCAGAGACTGATTCAATAGACTAAGGCTACAGCCAGTTATGAGATCATAAGAGCTGGACAGCAAACAAGATTGCTCCATACTAAATGAGTACAGAACAAAGATGGCCTCTGATCCCCATGTCTAACAAACTCTCGAATACCTTGGGGATTATCCATTAAGAATTCTACAGATCCTGAGTTGAGAGATTTGAACTCTCAAGAGCTATCAGAAAGGCCAATGATGTTGTCAAGCTCTCCTCCAACAAAAGCTCTTGTCCTCCCTCAAGTATCATTCTGTGATTCTATGAAGTAGGCTTCAATAGCAACTATGTTCACTACCATAAGCAGCAACATGTACATGGCCTACCACAAGAAGAGACTGATCTCACCTGAGCATGAAACCAGTGCAACAAAAAAGTGATCAGTTCACTCTGGTTACTTGCACCTCTGTTTCCCAGGAATCTCTCTGAAAGGAAGCTTCCCTCTTCCTCCTCCACCCCCATCTTCTGGGCTCCTCTAGAAGCCACAGGTGCTTCCTGTATCTCAGAATACATAAAGGCATCTCATGGACCCCAAACAGGCACAGTCCATAGAAATACCACCTCACCACCAGAAACAGTCACCCTCTATGGAGGCACAGAGCTGTTACCCAATGGATTGGCTTTAATTTTGCAGACAACACCATAGTGAGCAATGCAATTTGACACCTGAAAGTGATTTAGTAGTATATAGATTGTCTTCTTAAGATTCCACCAGAAATTCACTCATGATAACCACAAACAGGAATCCATGTTGGAATTCCACCACAGATTTGTCAGTCGATCAGGAAAAAATAGTAATGGACCATCAGGTTTCCAGATCCTAATCATTATAGGCTACAGAACTAATTCCCTTCTTGTTCTGGATCCGAGGTTTTGGGAAAACATTGCTAAACAAGATTTTTCTTATGCTTTCCATCAGAAAGTTTGAACAAAAAGGTTTGTAAGACAGCTAGTGCACAGATCATTGTGGCACACCAGGCACACATTACAGGCTTGCACAACCTTAACCAGAAGATATAGCACACTCCCCGAAACCAAACAACACAATGCAGCAGTATCTTTGCTAGGCAGCTGGTTATCAGCATTCCTTACATGTATTGAGCCTGGACTTATTCAAATCAGCCGAGTTCTTAGAAGCATATAGTTGCTTAGTTTTCCCCAAGGTAGCCCTGCTTGTAATTAGAATCTAACATACCAAGGATTTAGAAAGAATGCACGCTTACATAATTTTTCCATTAAAGACCATTCCTAACATCAGATCAGTGTCTGCGCAAGTGTGCACATCAGGGATTTTCAACAGCAGGTCATCTCAGATTGTTAGCCGCATGCAGTACGAACCTATCAAACTTTGTTAGTGTGAAGAGGTTGTTGGTAAACCAAAGAGCCACTTTTCCCATAAATGTCTGCAAAGACATGAAAGGGCAATAGCCTCAGCCCTTCTGTGTAGGTTCACAACACACAGAAGACAACAACTTAACAACCTACATCTTTTTGAGCTTAGAGTGCAAAAGTGAAATGGCACGCAAGCACAAAGCAATGGACTGTTTCCCTATTATACCATGTTTTTACCCTTGGTCAGTGGATGTAAGATAGCACCCAAACAGCCTGAAAAAGCTCTACAGGATTCCAGCCACACACCAATAAATATCATCTTTATCTGCTTTCATACTTTTCCACAACACATAGCCTACACCACCCTGCTTCTTACTATAGATACATAGTACACACACATCTAGAACTGCTCTGTGTGTTACAGCAGTACTGTAACACACATTTATCTTAACAGGCACAGGAGGCTGAGGCAGCTGTACTGGATTATGCTTATTGTGTACTGGATATGCACACTTATGCTGTAAGAAAAGAAGTTTTGGCAAGTCTTAAAGGCAGATACTGGACAGGAACAAGTGAATGCCGCTCTGACTTCAGTTGAGTAAGATCAGCTTAAACAGCTAGATCTATCCCATAAAACTTGTGGAAGCCACCTAGCTACACACAAGCACCCATTTTGTATCATCTCCCAGGATGGATCCGTTCAACATATTAGAATCAAAAGTTTCTCTAACCATGCTTTAAGCTCAGCATAATACAGCACAAAGCATGAGTCATTATACTGAATAATATAGAATTATATTTGAAGTATAACTTTCACTACTCTCCTCTTTAATGATCTTTCTTTGATGGATCATGACTTTATCACTTTAGAAGTACTTTAAATAATAGCTTCACTTTAAATGATCTTTCCTTTTATCTTATTTAAAAATTTTTACATCAGTTGTCATGTGTCATAATTCAGCATGGTTATTAACACACTGACATTTAAGTACTGCTACCTCACAGCTTCACCTGTTCAGTGTTAACTGCTGCATTCACCTCTTCAACCAGAAAGATTTATCCCTATAACAGTAATTTCCTCCACTCTAGCATACTACAACTGTGCTCCTGACTTGCATTGCTAAATCCTACAGACACCAGCAGTGTCTTCTATGACCTGTTTCAAAAGCAGTGCAAGACTCCGTGGCATTGGCACAAACACGGATTATTGGTCTTGTTAAAGTAGGTCCAGTTTGCAGCCTGTGGTTTTGATGATGCCATTGGTTACATAGCATTTACGGCCAAGAGTCATGATTGAATTTTGAGTAGTTACTTAAGCCTCCTCTAATACAGCAAGCAGTCCTGTTTTATTCAAGCATTAGAGCCTGACAAGACAGATCTTGCAATATACAGTGAACTGTGGAAACAGAAGCATCTTTTTTTCCTAGGAAGAAAAAAAAAATCTACTCACATGCAAGCACTCTTCAGCCATATCAAGCTCAAAGCAATGGAACAATGAGTTCTTCCTTACCCAGCTCCTCTCCTTCCCACTCAAAAGCTACTATTCCACATCCTCCCCATTATGTTGGTATCTTTTTTTTTTTTTTTTTTTTTACTCAGCACAATCTGAATCAAAAATTGATGCAATGCATTACACACCATTATTTCATCCCATGTACAGTACCAAGAATTTCAAACATAGTAGAAGAATAAGATATCCTTCCATTTACCTTCCACTACTCCTAGTTGTTAGCAAGCATAGTTCATTCATTTGTCTGCTGAGAATGATATTTATTGAATGATGTTATGCTTTTTGATAGCCTACACTCTTGGAAAGCTACTAATCTGGTTTTGGTCCAAAGAACACAACAATTAACAAGGAAAATGGAAAGCAGTTTTCCTACGTACCTTAAACAGTTCTACTGTAAAGAAATTCATATTCTCCATTAAAAAATAAGAATTGGAAGTTTACTCTCAAGAACCGCTTGAAACTGAAGAAAGTTCAGCAACTGCTTCAGGGTACAAAACCTTTGGTGAGATGAAATAGTTGCAATGGAAGACAAAGCTCACTACTTCAGTGAAATCCTTCTAGCAAAGAAAGTATACCTGCAGAGCATACAGCAAACCAATAACCTATACACATAACCACAACACAGCAGTTTTTAATTGATTTTCTGTATGTAAACATAGTTGACACTTTTGTTCAAAGCCATATTTGCTGTTTTCTTGCACTATCTCACATTTTAAAGTTTTGGAAAGTAAGCTCATCTGACCCATGCATTGCCCATCTGCAACAACTGCTCCTTTGAAAAGACAAGTTGCAGTTTACTTCCAAAATTAAACTCCATGAAAGAAGAATGGCAAAAAAATGAAGTTTACATATTCTTGGTTTAGTTTTAATCCTACAACCTCCTGTAATGGTCACCTTGCAGGTATTACAGAGAAGTACTGTTACGCTTCCCTGGTTTCACAGCCTTACTGCCTTTATTTTAAATACTCCATTTAAATACTCCCCCTAATTCATCAACAGTTCCTCCCCATTCCCTCAGCTTTTACACTCACAGAAGCAGCCTCTCATCAGTCCACAAAAGTATCTGCTTTTCTACAAATCTCACTGCTCTTTATTTGTGAAATAAATGCCATAAAAAACCAAAACTTTAGTATTCCATGATCACTGTATGTAGAAGTATTACAGAATCACAGAGTCATAGGAGTTGGAAGGGACCTCCTGAGATCATTGAGTCCAACCCCATGGTCTTCAGTACTCAAAACATATTCATGTAGTTGTTTATTTCATTGTTAGTTCAACTGCTTTGTAGGACAACTGATCTTTTAAGCTTCTTTAAAAAAAACTTCTTCCCTGCTCGGCAATGAAGCTGTTTATTTCCATTAATGTACTGAATAGACTTATTTGTGCTGACCTGGCCACATGAAAACATTCTTAGTACATGCAGGAGATGATCCCTTTTAAGTCACAGCCATTTTGTTACTAAAATAGGAAATACTACCCAGCATGCTAGCTATCCCATGACAACTTCAATTTCACACACATCATACAGCAGTTGGTAATGATTGGTGCCATCTGTTTTCCACATACACCACTTCTGTCCCATTGCTAAATTAATCCCTTCCGCAATAAAGAAACCTATGTGGAAGAAGAATTGGGAAGGGAAAAGGATGATAGAAGAGTTAGTATATGAAGATGCTGTGATACTACTCCCACAATCCTTGGAGAAAGACAGTTTAGGCATCTGCTCTGACTCAGCCACTTCATCTGATGACTGGATAGGATTAGAACAATGCAGCAGGTGAAGCCTGCTCTCTGTGCAGGCTCAGATGTAAAAGCACTCCTATTTATTGTGGCTTTCTGCTCATAGCAGCCTAGAGCAGGCACAGTTATGAGCACAGGGTTTTGTACTGCCTAACAATATGATATCTTCCTGTGAGAGCAATTTAAGGCTCTACTGGGCTTTTGAGAAGTTTGAAGCACAGCAGTCCACTTATTATGGTCCAGCACAGGCTTACAGAGCTGGTTTGAGGGGTTTTTTTTTTTTTTTTTTTTTTTTTGGTCAGAGCAAAACTGTGTTCTTCTAGTGCAATATCTAGGTCCCTACGGGAGATAAAGGCAGAAGAAAGCAAACGCTGCAGGGACGCCCCAGTTTGTAACTCCAACAGCTTGCACTTTCTGGAGTCAAAGGAAAATGTGTCACTGGGACAACTCTTATGTAGGGGGATTTCCTGGGGGAACACTGTACTGCCAGTGACACCGTCCAGCATCTCCATCTCACACATGCTGAGCATGCAGTGCTAAATCTCTGCAGAACCTCCACATTAGGGACACCAGACAGCAGGTGCCAGTCATGCAAAAATAGTGTCCAAAATGAACCAAAATGATTTTAGGACTGTAGAGCACAGTCAGTTTTAGATGAGCTACCTTCTTTTCAGATGAGCAGCTACACTCAAGACATATATAGAGATCTTCATATGCTTAGATCTAACTATTATTAGGTAAGGATTAGAAATAACATATTCAAAAGCAGTGGCTCTGTAGAAAGTTGTCTTCATGTTCTGCCTTCAGTTCTGCAGCAATTAAGGCTATTTTCAGGATGAGACTACTACAAGACATTGAGTTCCTGGCCTTCTAGGAGCAAAAACACTGGTAAAAGTTATTTGTACTTTTAGCATCAAAACAAAGCTTTAGTTGCTGACAGAACATCTCCCTTTCTATTTATGAGGGTTTTGGTTTTTTCCCCTTTTTCTAACGTATTAACTGTTTTGGTTTGGTTGTTTTTTTTTGTTTGTTTGTTTTTTGTTTTTTTGTTTTTTTTTTAAACACACTGGTTATACTGAGCACATAGGGAACAGTAATTGCATTTATGTTTTTTTTGTCAGCCATTCATAGACAAATGTCATTAGAACTTTTTCTGCTGTTACTGTGTTACCCTATCCATAATTGCCAAGAACACAGACTTAAAAAAAATTTCCTCGACATCCAAATAGGCATTTAGACTTATTGTTTGTCACTTTTCACAGGTAAAGAGACTCTAAGCTTCTGTTTCTACCTTGTCTTAGCATTAGCATTCTGTCACCTCCACCAAGTGCATTGGATAACCAATCAGCTACATTCACTTTGAACACTGTTTTAGAGTATATGAGACAATCCACGGGCAATCCACAGTCTACTTTGGTCCATGGACACACTGCTCAGCCTCTTCTAGGTCTCTAGGAAGTAAAGGGATGGATGACTCTAGGAAGCACCTGGAGAACAGCAGCAGTGATTTGCAAGTAGCTTTCAGCGATACTGATGGCTTTTTACATTGATGCTGTTAAGCAGTCTCCAGGATCACCACTTGTGATGCACTGTGGTTGCACTTCAGAAACAGCCACCTATAGTCTATAAAGAAAATCTGCACACACCTATCATTTGAAAACTCTATTATGTTAGACTCTGCTATGAGAAGATTTCTATTACATTCTTCACAGTATGTAACGATGCCATCCTTCCGTAGAGCAGTTACTAGCATCCAGCACTAGGTCTCATAATCTGCAGATACTGTGGCACTAAAGTTAAGGGGCAAAAACCATCAGCAACTCTCGCACTAGGACTTATAAATATCTACCTTATAGAGATCCTTCAGTATTTTCATAGAATTTGGGATTACTGCTCATCACCAGAAAGATGTTGAAAGACCAATGCATGATCCAGAAATCAGCCAAAGACAAATTTTTGATTGTGTGCCTTCATATTATTTAATACTTATGTTTTGTGGGTTTTGTTTTTTTTTTTTTTTCCCCTTTTTGAAGTACACTTGGGTCATTTTTATGACAAGGAAAGACCCTGAGGCAGCACAGCCCATTTCATCCAGAGTATAACCTCCTCACCTAAGATGTTGTCTAATCCCTCAGACAAATTAATTATGCTTAAATCTGAGTAAAACCAGATGTCTTCAATGTGGCAAAAGACTGAGCTTCTCTGGGCTGTTCAGCTTAATTCACTCCACATGGGCTGCAGCGTCAATGAGGAACCATAACTGAGAACACATGGTAGTGGATGATGCCACAGAAAGCCAATGGTTAGTAGCTTTGGACACAGCATTCCTTCAGTCAGTCAGACTAGTTGACAAAGCAGGGATCAGAAGGGTCTGAGCTTTCCATTGTGCTTCACTGGGAAAGAGGCAATGATTTACATACTCTTTAAAGTCACTAACCACAACCCGATCATATCATTTTCCATTCTGTTAAATAATTTTCACTTATGTTATGTGAAATATAGACTGCAATGCAGCATAAGATTTAAATAAATCAGCTTCATATCCAGGACTTGCTTTGAGCAAATACTTGTTTTGTAGGAGCTGCAACTCAGTTTCACACTGTGATTTACTCCAGCCCACCCACAAAACCATTAAGAGTCCTAAAAAAAATCAGAATTAAGAATCCCAGTGCATCATCTAAAAGCAGACTTTATTCTATTGAAAATCTTCTCCAATGCAATATGTTGTAATAAAATGGAAATATCAACTCAGTGAAAATTCTGAAAATTTGGTGCTACCATACAAGTGCAGAAACTTTGGTATTTTGCATTAAATACAGACAAATATTTTATTCGATTCACAACAGCAACAACTCAAAGAAAGCAGATCCAGCAATAGCCTTGATCCCCTGTCATCAGATTGAAATCAATCTGGTGAAGTGACATGAGTTTCCAGATGGTGTTGCTGGTAGAAGCAGAATACACGAGAATCGCTGCACTAACAAAGAAAATGCAACCGCTCCAATACACCTGACTGTACATTTTTACCTTATAGAGAAGGTAAGACCAGATCAGTCAAAATTAACTTCACCTTAAGCACGCATTTCTTTAAATCAGTAGCAGATATGGTATGATGGAACTTTTTTCCCCTTCTGCTCAATGAGTTTTATATTCATAGTTAACATATATTTGAATAAGTCATCCTCCAAGTAAGAATGACAGAAGTGACTATTTCAGTGTTGTTTGATAGTTGCAAAGTGCCACATAAGTGAGTGGTATAATCAGCCAGTCTCAAAGTTAAATCCTAAAATTATTTTTTCCTTCTGTTTTTATTTAAAGTCAAAGCTGCAATAAAAAAAACCCCGTGTTACTGTAATACAATGCGTTGTGCTTTAGGTCTCTACTCTTAGATATGCTTTCCAGAAGAGCTATGTTTATGACCTCTCCTGTGTAACATAACTCACTATCCTTGTTATGTAGATAACTCAGAATTATGTCTCTGTCCTATGAGACATTTCACAAATGCAGGCTTAGTGTTGTCAGGCAGCTCGATGGATGTTAAATTGTGAAATTTACTTGAAGACATCCTGATAATGGCATAGCAATGCTGATTCCAAATATAAATGCATCACCCTTTTTAGCAATTCATTCCCTTCTTCCTCACCCTTCATCATCCTTGATGTCAGTCATACTGCTAGTGAAATGTAAGGTATTAGACATCATGCTAACGTTACCCAGCACACATGCATCACTGTGCAGAGACAATTAATCAAGTCCCGCCCAAAGGGAAGCTACATTTTCCTTTAGGTCGCATGTGCACTCTGATCATTAAATGCAGTAAAATGAAAATAAGTAAATAAGGAAAATAAGGAGTTTTTTTTTTTTTTTTAAAGGACTTGAAATAGCCCTGGAAAATGATTAGAATATGATGGCCACATATTAATTAGCCTGATAATTTTATGGCAGTCTATAATGCCAATACCAGAGCCTACAAGAAGAAACACTCACTCCAGTAAATGCACAGCATCTTGGAACTCTTGAACAAACTGATAGATCAAATGAAATAATTGCAAAGGAATCCCAAATGCATTTGTTTAATAGGTTGCACAACTTTATTCTGTCTGCAAGACGACTGTACGGCAAACAAGGAAAGAAACAGGGAAGAAAGAGAAAACTGATGGCACAAAGGCAGGCAAGTTGGCTGTGTACAGGAATGGCAGAAGGCAGAACCCTGATGAATGTCTTCAATGAAAGGAAACGTAATGAACAATATTGAGGAAAAGGATGAGGCCCAGAAGCAAGAAGATCCATTTTTAGTCTTAGGCTTTTTAATGTGACTTTATCAGCCTTGATTCCCCTGAGCCACATCTTCAATAGTAAAAGGGACAAACTTTTAGTCGGGCTTTCATTCTTTTCAGACACAGAATAAACACAAAGTGTGTTTTTTTTGTTGTTGTTGTTGTTTCTTTTTTAAAGAGACTTCAAACAATATCTCAAAAATAAACACACACCACAGTTCGGAGCAAGTGTAGTCAAAGTTACCAAACACAGATATTAATGACAAGCTCATAAGGTTACCACTAGCATGAAAACACAGAATACTTCAGTTTTTGATGCATGCAGTTTCTGGGCAGAGGGTTGCTTTGGGCTGAAGTGACCTGCTTTCTTAATTGCGAGGGACATGAGTGCTACAGGCCAAGTTTTCCAACCACTTCAGTGTTGCTCAGATCTGGAAATTAAACTCAGCTACTCCCAAGCCACAAGCTCCACAGGGAATCATAGAGTACCATTAGCGAGGACTAGCACATGCCAACAGATGGGTATAAACCATGATGACATCTGGGCAATACCTTACTGGTTCTAATATAAATCACTTCCCTGAGCCTAGGCAAATAGCAAAGACCTTAATACAACTACCTGTAATACCATGGAGTTACTACCATCTGAAGACCACAACATGCACAATCACATACTGGTTTTACCGAAAAAAACAAAGGAAGGTAAAACAGGGCAAGACTGTAAATGTTTGACATATGCCTCTCAAGCAAGTCAGACATTCACGTGCTCCTTTTGGAAAGCTGTACAAAGATGTTCTGAAAGAAGTTCAGCCCTCATAGAAATCCACGATAAGTTATTCATGCTCTGCAGAATCAACAAATGATAAAGCCATTTTTGTAACAAAGGAGACATTCCTAGCTAAAAGAGGTGGTATGTACTTGTGACTTTTCAACAAAGAACATTATACATTTCTGCAGGGGTCATCCCCCATTTGAGTCACATGAATGAGTCCCCTAGACCAACAAGTTAACAGCATTAAGTTTATTAATGAACCATGATTACTCCTCTCTTCCTGTCCTTCCCCATTCTAAGTCTGAAAGGATAACAAATAAGAGTTATTTATACTGAAACACAACCCTGGGTTAGGCTGATCCATCTCATTTCCACATTGTTGGGTATCTTGCTCAGTACAGTAAGTTAATAGTAACCTCATTTAAGAGGATACTGCATCATTACCTTGCCTTCTGATCTGTCTCCATCATCCTGCAGTAGCTACCCCAACCAGCTGATAGTACCCCAACCAGCTGATAGTACCCCAACCAGCTGATAGTACCCCAACCAGCTGATAGTACCCCAACCAGCTGATAGTACCCCAACCAGCTGATAGTACCCCAACCAGCTGATAGTACCCCAACCAGCTGATAGTACCCCAACCAGCTGATAGTACCCCAACCAGCTGATAGTACCCCAACCAGCTGATAGTACCCCAACCAGCTGATAGTACCCCAACCAGCTGATAGTACCCCAACCAGCTGATAGTACCCCAACCAGCTGATCTGCTGTCTACTCTCTGAAGCTACTCACTGATTTTTGTCTTGACAGTAAATTTTTCTCCCATGTTCCGTATCTTGATGTCCAATAAACACTTTTCACAGCATTGCAGCCAGTTAAATAAACCATCAGACAAGTATTTCAGAGAAAGAAATGTGTACACCCTCAGAAGACTCAAGTGGATTTCCTTAAAGGGCCTGGACTTGTCAGTACATCCAGACCCCATTTTATATTGTGCACGATATTATCACCTTACAACACACCCCTGGATTGCATACACTGCTTCCACTGGAAGCTTGCCAATATTTAAGTTACAACAATTTGTTTACTCTAGAGCAAGAGGAACACAGATAAGCTATAGCCATCACGAAAGGACAAGGGGCATTTTGCAGTACATTAATCCTGCCAAGAAAATCTACCCAAAACTTACAAGAGAAGTGATACTTTATACTTCACTGTTATACTGCAGCAGTATCTTGTTTGCATGAAAATGTACACAATTCACAGCCCTGCAGCCTCCACACACGCATGTGTTGCTCACAGTATTAGTGTCTAATTTGCAGACAAACATCAGTCACTGCAAAGCTGGAAGGAAAGCCACAAGAATGTACCTGTAACCTAGGGAAAGGAGAATTACCTCCTATATCCAAAAATACAGTGGTTGACTGCCATATAGCATTCTGGCCGTAACTTTGCTGCATATGATGGGCACCAAATTCAGGCTAGGGAAATCAATTCATTGCCAGTCCATTTTCTTTACTACGAAATCTGCAGATGTGCTGGTGGAGAACAAGAACTTTTTCACCATTCAGAGAAAAAATTTTAGGAGCACAAAGAAGGATCATTGCTATTAGAGTGGATCAGTATAGAAATTCTAAATTCTTAAGCTCGTTTCTCCACCTTCCATAAATTCACACAAGGAAGCATGCAGCAAAAATAAAATGCAGTGCACAAAGCCAGTCTGTGCCTTGATGAAGTAGCAACTTAGAATAAGCCCGTATTTTCACAGAAGGTAAGAGGTGCATAAATTCTAAAGAGATAAGCATAGTAACCAGAGCACCATTATTACTGACAGCGTACTGGGCTGCCAGACAGAGTAACACAGAAGTACAAGATAAGACAGAGCAGTGCTACTAAGGAAGAAGTGCTAACACGTCAGCTCTTCAAAGAGCTTCACAGGTCTTACATTACTTCTGCTATGCTGACTGATGAAGCAGCACTAACTGATGGCTTTTGCACGACTTTCGTCCTCAGTCAGTGTTATATCTAAGTTTGCAAGTGAGTTCCATTCCAAACCTCAGGGCCTGTTTCACAGTCATTTGTATCTGTAGTTCTTAGCGGCACAATAAAGCAAACTAGAACTCAGCAGGAAAGGTAAACACAACAACATAATAAAGGTCATAAGTTATGATTGTTTACACTGGATGTACTAAGACTATTATGCACCACATCCAAAACAAAGGATTGCTTGCCACGTATCTAGCAAAACTCACTCCAACTGCAACACTGTATGTAATTCTCTTTCATTTCACTAGATCCTGAATACAAATGAGTTGCAAAATTTGGTTTAATTGTGAGAAGCAAAGGAAAGGTTTATAAAACAAAGCAAATAAAGAGGAAGTTTTACTAGAGAGAACATCATGGCTTTTACAGCTGTGACAATGAACCTAATGGCTGTGCCACAATAAAACTGGCAGTGGATGCTCACTAAGAAGCAGTATGCGTTTTCAGTCCAAAGCACTACACTCTTCTACTGCAAAATGTAGAAGCGTATATGTCTTTAAATCAAAGACCAAAAATTCCTCACAATCCTGAAGGAAAAATGGATAGTGAAACACAAGCTCTATTAAGGAAACACTCTTGATTCTGTATCACTTTCTCATCAGAGGAAGATAACAGATCACCCTCTTCCTACACAAAAGCAAGTCAGTCCAGTACAGTTAAAAGCTCACAAGAGACCATAGGAGATAACCCCAGGATTACAGGCTGAACTCAACACCAAACCAGGTATGCTACAATACTTAAGGGAAAACATATGCAAGAGCACATTCACTTCCAAGTTTTAGCTTATTGTCTTAAAAAAAAGAAACTTTGAAGACCAGCATGCAGCTTCAGCCTCAAGAGCCATCACTGTTTCTATAGCAAAAGTTTTTCATAAGAGCATAAGCTACCAACAAAACAAGCCCAGAATTTTGACTGAAATTTGGCCAGAAACACAGGTATTATCAAACCATACCTTTCCTCTTCACTTCTAAGACTCCCACTTTCATCTCTAAACATTGAAGGAAGGTCTAAAGACAGACTACAAGGAGTCAGAAAAAACAGCAGCAAAAAAACCACTGGATTAACTTCCTTAATAGCAGTACTGAAGCTACCCCTAATTAACACCATCACATTTATATAGAGACAACCACATACTGGCTATTTAAAATAACCACACTGAAAAACCACTCCTTCAACTTCAGCAGAGAATCCTTAGAGTTGGAAGAGACCTTGAGAGGCCATCTAGTCCAACTCCCCTGCAATGAACAGAGACACACGCTAGATGAGATTGCACAGGGCTCCATCCAACCTCACCTTGAAAGTATCCAGGGACAAGGCACAAAACACATTTCTTGGCAACCTGTACCAGCACCTCAGTGCCATCACCATAAAAGACTTTTTCTTTATACCCAACATAAAACTATCCTCTTCAACCTTCAGCATTACAGAGAATGGTAATCCATATAAAACTAAAAAGAACTAGGAAAACAGCTCCTCATAAGAACAACAACAAAAAGCTATGAACCTAAGCCTAGACAGAATTTTGTTACCTTACCTTGAAGCAGGATACCATTCTCCAGGACCCACGTTTCACTACCAGATAACCAACCAGAAAATATTCATAAACGCCATGCCTTCTTCCACAACCTCACTCAAACTAAGCACAAGAACAGCTGATAATTCTTTTAATTTGGCCAACCTGGTCCTGATTGGCCTTCGCTCTCCTCGAGCTCCCAGCAACTGCAGATCTAATCATTTGTGTGGGTTTCACCTGTGCTTACTGGGTCCTTTCTGAGCAAATCACAGGTGTTGAAACTCGATGCCCTTTCACAAATACCTTTTTTTTTTGTAATTGTTCTTCCCTAGGTTTTAATTAGTTACAGTATATTAGAATGCTTTTTCTCCAGATTTCTCTCTCTGACCCTTTCTTTCATGACTCACCTCCTACCCTTTGCCTTTATCATTTCAAGCCTTTCCTCTTTTCTTTGTTTTAAGAAATAAAATTGATAAGAAAGCCAGCAATCCCTGCAGTAGAAAAATTGGCGTTTTTTCAAACCTTTGCTTGAGTGAAAAGCACCAAGGTCAGGAATTCCCAAATGGTGATTCTATGCTTTGTGTCCCTTAAAATGGTGGTGTACCCTGCAATATCTAATCCCCAAACAGTAACGCTTTTCAGTAAGACAAACATTCTGGGAATCCTTTCAAATATTAGCAATGCATCTACAGTTCAAAACACTCCATAGAGTGAACCTGGGGTCAGAGGTGACTGCTGTATTTGCAGTCTTTCTTGTTCTGGTTGTAGGGAGGAGAGAGCACTGTGGGCTGGAACTGTTCTGGCTTGCTAGATTACCTTACAAGCTGAAACTGAGAAAGCTGATTTAAACATTTCGATTCTGAATTGCTCAACATGAAGTTGTGTTTTCCAGCGCTCAGTGACTGCTGAAATTTGGAATGTTTGGTATTTATTATGGTGGGTTCTCAAAATTCACTTACATTAAAACCAGCATTATCCGTTACTGATTTCACACTGGCAGAATCTTTATATATATATATTAGTCAACTCAGTTGCCAATACGTACTCCATTACGAACATCAGGAACAACAAAAACCTTCAGAGAATTAATGGAAAATGTACAGGTTATCCATTCCCGTGGTGAAAAACAACCTTATTTTTTGTAAAATGAAGCCGTGGAGGGAAAGTAAACAATAAAATATGCAAGCAGCTTGAGGTGTTGAATAGAAATAGCAGCAAACAACTTCCCACAGAGGTTCTCTGCTTGTGAACTCGAGTCACAATACATTACCAGAAAATGATGTGATATTTAGCAGAATGAATGAACAACTTGATCATGAAGAAAAGCGACCCTCCACATGTGCAGACAGCAGCAGGAGGGGCTGTGCTGCAGAAATCCCATGGAAGGCAATGATAGGAAGTTTGTGCTTCTTCACAGTGTAATTTAACAATGACGTGGGGGAATAACACAATATGAGGACATCAAATTCTTGCTAGCATATTTTCCATTAGAGTGAATGTTCATTAGGGTGAATTTCTATTTCTAAATTATACTAATCCTTCTGCTAGTACTTTTCTTAGTTCTTTGCATTTTACTTAAATATTCAAAACTAAATAAAGTTTCTTCAAAAGAAAAAAGAAGTGAAAAAATTAGCAGATGAGAAGCACACAAAAAATAAACAAATAAAAAACAACCCCCAAACAGATGGAAGTCAAACATCTCCCTTTAGGGGTGACTGTTATTCCTGACAATCCAAATCAAAGATTTGCTATAGGTTGCTTCAAGACAAGGGAGAAATATGTATATTTGGGATGGCAATATCAGAATGCTCTTAGCATGCTTTTGGGAGACATTTATAGACTGTGATAGGCTTCCAGAAACACAAAGTATTTTAGTAACATGTCTTTATAACTGTCATAAAGAATTTTTCACAAGTGCTATAGAACTCCTGGCTAAGAAACAGTGTCAAGTCTCCCTTTTATAATTTTCGTTTGTTTCAGTGATAAGACTTAATATGTACACTTTGGAAAGTAACTCATATTGAGCAGTTACCAAATCATACAACAATGAAAATGGGTAGAAAAACTCATTACAATTGTGTCTTATTATGAAAGATGGTACCTTATATACAAGCAGATTACTTAATCCATACAGCTATTATATTAACAATTAGTCATGGCTATTAGAAAATACTATCATAACTTTGTTTTTCATAAAAGCAAGCTATAACTGTGGTACAAGTGGAATTTAGGAATATATTCCCAATTTTGCCACTTTTCCTAATGTCTGTTGTTTCACGTGTGGGGACACATGTTTATGCATTAGCACATTAAGTGTTCCACTATGAATAATCTAACATTTGGCTCGCTCCAAGAGATCCATCCTTAACTGAAGAAAAATGTAGCCAATGTCCTAATTTAGGAAGATTCTCAACTGCATGCTTAATATTTCCCTAGCCACAGAAATTCTTGGCTTCTGATTAACTTTGATTTAAATGGGACAGATTAGTACATTGAAAGTTAGAAGCATGCTTAACACCATCCCAATGGATTTCTTTTCTTTAAGCACTCTGTGCTGCACTGTCCTGTGTTTCTGCCTCCTCCAGTACCCAAGGTCATGAGAAAGTCTCTTAAGTTCTCACAGAGAAGGGTGGTTCAGGGCTCAGCTTTCTGAGCAATGCAATATCACCGTTTGTGCACCAGATCCTCAATCACACTGGCAGATCCTCAAGCCAGTGTGAAGGCAGGCACCTCTTGAGAGCAGCTCAGAAAAAAAATACTAAAAAAGAGGTACTTACAGCTGAACAAATTCTGTAAAAGCACTAACATTTTTGAATTTTTGGTTAGCTAGGATAATAGTTCACTTTGTACTATGATAACTACTTATACCCCATTTATTTTTCCCAGAAAACATTCTCTTATCAAGTAGCAAGACTGCACAAACAGAAAGCTTTTCATAAAATGAACTTACTCAAGGCTATTCCGCGAAAAGTATGACATTCATTGTGCATTTATAGTAATGCATAAATAAATATGCTCCCCAATGTGTTTTGCAAGACCTGGAGTGCTGCTCAGAGTGGATAGATGGCTTCCAGTCATATTCATTACAGAAAGCGGATTAACATGGCAGAGTAGCCAGGAGAGGAACATGTGGATTACTTATTGGAATGACAACCCTGATTTGATAAAGATGCTAACAATGGCTATTAAAGAGATTTTAAAAAGACAGAGAATAAAATAGCAACAGCTGGAGACTTACAACAACTCTCTTATCGTCTTCAAGCCCGTGCTTTATCTCTGGCTACCACAAGCGTGCAAGCTTGGAACACACATTTATCCAAGCAAACGTGAGAAGGGAAAGATCACTCTCATAACTAATTAGAGACTACATATAATTCCATAGTTGAAGTTGAGTCAAATTCTCAAAGTATCTTTTTAATTAGAAATAGCAGAAGTGCTTCAGTGATTCTCCTTTAGTTCAATGGAAGGGCTGAAGGAAGTGGGGCTGGGGTGGTAATTAATGCAGTATCTTTATACCTCAAAGCATGGCAGTCCAGCAAAACATGATTTATTTAATAAAAGAAATAAAATATTAATTTTTTCATCTTGGAAAAACAAATATATTGAGCATTTTCTGTTGCATTGACATCAAGGTAAGCCAAGGGGATTGGAGATTCAGTCTTACTGATAATAGATAAATACAAAATTTTCTTGTATAGTTTGGAAGAATGCACAAGACTTTACAAACACAAAGCAACTCGTTCCTTCTCCTTATTCTATGAGAGAGAAGATGCAGATGTGACATTTCCAGCAGCCTGGAAAAGGGGTGGAGACAGGAAGGAACACTGTAGAATGAGCAGTACAGTTTGATGTAAGCCTGAAAAAAAGCAGAGCAATTGGTGAAATGGTTTTAAAGGAGTAAGGCCAACAATGAATACCCAATGATAGTGTAAAAAATTGTAGTGGACCTCATATTAGTTTCGATGAAAGCAAAAATACTCAGGAATAATTAAATGTGGAATACAAGGTTTGTAAGAGGGTTTCCATGTTGTTGTTTTAGGAGGGTAGAATCACAGAAGCATAGAATGGTTTGGTTGGAAGGAACCTTAATGATCATCTAGGTCCAAGCACCCTTGGAACTTGGGACACCTCTCACTAGACCTGGTTGTCCGTAGCTCCAGCCAGCCAAGGATGGGGCACCCACAGCTCCTCTGAGCAGACTGAGCCATTGCCTCATCATCTTCAAAGTGAAGAATTTCTTCCTAACATCCAACCTAAACCTATTCTTTTTTACTTTAAAACCATTACCTTGTCCTGTCACTACACCAGATAGAGTTCCTCTCCAGCTTTCCTGTAGGCTCAACTTGAAGTACTGGAAGGCTGCAACATTTGGAGGAAAGCGAGAAGAGTCTCAGAATGATCAGTAAATCAGTAACAGGAAACCAAAGGTTGGCTTCATATTCAAAACTAAGGAAGTGAAAGTATGAAGGACGGTGCTTAAGACTCTGAGTTTGATGCTGATGTAGCATTTAACATGGCTGAAAAGGAGAGGTACCAGAGGCAACAAGAGGTAGAGAGCAAAACTGGGGAAACAGAGCAAAGAGCAACTGAAATGGAGGAGCAAATCCTTTAGTCAGGTACACAAGGAGCTTCTATTAGCTAAGGGTTGGTAATTTGCAACACTACAATTATTAGTTAAGCAGTACATGGAGCTAGTAACCAGCTGATAGTGCTGTATTTAATGGAGTGTACATCTGCATTTCCATTACCCACACAGTCACTACATCCCCAGCTTCTCTTTAGAAATCCCCAGGGAGAGCAGAGACATGCACTGTTTTATGGGTGATAGTCTTCCTTTCATAGCTGGAGTTGCAGGAATTACAGGTTTGTGTGCTAAGTGCTGTTTGTCACTATGCCACGTTTAAGGTAGTGATTCAGTTTCACATGCAGCAGTCAACAACTGACAATTTACAGTGACACATGATACCTTCTGGCTGCAGCTCCCAATTAATATGAGATACTGGAGAGTGCGGCTGTTGAAACAGCAGGGCTGGTGGTGTAAACAAGCCAGTTAAAAGTGTGTCAGGCTTTGTTCAGCTAGGAATCACATTCTTGTTGTGAGCTGAAGCATAGCACCTGCTTCGTTTAAGTTAACTGACAAATTGCTGCTATGTAAATCTGCACTTTAAATACAACACCATGCTTCTCCTGAGGCTGAATGAGAATAAGATGAGTGAGGAAGAGAAATGGAACTATAAAAACAAAGCAAAACACACCAACTTGTGATACCTCACGTGGCAACATATCCTTCCTCCGAGGAAAGCAACTCTGTCCTTGAGGCAGAATTACTCACAAATGCCTTATGCATAATAGCATCCTAGTACAATCAGAGCAGAGATGGTGTTTTCCTGAAGTAACAACAAAAGCTGAAATAGTTGGTGTCACCTCTGATTCCCCAGAGAAATAAGTTAAATGAACTCTGACGGTCATTACAAATGTTGGCCATTCATTCCAGTCCTGATTCTAATCATGTGCAGGCAAAACGGCCCAATGTCATTAAACACACTTCCACAATCTTTTGATCATTTGTAGATGAGTAGCAGTGGGGGGCATTTTCTAGTTTGGACAGTGCAGTCCATATGAAAACCCATTTCATCCCACCAAGGGCTTATACAAGGCTGTCCTATTATTCCAGCCCCATCTGAAGCCAGCTTGGTTTTTACAGCTGATTAAGCAATGAAAATAACGTGTAGGATAACAGTGTCTCTTCCATGTTACGTAGCTGGCACAATCATAGAATCACAAGGTTGGAAACGACCTGCAAGATCATCTAGTCCAACCGTCTTTTCGTTACCATCGCTATCACAAACTAAACCATATCTCGTAGCTCCTCATCACCTCTTGAACACTGCCAGGGAGACTTTCTTAGACACAGCTAAGAAAGATGCAGTCCCTGCACAGTCCCTGTGGTACTTTAGTATATGCACAACGTGTTCTCCTCAAGGAAGTCCCTGCTGCACAGTGGGCCTTAGCTCATCTCACTAATCCTGCTAGTGACAGGGCTGTGCTAATGGATTGGTAGTCCTGAGATTTATCAAAATGGTTTTGCCCTCATCAGGCATCAAGACCTTTCAAATACCATATGTGAGTGTGAGCCCAACAACTGAGAGATCTTTCTGACCTCTGCAGAAGGTATCAGCAGCTAGTTGTCAGCAGAGAGAAAATACTGGGCTAAACACACTTTTGTATGATTTTGTGTGACAGAAAATCAGGGTGGTCTCTGGGCAGGGTTGGCAACTCTGTCAGTGGCAGGGGGATTGGAATTAGACAATCTTTAAGGTCCCCTCTAACCTAAGCCATTCTACAATTCTGTGACAGTGCCATGTCAATAAATGGCCTGAGTGATTGCCTAAGCACAGATACAATTCAGACGTAATGTGTTCTTTCCCTGCTTTCCCCGCTTTGGTATTCAACAGTAAACTCTGTTTCTTCTTACAGATTCTATTCACACTAATAAGCAATTTAAGACACGGCCAACCAAACCGCCTTTGTTGGGGTTTAGTATTCTCTGCTCTGCTAAAGTGCAAAGAGACAGAGGATGAAAGCATCTATTTAAAGCCTTTACAACAGTGGACAAAGACAGTGGCATGCCAACTATATTGTCAAAATACTTCCTTCACCTCCTCATGCCAAAACAACCCCAGGAACACTGACACTGACATCCAGCTCTGAGTCACGCAATAATGTGAACAAGCTGTTGTCCTCATAGCTCTTCAAGGACTTCTGGTTTGAACTCACTCACACTGAAAGCACGTCACCTTTTATGATTTGTTGTCTTTGGAAGACTGGGTTTTTCCTATCAAACAGTGGTGCTCCAGATTTTAACATACCTGCCTAGTTGTATTATTCAACACATGTAGGGTTGAATTGGAGCCTGAGGATGGTGTTTCCAATGATGACAAGTCAATCTGAAAAGTCCAAAATAGCTACCATCAACAAACAACAGTACCAATGTACACAGCTGAGCCTCTGAATGGCTTATAACCAGCATTTTTGAAATTTGGTAAATTCGAAAGTTTAAATTCTAAATTTGATATTTTACCATCATCACCTGTTATAAAACTGATGCATCTAACGTCAAAGGCAGAACTGTGCATATAACATCTAATCACTCATCTCAATATAACAGATCCTAACTTAACAGAATGAATACTTAGATGAGTAATTGAAGTACAACCAAAAAAGCTGAAAATATCAATATAGTTTTACGTAAATATTAAAGTAGGACAAACCAATTAATCCATCAAAATCAGAAAAGAAAGAAACTTCAGGTTCTGTAATTCAGTGATTTTCAAAAATAGAACTTAATTGCATGAAATTGTGCTCTGATCCGTATGGTTCCATGGACAAATGTAATTACTGCCTCTTACAAACAAGTTAATTGATGTGAGAGAATATAGTTCAGAATACCTTATTTGTGAACATCTCTTCACAAAAAGCACATAGTCTTGGGGTTGTTATACAATCTGCAGTAATCAATATAGTCCCACTGAAGCCAATAAAACTGCCACTGTATCAGCTGAGAATGTGGTTTTCCTTAAAATAAAGATGTCCTTTGATCTGGATGCAGTAAATTAGCCAAATGCTCAAAAAATATTCTCATTAAGCACAAAGGAAAAAAATGTATGTTTTTTACACAAGGCACCCAAAAACCTCAGAGTAATTCTAAAATCCCAATTCTATCCATGACTGCTCAGTCACAGACAGAACCCTCTCAGGAAAGCAGCACTCAAAGTGGTAGCTCTTAAGTACATTGTCAATAAAATTACAAATGCTAGTAATTTTTTATTTTGCCATCAGATTCATCACTTAGGATGGCACAAGAAAGTGTGATCAACTATCCAGGACATTTTTATTAAAAAGTTCACAGAAGTGCCCTTAATTCTTTTGTCCTTGAACTGCAGACCTTGATGAAAAGCGCACAATTCTGAAGATGTTTTAACCTGCTTACTGCATATTTGACCTTGTCTCTGTCTACTTTTTAAACCCAAGAGACATGGGCCATCAGTCAAGCTCCCATCTGATGTCACCTTTTCTGCTGTATCAGCCAAATTTGCAATCTTACAAAAAAATATGTTATTTCAACAAGCAGCCTTCTCTACAATGCCATAGCTATTGCTATTAACTATAGAATTCATTAAATAAACCTCCTTAGGAAGAGAGCATCCAAGCTGCACTTCGACAGCCTCTGCCAGCAAGCACTGTTGCAATAGAGGGAAGTCTCTCAGGACATGCTTACATAGTACCCATAGATAGATGAGCACTCTGCCCGTGCTGCCAACTGATTAGGACTTGTATGGCTGTAACACCAACTGTCCCAGTCAAAAGCTGATCTTCTGGGTGTCAGTGGATGGTACTGAGTGAACTGCACTGATGGTTTCTTCAGAGAATGTCTGCTCTTCTTGGAGCAAACCCAGAGTGAGTGATGCTTGCAGTAAACCACGCTGCAAAGCTGCCAGATTTGTCTTCCTTATATTAGTGAGAAAGGAAAGTACAGGACACAGCAGTCACCTTGCTCAGTGGCTGCATGCAGCAGCAGTATTGCCTTCAGTGTTGAAACAGGTACATTTTACTGAGGAAAGAGGCTGGAAACCAAGATGGAAGGATGTGAGGAATGGAATGTCAGTATGAGAAACAGTGAGACTGCTGTTCAAAAAAGTAGGAATAAACACGTTTTTAAATAGGCAGTGATATGCATAGAAATAGAAGCAAAACAGTAAGCAATTACTGTTTGTCATCAAATGTAATTCTTTAGTCACTGTAATGGGAAGTCACAATGTTAGATAAAACATCAGTGTCATTGCTGTTTCAGTAATCCAAGCAACGTGTTGCTTGTGTAGATGCCTTTCTTCCACTGGCATACCTATAAAATATATTCCCTTTCATATACTCCCATTCATGCCAGCAGCAGCATTTTTACATCTTCTACAGATGCACTACTTTCCATTCCTGCACTCTGGAACAATTTAGTCTGATTGGTGCCCATGATGCAATGGCAAAACCAGCACTAAGTCCCACACAGACCGAATTTGGTGCAAACAGAACTTCTCTCATCACGCATTGTCATTGACAGTGCTGCAGAGAGCCATTCTCAGCTCAGCAGGAATGAAAACATTCACCTCTTTGTGTGAAAGCAATGTTTGCTAAAATGCAGTCTAAGTAGCAGAAGACATGATTGGCAATGCCAAAATAGAAACATCCAAAATATAACAACCTGGCTAGATTGCACACATAGTAGATCAACGTCTTTTTACTGAAACACACCGTTTCTATTTAAATTAATTAATTTTTTCATAGCCTGAGAGCATTTTTTTTTTTTTTGCAACTTTAACACCCGTTTCATGAGCTTCCCTTAAAAATACACCAAATTTTGTTTCAGATTGAAAATCTTTTAAAATTTTATAGTTTCTGTTTGTCAAAAACTAATTTGTAATCATCTTCAATATGATCCGTCCAGTTTAAGTTTTTGCCACTTAAAAATGTTGACTTTCTCCACAGTGTGAATTGCCAAAAATTTACACCTCCATACAGATGGGTGGAGAAACCAAAATTTTCTGTTTAAAACTGGATTTGAACAGAGCACACACTTTTAAAAATGTATTTGGCATTGGTAGAATGCAATTTATACAAATCACGAATTGAGAACAATTTGTTGAGATTTTATGGAATTGCTTTCACATGATCATCAAATTAACAAATTATTTGTTTATGTTCCTTTTCCTTTTAAGGCTTGATCCAGAACATGCTGATGTCATTGGAAAGGCACAGAGACTCCCACACTTTGCATCAGGCTACATTTATTCAGCATTCAGAAGTGGATAAATAATTCACAAATATATACAGTGAATTATTCATCTGTTAAATTTTATGATTTTAAGCCTAAACTATTTGGGAAATAATACTGCCCGTTATTCCTTCAGATCTAAATCATACTCACTCATAAACAAAACAGAAGACTAAAGAAGCATTGGACAAAACTTTTGTTTTTTTAGCTCAGGGTCGATGTGTTGCCATGCCTGGTAACATGAGGTATGGGAGAAGAACAGCACTGCTAGGGTTGGCACTGTATTTTATGGGCTGCCATGAAATACAGTCCAGTGGGGACTGCCCAGCAGCTTTCCTGTTCTTTCCCTGTGAAAGGACCATCCCCACATCCTGCTGCCACACTACATCTTGTTGGAAAAGGAGTGAGCCCATTGTTGGCTTCTGTGCACTCCCACATGCAAACCCATCTAGCTGCAGCTCTGCTGTATCCATCTGCACTGGACAGGATCAAGGGCTTTTGTTACTGAGAACAGCATCTATTCTGTGTGAAGCCTCACAGAAGCAAACTGACATTCGATATAATTTCTTACGGGTCCTCCAATTCTCCCTCCTGTACATCCTGCCAAAATACTTGCAACCAACGCATTTGACTGAAACTTGGCATACCACTTCCATCAATTATTTTCAATTCACTGAACAGGTAGATTAGTCAGGGAAAAAGCACATGATATAAGGGCAAGAGAGTGAACCACTCATGGGTACGTCCCTTTCCTCAGAATTAAGTAATTTGACTTTTCATTGCAAAAGGTTTAAGGAAAACAGAAGTTTAATACCAACATTTTACTTGGTACCACAATCAATACAGCACACATGAAAGGCTCTCACAAAGGGAGGCATGCTCTGCAAAGTGAAACAGTGAGCTTTGAATAAGTAGAAGAACATGCAGCCGTGCTTTCCAGGTTGATAAACGAGTTTGACAGTAAGTTTCAAGATAAATAAAAATATCATCAATTTATGTCCGTGACACCATTTTGAGTTGATATAAATACATCACCTGCAAATTTTCAAATGGAATGTATAGATCTGCAGTCAGATATTCAACACAACAATCTGATCATGTCTCTTTACCAGACTTTCACAACACCTCTCTTCCCACAGAGAAATATCCTTTGCTTCACAACCACACCTTATTATTTTGGCAGTACACACATTTGTGAACAGTTGTCAAGGATGAAGTTTAGGAAGAGTGAAATTTCCTCCAAAATCTCTGACGAACACCCTGAGAGCTCACTGGGAATGGCAGCTGCTGCCACTGATGCCAGCCTGATGTGTTAGTTCCACAAAACAAGATCACATTTACTTTCCATCTTTTATCTGTTTAAAATAGAAGGGTTACATCCTTCATCACATAAAGGATTCTTGTAGTATACTTCCACGATGTCAAGTAAACTGAATAGGTGTAAAATTCCATTAGGAAAAGACCTCCCTGGCTAGTTTAAATCTCTACAAATCAAGATACCAGCCCCATGCAGTAGAAAGGGAAATTTGGATGTGACTGAAATCATCTGACTATGGATGCCAGAACAGTTTTGTTATATAACGTGTGTGAGCACAGCTGCTTTCTTATCACAAGACTCAAAATGTATACATCACATACTGAAGGACAGAGTTACCTTCCCTTCTGCCACCTAATAAATCCCCCTTTATGGGCTACTGCCTGTGAGTCATTCACAAAACAAGAAGGAAATTGTCTGCAGGACATAACAGAAGGAAGTGGCACTGAACCTCCTCTACCTTCATTCCTCACCCCTATATCACTTTCTAACTGCTATTTTCCTGGGGCAGCAGGAAGGAGATCTGCTCTGTTCCTTGAGGCACTGACAGAATAACACAAACAGTTTCTACAGAAGGTAATAACAGCAGCCACCCAGCCGAGTGCCTGATTTGGGGAATCCTTGGCTGCCATTTGCAATGCAAGCACGTACAGTGAGTTTTGCAGAAAACATAAGAAAGCTGTCTCTGACCCACTCAACCTGAGAGTATTACCGAGTGAGTTCTGCAACTTACTGCAGACATCCATGGTGACATTATGACCTACATGATATCAAAGTACAATTCACACCTGTGTCAGCAGAGCTGAAACAGTACATTAAAATCTCACTTACTACCTACCCAAAGCATATGCATTCTGACTTCTGTCTACCTTCTAAGAGAAGCAGTAATGTTAAATACCTCACCAGAAGAGCCCACATTTTAAGCAAAGTTTTCCAAACTTCTGACATCTGGTCAATCCAACTTAGGTAGGCTTATAAAGTTTTCTGTTGAGAACCTTACTTCAATATTTTGCTTATTCATTATTATTGCAAAAAGGGGAAAATATTCCAGGATTTTATACATTGATGTAAAAAATAGAGCCGAATAAACAAACAATTTGAAGGAAGTTTTCCAATAATTCTAACAAGCTTTTCTGCTTTCTCTGCATAGTGTTCAACAATTGACATGATGGTCATCTTCCAGGTGGCAAGATCTTCAACATTTTGGGGGTAAGCACAAAAGATCTCTGTGCCAAAAGCTAGAAGGGTTAGTGGAACCCTTCAGATAATTCCTTCAGATCTCAGACGTTCAGCAAACTGAAAAGAGGGAATAAAATTGGCTGGTTGCAGCAGGAATCAGATGGTAGTACCCAAGTGAAACAGATCCACTTGGCTAAGGCTGGACAACACATACTGACAGTTAGGAGAGAACAAGAAAGGCATTTTTCAAAGACATTCATTGCTCTCATAAGTCCAGAAGCTTCCTTCAGAGCTGAGGGACTGTGCAAGAGCAAAGGTGGGTCAGCAATGGATGAAAGAAAATGGGTCTGGGCAGGGACTTCATTTCCCTTCTCACACAAGGATATGAACTCTCCAAGTTATTCTTCTGAGAAGGTGACTTTCTGCTAAAATTATACCCCATATAGACCTGATTCTCCTCTCTGTGATTCTACCATAAAAATACAAAGACCAAAGCAGGTATACACACTCTGGAAACAAGGCTGCTTCCCCTCTGCAGGTGCAATAATATCCATGTATCTAAACCATTCTCTCCAATCTGCTACCAACAAAAGCATTATTCACAGTTCAAGTCTTTGATTTTAACTTGTCCAGAACAATTTCTTTTCTGTGCTCCATAAAAGTGAGAATAGCAGTTCTATACTAGGTACACAAACCTGTGATGAAAAAGTCTCCAGAATGGATTTTGCCGTGCTGAATGTTGCCCTCTGGCCTGGTTTCTGGCAAGTGGTAATAATGGAACCTGACTCTCAACTATTCTGACCTCTGGCTATTGTCAAATGCTTTCCCAAATCACCCACAAGATGCTGAACGAACTCGGATTGACTTATTTTTGTTATGCAACCGTGTGAAGAATACAACACAGTATCATAGTCTGGATGGCCCAGAATAGCTCTGTGCAGAAATGACTCAGTATCCAGGGAAAATTTTCAAACATGCAAAAACATGACGTATTCCTGGAAAGCAACTGTTAAAGTCTGACTAATGCATTCCCCCTTTTCTACCCCTTTTTAAAAGTCTGTCTGTCTTCATTTTTCAGTCCCTAGGAACATTCTGTGTGAGGTAGAGACACAAAGGGAGTCTGAGCCAGCTGGACAACATTCTATATGGGCGATTTTGGGAACATTTTAGACATTTTGCTTTTACCCATGCAAACCATGTGCTACAGCACCTAGCAGGTGTCCGGGAAAGACTGAATTTTGGCCACGAAGTGAGCTGGCTTTGCAAGCAGAATTCTTAGGCAGGTTGGATGAGCCATGCTGCTGACAGACTTTGAGTCCCAAGCACTTCTTGGGAATTGCACAAAGTACTAAGAGCAAGTCAAGGGACTTCAGGAATTATATTCCCTTTCTTCCTCTCCCTCCACTCCAGCTGGAAAGTCTACTGATGATGTATTTGTAGTGAAGTAACTAGGTGAAAGGGGACACAGTATAAATAAATACTAAGAAGTTGCCTTACTAAAAGAACATTTCCCCACCATTTTAAAAACGGGAGTTAAGTAATCAAAAGAGTAAAAATATGTCATTTCCATCCAGAACTCACTTAGAACTAGCTCCTAGGAAGCTTCCATTAGTGAGTATAACAGGGAGAGCTCAGGGAAAGCATGCTGACGTTACATACTCCTTGCTTTCTTTCAGGATATCTCTCAATATTGCTTCGCGCAACAGTTCATCAATCCCCATACTACAGGTAGAAACAAAGGAATCCCACAGAACTCATCCAAGAAACTTCAATGGCCGCAAAGCCTAAAATATCACCAGAGTACGCTATGGGATCACAGATACCTCATAGAAGGTGTGCAAAATCATTAGTTCAAAATGGAACCTTACCTTGTAGCAACGAGGTCAGTGGACTGAGAACTGAGGCACTCCTGTCTGTTTGCCATGGAGACAGCATTGGATAGTTGTTTTTTTTTCCTTTGTCTTATCTCAGTTGTAATTATCTCTGAAATAATTATACAAGATTAATATCACAGAGAGGCAGTGAGAATTACGAGGATCTGTAGTGTGTTTTGAAACATTAAAAAAAAAGCACTTATCTAGTCCTGACTACAAATATCCACCATGAAAATATTACCATATACTACTAATACACAGAGGCATAGATTACTGAAGACTACAGGTAGTATGATAGATGAGCACGACATAACTACTTGAGCTAGCAAGAGAAACACTTTTTTCTCATGGACAGAGCCCACAGCATGTTTGTATGGAGTAGTTTGTTTTCTCCAGAGCAGTGGTGACATTTAGATCATCTTCTGTACTATAAATGGAATACTGTGATCTGCTGAACATTTGCTACCTAGAAGACCATTTCCTGGTGCCTGAGTCATTAACTTTCTTGGATGACATTGCCACATCTGTAATGAAAAGATGTAATGTGCTGCTAATTTATGAGGCTACTCTGATGCTGATATTTTAAACTACTCGGGTGTGAACAGCAAAGGCTGGCTGGTATTTGAAATCTCTTTGGCAATATTAGCTCACTCTGGATGGTATTTGAAATCATTCTGGCACTCTGGGGCATCAGAAGCAGATAGAACAGTAGCGGCCACTGCAGGCACTGAAATATTTCCCAAGGATAAAACTTCATTTCTGCTGATAGGAGAGGAGTGCGTGTGAAGAAGAATTTAACAGGGCTGCTGGTTCTTCGATCAGTGCTTTGAAAAAAATACGTTCAGCGGTGTTTCTGGAGAAAATGAAACCACTGACTTTGGATTCATACTCTAACAAAAGATGGGGAGGAGGCAAAACTCACTTCTGTGAGAAAGGCAGAGCTGAACGGTAAAAGTGGTTCTCACTTTACAAAGTAGAAAATGTACAGCCATTTTCTAGGTAATAGGTATTGTAAGCCTTCAGGGGACAGTTATTGCCATCTAGTGCGAGCTTAAGTAGAATGTGAACCACAAAACTGTACCCAATCGATGTGCTTTGAGCCCAATAACCTCCACTCAAAGCAGGTCATTTCCTTTAGAAACATCTGCAGGCTTGGTTCTAGAAACACCTAACAGAGGTACCGTTCCTCTGACCACTATGGCATGTCTCTATATCATTTGAGTGTCCAAGTAGTTGCCACAATTCTAATTTCACCACTTACCTTCTTGATGCTCATTGATCTATGTCTTGTGGTGACAGAGAAAGGCTGATAAACTATTAACATTTAAACACTACACATGCGAGGCTGTCAAATCTCAAGGAGAGCTTTGTCTCAAGGAAATGTCTGTAACTTCATGTCGACCATGTATGCTGACAGTCAATAAACACGAGGACAAGAAATCAAAAAGTCTCTTGGGTAACACCAGCATTCACTCCTTTGGCTGGCAGGAAGAATAGTTCTCTCCTCACTAATCCCAATTCCCTTCTTTCAAAATACATCATGTAAATGAGTTTGGCTGCAGATAATGATGATTCCATTATTAGTAACACCCTGAATAGCTTCAGACCCTGGTAGGGAATTTAACTAGTTTGGACTTGGCTTGGCAGGTTGTCCTCTTAATAGATTCCGCTCAGCACAGGGTGTGAAATGACTTCAGAGTCTCCTCCAGGGGCACTGATAGGCCTGCATGCTTCATCACAGGCTATTACACACTCAAATTCACTGAGCTGAAAGTCTGTGGGCAACATATATAACTTCATAACATCCATGAAGCTCCTCAATCTGCCCGGAATTATTACCCTGTAATCCTGAACGTATTTGCTGGCAGAAAATAAGGATTTGGTATAAAATCCTTTTCTTCTGTGTTGTTTCTACCGCTGCCAGGGATCCACAGAGGAGAGGCTGAACCAGAGGCGTTCAGTTTCACGCTACGCAATTTTGCAGTGTAAATCAACTGACTAGGCTGAATCACAATGGAAATAGCAACAGGGATTCTCCTTGGGCAGATGAGAGCAAGATTCTTTTAAGCTTCACTGTAATGGTTAAGATTTGTAACAGTCTTTATTAGGGTTGATTTTTATTAGCAAGGAGTAAACTACAAGTTCTTCAGTATGACCCAAATACCTCTGGTTTCTGTACCTTCTCAGCTCTTGGAAGCCTTAATACCTTGTTGCTTCCATCAAGGGAGAAGAAAGGCACTGCCACTTGGGTGCAGCCTTCCTGGAGCTGTGCATCTTTCCACACTGGCCATCTCAGCATGTTAAGGAAACTGCTAAAGTTACATGGGATGAATCTAGACCTAGGTTCTGCTAAGTGGCTTCCCACAGGACGATCACATTCAATGGACAAATAGTCTTGAATAGGACTCACAGCACTCATTTCACCTCATTTTTCTCTGTAGCAATTGTTTCCCAAGAATTGAAATTTCTTTGAAGTGTAGATTTTGATTAAAGCATATTTATAAGTGATAATAGTCTGATAATGGTTTGAATATATTTCATTGAGGTTAGTATCTGTTTTCCATTTTAGACATTTTAAAATATAAAGTAGATTATATTTACATTGTCCATAATCCCTTTTCCTCCTCACAAAATTTGTTTTGGGGACAAAGAAGTAACAAAACTTGTGCTCGTTGTGGCTGTGGAATACAAAGCTGTGGAACTATGCAATTTCCTAAGAGCCATACAAGAAAGCTGCCAACCTCTTTCCTGCTGCTTGTGCTTTTGGAAACATATATTTCATGCAGTTCAAAAGATTTCCCTCAATTCATTCAGTGACATTGTCATCTAATGAATTCTTGAACAAACTCTTACGCGAACCAGCTGAAGATGGAGGCTTCTTTTAGCTAACTATAATGTAAAAAGACCCCTTTTTTTAAATAATATTCCTTGAAATAATAAATCTAGAGTGACCTTAATCGTGATTTTTTCTGTCTGTTCAAGAACATAGTCTTCATTCTTAGTTAACAAGGTGATTTAGTGTGTTCTTCAGCTGCCCAGCAACAGATTATTTCATTTATGCCTTCCATTTATTCTTCCAACATTGCTGATACAGGTAATAAAGAATAAAGTTCACAGCTATTATCTCTGGTTAATCTGTCATAATTGTCTACACCTCAAATTAGGGATATTATGCTGAATTGCAGTTTAGACTCACTGCTTTGCTGTGAGCATCACACAACATCAAAAAAAAAAAAAAAAAAAAGACCTTGCCTGACACAAAAGCCATTCTAAATTCCAAACTACTAAAAATACCTCATTTAGAATTACAAGGCAGATGCAGACAATGATCCTTGTCCTGTGTTACTGTGGTTTTCCACAACACACTGACAATGCTTTTAGAAGAATATACTCCCTCATAGTTGGAAGAACACTATTAATGACAGAAGTTGCCATCAGAGGCTGCGTCTGCATACTGGCACTGGTGTTGTGTTCTGTCTGTCCTTCATTATCCATCTAAATAAGTTCTGCTCCACTTGACCACTGTTCACTGAAATTTGTTATGTTCCAAAGACCTTGTTTTTAACGTAGACAGAAGCAAAACCTTAACCTTAACAAAAGGAAAACAATCAGGTTAGTAGGCTTAGATCAAGACTGAGGAGATCCAGGGCAGCTATTCCCACATCATTATGTTACAGATGCAGATGGCATCAGAACACTGAATGGCAGTCTTACAGAGTTACAGCATGGCTGAGGTTGGAGGCACCTTGGGGTCCCTCTGCATCCAGAGCAGGGCCCAGCCCCATGGGCAGGCAGCTTTGGGAGAGCTCCAAGGAGGAGACCCCACAGCCTCTGAGCAGCCTGTGCCAGGGCTCCGGCACCGCACAGCACAGCAGTGCTGCCTGATGGGCAGAGGGAGCTGCTGTGCTCCAGGTTGTGCCCAGTGCCTCTGCTCCTGGCACTGGGCAGAGCTGCAAGGAGCCTGGCTGTGTCCTCTCTGCACCTCCCTTTGGGTATATATGGACATGGAAGAGATTCCCCTGAGCCTTCTTCTGCTGAACAGCCCCAGCTCTCTCAGCCTCTCCTCACAGGAGAGGTGCTCCAATCCCCTCAGCACCTCTGTGGGTCCTTAGTTGTACTCTGTCCAGTAGCCCTATAGTTCTTAACGCTGAGATCATACTTTTTTTCTTTTTCTGGCAATCACAGATCACAAGAATAGGCACTGATGATACCAAGAGCAGAGAGAAATAAAACTTAAAAAACAGAGAAAGAAGAGAGAACCACCAAGCTGAAGCAATGTTATCAGGTAAGGACATATAATTTCTTGTTCTACGTTGTTAAGAAACTGAAGAGCAAACAAAACCTTTTGCTTTAAAAATGACCTCCAGTGCCTGCCATGGAGTATCTATTGGAAGGTGACACTTTTCTGTTCTTGTGATTGGTTTTGTGCCCTGGGAAATGTAAAAATATCACCAAGGTATGCATAAGAAAGAAGTTAATTAGTTTAACTTCCCAATGGGAATACATTAACAACGTAATAAGATGCTCAAAGACTATCTTTATGATTGTACCTGCCAAAGAAGTTGCTGGAAAGATTTCCTTTTTTAATGCAAAAACTTTTATCCTCCATATGGAGATCCAGGTGCTGAGTCTCATCTTTGTGCAGCAGAGGTCGGTGCAAGCACTCAGCCTCGTCTCAGCAGATGCACCTCCAAGACTGCTCCTGGAAGGATCCTGTATCAGGATCAATATCTATAAACAACTTTCAGCTTAATTCCTCAATGAATCCAAAAAGGAAACATTTCTCAGCAATGCACACTGCCTTACGAGGAAGAAAAAATAATGCCTTCGTTTTAACTGCCACTCAGTGCTTTTGTTTTTTAAACTGACTTACGTCCAAGTTCAAATGCCATTTGTCCTGCACAGTCATTGCCCAAAGTGGACAACATAATTAATCATCTATCCTTATGCACTTGTGACTTAAAATGACTTTTAGCTAAATACTCTTACCCTAACTCTCCCCTTGATTAATCCTAAACCATGTAAGCATGAATTTTATTGCTGGCTCTCTCCTTCTGTCAGCTGGAATGTCACGCTGGAATACAGTGAAAATAAAATCATAATATGTTCATTTCCCCACTGCTCTAAAAAATGCCATCTATTTCCTTTCTGAAATACTTTTTAGAATAGATTTTTGGATAACTGTGGTGCCTGGTGTGTTATTTCTGAACAGTTTTTTTAATATTATACATAAGACATTTGCCCTGCTTAAATACTGAATGATGTAGAATTATATTTACCTACAATAAAAACTTAAATCAACTTTCAGGTTCTTTATAGCTACGTAGACAAGAAAAATCTCCTCCAAAAGCCCCAGTAACCTTAGGATGGTCATTTAAGAGGAAGCTGTCTCCTAGGCTATTTATACTTTTATCTGTATCTGATAGGAATCTGTGGATAGGACACAACCCAGCTTCCATTTCTCTGCTTTATAAAGAACACCAAACAACTACACTTGGCTGACTCTTTTTCTCCAAGAAATGCATTATATAAACCCTAGAGGAACTAAGCCTTTGAGCAGTATAGGCATCAGTGTGTTCATTTATGTCATTCTGGGTTTACAAATGAAAGGGACAGCAAAATCTTCGCTTTTAAATACAAAGGCATGGTGGCAAATTTCCAGGGATTTCAGGAGATCAAGCAGCCCTTTTCAATCCCAGAGCTTTTCAGATTTCTGTAATGTTGTCTTGGCTGATTCAGCATCCTCATTAGTAATTGCTTGCATTAAACAATTATGAAAACATTGGAAGATATCAAGACAAATGCTTGTCAAAATAAAAATTTCGAAATTAAAAATAAAATGAAATAAAAAGCCAGCTGTCACTGCGCATCCCCAAGCTCCCATGTTATTTTGCTGATTCATTTATCAGGTTACACATTAAACAAACATCTTTTTGAAAGGCCTTTCTAGTGCAAAATAAATTGACTTGACACATAAATTGTTCCCATTTTGCAGCTTTTCTGAGAGATTAAATCTTGTTGCCAAAATACCGAGCATTAAAAAAGACAAAAGAAAAGGAAACAACAACAAAAATAACCCAGTGAGGGAGTGAGGAGACAGACTTGCTGCTTTCCAACACCCACGGGTCTGCCCAGGAATTGGGATCTTCAAGCACGCTCACATTTCAAGCTGGAGAAACACTTTTTCTAAGAGAGCAGATCCATTGCAGCGACAACACATTGATTTATGAGCAGCATATACAAAACCAGTGTTTTGGTTTGTTTGGTTGCTTTTTGCAATAAATAGTAACAAAGCGGTGGTCAAGAGTTCCTTTGAAAAATCTTTCCCTTAACTCTCTCACAAGAATTGAAGCTGCAATATGAATTTCTGGTTATCTGACCACTGTTTCACTGTACCAGAAGATCAACGCCACAACTGAAGGAAAAGCCCCCAACAGCAGTCTGCATTTTCTGTTCTGCTGTAACACCATCCACATGACTGCTTGTGCTAAGAAAGTCATTATAATAATGCAGCTCATTTCCCTGTTGATCTCAGATGGAGCACACTGATTCGTTACATTAAGCACTCTGCGTTTGCACCAGCAAGGCCTTAGCACTCTCATAGCACTGTTATATCTTAAATATTATGGCCATGATTTGGCTAACCGTCTTCTAGAAGGAAAACAACTTCATTTGGTACAATGAATGCATTTCTGCTTTTTATTTATTTTGAATAAAAGAGTTTATAATTCTTCAAAACATTCAGCTTTAACTACTTATCACTTATCTATATACTTCAAGTAATTTAATTTGCAAAAATGCTCCCACTGTTCCTGGACTGCTGTTTGGTTCTCATAACTTGGTGAGACATCACACTGCATACTGTATATTTCCTATTCCATTTATCCCAATACCTTCATACATACCTGCTCCTTTTCAAGCACTATTTATCATAGATGCTGATATAATCAGTATCTTTTCAAATCAATTCATTCCCTGCTCATGTAGATAAACATATTAATCTATACACGTGAACCACATTAATAAGAATCCTTAATGCTTCCTTCTTGGTTATTAACCAATTATACATTACTGACTCTTTTTCATTCTGCAAAAATTGAAATTACGAACGAGAGTTGTGACAGCCAACTTAACCATCTAGCACCATCTTGAGGTTAAACTGATCTTGACATTCTAAAATAAATGGATGCTGCCTGATCATGACCTAACCAGAATTCTAGAGTATTGTATAGAGCTCTAGACTGTTTTCTAATGGGAATAATAACAATAATAATCAGTAATAAGACAAACATCCTGCAGACTTTTTACTCCTTTCTTGCACTGACTTTAAGATAGTACTGTAGGCAATTAAGTTGGACTTGTACTCCAAAGGAAATCTGAGCTACTACACATTTTTATTTTGAAACCCTGCTACGCAGTGTACTCAGAAGTGAGTTAAGTAAAGTTCTAAGGTTAAGAATGCATTGACAAGTTCTCCCATAAACACTTTCTGTTTCCCTTGAGATTCATTCTGTAGTTTATTTCTGTACAAAAACAAACATTTACCAAGTATGCCTTCTTTTAGAGGATACTGGGCCATCCTGATACAGCCATCTAGTAAAATCAATTTCTTTCTAAATGAAAATATCTGGGTATGACAGGGTAGGATATTTCAGAGTTTTGAAGCATAATGAAAATGTCACATCAAGCTACTGAGTTGCATGCTTTTTCTCTGCTCACCTCGTGTTTGAAGCTGATCATGACACTGGAACCGATCTGAAATGATGAGTGTGGCACAATTATGGCTTGGAATGGAAAGGGGAAGAAGGCTGGGATTTCTTCAAAGAAGCCAAGCAATGGGAAGAAAACTGCTGACTTTCTTTGAATAGGTATAGATGTAACAAAGTTTCCAATTTTATGAAAATATGTATGTGCAACCCTTCCCATTCATGTTAATTGAGGGGCTGAGATATAAATTGGTTGTATGCTCATTTAAAACTGATTTGATCATGAGCTCTGTGCTACTCAGCTGAGCAACCTAATGAAGCTGATGGGCCTGTCACAACAATTTGGGTAAATACAGCCCCAGTTTAATAAGCATCTTATATGGCAATATTCACTCATACAGTCTTTGCTGTGTTCACAGTGGCGTGTTGGTTATCGTGTTTAGAGACTCAGCATCAAAAAAACAGTCAATATTTTCATTAAGCTGAGCATTCAGGAAAACTACAGAATCTAAACTAGTTTGCCCCTATTAAGGTCGCTGGAACATTTAGGACTCAGAAGAGTGTGAAAAAAAATATATGATTTTCATAATGCTTGGTATTGGTACTTCATACACTTTCTTGTTCTGCCTCAAAACTTGCCAGCAATTGCAGAGTGAGGAAAAAGTGTGATGTGAAATTCACTTGCCCTTCTTAAAGCATCCACATAATGTTCAGTTCTGCAGACAGGTGACATCTCACTGAACACAGAAAAACCTAATCACATGTGAACTCATCTACGTACTCACAGCACATCAACCTCCTAATGTAATTGTTGTACTTTTTCCTTCATAGCTCTGTGAAAGTACCTATCATCTGCAGGGACACAGTTAAGACTGGAATACTGATCTTGCCAAAACACTCCAACTTCCAACAGTATGGCGTGTGTTTCACATCAGTTTAATGTGAGTTTTAACTGGACTTTTTCCACAGCAAAGATAATTGCTTTTTGTAAATGAATTACAGCCACTGTCAGCGACAAGGAATTGATTTAAAGTCAATGTTGATGGTAACAGCTGTATAACAGAAAGATAAATGCAAAGCAAATGCATAACAAATATACACCATAAACAATAACTGATATGGGTACCCATCAGATGATCCTTTCTAGGGAATTCCAACCTTGGAAGCAAGATATCTTTTTCTGTAGATAGCAGATAAGTAAGGCAAGGGAAGCAGAAATCCTATCTGCTGCCCACTTCCACAGGTTCTGGAAGTCCCACCAGGATTGGTGACAGTGCTGAGAAAACTGAGCAGGCTACCACTGCCTTTTATATATCATAGCAAGATATGCAATCCGCAGGACAAAAACAAAGACTTTCAAAGAAAACACAACTCTTACTTGATCTCCATAAAATCACTGAGAAAGTGTCCCAGACACTACTCTTGTGACTGGGAAAATCAATGCAGAGTTAGACACAACCCCAAGGCAGTCCTCCCTCCCTTCTCCCAACACAGTAAAACAGCTACTAGGTTTAAAGGAGCAGCAGATATGAGGCAAGATTAATTGAATGGCACCAAACATTCCCCTATCTATGGATTTGTCAAAGTATCTGCAGCAGCACTCCAAACTTGCAAGGGACAGTATTAAGGGAAATTCCTTACATGAAAACTTCTTTCCAAAGCAGCTTTTCAAAACTTCATGTAAATAATAAGCAAAGGTATAAATGCAGTGACATATTCTGTCTGTAATTGCCTTTCCTGTTAATTTACGCCACACTCAGAGGGCATGGAAGGAGAATGTGGCAATACTCCAGATAGTAGCAGGTCTAAAACTTCAGACTGAAATGTGGATCTGGATCTCCACACAGTCCCTCCTGCAACTTATGGCTTGAAAGATAACACTGTCTAGAAACGAGATCTATTTCTGGTTCTGCTCCGATCTCCTTTTAACTCCTACACACCGCCTGGCTCCCTCCCTCCCTCTTCTATCACATCAATAAAGGCTGTATATCTTCCAGAGCACCAGCAGTGATTGCATACAACGCTGGAGAACAAACAGGACCTGGCCTCCTGAATCACACAGATACTTGGACTAGTTTGTCACAACCCCCACATATTCAGACCTGTTTTTCTGACTGCATCATAGAATGGTTTGAGTTGAAAGGGACCCTTTAAAGGTCATCTAGTCCAACTCCCCTGCAGTGAACAGGGACACCTACAGCTCAGGTTGCACACAGCCCTGTCCAACCTGACCTTGAGCATCTCCAGGGATGGGACGTCGACCCTTCTCTGGGCAACCTGTGCCAGTGCTTCTCCAACCTTATAGTAAAACACTTTTTTCTTATATCCAATCTGAATCTCCCTGCTATTAGTCTGAAACCATTTCCCCTTGTCCTGTCACAACAGACTCTGCTGAAGAGTCCATCCCTTCCTTCTTACAGCCCCACTTTAGATACCGAAAGGCCACTCTCAGGTCTCCCCGGAGCTTCTCTTCTCCAGGCTGAACAGCCCCAGCTCTCAGCCTCAGTGCCTCCTTATCCCACCAATGCTGTAGCTTATGCCTGAAGAAGCTAAGGAGAGCACAGACACAGACACTTAGAGACCAGCCCAAATCACAGCGTTACTGCGCTTTACTTGACATTTGTTACCTATTGACATTTCTTGGTTATGTCCATGCCATTCTAATTCTTTACTAATTGCTCAAATTAGACTTCGAAGATTGAAATTAGTTCTCCTTTCCAATTAGTCTTGTTTCTTCAATGCACTTGACATCCAAAACACCAGCCTGGCTGAGTGCTTTAATTCTAAACCATGCCTAATCAGCGCTGTTATGCAAACAGCCATTCTCAAAACAACAAAAAGTTACATGAGACAATAGAAGCTTGCAGCACCCCGGCCAGTAGGGTAAAATGCTATCTAGCCTTTGTTGAGATAATTGATTTGATGCTATTATGTTTGCTAAAAGGCAAATGCACCCTTTTACATTGCAGTTTGTCTCTGAATAGGTTACTTCATTTCGCTGAAAGCTTTAGACCGCCTATATTTAGCAAAACAAAAGAAAACGTGTAGGTCAGCTCAAATGCAGGGAACAAAAGGACAGCATTCAAAGGCAGCTACAAGAAAGAGTTCTCACTGCAACGTGCAGCCGGCTTCAAGGAGTGGTGCAGCGGCAACTGAACTCTAACTGGGCTAATGTCTTGTTTGAGCTGGTGGCGATCACACATCGTGGCAGGACAGTCTGCAAAAAGCCAAGGGTTTATACCAGTGCAGAGGCACCAGATCTGTGAGATGTTATTCCAGGATTTTTTTTCCCTTCATTAGTTTTTGATCATCGGTGCCTGGCCACCGCTGGAGCTGAGATGCCAGCTTAATCTGCTACAAGACAGTGTGGCAAGGCTGGCATCAATGGGGAGGCTTATAGCATGTTTCCTGCATATGGTACACCATTCAGTTCCCTGAAAGTTACAGTCCATCAGCCTAATTTAAACATTTGGTTTTTACACAAGGATACCTGACAGAGTTGCAAGATGCATATGATACACAAAAGTCAGATTAGATGATCCAAGTGCTTTTCCCAGGTCTTGAACTCACCCAGATCAAAGGAGTTCTAATGATTTCTTAAGTGTTTAGAGATTTCCATGATACGTAAAGACAGAAATGTCACCTGTTGAATACATTGGCTGCAGTAGTGCATGCAAAAAAAAAAATAATAATAATAATATAACACACACACACACACACACAAAAAACACCCACAACAACAACAACAAAATACAAAACACAAGAGAAATAGATCTAAGTCTGTTGTCATGACACATCTCAAGAAGAATCTCCACTACAGTGAGATTCACTCTGACAAAGGTCACATTTCCAGACTGCTCCTTCAGCTTGCACATTTGAGAGCACCATTCAACTGGAAAGTTACAGAACTGAAGGATCTGTATGCACCACTCCACCAGTTACAAATGCACAAACACATCTGCAGAAGATTGCTTCTAATTAATGCATATTAATAACAACATTACATTTAGCCACATTGATTCAAGATAGCATCCCTATTCAGATATTTCACATTTCGTTGTTAAAGTTGGTCATGGGGTTTTTTTTGGAACTATGTCCAAAATGCTGCTGCAGAAGTGGATAAGCTGGGTCTGATAAGCTGGGTCTGCAACGCAAATCATGACTTCCAGCAGACAGCAGCTCAGACCTTCTCATCATTTGAAATGTCAGATGAAAGTCCAACATTTTATATGAATCTGTAGTAATCAATACTATATGAGGAACAGCAGTCAAGGAGCCCAGATTTTGTTTTATGCTATCTGCAACAAATGTCCTGCCCCAGCACCATTTCAGGATTGCAGTGCAGAGCAATTGGGAGCAACAACAGACCTTTGAGAGGATATCTGCAAGGACTCTTCTCCTCCTAATATCCCCTACAAATGACTGTTCAGTCCTGCCTAGCTGGTACCTAATTGGATATTTGTAGCTAATGAGTATTTTTCTTGCTGACATTACGCTTTTCCACCTCTCACTGAAACTATAACCTTCATAATCTTCAGCTGAAGCCTCTGAGGTGAAGAGCACGCAAGCTGAGGATCAGCTGAGTGTTCCCCTGAAGGAAGCTCTCATTAGCATTGCGCCAAGAACAGCAAGCTAATCACATAGCCATTAATATCACTGAAAGCCCCCTGCCAATTAATTTCACGGAAAGAGATGTATCTTGTGTGCTAACAAAATGCATCAGCTGAAAATATCAGGCTCTTCTGAGAGACAGCATCAAAGGGTGCTTTTCAAATGCCAATTGTTTTCAACGCTCAACTTGAAACAAGTGACAGAGCAGTAGGTATTGTACAACAGGCTTCATGGTTGCCATGAAAACCAAAAGTTTCAGGAATCGCAGCTATCATTAAGATCCTCACTGGCACACTGAGTCTCAGTAGTCGCAGGGTACAAAACAGGAACCCCAGTGGGACCATCTACCCAGCAATGTCAGTGTAGCTGTGTAGGAGGACGGTATTTTGAGTGGAGTTCATGGTAAATCTAGGAGCCTAATAAGGCATAAAAAATGTGTATCATCTATCCTTCATGGGCAAGACTAATATTGTGTGATGATCGTTCCTAAAATGGGTTATGAATTCTGGAATTTAAAAAAGGTTGTGAAAAGCAATAAAACAACAAAATACTTCGGAGCGAGCATATCAAATTAATGTCTGATAATCTCTCCCTGGTGCAGCCACAAGATTTTATTTTTAAGTTGCATTTTTAAAATGTCTCCTGCAAAGAATAAAAGCAGTCAGGATATGATAATATCAAGCAGCCCACCAACTGCAAAAAAAAATCCTTGTCCAGATTTGGAAAAGAAAGAAAAATGATATTTTCAGACCAGGATGCCTTTTTAAACGATAACATGAAGAGAAAAAAATAGGGACTACAGTAGGAGTGGTGCTGAACCGAGCAGCTCCTCCAAACCACCTCAGATAACATTCTGGCATCCCAGAAATGCATCCCCATTCTTTACTGGCCTGTGCAGTGCGACACTAAATGTGTTCCCATATGTAAACCATGGCATCTGGCTTTGATACAGAGAGAAATGAAAAATACGTGTTTCTGAGCTTCAAATGTTTCTGCTGCACTGGGAGATAGATAGCACCATTTCCTGGCTACGAAGGGATATAATTTTCTGAGGATGACTTCTTATTTTCTCTATGAGTAAACAGTATTTCCTGTCTGTACTGGTTTTCCTTTGGCAAAGCATTGGGAGAGAGCTCTCAAAGCTTAAATTTCATAATTCTAAAGGCACAGTAAATAAATTTTTAAACAACAGTCTGTGAAGTCTGAGGATGGCTGACCAAGCTGGAATCTGGTTTAACCTGAAGAGTTTGATTTCTTCCAGAACTGCTGCCTTAAAAGGATCAGAACATCTCCAACAGTCTTTCCCACCTGTGAAATGCTAACAATGTACTGCAGGTTTTAGGCTGTGCATTTCACTGTAGTTTCCTATTGAAAATCTAGCTTATTTTCTGCCTGACATTTATTAGATGTAAGCTACTGTTTCTCATCCTCATCAAGTACAAGAGGTATTAAGATATTGCATTACCGAACAACCACAGAAATAGATTCTACATCTACTTCATAAGCAGAAATTAGAGATTTTCAAAACATATTACTTGCATTTGCAAATATCAGCAAAAGTCTAAATACTATTTTTCAGTGAACCAGAGAAAACCAGAGAAAAGTATAAATGGTCTTGAATGGTCACGGTCAGTGTGATAACAGATACATCATGCAAAAGGGTATAAATGTCTTCTTTTTTTTTTTTCAGACCATGAAGGCAGAGAATGAAGAGGATGCCTGTGCTCTTAATAACAATTTGTAGTTTCTACTGATAGAAAAATGTTGTAAAGAAAAAGGCGTACCTTAAAAGACTGGTGGTATTCTGGAGGACAATTTCCTATATGAAAAGGTTTGCATCGATGTTTTAGGAAATCTATATTAAGCGTTACCTTGAGAGATAAAGACTAATTCCCCCTTCAGCTTAAAAATTGTGATAGCTGAGTTAAAACCAATCATCTTGCTGCATTTTTATGTGCAAGCAATATAAAGTCTGAACCACTGTGCTTTTAAAGAACCAATTCAATAAAGCTAAAAACAATTACAAAGAAGATTGATTGCTGGAAAGAATTCAACAGAAAAGTATGAGTAAGAACAGGTTATAGTGTTATTATTTATCCAAGTGCTACAAAGCAGTAATCAAGGAAACCTACTAATTTTTAGAGTCATTGTAGAGATGAAAGAATCTGTGCAGTAATATGAATAGAATACTTAAACTACAAAAACACAGTAGAACATATAAATCAAGAGGTAGAAAATTGAAAGAGGGGCAGTTAGGCACAGCTAAGAATAATAAGAGCTTTTAGAAACATATGGAGCAACAAAAACAATGCTAAGCCTTTTACTTCAATATTTCAAATGTAAATAGCTTCTGAAAAAACTCAGCCTTTGTTCAAAATTGTCATTATTTATTTAAGAGACTGAATTCAGTGTTTTAGTTATTAGAAGTTCTACACTGAGAGAGCAGGTGAATACTCAACACTTCTGATAATAAGGCCATTAGTTCTGGGGATTGAGGACAGCTAGTGCAGTATTCCAAAATAACGTGCCTAGAAAAGTTAGATTCTTGCCTTCATTCCTACTCTCCTATGCATCTTTAAAACATGCCCCACACACACCAAGTTCAGCTGCTTGCTTTTAAAACTCATAACCACTTGTGGTGGTTTAACAACAATGGGCAGCCAAGAACCACACAGCAGCTCTCCCACTCCCTCTCCTCAGAAGAAGGGAGAAGATATGGTGAAAAAACAGCTTGTGGGTGAAGATAAGGACAGGGAGAAGGGTCACCAATTACAATCACAGGCAGACTGCAATAGGGGAGATTAATGGAATGTCTATTGCTTATACACCAGAGCAGTGTGAACTAAAAGCAAATAAAAAACCACCTTTCTCATCATTTACTCTTCTCCACTTCCTTCATACAAGCAGCAAGAACGTGGAATGCGGGTTGCCATCAGTCCATAGCACTTCGTCTCTGCTGCTCCTTCATGGTCACTCTCTGCCACTGCTCCAGCGTGGGATTCATCCCACAGGATGCCATCCTTCCCTAACTGATCCTGTGTGGCATTTCTACAGTCTGCAGCTCTTCAAGAACTGCTCCCGTGTGACATGGGGCAGCACTGGGCTCTGCCCACAGAGGCCGCCCCTGCAGCCCTCCATCACCAAGAGCTTACCATAGAAACCCAATACATCATGGTTTCAAGACACTGAGGAGACAATGCAACATAACAATTTTGTTGCCATTTTAGTATTATTTTGTTGATGATGGATTATTACTATTACTGATTCTTCATTTGTCTCTCTTCTATGATATCACTCACTGCTATGAGAATAGGATTTATCAGTCTAACTGATGTAACTTGCTTTGGAGAAGGAGAGAATTTATTCTCTGGAATTAGAGGCTGTCAAGGAATGTGAGAGAGGAACTGTGAAAATAAAAGCAATCACTAAAAAGTCTGTTTTTACCAAGAAACATAACTGTGCAATCTCCTCAGTAGTGTTATTGCTTTCTCTTAGGTAAACTGTTTCACGACAGGTGGTGATTTTTTTTAATTTTTTTTTTTCCAATCCTGTAAGCAAACAGCAACTACAAACAAAATTGCCCCCTGGGAAAAGAAATCCGAGAATAACAAATTCAAATGAGATGGGAGATGTGACAGCAATTCTCAGTGCAGGTTAGGCAATTATGAGACAAGGAACATAAAAAGTTTCAGAAAGGGTATTTCCCTTTTTCTTATTTCCTGCTTTAGATGGTTACTGCTTGAGCCTTTGCATTACTGAACTCAGTTTAATTACTAACATATATTTTGAGGTGCAGAGCTCTCCACAGGAGATATTTGTTCCCTTTGCAAGGCACTCTGGAGACTTATAAGTGCAAGTACTATTATCAGTGTTTTTCTCTAGATACCCAGTGAAGGAATGAGACAATACAGAAACATTGACATGGCATCAACACCTTCTCAATTTATAATAGTCTGTTATCTATTAACTTTGGTATTCAAACAACAAGCCACAATGCTCTTCCTCAGGAAGTTCAGTAGGTGGAGAAAATGCTCACATCTGGCAAAATATTTGTTTGCAATTACATTCTTCAGGAGATAGGAGCATACCACGGAGCCACGGTCCTTCAACTATATATGAATGAACTGCATGGTTTACAAAGTGTCTTCCCCATGGAAAAGAAGACCTTGTATCATAACCACCACATTTTCTCTGTTTCTCTAGCTTTTACACAAACTCAAGTCTAATCTCAGCTCTTGACTACATATACAAATTATTCATTTCCTTTGTTAAAGAGCTGTGAACAATTCAAGTAAAAACTACTTTTAATTGTCCCGTACTTTATCCAAAGCACAAAGGAAAAGGTCAGAGTTTTGTGAATACATTTTCCTTCTATTATTTTGGAAATGTACCCATTTCGGACATTTGAGAACATAAATTCTCTTCAGATGAACAAAATCAGGTGTGGGAAGGGCTTAAAAAGCAACAACCACATTGCCATGCAGCTATTCATGGCATTGTCAGTGAGGAACAAGTATCAGCCTTGCCAGCCCAGGAAATATTGCACAGTTGCAATTTTGGCAGCCCTCACTCTCCAGTTAAGCCTTTAAAAGCAAACTGAACAGAAGGTAAAATACAGCAAAGCATGTGCAATTTATTGAAATGACATAACTGGCAAACTCTCCTTCAGAACAACATGGCAAAATATTCCAAACCTGATACAAAAAGGCCTTTTAGCCAGAATGAGTATGGCCTGAAGAGATGGCAACAAAGCAATGGAGAGATTTAGCTAACTATTAGCTCCTTAAGTAGGCCTAGAACACTCTTAAAAGCCAACTCAGGACAATCTTTGTATTCCTCCAGCAAATGAACATTCTGCATTTCCTGCAGAGCATCATTCTCAAAATACCCAAGGGGCTTTGGCTGCCTTTACCATGAATGGTGAAGAATTGTGATTTCTGTGTAGAACAGTAAGTAGAGTTTGGTTTTGCTACTCAGCTACTTGATGACTCTTCTGATCTCTCCTTCCAACCACAAAGAGTTGGTTCTTTGGAAGTTGTTACACTTAAAGAAGTCCGTATCATTACAGCCACTGTAGTTAAAGCTGAGGCAAACTCCTCTTTTTTTCATGCTTTAAGCTTTTTTTCCTAAAGGACAAAGCAGAGGACTCTTTTGTTTTAATAACTAACAGATTAATACTGGTGTTCAAAAGCAGAGTTTCCTGGGCAAAGCAATACATCTTAATAAACTACCTGGTACCACAGGAGAAAAGGAAACGGGCTGTCATGAGCACAAAAGGGAAACAATGAAAAGATGGGGAAAGTTGTCCAGATTTCAAATATATGAGCAACTTCTTTCTACATGCTTTTTTTTCTTTTGTAACCTTAAATACTCACAAATGGAACAATACTTTCCTGTGTATTTATTCTCAATGTTTTGAACATTAGCATTTGCTTTTTTCTAACTTAATCAGTTAAATGTTGCTAAGGCATTTTTGAAAACAGGGTGAGATCTAAATCATCTACTTCAATCTGTTTAAATGCATACATATATATATATATATATATACACATACCTACATATATACATATTTGCACCAACATTGCACAAAGTTTTTAAGATAACCTAAACATATTAGATGTTTAAACCTCATTAGTTCCAACTTGCTCAGGCACTTTCTAAAATCCCACAAGATGTTCACATCTATCATGAGATGAATAAATAATTTTTGGCAGGCTGTTCCTTAACTGAATTTGAAAATTTCCACAGGAGTAATTTTAGTCTCTGTAGACCAAAATAGTTTTAAAAAAAAAAAGCCTGAAAAACTAGGTTGCTAGAGTTGCCAGTCGGTATCACTATCTATGACAGGCTTTATTCTCCCCTTGAATCCTTCCGTCTCTTGCATTGTCCAACACAAGTTGGAGGGTAGAGGGAAGATATAACTTCTGCTCTTATTTTTTAGCAAGAAGAAATAAATGATGAAAATAATATAATATAATTTTAATTCTCTGGAACATTGACAGCTTGATGTTCCTTTTCTTGAACTATCATCTGTTGTAACAAAAAATTTGCTGCATTCTGAAAAGAATAACAAGAAGGGGTGAAGCCACCTACATCTGGAGGTCTATGACCAAAAGCTGTTCAGAACGTCACACTGAGGTACGTCTCTGTGTTTATCTCACCCGTACCCAGTAACACTGCTTACTACAGGTTGGACACAACCTTCTCAAAGGAGTCTGGTTCAGGATGCATACAAATTTCCCCAGAGTTGTTTTGTGAAGTTTCAAGTCACTTCAGTGAGTTGAATGGTTCTTGAGTCCACAGTGCTTTATTTAACATTTTTCATTCGGGACTGCCTTTAAAGAGAAGGGATGATATGACTTACTATTCTAGCAAAAAAGTGGGGGGGAAAGCAAGTATTTAAAAGCAAGAAACGTGTATCATTTACTGGAAATAATTCTGCTAGAGCCAGCAGAATTGAAGAATCAAAATCTCTATTTTATTGTGGGTTTGGATGCTGACAGGAAAGAGAGGCAAAGCACCATGAAATACATAAAACAACAATTAGATTACAGAGGCATAAATTTATCTCTCTGGACCTCATCATATAGTTCAAGATTGCATATGGACAGATTTGAGTGGATGAGCTCCATAGGAATTAATGGTAAGTGCCAAAAGGCAATCAGATGCCTTCCATTTAATACTGTATTCTATAATGCTTTATAGAAAAATTTTAATTAATCGTAAAAAGCAGTCAGAAAATTAAGCTTACTAGTATGTGATGATTAGTAAAATCCAGAACAATCTGTACGCTGTAACCCTACTCAGCAAAAACTCATCACCACAAAAATTTACCCTCTTTCTTAGCAAGACTAACATAATAGCCTAACAAAAGAGTTGTGTCATATAGGTAAATCCAAAATATGCTCTACACCACTACGTATACATGTTTATACAATAATCTTGTGCTTCAATTTCAAAGCATGATTAATCATATTTATTACAGAATTGCTGATCATTAGGTGGGATAAACTACAGTAGATACTGTGCAAATATCTTATAGATCATGCTCTGGAGAGTTACAACTGATGCATGGTCAAAGCAATTGATTAACACTAAAGGAAAAGTACAATGGACTCATAGATTTGGAAGTTAATTCTGTGTGATCCATACTTTGTATAGTTTGTAAGTATTCCTATTTAATTTATATAGGGACTGCCTACCAGATGTTCAACTGCAGAGACCACAGGCTTATTTTTCTTCCAAAAACAAAACAAAACATTTCACTCTGATATTGATCCTCTTCCCCAGTGTATTCTTATGACATTGACCTACAAAAATACTCTTGGACTCTGTTTGCTCTGAGCAGTCTCTGCTGGTCAGGGTATGAATTCCTGTTCCCACTGGCATGCTTACCTTTTTTCCTTGCAGAACAATTTCTTCCAGCTCCTACTACAACTGGGAAGAATTCTTATGCTTAATAAAGAGCTTCATGATCCCTAATGCTTTCAACTCCTACATTTAAAAAGTTTTTCTGAGACAGATATAAAAATACAGGATTGGTATTATGCTTATCTCAGATATATAACAATGCTTCTGTTAATTCACTAATTTGCATTATGATTATCGCAATAAAGATTAGCCAAAGCTCAGGTTTGGATTCAGAATGAATAATACCAGAAAGCTCTAAAGACCTCAACATATCATACTGGGTTTTTTGCAAGAGATCAGCCTCTGGTATAATTCTTCCACCATTTTGAGTTAAATTCTCATAAGAGCAACTCTTCATAGAATATTCCAGCTAAATCTGAAATGAAGTTCAGAAACAGATCCTTAGACCATTTAACTTTAGAAATCACATGAAACTGAACACAAACCAGTCAAACCTAACCTAAACATCTGTAATCAAAGCCAGTTCGCAAACAATATACTGTTTGAAGTAGTACTTTTTCGACTTTAACTGATACCATCTAATTCAAAAGGCTGGAAAAAATTAACAAGATCTCTATGCTTCTAAATTGATATCTGCTCTGCAGTTTTCAGTTCATTTATCTGTGATGCTCACATCTAGTTTTATATCTAAATGACAGCAAAAGAAATATATTATATTTTAAATAAAGTATATTCCATAGATGTTGTGAACCAGTAATTTAAACATGAAGTATAAGTACACAGTATTTTCCTTGATGTTTCACCTCTTCTAAGGCTTCGTAGCTGAAGGAAGGAAAGCTGCAGGTTTCTTCCTGCCTCGCTGAGCTATGATACAATAAGGGAAGAAATTGCAGTTCCTGTCTCCTTAATGTTTCCTTGAACTCATAAAATGAGTGTTTCTGTGAATATTCCTGAACTGGTATACAAATTATGTATACCAGCCATAAATTCTACATGTTTTCCTATGGCAAGCACATGAAATCCTACTGATTTTGCTCATGGTATTAATAGCAAAGCTTGATTTTTTTTTGTCTCAAGACTTAGAATAAGTCAAAACCAAGAAGAAAAACTAGCATTTTTTGTTGTTTTGTTCTCTCTCTCAGCACAACTCCATTTTACTGGAGCCTTAGGCATGCTGCAGCAGAAAACGATGAAACATTTGTAGAAAATCAAAACAATTCATCAGTGATTTCAAGTACATTTGAAAGTTTCCTTTTGTTCAGGAAACTCTCTAGGTAGGATTTTTCTAATCCAGAAAGCTGCTTTATGTCATGTCACATCTGCTTTTCTCTGTTCTTTCTCTCCGCCCCCCAGACTATTCATCTGCTAGGTAATAGATTATTTGAGGGCACTGCATCCATCACAGATTGCTGCCATCCCACAGTCCAGGCAAAAATGTATGTCACGATGATTTTATTCAAATGCTTATTGGTGTACTGATAAAAAGCAGTCAAGCAGCCTTTTCTCATACATCCTCCACATGAAAGAACATAGGTTTGACCAGTTATCAGTTAGAATAACTGAAAAAGCAATGACAAATCAATGCATGGATGTAATTCTAACCAGAATTTCTTTTCTGACAGGGAAAGGTTATTCTAGATTACTAAAACATTATAACAGAATATATAACAGAAGGGGTTCTTTATGTTAGAAACTCAGATGAAGAACACAAGAATAACATCCACTGTAATAAGTCATAAAGTAGAAAAATTTAAAAGGCACGAGGCCTCGTCTTTCCCCATATGCATGTAATTTTCCATACCACTACTTTTTATGACTCTAAGATCAACATATGTAGTGTGGCTACAAGTCAAGACTGGTAATCAGGCTTGTTTAATGTCATTAGTTCAGAAGTGAAAGATAAATTCATTGGGAGAACATCTTATATGAATACATAAATTTTTATACAAATACAACAGATGTTAGCTTTGCCTTTTGATCTTCTAATTCTTGTATTGCTTTGTCATTACTACTGCTTAAATACAATTGATATAATTTTTAAAAACTTGTACTGATAGTAAAAGACATAAACCAGCATAAGAAGGCAGAATCTTGCAGGCAGATAACTAAAGAAAAATCAAGACTTTTTTGTACTGGTTAGAGCAACTTTCCTCCAGTCAACTGAAAACAGTGATCTTTTTAAATGTCTGGCCAGTATTCATATGAAAAACAGGAGTCCTTCTGCATATTCACATACTGTTGTCAAGAAGAGACAAAAACACATACATGGGATAGAAGTAGGCTGTAAAATGATGAGGTAGTTCAACATGTGTCAGAGGAAGTACAATTAAGCACCGTTAAAATGTTCTCTGGGCTCAATACCTTATGAAGATTCTAATTTGGATAGAATGCATCTGCTATCAAGTCATTGTGGATGGCAACGTCCACTATGAAGGTTGAGGCACAATGGCAAACTCAGTGATGCTGACTGGAAGTGAGGTATTGTCTAATAGCTAAACTAGAATCCTAACGGAAAGCCCTTTAACTACCATAAGGATGGACCCTGACTTCTTCCATTCTTTAGTTTTATGCTGCACTAGTCACTGTCCTAATTGACCAAATGATCATCCAGAATCACTGGATGTGATCACAGAAGTCCCAGTATATAAAAATGCATGAGACCTTAACAACTGTAAAAAAAAAAAAAGTACTGTAAATAATGAATTAATTGAAAAACAAAGCAATTTGAACATAATTCACTGAAATCAATCTTAAGACAAAAAAAAAAACAAAAAACCCAACTAAGAAGATTTGCTAAGGTGTAGAGATTCTATACTGACCATATTGCTAGGATAAGATAATACATTTTTGCAAGGGGTGAAGATGAATCATTCTCTCCTGTGCATGTATTTATATTAACTCACAAACCTATAATACACAGTTAAGGACAAGGTTATGCTAGAGTATTCGTTTGATTTGGTCCACTGGCCAAGCATAATCAGGGTGTAAATCTCGTCAAAACACAGAGAATCACAGAGCAGCTGAAGCTGGCAGGCTCCTCTGGAGATTGAGTCCCCTCCTGCCCAAGCAAGATGAATGAAAGCAGGTTGCCCTGGGCCACATCAAGGTGGGCATGCTTACTCTACTCAATATAACACCAATACAAGTCCTCTCAATTTCAGACCATTTGATATTCAAATGAGTAGTCCAGAATAATACATCTTGTACAATATGAATTAAATGAAAAATCTCTGATTGATGCAACTTTTCCACCTCCATCACTCAGAGGAACTTCAGAACTTGCATGTCAGAATTTAAATACACATATTGGCTTCCAGTATTTTTGTCACAGAAAATTGCTTGGGTTAGCAAACATGACTTTCGGAATTGAAAACACACTGTTAAAAAATGAAAGAGAAATTTCTCTAAGCATTTAAAGGACAAGGATGAGCAACTTTGGATTGTCGTTCTGACAGTTCTTCATGCTCCATGTTCCAGACTGTACCTTCACAGGTGCAAAGGCAAGTTCCCCAACTGCAGCATAGCCAGGACTTGACACACACTCATAAAAACAGAACATCCAGATAATAACACAGCTGGCATTTCGAGATGAAAAAAACCTATGCAGGTTTTCAGATGGCAGATGCTGACTGCGAAGTTTATAAATCAACATCTAACAAACATACATACTGCAGAATCCTTGAATTTCACCTAATCGTTTTTTCTCACAAAACTACTTTGGCTAAATCTAGGGGGGCAGCTGGGGCTGCTACCACTACAGTGAAGTGTTGCATTTTCTCTGAAAATGTGAGACATTCGTGAAACTGATACAGCACGAGAAATAGTTCAGGATGACTAACTCTGGTAGCAGCATCAACTCAATCAGAATTTTGTTAGTCAAAAGCAACAGAACATAGTCCAGACACCACCTCTGCTCTCTAGAGTTCCTGTTCAGCTCATCAAGAGGCTTGCAAGTGTATTTATGGAATGCAATGAGACAAATCCTGCTGCCCTTTTTCTAGATCAAGGGTCAGCTACTGATTTGCACCAGATCAGCTGATGCCAGATTGGATCTCTTTCAGCTGACTTCAGACTACCTGTACCTAACTCTTGAGTAGACTGACAAATTCAGCAAAAACAGGCAGCTAATTGCTTTGATGGGAAGTGATACAGCCCAGGTAGATGTAGAAACCAGATAGGTGCATCTGCCCAATTCTGATGCAAGGACCTGTCTTAGACTTACACATTTAGCATTAAAATCACAGTTTAGGCATGGATTTTTTTTATTATTTTTGTAAGTAATGAAGGAATTGTACCATTTAATTATACCATTTCCTGTATTTGACATGTTGATGTCCCATCCTCCCTCATTGCTTCCATCCTCAGAAACTCACACATCTCGTTTATTATACAAACAGAGAAGGACAGAAAAGTCATTTGGTGTTATAATCATATAAATGTGTCACTAGCTCTGAAGAAGAATGCCTGACTGAAGGCCAAGAATGCCTCTGCTTCCAGGGATGATGAGGTACTTTGCTTTTAACAACTACTTTAAAGTCTTTTGAAATGACTGGGACGATTACAGTTCTGGCAAGCACTCCACAATTGCTTGCCATCAACAGTTTGACACCAGCACAGTGGCCTTCATACTTCCATGATCTTAGTGATTATTCACGTACAGATGAGATGTTGCTTGGTTAATTACAGAACAGACAGAGCCAAGAAAAGGAAGAAAGATTTCCTGGCATGGCTTAATATAGAAGATATGGCACATGTGACACGTGTAGGGGTTTGGTGGTCCTCTCTCTTCCTATCACCTGTTTATGACTCAGGTACTGGGATGAGAGTTATTACCAAGGCAACAATCCTTATGTGTGTACACACCACTGTCATCCTGTGCTTCTACATTATGGGTAGTAATGTCATGCACTTGCATTAACATCACTTAAAAGTTGCAAGTTTTCTAAAGTGGATCCTGAAATAACAATTTGAATCTCATTCTGAAAACACATCCACACTCTGGAAAGCCAAAATTGCTGGTTACCCAGCGTTGAATTCAGGCAACATTACAGAAGGATACCTGAGGTATACCTGACTACCCTTAGCTATGGTCTTTCTTGCTTCTGCCAGCATCCACACATACCAATCCATAACAGAGAGGAGGGTTCTGCTGAGGAGCCACTGAAAGGGCTGAGGGCTGCTGCAGGCGACCATGTGCTCCTGTGATGTAAAGCCTTTCAGCCACTGGGATGTGCATCTGCCCTCAAGTATTCAGTCCTGTTTGCTGTCACAAGTGGTTCGTCTGAAAACATCTGGATCAACTGCTATAGAAGTGAGCAAGAACACAGCAATTTGATTTTAACTATGGAAAAGCCCCACCGAGTATTTCTCCTGAGTGCACGGGACTAAGTTTATATGCTTTAGGGATGAGTCATTTGTGTGGCTTTGCTCTTACCAGGTCCTTCAGACTCTTCCTTTGGGATATGATGCTCATTTCACCTTCTAGAAGTTACTCCAGAGAGTCAAGCCAGTAACCTCTATGTGCCCCAATCTTGTCTTCCATACATGCAGCGCAACCTCAAAATGCAGCTCCTGGGTGCACTGAGAGATTTATGCAGTTAATACAAATGCACTTTCTGTTGGGAAAAACAAAACCAAACCAGAAACACACACACAAGAGAAGCAGCAACAGTGGCAATAACACCAAATTTGAGTCTGTGGGGAGTCTGAAAAGGCACTTCTACATGTTTATACTTTGAATAATTCAGGGCACTATACAAGCTGCCTCTGTAACACTAGGACATTGGGTTGTTAACATCATTCTTTCTGGAGACATGCATTATAGTTCTGTGGAAGTCTTAAGAGTGCTCTGGCAACGTTTACCAACTAATGCTCTGGTGCAACACAATCATAAATGATTATTTTATTTGGTTAAGCCATCAGAGCACACAGTATTATGGCAGAAAAGATTTTCCAAGGGAAAGTTTAAAACAAATTAAAAGAAAACAAACAGATTTTAAAATTAAAGTTTTCCCTTTTTAACTCATGCTTTTAAAGTGAGATTGACAGTGAAACATGGAAGTACAGGTTAAAGGAGGATGAAAATACAATGTAAAAGAAGTGACAATGAAGTAGTGACTGATGAATGTCTTTTGATCAGTCAAGAAAAAATTCAATTATTTGCAGGGCTGATGACTTCCCACTTCACAGCCATATTGCACCAGTCTTTAATAGATAATAACAACAAGCAAGTCTTCTTTTTGTATAGATTTAGTTCATCACGAAAATGTCAATGCTGCAGAGATGCCTGCAGAGTTAGTAAGCACTGCAGTAATGGTCCACAAGCCCACCTAGTTCAAAGTGTCAGAGCAGAGTTACCTCCTTCACAAGCACTTTATTTTTGAAATTGATTCCTTCTATCTTTATGGATTTCTTCAGTCAAGGTCAGTGCTTTCATTCTGCAGCCAGGAATAGGCTAGACAATAAAGTTGCAGAAATTAATTCATCTAAAAAGATGCGTGTCATTGAGATTTGAGAAGAATAGAAGTCTCTCCAAAAAATTGCTGAGTGTAAATATCATCCTTTCTTTACTCAGCTCTGCAATATGCGTAAACTTGGAGAAGCAGTTTAAAGGTCACATACTTGTGTATATCAGATGTGTAAGTCTACTGGTATGCAGTCCAACTCTCACAATAAATTCTGTGTGGCTAGGACTCTGCTGTAGAACCTCATTTCAGTCTTTACCACAAAGCCCTCTGAAATGTTAGGATTCATGTTTTGTGCTTCACGTTTTTGTTCTCACTAAACATATTTCAGTTAGTTCTAGTCCTGGGTTCTGAAATAAGGAATGTTGTGGAAGCAATAACCTGACATGATACAGCTATTTACATTTTGTGTAAACATGTCATATAGGAGTGCAGCAGTCCCCATGATCTGGAGTGTAGTTCTCTGAAACATCACTATCAAATCCCATGAGGTTTAGAAATAATATCTAAGGAAGGATCTAGAAATACAGGTGTCAGGAGACAGGCTTGGATTTGCTTCACTTTACAGTGTTTCAAAGACCCAAACATGGTTCCACTAGATCTATGCAGCAGTTACTTTCAGCCTCACCAGTTTTTCCATTAACTGGATTTATACATCATAGTTTGTATTACAGAAGTGCTTCAGCAAGTTAAGATTATTAAATTGTGCAATGCTTATTGTGCATTCTTGCTCTGGTCCGTACTATTCAGCCACAGTTCTGCTGAACAAGTCAAAAGGAGCAGAAGACCTATTTGTGCAACAGTGCTGCTGTGTAGATCCTCAATAAATTGACTAGGCTTCCATTTCAATCAAGCATTGTGCACACGTTGCAAAATATTATGTGGGACATCTTCTGAATCATCTTGCTGTCTGCCTCTTTATACAAAGACAACCAACTTATGACAGTACCAGCCTACTTAAAGATGACAAAGATTTGCAGATACTGAAAAATGCTGATTAATAACAACAATAAACAGTTGAATAGAGATTGGAATAGATCACCACTCAATTATGACAATGATAACAAGAACAACCAATAATCATAAAAGGCTGATATACTTCAACTGTGATCCCTTTCTCCCTTCCACAAGGCAATTTACTTGTACCACTGAAACTTTTGGCTGTGTGTGATCTGTGCAGGATGAGGCTCACAATCAAGCTGAAAATTAAATGAAATAAGTACTTTTGTGCTAAATCTGCCAAAATCAGAAATGTATATTCTGATTGCTAATGCATAATTATCGTATTAGACTTAATGGATGTGATTTTGGGACTCAAGAAAGCTGTTTAGGTGGGTTATGTTACAATAAATAAATATAATATTTTTGTATCTAGACACATACTATCTTCAGCATGCTAATTAGAAAATGGGTAATCATCTAATCATCTTCATAATCTGCTATTAAAAGGTAAGACAGGATATCTCAGCAGGAATTTTGTGTGATTTTGTGTGGGGCTTTTTCAAGTTTTCAGCATGATCTTTTTTTTGCAAATTTGTATGAGTATGACACACAGAATGAAAGAGCATTGAAAACAATTACTGTTTTACCACCAAGAGTCTCAACGGTTTTCCTTGCTATTATTCATAAACTTCTTTTCCTATTGCTTTGAAAATACCTCACTGAAGATACTGTTGAGTAACTAAAAGAGGGAGAAGGTTTTATTGACTCCACCAACACTTCACAAAGCGAGCATGTTAAGATATCAACATTAAACAAAATGAATAAACTGCTTTCACAACATTACCAACAAATCAAGTTTTCTGTGTTTCAGTATTATCTTGAATGAAACTTGGGAAAAAAAAAGTTTTTCAGTGTCCTGCGAGGTCAGCTACAGAATATGAAATACCATTCTCTGGAAGCAGGGAATGGATATTTCTTTCCATATCGTTTATTTATATTTGCCTACAACTGCATCCTTAATGAATACATCTACCAATAGCATTCAGAGGGGAGTCAAGGTGAAAGCAAACAGGAAATGAAACCACTCCATCTCTTTCAGTTTAAGGTCTAGGGAAATAATAATAACACATGAGCACTTACAGCTGCAGTACGATGGGCAAGATGAATGTAGGGTATTGCCTGGAGCAGTGAGACCAGTTGGAAAGAACTGATGCTCACAAAATGTATGACAACTTAGTAATTAAAAAAAAGAAATAAATATTTTAGGCAGTGCAAGACAATGAATAAGAGGTCTGAGAATACACAAAGGGTACAATGCAACTCCAAACAGAAACAGTTCTCTCATTGGGCACACACAGCACTTCATGTTGCAGATGCAGTGGTGGACAGGGTGGCATTCACCACCCCCAAATTGCCAGAAGTCCTTTCCCTCATTCACTTTCCATTCTTCATGCAGCCCCTTGTGACACACTGCTTTTTCATGATGTCAGTCTCATTTTCACCAACATCTCCCTGCTTCCTTCAGCTCACCTCTTTATCCAGAGTTACCTGCCAGCCTTGTACCTGCTGAATGGTTATTTAACTCGCTATCTCTAAAGTGTGGAATATGTAATTTAGCATTCCCACGATGCCTGGCACAACAGAGCTGTGCAGATTCACTGACAGCTCTCTCACATAGATGATATCATTGCAAAAAAAATTTTCATCCTCTGCAAAACAGGATGCTCAACTGAATGAAATGCAGAGGTGTATGGAGCAGAGAGCAGGTGTTCTGTTCACACTGAGAAAGAAATCAGTCTCAGTCTGGAGGGAAAGCTGAAGTCAGTAAGACTCTTAATTTGTTCCTTTGATACGTCCTATAATGTCCAAATTGAATTTGGAAGCTGTATTTTGTGTCCTTTGTAGCACTTATCCAGTACTTATCCAGCACTTATTTTTATAGGCTAAAAAATGGCCATCATTCAGGAATTTTAAAAAGAAGTCGCACATACAAGATTCAGTTTTCCCTTCCGCCTCCTCTCCTTTATGCCACTGTGCTACCCTACGATTACTGAAGTCCCTAAACACTTTTGGAATACTTCAGGCACAGGAGAGGCTGTCACTGAAGTACTGCCATGTGAGCTGTTCCTAAATTCTAGTAACCTCCCCTGCACCATCTGTCCGGCTGCAGCTAAGGGTGTTCTGGAGGGAAGGAGGAAGGAAGGGCACTGATGGGAAGACCTGCCTCAGTGCAGGAGCCACAAAGATTCCCCAGTAACAATCCCTGTGTGCAGACACCTCAGAAAACACCAAGAGTTCTTCGCACTGGAAAGTTAAATCATCCTGTATTACAGTTTATAGACACTTGGCAGTAGTCAGTACAGGTTAATGGAATACTTTCTATGCAAAACACTGTGATCCGAGAGCTAACAGGTGCAAAAATCTCATGCTTTGTGCCTAAAGCCAGAATGTTTATTTCTCAAATGTGATTCCACCCTGTCTTCTATGCTGGGACAATGGCATTAAGAAAGAACTACAGTGGATGTCCAACATCTACAGCAATCCAACCTCCTGCCAGAGAGAAGCTGTGCCAGTGTCATGCCTAGACAGCAGTAAGACAGGAAAGGTGATGTAGAAGGAAGATATTTCATCTTCATATGATGATATGATGAAGAGTGACTGTTTTCTGGGAAAAAGGTCAAAAGAAGCAGTGCCACTTTATTTGATCTGTGGTTTGCATTCATCCATTTTCTAATGAAGCCATTCTGCCTCTTTGGTGGGGATTCTGCATGCTGAACACCATCTAAGAAAAACAAACCTTCAAGTGCAGAGCTGAAGTAAAGGTCTTCAATTCTGTAGGCATCTTCAAAAAACAAACAAATAAAGTAACATATGCACATAAGCTTCCAGGCATTTTTGCATAACTTCAAGGATAGTCAGCTAGGAATATGTGTGAATGATAGAAAATGTTTAATTTCTCAGTTATCATTGGAAGAAAACTCTCATGGGGTATTTTATTTGCCTATCTCCAACACTTTATTAAAAAGAGACAGTGCTTAAGACACAAAGCAAACAGATAAGAAAATGTATTCTCCAACCTATCATCTTTTATTAAAAACAAAGAAAAGAGGACAATATCTGTGGCTAGAGAGAGATGCTTGTTTTAATGACTTTGGAAAGACTATGCACAAGTAATGGAAAAATTCCGTTTCCTTTGGGTTATTTAGGAAATGATAGCTATTCATCTGTGCATTTGCCAGTCCTATGATGAAGGGATTTAGAACCAGCATTGATTTTATGCTGGATAAAACAAAAAAGTATCTATCATAGAAATACAGAAGATAACACATCAGAATAAAGAATAATAGTTAATTAAGTCCGTTCCTCCCCCCAGTTCCTCTTTTTCAGATGCTGAGAGATTCTGTAATTACAAGTAACTGTGTAACTTATAGGAAAAAAAATCCATGAAGTTTGTGAACACTGTATTTCACCAAGTGCTATCTTCTGGACAAAATATCTTCCTGATGCTCTCTCCTTCTCTTCCTAAAAAACAATTTATCATCACCTGAGGTCACATCAAACACACAATGTCCATTATAAAGAATGTGCAGGCATCTGAAGTTTTTAATTCAGAAACTTGCACTCACAGGTGAGTCTCCCACGTGTATAGAGGGAAGAAAGGAGTGACCAGTTCGTAGACATTTGTTCTGTTTAATCTTCTTCACTTCACAATAAAAGATGAAAAGTGGAAATATTTTTTAAAGAAAAAGTTATTCACTAGAGTGACAAACTAAGGCATTCGTTTATTTCAAATTCTGGTAATCTTAAATAGCACCAATTAAAAAAACTGATCTAAAATCTGTTTTTCATTCATGATCATTTTTAGGCAAGAGACCACAGTCATTGCTTTTAAGAGAAAGTTGAAGTTTCCTGGACCAGAAAGTATTCCTCTCATCACATCTGCATTCCCATCTGGGCAGACAAGTTACAGAAGTGGCTAACACCATGCAACCATTGTACCAAAGGCAGCCCCAGTCCCAGAGAGCTTACAAGCTAAATTACATTCAATTAAACACATTTACAAGCAGTAATACATATGAAAAAAAGATTAAGCAATATGAGTTGCTGCCAGAAAACTCTAATGTTCTTTTTTCTTGCTGGGAAAAGAGCAGCTCTGTAGCCAAACTCTACTGGCACAGGTAACTGCTAGCACATCACAGAAACGCAGCTGAGTTCGCAGAAGTGCTTCCACCACTTTTCTTCACTGTTTTCAAAAGCTACAGAAAATCTGACCCATCTCCCCATGCATACAGCAGCTGCACTGAGAAGAATCATCATTACTAATTACATGTAATTACCTTATGCATAATTACGTCATTATACAATAAAAGCGGCTCCATTTGCCATTTCAAAAACACTCTTATTTTTCTTGCATTTCTTCTCCCTTTCCAGTGTTTCAATTCAAAAGCATCAGCAACTTCCCAACTCCTTCACCTTCCACCTTCTGGTTACGCGGGTTTCATCCTTTTCATTTCTTCAACAGAGATGAATGTAAAATACAAACTCTTTGAAAAGCTGAGAAAACCTCAGCATTCACCAGCCATGGGAAACCTATTTCTAGAACTAAAAGCTTATAAAACTAAGGGCAGCTTTTGTCCTAGATAAGTGCACAATTTCTACTTAAACTTCATTTATGTTGTGCAGCTGGATTTTTTGTGAAGCATTTAACACAGTGGAAGAAACGAATGCCTTGGCAACGTATGAATGTAGTAAGTGTTGTTCCCTGCTTCCAGGCAGAGTCAGACAAGTTTTGTAGAGTGTCAAAGCCTCTGGTTTCAAGAGGTTGCTTTCATGATGAATTTTGCTCCAGAGGAACCCAAACCATTGCTGCCCAGCAGCATTAAAGGATCACTGGTCACTTTATTAGTAGAAAATAAACACCAGCTTTCAAATAATGCAAGACAATGGATTTCTAGTGATTTATAGCCCATTTGAATAATTTTAATTGGACCTTGCTAATTCCTAAGCAGTGGAGCACTGAGAATTACTTCAACAATAATCTAGTTAGAAAAATGGCCCAAGGTGGAACCAAACCGTTAAAATTATACTCCTTCTGGAAATACTTTGCCAGATGCTTAGAAAATAATGCCCATACACAGCTTAATCTCTGGTTATTAGCTGTGCATTTTTCATACATATTATCTTTAAAGAAAAAAACATTCCTGCAGTGACTCTTCAGGTACATTGAGTCTTGATGTGCAAGTGCTGGAATCACACATCTAAGTTCTATAACAAGATACTTTTTCTGAGAAAGCATCACATTGACCACACTTAGGATCAGCTCCTACCCATCTGGGCCTAAACACCTTGATGTAATACAGCTTCATAACTAGTCCCCAAAGACTGCTGTAAGGTCAGCTGGAATAAGAGCTTAAAGAAAGTCATTTACATCAAAGTACACATACATTGTCTTTCTCTGACTTTACCAAAGGAAGAATATGTGCCTGGAAAATCACTGCAGGCTTTTGAGTGAGACAGCAGAGCAGCCTATGCACAGTGCCTTAAGGAGCCATATTCATAGGGTATGGCTCCCGTTCAGCCATATCAAAAACATGAGCAGAGGATTTTATGTCTGTACCCACCCAGTCACACTGCCATGCTCTGATCTCAAATGTCCACATCTCACTTTGAAAATCTTCAAAATCACTTAGACTTTTACGTACATAGACCTTAAGTACATGGAGAGGAGAGAGAAATGTTTTTTTATTTCCTCTGATTCATGTCAGATCATACTGATAGAAAACACACAAATAGACTTTCTTAAATGCAATCACAACTACAGGGGACACAAAAAAAAACACGTCAAGCAAGGTGGTCTCTAACACTGAAACATGTAATCATGAGGGTAATTTAGGAGATAAAAGAGATGGTAAGGAGTTAAAAGCCTTTAAATTTTCTGTGCATTTGAAGGGCGTGGCAATCATAACTTATTTCTATCAATAACTTAACATGTATATTCTGTGATTAATTAAAGGCAAAACTCCTAGATTCCTGCAGACAATAGTCTGGAGCACAACTTCATCTCAGAGACCACAAACTGGTGGTTCATAGTGTCAGTGTGGATAACGGCAGAAATAACTATTGACTTGGAAGATACTAAAAGCTGCAATTACTTCTTCATTTATTCTCATCGCCACGAGGTCACCCAGAAACCAAGAAATACTGTATTCTATACCAGAAAGATGAGCTGAGATGCCACAAAGGGATAAAGTTTCTCATTTGCACAAAGAACACCTGGCAGAGAAGCTGGAAGCCAACAGAAACCCAGCTTTGTTCTCTGTGGTGCAAGCATAAGCCTGCAATCACTAAACTGAGCAATTGGTATAATCCTACTTTTACATCAAGGTAGCAACCTTCCATTCTGAGGGAAAAAAACAAACTAGCTACTGAGGAATATCCCACCTCTCAGCTCTGCCAAATCCTGCCATCACAATGGAAAAGATTCCATGAGCCAGGGCTGACTGGAACATTCCTCTGCCTCTGCTCATGTCTGTCTGGTTTTCTTCAACAAACAGTTGAAATGCTGCTCTCCCCATGTGCTCATCACCCCAAATCAAGTCTAGCATATTATCTAGGATCATTTCTCACTGTCCCCAGACATTATTACCTATTTCCTTACAGGACAACAACCAGAGTTGAAACTAATCCCTTCCCAGATAGCAGCAGGCAGTGCAATCATTATTTCCACAATCCTTGCATGAGGCACTAATCTCATCCTTCTCGTGCTGTTTCATCACCACTCAGTGTTGGCCAGTGTCCTCCCAAATGGCAATGCACAAGTGCTCAAAACGCCTTTGTGCCTGAGAAGAAGGACAAAAATTTTAACAGTGATGGGATACTGAATATGGGAAATTCCTCCTCTAAGTGCCTAATTCCTATCCATCTCCAAACTAAGTACAGCTTATTAAGTAGACAAACCAAAATACCTCTTCCCCACTGAAAGAAATAACAAAACAACTCCCCAAAAATAGTGAGAGAAGAGAATTGAACCTCTAACTAAATGCACTACATCGGCATTCTGACAGCTGTGGCCTTTTTCCAGGAATGCCAGCAAAAGCATTATTTTGGCTAAAAGATTCTGTTCACCTTCAGCCGAAACTGTTAAGCATCACTGAAAGAGACAGCTCAGCTCAGCATCACTGTGTTTACTTGTAATCACCACTCCTGAGGCTTCACTGTATCTCCCATTCCGTTGGCTTGTAAACATTTCAAATGTTATGTCCTTGAGTAACAATTTTCTGCTTTTCCATTTCTTCCCTCAAGTGGTCTAAAGGTTTTCACAGCATTAATTTTTCAGAGACTTAGCTGCAAATCCTCACTGATATTGTTTGAGGAGAAAAGTCAAAATTAGAGTAAAAATTCAACTCATATTATATCTATCTTTCCTGGCAAACATGGTAAAGAGGATAGTACACCGAGCAAGGAATCTTGTTATCCAGAATATTCCCTATATGAAGAAATCTTATATGTATCCATAAGGGAAGCACTATGCATGCCTAATATATTTTCTCACTTATAAGTGTGGCTGGGTTTGGTTTTTGTGTCCAAATTTATACCAAGTCAAATCTCATCATTACTACTAAAGATATGTATTTTCATCTTCTAAAAAGTAATCAGTTCAATAATCTCATTATTAAATTCTACATATATGTACAAAAAAAAATCAAAGTCTTAAAAATAAGCAGTTTGAATTATTCTGGGGATTTATCAAGGCTGCTACTCTGCCATATGGTTAAAACTTGCACCTCATATAATGGACTTAGTGGAATTCAGCCCTACCAGGAACCATTCAAGCATTTAGACAAGGGCAGCCTCCTCAAGTCAAAGTGTCAGACTCACCAACACATTCTTTGTGGAATTCAGTGGGGCCAATCCTGACAACTGGTGGTGCACGTTTTTTTGAACATGAGAGAAACAGAACTGAGATAACAACATTTCTTCAGGGCTCCCCAGATCTATTGTATAGCCTCTGTACCAGGAGTAATCTGGGCTCTATTGAGGCTTGGTAACATTAATGAAAGTTTTCAGAAATGCCAAGCTAAATTTTTGTTAAATGTGTGAAACACTGGAAATCAATAGGTTCATACGTCCCATTAACTAGTAATTCATTTGACTCCAAAACTGCAAACAAAAATAATTCCATTGCTAATCTTTAAAAATGTCTTCATTGGAGAAAACCTGCATTTATTCCCAATGTTTTTTAAAGACTGTTTTATGATATCTGTACTCATCATGACTACAATGCCTCATTATATGATAATACCTGTTCCTATTCATTATGAAAATCTAATTAAGAAGAATAAAGAAGAAAAACATTGCTTACACCTTCCAAAACCCTGGAAAACAGCTCCTCAGAAAGCCTATCTGTGCTGGTCTTGCAGGAATCTCACCACAGAGAAATGCAAGCTTCAAGACAAAACAGGCATCAGGTGAGATGGAGTCTCCAGTTCCTGTGCCTCTGTAAGCTCTACGTACCATGAAGTTGAACAGAACATTGTTGTATGCTATTCTATTACATTCTTACATGGTAATACCTTCCTAAATTGTTTCCTTTAGCACATTTATCAGATACTTTCTTGAATTAATGAAGCTTTGGTAGAGACAATTTCTCTTGACAATAACAACTACACCCTGCCAATAGGTCTGTGGAATTATACTGTCACTTGCTCAGTTACCAAAAGATTTTCATTCTATTTTTGAAAAAACTTTTGTCTTTAGACACTGAGCTTTCAATTTTGGCAGCAGCAAGGCTCTTTTTTTGCCATAGTGCTATTCCTCTGCTACCTAATGGAATATTGATTGTTTGAAGCAAGTGTAAAGCAATCAATACATGAAAAAGAGGAGAAACAGGTAAGAGAAACCATCTCCTCATTCCTTCATACGTAACTGGGACATAGAGAAGTGCACTGAAGCCAACAAGCCAGAAATTTTGGGATTCTAAAAATTTTGTACGGGGTTCTCACTACAAGGCAAAGCTTTGTCACATCGTGTTTGACATGACACGGGGATACCTTGGTATAACAGTTTATGTACAGTGGACTTGCAAGCTTATGCTGCCAGACAGTGGGACTGAGTGAACAGAGCAAATACAGTTTAAACTACAGTGCAATTTTTCTGGTAAGCATCCACAAGTTTCTTTTTATTTGTTTTTTAAATAAAAATAAAGGAGAATGCAGAGTACAACCAACCAGAAGTCTGCAGGTACCTCTCTCAGTATCCAGAAACAGCCTCCAGCAGGTGCCAGCTAGAGGTGGGACAAATTTGGCTACATCAATTTTTACCCTTCTGTAGTCACTTGAATTAAATCAAGAATCTATCTTCACTCTGTTTCTCAAGGGAAGGTTTAAAGTTACATGGCATTTTCATGAGGTATCTACCAACAAAAGAGGCAAGCACCAGGCTGCAAGGATGGCTGAGTGCTGAGCAAAACACTTGCTATGCAAGAAGAGGCCGCAGGGACTGAGTTGGTTCACCCAAGAGAAAGCTTTGGAGCAACTATTATCACCGTGTATAATGTCCAAAAGGGGAAATGGATAGAGAAGATAAAGCCAGAGATTTCTCAGAAATATGCAGATAATGAAGAGGCAATGGCCACAAGATGCAACAAAGGAAGTTGCACCTGAACATAATGAAAGCATTTATCACAGTAAGCATGTTTAAGCACTGAGACTGACTGCGAAGAAACGCTGTGAAATCTCCATTCTTTTTAACATTGAGAAGTTTACTGAAGTACTGAGACACCCAGACCAATAATGAAATTATCACAGAATCCTCAGAGTTGGAAGGGACTTATAAAGGCCACCTAGTCTAGCTCCCCTGCAATGAATAGGGCCAGCACAGCTAGGTCAGGTCTCTTAATGAGTGACCTATGTAGCCCTTCCTTATATACTTCTAGCCTTGACTTATTTTCAGCAATTTCTTGTCAGTGCAGCCAATCACATCAGAGCTGCTACATTAATATTCTCCTTCTTTCCCTTCTAGAGAACTACCACTAAAAATCCCACACACAACAAATTTCTGCAAACATTGACAAAGTCATCATCTAACATTACAGGTGGGTACAGAGTAGCTGGAGTCCAAGTTGTTCCATTAAGTAAATACTAAACATGTCTTTTTCCAAATTTATAACTTGAGTTAATGTCTCACGTGTTCCTGTCATTTCTCCTTACCTCAGAATTCATGCCCTTTTCTCTGGGGCCTAGGCGTTGCAGCCGTTCTTCCACATAGTTCCGTGAAATCTGTTGAGTGGCGGAAATAATTGAGCTTAATTTGATGTAGTCTGGATGCAACATGCAGAGACAACAGTCCCTAAAGTGGTATTTGGCATCTCAGGGCAATGCTTTGTTTTTCTGAGCATTGCTCTGACAGTGTGTGCCCTTACATAGCCTAATCAGACTATAGAGTGCCAGCGAAAAGGCAAATCCATAGCAGAATCATGGCATTCTTTAAACTGCTGGAAGTCTTGTGTGTGTTTGCACAGTCATCCTAGACCACCGAGAATCAAAGCTGTGCCAACACAAGGTATATGCCCCCAGGTGTCCAGAAACACCAGGGCTCTGACACCTGATTTACAGTCAGTGATGACAGGGAGTTGTCAGGATTTCAACTTATTTTCAGGTGTGCCACAAAAACAATCCCTGAATCCCTGTTCTAAGTTGAAGCTGGAATTACCATCTAATGATAAAATACATTTAAATTTCCATCACCATAGACTATTCCCATTGAATTTTCTTATCTTATTCATTACTTGATTTCCCTCCCCCTAAAAGCAGGTTAATAAAAAGCCTTTGATTGGTAGGGTGAATCATCATCCCGTGCAGATGCAAGTTCTTGGAACAGACATACGGTTTTGAGTAAGCCGCAGGTGGTGAAAACGCGGATCTGGGAGCACATGGAGACTTCCCTTCTCCTCCTAAACAACAGAGTCAGGGTGCCCTAGATGGAGTCTTACAGGATCATGGAAAGAATGGAGGAAACTGATAAAAGGTAGACAACAAATGTGAGAGAAAAAAAGTGAAAATATGTTTAAACAAGAGGTAGAAAAAAAAGAGTAATTTATGTGTAATAGCTGATATACATTTATATTACAAGATTAAGCCCTTGAACATTTGTGTAGGAGTCCAAGAATATTTAGAACAACTCCTGTTGTTCAGCTCTAAACACAGCTGGTGGTTACAGCATTAAAGACCACCTTTCATTTATCTTGACTGAGAGGCCCTTAGCACTTAAAAAATAATAATACAAGCCTCCATTTTCTTATCAAATATGAAAGGAAGAACACAAATAGCAACTTTACCCATGTCATTAAGCTTTGCTGTAGGAGGGCCTCTCCTAAGCAGGTTAAAAACATCCTGGCTTATCAACTAACATTTCTGATTGCAACACACCTGGGATCCTGGGACAATGTTGGTCACTAAAGAGAAGAAAGCCACCTCTGCTGGGCCTTCACAAACAGTGACATTTTCCTGATTTACCTATTTATATATGGTTGACTCAAGTAAAACAACCAAATATTCCGCAGTAAGAAATTATAGTAATTAATATCTTTCTAAATGTTTTAGTTCCACTGCATACCAAGACACACAATCAAGTTAAAATGAACCCCAGTCCATCCTTATGTCTGTCTTCTTCCTGTCCATGTTGGCCAGAGGAGCACAGAGTTTATCCCCATGTATAAACTGAGGTCATTTCTCTGCTTGATCAGGCTAGTGACAGTATGCATCTCTGCATTGAAAATGCATTGAATGAGCCAAAGATGGCTCATTCAGGACTGTGTGCATTTCCTGGTAGTCCTTGGTTCCCTTGGATTCCTAAATGAACACAATCTCCATTAAGTTTTTACAAGTTTGTAAATTCAACTAGAGAATTTAGATATCTTCCCCTCTCCCCATTTTCTTTGCATGCTTACCATGCCTAGAATTTATCAAGGTAATGACCACTTGACTAAAATTTGACCAAAATTCAACGCACACAATGCAGACACAGTAAACAACTGTATACACAGGATAATGTAAATAGACAGGATTTCCCAATTTGAGTTCAAATCATGTACTACATAATTCAGATGGCTCTTCAGAATAATAAAAAAAAAATTACACTTCTTGTAAGCACTCCTAACCTAATGCTGAAGTAATGGACTTTTCCTTCCGATGGCTTATTCTGCTTTACCCCTTTTTAAGTGCTACCAGAATCCATGTACATCTAATACCTCGAATCTCTAAGCCCAAAGCTCTAGGCCAATGACAAGAAGCTGAATCCATAACCCTTCCTGCACAGAAAAGCATAACAACAAAACAAAAAGCAAACCAAAAGTAACACCTAGTCTATGATCAGCCACTTAAATATGTTCTCTCCATTTCTTTCTGCTCACTGTCCCAATATTCCATAATTCCATAATATGGCAGTTTATGCCGTACTCATAAACCAGATGAGAGATCATTCAAATATTCTTTAGCTGAACAATTTACAAAGTAAGATCTAGGAACGAGATCACCTTATCACCATCTTTTCAGAAGATGATGAGTTTAGGACTTGATGAAATTAATTCCTGATTATTTGCTTCTAATCAGGCAACTGCAAATCATCACAATTTCTTCTGTTCTCCAGGGTATTTTCAACACAGCAAATATGATTTTAAAATTCTTTGATCACACGAGGCAGCACTGTCTGTTTCAAATTGCCTTTTAATGACTGTATCAGTGATTGGGATTAAACTAAAGGAGATGCAAAAAAGGCAAAAGAGAAAAAATTCTACAAGGCAATTGTCTTGGGATTCTATCTTGATATCAGTTTATGCATGCCAAATTTTTATCTCAGGCTTTCATAGAAATAAGAACCATCTGATGAAGAAGCAAAGAAAACAATTCAAAAACAATTAGGAAATAGATGATACAAAGCAAGCAGAATGAATACTTTCCAGTAATGGAAACGTTGGCAAGTACTGTAAGCAGTGCACACAGTCTTCATGCAGGAAAGCAGAGACATATAGTTGATTTTCATTTCAACCTCATTTGAGACTGGAGCATGTGATTCACTGCTCCATTTAGTTCAAAATTAAAATTAAGCATGTGCTTAAGTACTTTCTTGGACTGAGGCCACATACAAGAGTTACACTGGCTGTGAATTGCAATGGCCACAAGTTGATTCAGAAAGGAAAAGTCAAAGCTTTAAGATGAAATAATTGAGGGTTTTTTGATTGTTAAAGTAAGAATGCATTGGTAACAGGGAAAGCTGTAGCAGTTGCAACAACATAGGAACTGCTGCCCATCACAGCAAGGCTTCAAGTGGACACTGCAGTCAGGCAAGGCTTTTTTCTTTTAATCATCTTGCCTCTCTCCCACTCTCTTTCAGTCTAACAAGATCAACCTACAGCCTTGCATATTTTATTAATGTTACAGCAGTTCAGGCTGCGCCGTGTAATGATTTGGTATTGTTCAATGCACAGGAAGCAGCTGAGCTTAGAATGATGCAGAAGCATCACACCTTTCTCAGAAGACAACTTCATTCCTCAGGAAAGAAAAGAGAGTGTCTGTGATTGATACTGAGGAATCAGAACTGCTAGAGATAGTATCATCAGGTCAGTTGGGGCCTTCCCCATTTCAGCATCCATCTCCTCTTTTCAGTTCTACACTTCACACTAATTGAGCCCAGAAGATTCTGGCCTGACAGGGCTATTGGAGCCTAGAAGTATTAAACTGGAGAATTATGATGTTGATATGTTGTTAAGTGCCTGACTATAGTCCCAGAGAGGAAATGTTCCAATGAAAACAGTTAAAGAAAAGAAATTAAGAAGAAACTTGGCAAAAGAGAAGCCTACCTGAAAGAAAAATTAAATTTCCTTTCTCTTTATGGACCATCACTTTGTCACTGAACCTGTATAATAAAGTATGTCTCTGGAGTTACCTGTGTTACTGAACTCTTCTATCACCTCAGCTACCTATGTGACTGCTTGCCTTAAACTCATCAGCCTTCTTCCACAACATAATCCAAACAAACTGCAAATCAGAATTACCTACATGTTTTTACATGCATTTGACTGCAAAATGGGATACACTTTTGCATTTTGCCAAACAGAGATTTACAGAAACAGCTGAAAGCTTTCCTGGAAACTGGTCTGTAATGCCCATGGGTGGTGCACCTTCTTAAAGCCAGACACCATGTACTGTTACACTCCCTGCAACACTCTGAAAGTCCTTATTCCCTCCTCTTTGTTCAAAGAAGTACAGGAGGACACCGTCAGCCTTGCTGCAGCATCAGCACCTCCATCTGTAAGGAGCAGGCTTTGATCACACCAACTTTTCTCAAGGCTCACTCTTCACAGAACAACTGATCATCCATCAGTCGTTTCACACACGTTCAGGGGAAGCTGTGTGTCAGAGGATCGCAGGTTTGAATTCGTATCTTTGTTTGTCCAAGGGCAGAGGAAATGGCAGGAAGACTTGGTTCATCTTGCATCCTCACCCCATGCTGATGTGTGCTGCTCCATCAGGCTACCTCTGTATCCCAAGCTGTCTCTGGCTACACTCCAACCTTGTCCTGCATCTGCTCTCAATGGTAACAGAAATCTGTGACTTTCACAAAGAGCTTGTACTGGTAGCTCTGTTAGCAAAGTTATGCTGAAAGATTTCACTCTGTACGTATTGTAAAGAAGATATGGGTGAGAGAACTGAGCTTAGCTTAAAAGAATGACAATTTGCTTGTGAACTTGCAGCATTTGTTTTTGAAGAGCACCGTCCAGAAATTTGCCAGGTTTTGTTTACTATTACTGTGAGGTCAGCCATTATCAACTGGAGGATAGTATTTGGGTTGGTCCAGTGGAAGGTGACCCTGCCATAGCAGGGGTGTTGGAACTAGGTGATCTTAAAGGTCCTTTCCAACCCAAACCATTCTATGATTCTGTGCATCTTTGAATAGAAGATTTGCAAATCAGGAAATGCCACGATAAAAGTACAAGCATCATTTAATACCAGTGCCTTACTACTATTGGCATCCTTATGGCTTCAGTCATTTAACTACTTAGCCTTTAAGTAGCTCTCACTTTGAGAACATCCTCTGAAGCACTGCACTGCACAGCCTGGTGAGGGACAGGATCTGCCCGGGCAGGAAGCAGCTACACAAAGATTTGGGACTGAAGTCCTGTTTCTGCTCATTTAATATACCAGTTGGAGTACTAACATAGGAAAATAAAGCCCATCTTGCCCCTTTGTCTTCCACACTCATACAACATCATAAGTGAGATGAAATTATAGGTTAAAAACTCTCTTTAAAGGCCAGTCAGATTCCTGCTGTAATGGTTACTATACACAGTTGCAGAGCCCTGATGTTGGCAGACACATAGGAAGAAAAAAGTCTTGTTTACAGAAATCAGCTGGATTTCCTTATCAATACGGAAACTGTAGGGTGGCTCTTTGTTAGCATTTACTGTCTCACATTTTCTCTTTGAACAGCTTGCAGAGCATCTATTGAAAAAGATAACTGCTGAAAGCTGTACATAACTAAACACCAGGGCTGTAAAGAACAGCAAATGTGGATTCTTTTTTAATGAGTTTCCTTCACAAGTCTTTGTGCTACTGTGCATCTGTTGGTGGACTATGCAGTGAGGTACCAGCTATGCATATAAATGGACAGGCAGAAAATCTGCTTGGGAATTTGTTTTGATGCTTTCTCCCTTCCTCTATAGAAGAAGGAGATGTTTTCCAAAAAATGGAGAAAATGTTACTGCATTTCTGTGCAAGCATCTCTTCTGCTCCAGAATAGGGTTTTTTTGTTAGGTTTTTTTTTTCCTTTTTAATCACAATAAGGGCAGAAAAGACAGGACAATAAGCAGGAATCTCATGCAACTGGCCTGACCCACAGCTTCAGTTGTTTTTGTTAAGCTGTCTTTCTTCAAAGGTTTGTTAGGCCACAAAGTGGTTGAATCTATGTTTGGTATTCAGGACACTTATTTGTCAAGAGAGCTTTAAAACTCACCTCAAGGATCTTGGTGTGAGCAAAAGACTCCAAAAGCCAAGCAAAAGCTGCCAGCTAGTGGCTACTGAGTGAAGGTTTGCCTTTTGGCTCTATAACCTGGAAGTTCTGGAAATTCTAGAAAAGACTCGCTTTTATCGATTGAAAACTTACTTTCGAAATTCTTATTTTTGTCTGCGTTTTTTGTTTTGTTTTTTAGGACACACTTTTCCTTCATGAAAAATTCTCAAAGTTCTTGCCGGTCCTAAAATTAGACATCTCAGCTGGACAGAAGATAACAAGGTTTTCTTACTTCAGTAGACACTTATCATTGGAGGGAAATGATTTCAGATGTGCTCCTTGGGAAATATTTGCCTGGTTAAAACCTTGAATGTTTTATAAGATGTTTTCCAGTTAGTACATCTCTCCTGTACAGCATAACCCAGCCACTGCCTCTTTCTCCAGACAACCGCATTTATCTGCTTCCTTTTTCTATGGTCCGCCTCTCATCAGCGCCATTTCTTCAGAGCACTTCGACATACGGACAAGCAAAAGCCCATAAAAGCTTTTCAAGCCTTGACTTGCTGTGTGAGGAGTGTTGAAGTGCAGGATAGAATCTGATCTCCAAAAATGTCTCTTTGTACTAACTTTGTTAGCTCATATAGTTCCAGACTATCTTCAGATGCACCCGCTGAGATCCCAAGGAAGCACCGAGGACTTTTTCAACTTCCAGGCATTGCTCTAAGAACTTAATGAACTGGAAAAAATTTATCCACTAATGACAAGCCACTGGTTTTTAATCCCTTTTCATCAAATATGAAACATTCATGAGAAAATTGTATGAGAAACAGATTTTTTAAAATAATGTTTGACTCGTAGCAGCATCTCAAGGATGGAAACTGAGTCTTGTATAGTCCAGGTGCTATTGTGAATGTATATAGGAACAACATGTTAGTGCACAAAGTAGGAAACAAAAGGCATGAGGGATATGTCCCTTGGCAGTTTCATCCCTTTTTATAGACTGTCCTTTCTATTTTGGGGACTGGCTGGGCTGGTCACCAGGGGAGATAAATCACCACAGTCTGCAGGGTTGTTAAAGGCATGCTCTTGTTTTAAGCTTGCTTTCTCAACTCCATAATCCACCACGTTTCTGCTTTGGTACACTCCTTTCTGAGACACTAGCCTTACTTTTCTTGCCTTGAACAATAACATGACTGAGCTGTTAATGTTTGCAAAGACCTGACAAGGTGGGGTCTGAGGAAGGAAACACTGAACTGGGAATAAATATCAACAAAGTCCAACTCTTCTAATCTGCAATTTCTCTTGCAAATGATTGACCTCTTAGGTCTCTATAGCATTATCTAACTTAAATGCTTTGTGATTGGGACACATTAATTAACGTTCAACACAGACCCAGAAAACATAATTACATAGGTAGTCTAAGTCCCATTTAAAGTTAGGCCACTGGCAGAGAAACACTGGAGAAAAGGAAACAAATGACATATAAAATAATGCTGTGGGCAAAGCAAACTTGAACAAGCTGAAAAGAGAGAAAGGAGAAGATCATTATCTAAATGGAACAAAACGACCACTCTCAGCTTGATCTAAAGCTCAATGAAGTGAATGGAAATATCTCCATGGACTTCTGTGAGTTCTGCATTAAGCTTTCAAACATTATGAATAGGAATACTAAAGGTTTTTTGTGTGCGTGTTTTTGTTTGTTGGTTGGTGGTTGTTTTGTTGTTATTGTTGTTTGTTTGTTTATCATTTCATACAATTTAGCTCTGCGGTGGAAATGTCATGAAGCAGCAGCTCCTCTTCCCTGTCATTTCCTCCCTGGCCTTCCAACAGCACCACTGGTCAGGTAAGATACAGTCTTTAAAATGAACCAGGACCTATGATCACTTTGTCAAATAGCTTAAAGCAGACTTAGAACAGTGGATGCTTTCAGAAAGGATGTTTACCAGTTCCTCAGACAGGCTGGACTGCCCATGACCACCATCTCAGTGGCATTTCATATTCAATACCTTGGAAATTGTCTGACATTAAAATCTCATGAGAAACCAAAAGTCTTTTAAATGAAGTGATAGTAGAGAGATACTTTTCTAGGTACATACTAGAAATATACACTTTCTGCTTTGACACATCAGAGAAATTGGCTGACTTGATGAAATTATAATGTAGACACCATACTGGGACGCGTAAATAGAATCTTGATTCTCCTTTGGATAAAACAGGTCACCTACAATGGTTTTGCCCAATCACAGTATTGAAATCGAGGGAGCATGGCCCCATTTGTGTCTCTGCAAAGCTCCATAAATTTGCTAATTCTTGACAAGAAACAAGTGAGCCATTTTCAGAACAGGCTACCATAGACAGGTTCACCTAGACCATCCACCTGGTACTCCCATGCTACAAGCACTTATTTACTTCCACAGCTGGCTACGTGGCACTTTACAGTGAAAAAAATGTATGTGTTGCTGTAGAAACATTTACAGCAGGAACAATTGATCTATAGGGAAGTAAAAACACTTTAAAATAGTTCTAATTACATGCAGCCCTGTCATGTTGTTAAATGAGGCCTGCTGCTATTTTATGAATAATTTGCAGAATCCATTGTAAGTAAATTATATTAGGAATTGGGAATAGGCTCTGGACTGCAATGCAGCAGACTTTTCTTTCCCTCCTGCCTTCTTATAATACATTCAGAGTATTTGTTATAGCTACAGAACATAATTGCAATTATACTCAAAGACAAGGAACTATAACGTACAAACAACAGTGTTTCATTTCCCACCAGATTCTGACTTAAGTAATACAAGAAGCTGTGTTAGCAGGAAAAGAGACTCTTTCCAATCAATGAACCAAACAAAATGCTTTGCCTGCATATGGCTGTAAGTTGCAATTGCAAATTTCCTTTTAACCTTTTTAGGTTGGTGCCATGAAGCCCCAAAATATTTCTTTTCCTCTTGAAAGGAATGAAGAATCCAGTATCACGCTATCTGTAACATATTCTGGAATTTATGCCTCCCAGAATTTGGCACAACCACAGAGCAGAATCCCAATTAAAATATGAAAATATTGAATGTTCCATGCTCTGCCCAGCGTTGTCTTTCAGAGCCCTATACCAGAAGGGCTCCTTCCTGTTACGCTAATCCTTCTCACTCCTGCAGATCACTCCAGTTTGTCCCCTCATCTAAGCCAAATCTTGGTTCTCAAAGACAAAACCAAGTTGCTTATACATTTTCTCCATGCCAATGCAGAGAAAATAAGGATTCCCCCTTTCTCTCTTAAACAACTGCACCAAAACACACATAAGTCCTTTAAATGAATTCAATAGAGTGGTCTTCCTCTGTTTCTATACCATAAAATTTGGCTATGAACTTTAATAAACGTAGTTTTATTCTATTTAAGACTAGGAAGGCTGTGATAAACACATAACGTGGCTGCCCGTTTAAGGCTTGTTCACAGGTTGGACAAAATGTAGTCATCAAAACTAAAGAATATTCTTGTTTTTATGGTATGGTTCAGAAAACCTAGAAATTGATCATAGCATTACCCGTACTTGGCTGCTGCTATCTTCACAATTCCTGCAGTCATAATCAATATTCATTTTAACTGCATAGGTCTTTAAACATACCTACATTGTCAACATTAATGTAAATTTAACATAGCTTTAGTCAAGTTCCATAGTCTTCCCACATGCTAAATTCAATGGGCATCTCTGGGTAGATCACTTCATCCACAACATTGTTTCTGCAATTAGAACACCACCTCTTATATAAGACACACATGTCTAGTGAGAATTGAAGGACAAACATGGTATAACAGCAGATATTATGACAACTGCCCTCCACTTATGCAAACATCTTTCAACAACCTGGAAGCTGAGTGTAAGCTTTGTGACAATCAGTTCCTCCTCTAAGATCACAGATAGCATCACATTCTTTCACACCCATTTTTATCTTTGTTATTATTCATTTTGAAACCTGTACAGGGATAAGGAGCAGATTTCTACTTACATGACAATATCTACTTGACTTCAGAACCAGCTTTGCATTTTCAGTGGTGTGTCTGCTTAGCAGCTCATCTTGTTTCTGCTGGGGAACTCATTACGATGCCTGCAGTGTAGTCAATTACCTGGGAATATTCTGATCACCTGCTGCTGCTTTCTTTGATTGCCAGTGGCCTGGCTGCTCTGGTCCATCAGCACAGCTCCAATGCATTTTCCAGGCTGTTATTCTCAGAGATGTATTTTTCTCCTGTGAAGAGAATTCAGATTAAAACAGGCAATTCTTTATGCATAAAATTCTCTGTGAAGATGCATAACAAAAATTGTGGCTTTTATATGATTAATAGAGCTGTCAGGACCTATTTGAGATTTAACTTCCCTGTTGTGAAAGTTTAACTTACTGGTTACAGAATAAATCTACACAGTGTACAATTTTATGGCAGCTGAGAACAGTGTTGAAGTCATTTGGATGCATAAGAGCTGAAGCAAAACATGGCCATAAGGTGTCTTCACTATTTGAAAACATCATTAAAAATCAAAGTATTCAATACAATGTCAATACAACCACTGTGCACTGGTGCTGTGCAACAGCCCAAAGGACTTCGTTGCCTTCCTGCAGGAGGTCTCTCACTAGCAGAGGGTGAACCAACAAATCCACATCTTCCTCAGCCGATCCCTGCCCTGACCCAACATTTGGCTATGGGCTATCTTAAAACACAGCAATTGTCCCAGTGAAACAAGACTGAAGTGCACACACACAAAATCCCATGCAAGAAGCACTTACTGCCTGTTTTCTTCTGATTGCTGCAGTGTCTGCGGCAGTAGTGTCCAACACCAGTAAGAATTCATCCAATCTAAACTCCAGCCAGTAATTTTTAGATCACTCAAAGGCCTGTTCTGCCTTTTTTTCTGTCCTAAGCAGGCTGCTGTGCCCGCAGGTACTCTGTGAGTCATCACACTGTACAATGCTTGCAGGCTACTGTTTATTATTAGTTTTACCTAAATTTCAAATCATACTTTCAAATTCAAAATTGAGAGGTATGGTAAATACGCAGTTCTACTAAGGGAGTTACTATGCACAGTTTGGAGTAGCCTTTCTGGCACAGTGGGCAGCTTTTTGCTGTGTTGCTAGAGCCAGGAGCTTTCCAGGCTTTCACATAAAACATAAAAATATAAGTTAAACATTTAACTTTAACACAGAGGTGTTAGAAATGCCTGCAGAAGTAAGACTCGGATAATTGAAACTGCATAATAACATTCAGCTTAATGAAATGTTGATGTTGTAACAATAGAAAAACATTGCAGAGCACTCATATGACAACACGGAATAATCTGATAGTATAGCACTAAAAAACATCCAGTTGATTAGAGGCCAGGAAGCAATTCCCTTGGAAACAAATTCCATGCTCAGTAGGCTGTCTGTGCTGCTGGATAATGAAGCAGCTCCATGAACAACTCGCAGAACAACAACACAGCAATGAGTTTTAAATATTTCTGCCAGGCACAAAAGCAGGCAGCAATACCCAGTATAACCCACACCCTGAGACTGTGTCCCCACTTTGTACACACTTCTCAAACTGTTTAGGAGATGAGAACGCCAAAAACAAGTCATGCCAGAGCACAAAAATCAGCAGTGTTTGTACCATGTGCTGCAGTACAACCCCAGTCCCAAACACAGATCGGATCCCTCTAAGCATTCTAGGCACTGTGCCTTTACTCCTGTCCACTTATCAGCTGAGCTGAGGACGAGGGGAGGCAGGAGGGCAGAGATGAAGCTACACACAGCAGCAGTGCTCAGGGGCAGGTCAGCTGTGCTGCGCCCCTACCCTCTCTGCAGCATCCACTGCTCCCCATCATTAACAGCATGGCAGGCAGAGCAAGCATGGAATAAGTTACATTAGAGTGGAAACGACATGATTTTCCCATTCATTTACATAACAAAAACTTTTGAATGTCTCAATTCCTCATCTCTTTCTCTTCTGCCATGAACCAAGCACTAGTAGTTACCATGATATGAAGCTGACCTTAAAGAGCTGTGAAGCCTTGTAGCTATGATCCAAGACAGGAAAACTCAGCCTAGTCATTTATTTACATCAGCCTACTGGGCAAACCTCCTGCTAGGATAACAACAGAAAATCTGGAGGGAGGATTGACTCTCACACAGCCAAGACCTGAGCAAGATCAGCCTACAGAGAAACACAGACCAACTGAAACAAAGCACGTAAGATAAGTTAGTCCCTGCATATTGGCCTTATTAGCATGCAGACACGTATTCTCTCAGACAGGTACTTTATACAGAGGTTCATTATCTTACACCATGCTCATAACTCATTCTACTTTTGACTCTGTAGAAACACCTGCTCAGTATTGATTCTAAAGCAGATGTGAAAAGTATGCAGTGGGTATTTTAAAATGTTTTTAAAGTAGCTACTTCCAAAGTGGTGTGAAATCCAGGGTGAAATCCATGTCTATTTTGACTGAAAACAACCTCCTTGGAATCAGTGGAATAGCTTGCACTTACAGTATGGGTGGTGGTGTTCTCAAACCACAGCTTAGTTTGAAGCATATTTGGATCATGACCAGAGAAATTCCTGCCACTGTAATTACCCCCAGCGCTTTCCAGCTCCTAAGCTTCACAAAGTTTCACCAAGCTGCTCATCCACCTGTTTGTGGACATGGGCTCCAAACAATAGAAGAGCAGCAGGTGCCACAGCCACACTGATGCTTCATTTGCAGGTGCAGAAAGAAAATGCATTGGGGTCCCTTTCTCCTTGGAAACTCCTGCTTGAATCTCTACTTACATAATTTAGTTCAGAGAATGAGACTGACACAATACAAGTGGGATCATCAGTTGCTTAGACACGTGTGTCTAATCCCACTTCAGACAACCTGTGTTAATCCAGTATTTGGTTTCTATCAGTTCCTGTCTTGTATTAGCCAGCTCCATTAGACATCTTCCTGTAGGCAGTGAAATCCCACATTTCTTGACTGGGCCCGACAGTCTTTCCCATCTATTGCTCTATATGTATTGTTGTGCAATACAGCTTAGAACTCAGAGGAATAAATTCTGAAACCAAAATAGCACAAATAGTCTTCTTCTACAATTTTTTAAAATACCAAAGGAGGAAAACGCATAAGAAAGATTAGTTTGGCTGAATTGTTTTTCTCCTTGGAAAAGATGCTGAAGACTATATGTGAAGTACATCTTTTTCAGAAAAGACTTTTTCAGAACCATGTTAGACAAGTTTGGAGGGAAATTGTGGTTCTGAGAGAGCAAAACAAAATTCATAAATAGACTGGCTAGATTTGAGAGAATAAGGCAATAAATCAAATCCCCATAAATAGCACTCAGAGTCATGCACCATACAAAGTGACCTGAAGCAGTAGAAAGAAAAAAATTAGAAAGCATAAAACTCAGAAAAAGCAGACAATTTCAAGAGGGCAAACAGTGCATAATTTATAAGTGAGGTAAAACTGCAATGGTAGCAATAAAAAGGTGAAAAAAGAAAACAAGAGTTTTTCACTTTGAAGTTTTGCTGTAAGGTACAATAACTGTGCTTTTGTCAAGGATTTGGAGGACACAAGCAGAAGAAGAACACAGTTCCCCTGCTAGAAGCTTCTGATAGTTACTCACTGATGAAAGCACAACAAGAAGAGCAATGCCAAACTCAGCAAATGGCTCTGCAAGAAAGGAACCTCAGTCATCATTAATCTCAATATTAACAACATGATATGGCTCTTATTTTCTCTATCTCAGGATGCTGTATGCAATTTTGTAAAGACACAGGGAAGAAGAATTGTTGCTATTGAAAACAGCTGAATGCAACTCATGGATTTTAGCATGTAATTTGTTCACATTTATTTATAGTAAGATGTGGCAAGTGGAAGACAGGCCAAATAGAAAACAACAGTTTAACAGTTTCTTCCTAGTTTCATTATTTCTCTGTTTGCACATTCACCTCTTCACTCAGCCCATTCTGATATAACTTACCAGGCTAGGGAGCAATTATTTAAAATGTCTCAATCCACCAGCTCCCACACCGAGCAGCACTGGTGGTGGGCAGGGGCCACGGCCATAACAGCCCTCTGTGCAGCCCCTCACTGCCCACTTCCCTGCTCCAACACGTGCCATCCAGGCTGCACCTCCTCCCTGCCCACAGCCAGTCATGGATTTTCGAGAGGAAATGCAATTTTTGCAAGATCAGGGATAGCACTCTTTTGGTCATTATTGTAATTTCATTCCAGATTTCATGGCATTTAATCTTTCTCAAAACCCCAGCTCTTAAAATGATCTCATATTGTGGCAATATCTGTTTCTCTTAATGAAAAGGACATTTTTATATCCTTCAATTGCAGAAATCACTGTAATTCTGAATGCAAAAGTTCAGAAGCCAAAAGCCAAATTAAAAATAAGCCACTTTATAAAGATACTCTCAATACTTAGAATTAATCCATTACTTCAGGGCAGAATTTCTGAATGCTTAGAACTAACATTAGCATTTTAGATAGTGTACCGAAAAGGCTAGAGGTGTTCTAATCTTCATGTATGGACTAGAGAAGCTTCTGAAAATAGTCACAGTAGTCATAGCAGCAATGTGAGTAATGAAGAAATCCTCTCCCACTACTGGGAAATGTCTCCTTTAGAAAATCAAACAAACAAACAAAAAAAACCCTCAAAATAATTCTCCAACAATCCCATTAAAAAATTCACCCATGCAGCAATAACTGTAAGGGACAAAAGAAACTAGCACTTTCTCTTGCTGCTCAGATCTGAGGTAGCAATGTAGAACGTGTTTTTTTTATTCATTTATTTTTTTAAAATACACAAATACACTGCAACACAAATCTGCAAGAATACTCACGTAAACGTACAGCCTAGTGCATAGAATCACAGAATTGTAGGGGTTGCAAGGGGCCTATGGAGATCATCTTGTCCAACTCCCTGATAAAGCAGGTCCAAAAGAGCAGATTGCATAGGAAAGCATAAGCAAACAACCTACTGTGACATAAGCACTTGACCTGAAAAGCAAACCTGGCGTAGAGATTGCTACCAATTTGTATTGCATCCAAACCAGAACAAGCTTCTCCAGAAGGGAAGCACTTGTCCCATCTACCACCATCTAGCACTCAGTACTAGCTTTATGCTGAAAATGACAACCTAGCTGTACATTAACTGCATAGTTAACAAAGTGTTACTTTTCTTTATAGGACACCTCTCAAGCTTATCATTTGGGAAAAAAAGGTGCTTTTATACTTAGGGAGGAAATGGTGCTGCCTGCCTAAGTAGCAATCACTGCCAGTATGAAGAATACTAGGAAGCACAGAGCTATATTATCAACGACATTTAGAGGGGACAAAAGTACATCCAGAACTGCACTACAACTGCTATTAATGCCTGTTTCTGGGAGAAGATGAAATCTGAATTATCTAGCAATGACTCTGTATGATTACCACAGCTTTTATTTGCTTTTTAACACAATCGCAATTCAGACAGTTTATCATGAAAAGCCCCAAGCTGTGCTTTGCTAACATTACAAACTAAAAAAGAAAATCTGCACTGATGGTGTTGGTTTTGGTGCTCTTAGTTTCCCTCTCAGAACAAGGATTTCCTCCTCCCCCTGTGCATGCATCAATTCCTCGCTGCATTCAAAGCAGAGAGCAGGAATTCAATCCTAATGAGATTGCAGAATGAGAGTTTTAGCTCGGTGTCACTGATGATTCCCATCACAATTAAAGCCAGCATGAGAGGGAATAACAATACCCCTCAGCTTTTCTGTCCTGGCATGCCGCACACTTGCCTCCAACAAGTGTGACCTTTAGGAGTCTGACTGCGTCACGTACCTTCCATGTGAACATCTGATTTTGACCTTGTCAGCATTTTCTATTTCAGCCTCCTTTCCTTTCTCAACGTCTCCCATTGTGGACTGTGCTGGCTATATTTTGGGAGAGAATATGAAAAGGCTAGCTAGTTTTAATGGCTTCTGTTATAAGCAGACTAATTGCTTCTCCTGGGCAGTGTAGTTTCTCCTATGGAGCTTTAGCTGAGTCATAGTTTCCAGCAGTGATGTAACTGTGCACATTACCCCAGAAGTAGAGACACTGAGACACTAAATAGAAAAGTAGAAATAACACCTACATCTAGTGCCACTCGCTGGCTTTTCACCCACTCTGTTTCTGCATGCTGGGCCAGCGGGAGTCATTGCTGCCAGTCGAGATGGGAGGCATGACCTGGAAGGATGTCACTGCAAAGGATCCGGCTCTGTGAGCTTAATGTGAAAACAGACCTCCTGCGTGGCAGAAGTGGCAGCCATCTATATAGCAGTCAAGGAAAATTAAGAGGCAAATGACTGCCTGAATCTCATTTTCTGATGCTTCACCACCAGGCAGCTTGTATCTTTCTGAAGGCCTGACTGAAACAAGACCAAGAAGAAATCTGTTGTCAGTTGCTCTTGTGTTTTGGCTCAGCATTGAATTCAAAGTCAAAGAAGTAGAAGAAGAATACTCAAGAAAAGAGCTACTAAATGAGACACTTGTCAAACTAAGTTAATTTCTGTGCTACCCACTTTGACAGCACCTCTTTAATCACATACCAGAACAAGGCGATGATCAGTGCCACTGAATTAACTTGTAATTTCTTCTGAAATATTAAACACAGTATTGTGTAACTCCGGCTGATAGCATATGACAGTGACCAGGCCTTTTGGAACATTATGTTGCTATGCTGAGAAGCCCTGAAAAAAAATATTTTTTTAATGAAATGTCTGCAGTGGACTACATGGCTTTGAGGCAGTATTACTTCTCTGAGATTGAAAACATGGTAAGGAGATCAGTACAGCAGACACGGTAACAGCATCTTAGTTAAATGCTGCATTATTGCCCTAATAAACCAAAGCCACTGCTAGCAGGAAAGGCTTTTTCAAAGCAGACCTTGATGTCAAGCTGCATTCATGTGAGTTGCTTGAGGAATCTACGCTTACAGCTTATAAATTCTGAACTGTATAAACTTGTCTCTGTAGGAATCACCACATCACAAGGTACTGCTCCCCGGGTAGCACCCTTGTATGCAGGAGGGGCTGGTCTGCTTGAATTACAGCATGGTCACAGCACAGAGCAGAAGGGATCGCTGAGTCCAATGATATCAGGCTAACCTACATTGCGTTATGACGAAGGATCTTCATCCAGCAGTCTGGCCGTCCAGCCAGGAGCAGGGCTGGGGAGGTCAGGCAGTGTGTGTTTGTCTTGGTTGAGTCCTTCCTGCCTAATTAAGCTGTGAGGACACTTCTAAATCGTCTGGACTGTAAAGGCAGCTGGTGCATCTTTTTATTGCAGGTAACATGTTGTGTAGGAGGTGTGTGCAAGTTTTTGTGTTATTACTTTATTTCCAGTTGCTTGAAATATCAATGAATTGGTCAGACCTTAACATGTTATATCTTTTTACTTTTTACTTTTTATATCATAACTATATCCACCCTGAGGAAGAAATGCTAAGTGATTAAAAAGTATGTGAACTGCTCGGATTTGTCAGAGTTTAAGGATTCGTTTGGGGGTACATTTCAGCCCACACATCTTAATTTACTTGTCATGCTCATGTTAAGAATTTTGATAACTTTCTCATAGATTTTACTGCAGATGCGTTACCAGCTGCTCCAGCACTGTCTACCAGCTAGCAATTTGGGACAGATACTTCAAGAACAATACATGGAGTACACCCACAGAAATGCGCTCTCCCACCCCCATTTGTGTTTCCATTTCCCAGCAGAAGCCCTCCTTACACGGGCACAGGAGGATCAGACACAGACTGCTGTAACCAAGGTACTGGAGGGACTGCACTGACAGCTATGGGGAGGTGCTAACAAATAGGAGGCTGGGATGGCAAAGAACATTCTGAACAGAAGAGACAAAGGGGAAGGAAAAGAGAAAATGGAGATATTCAATAGGAACAAAGGGAACTCTGCTATGTAGCCCCAAGCTTTAAAAATCACCCTTAGAAATGGAGCTCTTTGTTTAAACCTGATAAAACATGATTTGGAGGACTGGCATAGCTTCTGACCATCAAAAGCTTTGCCCACCAGCAGTGAGGAGCTGCACATCCTCTCACCATGAAAGAAAGTGAGAGGGGAAAGAAGAAGAGAAGGAAAAAAGAATAAATTGCTGTCAAATTTGAAATATAATCAGTCTGTGATAAGAGATGTCTCCACTACTTACACAGCAGAAAGCCTACCTTGATGCTTGACCCTAAGTCCTTCTACAAAGCCTTTGGACTGGACACATCGTGCTCCCACATCATACATCAGCAATCATTTGCATAGCCATAAATAAGTACACAGCACACAGGAGGGACATGTCCTGAGAACTGAGCAGGGAGGACCCACCTGGGACCTGCCCATCAGCACTGGGAGAGGTGCACAGGATATCTGCAAGGAGGCATTTCGGTTCATTCTTCTCTGAAGGATATCCAATAAAACTGTCCATTAATCTAAAGGACTAAATGTAATTATACAAACACTGTGTTTTCTTGATGACTTCTATGTATTGTAAGAAAGCCAATAAGGATCCTTTGGGGAAAAAAATATCAGAATAAATGCTAACCTAAAAAAATTGACCTGGAGTGAACATAATGCCATTTTACAGTGTGATTTGAGCTGCCTGTAGAGAGTGATTTGGTTCTTTCACAGATCCAAGCTGCTGTTCCTCAGAGTGGCACAGCACTGCATTAGCACACTGCACAGAAAACACTTTTTCAGGGAAAATTAATGCCCTGATAGCCACACCAAGCTCATGTACCAAAGACATCCCTGACTAATTTTTCAAGTATAAAAACAGCAGTCAATAATCCTCCCCCAATCCCCCCAGCCCCCTATTACAGCATCCATTCTTTGGGGACTGCTGAAGCTCATTTCTGTGGCACAAGGCAGGGAACCAGAGCAACCTTAACCTCTTCCAGAGCATTAAAAAACCATCAGGAAATGACTGTCAGTGCTGAAACTGCAATCAGGGAAACAAGCTGAGTTAAATGAACAGATCCCTAATCACTCTGAATTCAGAAGCTGAGATAGTCAGGGAAAGGATGGACCTGATACTTATCATCTGCTTGAAAGGGAAGAGACAGCGTCTGCATGGCACAGAGTCTGAGCTGGAGGGAACATTGTCATACATGGAGGGCAATATTAGCTTCATCATTTCCAGTTCTTGAGCTCTTCTTGCTTCTAGCATTGTTGGCTTGAAAAAATAACCAGAGAATTTTGCTTCCTGAATATACCCACATGAATCCCAACATCTTGCATTTAATGAGCACTTCTATATGAAACAGTTTGCCTGCATCTATTTTACTGTATTACCTTTTGTCTTTTTTTGCTCTAATCGAGTCCTTAACATTTTCTGTAGTTGCCTTCAGATCCTAAAAGAAGTGCAGTCATTTCACAGTTTGTGAGTTATGTCTCCCTTGTACAATACTAAATATTGCTACTTTAAAATCCTCTGTTCTCAACATCCCAAAACACGGTAAGGCTGAAGACATCTGATGAGGGTCCCTAATGAGATCTCATTCAGCTGTGGGTTAGATCAAAAGAGACAAATTTCCCATGGAAAATTTGCTTCATCACTTCCAGTCCCATGTCAGTGGTACTGCAATTGTGTGCATAACATCGATAACAAGCTGCCCCCAGAACTGCCTGTATCAGCAGAAAAAGCAGTAAGAAAGTGCCACTGACTTTTCCCAGAGCCATTTTTCCCCTTACATCTATGTGCCATCTCAGGTATGTTCAACAGTGTTACAGAAGCATCACTGGCTTGACGTGACATCACTACAGGAGGTGTGACACAACAGTTCATTAGCCATGTCAACAGAATTCAAGGAGCTGGCTACCAGGGAGCACACAGGTCAGCCTGGAGAAAGAGCCTAGACAATTTTCTTCATAAAAGAACCTGCAAAGGACCTCCTGAAGCAGATAGAGAGGTACTAAGTAAAAGAGGGATGGGACTGAAATAGACACGAGAGTAGAAAAGAATTGAAAGAAAAGTTGAGGTAAAGGGAATGTGAGGAGGCCTGAGGTGTTTCTCCAGTTTGAGGGGATCCAACATCTATTAAAAGCAAAACAAAGAGGAGACATATTCTCTTGCTATTGGCCTTTCTGTCAAAGGGACTGCAAGTATTCGTGGGGAAGTAGCTGCTGGTGTGACAGGCATATGCTAACTGAGAGGGGAAAAAAACGGACAAGTCAGGAGACCAATACATAAAAACACAAAGGAAAAATAAAATGTACTCCTGAGACAAAACAGAGAATTGTCTTTGAAGTAGAAAATCTATTTTCTAACTTTTGCAGCCTTCACTTCTCAAAGGTCTGGTTTGGCTTCATTTTCTTTCCATTTTCACCACCTATTCAAAAATTGTTTGCATGCCCAGCTCCAGTTATGGATGCTTCCAGTGAGTATTAAACTTACACGAACCAAAGGACACTTTGTCAAGCTTTTTACTGATGTCTTTACTGATGCAGAGCAGAAATGTCTGAGGCTTCCTGGAAGGTTTGTTTTTTGCAAGTGGGTTTCATTTCACTAAGACATTAACCAGCTGTAGGTATCCATGCATTCGAAGGACAGAAGCACCTCATGCTCTTAGCAGATCTATCTGATAGAATATTGCACGTTGGAAGGGACTGACAAGGACCAACACCCGGCTCCTCGTGGGACCACCCAAATCTAACCCCTGTATCTGAGAGCATTGCTCAAATGCTTCCTGAGCTCCTGCAGCTCAGGGCCATGCCCACTGTCTGGTGCCCTGTTCCATGCCCACCACCCTCTGATGCAGACTCTTTCCCTAACCCCCACCTGACCCTTTCCTGACACAGCTCCATGCCATTCCCTTGGACCGTTTCACTGTCACCAGAGTGCAGAGTTCTGCATCTGCCCTCAACTCCCCTCATGAACCATAAGAATTCCTGCATCAAGCCTTAAAACCTATTAGAACAGAAGTGTATTCTTCAGAAACAGGTTGATACATCAATACTGACAGTATGGAGCTATGCCTGAAGTACTTCTGATTCTCTTTATAAATATTACATTTCACATTGTGGAAGCTACCATGACAACAGATCAACTGAAAAAGCAGCTGATTTGTTGCCATTGAAGAGATCTATCATTATATGTTACTGTGACTTTTTCAGATTTGATGGAAAACTAATAGCAGGGCACCATGGAAAACTTTCATCAGAGCTGTCCACAGTTCTCTCTTTTCCTATTCTAAGTAAAATATAGGATTTAAGTTAATAGTAGGTGTTTATGCAGAGAAAGTAGAATGAATACACAGTTTCAGTAATTACTTTGGCTAATTAATCTTTTGGTCTTTGGTTTCAGCAATTAAAATACAGTGCCACATAGAGATTGCAACGACAGTAAATTTGACAATAGTTTTGTTTCATTCTTTTCTATGCTGAAAGTTATTCATGGGATTATGTTTCTCTTTTAATTGTATTTCATAACTGCCATTATAGGATCGTGCTTCACATAATCAACTGTCCTGTGGTCATGTCACTTTCAAGGTGGTATCTCAGGCTTTTGGAACTTGCTAGATCATCTGTCTTCCTTGTCTACACAATAACAGTATATTTCAAGAATATGACAAGCCCCCTAATCACAGCTTTACGAGAGAAGGTGACAGCATTACAGAAGGAAAACCAGAGCGTTAGGAAATGGAAAGAGATCACATTAGAAAATCTCAAGTCATTTTGGGAAGAGAACGGGGATATGATCTCAGCCTTCCAAGACAAGAGCAAGGCTGCTTGGAAGAAGAACATGACTCTCTGGAAAAAAACCATGACCTTTTGGAACAGTGTCAACATCCTACTAAAGGATGAAGAGGAGATTTGGGGAAAAGGCCTAGTCCAGTGGAAAGCAGAGCTGGACCTTTGGAAGAATGAGCTGGACCTTTGGGAAGAGGAACAAGAATTCCTTGGAAAGTGAAAATATTCACAGAAGAAAACACAACTGTACTCACCAGAAATCAAAGATGGGGCACTCACATGCTTAGAATGATTTCTGCCTTCTTACACCAATAAAACCTTGACTACTCTCTGAAATCATCCACCTTTTATTTCCAAATTTGTTCTGTAAACTTTTTCCAATCTCAGCTCACCGTCTCTGTTTTCTCTGATGAAACACCACCATTTAGCTGCCTGGTTCTAACTCACCAGCAGATGAATGAGGCTGGGGAATCTAAAACCTAACTTCATTAAGGATATCTTAACCAACAAATTTCTATTGCTCCTTGTAGAATTACACAGGAAATTTGATGGTGTTAGAAATGCTCTTTCATTAAAACTTAATGAAAATGGTGAGTATAATTAGTTGCCTGTTAGACTAAAAAATAAAATCAACTCAAAAAACTTTTGCATATAGTGGTATGATTGTTCTTGCACACAGAGGGGCTTGGGGCACCATCTGTTTCAAAAAGATAAGAGAAATGTACATACTATCTTAGTCCAGGATGAATATAAGGGATGAAGTCTAGCAGATACTACGAGATGGAAAGAGCAGAGGGTACTACTCAGAAATAATTATGGTTTCACTACTCTGAGTTCCATGACAGCATTCATTTTCTAGAAATGATCAAAATACTCATTCATGTCATTAATTCAACCATTTTCAGGGAAATTACAGATATCCCACTATCACCTTCTACCGAAAATTCTAGAAGAAGTAAAAAGGGCAGAGAAGAGGCCACAGAAGGCAAGGTAGAAGAAAGCAAGCAGGCCAACCTGATAAGCACATAAATGACAGGCAGAAAATTTCCATGGTAAAGCTGAGCTGCCTGCAGAGAGTGCTTCGACCTCTACAGTGATTGAACACTCACAGCTTCACACAACTGCATTGCATGTTCCCTTGAAAATATATCTATCCTTTCGAAATAGGAATGCGGCTGTCTAATTCTCCATCCTCTTGCCCAAAATGAGTTCAGACAAGGGAGCTCTAACTAATACTGTAGTGTGTGTTTATCACACACAGACAACAGCCCACCTTCTCTCATGTATATATTGCTTCACTTCAGGATAATTCCAGGGACTGTTGATTCCAGTGAGAAAGTAAACCTTTACTTTTTTTAGCGTTTGTTCATCTGTGGTAGCCTGAGGTGATGCAGATGTCAAGCATAATGACTTAATCCAAAAGTTGCTCTGAAACCTCTGTGCTGATCAGCTGCCAAGAAAGCAACATTTTCAGGATCAGTAGGTCTTTGATGGGTACCAAAATGTTTTTCCAGTAACACGATGTGGAATACTTTAAAAACTATATTAGAAACATTAAATAACTTATGCTTGGATCTTTAGAGGTCATCTGGCCCAGTCTGATGCTCAAAGCAGGGCCAAATTCAAAATTAGATTTGCAGTAGAACTAGAACTAGAGTCAGCAACTTGGGGAAGATTTCAAAGAAGGACAAGATGAGGATTTTCCAAGATCTTCATACACAGTTTATCAGTAATCAGTTGTGCTTGATTATGCTGAAACTTGCCCCATAATTACTGCACTGAAAAAAAAAATAATAAAAGGGGGAAAAAAAAGCGAAAAAAAAAGAAAAAAAAGAAACCAAATGCATTAGTTTACTGCAGTGATACAAAAACCTACATTTGTTGGTAGCTGTCCCGTAGGAGACAAGGAGACAAGCCCTCCCTTTGATGTTAGCCATAAAAGTACTTCTCACAAAACAGAGTGACGTTTCAGGACAGGGCTTGAACCCAAATTTCTGTTTTTCTGATTTTAATCCACTTATTAGTCTGTCTAATTAGCTTTGTCACACTATATATTTCTGGTTCAAAGAAGTGACAGTCTATCTTGCAGAAGATACAAAATTTATGCAGAAAAGAAAACAAGAGTGAGTCAGTAGTACATAAACCCAGAAAACATATAGTATAAATTTTGGACAGCGAGAACATAAAATACAGGAAATTGAGTTATTGTAGTGGAAAAAAAAAGGAGAGTTTTGTTCACCTCTAGGCCAAAAAAAACCACATTATAAATCCTAATTTGAAACTGTGAACATTCAACATGATAAAGGACAAACAAAAAGAAAACAAGCACAGCAACTGAGAGCACCAAACATAAGACGTTTTAGTCAGACGTCATATTTTAGTAAGAGCTTTTCCTCCTACATAACACATCCCAAACCATATAATTTGGTAAGCATAAGCAGCAATTGCTCTTGAAATCAAAGTTTCCTTTTAGAAAGAAAATACATTTTTAACTGCTTTAGGTAGTGAAGGACCACATGTTTTGATAAGAACTGAAGGTTAAGAGTCTACCTTTGTTTTTCTGGAATAAAACCCCAGTGATGTGACCTCACAACCGTGAATGCTGAGCAAGCTCCCCTGCGCTCTAGAACTGGCTGTCACGGTTTCACAGCTCCCAACGTGCAACCTTAGCTAAGAAAGGCAGCACAAGGGTCTTCACTGTGACAAAAGAGAAGCAGGTAAGATACAATATGGAAAATATTTACTCACAATTTAATGCTGGGTGTTTGATTTCTCGGTAAAAGCACTCAATCAGTCCACCAAAAGAAAAAGAGATGTAAAAGATCTAATATATTTTTAAAGCCTAATTATTGAAAATTGACAGGAGGAGGTGCTGAGAGACAGTGAGTGCACAAAGGAGCCTGCTGACCTCTTCATCCATAAAACCTTTTGGGAAAAGGTCTCCTGACACGTCTTTACAGCAAAGCATGCTCTGAAATGCAGTGGCAACATCTCAGTGTTTGTGAGACTGTCCTGATGAATCTGCCTGCTGTTCACTCCCTCCTTCAAGGAAGAGAACTCATGGATTTATCTGAGATGTTCACTGCTTGTTGACAAAGGCAGATTTTCCTCACAGCCACTATGTCATATATTATTTAAATAATGAGTAACGGGTTGTTTCTTATCCTTTGCAAACTGTGTATCACTGGAGGTGTTTGTTCTACTTTCGAACAACATAGCACAAAAAGAAGTAGCAGACATGTAAATTATGTGGGATTGCACCTCTATATTACCGTACTATTACAGTAAACAAAACTTCTGTGGGTCCACACATGCAGAAAACATACATTTTTTCTGAAAAAAAAAAAAAGACAGAGCAAGAGTAAACACATTCACATTTTCTCACACAACATAAATGACTGCAGAAATGCTGTTCTTCCCCTTGTATCACATACATTAATATCAGTTATTACATATAAATATATATATATATATATATATAATAAATATATATCAAAAGCACAGATGTAAACAGCACAGGTTGGCTGTTTACAAGTTACAATTTCCTTTAAAGTTCAGGAACACTGGGCAGCAGCTGATCTACATATTTGCCTATGCGAATGGTAGCACAGTTGTCAGCTATCCAAGTGAAGAGTTTGAGATGAGATAATACAAGGCTCCTCTCCCAGAATGACTGCAATTGACTAGTGATTATGAATGCCAAGCAGTAAGACCAGCTCCTTTTAAGTACATCACGCTGGATTCTGAAAATAGAGGTACCCAAATCATTTGTCACCTTGGAAAATCATTCACTGTTAATTTTTAATAACCTGACTCATACCGCATTTATGGAATGACCTGAATAGTTTTATCTGATAGTTTCTTAATGTAACGTAATTTAATTATAGCCCATTGAATTTACAGTTAATGCCGCATGCTTTTGTTTGCCGCATCCTTGAGTTTGCTGGCTAACCAAAGTGTCTCTGCACAAATGCCATCCCTGTTTCTCTGGGAGAGGCAGCCAGCACCCCACATAGCAGCGCACTTGTGCCTGAAGAGTTCCTTCTTTTACCCTGCTAGATCTGAGGATCCCGTTTCTACAGCATCAGTTAAAACCAAAGGAAAGAAAACAAAGAAAATATACAAAGAATGGTAGAAATAAATCAAAGTATTAAGATTCCTGCTTTGTACTGTTCAAGAAGGCAGAGTAAGGACTTCCTAGAAAACTTGTCTAACTTCCACAAGGAGCGGCTTTATAGGATTTTGAAGGAAGAGCAAAGGGACTTCAAGAAGGAAATCAAAGCCTTCTGCAAAGCAAATAAGAATTTCCATGAGCAGATAAGAGCCTTCCAGAAGGAGAGCAAAGCCTTATGGAAGGAAATCAACACCTTCCAGGAAAATAACAAAGCTGTCAAAGAAGAGATCAAGAATGTTTTAGAACAGAGAGAGGACTTCTCACAAAAGATCAGAGTCATCCAGATGAAGAAAAATGTCTTCCAGAAACAAGTTGGTAACATTCAGGAAAAGCTTGAAGAATTCTGGAATAAAATGAAGGTTGCTGAGGATTTGATTGAGGTTCTTGGTGAAAGGAATAAGGCTGGCCAGAAAGTGGTCAAGGCTTTCCTAAAACAGAATCAAGATATCCAAGAACAGAATAAAGCCATGTATGAGAAGAACAAAGTCCTGCAAGGTAAGAATAAAGCAATGCAGGAAAAGAACAGGCCTTCCTGGAAGGACCACAAAGTTCTCTGGAAGAAGGACAAGATCTTCTGGGATGAAGAGATGGCCATTTCAAGCAGCAAACTCATTCTCTGGGAAGAATCCATAGCTTTCAAGGAGAATGACTGGAAGATTCAAAAGGAAAAAGAAGCTCTGGGGGATGTGGTGGAAGCCCTGAAGTATGAGAAAATTTCCCTATTTAAAAATGTTTATATTCTTCCAGGAGAGGAGAAACTATCTGAAAGAGAAGAGAAAGATCTTTGAGACAAGCACAGACCAGCCGTGGGCACTGGAAGTGGAGCCTCAGAGCAAATCAGGCAGATCTGAAACACGACTTCACTTTCAAGCAGAATGCAGATGGGCTTTAATTCTTTTTCCTAAAAATATTTACCTAATAGCTAAAATATTGCTTTAGCTTTATGTTTTCTTTTAATGTTTTGCTCTATTTTATTCTGATTTATTTACCATTTCTCTTTGCTTGACTTACGGGCTTTAGCAATCAAAATTATTAACTGCAATTCTCGCAGTGCTCCAATGAGGAGTGATGGTGAATTAATTATAAACTGATGGTTCCATTTCTAAGTATCCCACTGTCAAAATTAAAGCCGTAGTATATTATCTACTGTTACTCACGATTGCATTTGCACTTTTTAAAATTTCCACCTTGTAACTGTCAAAAAGACTTAACTGAAAATTTCTGAAGTTGTTTAAAATTAATTGCTGTTACAAGTTTTTTCCTTAACCAACCATTAAAAAACATTTCAAAATGTCTAAATCACCAAAAATCAGATTTGGAGCAGCACGTTTACTTCTCATCTAGTTCAGTTCAATAATTTTAAAGCAAGTACATTAGCTGTACCTTCTATAATATCACTTGTTTGAATCAATGAGTTCAAAGAAAAGTAATGCAACTACCCTTCTGTTCCTGAAATCAGAACAGGACATCACACAGAGGCAGCACACGGCTGTGGCTGCTCACACACTGGATGAGGTTGACATTGCACTATCTGGATTCAGTCATACCTCTTTATTTATGCTCTGTAAAAAGCAATCCTAATGACACAGCTGCTTCAGCAACATCAGTAACAAATCAATAAAGCGATCATTTCACAATGCTAAAATCTTTTCTTCCATAGAGTTGAAAAATATATATCAGGAAAGAATTGACTGATTTTGATTCATGAATTTTCTGAGAACAGGAAAAGGAGTTATTTCACAAGTGTGATCACTTATAAATGTCATGTCTCTTTCTCATTACAATTCTTAAGCTGTTGCCTACCCACAACACTTAGGAAAACAAATGCAAGCTCCTGTAATAATTCTGAAATACGGCCATCTTAAAATCAGAACATAATTCCTATGTGGGTAGGCCAGTATATGAAATGGAATTGCTAAGAAATGCTCTCTCACCAATATGGGTTTTCAAAATAAGTCTTAAAGTGACTTATCACAGAAAGAGAATCATTACTGGAAACTGCCTGTTTCACATATTTCTTGGTCATGAGGACATCATTAACATGATTAAAGGAAATCTTTCACCCTCTCAAATATATTTAGCAGAAAATTTCTCATACTAGTCCTAACGTATACTCTGACAGTACTACTTATTAAGGACACAGCTGTAACCTTCAGAATAAGAGTGTAGCTTTTGCAGAATGTCAGCCAAAATCAAGCAGTGACTTTCCTTATCTCTTCAGAATCTAAGTTATTTACTACAAAGGCAAGAAAAATAAAGCCCAAAGGAATTTAATACTGGTGGGTATTTCATTAATGTCGATTAGGACAAGGAGAGCAGATGCGATGTCTGAAGAAGATGGTTTTGATATAGGGAGCTATAAACTAGACAATCAAGAAGGACTTGGAAACGAGGCCACAAGTAAACAAGGTTGCCGGAACTCGCCTGGAGAACAAGAGTAGTAAAGGACATTTAGTAAACAATACACAGGACATGACTTCTGATTTGACTGGTAACCAGGAAAAGTCTGCTTGATTTCTCGGACATATTGACAGGTAAGATGGGAACTGTGAACTCATCTGCATGAGGGGAAGCATAGAGAGGAGCTGGGGGACAGGGGTATCACTTCTTTGCTCAGGGAACTGCTTTTGAGTATCCCAAGGCTGGCACATTTTATGGTGATGGGTCCTGTCAAATTTTGTCATTTGCATCATACTACATTTTCTCTCGGATTGTAATTCAGTTTGACAGAGAAAAACAGACCAGCTGAGACTTGACATGTTGTGGCAGTTAACAGATATTTGCATATTTGCCAATAGTTCAGTTCAAATAAATCTCACTGGCAACAGACTATGGAAACAGCAAAAGCAATAAGATAAAAAGCTCTCTCTCGTGCAGAAATGAAATCAGAGTCTTTAAAGTAGTTGGAAGCTTCTACTCTCCATGTCTGGATATACAAGAAGGTAAGTATTGTTTGGGTGCAGAGCGTAAACTCCCCTTTATTGTACTCTACCAAATTAATTTTTTATTCCAGTGGAATGGAAAAAGCAAGTAAATTTTCAGACTCTTTCCATTCACCTCTCACGGATCTGTGTCCCTGAGACACAGCACCAGGGAAGCCATCAATAGTGCAAGTACATCCCTTCAGCACTCACAGCTGTCTTCCCACAAAAGAAGGGGCCATGATTTGTGCACCAGCAATTGCCCAGCTGGTTGCACCTGTGCCATGCTGATGTAATTAGAAGATTGCCCTCCTCAGGAGACACTCCAGGTACAAACACTGACTATTCTGGTATGCATGTGCAGGTGGCACACTGTCCAGCCCAGGTCATTGCTGTCACCCTCATGAGGACTGAAACAGTCCCAGCAGACCCTTCCATTGGTGAGCGGGGTCTTCCAGTATGGCTGGAAACTCAGCTTCAGGTACGTCCTTGTTAGAGAGAAACAGGTCTCAAAACATAAACCAACAGATGTATTCTCACTTTAGATAGGACATGAAGTAGGTACCTGTAGAACTATTGCTTAGCTCAGAAGTTCAGTGAGAAAAGACCATGGAAAGCTCAGATTCATTAAATTGGCTCAGCTCCACAAGCTTTCAGAGTATACTGTTAATTCACTCTGTCCCAGAAGAAATCTTGCTCCGTGCCAGCCTAGGAAAGTGGTGATAAAACTGAACTTTTCTAAATTTACTCCATAATGAAATAGGTCAGCAATTAAATCTAGCATATTATCTATCAAATCTCTACTCATAAGAAAGACATACTGACCACTGAGATGGCCCTAAAATGAACTGCAGTTAGAAGGATACAAAGACATAAATTATTTCAGAAGTTCTTTTTCTTTCTAGGAACAAATTATGTAGACATGATAAAGCTAAAGCATCTTTTGCAGTGAAAATGTTCAACTGGAACAAGTGCCTTTTTTCTTGGCTTAATGGATTTGTCTCTCAGCTCTTGACCTTTGCTCAGATTTACATGTTATTAACTGAGGTGCAGAGGAGCTAGATACAGCAAGTAGGTGGGGGGGGAGTGCGGGGTCCAAAGATTGTGTTTAGGTTGGAGTATACAGATATTGCAATTAGGGAGGAAAAACAAACAAACAAACAAAAAATCCACAAAAATCTACATTGGTTTGATTGCTTGGAACTTGAATATAATTGAACAGGGAGATTTGAAGAGCATGTCACTTCAAGTCTTACGATCCTGTCACTATCATATTGTTTCCAAAGACAATCAGTATCATTAGGCAGATCCTGCATGAAGCTGAGATGCTCCTAGAAGTTGCTAAACATTCTCAGCTCTAATAGCAGTAGGAACTCTACAAATGAGGTGATTGGTCCCTTAAGCTGCAAAAGCCAGAATCTCAAGAGACTGTAGCATAACAATGTCACTTTTATATGGCTTAATCTCAGCTATATAATCAAATTGGTACACAAGTTGTAAAATAATTAAAAATGAGCAACAGTGAAGTCTGCTATAAATGTTTGCGCTTCCGTGCTAATTGATGCCATTATAAACACTAAAGAACAACTTCTCCTCTAGTGTAACTCCAGTGAATATATATAGGTGCACTAGGGATAAATTATATCTAACAACCTTTGCATGGTCAAACAAAATAATACTGTCATGGAATGATTAAAAATGGTCTCTATAGCTGCTGCCCTGAAGCAAAAAGAAACAGAGTCAATACAGTAGGTACAGCAGATGTGATTAACACTGTAAAACTCTTGGTAGAATCTTTTCAACCTGGTAATACAAGTGTGAACTTCACAGCACTGATCTGTACTTTAAAGAGCACTAGATCTGCCCAGGAGTAGGGATCTGGCACATAGAAAAGACGTGTAAAATTTGTTAAAAAGTAGTATGAAGAAGTGTCATGTTTTAACATGCACTGAGCTTGGCTTACAGATGTTCTTTATGCTTGTTTATCAGTAAGCTTGGTCCATAAACAGTTTCCATTGATTACTGTCTGTTCTTTTACATTTTCCTTCCATTGAGTAGCTCAGCATGGAATCTGTGCTGCTCTGTCCATTGAACAAGTGAGTCCTGAAGTCTTTTGGCTCAATTATTCCTTTTCTGTTTTCTGTTTCTGGGCTTCCCTTATTACTTGACATGCTGGCATTGGTTTCCAATTGTTTTCTTCTCTCGACTTTGCCATCCTCTTTCCATCTCTCCTTTCACACCCAAATTTTTAAGCCAGGAAAAGCCCTGCAGTAGAAGTAATTCCCATTGCAGCACTTTGTTACCCACAACTCTTGTTCTTTTAGTTCAGTGACAATTTGGCAGCGTCACCATGTGAAATAAATAAATAAATAGACAGAGAGATAGATGAAAGATCTAAAACTACAAGTAAAAATGGAAGAAAACTTACAGATAAGAAGCCTTTTTTTGTAGTTTTATTTTTGCTGCTGCTTCCATAGTAGTATTTTAAAATCAATAGACTTTGTTTTGCTCCATTTCTATGAGTTGAACATGGTGTAGTTGTCAAAGGTAAGAAACTACTGTGGGTGACAAGATGTCTGAGAGGTCACAAGAATAGTTCTTTGTCACTTAAAGAAGAAAAGGTAAAGGCGACTTTGAAGGAATAGAAGCCAAAATAACAAGAGATCTGTGTCTTTCATGGTATGCTTACCAAACCTTCTTGTTTTCATGTCTCAATCCCAATCTGAAATTTTGACAGATGCTCACTTTGCTGAGGACACATCTCATTTCCAGTCACTACCCAAACAGGAAATGGCCCCCAGACTCCATCTCCATCCTGCTCATGATCCCATCACATAACCACAGCTGAAGCGACTGCATCCAGCTGCCTCTCCTGCCAGAGCAAATAGAGTATCCTCTTCATCTCAGGTAAGTTCCTAGGCACAGATTGGTTCCACTTTAAACGGACTGCTCTGTCTTCTGTCTTTGGCTTCCATCCCACCCCACTACTGGCGTTCCTTCCAACACATGGCGAACACAGTCCTCATTGCTACAGCAAATTGAATAATTTATAACAAATGAATCTGCTGATTAGTAATTTTCCTGAAGTTTTCAAATTGTGAAAGCATCACTTAATGAGTTCATGGAGGAGCCAAGCCATTAGAAGTAATCAACCTCTTCAAAGGAAGAAGTCTCAGTGTGAGATTTCTATCATCACGGCTCTGCAGAGCAGAAAGTACCAGACTTCCATTTCACCTTTTCATACGCACAAATCTGTTCCAAGCATCCCATGAAAAAACAAGCTGAGCTCAATGTTCACACCCTCAGAGAACTTTAGCAACAACGGCAAGAACTGGACTCACTGTACAGATTAAATTTCTCTACAAATATTTAGACTTCCTCTTTTTCTCTCTTTGCAACTATTCAGAGCTGGCCAAGACATCCACCAGTGCCTTGCAATGGCACCTGAAGCATGAAAATCAAAGAGCAAGACCTCAGAATACATCAGGAATTTCGCAGTCATGGAGAATTTGAGATTAGTTTCAAAACACTTCAGATTATACTTCCAAGTGCAGCCATCACACAATGTTGAATTTCTTTGAAATTTTAGTATGAGGGAGCTTATGCCAGGTATATACAAAGCAACACAGGATGCATATTACTGTTGATGATTTGATACAGATATCTTGTACACACCTCTCGCCCTCATAATTCTTTGTTGTTTCTTTGACTAACCATGAGAAGCATTGGACTGCTAGAATTTAAGATTATGTTTGAGGTACGCAGACATGATTCAGGCTCCAGAGATACGATCACCACAGAAAACGAACAAGTTATGATGCTGCATCCTGCGCTTTAACCAGTATGAGGTGTTTGTTGTTCTTTCACTGCCTAACCTGCAGGTGTACCATTGTAAAACTATGCTTTTATCTATTTATTTATTTATGTATGTCAAGACCACCCAACAAAACTGAACGTGCACAAGATACTATTTTTCCTGTGGGAAAGGTTGATAGCCAGTGAAAACAAAATTGATGCGTTTATTTACTGGTACATGCTTCATCCCTCTTTCCAGCTGCAAATCTTTTGCAGGAACTGAAACAAATATATACTTGCATCATTGTGACTTCAACAAGAAGCTAAATGAGCCCATTATGGCTACCATGTGCTTGCCAAGCCACTTACACTTGTTTATTAGGGTACATAGTGACTTACTGTGGCTCAGGAGAAGATTACCCCTCATTACACCACGCATCAGATTATAGCTAAATTATTGTTCTCATAGCACAAGTCTCATGTATTATTCAAATTCTAACCAGTGCATTAACTCTGCCACTCAGCCAAGATTACAGCTAAAAATAGACAGTACATGTCCTACTTCAGAACATGTTCAACGTTACTAGCAAAGGCATCTCAGATTTCACATGTGCTCACATTTCACATCCTTGACCTTCAAGAGAATTTGAAGAGTAAGAGCCGGTAGTAAATAATTGAGGGAAGAGTAAATGAAAGCATGTAGATTCTAACCATGCTGTGAATTTTTGCATAGTGATATACAGTGGAGGAGGTAATTACATTTGTTTGAATGTTTATATTTAATTGCTTAGGAATAATACAGCACATTGGCAGGAATAACCATGTTCCTCGTCTAGTTAGGTCAGAAGTAGAACAGTGAATTTAAAACTTTTCTAGATTCATAGTAAGAAGTTCTATTTGAACTTCAATGTACCGCCTTCACTGGCCTGGAAAAGTCTTACTTCAGATACTGTGAGTCAGCACAGAAAGAGCTGAGGGAATCTTAGCCTTTTACCTCTTATTTACGATCAGTGCTGTTGCAAGTACTCCTTTGTCCTATCACACAGACATATGAGGCTCTCCTCACCTGTTTCCCAGTTCTGAAATCAACACAGAAAAGTTAAGAGCCACTAAAGCCTCAATAACAGTCAAAGGTCATCCAGTGCAGAGCTAGTTCTGTTTGTAACCCAGTCTGAATACTGAACAACAGTATTCTCTACATACAGCTCAAAGGAAGGTATGAACAGAGCGAGCTGAGCAAAATGCAGGATAGGACAGACAGTGTATCATTCCCAACCATTTCTGCAGGAGGGACACAGTTTTCTAATTCTCTGCTTTTCCTACTAGCATCCCTCAAAATCACAGTTCAGCTTTTGGCACACATGCAATTGTGTTCTGACATAGAGCACGTGTCAGGAAAACAGCCATTTTGCCATTTCAGATAAGTCTACAGTTCTTTTCTTCCCTTTTGGAAGGCTTGAGAAAAATCTGTTAGTCTTCCCCCAAGGACTAAGGACTTGAATTTGATGTAAATGACCGACAGCAGGACCAGATTGCCTTAAATGAGCTTTATATAAGTACGAATTAAGCCCTTAGTGTTTTAAATAAACGCTCATCTAGATACAGATTTTGTAAGGAATGGTTCATTAATCAACCTATTCGCTTCTGGTTTAGACAGATTATTAGAGGTGCTCTTCTGAAGAAGGAATTGGCCTGTGATCTGTTTATAATCCTTTTCAGAGGTCTTTTGTGTTCATTTTCCATTTTCATCCTACTTCCCTGTATTCTGAACATTCAGGGGCTAGAATTAATGAGGTCTATCCCACAGTGCTTCAACAGACCCCAGAGCCAGGAACTCCTGCCAAGGTTAAAGATTAAAAGGGAAAACAAATTCCATTGTATTTTCATCTTTACATGTATTTTTTGTATGACTAATTTGCCATAGTTCTCTGCTGCATTCTTATTAAAAAACTCAGGCTTTGTTATCTGTAATATTTATATGGTTTAAATAACTGTAGAGAAAAGATAGATAGAAGATATCCATATGGTATTGGTGTTGCCTTTTATAAAAGTAAACATTTATTAAAAGTAAAATTCTTGTTAAGTATACAAGTATAGAAGGCTTCTGGACTCTAAGGTTGTGTCTTTCTGAAATATGTTATGATATACATCTCTACTGGGAAAAAAATATTTATTTTGGACACTTTATCTCATGTACAAGGTACACAGAGGTACATCCTTCACGTATTCATCATGAAGTAGATCACAGCCTGAATGAGAACTTACCTCTAGATAAGAACAAACCCATTTTTGCTCCTCACAAAGAAAGGAGTTATATTTTATTGCAAATGACAATAATTGCACAACGGAGTCGTTCCGAACACAAAACCTCTTCAAAGTTTCATGGAGCAATTCAAGCACTGCCTTTGTCTCCTTTTGACAGTTTCTCTCCTAGAATCCTATTCCAGCTCTAGAGGAGATCTTATTTAGCTTACAGAAATGCATAATGGGAGAGCAAAGATCTAGTCGAAATTAGGTTTTATTGAATAACAAGACTGAGTCTCTAGTTTGACAAGCAATATCGTCAAAGAGCCGAAGAAAGAGAATTGAAAGTTACAGCTGACTTTTATTTCTGTGCGTACAACCGGTTCTTGAAGATGTGAAGTGCAGTCTCTGCAGTAATGTTTTGCACAAAGGATGTTGAGACAAGCTGACATGCACAAAGATTTATTTGCACAGTCTGTAACTGATGGCATACATCAGCTCTGCTGCCGTCAGTGTCCTTCTTTGGGACCTTTTAGATCTTTTTACGAAAGTGCTCCCTATAAGAGTGGAAACTGAGAAACTGTTTGTCAGAATTTTATTACACTTGTAAAAGATGAGCTCATCCAAGAGGAAACTGAGTTGGATGGTGTTGATGGTTTTCTTTTGATTTTTCTGATGAATATCTGGCAAAATTTTCTGGCAAAGAACACGATCATTTCTAAAGAGAACAAAGGGCTATTTAAAATCTTAAGTAGAAAATCTCTTTCATTTTCAATACTGTAGTAATTCTTCTAAAAAGAACTTGATATTTTTGACATTTATGCTCAATAACTAGCACTGAAATGGGAATAAGTAGCTTATCTGTGCTGACAAACACACCTGTGGAACTGTCACAGAAGTGGAAAAATAAGAGTTAATCTTGATTAATGTTGAGTTAAATCTCCAGAGTCCAGAAGCCTTCATTATCTCCACCATGCCCCAGCAAAACCATTTTTCTTGCCTTTGTAGATCTATAAATCAAAGAGTGGACGGTTTTAATAAATAACCCACACATTAATTTAAGTGTTCCACCACCCAAAAAAGGTCAAAATGGCAGGAAGATTTTAACAAGAAGCAGCTGCTCTTGCACCTGTAAGAAACACCAGAACTCTCAGCAGCACTTTCCCCTTATCAGGGCAGACAAGCAAACTAAGTGATAAATACATTAGAAATTAATTGTAGAATTTATCATGTAGGTAGCAGAGCCTTCAAAGCAGCACCTTGCACAAATAAGAACAGAGCGCTTAGCTGACCTTTAAATACCACTAATGAAATGGCTGGCTGCCCAGGGGCAGGAGGGGCTCCATCGCTCTCAGTTGCTGGGAAGGAACAACCCAAATCCCATATACAACCTAAAGCTCTCTTTTCATCCTCTGCCCTGCTGTCTGTTTTACTGGCATCGCACTCTGAAATTCCATTATGTTTGTTGTCTGCTCTGAAATGTGACCAGAGATAAACACTTCAACTGCTTGAAATAAAAGTCTACTTTGCAGTCCGTCTCCTGAGTCACACAGAGCATGTTTGGGCAGCAGCATTTCTAAGAAGCAGGCATGGTGTGTGGAGCAAGAGTCATAGAGCATAGCCAGCTGTGTACAGCGCCTTCTCGCGCTCGTCCTGCCTGCAATTTTCAGACCCCAGCTAAAACTCCATCTGTTTTGCTTGTGTGTTTTCTACCACACAATAGCATCATAAGGTGCAACTAGTAGGTTTTGTTTCCTCCATAGGATCTCGATGTGAAGAAGGTATCAAAGCATTCGAGCGTCTAAAAAAACTATCTTTGACTTTTAAAAGTGAGAGTGGTTTAAGAAATGCAGCTAAGAATATGCAAGTGTCCATCTCAGAACTGTACAGTCATAGACCAAATCACAGCTGGTGTATGAAAGAGGACAGACCTACCATTCCAAAAAATACAGATGGACTATACCTCCATAAACAAATGCTCCCATTCACTGTGAATGAACACCATGAAATAGGCTGTAAATGCTTTTGTATTCTATCCTCAGCAACATGATTTAGAAGTTTGAAACCAATTAAAATAAGCCAAGGACTTAATGCACCTAAAGGACAAATATATAAAGTAGTAAGGAAGTAAATTCCCTTTTGCAGCATTGTTCACAGCGGCAAAATCCTCTGTACATAGAATTTGTACCTCCAGTCACAGCCCATTCATCTGTGTGGGATATGTCAAAACATATCAGTGGGATTCATTTTAGACTTACTGTTCTGTCTCCTGACTCATTATGGTCAATTGAATAAAACTGGCACATTGCAACCATTTTATTGCTCGCTCTGTGTCAAATGCTTACCTAAGGAGATGACTAGCTCCCTAAAAGTGCCTACTTTTTTTCTCAGTTACAAAGGGAGCCCAGCTTAGAGAAATCCATTCCTGGTTGATCGATTGCGAGATTAACCAGAAGCCAGTGGACTATGCTGTCACTTATTAATTACTCAATTTTATTTATTTTTTAATAGGTAGCAGGAAATAAGTATCCTCCCACAGCAAATTGATATGCTGATATTTTATTATATAGGTTAATAATTATCTCTGCTTTTAAAATGCATCGTAATTTGTTAAGTAAAATATTTCTGTAAGAAAATGGAGATTAGTCCCCAGAAGTACCCAGAAATCTCCCATTCACAGAAAGAAGAGACAGTTTTGCCACAGATAACCTGAATTCTCATTCCCACCAGAATGAGGTTCATTTGCAAGCTCAGTTTTTTAAGCAAGTTGGAAGCCTTTAAGATGCAAGTTTCTCTACAAGTATGAGTTGACATTATTGCAACATTCATCTTCCACTAAAAATTTAGCTCTAATTACCCTTTAAATTACCAAGCATCTTGAAGCACAACCACAGCCTGCATGAGTTATTTTCAGAGATGTATCTTGTAATATACAGGCACAATATCCTCTAAGGGCCAACTTGTAAACAAAGAAATCCTGCATCATCATCCACTCTGTAACCCAAAAGAATTTCACTTGGTTGTCCCGTGACATTTTCAGGACATAAATCTCTCAGACACTACTAAGCCCATTTCAGAACAGAATTCTATCTGATTATGCATTTAAAGTTCTAATTTTTATCATTCACTATCATATTTATAAGTCCAAGACCAGCAGCCACCCAACATATATCATGCAAAAAAAAATGTCTGTATTCAATTTTTCCCCTGCGATCCAAAATACAGACCTTATCGCAGCATTAAATTAGTATTGCATACTTTTATAGCTGGGTCCTGTGACATTTTAAGAGATTTTTTAGTAGTATGACAAATACTGAAAGCTGTGGCTATTATATGACTTTTTACAGTCTTTATCAATGCACTGATTTACCACTGAAGGTTTTATAACAACAGTATATAGAGCAACTGAAGTCCCATGGTACTCACAGTAAGTACTCCATAGCTGAGGCACAGGTTAACCAGGATGGCTCTGTTTTACTGGGAGTAGAGGATGCATAAGGGACAAAAACTTTGGTACGGAGGGGTCAGTCTCATAAAGTGCAAGTAAATAAAATCTGCTGTGCTGTGTTTTTCCACCACTTGTACACTTCCATAAATCTCTTCTCTGTTTCTCGAGTTTTAGCACTGCTTATTTGCAGAGTTGTTAGGTGGGAACAGGCACTGCTGTGTGCTTCTTTGCTGAGGTTCAAATTCACTCTGTATTGCACATAACTCTACCAAAAACCACATTATTGCAGTTCCTTTTGGAAACAATCTGTACATCAAATCCCACTGAGTGCTAAGCCAGAGATGTAGCCAGCTTTCTTGGCTCTGCTTTCTACATCACTGGTATCTTTATAAAAGTTAACTTCTATTTTTGTCAAGTATCTACTGTCCCATTTCTGGTAGGAACAAGCAGTTCCTACAACTGAACGCTGCAGAAGAGGGGCTTCTGCCTCTCCCCCTTGCTGGCAGCTGCCCCATTGCCCCTGATTACATCACACCCTGAAGCTGGGGAAGTCATCATAGAATCATAGACTGGCATGGGTTGGAAGGGATCTCCAGGATCATCGGGTTCCACCTGCAGCAGGCAAAGCTGCCAACTGCTAGATCAAGTACTAGATCATGTTGCCCAGCGCCCCATCCAACCTGGCCTTCAACACCTCCAGGAATGGGGCATCCACAACCTCTCTGGGCAGCCTGTTCCAGCACCTCACCACTCTGTCAGTGAAAAACTCCCCCTAACATCTAACCTAAATAATCCTTCGTTTTGTTTAAAACCATTCCCCCTTGTCCTATCACTATCTACCTGTGTAAAAAGTTTATTTTCCTCCTGTTTATAATCTCCTTTTAATTACTGGAAGGCAGACTTCTCTAGGAGAGGTATTCCAGCCTCACAGTTAACAGCAGTTCCCCTAAACCAGGGGTGTCCAGCATACACTGTGTAGTGCAGCCAGCCTGGGCCCCTTTGCATGACATGAGATGGCACCTACAGATCTGCATCCCCTGTCTTCCCCACACACTCTGCTGCCATCACTTCCTGCAGGCAGCCTTTGCCATGTATTTTTCTCATGGAGATAAATGTGAATTTCCAATCTAAAAAGAAAAGTCGAGCATGGGTTTTCTTTGACGTGATTATATTAGGAATGAAGAACTTGAGTTGATTTTAAAAAAGTAAAATATTAATAATAAAAAAGCTGGAGTCCATTGAGAGCTGAGCTTCTATTGCTTTTTGAACTTCTAGACAAGAGTTACAGCTTGCCATTGAAAAAAAACACTTCAAAGAACTGTAATTATGGCTCATCAGACAGTGACTGGACAAACTATGATCTTTCATGATCAAATTGCAAAATATTAAATTGAGATGAATTTCTATCTAGAAGTACACCATCAGATTAAATCAGCAGTTCCACCTGCACATATAGATGGAGATTTGACACAAACCTTTTAATGTTGTAAATGTTCTGAATAAATGAAGTAGGAGTTAAAAGTTTAGATTTTTAACCGTGTCTTTTTTGTTCAAGTTCAGTGAGGACGCTGCCTGCAGACCTACCAGATCTTATTGCAGAAAGCAACATAAAAGTCTAATACTTCAGAAATATAATACATAAAATAATAATAACAACAACAACATGGTCTGGATTAAATCCCATTGATTTTTAGAGGTTGTTTTTTAAAATAAATAAATAATAAATCTCTTTTTGTATGCATAATACATGTATGCACTGGCTAGGATTTGGAAAGCCCTGCCTTGCTAAAATGCTGTGTTTTCTTTATTTACCTTGAAAAGAAGGATCACACAATCAGCATTAAGACTTTCTCTACTGCTTCTGAAAACAACTGCCATTGGCAATTCCATCAAAATCAGATTTTAATATTTTTCTTTCGTTTCTGCAGGAAACAGACAGCTGCTCCTTCAGATTGAATGATCTGACTCATGTTAGAAAGCATCAAAGCATTATGTTTCCAGAAGATGAGATAGAAGGCACAGCAAATGTTTGTGCAAGCAGCCCATCCCAATTCCAAGAGCAGCAGATGTAATACTTTAATAATTCAGGATACACAGACTGAGTTCAAGGTGAATTGGTGCCTAAACAGCAGGAAAAGTTTTTCTCAGATTACATAGAAAGGCAGTAGGAATAACAAATTATTCTAAAACCTAAATTATTCTAATTGCCCACACAACCTTTCTGGCATGATGAAGCTGTATGTGTATGTGCCCATTTACGCTTTGATGAGGTATGGAGCCAAGGCATGTTATGCCACTGCCTGTTTTGCAGTGATAGGAGGGTGGACAGTTGGGGGTATTTGATTAAAAAATACATACAGCAAGTGTCTTCTGTTCTTCTGATGTCTTCTGTTCATATGATGTAAGAAGAATCAAGCAGCTTAGATAAAGGGTTGTTTTATCGTTCTGGTTTCCAAAAGTAACAACATCAAAGGAAGTGAGAAAAGTAATCACAGAAGAGCAAAACACGTGCACACACACTGTGTTTTGATACCTCCTAACTTTCACCCCCAAGACAAACATTCCACAGTGAAGTAAGGACACCACTGAGTCTCTTAACTTCCATCCATTTTGGATCCCAGCATTTTTAAGCAGTGAAAGACAGGTGAAAAAGTGGAGGGGATTGCACGCTTTCTGCTACTCCAGAAGAAAGGAAAATGGAGCAAGTGAGTTTTTCACACAATAGTGGAATATAGCAACAATGGCAACATGGGTAAGATCTGTAAGCAACTCAAAAACCTCCTCCATTTACAGTGCTAACCTCCAGCTGCTGAAAGCAGACACTATTCTACCAATGCTAATGCAGGGGAAAACTAAGTGGAGCTGGGGCAAGGTGAATTTACAAACGCTTTGCTATGACTTTGGAAGTACTTCATTACTGCACTGTTTTCATCCTGCACTGGAAAGCTCGACAGCTATTTTCCATGCCTGGCTGAGGAGGTGTTATAGTAGGAAGATGACCCTAGCTGAGAATAGGATTCTCTCTCCAGCCATGGAAATATTAAAACAAATCAAAACATGCTTATAATCCAGTGAGCTCGCTGTTGATAACACTTCTCACACAGTAGTTCAGATGACCTCTGAATCACAGAATCACAGAATCACAGAATCACCAACGTTGGAAAAGATCTTCAAGATCATCCAGTCCAACCATCCACCTAAGGGTTGAAAGGTTTGATATTTTCTGTTGGCTAACTTGTACACAACAGGTAAAACACTTCCTCACAGTAATCAATGCAAACAAGAACAGGTCACTGAAAGTCCTCTGAGCTCTTCAGGACACACGTGCTCATGCAGTATTGCTTCATGACCTCAGGCTGGATTTGTGAACTTTCTAGGTTTTCTGGTAGGAAAGTATGTGTCAAAACAAACACAAAAGGAAAATATTATATTTTGTTTCCTATGTGCCAGTCTCTCATAAACTGAAATTTCCAACAAAGCTCACCGTGAAAAATCTTGCAGTTGTCTCACTAGTAATGCCATCCACTGTTTTCTTATATTACCAGCCTCCTACTGCCCAAGAAGCTGATGTAGTTACAGTTTTCATAGCTATATGGCCAAGAGCAAAACACCTCCCACTGAGAAATAGCATTGTTTCCCAGGTGCTCAATGCTATGAACTTCCCAACTCCCATTCTCCCTTCACGTTTCACTGGGTAAAGGTCCAACAGCGTTGAGCCCTGCTGTTTGTGATTATTGCAAATATTTCAGTTCTTAAAGACCTGTGAGTGGAAAAGTTGCACAGAATTCAGTTATTTTGTCATTTTTAATGCATGGATAGTTCAGTCTTTTCTAATGTTCTAATGTAGCAATGCTGGATCTTTGTAAACACTGCATTTTTCTTCCCAGGTTAAATTTCATTTCTCTTGGGATTAAAAACATTTCTCCCATAATTTCTATAGTACTACATCTTAGTACTATAGTTACTAACATTAAGTTACATCTTAGTACTACTTTTATAGTACTAAACCCTTATGAAGCTACTTCAGCAGCTTCATTACCACAGTGTGAATCATTTATCAGCATCATCCCTACAGCCTGCTCTGGATCTTCTCCAGAAAACTTGTACAGTCCAGGATGGATGTCAGCAGCAAGAGATGACCAGACTTCAAAATCAGAAGACTTTTGGAGGAAAACAGAATGAAATACAGTCTGTAAATATTTCTGTGTTATCATACATATTTAACTGATCCCTGTCATGCTTCTTGAAGCTGCCTCTCTACGGGGCTCTACTGCTGGCTGGGTTCCTGTCTTACAAGCCCTTTGCAAACAAATCCTCATTTATACCACAGTGCTGCCATACTAAAGAGGAGTTCCTCCACTCTCATCAGTTTCCTTCCATAACCTTTATCACCAAATGATGGAGGATTTGAGTACTGTTAGTGTCTCATGATGGCAGATTTCAGGGGATTGGATGGACATAAACATTAGGCTCATTTTGAGCACAGAAGGTACCAACTGAGCATTTGACTTAATCAGGCTGCATGCATGGCTTCTGCTTATATACAGACAAGAAGGGCTTGGGGTCAGTCCCCATCAAGCAATGGGGAACAGTGAAATATCTTCCATTGGTTTGAACTGCTGCAGGTATTGGGGACAGGGAGAGGTATCTCCCAGACACGTTATAGAATCACATGGAATATCCTGAGTAGGAAGGGATCCATAAGGATCATTAAAGAGTTCTGTCAATGCATTCACTGAGTGCAATAGTATTCAGCTAATTCTGTGATCTGCTCACAGTATCAGTATTTGGATATGGAAAGGTATACAGATAATCATAAAGAGGCCTAGAGTAGCTTGGAGGGCTCCTACAGTCCTTGCAAGACCAACACACACCAAAGATCAACCCCAAAGGCAGATATTTCGGCCTGCACTTCTGCAGCAGCTCAGTGCTTTCTCAGCTGTTAATGTGATTCCAGCAGGAAACCAGCCCATGTCTTTGCCACAGTGACTGGCAAGGTTATCCCACTGGAGCTGGGGATAACACAGGGAAATCTGATAAGTAGATTCCAGAAGTGCACTGGCTGCAGTGTGACCATCTGCATGAGAACAGGCCCACCTGAGTGAAGTCTGAAAACCCAGTTTGATGAATGCCTGGTTTGATGAAAAGGGGTAGCTCTAAAGCTTTTCTGGGATCGCAGCCATACAATACTTTCCCATTCATTATACATCATACTACAGTCCATCCAATATAGATATAGCTGGTGCGTTATCTATATCAAGCAAGTTTTAATATTGCTCTTATTAGAATTTGATTTCATTAAACATTTAAAAAAACAATGTTTATTGAATTTGGTCATATACTTTAAAAGTTTTGTACTGTGGTAGACTGACATCAGTGAGGATTACCTGTGAGTGATTGCCCCCAGCACAGACTGACAGCCCAACCCCTCTCAGGGCACTTCTGCATGAGAAGGGCTCTTCATTTGCAGCACCTGCTTCCTTTGCAGCTCTGGATCTAAGGAGTCATCTCTTCACGAGACAAATTGATAGTCAACATCAAATGAAGCTCTTATGAAAGATACTCGTTTCTTCCTTAGCACAGTCATTTCACAAATAGAAGAGATGTTTAATTATACTGTGTATGAAAACAGCAGCTGAGTGAAGACATTTTACTGAAAAGAAGAAGAAAAAAAAAACAACCAAAATGCTGTGGTTCATCTAAATGCTAAGAAAGTACAGGAGCACTCACAAACACATTAAGATGATAGGAGAGTAGAAATCTAACAGGAATGAGGAACTCAACAAGCAGATACATAGCACTGCTGGACTTCCCACAGACCTGTGAAGGTTGGGGCACTGGCATGCACAGACAATTTGTAACATCTTCATTTATACCTCCATTTTTCAAGCTTTCCTTTTGGGTAGGACTTTCAGACTTTCCCCCTTCCCCTCTCCTCCCACCATTCTCAGGCACTGCTAGTGTCAACAGGAGATTTAAGTGGAAAGAGGTTTTTTTCTCCACCATGCCAGATAGAAAAGGGAACCATAAGAAATACAGCTCTTTTCTGTTTGTTAGACTGCAGGTTAGTTTTGGATTTGAGCTACAGTATTGCTTTGCACACCTCTGTGGGCTGAGATGAACAGCTCTACGGCTACAGCCTTCACAGCACATATGATGTGTGCATGAATTGCAGCCGGTGCCGTGGCCTCAACAGTTTGTATTAAGGAATGAGGTAAAAGTCAGGTTCACATAGAGTGGAAGAATTGCAGCATCCTCTGAAATGCTGCCTGGTAACAGTGCAGCAGGCCAAGAAAAGAGAAATACTAGATCATAAAACAGAACTTTGTGAGAAATAAAAATTGCACTCATCATCTTTTGACCTTAAGATGGGAGTTGCTTGAGAATGTGCAGCTCCAGCCTCCTGGAGGAGATCACATTTCTGATGAACAGGATGTGCTCAGCCTCCTGCCAGATGGGATTATTTGTTTCTCTTGCTCAAACCACGTGTGCAACTTCTGCAGTCTTAACTGTTTTCAGAGGGGATTTTAAAAACTATTTTATTCTTAAAATGTTCAATCTGTTCCAGATAGAAAGGTTCTTGAAATTCATTGACAGTCAGACACCAGATCTTCACCTGGTATAAACTACCTCAGAATTCAATGTCTGTTCTTTGACAACTGAGAATGCCATTCAATCTGGAAGGAAATTATTCCCTCTAGGAAACTCCCTGCCAAAGAAATTGCTAGGAAATTTGTCTTTTGGAAGAATTTCCATCTTTTATTCTGTCCAGCTACAAATAAATCATTGTATTGTACCTTACCCTGGGATTGTTATAACACGCAATTAAGTCTTGAAGCTGTGCATCAAATGCAGATTTTGCTCTGCTGTGAAAAACTGAATAAAGTGCCTCTGATAGTAGTTTGACAAGTTATTATTGCAGGTAAAATATAGCTACATATTTTCTCAAAGCCAAAAATAAGTCAATAAGTATTAATAGTATAAGTTTTGCATATGATTATTAAATACCTGTTAGAAGAAAAACCTCTCAATTTAATTCAAGTCTTGCTACTTGGAGTTGGCATTTTTTTAAAGCAGAAGTGTGGCTTACATCACTCTAAATATTAAATACCCATGGTGAGATAAAAGTCAATGTTGACTCTAGTGACAACAAATGTATTCAGCACCAGTGTTCCACACTGTCTACGTGTGCAAGTGAAGGTAACCATATCCCCATAGACTCATAATGTACATATACAGGGAGGCCCATGAGACTACTGAGATGACTACTAAACCAATGATTAGAGAGGGTGAAGAAGGAAGTGATGACCAAAACAGTTATGACTCAAAAGTACAGGTGTCAATGCATCTATCACATGAACACCAATCCCACCATGTCAACGCTCAACCTGTTGTAAGAGATTAGATTTAGTTAAAGTGGCATCTTTAAAATTTTAAAAACGCTTGGAAACTAAGAGATGGTTCAGTCTTTAATGCTGTTTGAAAGCTGTTTCTCGTAGGATCCCAGAGAACTCAAAATGTGTGGCAGCAAAGCATCCAGTCCATACTGATACCACTACCTCGTTGTTGAGTTACACAAGAAAAATTGTTTAGATATGGATACATGTAAGTACAGACACGGGGATGGGCCAGGCCGTCCCAACACATAGCAAGGACAGATTTCAGGCTCCATCACAGAGTACAGTTTGTCAAAATCCAAGAAGATTCAAGCTCTACACGAAGTTTCTTTTAAAAGATCAGAACCTAGCTAAGGCAAAACAACAGCAAATACCCTTATTATTCTTCATTACCAGATAAACATTGGTTGCCTACATCTGAAGCTGTAGTTGTTTTTTTTAATATATCTCAGTGCACATAAAGTCATTTACCATACTGATCATTTTTATGCTCCAATTTGCGCAGCAGCATCTTGAATCTTTTTAAGAACATTTAGACCAGCACTTCTCACTGCCAAACACACAGGTGATACGAAGCCATTTTAGAGGGAAAAATACGATTCAACTTCACGTAGTCAATTTAAACACGGTGGCCAGGACATGATCCAGCACAACTCCCATCTCCCACAACAGACCCAAAATTCTCCTTTGAAGGCATATGTAGTGCCTTATCATTTTGAAAGCAACAGTAAGTTTGGGAACTTGCACACATGAACACATCACCCCTTTTCTTGTGGTATGGCATGTAAATAACTAACTTCATATTCTGTTATTTCAAAATAAAAAGATAAAACAGCCTCAGGGGACCCCAAAGGAGGTAGAGACAATTTCACGTGGCACTGGATGACTCTACACTTAGTCCTCAAGGTCTCGCACAGACAAAGCAGAAAGGAAAATACTGAAGGGAAAGAACTCAGCACAATCATGCAACAAATTGTGACAAAACCATTGATGGGAATCAAGAAATGCGTATTTGAGATAACCCTTATTTATCTGACTTATATACAGAGGGAATGTTCCAGGCTAGTTTAATCAAATGTTTAATGAAAACAAAATTTACAAGATGAGTGTCATTTTAATTATGCAGGGACTGTGTCAGGCTAGGCTAGCTGGTATCAGTTGGTCATCCTTACCCATACTTCCTCATACATTACCTCTTGGCAAGTAACAACAGATTCAGAAGAAAGCATTACCAACACACTTCTGCTGGTGTAGTCCCAAAGATGTTAACTGGATCATTTTAATAAGAGATGACTACTTAAAAATGTGAATTTCTCTCTCTGGAGTGGAGATCATAAGGTGCTGAACTACCAGAGACATTAAGCTCTGCACACTTCACTGATGGCAGTTCTGGAGATCAAGAACCAGGCTGTGGGATCATGAAACAGCAGCATCCCTTTCCAGTTCTGTTATTTCATGAGCAAAGTAAAGCTTGCATCTTCTATAACATCCTGAGGTATTGACATGCAGCAGCTTAACAGTTTAACACTGTTACCTTCGAGGCCTCAAATGGAAAGTTCAATAAACTTGGAGATATATGACCTCAGCGTGTCTGAGGCTGTAACGCAAGGGATCCCTGATGTACTTGATGTATTGCACTGCACTGCTATAGGAGCTATTCAACTGGAAAGTCATAAAATAACATAAAACAAAGTACTTGAGCAGAAATGATTCAGTCATTAACACCACAGACACCTAAGCATTAAATCTCACCCACAAAACAGAAAGCAGACTGTTTGAATTGAGAGCCCTCCAGACAGGCACAGAAGCCTTGGGAATTTTCAGGATCTTGGGATTCATGTGAGTTGCAGGGATTTTCCACAGGGATATGAAATATCAATGTGGTTTTGTTACCGGCACCACAGGGCATTTCTGTTTCATTTCAGGAACATCCATGCCCCCACAGAGCAGGTTCCAGAAAGGACACTTGCACCATCTCCACAGCACCAACTGACTCTGGGCTTCTCCTACAGGTTCCTCTTTGCTCTGGAACCAGGGTTAGAGCAGATATGGGTTTGTATAAAGCCCAAGGCTGTTCTTCAATATCATTACAGCACTGAGCATTCCTCAATTTCAGCTGTTTGTGGGTTTAGAAATTGGAAGACAGCAATGACAGCATTCACTGCCATGAAGCAATGTCAATTTGCTGAGATGAGAACTGTGCCCCTGGAGAAAAATGACCCAGTTTATGGTTGCTTTGCAGTTACTTCATTATTTTGTTCTAATGCAAAGGTGTGCAAAAAGTATTAAATAAAATGAGAAGTCATTGCTGTGAATGCAGTACAAGGGCAGTGATGACATGAGCCCAAGCTTGAGGGGGTGAGACTCAAGGAAAGAAAGCACTGAGGCAGTGAGGAAAAGCAGGGGAGTAGGAAGAGTCCATGCAGAAGTCACAGGAGTAAAGAAGGTTTTATAGCAGAAAAGACAGGCCTCTGAATCTGTTAGAATCCTTCATCTCATACAGCTTTGTTTATCATAGCGTCTTTCTTTCCTGAGGCTGTAAGCTTAAGACTTTGATTCATATTTCAAAGGTATTTTTTTTTTCCCAACCTTGAAATGTAGGAAAGAAAATGTAAAGGTTTGTTGAAACAACTGCAGGGAAGCTGTAATGCATCCTTCACTTATGGCTTCCAAAAGCAGAAGGCATTCCAGGCAGCACAAATACGAGATGGATTTACCCCAGCTGCTGAGATCCAGCAGTTGTGGTTGGTATGAGGTATTGCTTTTATCTAGATGGTAAATAAATGGCATGGTATTGAAAAGCCTACAAAGTTATCACTGGAATTCAAAATTTCATGTTCAAGTGCCAGAAAAACCTTAAACCAAAGAATTCCACACACAGAAAAGCAACAGCAATAAATAAACCTCAGAATGTAACAGCCTGATTTTGTTCTCCATAAAGATACAAAATATGACGATGCTCGTGCTGATTACTGGGAATGTGGGTATAAGAAGAAAGAACTTGAACTGAAAGATGTGAGTGGCTAGAGAGATGTCCCAAGAGAGCCAGATACCATCTACTCTTATTATCTCACCACACCATAAATTGCCTTGCTAATGAAATAAGAACAATACGTTGCATTATTCTTACTAACAGTTCCCTGCTATCACTGAAATCTGTAGGTCATATACAAGTGAGGAGAAGCCATAGCAGAAAATGAAGGTATACATCAGTAAAATGAAAGCTAACATCTACACACAATCTCACTTACTGCTTCAGTAAATTATCTGTGTTACTGTAGTGCCCAAAAACCCCAATATTTAAACCAGAATCCTAATCTTTGAAGTGACAAATAAATAGACAACATAAGAAGAGTGAAGTGAGACAAGTACTAAAAAGCTGTCATAGGAGAGACAGAGGACACAACACAGGCATTGATGGCAGCGCAGGTCAGCGCGGCGGGATCCATCGGGGCATCAGCTGCCTGCTGTTGGGGTTGGGCGACTGGAGAGCAATAAGGGTAGGGATGGAGAGAAAAGAGAGGCTGTGAGTAATCCTGCAAATGAGAACAGCCTGCTTATTGGTGTGTGGTGGGAGGGGAAGCAGAAAAGGGTACAGAGAATGGCTTTGTCAGGGGACAGTGTAAGGAAGGGCCTTCCTAGACGCTCCTCTATGGCTATGAGGAAGGAATACTACTATTGCCAAGACAAGAGAAATATTTGCTATGGTAACTGAAACAGAACACAAAGCTTTCATGGACATTAGTCAGGGCTGAACTATATGTGGAGAACAAAAAAAAAAAGAAAAATATCTTGTTGATTCCCACAGCAGAAATCAACAAGATTTAGACATTAGTCAAATAAAAGCATCTGCAGAAAAGTATCCTTCAGGAATGATGCTTCAACATAAAATACTTCTTTGCATCGGCAAAAATCCTGCGTCCTTCTAGTAAAGTAGCTGCAGGTTGAGAGTGAAGATTCAGCCATCTGTTGCAGTTACAAGGATCCTGAATGAGCAGCTTGGTACTCTGAAAACATGTGAGAGGAACTTGGATGCTCTCTTGAACATAGGTCAGGTAACCGAGGCAATTACCAGCTAAGAGATGGAGCTGAGTTTCCAAGAAGTAGGAGGAGGAGTATGCAAAGTAGGAGGAGGTGGGAGAATCCTGAGAACCCTCTCCCAGCGAGGGTGAGGGGATGCTGCTAACGGGCACTCAACACAGCAGGGATAAATAGGCCAGAGAGCAAAGCCTACGGCTTTCTATGACTTCCAAATATCCAGTCAGTATCCATTCATATGAATGCAGCTTGGATAACCAACATTGGCATCTACTGCAAGTGCGGATAGGCTTTAAAGACCGCTAGGTATATTCTCTGTCAATGTTGGTGGGTTTTGCCACTGAAAATAGCATTCATAAGCGCACTGCAGATGTTGTACTTGCTTGTGCAGCTTTTAATAGCCAGGGAGAAACTGAAGTAGAGAAAGTAGTCACAACTATCTTTTTCTCTGCAAAATTCTCAAGTAGGGAAGAAAGAAATTCGTTAGAAACTGAACTTGTATGCATCAAATTTCCATTTGTACCAATACTTGCTTCCACAGTTCAGTAATTGCTTTCTTGCCCTGCACAGTGAAACGAAAAGAAAGCCGATAATGCCACCCACAGGTGTAGACGTTTATTGCTGCAGTGAGTTTTGAGGCAGGTTCTCTTTTATTTCTCTCAATTGTTATGTTAATTCTAATTCGGTTGCGATGTCTTAGTGGAACTCATCTGCACTGGTGGTTATCTGCAGTACATTCGCTTGTTCTGTACTGCTTGGGCGCCTTTAGCAAGCTTATAGTTATGTTGTACAGCTGCCTAATTTCTGCAGAAAATTTGGAAAAATCAGGTTATAATTAGGGCAATTAAAAATAAACATCCTCTCTTCTCAGCATTCTGTAACATGCCAATATGGTGGATGCATTTCAGATATTGAATTTCATCCAACTTCTTCATTTACACTATATGACGGGTACGTTTTCATATTATGTCCCATTCTTCTGCCTCACTTCATTTCACCATTTCTAGTTCAGAGATCCCTCAATTTTGATGGCAACAGCTGTCATCGTTAAAGAGTTCTTCCTTACAGAAGACAAAAGCCATTAAAGTAAGAAAAGCCCAATCTTTAGGTACAACTGAAGCAAGCAGTTCCGCCTGCAAGTTCTGTACTGATTCTTATTTCCTTTATCCATGTTTATTAGGAGTGTTGGAATAAAAACATCATTTTCAATAGTTCCTATCTGAACCTTAAAACTGGAATTTCTTACATTTAAGGGGAAAAACGAATTAAACAATATTTATTAGCCTATTCTTTCTTTCTTTCTTTCAGAGCCACAGGACTCCATAGGACACAGCCTAGAAAAAAGGCTCATGGTCGGATTGCACGGCAGGGCAGGAAGCAATGTTTTCTCTTATACACAATCTCCCTCTGAAAGGCAGCCGAGGTGGGCCGTTCAGGGGAGATAAAACCCCAGCACTTTGCATGGATGTATTACCTCTCACAGCTGGAATTAATTTATAGCCTCCTACATAGCTTCACAAGAGGAAACTCTGAATTCAGCAAGACATGAGATGGCTTTGTATGCCATAAATCCTTCTTGTGTTCTGTTGTACTTCAGATTCTTATAAAAGGTCTTATCTCAGCTCTGTAGGGTTTTCCACTGGTATGGACTGAGGCTGCAGAATTAGATGCCTGCACAGGAAAACTTGTGAGAATGAAAAGCACAGGAAAAAAAATGGGTAAATACAGGATTTGGTATAAAAAGTGTTTTGCTGAAGCACAGTCTAGTCCTACTCAATGTGTATTCATTTCATGAAACACAGATTGTATACACTGAGATTATCTCAGTTATCCACATCAAATTCATAGCTTGAGAAAATCAGCACAGAATTTCCTGTTTCAGAAAAAAATAATTAGGACTGATTTTTTTTCTGAAATAGGACATGCTCACCTGATGTTAGACATCTTATGATATATTTTCCTTCATTTTAACTGTAGATATGGTACCTGCATCCTAAATTCTATGTTGCAAAACGCTATTAATACCATTCGATTTTTTCATAGAATTGTAGAATGGCTTAGGTTGGAGGGGATCTTGGAGATCATCCTCTTCCAGCCCTCTGCCATGGGATGGTTGCTGCCCACAGCTAATGCTGCCCAGAGCCCCATCCAGCCTGGTCTTGAAAGCCTTCAGGGATGGGCACCACAGCTTCTCTGGGCAGCTGTGCCAGGGCCTCACTGCTCTCTTATGCAACTGCAGAGCAACACCTTGCTTTTTAGTCCTTGTGCACAGCCCCATCTCTCCTAGAACAGCAGCTCCAGATGTTCAAAATAATTACAGAGCACTCATAGCAAAAGCAATCCAAGTATTTGGGATCAATTCATTCAAGCTGCTTCCCTCCACTAATAGGTTTATTCATGTTTTTTGTACACACTCACTGAAAAACAAACACGAAAAAAAAAATTATGCAGAGGTTCAACAATAATACAAAGCCATTCACATAATTTTTCCATCAGAAGTCCTTAATTTGTTACCATATGCCAGGATTTCACCAAGCAGGTGATGGTACTGAGATCCTCACTCACAAGTAATGTGATAAGAACACATCAAGCTAACTTCTGAAAGAGTGAAGGTGAGAGATTTGATCCCCCGTGAGCTTTCTTTTGAAGGCAGCAGCTATCTGGGTGATCTTGAGGACACACCATTTGACAGCACGATCAGGTTGTGCCCATTTGGTGGCTGTGCTCGACTGGTCTGTCATTGAGCTAAGTGTCAGCATACATGGGCTGTTTTTATGCCTCCATCCATCATAACCTGCACTGCTTGCTGACTCGCTAAGGAAAATGTGTTTCATCAGGAAAATACAAGAGGAAACGAGTGCTGATTCATTGGGTGATCTGGGTGGCTTAGGGGCTGTCAAAGTGAGCTTGTGTCTGCAGAAAGCTGAAGGCTTTGGTGCAGCTGGAGATGCACCCACAGCTCCCAGATGTGGATGGAAACTCCTCAGTGAGCAAAGCTCTCCCTGAGAGCCCCTCCATGAACCCCATCAGCACACATCCCTGTCCTGTACCAAAAGCCCTCCTGCCTCTGTGCTGGCAGAGCTGGGGAGTGTTGCACAGGCACCAGCTGGAAGGCAGTGTCACAGAGCCCTCACTGCTCCACAGGCTTCTGCATCCTCTGCTCACAGCCCACATCTGAACGCTAAGCAAAGATTCCATGACTGATATAGGAAAGAAGAGGAGCAATCTAAATCAACAGTTGGAAACAGTGAAATATGGTAACCATAGAATCATAAAAGTTGGAAGAGACCACTAAGGTCATCCAATTCAACTATCAACCCATCACCACCATGCCCATTAAACCATGTCCCTTAGTGCCACAGTAAAATCATAGAATAATTAAGGTTGAAGTGCCTCTATGCCCAAAATTGGACACCCAGTATTTACCTTTTCAAATATGTACCCTATAGCCACATTTACATTCAAAAACTTCACCTATCTGTAACACAGGCTAAATTGCAGTGTAAGAACAAAATAGAGTATGGTTCCCCTGGGGACAACTCCACCAGCACCAACATGAGGTATCTCTCCATCAGGAAGTTCTGTCCTGGACCACCAACAAATACCACGCACTGAGAAAACCCCTGCTTTGAGTTCAGTGGAACTGGTGCCAAAGAAAAGTGATATTGAAAATAAATCAGTAAATACTGATCAGAAGAGGTTCTGAGGCTCTTCCTCAGGAGGTTACAGCAGTCACAGGCTCAGATCAATGGAATGGATGGGCTGGAGGGCCCTTGGCATGCTCTGGGCTGACGCAGAGGGAGGCAGCTCTGGGGCAGCATCACCCTGTGGGCTTCTCTTGCTTCCTCACTATTATGCGCCAAGTGCCCACTCTCTTCACAGTTTTAGAAGGAGAATGAAAAAAATCCTACTATGCTTTCCATGCATTTAGAGCTAAATCCACTTCAACTGAGCTACAGTTTTGGAGCTCTTTTTGCTGGAAGCTCTGCTTTCAAGCAGCTCCTCAGCTGCAGCCTCCTTCTGCACGTTGCTGCTCTCTGGGCTGTTCCTTCAGAAATGCATTGAAATGAATGGGACAAAAGATTAAAGACTGGTATTTAAAAGTGACCACTACTTTTAGCAGTTCTTTTTTTGTCAGATGAACTCCAGGCAGGGGTTAAGACCACACTGGTGGGATGGAGCAGTCCAGAACATGGCACAGCCTTCTGAGTAGAACACTGTGACTGCTCATGGCCACTGTGGTGCACCACAGGGATCCTGTTCTGCATCCTCACCAGCTCCTCAGGGTCACAGTTTGCACAGGTAGGCAAATGCTGCAGGACCAATCTGCTGATACTCTGCGCTGAAGTGAAGGAGAATTGCAATCATTTGCTCCATGAGAAGAACAGAAAGGATCACTGGCCAGAGCTCCAGACACAAGCAGATAAAGATCTTGGCAGTGGTCTGGCAAGAATGCAGTTTGGATTCATTTATGAGAACCAATGACAGAAATCTTCCAGCACAGATCACTTTTTCAATTTGTAATGAACCAGGAACGTGATACTTAAGGGAAAAAATATCAAGAAGTTTTCTTCTGCAAACAGGGCTGCTATAGCGTGGATGGAACAACATAAGCCATAGCATGCAACCATTCACCCTGCTGGATCTGCTAAGCCTATCTAGTAGCCTGCAAAAGCACAGGGAAAGCCCATAGGGAAAGGGTAAAGGTTAGCTCATCAGAAAATGCACTTTAGAACTGGTTGTAGGGGCTGACGTCTTTCATGCACCCATCAAAGCACTTACACCAGGGCATACAACAATAAGCTCAGTTTCCACATCCTCCCCTCCCCTCCCCTCCTTTCTCCTCTCCTCTCCCCTCCTTTCTCCTCTCCTCTCCTCTCCTCTCCTCTCCTCTCCTCTCCTCTCCTCTCCTCTCCTCTCCTCTCCTCTCCTCTCCTCTCCTCTCCTCTCCTCTCCTCTCCTTTTCCCTCTTCTGGCTTCCAGCATGGCAGAGCCTGAGTCTGGGAGTCAGCAATGTTCTCCCAGCAACACAGGAGTCAGGAGTGAGCAGACATGCACACCCTTGATAAATGCATGACTGCACATGGATAATTTTGGCCTTCTTGACCACAAGATGAGGAGTCCTGAGCTAATAATCAAAGCTGACATGCACTTTTTAAAGAAGTAGAAGTCTTTACCTCTTTCTGCCTGTTTACCTGTTTCTAGTGAAGGAGTTAGTGATAATGAAGTAGGACGGTCTGGATGAGAAGTCTATGGGTAGCTGTAAGCAGTACTGGACTCAGCAAGAATCTGAATACTTGGGAGATAGATTTGTCCCTAATAAGAATAAGAAGGGGAAAAATAGGCTTCCCATCAAACATCCTTGATGTTTGTGTACTAATGTAAGAATAAGAGGTTTTAATAAGCAACCAAGTTTACATCGGGAAAACAGAGGGTGATGATCCAGATCAGAAAGGGATAGTGCTTAAATGTGCGCTTCCAAATTAGCCAAGCCTGCTAACAAAAAGGCTGAAGGAACCCCAGGATCATTCATGGTTGCTTTGGGGCATGAGGACAAAGCAGATGTCCTCCTCTCTTCCCTATCAGACAGTAGTTGCTCTGTGCCAGGCCTTGGCAGATCCTGCTGCCAAAGAGAAAGTGAAGGTGTCAGGGAGCTGTTTTACACACACAGACTGCTGTGTGCTTGTCCCTTATTTGGCTCCTAGCTGTTGAGAATTAAATTTTAAGCACAGAAAAGAGTCTGCCTATCATAACCCAAATTATTTCTGAGAGAGATCGCTGGACAATTTCAGTCAGGAAGGTTTGCTGGCAAAAACCGCAGTTACCACAACACAGGTTGTGGCGTTATATTAAGGAAATTCAGATCAGATACATAGTTGTCGATGAGTTTGAGGAGCAATGCTGTTTATTGGCAGTTTCTGTTCCTAATTGGATAAATGCTGAACTGCATTAACCTAAGGGCTGCAGGAGACATGTGGGAATTGTAGGTTGTGTCTTTCATTCCAGGAGGGCAAGCTCCTCTTCTAGCTTACATTTTCTGACTTTTACTTTGAATTCCCCAGATAAATAAAAGTAAATCACTGAAATTCCTGAAGTAAAATGAAGAGGAAAGGAGAAAGTGAGCTGTGCAGTTGCACTCCATACTTTTCCATCATGCCAAATGTTCTACAGTGAGGATCCCACCTGGTCCTCAGTTCTGGTCTGCCCCAGGAAAGTGCAATGTGTTGTTCACTGACAGGCTGCCTGCTTGAACAGAAAGGTTTCCTAGGTGTTGGTGGAGCTTTTACTATCTGCTGTAAGGGGACTGATAGATTTTCACATTGCCGTGACTAGATTTAGAATTGTACCTTGGAAGTTTCTCTTGTTCTGACTTTAAACCGGGCATGCTGAAAAAAATCCAATAAAAGCAACAAATAGACACCATTCTCAGGTCCTACAGTCGCTATCGAATTGCTGTGACATTACTGACACTGACTTCTAGAGATGAGGAAGTTCAACACAGACCTGGCCAATCTCAGGGCAGTATCAGGGTGTTTGTTTTTAAAGGTGAGTTTCTCCATCTGCAGTCCAGCAGCATAGCCTTCTGTGGGAGATTCACCCAGTGGTAAGCTCTCTGACCATGAAAAATGAATGTACATTTTATCCACATTCTGAACACTGAACGACCGTGCACTTTACTGAAATGTTATTTCTTTTTATAACCATGTCACAGCTTAAGGGGAAGAAAAAGAAGAAGGGACCCAATGCTGTCACTTTGGAAAGCTTTTACTGTAATCAAACTTACAACGTGTTTCGTTATACAATACAAAGAAGGTTTAATCTCTCTTGCCTAGCACACTCCCTCCAGGGTTATACTGCTTACAAAGGGAGCTTTCACTTTGACTGTGGCAAAAATAGTGTCAAACCCCATTGTGAGGCACTGCTTTTAGTCTGGATTCATTTGGGAAGTTCTGAAGAATCAATGACTTCATGAAATGTGTGAAAAAAAGCAGGACTGCTTCTGAAGAGTGATATTTCCTTTACTTTTGGCTTCCCATGAATATAATTTCTAAAAGGTGTTTCATTTTGCTGTTGCAAATCCTTGCACAGTTCATGATCTGATTATAAAAATAACAATGAGTGAAGATTTCCATAACTCGTTTGTCATAAATGTTCTGCAAACATTTTCTGGATGTGCAGACTCCAGATATTCCAGGTACGGGAGGAGTCAAAAGGAGAGCAGCCACTGACCTGGAGCTCAGAAGTGCTGAGCACCACCTGTAGAACTGAAACTTTGACTTTTTCTTCTGTTTTGGGGGGGTTATGGGTTTTTTACATTTGTTTTATTTTCATGTTGATGTAAAAGGAAAAAAAACAGTTTGTATATAATGAGCTCTGGCCTGAATATTTTCTAAAGTTCAAGCCAAGTGCAAACCCTGAGTGCTGGAAAAGGTTATTAGAAAGCTGCAATGCAAGAAATTCCACTATACTTCCAAATTTTTGCCAGGCCTGAAGACTGACAGATGGAAACTTCCCAAGAGGATGTGGCTTGGTTCACACAGAGCCAAACAAGTGATTTCCATCTGGATCGCTTCATTGTGACTGAGAAAAGTAAGCAATGAACAAGAAGCATCTCTCCCAATGAAGGGAGCAGAGTGAAACACCACACCATCAGCAATGCACGTCTCCTGCAGCAGGAAGCACAGACACCTCTTCAGTCAGGAGAAGCCCCGTGAAACAGAATAAATTTGTTATGTTACTTTCTCTGCTGATGGTATCAGCACTCTCCAGACTAAAGAGGACTTTCGGATAAACAGCTGAATGTTTGACTGACCTGTACAAATTTAGGCCCGTGGGTGCAGCCTCTGCCATACAGAGGGGTGTTATAGATAGAAAAGAAAGTGCATTGAGTCCTGCTGACAGCCAGCTGTCCCATCCTAGCACTGTACTGCTGGGACTTCATGCCTGCATTCTCTTGGAGGACTTGGTAACAACAACAGTGCTTTGTCTGTGGTTTGACTTTCACAGATAAATTTTTTCTCCTTGTCTAACAATTATAATATTTTTCAATTATTTTTTTTTATTCCTCAGAAAGAAACAGTTTATAATGAGTGCATTCAAGCACAGTGTTAACATTTGTACTAAACTTAAAATGCACCCTGAACTGTGTCCCAGATTGCTTTTTGGTTGTATCTAGAAACCAACAGAAATTTGTACTTCTTTTGCTAGATATAATTATGCATTTCTGAGATTAAAGGCCACTGTATCTCTGCAGCTTTCTCAGCTCTATCTTGTGCAACTCCACCAGCTGGCAGTGCCTACAGCAGGATGTGCTGAGCACTGCATCCTGGATTGAAGAGGTTGCATTTACCACCAGTTTAGGAAAAAAAATCTTTTTATTCCACACAGAAGTGAAAATGAATTGATCAACTACCAAAGATGCAGAAACACTTCCACATTTTTACTAGATTTATTATTAGATTTTACTAAAAATAGGTGAGGTTTACTAAAGTGCCCAAAATGTTACATATCTGGTTATTCTGCCTTCCAGTCCAGTATCAGGGTGCGATTGCACCTCTGGTGCCTCTAAATGTCTGAACCAAGGCTGCTGTGCTGTCACCACTGGGTGACAGCTGCCTGCTTGTGACAGGTAACTCCTGGTAAGGGCAGCTACCAGGTGCTGTGGATGGCATGCCATCTTGACAAGACTGTGCTGAAGGTCACAGGGAAGCTGTGCCACTGTTCCTCGTGTGGGCAAGGAGCAAATAAGTGAAGAGAACTTGGTATTTGACAATCCGGTGGCTGAAATGTTTTGGCATATAGTGTTCAGAAAGCTTTTCTGCATGTTTAACATACAGGGTGTCAAAACCAAGCATGCAATTCTTGAGCAGAGCAGAAGTGAAAAAAATAGGTCATAAAATAGGTCAGGAATAAATCCCCCATGCTGGCTAGTTTCTCATTCAGTATTTTGATCAGTCATGATTGAGACTTTTATGGATTAAAGGAGAAAGGATAAGAAGTGGACATTGGAGAAACTGTTGCATAGAGTCTTGTTTCTCTGATGGGAAAGAACTGTACAAAACCAGCAGTCACTGAGGTTCCTGCCAGAAACCTCCATTTGTGTATGTACTTCCCACTGCTGTCTGTAGGCACAGGGTAGCAAGCAATCCAACGAACTGAAGCTTTTTGGAAGCTGGAGGGCTTTCTGGTCTGCTAGACATACATCTTACTCTAGCATTAGACATAAATGCAGAAGATAGGTTGTGTTTAGGCTCCTGCTCTGTTTGTAGTCTTCCAGATGACAGATAATCATTCATAAACATGTCCTACAGACACCCCATGATCAATCTGAGTCAGAGTAGATGGTTTGGGATGGCTTCAAAAAACACCAGTACTGTGTGAGGGATGATGAAGTTTGATGTTGCTTGAAAGTTCATTTTTGAAGTCCCTGAAGGAAAAATAATAATGTAATCATAACAAAATTGTTGATATTGTGGCGGTTCCTTGGGAAACCAAGTTATTGTAGACCCATAGAAAAGCCAAAGAAGGGAGCCAATCACATAAGGTCAGCCAATAGATGGGACACGCTCTTGTCCAATCTACTAACATTTCTGCATGCACTCTCCCATAACCTGTTCCAGGGCTCCACTATCTTTTTAGTGAAAAGAGTATTTTTCATCCAAAGTCCAACCTCCAACTGCTCTGTTACAACGGAACCCCTTCATTTTCTGCTCTATGCCCTGTGGTAATGGTGACCGTACTAATTACCGGTGAAACTGAAGTCAGCTCTCTATTACAGCAGCCTCTTCAGCAGATGGGCTAACCTGGCAAAGCCTGCTAAGGGTGTGGGGAGGAAGAGCAGTGAATAAGAGATGTATAAGGCAAATGGACGTGGGCGTATAGAGCGTATGATCTTCTGCTGTGACTGACTGGAGGCAACCAGAGAAAGAAATGATCCCTGAAATCATCCAGAATAAGTTAGGACACTGAAATCAATACTGAAGCTTCTGATTAATTCAACACAAAGTCACTTTCACAGACCACTGTGTCTCTGCCGCTGCTCACACCACCAATTTTCTGGAGAAGGAAAACTCCAAAGCTGAAAGCAAGCATGTAGGTGAGCAGCCAGATGTGATAAAATGACAGGGGGCCAGCACAGGGAAAATAAGAACAGTCTCATGCAGGACTTAGAAATTGAATAAACAGGTTGTTTTTACAAGCTGGAAGTGAACATGTAACTCCAGGGATGAGGAAGAACACAGTGACTAACAACATTTTCAGCTCAGCATATTCCATTACTATTTAAAAGAAAGAAAAAAAAAGATGCAGCAGCAATGAAAACAGATGGGAAAAACACAACCAAAGCACCTCAGAGCTTTATTTAACCACAGAAGTATTTTGAGAAGCAGGGAAGAGATCACGGTGCTATCTGTAGTTAGGTATTCTGCCATGTGAATGCTTCACTGTAATGGGAGATGTGACCCTGTAATCTGCTGCAGAAATGCTGGTCACTTTGTGCTGTCATTAAGATGCAGAATGAGAGCTGCTCTGTGCTCTCTCATGGACACTTATACAATTTCTCTTTCTTTACAGTTTTGGCCAATCCACACTAGCAGTCATTGGGCTGAAGTTTTCTTTGTCTCTCAGGATCAAAGAATTGGACTGACTCCTCTGACGAGGAAGAGAGCCAGGTATTAATTATTATAAGGTGGATTTGCAAAGAACTGGCTGCCTCAGCTCTTTTCCTTCATTTTTCAGCTCACGCTAGGTCCCTAAATCTTTCTTTGCTTACCCCATTACATGGAATAACACCTTGTTCAACATTATGAAGCATGGCCAAAAAGATTTTTAACATTAAAAAGAAGGCATAAAAAAGTGAACGCTCACTTGAGAAAATATTTCTTTGCTTGGATTTTATGATCAGCAACAGAAAATTTTGCAGTGAATTGCTGCTCTTGTAATAGCATTGCTTTCCTTTTCCACTGTACTTTTCCACTATGGTGAAATCAGTTATATTATCCTCAAAACAGGGGAGCAGACCTTCTGCAGGAGTAAAGTACTAAATCTATAGTGATTTAAATACACCAAGTGTGCCGACCTGACCCTATGGTCATACTTGCAGGTATTACATTCCTGCATCATGAAAAGAGCTAATGATGGACAGACTGGCCAGTGTGCAGTCAGAGGTGTGCAGATTGTCACCAACATGCATGAGGCAGCTGTGGTTACAAGGAAAGATGGGCACCAGGATGATGCAGTAGGTGTAGGCATAGGAGAAGGAAAGATGGGCAATTGGTTGTTGGCAGTAGGTAGTGATGTAGGTTTCTAAATTAGAAGCATATGGAGTAAATTGACTTTTCCCATCCCCTTGCGAGGATTTTTTGGGGTTTTTTTTTGTTTGTTTGTTTTTGACATGTGGACAAAGTTCAAATGGGCACACGGCATTCTGAGAAAAGGGACAGACCTGAACCTTTCCCCGTAGCCTAGATCTCAGTGAAAAATAACTCACAGGGTCAGAAGCAGAGCAGCAAGCACAGGGGTAGGTAAATCCCTAGGAGGCCTCTGAAGGACCTTTGGAAGCTGGATCTGCTGACAAGCAGGGGCACCAAGCTGCACTGTGCCCCAGCCGTAGTCAGATGCTGGCAATTGAAAATGGCCATCCAAAAAATAAGACAAGATGTCATTATGTCTCACCTGCACTTGCTCTGTAGATTCACACAGCCAATTATTCCATTTGCCTGTAATGACTTCAGACTCTTTAATCTTCCTCTCAGTGGATTTCTCTGCTGCTTTGCATTTAAATTCACCTTGCCTTCATAAAAGTAGTCAAACTGTAAGCAATAAACAGGATAGAGCAAAACAAACACACTGGTTTTATTTGTTGGTTTGTTTTTTTGTCTGTGCACTCCCAAGCAAGATAGTTTCTGTACCCCTTTGAGAGAGCTATCCTGCTCTTCCCATACTGAATAGCTATTTAAAAACAAATGGATATTATTGCACCAGCCACCTACTTCTCAGCCTGAAAAACAGCAGGAAAATGCCACTTTTCCATAAACATTTGTTAGGGTGACAGTTATGAAAACAAAGCAGACTGGAACATTCCCTACCAGGACCAAGCTGCAGTATTCAACTGCCCTGTACCAATTACTATCTTTTTTGACATGCTTCATGCTCTTTTTATTAATGGGATGAAAGCTTTTATGGGATAATAACCTAGTTCCAGTGAGCAAATGTATCTATGAGACCAAAAGCCAAGTCATTTGTCCTTGCAGAAGGAGCCTTGAGACTATAGTGATAGGCACTGGTCTGTGGTGGATAAATCACAAAAGCAAAACTTTTATCCTGCAGCATACAGGTCCAGCCAGGAATCACTGAGGACATGGAGATCTTCACTGCAAGAAAGCTGAGAGGGCAGAGATTGTCTTGGTGATTATGATGGTACAGGAGAAAAGTAGGCTTGACCTGAGTACTGAAGATGCTGCAATTAGAGTTATTGCCACATTTAATGGTTCCTAATGATTTCCTCAGCAGAATCACAGTTTGGCTGAAAATGTTTGGCTTAGAATTGTGAGCACAACTTTGCTCAGAACTTGTTGGTTTCCTCCCTCTGCATGCAGGAGGCATATGGCAATTATTTCCAAAGACATTCCTCATTTGCATGGCAGCCATAAGCACAAGGATGCTACAAACTACTTGAACTGAAAGGAAAGATGTGTTTTCTCTGATGCTGGCAGGAGCCATGCAATAGCCCCTGTCACTGGGGCATGGTGTACTTGCTTAGTGGACAGTAAGCACACCTGGCCTTCCATCCCAGTTGTCCTTTACTATTAATTTCATCACACCTGCATATAAATTAGTCCAGGGGTAATCTTCTCCAACTCCATCAAGTGGTTAATTGTAAAATCTGCCATCCCAACACAGCTGGAGAAAACTGTAAATAATATCAGAGGAGGCTTTACAGTAAGGCATTGCTAACAAGAGTTAAATTACGTGTTTCTCCCAGTTATCCCATTCCTCAAGTGGGACACATTGCTTGTGGTGACCTCTGCAAGCTCATCTTCTGCTGGGTGAAAAGAGAACAACCACCTTGGGCTGCTATTTCTGGCTATGCTAGAGAGCGACTGCATGGCAGGTTCTTGCTGCAGGCACTTTTTTAGTGCTCATAATCCATACACAGAGGCCAACTACAGAAAGACAAATATCCGTATTGGCCAGTGGCATTTACACAGCACTGTGCAATCCTAATTTATGTTCTGTATAATAATGTGGTATTCAAAGCACTAATGTAAGGAAACCATGGACTTTTAATGGCAGATGTCGTTATGAAGACAGAAGCTGTCAAGAGTCTGTAAGAAGGATCCTAGAGGGACCATACTTCTGGCAGGTAAAGAGCAAATTGGCAGTACAGAAAATAAATATCTGCTTTAAGATAAAACTATGGCTTGATTTTAAACTCAGATTATGGGTTGAAGTTAGAGCTCTAAATCTGTGATTTCCTGTTGAATGACACATTCTTATATGGAAGCACTTAACACAAAAAAAGCAAAGATATTTTTGGGCGAATCAGCAAGTGTAACATAATTTGAATGATTTCTCTCAGAGAAAGCAGAATCCAAGCACCACATAGGCTCCAGAGCCTCTCTGTCTCTTGTCTGTGCTATAAGAGAAGCAGGTTCTCCCAGAGTCCAGGCACTGATTAAGACAGACCCATGGTGGCAGCTTTCTGACTGGTCAGATGGGAGCAAACCATTCTCCTTCCCGTCCCCAAAAAGGCACACTGTTTTCAAAGGAGTCAAACCAAATGGGAGAAGAATTCAGGAGAAGTTTCATTTTCTTGACCCTTTCAAAGAGTCGGGATAAAACCTGGACTACCAAACCAGCTCTCTAAAGCAGGGCACCCAAGCTATCCAAGCAAGCCTGTGGTATTTCTGGGGCACCAATTAGGTGAGGCAGTGCTTACTGATGTATGCATGTTGTCAGCTTTCCAGTCTGCAGTTGTTTTGTGCCACTGCCCCATTGCAAGCTGCTACACAAAAAGTTGTCTTCAGCATGTCAGATCTGTGATGAGTTAGACTAGAATAGCAAAGATAAATAATCATTATCGTTTAAGGCTATTAATTCCCATAGCTATACACTAGCAAATGCTTATTTCCATACCACCTACAGATACGTTCATGTCTTTTTGTTCCAATATTGAGAAAAGAACCTATTTGCTTTCTTTCGATAAAAGCCATCCTTGGCTTGAATTTTCAGCTGGTCAAATAATGCTAATGTGGCAAACACAGAAATTTCTTTATGCACCTCTGGGACCATGCAGGCAGACAAACTCTATTACAGCCAGTGTCTCATCAAAGAAAAGCTAAATCTTTTCATTAAATCTTGGTTGTTGTCATTTTCAAGAAGAAAGACTCTTTACTGCGGGCACAATTACGGAGAAATGTGCAAATGAGCTGTGAAGGATTGCCAAGGGAGGCTGCATGGCTGCAGAGACAGGAGAGGGCAATCTCTCACAGTGCCACATAAGTAAAATGCCTGCGTGTAAACATCAGAGCCATTGATCTGATGGGCATCAGCTGCAGCCAGCACTGGCTGTGGATTAAAGTTTTTAACCGTCAAGCCCAGTATTTGGCATTGATATACAATATGGCATCACTCCATCTTACCCACAACAATGAAAAATGAAAAGCACGCGTTCCTTCCCCCCTGCATATGGCCAACATCTGTTTGGGCATCAAAAAGTTACTGAGAAGGCTTTGTCTGATAAGGATATACATATATAAAAAGGATATATTCTCTTTTACTGAGAAGTGCCCCAAAATTGAATGCCTAGATTAAAACTACTGCAATTAAGGGGACATCCCAATAGATGTAGCTTTGAACAAGAATTTTATGTATGAAATTCTTTGCATCTTTTGGCAAATTTAAGCCTGGATTCAGCAGAGCATCTAACCACCTAAAGAACACGTGCAAATTGTACAGGATCAGAGCTGCAGCACTGAAATGGAGCTCTTGTTGTTCTCTTGATATTTTGACATCTGTAAAAATGAAGGTAGAATTGGTCCTTCCTTCTCACAGTCTTAGCTGGCTTTGGAGGAAGGGGAAAACAGCAGAAGGGGAAAAGGTGAAATTTTAGATTATGTTGCAGAGGATGCAATTCAACTGATATGAAATGATATGAATATGATATGAAATGAGCTGATATGATATGATATGAAATGAGCTTAAGAATTTCCAGAGATTATGTTTAAAGTACATAAAAATCATCTGAATGACTGGTAAAATATTGACTGCAATCTAAACATGTTTATGTTATATTAAACTAGATATTAAAATTGCCCTTTTTTTTTGGTACTTCAAATGCAGGAGGCTGTCTTGTACTTTTCCTGGCAGTCTTAAGAAATGTTAATAAAGACTTTTTCTGCCACATTTTAAACACAAGATAGGCAGTATAAACAAAACTGCAGATTGATTTATTTATTCTACTGGGATATTCGGCTGTGCTCCTGTTGATCAGAGAGAATTTTGTTTACATATTCTGCATAGACTTGTCCAACCAACTTCAAACAAACTCACGGTGGGATCCAAAATTCAGTATATTCAATGGAGAATGGGAGCCTAGTAAATTATACTGAAGGCTTAAAAAAAAGAAAAGAAAATGGCATGAGCTTAGGGCAGATTTTTATTCAATTTCAGGTTGTATGAACTTTGCTCCAACTCCTTCTATTGCAGGCACCAAATCCTAAGATCTGGATCTGCGATCACTGCCTGGTCAGGCTGGAATTCATAATCCAGCTGTGCAACGTGTCTTTTTTAAACTTTTGGTACTTTGCAGAAGAGGTGAGCCTTACATCAGGCAGGCCTTACAGAAAGTTCAAAGTTTTTGGCTTCTTCAGAATCTTCTGAATAAAACGAGCAAAGATTAAATAGTTTAAAATTCCCCATCCTATCTATACAGACTCATTTGCTGCCATGTTTGGCTACTTGTAGAAAAGAAATGCCAGCCCTTTAATTCTTCAAATAGGTTACTAGGAAAACATTGGCATTTTTGTGAAATATATTGTGGTGACTGTTTTGCTTTATTTTTGCTGAGAGCAGGCCAGATTGACTACAAAAAGGAAGGCAAGTGGAAAGTACAAAGTCTCTTTATAAAACAGTGATCTAAGGAGCAGGAGCAGGCATCTAGGAAATCTTTGTTGATTGTTGCTAATATCTATGATAATTAAGCTAAAAATATCCACAAAGCAATAGAATTTGCAGAGACGACTCTATTGTCTTAAGCAAATAATGAAGCAGGGAACAGTGAAATTGATCCCACGACTCCCATTTCAATAACAAAGCAGCAACAACTGTTAATCTATAGCACTCACTTTAGATTACAAACCTAAGACTGAACAGGCAATTTCATTAGTGAGAATACAGCTGAGAGAGAAATGCCAGCAGGGAAAAAAAGCCATCCTTGTTGAAATCAAACCATCCTGAGAATTTCTTGCTGCTGTGTACCCAGAAGTGCAATCAGGGAAAAGTTCTGACAGATATCAGGTGCAGCTATAGAAAGCAGTTTTGCCCTTTGTTTTGCCCTGAAGGCTGTCAGCACACAGCCAGCTGACTGAGCTCCCCAACCCGGGTTTTTCCTTTTTATTCTTATCCCCCAGCTCGACACATTCCCTGAGAGCCAACCAACCCCCCAGCTCACCCACAGATACCAGCTCTGTCTGGAAGAGAGAGTTCTCTTTTAAAATTAGCTCCTTTCAGACACTTGTACAAACCCATAGATATCACAGGGCCTGCAGAGCCAGTGCCAAGGAACATCCCGAGAGTGATGCTGCCAATGAAGGAGGGAAAGCTCATTCCCCATCAGTGCTGGCAGCTGTGGGGACCTTATGGGAGTCAGAACTTTCTGTTCTCACTGAAGGTAGCAGGCAGGACTATAAATATCCACACATAGAACATATTTACTGAAGGATTGAGTGCCGTAAGAACACATTTTAGAGGTAATAGCAGCTTTCTGAAATAAAATCAAAGAACCACAGAATAATTGAGGTGAGAAGGGACCTCTGAAAGCACTTACTCCAGCCTCCTGATCAAAGCAGAGCCAATTCCCCTTACAGGGTGTGCTGCCTGCGGCCATGGCCAGCTGTGTTCTGACAGATTTCAGGGATGGAGAGCCCACAGCCTTTCCAGGGAAACTGTTTCTGTGCTGCATAACCTTCATTCTGATGATTTTTTTCCTCAGAATATATGTCTACTATCTCATCATTTTGCAGCACGCTGCTGCAGAGTCTGACTCAAGCTTCACTACAATCTCATTGAGGTAATGGAAGACAGCAATTAGAAGTCCCATTAGCCGACCTTCTCCAGGTTAAACAGACTCAGCACCCATAGACTCTCCTAATACATCATGCACTTCAGTCCCCTGAACATCTTATTGACCCTTGTCTGGACGTGTTCCTATTTTTTGACCTATCAGTTGCACTGGGACACTTTTCTAACAGTTGCAATCTCACAAGTGCAGAGCTGAGGTTACTGATGGGCCCAGTGGCTATTTACCACCCTAAACATACACTGCTCATAAGCACTCTGTGGTCCACCAGGACCCCAGGTCCTTTCTGCAGAGCCTCTCCCATTCAGTCCGTTTTGATGGATCTCAGAGGCAGGACTAGCTGTGCTTGCCCTCAGGATGAGATTCTTGCTAGCCTATTCCTCAAGCTTCTTAAGATCTTTGCCTGTCTTTGATAACAGACCTTAGAAATTTTGGTAACATTTTCTGTGTGTGCTCACAAGAAAATAAATAAATACATACATACATACATAAATACATAAATACACAAATAAATAAATAAATAAGAAAAAAAGGGGTAAATATAAGATTTTTGTATGTATATGGCAAACTCACAAGTGTGACGCTGTTTTGCACCACCACCCTACATTCTTTACAATACTACTAGAGGGCAAGGAAAGCCCAAATCCCAGCTGACATCAACAAGAGTTTTTACTGGCTGCAATGACCTTGAAGACGGTCCAGACGAGTAAAGCACAACACCAGGAATCAGGATGTCAGCATTAGCACTGGGATGGAATCGATTAACATGATTTTACTAGCAAGGAAAGAAGATAAGTTGCTGCTCTTGAGTAGGGGACTTGAAATCTATAACCAATATTCCTGACTGAGATTCTGTTAGCAAAATTTATGGCACAGATGGGAATCACATTTTTCTTCAGATAAGAACACTTCTTGTAGTCATTCATTTTGTACTTTATGAGACACCAGCAGATACAGTGAGCTATTTACTCTATTTCTCCTTATATAGATAGCATCCTGAGTTCTAGACACTTCAGAAACTGTATATATTGTGATGACTATATAAACAACCTCAATGAAAGTCTACTACTGCATGCTTAATAATTCACTTGTATCCAACAGAAATATTCACTGCAGCATTAGCAAAGGCTGTTCTAAGTCATGTAGTGGCTGTTCACCAAATCTAACTTCCCATGCCTAGATTCTTGTAAGAATTCCTCCTATACATCACATCTCCTTTATTGCTTTATTACAGGAGTTTAGAAAAAACATTGCCCTTCCATAATGGAAATTTTCTCCTCCCTTGTTGCAGTTGCATGTGCATTTTACAAGTACACAATGACTGTGCTGCTTTAACTTTGTTACAATACTCAGGGAATAATTAGTTCTGTATCTACTAACAAAGAACAAATGTATGTGTTCAAAAAATTAAATATTTACTTTCCTAAGAGCCATCATAAGTTGTTGTGAGTGCTTGTCTACATTATGTGTGGAAAATTAAATATACTCTGTGTAATAATTCTGCTGGTATAATAAAGGATTATGCATGACAAGGGAAATGTGACCCAGTTCAGTAGGAAAAAAAACACCACCTACTTCTCATGAAATCTTAGTGCAACGTGCAACAAACTCAGGTAAAATCAAATGTAACAAATTCAGATTTATTGTGCTGTCCTGAGATGCAGATTCCAAAGGAGGCACAAGAGTAGCCTAAGAGTTCTCACTACCACTCATGAGTTCCATGACTTTAAGAGCAACATGTTCAGGATTCTGTAGAGTAGGTGAATTGAGGACTTCATAAATGAATGGAAAGCTTATCTCTAAGCGTAGGTGGAACAGTACGTTCAGGAGGACAGCTCAAGCTATATCAGAAAACATTAAATAACCTTCTCTGTATGTTATTTGAACAGATCTTGCGCACAGCTCACTGACATCACTACATGTGACATCAGCACTTCGTAGAGCTTAAACCTGCAAATTTGCTCATTTCTCCTTGGATGTAAGAGTTGTATGTGCAACAACTCACTGCCTCTGGGAGCTCGAGCACAAGCTACACTTCTTTGTAGCAAGTTCTGTTGTCTGCAACTTTTGTTTGCTGGCACAGCAGAATCTACTTTTTCCTCATCACCTTTGGAAACTCTTAGCTCTTGCCTTCAGGCTGTTTAAGCACTCATTCCAACCTTTTTAGATTAGATATTCTAACTCCCAACTTGCTTTAGGAGGTTAAAGCATATAGAGGAGACCTTTAGCTTTTAGCATCAACTAATCTATTGCTAAAATACCGGCAGTTTCTCTCTCTCTCTGCAGAAATGTTAACCTTCTGTCCCTACATCAAAGAGGTTTAATAGTTTCTCAAACACAGAAGCATACACAAGCACAGAACTTTGAACTACTTTTCACGGTGGATTTCGTGTAAGATATTAAGCTGGCAGAGCGTTACTCAAACTAAGTCGCAACAGTTTTGCTTTTCTAACAAAGCTAACAATAATCACAAACACAGCATGACCTACTCAAATACCAGCAAAATCCCCTGTGGTTTGCTAACTAAAGTTTATACGTGCTGTGGCTGGGGTTTTGCATGGGCATGCATGGACTCAACGCTGGGAGCACAGCTGCCTGTGCACAGATGGCTCACAGGGCAGGGCAGCAGCCAGGGGATGCAGCTCAGTTCCATTGTTTCTCTGTGCAGCACTGTAGTCTCTCCACATCTCTTCCACTGCTGTTTTACACTTTGCTTTGTCCCTTCCAGAGACAACTCTTACACCATTTTCTAATCCTAGCTTTTCTCCGCATACAAGAAGGCTTTTTCAGAGTATGTTTGACTGTCTTAAGTACCATTTTCAAAACAACTTAGGATATTCATGAGGCATTTTCCAAAACAAGTAAACAAGAGCAAAACCTACAAAATTACAGAATTGTGGGGGAAAGAAAAAACAAAACAAAAAACAAACAAAAAAAAACCATAGAGGCTTTTCTGCAAAATTTTTAACAGGCAATGCACCAACCTGTTGGTGAAACAGCACGGCCTGGGTTAGCCACACACCTCAGTACTCACCAACCCCTGGGCACCCCTTCAGTCCCAACCACTCTCAGAAAAGCTTGGCTTTATAAATAATTTGAGAAGTTTTGAAAACCAGTCCATTTATTTAGACAATATAAAATTATTATTATACTTTCTATAAAAGGTCACAGGCAGAAATTTGACCAATAGAATATCTCCCAAATCCACTAAGGTTAAAGGAGCTACGGCAACTTACAACAGCTGAAAACTTCCTCCAGCATACGTGACAGCAGAAAGAGCTTGTGGCCTGAGAAAACAGCAAGTAGCTGTATAATCAGGCAGCAAAGACCCAATCGTCTCTAATAGAGAATCACAGAATATCCCAAGTTGGAAAAGAGTCCCAAGTATCATTGAATTCAACTCTTCGTGCACCATCAGTTCCTTACGCACCCACAGACGTTGTCAGAACAGCATTAATTGGTGTGAAGGTGAATACAAATCAAACTGAACAGAAGAACGCGCACACAGAGGAAAATAGCCTTGAGGCCATGTGCGTTATGACAGAGAACTCAGCAAAGTATGCAGCAACAGTATTGATTTAGAGCTCAGAATGCCAGGCCAGCTCCTGAGCCTAACTGGAAGACAGACTACATTCACATTTCTGTTTGCTTAGCAACCCCTCCACTGCACACCTACAGAAACACACCCACAGAGACAAGACACAACTACATCTTGTCTCACACAGCACCTCAGTGCCTAACAGATCTGTTAGCACCTGAGCTGAATGCACTCACAAGGCAATAAATGAATTAAATCAATTCAAGCTGTAGTTTCCCCAGTGGTAACTGACCTTATTTTCTGAGAGCACATCTGCATGGGAAGCACCATCAGGCAGCACAGCATCAATCACGTGTGGTCAGAGCAGCTCCCTTCAGAGCATCGGCTCCAAATGCAGCTGCAGAGCAACCAGCTGGGCCCTGAGGATAATCAAAGGCCCATTCTGCATCACAAAGGAGTCCAGAACTATTTACCACTAGAGAGACTGAGGCACCGAGCAATGTAGAAATTGCCAAGCAGCAGCTCAGCCCACCTATTTACAAAGTTCTAGAAGAATAAAACTCCTTTCCCAACTTTAATACAAGCTAGTATAAGAATATTCTTTGCTTTTCTTGGCTTATAATAATCTAAATGTTGCTCTTAGATTTAATATCACTGTTTTCTGGGTCTTAATGCTTGGATTTGAACAGATACAAACCTGAAACCACAGGACGAACAGTGCTGAGCAGTCACTATCCCTCTTCCAAGTTGAAAGAAAACATGCGTTTTTGGCTGATACGCTTAGTGCAAAGCAGTAGATGCTTTCAAACAGTCTTTCTGCCCTGCACCATTCACCAAGCAGTTTGCTTCTGCCTCTTGGTTCTGCAGAGCGCATCTGTCTTGAAGGGCTTGAGCTGCTCCCTCTCCTTCTCATACATCATCTCCAAAAGCACCATGACTGTTCCAGAACATTTCTATTATCTGGTTGTCAGTGATAAAATGAAGAACGGAAAGAACATGGTACGTTCTCTAAATTGCCTTCTACTGAAAGGGTAAGGAATGCTTTGAATAGCATGCTGAACAGCATGGTAGATTTTCCACATCGGGCTGTGTTTTATTAAAAGGCTTTCATTTAAGGAAGAAACAGAATGATAGCACCAGATCTGAGAGCATTCATTTACTCACAAAATAACTATGACAGAACCAGATATAGGATTACTCTCACAATATAGCTCCTCCTGATTTCCCCATAACCACAGGCTGCTACAACCAGCCCACTGGACTATTTCAATAGCAGTTTCACCCTCATCTTAGAGGTACCACCACCACACTTAAACTCCTTGTCAGCAGTTGGCTGTAACCACATAACAAATATTTACACAACCTTTTCACCTCCAAGTCCTGTCTTACGACTGCAAACTACACTCTGAAGTGGGCTGCTCTACCAACAGGATGCATCCTGAGCATGACAAGCCTGATTTCTCTGAGGGCCATTACATACACACAGACATGAATGATAGAATCATAGAATGGCTAGGGCAGGATGAAACCGTGCAGCCCATGCAGTTCCAATCCCCTGCCCTGAGCTGGTTGCCCCCCACAGCCTGGCCCTGGGCACCCACAGCTCTGGGCAGCAGTGCCAGGGCCTCACCAACCTCTGAGTGAATAATTTCTTCCTAATAGAACGTGTACACACATGTGAACTACCTGATGTCTTCACAGCACTTGAATGTCAGGATAACTGCTCAGATTAATTAGTGAGCTGGAGACTGGGATGATGTCTGTTTGGAGTAACTTTCTTTTCATACTGGCCTTACCCTAGAAATACCATTGCATTTCAGGATCTGGCCTTTGGAAACCCACGATGATAATACATATTCCAAACATACAGAGGGATTTAAACAGGTTGTTCAGGAAAGGACTTTGATGGAACATGGCATGTCAGTGCTCACATCCCCTCAACGAAGAATAAAAAGGAATTGGGATTTAATTCGTTGAGATTAAATATATGGCAGATGCTTAAGATGAGCTGTGGAACTGCTGAGTGAAAAACTGCATTGTCTTAAAATAAATGTGTTTCACCAAGAAAAGTACTCAAACTCAACTTCACACAATACAACTATTCATATCCTGCAACATGCAGCTGTTAAGGGTTACAGTGACAAAAAAAAAAGATTCAGTACCTCTGAATATTATGATTTTGCAAATATTTTATTATCAGTGAACCTGTAGTAAACATTCATGACATCTCATGAGCGCAGCTATCACATTTACTAGCTGAGTTGTTCCAGTTAAGGGCCATATTTTTTTCTAAAATACATACATCTCTCTCCAAGGAATGAAGGATGAGTGAGAACTGAAAATTTAAGTGAGAAAAGCAAAAGGATTGTTGTGTTATCTTCATTCTTCAGTCAGAATTGCATATTTCTGTATATATAAAGCTACAGGCTACAAAGCCCTCATCCTACACCTCAGACAGATTTCCTTGGAGACATCAGCCAGCTTGCTTTTGTGTTATCCATCAGCCATGGATGAACCTCTACCTTCTGGTTTAAGCTGGAAAGAAGCTTAGTGCTGTAATGGTAATAGTGGGTGCCTAAGTTGGCATAGAAGAGAGTCGGTGCAGTACATCCTTGAGATTTTCAGCAATTTAAGCAATCCTCCTGTTCTTTTCAAGGCTCCTTTAAAATGCCTGTAATAGAAGCTGGGTTACTTAAAGTACCCTGGTGCTTAAACATTCAGCTGAACTTTCCAAAATAGAGTTTATGGCCCTTCAGAGTCAGACACTTAACACAGCTATTTTATATTTATTCAGCTTCCTCCATTTTTATGCTGGTTCATCAACAATTTCTGGTCAGGTTTACAAAACAATTCTGTAAATGTTTACTCTTTTTTAGTGATCAGGACTAGGAAAAACGAGTTAAAGCCACTCTGTTAGATGAGATTTGATGAAGTCGGGACAAGACAAGATGCAAATAGGTAAACTAGGTCAGTTTTCATCTTGCACTTCCTTTTTTTTTTTTTTTTTTCCTCAAGTTTTGGAAACCACAAATGATTTCCCAGTTCTCTCAGAAGTTTTTCTGCACTGACTTCTTCCACCTTCTTCTTTCTGAACAGTGTAGTGACAAAGGAGAAAGAGCAAAGAATATTTCCATTCTCTTTTGGCATCTTCTCCAGTGCACGGTTTCCAGCAGGATGCAGCCAATCTGCCATGCCCACACACAGCCTTGGCAGGGACTTTCCTTCCTCCATCTTACTTTGGGGGCTTATCTTCCTAGTTCAGGATGGGGAAAGATGTCAGCATTTCCTTTGGACCAAAATGCTATTCCCTGACCATTGCCTTGGATCTAATTGCCTCTGAACCTTGAAAATACTTCATTCTTTTCTTCTTACACCTAGTAACATAAAAGCACCACTATGCCTCAGACCATTACTTTGACTTTTAAAGCAAGTTGAAAAGTTTAATTGCCACATTCCAGTTTTTCCCTTGCCACTGCCCTCATTCCCATTCAGACTCTCTCCTCTTGCTAATGAGTTGGCCCTATCTTTTCCTATCCATTACTGCTACGGATTTTCTGCAGAGGCCCATAAAGTCTCCTGGCAAATAGTATTGATTTCTTTTGGAAACTGCTCAGTTTTATTGAAATTTGCATAATAACAAGAATAACAGGCAGCCCTGTTATCTGCATCTGGATCTTGACCAAATTCCCCAAGGATAGGGAAGGTACAAGCTTTGATGGAAGCATTCCCAGGCACTGCCAGCATTACCTAGGCACTGGCAAAGTCTACACGGGCTCCTAAGAGTCAAATGAGAACTGACTCCATGTCAATTTGCTTCACCTTAGTCAGGAGGAGGGATTTTATTGTCCATCTATTGTTGTGAATCTTATGGGAACTGTATCTTTGAGACCTTGTCACTCCATCTAATATTTTTGAAATTGATGGACAGTTTCAGAAAATACTAGGAGGGATTGACAGCAGATCCTTGCAGAGCCCATGATTAAACAAGCTTCTTCAGTTGTGGAGTTTCACCTCTTTTTCTTTAGAAAATAACAAGCTCAAGCAGTATCTGAGTTGGTATCTATAAGATGATGTTTACACTTCGCTCCTTCAAATAAATTTTTGCTTCCTTGCTACTCCACGGTAATATACCTCTGCAGATAAAGTGGTTTCTGATGATCTCACCACAGCGCTACTTCTTGTTTTTGTAACAGTGCAGGAATAGCAGGAGAGGATCCGGACAGCTTGTGATCTGCTCAGACAGCTCAGAGGAGGAGAAAGAGAAGAGAGATGGAAGAAAGGGGTGAAAAGAAACTACAGAGAGCATGGAGAGAAAAAGAAATGGAGAAAAGGAGGAATGGACTGCTTGTTTCCCCTAGGTGTTCACAGTTTCTCAGAAAAGATTTTGAAGTGTATCATCCCAGCGTCCCTCTGATATGCACAGCACAGTACAGATGCAGAGATGCCAGACTCCTCTCCTGCTGCAGACAGCAGCACTGCACACAGCTGACTCTTGAAGGCCCACAGGCCACAGGGCCATTCCTTCTAGATGCTAAAAAAGACTCAAGATTTCAAACCTGGAGCAAGTCCCATCTCGCTTTGAATTTACACTGAGCTCTCCAAAGCATCCCACAGCAGTACACAAAAGCGAGTTCCTCAAAGCCCTTGCAGAAGGAAGAGCACAGAGTCCTGAGTGCCAGGAGGAGTCAAGCAGAGGGAGAGCTTGGGAGAAAGTGAAGCAGCTACTTTTCTTGCTTGAGTTTTCTGTCATGGAATTTTACCTACAGGAGGACTGCACACATTTGCAGTAATGGCTGAGAGATCCAGTTTGAGCTACTGAACTTTGTGAATTACGCAGTAATTGGAAAAACACAATGAAAATAAGGATTTGCACCATAAAGCACTCCTGTTTCATTTATTGGAATGGCTGTAGGTTTGGTTATTTAAGAGAACGCTTTGCAATATGCTGTCGTACTTATGGGGGTGAGCTTTGTGAAGAAAATAAACAAATGACAAAGTCCTAATAAAAGGAGATTTCATTTCAGACATGAAGGGCAACATAATTAGAGCAGTTTAGTTGGTGTCTGTGAAGAAAAACCCAGTGCTCACTGAGCTGTGCAGGATTTTTGACAAAATGGGAGTTGGCGCTATTGCACAAATTCCCACTCAGCCCTCCCTGTCTCAGGGAAACTACTGCAAAGTGCACAGGTGATATGAGCAGAGCTCAGGCCCTGCAGCACCAACCTGCATGAGCAAGGAGTTCTCTGAACAGCGGTTCCTGACCTTCTTCATCAGCATCTGTTAACTTTCCAGCACTGAATTCTTTTTACATCCTTTAAACTCTTGCCGAATGGGCCTGGAATTGGGTCTAACAGAAAATATGCCACCAGGCACTGGAAAAGACCATGAGCACTGGTGATTCACAGAATGGAGCCAGCAGCAGGAGGGAGGCCTTCATCTGGGAGCAGTCTGGGCTCAGCTGTGGTATCCTGGCATGGCTCACCCCTCAGCACAGTTACAGTCCCCATACCTATGGGCTATCTGCTGGGTAACCAGCATCAGAGCTGCTGCTGCCGAGAATTTCTGCCTCTAAGAAAGGAGTCCTTTGGAGAAGGCATGGTGCCAACTGACTCAGAGAACACAAAATCCTATGCCATAGCTCCTGCAGACATCAAAATACATGAGATCTTGTGAACACACAGCAACAGGTAGAGTTTGATCCAGCAGGTCAAACTCTAGACAGGTAGAGCCTGACCCTGTTCTAGGACCGCAAGGCTGCAGGGAAAGCTGCACGCTCCAGGTGCACAATTTTTGAATTGGCACAAATCATAACTTCTGAGTTCTCTGCCAAGCCTCAGATCCATCTTAAAGAGGGGAAAGGTTGCCCTTCGCTTTGTCATTTCTCTCTGCTTCCAGCTGTGATACTGATACTAGCCCTTCACACACTCAGTAGTAAATGACCAACAAGTACAAGATGATAAAAATGTTTATCTTCCCCCTCCTTTCTTTCTTTGGATTTGTTACAGATGTGACACTAATAGTGATAGATGAGTTTAATCCCTTTTTTTTTTTTTTTTTTAAGGTCTGTTGATTATTTACTGGCCTTGTAGTTTGTGCTCTATATCTACAAAGGGAATTTTATAATGTGTGATGTCTGCATTAATGGGATTTGGGGCCTGTAAATCATCCAGCACTGATACTCATTGTTGAATGCATATTTCTGAGGCCAATAAGTGCCTACACTCTCTTTCAAAATTCCACATGGTGCTTTTCAGCCTTCTTAATTTTTAAACCCGCTAGGAGCATCCGCTCTCCTTCTCTCTCCAGCCTCCAGTATTGTGAATGTCATTGGCATCTGAAGAAACCAAATCCTTTTAATGCTATTGCTGTTGATTTGCTTTGGGTTACAGTTCAACTTACAGATGTAAAATTCAGGCAGCTCTTTGTGTTTGTGTTCCTTTGGTCAGAAAAGACAAGCTACTCTTTCCCCTACAGATGTCTGACTCCATGAGGGTTGGATTTTGCTTTAAAATTGTTAAAAACTCCCACAAGTCCCGCATTGAAGATGTGCTCATTTTTCCTACTAAACTTTCCTTTTATTATAAATATAAAAGAGGGTTCACTATTTGCAGAGATAAAATACTTTCCCCAGCCTTATTTAATCACCGCTATTAATATCTGGACGCAACCTTGGTGCACATAAATCATCTGAGGCGGACAGTCACACTCAACCCTGTTGTGCAAATATGGAAGGTTGACCTTTAAAACAATACTGTAGTAATCACGTTGTACATTTATAGATCTGTACTTATCCCAAAGGATCCCACAGCCCTAACACCACAAGGTATGCTGGAAAGCAGGCATCCCTGGCATGCAATTCAAATGGCATGCAGCACCCTGCATAGCCCAAGGGAGAAACAAGGTCTTGGGCACGGTCAGGGAGTAACTCCTTGAATCTCTGCATAGCCATGAGCCTGGGGTTACTGCATACAGCCCTCCTGAAAACACTATTTCAGACACAGTGCTCGCACACTCAGCCATCCTCACAATCCAAAGGAGTGCCCAAATGGTGTTAAGAGGAAAAGAGATCAGTCTGCAGGCAGACACAGCTACCCTACACGGTACATTACCCCTGAGAAATAATTCTGCACTCAGAAGTTTTTCTATTCTTTCAGTAAGAATAAAAGATATTATTTCTTCCTACACATCTTACTCCAAATAGAAATTAACTGAAAGGGAGTGGTAAAAGATTTGGTTTCCTTACAGTATCAACTTTACAACCTGAGTCATGGAATGGCAATGAATTTAGGAAAAAAGGTAATGGAGAACATTTTCAGTTGGATGAAGAAAACTGCCTCGGGACGGGCAGAAGGCTCTGAGCTGATCCTTGCCATGCTCTTACAAGGCATAGCATGGGACAGACTTCTTGATTCTTATCCTGTCCTCACACAATCAGCAACAATGAAGGAGCAAACCCTCAGGGCATGTAAAGTGGAATTTGTAAGAGGAAAACAAAGTTAGTCGCACCCCGGTGACAATTATTACACAGATATAATTATTCCTGAGAAAGATATTTTCATCATTCTACATACTGTTTAAATCCAGTTTGAATTAGGATGGCCTTGGAAATAATAAGAGATCTAATTTCTGCTTAACTCTGTTAACTTCTCGGGAAGTCCACTGAGTCTTCAGAGACTTCTCATTTGCTTAGAGAAGACATTCTCCTTCACGCAGAGGCATAATGGATGCTGAAAGGGTAACAAAGCATCTTTCCCAGTCACCCACAGTGAGAGTTCACTTAACACACACACAACAGAAAGCAAATGAAGGATTTCCATATTTATATTGGCGTTTCCAAGGGAAAATTTAATGAAAAGCTAAGATAAAAGAGGGCTCAGATGGCTTTCTGAAGCTGGGGAGCACTGGTACCACAAACACACAAACACTTCCTTTAGGAAGCTCTTTGCAACACAGATTTTGTATGAAAGTGCAAATGGAATTAACCTTCATTAAGACTGGAATACAAAACCATACCAACAAATGACCAAATAGCAAATGACACCCTCTCCTTCACAACTGTCGTATCAATCCTTGAGACTGTGAGCACAGTCCATTCAGTGCACTGAACCTGAAAGTGCATCTTCCTGATAGCACATGGCCCCTTCCATTTTCCAACATACACGTAGCAGTCTAGCTGGCCAAAGCCAGGTAGAGTGCAAATGACAGCACCGTTACACAGTCCAGGCCACAGCAGGTGCATGGAGTGCTGTCTGCTGGGAGCAATAAACATCAACACTTCAATTTCAAGCAGGTTTTGCCCGATTGCAAAAAATTTAGGCTTTGGAATGGAAGGTTATAGGGGAAAAAAAACCCAAAACAAAACAAATAGACATGGAAAACAGGATAGATCATGAAACATCTTCCTAGTATTAAAAACTATTTCAGGCTTGTAATTTTTATAGATATAGACATTAACACAAAACAGTGCTTATCTACCTTAAGAGCATAGCCTAACTCCATCCTTTTAAACGGAACAGCAGAAGCAGAAATGTGTTTTCACCAAAGTAGTTCTAATAACACTGAGTACAAAGAGAAAATAAATGTGACCCAGGCTCTTTAAGTTACAGTGATAAAGTTATTGGGTTTAAAGGTTGTGTTCATGTGAACAGACAAATATAGAAAGGTCCCAAAGAGATGGATCAGCTCTTATAAATTCAGACAGATCAAGAGTCAGAATGCATTTCAGGCATTTGTCTATTAATTATAAGCACACTACTCAGATGCTTGGATTTTGTTTGGATATTTTCCAGGAACACAGATCACTCTGCCATTTCACAAGGCTCCCAGCCTGCTTCACCTCCCCACAATGGCTGTTTCTGCTGCTGGTGTGGTGCTCCTGCAGCATCCATATGGGGAGCAGCACCTTTGCGCACCACTGCTGGTTCAAGACCATGGAGACAAGCTTTCCATCTGATCTCCTAGGAAAAAAGACTTTGAATGCTGCTCCGAGTCAGGACAGCATCCTAATTTTTTAGAGCATTTTCAGATTTGCAAGCCACTTAATTAAATATTTTGTTAAGTATAAAAAAGAATCTGTTGCGGAGGTAATGAAATCCTGTAAGTTTCAAGACAATAAACATCTGGATGAAAGAGATAAAGTCCTTCAGTGCCCAGCTGATGTAGGGTTTGAAGCATGAGCTCACGTCTGATTATCCATCAGGCATCCACAAAGGAGAGAGGATGCATGTGAGCCTTTCCTTTTCTTTTTAAAATCCAAGAGCAATAGAAAGTTTGTTAACTTTGACTCAAGCACAAACCATTATTTTGGTGGAAAAAAGTCTTCATTTACAACAGAACCACTTCGAAGGTTTTCAGTCTTTACATTCATCCATGAGACTTCAACTAAAACATCTTTTATGCTGAATACACAGTATAGCCAGTAAGTGCTGCTTGTTAAGATCAAGATCTATGATTTTATGAAGATTCACAGCTGAATAAAATGAAAGCTGCCTTCATTTACCACCCGAGATGCTGCTACATTTCAAAGAAATGGTGGCCAAATGCATTCAGATGATAAGAAAGCACTGTTCAAGGAATGATTCGCAGCAATGACTAATATTTGATATAACAACCATGAAATGAAAGCAGCATTAAGTTTTATTAAATAATTTTCCACTGCCTCCACACTGCAGCATTAGTATGTGCAGCAGAGAGCTTAACAAAATTATCAGTTGAGAAAGTAGTGTTGGGAGCTATTACAAAATGCAGCAGCTGTAATGAAATTCAAAGCCCATGACTGCTCTTAGAGAAGGTATTTTATAGATGTGGAACCAGGAAAAGAAAGTGAGTCCTGGTTAGTGACTGTAACTATCAGCCTCCTCTACTTTTTCCACCTTTGCACTCTCCCTGGCTGCAGAGCTACTTCCTGTGCCTCAGAATGAGGATAAACTGAAGGCTGAGAAGCCAAGAGAGAGGCTATGCCTCTCAGCACTCAAGCCAGAGTCTTTCCAATCCTCACTGCACACCATGGCTTCCAGGAGGCAGAAGGGCTCACCCTTACTCAGCAGGTAGTGCTCCAGCAGCGGCAAAACTTCCTGGTGGGAAAGTATTTCCCTAACACAGCATACAGGGGAAAAAAAAGAAAAAAAAGAAAAAAAAAAAAAAAAAAGCAGCTTAAATACATGCATTTCACAGTCAAATTACTTTTTGCAGTGCAAAGGAAACCCTTGGAGTCCTGTGCTGCAGAGGTGTTAACACAGCCAGCTTCAAGAGGAGAGCATGCCACCAGCATGTGAGATATCCTTGGCTCGCAACTCAGACTACAAGGACCTGTGGGGCTCCAGTTTGCCATTCCAGTCAAGAAGGGAACTGTTGCCACTATAGATAACACAAAATTTGTTCTGTAAAAAGACCTTTCAGCTCAAACTTATTGCTCAATGTTATGCTTGGGGGAGCCTATGGCTTTGTTTCTGGGCAACCCTAATATTGTAGGCAAAGAAAACCTTACACCTGCCTCAGGAACAGGAAAAGGAGAGTGCTTCCAGACTTTAAAACACCAGACATGGTTGGATTCATGTTTAATCGTGATGTGACTATTTATTACAAATGCTCTTGTGCTTTGGCCTCTTCAGGTACCATCACACAAAGACAACTGTTTGGCTATCACATCTGTACTGGATATGGCCCAATTTGTCTTCTTGTAACTCTTTCAATTTTGAAAATACAGAAGTCTAGGAACTCTGGCTCTATTTTCATGATGTGCTGCACTGCTTGCAATTTTTCTTAGGGATTTTTCTTTTTCTTCACACTGCAGGCAAGTGAGAAAAGGGGAAATCATACAGATGATGAGCAACTCATGATCAGGCCACAGGTAGGAGAAATTCTTGCACCTGTGGAACCACTAAGCAGATGCTGGAGAATTGGAATGCTGGAGGTGGAAAAAGGGCCATAAGATAAAGTCACAAAAAAAACGGATGGGGAGAGGAACACAATTGAACTATTTATAGGGAGAGAGAGAAAAAAAAAACAACACAAACATTCAAATTAAACACCTAAGAAGTTGTTAGGGGGTGTTACGTTAACACATAACACATAGGCATGTTAACAGCTTCTCTCAGTCCTAGAAGTCAAGGAGGGTCATGCCATTTCTGCCAGTGTCTGAGTGTGTAAGGGTGTCCAACCCGTAGAAGAAGGGTTATCTTGAGTACTGCTATGCATAAAAGTCCACATAGACCAGCTGTGACTGTGTATGCAGGAGGGTATGAAAGTGAGGGTGACTTACATTTAGATATATCCAGCAGAGATGTAAACCAGAGGAATAAAGACAAAAATCAAAAATACATAATCATGTACAGAAAAGGGATTTGTCCATCTAAAAGCTAGATGAAAAATGTTCTTAAAAAGTAAAAAGTGAGAAGAAAAAGAATAATCTGTTTCATGATGTGATTTGGCTAGAAGTCTGTTTTGTTCTTCTTTATCTCTCCACCTTTCTGTTGAATTACAAAGGATTATGAAATATTGTGCTGACTTTGTATTCCCGATATGGGATTGTGCTAAATAAACATGACACATGAAAAGCAAACAACGTGCCTTATGCTCCTACTTGTCTATATTCCTTCATCTCTTATAAACATCCATCAGAGCTCTCTGTGCAGTGACAGTGCTTACTGCAGCAGGACAAGGATATTGTCCATGCACAACCAGGTGAGTTAGGTGATCTGAAGTGAGGTTGAGTCCTCTCAGTAAAAACACAAGAAGAAAAAGCAAAGGGAACAAAGTGCAAATGATGTGTCCCACTCACTTTTGTTCCTTCTTGTTGGGGCCAGCACTGACACCTTCTGACGTGCTGTAACTCCCACTGTTTAGTCATATCACAGCTAATTATACATCCACCCTTTAGATTCTTATTCCATTATTCTTATGAGAAACTGAAAGAGTTCAGTCTAGCAAGATATTCAAAGCAAAGACATGTTGTTCATGAGTTATAATTAACAGCTGAGAGAGGAGATATCTGAGACTAGAAAATGCGAGCAGAAAAAGAAAAAGCAATACCAGATGTCATGTCTCAAAAGTGAAGCCAGCCACATTCACTCTAAAATAAAATCTAACCTGCATATAACTAAACATCAAGAAGATCATTCATGGGTATACTGCATTAATCAATGGCTGACTCTTTGTATTAGAAAGCAAACTTGAGGTGATTAGACACATAGAACACATTAGAACAGTCTGGAATGTGTTGTCTGACATTCTGCATAGCAGACAAGCCAAGGCTCTGACTTCTGGCTTTAAGGTACCAAAACTCCTAACAGCAGAATCATAATGTAACTGAGGCTTACAGCTAGTGGCAGAGCAGGTGAGACAGGTTAGATTTGCATTGTACCATTAAAGTCATTCATTTAAGTATTGTTTCCTTAAATTTAGCCTATCACATCCTTAACCTTCTACACAACAGAGGTGGTAAGCCAAATTCTACTATAAAATGTTCTGCACCCTCCTTCCCTGCCCACCATTTCCAACCCTGGGCACAGATTTACCTGTGATTTACATTTCACAATGCACAAAGTGCCTGAGAATCACACACAAGGCCAAGCAGAGCAGAACGTTGGATTGTGCATCTCGGCATAAAACTACTGAGAACAGTAAGAAGAGAAAGGGTAAATGCAATCAGTGGAACCTATCTGGTGACCCCTTGACCTCCACTGAAATATTGCCCAGCCTCACTTCTCTCTCTTGTATACTTGCCTCATCAGCCATCACATAAGACAGAATTTTACTTCGTACTGTTGTGATGCAAATTGTCTCTCCAGTGCTACCCACGGTGCCTACACAGTAATTGTACAAGGCAATGAAGAAGTGAAGACCTTACCCAACCTTGTTATCAATAATGAAAGCAACAGCTGCATAAGCACATCTCCCCACAAGAGCTGGGGATGCCTTCAAGGCGCTCAGAACATTTGTAGACCTTCTTCATAACTAATAATTACTTAGAAGTACAAAAACATAATCAGCTTACAGAACAGATCTGTCTTGGCCTATTTACAAGACCTGTTGTTTTGCTGCCAGTTACTGTTCCTGAGCTGTCAAAGTAAATTTTCTTCCCCATTCAAGTGTGGATATGCAGAGACTATTGTGTTTGTGCTGAAGCATTTCTTATTCAGGCCAGAAGGTCTTTGTGCCCCCTCCTCTTCTTCAAGGGCTTCTTCATTTCAGCTGTAATTTGTCTGTGCTATAAATACTCAATCTTGGACTCACTTCTGAGCCCAGGCATGTTGATTGTCAGGATATCATTAGCAAAGACAATAGGTGTATAAATGCACAGTGACTAGAACAGACCCACCAACTTGCAGGATGGCTACAGACCATGATGAAAATTTTCTTAATATAATGAAGACTCCCACTCTCATCCCCTTCAGCTCCAAAGCATCATGGCTCTGTCTCCAGTATCATCTATTTGGAACCACCTGGTTCCCAAACACCACCATCACTTGGTCTGAACCATTCCTGGGCTCCATCAGGAGAGGGGTGGCCAGCAGGGACAGGGAGGTGATTGTCCCTCTCTACTCGGCTCTTGTGAGGCCCCACCTGGAGTACTGTGTCCAGGTGTGGAGCCCTCAGTACAAGAAAGACATAGAGATCTTGGAAAGGGTCCAGAGGAGGGCGACTAAGATGATCAGGGGGCTGGAGCACCTCCCCTATGAGGACAGGCTGAGGGAGTTGGGCTTGTTCAGCCTGGAGAAGAGAAGGCTGCGGGGCGACCTCATTGCAGCCTATCAATACCTGAAGGGAACCTACACCCAGGAGGGGAGTAAACTCTTCAGAAGGGCTGACAACAGCAGGACTAGGGGAAATGGATCAAAGTTGAAGGAGGAAAGATTTAGGTTGGATGTTAGGGGGAAGTTCTTCACAAGGAGAGTAGTTAGGCCCTGGAACGGGCTGCCCAGGGAGGTTGTGGATGCCCCGTCCTTGGACGTGTTCAAGGCCAGGTTGGACGGGGTCCTGGGCAACCTGATCTGAATGTGGATGTTTGGTGGCCCTGCTAGGCAGGGGGGTTGGAACTACATGATCCTTGAGGTCCCTTCCAACCCAGGTGATTCTGTGATTCTGTGATTCTGTGATTCAGATAGTTGAGAGCATTCAGTCCTGCTGGGTGTTAGCATGAACTAGCATTCTGTCTCCTGATACAGGCTGCCTCTTTTTAGCTCCAAATCCCAAAGCATTTAATCCAAGCTGTGAAGATTGTTTCAGTCCCCACAAAGCTAGTCATCCATCTTTCCTACAGCTTATTCCTTCCAAAAGCCACCTTGTTCCTGAAGTTCTTCCCTGAGCAGGGAAGGTCCCATAGCAGCCTCCTAATACCCAACCTTAAACCACCCCTGTCTCAGCTTAAAACCATTCACCCTTGTCCTATCAAATCCTTTTTCCTTAGTGAGGTTTAGGCTAGTGATGACTGACATTCAGATGATATGTAGTTTGTTTAGGCTTGTTTAGTAATAACAACCAAAGTTTGGCCTCCTACACTAGTCAATAATATCCAAACTGGAGAATGCAGGGAAGTAGTAGTCACTGCTAGAGGCAAAAATTCAGTGTAAAGCTTGGTTTCATGAGATATTAAAATTCAGGTTAATTGTTGTATTTATTTGGAAACATCCAGCCTGAGCTCTTAAGTTCTAAAAAAATTTAGGAGTAAAGAATTTGTGACCAGTGGATCCGTAATGCTGGTAATGCTCAGTAGCAGATTCACAGCAAATCTGGTCCTGGTAGACCTCTGTCCTGCTCCTAGCTTGATTACTGAGTGATGTAAGAAGGACACTGAAGGAAAGAACAGGCAGCTGAAAAGGTTTGGGTTTAGGTAGAGGAGAAATGCAGAACATAGAACTCCACAAAATGGAACTTTGACTCCTTTTTTTTATCTGAAAGATCTTGACAATGATCTTTTCTGCCCTCTGTCATAATTGCTATTTTGACCAGTTATTTGAGGGGAGGAGGAGAAGCTACAGAGGTCACTTACGTGCACTGGGTTTATGCAAGCACCTAATCTAACAGAATTTACACAAAATCAAGTACTCAAAATTGCCATTCCTGTTCTTTCCCAATCAGCTACTTTTCTTCTTTGAATATAGGGAGAAATTGCAGTGCCTAAATTAGATGTCTAAGAAAGTGACAGAAAATCCTTCCCACTCCCTCCACATCCATGTCTGATAACTGTGTAGCTTCAGTATGAATCAGGATCTCACAGCACAACCATATTATAAATAGTGACTGTATTCTTATTTCCACAGAGGCTGCTTTTCCTTTCACGGGCAAGATGCACTGACATTGTGAATGTATTAGAACATGAAGACATTTATGAGAACCAATGAAGAGTTTTTATTTCCTCTCACTCTGATGTGCTAACTCTTCCCAAGGAATTAATCTCCATTTGGCTTTACTGTATGTTGCCTTACATCACCACATTGTCCATACCTGCATTTCAACAGCCTCCCAACATCAGTTTTAGGTTCTCTGTCTCTTCAGTTATAATTCTGTCTCTGGACTAGACTGCTTTGTGCCCAGTGAAAACAATATGCAATTAGCTCAAATCTGTGTCCTGATTCCATCTAAATTAATAAGCATGCTTTATTCTCTTAGTTCATTTTTCCACTTGGAGAATGGCCTCATCATACACTATATTCATGAAACAGATTAACATCTCTAGACCCAGAATATCTTGAAATAAGGCAACATATTGTATCTCTTACAAAGTTAAAAACATTGTAGTGTTCTTAAGTGAGGACTTAAAGCAGAGCTGCATTGTTTCATAATCTCCTTTGACTCTCAATGCACTCTTCCAGCCACACTGCCTTATTACATTATTACAATCGTCTACATTTTGCTGAGTACATGCTGAGCCAAACAGTTATGCATGTGAATGCAATTTGATGGCACTTGAGTAAACTGAATTTCAGGTAGCTGTTAGAAGCAGCAGACATCAACACCGAGAAAGTGGAAAAAAATGAAAGGCTGACACATAAAATCACTTCAGAAGTGATCTGGTGTTACCGTGGACGAGTGTACTGACTGCAGAGCTCCTCTGTTGCTCTTACCACCTGCTCACCAAGTTCTAGGTCTTCCCATATGCTGACTACAGAATTTCCCTGCCCAAAATAAACTCCTTGTATAAATACTCTATCTGAGAGATTAAAAGACTAAATGCTTCTAGAGGTCAGTGCATACTGTGGGTAGGTGTTGTACTATGAATTAAAATACCTGAGCTCCATTCCTGACCTTATTGTAGACCTTCATGACTTTCAACAAGTCATTTTGCTTCTTCTTTTACTACTCTACACTTCTGTTTTTTTAGGTGAAAAATCTCTTAGGAATGGTTCCATCTCACAGTGTGCTGAGACACTGACTTAGCCAGAGGGATCACTGAGCACTAATGAAGAAAATTATCAATGAGGAAGAGTACTGCAAGTAATTATTTCCTATCAGGGCTTCCTTAACTAAAAAAACAACTAAATACGTGCTTTTTGCATCAGAAATATGTTTTTTCAGTGGAGATTAGGCAAAATTAAAACTGTCCTAAAGCTTAAGAAATTTGGATTGATTTGTCATTAACATTTACATGGACATATTGCAAGGTCTGGTTCATATGCTACCTATCATCATCTTGACTGTTCCACATTTTCAACAGATGGGTTGGACTCTCTTGAGACTCGCAGCTGTGTTGTATGTCCTGGCATAGCTCTGACAATTGTTCTTATTTCTCTAGGATACCTTTGCTTCTTGTTTCCTAATGTCTTCTGAGAGAACATCATCATCTGCATATCTGCCTTCTGCAGTGATCTAAACTGACAGCGAAGAGTAGCAGTGCATGCCCCACCTCCTGCTTGCAGAGATTTTGCTCTAAATTCTATTTGGTGATTTGTTTATAAATTGTTTCTATTAATACTCTTCAGTTAAATACCTAGGAAGGGCATCTGTGCTAAACAAAAAATAAAAAAAATATTAAAATATGGGGAGTGCTAGTCAGAAAAGGGCACAGCCATTAAGCAAAGTTATTGGAAATATGCTCATCTCTCCCAAATGCAAAATCATTTTTTCTTACCATGCCTTATGCATTATGAACATTGCAACAATTGCTCATGGAAAACATTCACATTTTAAGGCAAACCTTACTCCTGTAGTTCTAAAGGTGACTCCTAATGGGAAAAACAATTAGGTTTCAGGAGCATTTCATTAAGATCTCCTGATTCACCTAAAGGTCTTTTCCTTGATTGGATTACAATCCTGACACCAGAAACTGCAGTTTCCAGCTTAACATTCCCTATGAAGTCATAGATGAACAGAAACAAGAAAAAATGGCAATTAAGCAGAAGAATCGATGCACAGAGACAACTAATATACAGGAATAAATCTAAAGTTCAAATAAGTCCATAGATTTCATAGCTAGAGTAAAGTGCTCGTGCTGTGAAAGACTTCACTTTACATCATCTGTAGGAGCCCACATGGTTGGAGCCTCCAACACTTGTTCCCAGGACATAATCTTCAGCAATGACTTTGGAGGCAGATGCTCTTTCTTCTTGAAGAACCCAATGACCTTGAGAATTTTAACACAAAAATCACACTTCAGTCTATTAAAATCATTTTGGTACTGATGAGAAACTTTTAAACAAAACTAAAGTAGTTGGCACATTGTTTCCACAGTTGGCTGGAACTTTAACAAAGACAGCAACTAACCACCAACATGTATACGCTCTACAGCTCATCTGAGGAAACAGATGGCAGTAACTCATTTAATTGGTCCTTTACAGATGCACATAAATGCCACCTAAAGCATGTACTGTCCTGAAATGAGAGAACAAGCATGGAGCTTTTCGTAGTTATCTTTGTTTGGCCAACAGAACAGCAACCCTGATGAGACACTGAACATACAGTCCGGAATCATACCTCTGTAAAAGACTCTTTCATCATTTACAAGCAAAAGAATAAACATTCATGTTCTTTCCCGAAGCTGATAAATGAGGAAAACCCATGCTTACATCCCTAAGGACCTTCTAACCTAAAAATAAGAAGTCTCCAATAGCAACACCAAAATCACTGCAGCGTGTGTGCAAACTACTTCAGTACCATGTAGGCATTGTGTCCGATTTTAAAAAAGAAAAAAAAAAAAGCTTCAGAAATAACTTAGAGATGCCAATGCTCTCGAAAGGATTATAAACCATTGCCAACTACGACTTGTCTTTTCCCCCAGCCACATGGGGTAGCTCCTTAACCGTCAGGGAGATTAGGTAAAATTAGGAGCAACTCAGCTAACATAATCAAAGCTGATGGAAACTAGAATCAGGTAAATCCAGAACAGTAAGGCAAGCTCACAGTATGGTTATAAAACATTTGCTGCTGTGGTTACAGTTCAACTGCCCTAAAGTAGCTCTCTTCCAGTAGGATCCAATAGCACAAAAGGCATTGTAGGCTCTCTACCCTCACACATGCCTTTCCTGGATGTGATGAAATGCTTGCTGAATGCAGCAGTTCTCTCTCACTCCACCAGCACATTGCCTATCTGCTATCCATTTCCCTGAGCTGCAGTCACACCCCTGGAGTGTGGCACAGCACAGACATACCTTTAAACCAGTTCAGCAAGCAGGGCTTATTTATCTCCTCACTTGTTACGAGATGCAAGCATACACGAATGACTTAGAGATACCTATGGCCTTCTAGTTTGGAGTCCCTACTCTCCCACTGAATCCATTCTGACAATGTCTTCTATCATCCAGCGTTAAAAACAGGAGTACAACAAAGTTTTATTTACTGCTGATTGCAGTTGAAGGTATCCTGGCACGAGATCTTCCTTTATTCTAGTCTGTAATGTGAACTGAAGGCCTGGATTTCCCCAGTACCTTAGGAGAAGTCAGAAACAATTACCTTGATATCAGTGCAATTAAACCTGCATGAAATGAGAACGTGGGAGCTGAGAACAAAGTCTTTCTGTTTCTGGGAACAGCCCTCAGTAGCTCTTCTGAGCAGAGATTTTTTTGCACAGAAAACTGCTCAGTGGTCCTATGGCCACAGTTTGGCTGTTGCTGTTGAAAATTGTGGTTTTGCCTTTCTGCACAGAAAGAACTGGCATCATCAGTCTGAACTGCCAAATGAGCAAAACTTATTCAAATAAGCAAAAAAACTTCTTTAAGCAAAAGTTTTTGCACATGAAGGAATCAAGATCAGAGTTCTCTATGGAAAAATACTTGGGAATAGCTTGAATTCATAACAAGCGTGTAGTAGAATGAAATTGTATGACCTGAGAAAAGGAAAATAGGTATTAAATGTACAAAAAGAAATTTTCCCCTGGTTCTAGATCTAAATAACATTGAATTATTAGGCTTCGTGTTTTGTTGGTTTTTTTAAATTTGTTTATTTTTAATTACTCCTGACTATGATAAAATCTCAGTATTATATTTTGGGGAATAAAGGGTTTTACTCACTGTACAGATGCACTGTACTCCAATCGTGCTTCTTAAAATTCTTAAGATTCTAGTTGGATTTCAAACAATTGAAAAGCAAGGTAAAATTAAATGGGTGCACTTCTAGGTTATTATCCACACACACACATTAAAAACAACAACAACAACAACAACAACAACCAAACAAACATGCTCTGTTACTAACAGAAATGTTGCATCGGAACGAACATCATTTCTTTTCACAGAAGGGTTTGTAAGGGAGCTCAAGAGATCACTGAGTCCAACCCCCCACAAAAGCAGGTTCCTACATTAGGTTGCACAGGTAGGCATTCATGAGTCTTGAATATCTCCAAAGAAGGAGAGACTTCACCACCTCTCTGGACAACCTGTTCCAGTGCTCTGTCATCCTTACCATAAAGAAGTTCTTCCTCGTGTTTGAACAGAATTTCCTCTGTTCTTCTCTTTACACCGTTTTCAATCTAGGAAATAACAACCATTCATCCATTTTACAGCGTTGGGGGCCATGAAGATGAATCATGCCAAGACATGTTAATCTGAGATGATACAAAATTGCCGGGCTGCTAAAAGTGAGAAGCAATAGATATGACTTTATTCTACCAAACAGTGCATGGCCTCCAAATCTGAAAGCAATGAAGATTGCTCTAACCTGCTTCTTTAATCTTTTCCACTTTTTAAGGTTAAAGAATGGAAATGGAATTGGGACTTGCAATGTTCCCAAAACGTGGACTCACAGTGTACACAAACACGGTTCCCCTTTATTGCCAGAATGAATGACAGGAGGAAGGGACACCATCCTATACAACAGAGATATAAATTTGCATTGAGCCCCAGACGACTTAGGTTTTATGTGCTGAATGTGCCAGTGGCTTCACTTCAAATAGCGAGTGCTCAGCAACATTCCTCTTCCCAGGGTCACGCAAAGTTTATCTTTCCAAATCACTCAGTGCATCTATAATCAAAGTGCACTTTGGCTTCAGTCCTAGGTTTATATCTTCCTGTCTGTCACTTTGTTCACAGGTTTACAGAAGGTCGAAGGCCCTCGGTCCTTCACATCCTCTCTCATGGAAAGTGTATCTAGCTCAAGCCAAAAAAAAAAAAAAAAAAAAGACTGATGGAGCTTCCTATGCATGACTAGAAGATTTAACATTATTTTGTAACATCAGTAGCAGGATGTTTTCCACAGTGGTTTCTGTTCAGCTGCAAAATGGTCACCCGTGCATGTTAGCTCTCTAATAAGTAAAAGTATTTCAAGGGATGTGCTCAAAAGCACTCCAGATCACTTTATTAAAAGTTGTAATGGTGTCCCTGGTTGAATTCAATTCTTGCAGTCAAAGCTATCAGGTTAATAAAAAAAATACACTCTTCATTAATAAAGTATATGTTACTATGTTCGTAATCAGCAAGATTCCATCAAGGTTAGAATCAAGTGCTCATCCCATAACCCACGATCACAATTTTCAGAGGAGGATAACATAGCAAATGAAGTCTGTATTTCCAAGCATAAATGTGACTGTTTCTGCAATTCTGTAATAAGGTGGCCTTGGATTAACACAAAAGCTTTAAAGCAGCAGGTCTCAGTGTTTCAAAAAGTGCTTAAAAATGTTTAAGCTTATATTACAATGTCGCTAAAATGATCACAGAATACATATTCTTAAATCATATCTTTAAACTTAAATACACACCACAACCTTCCTGATTCATATGGATTTAAACACTTATTTTTCTGAACTGGGTTCTAAGCACCGAGGGATAGAAATAGCACAGGTAATGGTATCAAGAGACCTGCTTGTACGTATCATTCTGAGCACAGACAGTTGCAGCCCAAATCTTTGCATAGTTCTGCAATGCCTGGTCAGGTGTTTGCTTCTGTTTACATCAATCTCTTCATTAACTTGAAGACAGATGCTACCTTACGGAAAGTGAATGACAGACACCTGCAGGCTGGTGACTACTTTTCATTACCTTCAATGACTCACGTGGAAAATTAAACAATCTCTTATGCAATAGCTTAATTTCTTTGACTCAGAATTACAAGACAGGGCTCTGCATCAACAGTTTGTTGTTACTCCTTAGGCTCAGGCTCTCTACAAGTCTCTAATATAACTACTTTTTTTTTTTTTTTTTAATAATAATAATTCTTACAGTTAATAAAAGTTAAGAAGTTTACAGCTACTCTCAGTGCAAGGCTGGGATCATGAACTTCACACTGAGCAATAAGGAGAATTGCCTACAAGAGCTTCCAGAATTCTGGTGAAGAATTGGACATTGTTGTAATTCGGTCTTAGATACTCAAAACATTTGTTTAATAGGATAACCTGAACTGTGACATCTATAACATGTTAGAACTCCTGCTTAATGCATCCTTGCACCACTGGTTTATTGAGCTACGTAGCTCCCTGAACTCAGCACACAGAGGTCTTCATCACAGAAGAATATTTGCTATTGCAAGAGTCAGCTATAAAAGAAGAAACTTGAGCAGAATTTCAATTCACTCCGAAGGGTTTGCACTTGCAAACAAAGTATGTGCAACAAAATGAAGCAAATATATACGTGTACACATATAAATATTTACATGCATGCACAAACACATGGTTGAAAAACTGGAAAAATGTGAGTTTAAAAAAAAATTAGTTTAAAAGAATTCAAATAGATATGAAGACCCGTAAGCCGACTCACTTTTCACACTTGAAGATTTTTAAGCTTATGTCCCACATGAAGCAGTTAAGAGATAAATTTTGACTGATTTCAAGGCCACATACTTAGATACATCCTAGAAGTCAGTCTCATTCTATTTCCTTGCTCAGTCACAGCCTAAATTATTAGATCTCTCTGATGTTGGAGGAAACTTGAGAAGTCATCAGCTCTTCTGGAAGAAAAAATTGGTATTTTCCCCCCAAGTTCAGAGAAACCAGACTGTGATGTGAACTTTACATTCAAACCAGGCCACAAGGATTATGCAAAGGTGGCTATTATGTCTCTGTGCAAAGCGTGTTCGTAACAAAGGAGATTTAAAGAAAAAGATTTTCCATTTCAGTAACATTGCATGAGAACATGAAAAGCAGTAAAATCTCTATCTCAGGCACCTCACACAACATCATTCTTTGCATTCAAACAACTCCTCACAACAGCATTCTTTGTTTTGATTGGTTTCATCATTTCCTTATTCAAGAAAGCATTCCTATAAGGAAGCCACATTTGCAGGCTGATATTCTTATCTCAGCAATTTCATAAAAAACAGCTCTCCTGTTTAAGAGACGTCGGTGCTTTCTGATCCTCCACTGTAAGAAGATCAGGTAATATGCATTATATTTTATTCTCTCCATTTTAAAACACTGAAAAGCAGTAATTATCACTGATGTTAACTCAGTGTGTGAAAATAATGTGTTTCTAATTTAAGCTAATAGCAAATCTCTCCATAACTTTAAAGCATAATGTTGAGATCTGGCAGTGAGCATTATTACTTGGGAAGTCATTTGGATACTATCAGTCATTCATAAGTTTATGGTGCATAAATCCAAACAAATCCAAAGTACAACTAAAATTTATTTCTAAATTTAAATATAAACATACTGCCACAGCCAGATATAAGTTGTCAGCTCTCAGGATTGTATTACATATGGCACAATATTTAATATTTCTTCCAAGTCTCAGCACTGGGAGGTATATTCAATCACTTACAACTGTGAAGACACCTTGAAATAGTGTCCCATATCAATACAGTAAATAGGCTTTAAATCCAGAGAGCAGTTTTTTATTTTTAAGTTTGGAATGTTAAGTCCCATAGTCCCATAATTCTAGTACCCTATGTTATTTCCATATTCCTCAGGTAAGAAAGGGACAGAGGAAGTAGAGACATTTGATTTCAGATCAAACATTTGCAATTCTCATCACCAAAATGGGAAAAGAAAAAAAGAAAAAAAAGGAAAAACCACACACACACAAAGCAGCAGCAGTCAGGAAAACGAGAATTCTGGTCCTCAGTCAACTTGGAAGCTCCAATGCTTCCTGGAGACAGGAGGTTGGCTGCTCCCATCCCTGCTCAGAGCAGCCAAAGAGGAGATGCCAACCAGCCCACGGAGAAGGTTCTGGGGCTGTCCTGCACCTTGTTCAGCTCAGGTTTCAATTAGTGAGGACAGAACTAGCTCAGAAGTGCTGAAATCATGAGGTCACGTTTCACGTGTCTGCAGGGATGCGTGCTGTGACTGCAATGGCATAAGAGAGAATACAAACCCCAAGCAGTGGGCAAAGCCCCATCGTTCACTCCTTTGACGTAAACCATTTTCTTTTGCCTTTCCGTAGCTGTTTTGGATGGGATGCTAACCTGGGGCAAGGCCTTACATTGTGCTGCCCTGGGACCATCCCGAGCCACCAGGCCACCCTTAATTACAGCCACAGCCAACAGCAGATCCCTCCACAGAACACGTAGGTTTCTTCACTTGCCAAAAGTTGTTTTCCCTTGCCAGCTTTCCTCTAGATGACACAGTATTCATCTGCTGTCAGCAGAGGTTAGCATAACAAACCTCAAGGAGTAGCACTGTTGGATAGGAAGAAAAATACCTAGATGGCATACAAACATTTGTGGAAAAATAGAGACTTGCTTTTCTGATGCATCTCTTTAACAGTCATGCTAAGCCTTCTCCTACCAAATAATTGTCAGTGTTCGTCTAATCCTGTGTCTCTCTACTGCCCAAGGGCCATCTACATTAGAAATCAGTGGTGTTTTGTTTGCTCTACTGACCAGAATTTTAGGTTTGCCATTTGGTGCAAACACAGCTTAAACAAAAACACATCAGCATCATCTTCAACTGATTTAGGAGGGACAGCACGAGGTGACAATTCCCTCACTGACTTTGTAATTAGAACTGGTCAAAAGTTTCCTTCTGATAAACAATTCTATTAAAAATATCTATCATACTGGACATTTTCAACATTACCATTTTTGGAAAAAACAGCATGCCTTTTAAAAACACATCATAACGTTGGCAAAAAACGTTTCTGAAATTATAACCAACTTCTCTCTTAATTTAAAACAACATGGGAAGTTTCCAAATCCTCAACTTCCAAACAGTTTCCATATGGCACAAAATCAGGGTTACCCTTCCTAGCTCACCCCCATCAATACTATTAAGCAAACACTGCTCCACTCTGAAAGCCAGAGGACCAGCAGCCACTGCTGCAGCTTGGCTGCAGTTACCCAGACTCAGCTGCTGGTGGATTCACCAGATCTACTCCTTAGATACAAAACGAATGGCCCTGCAACCCCTTCTTGAAAAAACTATAAAACTAGAGACATGAAAAGGACGTTGGTTTTCTCCCTGCTGAAACTACTTCTGTTCCTTTTGTTGCATACATTTTTTCAGTTTCTCCAGGAAAATCTGTTATCCTTGGCAGCCTGACACTGTGTGGAATAATTTCTAATTTGATCTTCCTTACCATGATACCGAATGTTAGAGTATTTTTGCTTTTTATTTCTCTGGGGAGCGTAAATATCCTCAAGAAGAAGTTTTTCCACCAACCCTTCTGCTGGCACGCAGGTCAGTTTGCTGACATTTCTCCATTTTCTGGACTCTCCATCACATAATTCAATGGTACTGATTAACATCAACCCACATCTGGGCTTTGGTGTTCAGAGGAACTGTGCTGTAAGTGAATGTGACTGCTCTAAGAAATGTTCCCTACCAGCTGTTAAAACCTGGAGAGGTATTTTCTTTCTTCTTCCCTTGCACTTTTCTTTTTCCTTTCAAAAAAAAAAAAAAAAAAGAGTATTCCCAAACAGTTAATTGTATTTCTATTCCATTCCTTTTTTTGAGGTATTTGTTTCTAAGTTCAAAGATAGATTGCTATGTAGATACTTCATTGAAGCTGGGGATTCCTACTAGGATTTCCAGCCCTAGAAAAGCCTGTAGAGGATTTATCAAAAGATGATAAACGTTAGCTACCTCAATGCAGAGTTCAAGTTGTAGGCAGATGTCCTGCAAGAAGACTGTAGAAATTAATTTCATTTTTACAAAAAAAAGCCTCAAGAATTGTTTTTTATTTTCTAAAAACTATGAAAAGCCCACCTTGGAATCATTAACTTAGCTGAAAGATTAAACTTCCTACTGTCTCAATTTTGCTTTTAAATAAACTGATGTGTAAAGGGAATATGGGAGCTTTCACCCACACTCTCAGCAACCAGCATGTTCCCTCCGGTGCCAGCACCCTCTTCCCACTTCTCCTCTGAGTGAACATTACAGAACACATCAAGGGATGGAGCCTGCTGAGGGCACAGCCCCCTGTGACCTGGAAATCACTGGAAAGAGTACATCCCATCACTGGACAAGCTCTACAGGCCCAGAGGATAATGCCAAGCAGAGGCTTGGCTTTTGCTAGAGCTTACATAGGGCCACCTAGATTTCCCTGCAGCGTTCCTATAGGCTTGCCAGAGCTCTCTGACACACACTTTGCAGAGATTATACATGACAGACAGAGAGCAGGTCTGGAGACAGCTGAGCAGGCTGACAAAAGGAGCTTAAATAAAAGCTGCCCTCTTCTTTCTCCCCATTTTCTACTTACAGAATGACTGATTTTTGTGGGGAGGTGATGTGTTTGTTTTGCTTTTTGTCAGAATTATTTTTAAGAGCCATTTAATTTGCTCCTTTGCTTTTCCCCGGACAAGAACAGCTACGGCAGGTCGGCAGCAGGTGCTCAGCCAACACGAACGTGGGATGCCTGTGCTCTATAAAGGGAAGAGTAGAAAGTCGTGAGTCCTGCATCCACTCCTGCAGCACTGCGGGCAGTTGATGCTCCTATCCTTAGAAAGGTCAAATGCTTTGTAATAAGAGCATTACAGGCTCACAACCACACTCTGCAGAGCTCAGCCTCAGCCCCATAATTCACATTGCAAACATCACGGTATGAATGCAGATCTGCTGTCCTAAGGGAGACACAGGCACCACGAAAAACTCAGGCGGTTTCATTCCTTCTTTCCTCATTTTTCTGCCCTTGCAAGGACAAAAACTCACATCAGCAAAATTAATTCATGCCTGTAATAAAGGCAACAACCAGGAGAGGAAAGTAGTAGGAAAAACAAGTCTGGCATTTTGACATTTGTAACATGCTGACAAGAATACACGATGGCAAGAAGTCCTATTTTTCATAGCCATCAGCCTGCACAGTTGGACTGGACTTATTTTTTTTTATTATTCTACAGCATTACAGTCACTGCTCTGAGTCAGACACCATGGGATGGTGGACCCAGAAACTATCCATGATATTTTGTGCCAGCATATCTGAAAGGTCAGTATTCTGCATCAATGAGAGCTAAAATAAAGTCAGAACCAGAGGCAGAATCTGACCTAAGGCACAAAATTAATTTCAGGAACTGGAATATTTTACTAAGAGGTTCTGTAAGAGAGCACTCTCAGGAATCCTTTGATTACACGACTCCACGCTTGCCAATAAATTTATCCCAGATGTTAGTGAGGAGTACAACTCTATAGAGAGCTCCAAAAATGGGCTGTAAGCTCAGTTGTGCTGTAACTTGCAGCAGTTTTCTGGCCCAGATAACGCTCTCTCCACCATAATGGAAAATCAGAAAACTACCCAAACCCACCTGGTTGACAATATTCAGTTGGAGCAAGAAATGGGCGACCTAACTTCCACAACTACTTGTACCTCCCTTTTAAGAGAACACCATTCCAGGGCACTGCACTCTTCTACCTCCTAGGAAGGCTGAGGTTTGTATTTTCAAAATCTGGTTTTCATTCTACATCTGTGTGACAGTTAAAGCCAACCATAGCCTATTTCACTGGGGGCTCCACATCTATAAAGGAAAGAAACAGAAGAAGGCAGAACTGCAAAGCAAACAAACAGACAAGGTGCAAACAGTACTTAAACACTCACAGAAACATGGAAAGATTCAAAGAACTCTTTGCAAGATGAGCTTCATGGTCCTACGTAGCAAATGAGTATCACAAAGACAATAACATTTTCCTGAGGTCTGCAGGTTAAGAGTATACCAAAAAAATCTTCAGACTAGTAAGATTTTGTATAGTCATTTAGAAGAGGAAAAATCCTTTTTAATCACCCACAGAAAAACTCCAAAATGAATAACTACCAGGATAATAAATCTGCCAGTGTAATCTCATTTCCATTAGCTTTATTAGCCGAAGAGATTGCTAGATCAAATTCAATCTTCCAGAAATAAATATACTATTATTTTTAACCTCATTTCCCAATTCTGTGAAGTCAGTGCTCTCAGACTGCTTGCTGCCTGTCCACCCTGATAGGTTTTGAGCCTGGTGTCCAGTATCAACTTAATGTAAAGAAGAAAGAAGCATATTTGGAGATGTTAAAGTCAGAGTTGGTTGGTGAACAAGCCATGAACACGGGGCACCCAAATGCCCCACTTGGAAAGACAGTAGCACTGCAATGCAACACCTGTTCACCTCTCCCCAAGGGAATGGACAGCACGGACCTGTGGGACTGGCCATCTGTGCTCGCACACCCAGGCGTTTTTCACTGCTCCAAGCTCGTGCTTCCTTTACCCAGTCACAACTAAGTAGATCACCCCTGAAACGGTGCCTTCTTCTACAATTGCTCTGCTTGTTATTCCAAACTGGCAAGCAATGACTTTGTTAGCTGATTTCAAGTAAGATCTTGTTTAAATGGCAAAGAGGATAGTTAAACATCTGCCAGAAAAATTGCTATGCAGTTTCCCATAAAACTCATTTGTTAATATTTTAATTCATGTTTAGCCTGCAGCCCTTTACTCCACACAATCATTACTTTTACTGCTAACATTAGTGTTCTCCAAAATCTAAAGCACAAGATAAACCTATGCATGTAAAATACTTTTGTACATTTTTATATGTTCTGCAGTGCAGTACACATAATAAAAGGTGATTTCTGCTTCCCCTCCTCCCTAGTGGACTTACTGCTCTAAAGAACCCCATCATCTGTTGAAAACACCTTATTTCCTACCTTTTTTTTGTTGGTTTTTTTGTTTGTTTGTTTGTTTTTAATCTGTCAGTACATAATGATGAGAAGACCAATGCCTCTCTGTAACACAGACAAATTGCAACCAACCTCAGTGCAGGAGGCCTATTCCTATGCAGTACTTCTGCTCCCAGAGGGGAAGATTTCTACTGCACTCCTGCTAACAAGAATTCTTGCCCTGCTGCCTGTTGCTGTTCTCCAGTAATGCACAAGTACTGTGCATCAGAGAGAACAGCTTCACAATGCAGAGAAATATGCAATGGGGAAGATGCAAATTCAGGCTAACAGCACTGAAAGTTATACAGCACTCCAGCATCTACTTACAGCAAATCCTGCAAGAATACATAAATGCTGCTTATTAATTTTAGTAGGAATAACTTAATAGTTAAACTAGTTTTGCACAGATCATTGTTATAATGAGGTAGTGAGAAAGGGAGGAGGGACAAAGCTCCCTTATGTACCTTCTGAAATTAACAATTTATCAGAATAACCATTACCTGACCATACCCAGCCCTGAGAAAAACTTGCTTTTCAAGCATTAGTGAATTAGGTTTTAATTCCTCATTATCACTGATGGAAATAATATGCGTGAACTGGTGCACACATAGATAATAAGGAACTTTGCACGTATCTCTGCCAGCTCCTTCCTCTGTGGAATTGCTTTGCTCCGTGCTGCATTAGCACCTGAGCAGCCTGCTGCTGAGCTGAGCTCTCTATCCTCCTTTAAATTAACAATTTCATGTATCATTACCTGGACTTAATTTATTCTTGGTCTTTGGCTTCTTAACAGAGAAAAAAAAGTTCAGTAACACAGAGTGCTGTTGTTGTCAAGGGATTATTCAATATATTTTTCCATTCCTATCTTGCAGCTTTTAAAAACACTCCTATTCTACTGTGCATTAAACCTGTGGATGTTTCTTATCACATCTACTTCTCATCTCATTCTATGTGAGACCCTCACAGTCAGATAAAGTCATCAGGTAAAGAGAAGCAATTCCTTTGCTTGATTAAGCACATGACTTAATGCTTCCAGCTGCATTAGGGGACAGTAGTGGGAGACAGGCTATCTCAGAGCCACACAAATCCCTGCAGCAGCACCATGAGGTTTGAATAATCAATTGCACATTCCAAGAGAGCTTGCCTGCAATAATAAAAATGTTTCTTGTGCCTTGTGAAGTAATAGGTAGGGTGACAGTAAAGATTTAAAAAAATCCTACAGCATCACTTTATTATTATTATTATTGCCAGGACTTGAGATGAGAAAACTGCAAATTTTTTGCAATGTGGATGTGAGACTGTTACTAAGATGTAGATGTGCTTAAGCTATTCCAAATACTAAGATGAGATACATTACCATTGGCTCTATCAAGGTGTGACTGAACAGAAAAGCATTCATTGCAGAGCAAACTCCCAGCTCTCTGGGACCTGAGATTATCCTGCCAAGGATGATCTCTTTTTACCAATTCAGTAAGGGCATCTTAAGTAAGCACGAGGTCTAAAGCAACGCTAATCTGCGAAGTGGTTGTTGTGTATTTAGAAGGGAGTTGCTCACCACACCAGGGAAGTATTTTGAAGTCCCAGACAGCAGCCCAGTTATGCCAAGGGAGGTACCTCAGCATGTGTTCCATGCTTTCCCAGAGCTTGAATAGGAGTTATTACAGCAATAATGCATACAGGCCACTGGCCCTTCTTCACAAGCCGTCTACCTTAGCAGCATATTAGTACAACTTCAGCTCGTGAGTTGCTCAGCTGAAGTGAGGTTTATAAATTTTGCAGGGGAGGAGATAGAGCAGTACATGCTGGCCAAGTCTCGTATGGCCTTTGCTTTTAAATCAATCACCTTTGTTCAGATCACAAATAAATGCAAGCTATTTTTGTCTAATGGTATCAGTAAGTATCTACATCCAAACTACTGTATGCGGTAGATGTCTCAGAAGAGGAAACAAGGATGGCTGAGAGAGAAACTGAACGATCCTCATTGTCAATATGAGCCACTTACGTGTCCCCATTAGATGGAGCATCCCCCATGCCCTCAGTATAGATGACTTCCAGCTCAGAAGCCATAGATAGTCAAACTTCAGTGTGACATAGCCAAGTGGTACTGCCAGCTATCCTGCCATGACATATAGGGGAACAAAATGTTACTCAGGTGAAATCTACAGCAGTGTTGATGTTATTTTTCTCCATTAAGTTTTCTGGAAAATTTTGAGCCATTTGTCCCAACAGCCAGCATGCTGATACAGCTAAAGAGCACTTCACAGAAGCTCTCCAAATTTGGAGCCACTCTCACACCAGACTTGGTAAGCTATCATCTGAAATTAAAACCCTTGTACCAACTTAGGCAGAAAAGCCTCCCAGAATAAACATCACAGCGGCTAATAAGAATGCAGAATGAAGTGCAAAATAATTAAACTCAATGTGTCAATGTAAACCTGACTGATTGCTGTAATCCTCTGATTAGTCACTCCCCCTGCTCTGAAGAGCATTAGCATGAGAGGGGAAGATAACCTTGATATTTCAGGATATCCTGAAGCTCTCTCTTTAGCAGTGTGGGTGAGGTGATCAGACCAAAAGTGAATTGCTCCAGCTAATTATCACAACCTGTTCTCCTCCTTCTGCTGATCAATCTGTAACAGTGGAAAACCAAAACAAGCAGCCAGCCTCCTCTTGAGTACCCATGTCTTCTTTTCTTCCTGTCTTTTGAGGACACATCTTTCACTCAGCTGGATGCTACACTAACTGACTCCACTTCTCCACTGCAGTTATTGTTTTCAAGATGCTAGAACTTTCAGCCTTTTCTTACTGCAGTTCAGCCATTTGACACGAGCACACCAATCTTACTGTTTGAGAAATTCATATATATAAAGTTCCCAAATAAGGGACACTTATACTCTGCAGCCCAGCCTCCAAGCCCCTTTCTCAGATACGTGGCTCTGGTCACCACAACCAAGTCTCACTTCCCAAGTAGATTAACTCTCCAGAATGTCTCCAATTACAGACACCAGCTCCACGCTTGTTGCAGCTTATTTTACCTCTGCAATTCTTGCAAACCAGTCGCTTTTCTTCTTATGATCACGTGTAATTGGAATACAAACTTCTGAATAACGAATGCTCAGAGAAGTTACTGCTCATGAAGCAGTTTATTTTCATGATAAAAATAAATCAACAAAGTGATACCTTAACAATAACAGAGAATTGGCTTCTGCAGATCATAGATGCAGAGAATGATGGAGGCTGCAGGAAATCTCCACACAGCCCTGCTCAGAGCAGGGCCAGCATCACCTCAGGGCATTCAGGGCCACAGCCAGTTAAGTTCTAAGTGTCTTCATTGACAGAGGCTGCAGGGCCTCTCTGGGTCCCTGCTGCAGTGTCTGGCCACCCTCACACTGCACAAGTTTTTCCTACCTAATCAGAACATCACTCAGTTCAAGGCTCCCTGCCCTCTGCTGTGCAACTCTGAAGAGTCCAGATCTTTTGTCTGCACTTTCCCCTTAGCTGACATAACATTTATTATTTGAATTATTTGCTGCTGTCCACATTACGTTCCATGCTTTTTAAAACCAGTCCTTATTTCCTTGTGCAGTTACTGGGCAGAATCAGTAAGAGCTGCTTCAATTACACAAATGACCTCTGTGCATGAAGATCCCTCTGGCAGTCTAGGCTGGGGAACTGAGACCCTGAGCCACAAACAGCCTTAACATGAAATCATACGTTAAACAAAGGAATGAACATTTTATTAGCTTACCTTTCCGTTTTGTTTTGAGAGGTTGAAAAATGAACAGCGAAAAACATCCTTCCTCTTACGAAAAAGAATTGATTGCTGTTAGCATGGATAAAGTACCCCTTGTTGTGTTACAAAGCCGTGGTCTGCTGAATTTGCAAAACCCTCTTCACAAAGAATATTTCACTGCTGGGACTATACTGCACAGCACTGTTTTTGGAAGGCTCTAGGGAGGTTTATCCACAGCCAAATAATCCCAAAGCAAGAATGTAAAGGGAGATTTCTTCCACGCTACTGATGGATTTGCAGATTTCAGTGACATAGCTGAGGCCATATTTATACCTTTAAAAACTTGCAATGACAAGACCAATATCAGGGTACAGACTGTGGCCGACCCAAAGACTCAACAGAGGTAATTTGCCAAGTCCCATATCTGCAACTTACTATTATCCTAGACTGTAAGTGCATGCAAACATAGAAACAAATTGCAATGAAACTGATAGATTTTATTTACTTTTGAGGAATAGAAGTTCCCCATCCACAGTGCAGAAGTTCCTGCTTCAAGCAAGTGATGCATTTGTTGGGAAGAAGTCAAGCACACATATCACTCCACAGCAAAGAAAAAACAAAACCATCTCTGCTGCCATCTTACAACTTCATTCTGATCTTAACCATGAGCTTTCTGCTCAGTTATTTATAACCTGTCTAACTGCAAAATGGTCAATATAGCATCTGACTAAGGAAAAATCATTCTTTTACAGGATCATGGAGTTCCAAGACCGGAACTGCAATTCTAGAGATGCTACACAAAGTGACAGCTAATTCCTGTTCCCAGAGCCTACAGGCAAGATAGTCGTCTTTATCTAATGATGTGAAGAATGAAATATCACCATCACCTCTTTACCAGCAGGAAAAAAAAAAAAACAAAAAACCACACACACACACAAAGATAAAGTGATTCAAGCACTTAAGATTGTGCTTTTACTTTTTGGAAGATTAAAAATTAAAAATGTGAATAAGGTCACAGAGAAAATCCGACTGACTCATGAACTGAGCTGAACTCCAGAGTTTCCCGAGTATTCAGCCCATGTTGTAACCACGGCCCTTGCTCTGATTTATTTTCCCAGACTTTCCCCTACTGTGCCCTAAAGATCCCACTAGACAATAATATCAGCTTGCTAAAAGACCCAGTCAAGGTTTCTTTTTGTTGTAAGAAATAGATCAGGTGAACACTTTCCTCAGAAAGCACACTGTTACAACTTCACATCCCACTGGCACCAGCCTGCAGCCCTGTGCACAGACCCATCAGGAACATGAGGGGAACTGCTCAGACAGCCAACACAATGATGAAGGGACCTACTGGCATCCTGCAGTGCTCCCAGGAAGCTCAGCTCACCTCAGAACCAAATGGAACGTAAGTAAAGCTCACCACTTCTTCAATTCCCTGAAAAGAACTGCAAAACCCTGTAGGAGGGGAGATGCGTAATGGCCCAGTGTGGGGAGAAAGGAGAAATTGGGGATGGGCTTCTTTCTCCACCACCCTGATGGGCAGCATTGAGCTAGCAGTAAGCAAATCATGTCTTGAGCAAAGAGCTTCTTGCAACAGAAAACGGCCCAAAAAGCAAGTCAACAGTGGGACAAAACCAACACTTCAGTGTTGTGGAGGAGCCCTGCACAGAGACAAGACTTCCCATTTGTCTTGATGGTTTCCTTCCAATGTATTTATTGCATACCTCCAATATCTGAAATTGGGCTGGGACTTGCACTCATCATCCTTCCCCACAGCCGCATGTGCTGAAGTGACACTGTGCAGCACACAGAACCTCACACAAATGAGAAAAAAGATGGGAGCGAATAAAAGGCCATTGCAATACAGAAGGATTAATAGAATTTCCTGTGCTATTCCCCTTGGACAGCCCTGAGAGCTCAGTCCTTCATCTCAACATATCGCCATAAATTTCAGTAAGTTTTTAAAAGAATAAAATACTCCTTTTCTGTTTGTTTGTTTGTTTTTCCACCTTCCCCACACTACTGGGATAAGATTATCTTATTCCAGTTGATTATATTCCTAATTAATTCAATGATAAGGAAAGAGAAAACCTGCTAAAGCTTGCCATTAAAACGAAAGGCTGCTTTAGCGCCATTACTGCCACCAACAGCTTGGCAGGGGTTAAGAATGAAGCCTCTTCACCACGTCTGTACTATTTAAAAGTTCAGCTGTTGATTCTAACAGTCTGTCAGATCTCAGCACAGTGCTCTTATGTAGCCATCTAAAATGGATAATGTGGGCTGAGGAAAACAGTAGACATTTTTTTCTTTTCTATTTGAGGTTTAGCTCCATGAAAAAAGTCCTTCTCTCCATGACTTTCATATATTCCTTTTATATGAGCTGTGCAGGCTGAGATGCTGACCCTGGACCAGCTCTCTGTAGCACAAGTTTTGCAGCAGTGCCTGACAAATTCTCACAGCAGCTTTCATAATTCACTATCAGCTAATACAACTTGATAAATCAATCCACAGGTCAACAGATTTCACTGCTCGCTGGTTTTGCAGACCCGATTAATTGAAAGATAAGGAGGAATTTATTACAGGACCTGCTAGAACACCGTTTGCAGGAGGAAATAAATTGTTTAAGTTTAAAGAGGAATAATTCTCAAGTACTTTTATATGTATACATTAATATAAATTATGTGTATATAGAGATGTAGGAATACACAGGCCCTTAGAGCTGCAGTGTGGGGCAGCAGTTGCTGGTGCTGCTCGGTGAGCTGCTGCCATCAGATCTGCAGCTGAGCCCTGTGTTCTGCAGCACAGCATAAAGCCTGCCGCAGTGCCAATTCTCTGCACCATGCAGGAGCAGATGGAAAGGTGTTTTCCTGTTAATTCACCTTTGAGAATAGCAGAGCTCTCCCTTGTGATCCAGCCGCAGCCTCACAGAAGTCCTGAGGAGCAGGTAGCAGCCAGCAGCAGTGCCACACAAAGTCACTGCGACTTTGAAGCTCTCAGGAACCCCCAGAGCCAGGAGGGAGATGAGTGGCAGAGCAGACAGCTTGCCCACAGAGACACCAGCAGGTCCCGTGTAGGGCTCACAGCACTGCAGGAACAAAGTGAGATCTGCTGCACTGTGAGCAGGTAGGCACCTGCTCAGCAAGGCTGCCACAATGCAGACAGAGTTTAGATACACACAGTTGCACTAGAAACAATCTATATTGTACAGAACACAACAGACATGATTTCCAGTCAATTATGCCACATTCTCTGCTATACCATCTCTGTTACAACTACCCATGCCTCATGCAATTCAGGCTCTTCTGATGCTGAGCAGAGCATCTCCCCATCCCCCTGCTTGCCCCAGCACCACTCATAACCCCCATCTCACCACCCTCTCCCTAATCATAGCTCAGGGAGCTTAGGGCACAATCAGTGCCAGGTTATTCTGGCTTTACCCATGGCCAGGTATGTGACAATACATGCACTCAGCACAGAACAGCACCGTATGAAAGCTGTGTTATAGCACCAAGGACACAGCTCTGAGTCATAGTGCACTTGACACCGTGATGCAGGCTAACATGCCATAGCATCCTCCACCTCTTTGCACATCAGGTTACTACCTGTGAAATACCACGATCATCCTTCGCTCCCAACTTTCGTCCTTCTCTGGTGCTGAAGCTTCTCTCACAGTATCTTCAGCTCTGGTGAATTTATGTTTAGTCTCATATTATCTCATACTCAGGATGTCAGGAAAAAATGGCTAAAAAAAGCAGTGACTGTAGTGACTTCCTGTGGGTGCAAGAAGACCCTCTGTTACCTGTGATTTCTGGCCTTTGCAGGCAGCTGGCCAGCACAGCACACCATGCAAAGCCTCCAGATGCTTTTCTATCCCAAATAACCGGAAATTCATGTTTGCTTTCGAGTGTTCTCAGGCAGCAGCTTTTCAGGAAGCAGCGGAACCCCTATTATTTATATAGATCTTATTATTTTACAAACTAGAACTCTACACCAGCGCTGTAATAAAGCGTTACCCAGGAGACCACTGAAAAACCTGAACAGAATCCTGTAATACACTGGGATGAAATACAAACACAAAAGGAAACAGACATTCAGATCACTGCAGTTATCCCTCAAAACTGAAGCAGCTGACGTGCCCTGTGCACTGCAAGCAGAGTGCTTTGCAGCAGGGCCAAGGCTCTATGGAAACAGCTTTTCCCTTTTCACCTGTCATTCTTGGTTACATTCTTTCTATTTTGTTTTCCCATGGATCTGATAAGCAGAAGGGTAAATACGCCCTGGTGGATTTGGCAATAGGAAACACAAGGGAATGAAGGAAATACTGAATAACCTTCATACAGAATACCCTTAGAAACTTGCATGGCTGCAGAACAGCTGACTGTGCAAAGGGAAAACTGAGCAATCAAGCAGTTGCCGTCATCAACACACACAAGCCTAACAGGGGTTTATGGAACCAAACCCCTCCTGAAACACCAGCATTCTGCTTTGCAAGAAGCAAAACCCAAAAGACCACAGCAAGTCAGTGCTGCAACCTGGCTGTCCACCGTGTTTCTTGGGCTGGATTTTGGTGTCAGTGTGAGCTGTGTTCCTGCACCTCCTGACAAGGTGGCTTCTTTATATTTAGGTATAGGCTGCTGGAATGCAGCTCTCAGGAGCTGCCGAAGGCTTGCCCTGCTCCTGCTGAGGCTCATTCCCCCACTAAAACCCTATGTGCTCCCTGAAGAATAAAAGTCCATGTCATTTGTGCTCTCACAGAGCGAGCTGCAGGATGAAGCTCATTAGCATTGAAACAGCAACAAGAATCAGGTTGCTCCAGTCCTTGCTATTGACATAGATGCTCAAACACATACAGAACAGAGCACTCTTGAAATCACTACAGTTAAGAGTAGGAGCTGCCACAGAAAGAAGGGAGCAATTTGCTGCAGCATCAGACCTGGACACGTTGTCCTGCAGTGCGAGTGGCAGCTGGGCTGCCCAAAGCTCCGCACCAGGAACAGTGCTGCCAGTTCAGGTACAGGGGCATTATCCAGGTTTGGGGATTTACAGCAGAATTTCCTGTATTAAACCAAGCTGGGAAAGCAGCTGCACCAGGAGCCCAAAGGCAGGGCCACCCACTCTTCCCAGATGGGCCTCACACTGTACACGAGCCAGGAGCCAGCAGCTCTGCTCACCAGCCAGGTCAAACCCATCCAGGAGCTCTCCCCAAGTTGGGGCCAGTTGAAGCTGCTGCCAACCACCAATGGGATTGCTATAATTTGAATTACAGTCTATTTTACAGTACTGCTAGGACTCAGACCTCTGGCTAGAATCCCTTCCGCTAGGAAAATCTCCCTAAATAAGCCTTTCTAAACAAGCAGGTTTGTATTACTTCTTAGCAAACACATGAGGAAAAGCTGCACAGGGAGGTGTCTGAATCAGTGGTACCAATCCATTAAGATAATTTGACAAATGTAATAAAATCAGATGACTACAGATGAAACTCAGCATACGCCAATACTTCCAAAAAAAATTTAAAAAATAAGTAGAGTATGTGGGACCTAAAGATCAGTTCATGTGAGTGGATGCTGGGCACGAATCTAGATGGGAGTGATATGGTATATAAATTGCTGTGTAAGAGAAGCTGGTGGCACCACTAGTGCATATCACTACCCTTGCCAGCCATTGAAAACTAAAATTTTCTAGATATTTTCAATAAACATTTTATAGAAAAATAGGTACCCAAATTATTTTAAAGCAAGTTTACCAACTGGCATGACACGATAAACGCAGAATTAGCCAGACTGCCTCTGTCCGTGATCCAACCCTATTCAGCACATCATTGCATTACCTGGAAAATACACAAAACCATTACTGATGCAATTTGTGCATGGCAACATGCCATGCCAGGAACAGTATTAATGACAGAAACAGATCTGGAAAGTCCAGTAATACCAATTTATTTGAACAAAGCACTCTCAGCAGCTGTAAGAGACACATCATCTATGTAAGAACCAAGTACACAGGTCTCTCCAGTAACACGGAAGACAGTATTTTGTCACCAGCAATTAAGAAAAGGAAATGAGAAGGTTTGCACAGAACCAGTCACACATACTCCTAATGTAGTGCTGATACTAAGAGGGTAAAAGCAATTCAGGGATATAAATAGGAGATTAAGCAGTAAATGCACGGCTGTGGTGTTTATTTCAATATCCAAGATACCATAACTAAATGCTGTGAGCAGTCTGGTAACTGTATTTCAAGAACAGTCTTGAAAATATATGAAGGATTAGACTAGATTCTGAAGTTATATGGACTCTGAAAAACTTGCTATACTAAGAGGCTTCCAAAGCTCAGTCTATGCAGCTCTCCCCAGTGGTGATAGGGATAATTCAGTCATAATTAGTTCATCCTTCCAAGAGGAGGAAACTCTGATATCACACAGCTCTTAGTCTGGTCAGAATGGATACAGCCCTGAAGTGGTAAATGAAATAAATATTTAAAAGCAGAGGGCAAGTAGCCATTGGGAGCACCATGCTGGACTATGATCAACTCTAAGAAGCTTAGGGAGAAGCAGGGTGATGTGCAGAGAAAAGGCTCTGCTCAAGCAGAAGTTCTGAGCCCTCCTTCTAGATGGACACCCACGTGAGGGAGGTGATCTTATTGAACAATAAAATCCTTGTCTTTTTATAGAGAGAGAGAGATAAAGAAAAATATATGTAAAAGGCAATTTTTGTCTGTGCCTATATGCATAACATCAGCGCTTGTTAATGTACGTCAGTGCTTACAGAGCATTGTTTTAAGATGAGCAAGACACAGCAGAGCTTTCCTCTAATAAACGCAACAGGAACAACGCCTGCAAGTGCTGTGCTCATCAGAGGAAGATGCCAGTGCTGCTGGCTGCTTGCATCAAAGCATCCCCATCCCACTAACCTCAGCCCTTCCATTAGTCAAACAGCCACCCAAGCCCCAACCTGTCACTCAGAAGTACTTGTGGAGGCAGCTGCTTTGCCTTCCTGAGCCACCTGCATAGAAGATGCTGGGGTCACTGCAGATTGCTTTAGAGAAACCCACAGTCACAAGACAAAGGCAACCTAACAAAGATCCAGCTGCAAGCAGAAATATTCTGCTTATTGGCAAGCTCACTGCAATCAGGTCATCGTGCACAAGTGGAGCACACAAGGACCCATCAAACCTTTATGCCTAATTATACAGAAATGAACTGCCACCTCCAGTCATGTCTGTTGTGCTTTTAAACTATCACGAGTTCTTTAAACCTATGCACTCACTAGCTATGGTGGGGCACGACACTTGGTCTGATTGTAAGGAAGAAAAAACAACGTGACAAAGCTGCAGAGCGATGAGGTAAGGTTACAAAGGGGGAGATGTCAGAACAGCAATTTTAATTTGAGTTTGGAATTCAACAGAAAGCTTTAAATAATAAAAAAAAAAACGCGTTCACACTGCAAAGGAATACACTGTTAGCACTAATGGGTGTTTGCAGCATGAGATATTTCCTTTTCCACGCAGATTTGTTACAATAAAAAAAAAGTGTTCATATAAGAATCTGTGTGCGTCAATAAAATAAGAGAGAAGTGAGAATAGATTAGGTTTAAAACAATCTCAGGGAAAAGAGAACTCATTTTCACTGAAGTTCCTCTATATCTTGCCCTCTTAAATCACGCAAAGAGCATCCATACAATCTCAGAAATCCTATTATCTCCTTCTTCTTGTCATAAATTCAGCAGTCTTTTTTGATAAATTACATTCTTCCCTATCACATTATTTCTTTACAAAAAATTACAAGTCCCAGTTCTTAATTGAAGCCCACACTAGAAATTGGAAATTTGTTGTATATATTTAAATCGGAATATACGTGTATGAAGCATAAATATATGACACTCATGTATAGATGGGATCATGCTGTGCCATTACTGAAACAGCACTATCATTTCTATAGCTCTTAAAGAGCCTATTGTAATCTGTGATTCATATGCTTTCAGGAGCTTGACTCCCAAAGCTCTATACCTCCTTCGTTTTTCTGGTTAAAATAGATCATCTATGTGATGAATTATTCTGAAACAGTTATTCTTGTGCGGATGCTCTCAGTCTGGAATTAAATACTTCATCATTTTGATTTAGCTTTATCCATATGCTTAAAACTCTAAACATTCCTTTCATTCCAGGTAAAGAAATGGAGAAATAACTGAACCTGTAAACCTAACTCCAGTCCACACAATGAATTAGAATCCCAACATTGGTGCTCAATTTCAGCCTCTCCGAGTCACTCCTGTGGCTCAGAGATGTCAAATGTTGATGCCAAACTTCAGCCTGTCACAGATGTCCCATGGTGCTACATTTAGGACCAGGGACCCATTGCAGTTCCTTCATCCCAGCACTTCCCAGCTACAGCCCCACGTCCCTGACTGCTGCTCCAGCTCCATGGATACTCTCAGCCACCAGCAAGAGCAGCCATGAGGGCTGTAGCATCTGCTTTAGTCCTATAACCAAAACACAGATTCATCATTTCTTTATTAACAGTGACTTTGGCAAGATTCAATCATATCCGGGTTTGGGCATCAGCAGTTCAGGAAGCAAAAGGAACTCGAACAGTCCAGGAAACACTGGCATGGAACCCACACAAAACAAGCGTTTGCATGCTTTGTTGCACGCTATAGACACAACTCACAAGGCTATAAAAGTGCACTTTGCATCCTCACCTGCCCCAAAGAGGCAGCAGAAGAGTCATGGCTGTAGGTAGGTCAGGCAGTGCTGGCAGAAACAGGCTGAGCAGTGCCAACAGCATTCCCACAGGAGATAAGCAGCCAACTCACCTCTCTTCCTCAGCCAGCAAAAATGAAAACCCAGCCAGGAGCTTTAGAGCCTCTTTATTTAAAAAATAAATAAAATGGAAATAAACTTTACGGTGACGTTAACTAAAACTTTCTAAAATAGAACTTCCATTAAAAAGGGAAGCTAAAAGCTGATATTTCTGCAGCTGCTGCATCCTCCACCATCCATGCACTTATCGCATCCTGAAAAACCCTCAAGAGGATCCACTGCCTCCCCCTGCTATAGCCCTGTGCCGTTTGCTCTATTTGAAAGAAAATGTAAGGATCTTTTTTGCAAAGGCAGACTTGCCAAGAGACCACTCTCCTAACAATCAAGAATAATTAGCACAAATTAAGACATAGTTTGCACGCAATAGTGCAAAGTCCTCCTTGTACAGACAACGCACACAAGAAAGGTCACAGGGATAGAAGGGAACACAGCACAGCAGAGCGAGGGCAGCCCTGAGCTGAACGCAAATGAAGAGCTTCAACAAACTGCCCAGGGATGCCTGCCACCTATGCAGTCAATTAATCTGGTACTTATGTGACATATTTTAAGCCACATCAGTGGGGAAAAATATATGTTTGACCTCGGAAATGTCAAGAACACAACAGGGCACTGAAAAATGATGCAGAGTTCTTAGGTAGCTGCAAACACCTTTTTCAAAAGTCACACAAACTGGTACTTGGAATTAATGTAGTTACATAGGAAATTGTTCTCACCTTAAGAGAGACTACAGAGGTATTTTCCTATCTTTTCATACAACAATTTGCAGTAAGCATTACCCTGCAGCACAGATGCAAGTCTCACCAGTAGCACTGTGCTATCTCACACGTGGCCTGGAGATTTTGAAGCTGATGACCACTATTATATCATTGCAATGTTTTCCTTCCCTTATTTTCACCAGAATAGAGGGGGGAGAAAGAGTCTGTGTTGAAAGTGATAACAATTCCACTTGGTTGCCTGTAATTTTCCTCAGTCCTGTTTCTTACTCGAGGGTGGCACAATCACAGAAAGCATTTGAATAAACTTGTTCTTCTGAATGGAAAAAAAAAAAAAAATCAGAAAGATCCTATCAGTAACACAAAGACAGCCTGACAGAAGGAATGGGGAGAGCGGGGAAAAAAATTAAAAAAATTAAAAGTAATTAAGGATACCTAATCCCTTAATGATATAATTTCTGCCTTTAAAGCACTTCTGGTAGACACCAGAAGCCTCAATAGAAAATCAGTGAGCACAAAGCGGGCTGCTGGGTCACAAAGGGGGTTTGCTATGGCAGATCACAGTCAGATGCTCCTTCCATGCAGCAGGGCTTTTGCTGGGATGTGGACATCTACCTCTGCTGCAGAAGCAGTGCAGGTTCAGTCCGCTCTGGCTTGTAACACTGTGAACCTCACCTGGAGCCCTGCCACCCTCTTGCTTGCTGCCAAAAGCTTGAAATTCTTCTTCTTGCCACGTCAGCTGCATCTCTGCAGTGCCTGGTTATTTCTGGTGCTCTGTGACAGCACGCCCAGGTCACCTCTTACTCACTCCCCAATTGCTCTGCACCAGGATAGCTCCTTCAAGTTACTCACATCCTGCGTGAGCAACCCCGTGTCCCATCCAGTCACACCTCCCAGCCCGTGTGACAGGTGACAACCTGCTCAGACCACACCATCACTCTTCTGCTGGCATCCCTGCAAGGCAGTCAGTCCTGGGAAATGGGGGTGCAGCAAGCAAAGATGAGACTTAAAGACTTTCCAAAATCAGCATCAAGCAACTCTGAAGAAAGAGCGTGGAGTTTACCACCAGCTGTGGTTTTCAGAGTCACCACTAATTCTTGGAGCACTGAGCAACACAGCTGAGGATTTCTTTACAAGGAGAGTAGTTAGGCCCTGGAACGGGCTGCCCAGGGAGGTTGTGGATGCCTCGTCCTTGGACGTGTTCAAGGCCAGGTTGGACGGGGTCCTGGGCAACCTGATCTGAATGTGTGTGTTTGGTGGCCCTGCTAGGCAGGGGGGTTGGAACTACATGATCCTTGAGGTCCCTTCCAACCTGGATGATTCTGTGATTCTGTGATTTGAGCTGCAAGTAAAAACATTACCCAAAAGGAGCACATCATGGGAAGGGCCAACAGACAGGGTCAGAAAGGATGGGGATGGGGGTGCAGGCAGGATGGCTATCTACATGTAGTCATGTAAAGTTGGGTTTTTTTGTCATATAATCAGATACAAGTAGCAGGAAAAGTAGGTTAAATATTAAAGCATTATGTCATTTTATTTAAGTCTCCCAATTAACACAACACTACATCCTCTTTTGTCTTACCAGTAATGGACCTCAAGGGCAGGGGTTTAAAGGACAGGGCAACAACTGTACAAAATCCTATCCCAGAGCTCTCATTAGCTCCAAACAAGTGATGGACACTGATGCAAACACAAAACAATGTCAACATGGGTTTTGCAAGCTAAACCAGTGCAAATTAGCATGAAGCAGCTGCACACAACAACAGCCTCACTAGTGGCACAGAAATTAGTCAAGGAGAACTTCAGGAAACAGAGGCAGGCACACAGACAGTCACATCAGGGGTGAGTAAGGCAGAAGGAAGGAGCTGATACAAGCTGGAAGAGGACTGGGTGAGTTGTGCTCATGTCACATCCGCCCCACATGCAGCATGTGCAGCCACTCAGGGGCAGAACCATAAGTGGATGAATGTGGGCACTGGGCACTGGACTGACAAACTCATTGCTCCCCTGGTAGTTTCTATCCTGCAAAGAAACGCCCACTGAAAATATCTAAGTATACTGGAGCTCCTGTGGGAAGATCTTAGGGCCTGGTGAAAACCACGAGTTACCAGTGGGCACAGAGAGCTCAGTTAGAGCAGGCACAGAAGACTTGCAGTGAAACATCTCAACTAAATATTTCCAGACACCATTTCCAGTACTGATATCTTCAATTAGAAGCATTCTTTCTCCAGGCAAAGGTCAGCAACAGAGTTGCACCATATTCAGCAAACGCTCATTTCAGTGCTCAGTCTCTCCTCAGCCAGTTTCCCTTTCAGGCTACTATCCTAGTAGCACTATTTTCTGCAGTATACCATTGTAATGCTGTAACACAATGGAAAGCACAGCAATGACAGCAGAGTAGCAAGGTCCTAGGCTGCAACAAGTGACAACATGCTCAAATACAACAGCCATAGGCAAAGAAACAAAGGAAAGCAGCTGCTTACCTTCAGAAGGCCTCTGGTACACAGGGATCTCCAGTGAGATACCCTCACCTCTATTGCCAGCCCTTAAATGAGGTCTGGAAAGGAGTGGATCCTGGCTACAGCCCTTCTGCTCACTCAGCTGCATTGAATGCACCTGAGCTCCCCTGGGTTGGCCCTGCCTTCCTGCCAGGTGCTCAATCACAGCTTCAAGCCATGACTTAGCATTTCAGCCACAACTATTATGTACACAGTACATCTTCGGCTATTTTTCTAAGCCCCTGTCCTTGCTCACAAGCGTTTGAAGGCTGTGCTGTGTGATGTGGGGAGGAGAATGAACAAACTTGGCTGAGCCCAATATTCTCTATCAGAAAGTTTCAGGAGAACAGCCTGCAAGGACAAGAAATAGGTGTGTGAACAATGGAAATTGTTCTTTAAGGAAGAGATAAGCAGGTCCACTGTGAGGCGGCTGTCTGAAATCTACAGCATGTATCAGGAAAATGGTAAGGGACAAGGCTCCTGATCCAGAAGAAAAGACTTGTTGGTTTTTTCCCTAAGTTCACAGAGCTCATAAACAGTAACAAAAATTCCAGTGATGTCACTTCTTCCCCCTCCTCTACCCTCCCCTTCCTTTCCTGCCCATTCATGTAACTACAGTCCAATGAAATTTAAAGTAAAGATAAAAGTAAAGATGCAGGCTCTCTGCTGTGATTGCAGAAACTTTGCTCTCCAACTGATCTGCAAAAGGCAGTCTTTTCAGACTGCAGAGTGCCACCTAGATGATGGAAAGAGGATTTGCTGAGAGTCAGCCAACTGAAGGTAATAAATCCTTTGGGGATGCATCGCAGAATGCCTACAAGATGCTTTTCAGAACAGATCTTTGCAGACTGCAGATGTTTTGTGGCAAGGTTTGAGTTTTTTTTCCATACTAAAATACTCCTGTGACTGAATGAACAATGCTTTCAAACAGCTTGCATGATGAAACGAGAACCCTTTTAGTTCAGCATTCGAATATTTATGCATCCACAAAGAGAAATATTTTACTCTCTTCTTTTTTTCTAAGTCTTCAAGGGTTCACCTATTTCAGACAGGCACTGAATCAGGACCATCCTGAGGCTGGAATTCCAGACAGACCTTCATTAAAGGAAGCACATAGATTGGCACAACTGAACTCTAATGAGGTTCTGCAAGTTAATAAGTCTTTTGCACATGTGCAAATATTTGCAAATGAAGAGATATAGAAGGAATGACCTCTACAAGCAGTTGAAGACAAGCTAGACATTGCCTATCTCATGAATGGAAAAAATATATAGCAGATGTACCAGATGAGTCAGAACACATAGAGCCCTCTCTTAACACCCACAGCTGAACTCTCTTACTGTCCCCAGGTGACCACCATGCCCTTGAAACAAACAGGAGCATATTGAGAGTGATGAAATGATGAATACTTACTGAGTAAGTAAGTATTGGCTGAGCAAAGGATGCCTCCTAGTTTAGGTGAGCCTGAGCTCAAGGTGATGCCACAAAGATCAGCGAGGCTTGTGGGTCCATGTCAAAACTCAGCCGGACATTCATCGTTTAAACTGAACAGCAATGAAATAGCCAAACAATGCCTCCCATAAAGAGAACACATTTAGAAGTCAGGCTGCTCCAGAAGGACAATTATTTTGGACCATCATTACAGCCTTTCTTCTCTGCTGTCTGCATACCTTCATGTAGTGCAGGAACAAATTTCAAAACAACTTGGAAGAGAAATGAACAGGCTTCTGCCACCTAAGCCTTGTTTCCCATTCCTCTGCCACACTTTGATGGAACCAAGAGGCAGGATCTAGGTTCAAAACACACTCTCCTTTGATTGATGAGTAGCTGAAGGAATGGACTGGCATTAGTTCAGTGTCAGACCTCCTTGGAAGCTTCAGGCCGGGTTAGAGGGCTATCCCAGTTCATAATTACATTGACATGAAAACCAAATAGAACTTGTTCTTTTCTGACACTACAGGCCCATTACTTGTGCAGAGCAGAAGACCGAGAGTTGAAAATTAAGAAATTATGGAAATTATGGAAAAAGAGGACTGTGCCCAGTGTTTTGACTCAGGGCAGGGAGCCCTTCACCAGCACCACCAGTGGAGCTGTCAGACAGTGGGACAGCAGCCAGAGGGACACAGCATGGCCAAGCACTCCCTGCCTGCTGGTTAGGGACCATGTGCTAATTGGCCTGCAGTACATTGATCGTTAATGCTGTGGAGTAGGAAGGAAATTCAGTGTTTTGTAGTTCCTGGTGGTTGAAGGGTGGAGGAGAAGCAGAAGATGTTGCCTTGCAGGGTGAAAGACTGCACACCTTTACAACCTGAAGAGAAACAGTGATAGCCTGAAGTTCTCTTGAAAAACGTGAATGTCACCTTAGCTTTTGTACTAAATGCTTAATGTAGGTGCTAACTAGAGATGATCTAAGGCAGTTTTTAAAAAAACAGACTCACAGGAGCCATACCAATAGACATCCACAGATGAATTTGCAAGCATGAAATAGAAAAGGGCAAATTCTCAGCTGGTGCAAGTTAGCCCCAACCTTTTTCTTTCCCTACCTCCAGAGAGAGAAAGACAAGAAAATCAGTTCATTCACTCCCTTATTTTAGGCTCTTTCCTTATATTAGGAACGTGAGATGAAGACTGTATGCACTGAGATGCAATAAATCAAACCTTGGGTCTTGTTCTGGATGAGCGATGCGACTGCAGAGTGTGGCTGCAGCATGGTGCTGAGCCCTGCACGACTGCTGGAGTGCCAGTGCCCTCTCCTGTTCAGCGTGCACCAGCTCTCCCTGCTCATTTCACAGCATGCTTGCATATGTTCAGAGGCTGGTGGGAAATATTCCCAATCACAGCCTGACATCCTGCTACAGAGTAATAAAAAGCAGCTAAAGGAAACACGAGAATGCAGCAGAACTTACTAAGGCACTGCATCCTTTCCATCACAGTCCTGAAAAATTAACATTTGCGTTGGGCCATTTCAGAAGAAATAATTCTCAAACTATCTAATTCCATTGAGCACAGCAGGCTTGGATCTTCTTTCCAAAGCACATCTGCAATGACATTTGGTTATACTTTTTGTGGCTGTAATTTCAATTTCCAGCCACCGCCAAGTATATTCATAAAACTATGATTCAGGAGGAAACCAAAGCAAAGGGAAGTGTGCTGGCAGGCCTGAAGTCAGGGTGGCTTTATACCTTAATCCCTTGACAGTCTTTCAGACTTTTCACATCATTCCTTAGTGACAACAGCACAGACTCATCCTCAGTTCACCACAGTAGCAAAAGCAGTGACGATGCTGCAAAAATGTTTCCCTAACCTCATGTGTCAGCTATCCCGAGATTTCTCATGGGTTGCTCTGATGAAGCTACTTTCAGGTCTAATATTATCATTCATGCTAAAGCAGCGGAGGGAATCAAAAGAACAAGCAGCAAACCAGTTCTATATTGAAAGAAGGGATTATTCCCAAAGACGAGGCTCCTCAATGCCTTAGGATGGACAAAAATTAGAGCAGGTGAAAGACCAGAACTGTAACTGACACGTCAGAAAGAATGTAGTTCTGTACCATCACTGCCTGGAGTCATGTGATAATGGCTATAAATGTAGAAATTTCAGATGCTAGGCTATTACAATAAGCAATTTCTAACTCCTATGCTTAGAGAGAAACACTTGGGAGTGTGATACTTAATGGCTCAAAACTCAGAAGATGAATATAAAGAACCCCAAGCTCCCCAAAATGTACTCAGCTAAGTGCTTCAGCAGTGTCTGACATCTAGAGCACATTAGCAGCCTTATTATGCAAACCAAGCAGTGAAGATACTCCCATCCGGTAGGATTTTCAGGTTACCCACCGTACTTCTATCCTCAGAGGTTACTGTTTCTTTCACATCACAGTCAATGCTACATCAAAATAATCCCAGGTTTTCCAGTAGCAGGGGCTGCATCCAGTTGATGGCTAAGGAAGGGAGGGATGCAGTGTAAAACTGCTGCATGTTCATTGACTGAAACTAATGGAAGAAATGCAGAGACTATCTCATTTGCACAGACAAAACACTGTCAGTAGAAACATTTCAAATTAACTCACTTTCTCTAGGTTTTCTGAGTAGATAGTGGATTTCTTTCATTACTGTGTGAAAAAGGAACAGCAATCAGTACCTCTCCCTTTCCATCACCTCTGCACCTCTCATTAACAAAGAAGTAGTTTTGTTTTGCTTCCATCAATCTAAAAATACATGCAAATCATTAGCCAAGCTAACGAACACGATACTAATAACCTGAAAACATTGATAGCAAAAAACATGCAAGATAAGCAACATGAACATGTTTAGCACATTTCACCTTTAGCAAGCTTGCAAGCAGACTTGTGCATGAGACAGGAGCGACCTGAGGCACTGCAGCAGCACAGGGCTTTGGTGATACCACTGCCACCAGCACAGTGGGAAATCATCCCATGGCTGTTGCTGTAGGCTGTAGCTGCTGGAAATCACACCCTTCTCCTGGGGATGCTCTGTCTTCTAAACCTAAATTGCTGCCAGTAGAGCAGTTGACCAATCCAAGCATAGGGCTCAGGTGAGCTGGTGGATGTGTTTCACCCTTTTAAAGTGGCCTTTGTGCCATTCTCGTGGCTTTAGTCTTATTCTGACCATCTCAGCAACAACCAGGAATGGACAGTGCGAGAACAAAGCCTTTAGAATCAGAAATGTGAGGGCTAGAAGGGACCTCTGGAAATTCTCTGGTCCAATTGAATTAGTGACGGGCAACCATAAATAGGATATTAATGTTAAATACTCTTATTTATATTTCCCCTCTGCTATAACACACACAATTAACAGAGTGAGCCAAAAGTTCATACCAAAATGTTTCCCAGTACATCGGCAGCAATATTTCTATATATTCTCCCTGTCTTTAGAAGTTACAGCAACCTGTATTAAATTAATTCTGCTTTGTACTCTGCCACTTAGAAGTAACAGAGCTGCTCTGCTATCAGATGTCAAATTTCTTGCCACTTTCTTTCTATAAACCTATTTACAGGCAGTGTCTTTTGCCAGTGGTGGCGTGGACTGGAGTTCACAGCCCGCGGAGAAGCAGAGCTCCTCTTAGGAAACAGGAGGACATCACACCAAGTGAATTTAGGTTTAGAAAAAGGTGTTTGCATATTATAATCAGGGTTGGACGGAGTCCAAAATGAGTCATGAAGGAATGGCTGTGGATGTAACTGTAAACACCAATAGACCTACAATACTCCTCTTTGGAAAAGACCATCAACAGACCACTATATTCAGTCTAAGGATGCTAGAAATATGTACAAGCGGGAAATAATGCCACAGGTCTCTGACAAAAATTAATTCTAAAATAAAATAGTAAGGGAAAGTTGTATGTCAAGGAGCCTACCTGTACTGATGAACTGAAGTCTATTTCTGTTTCTTCTATTAAAAACCCAAAGTCTGGGATCTTCTGGACTGAAATGAGAGCAGCTGAACTTGGAGCTTCCTTGAGCTGGTTCGTGTCCTGTAAGAGCAGGCATCATCTGTAGGGTACCAGCCAGGGCATAACCCAGGGCATTGATGGAGCCATCCTCTCAGGATGTAATGAGGACTGAAAATGGGCATTAAAGGTGAGCACATCCCCTGCAGCTGAGACAAACTGCAGCTCCACATCAGCCAGCACAAAGCACATTCAGAGCACTGTTGACAATGTCTACAAAAAACTCCTTTTTCTTGAAATTCTTCCCCACAACTCTCCTTAAAACCAGAGGAGGCTGATGACAATGTCATTTGCTGTTGTACATAAACAGTATTTAACCAATGGACTTTAGAATCATCTATAGCACAAAATTTCTCTCCTGAAATTTCCACTTACAGCTCATGTCTGTGCCTAACAAGCTGCTTCTCCCAATGAAATCACTGCTGACACTTTCCTTCCACCTGCCTCAGGAACATGGTTTTCAGCCATTCCACAGGTTCATGTGCTCAGAACAGCTTTAGGCAATGGTTGTCCCACTGAAAAAGCATCTGCACTCAGCTCAGAAGAGGGATGTGGCTGGGCTATGGCATCACAACCACAGGGAGAACTCCATCCTTCGTGTTCCCTCTTCAGAGAGCCTCTTCAGCAAAGCGCTCGCTTTTTTTCTCATTAACAGCCAGAGAGCATCGCTTCAAGGTGTAACTCTACAGACTGTATAAATAAAAACACAATGCATAACATTTATTTGTGAAATCAATGATGCATTCATACCAGACTTGTCTGCCTTAGTGTTTAAAGTAACTGAAAGCAGGAAGTATTTAATTACTCTCCAGCAGATTTCAGTCTGTAATACTTAATAATTATCTCCAATAACTACGTCTACATTAAGAAATACGGACAAAAAGGTTAAGTTCAAAGCATGTTGAAATCAATACTGCATTTACAGAATTCCTTTGAGATAACTCTTAAGAAAAAAACATACAATAAGAAGCGCCAGCTTGACATTCCTCCTACAACAGAATCACCCGCCTACGAGTACTGCAGGACTCCAAGAAGTGTTGCAGAGAGGGGAAAGACCTCCAACGAGAACCCTTGAAAATGGGAGAAACTTCCACAACTACAAAGCATAAATTCTGCCACATAATTCTGTGGCCAAGGGAAAAACATGGCACTAAAAATTAAGGAAACTATGAACTGGAAAACTTTTTGGTGAGCAGATTCTTTTCCTTTTTTTTTTCAGAGGAAATATTTTCTTTCAACTTCTTATCATTCTGAACACTGCTTGAAATCACTTCAGAAGTATTTTTCAAGTAAATTTTCAGGGAAAAAAAATATGCAGAGCAGCCCAAGTCACCCCACCTAGGCAAGAGTCCTGCACGCACAGGGAGATCCAGGATTACAGGATCCTCCTCCTTACTATCCTCTCACTTGGGTAAAACTGGCTCATTGGTGGCTTCCACTTGATGAAGTTGTTTAAACTTTTGGAGAGCTTAGTGGCTGGGACAGAGAAGAGCAAAGCCACTGATAGGGCTGTCCACAACACTCAACTCCAAACCACTCTCAGCCAGGTATGGAAGCACTAACAGGAGGATACAAGGGGGAAGGGATGTGCAGGAATAGAAAGTAGATTGACAGCAAATGTGTGGCATGTCCTTTGTTTTATTACTGCCATAAATGGTTAAAAATAAATGGCAGTTTAAAAATACATACTTGCTTTTCCAGGACGGAAACAATTCCCATTCCAAAGTACACTTTTGCAGAAGTCATTACTTCAGTGAGGAAGATCACAGCAATATAACTGTAGAAGAGTTACAATAGGTACTGCAGCTATCAGGTGCTGATTTCATCTGTACCAGTGGATCATAAAACAGCCCTGGGCCACTCTTCATCTGGCTCTGATTGAGAAAGCCAGCTAGGAAGAATTTAAGACTATCTGTAAGTTCATTTAACCAGGAATTTGAGCTTAGGGTAAAATACCAGCTGGATTTACTGAGGTCTTTAACTCGTACACCAAGGCAAGCTGAGGGCAAACATACAAAGCTTTAGTAACTTCAACAGTCTCAAGTTTAAAGCAAAAAAGTGAGGGGCTCTTTTGTTGGGCTTTACAAACATAAAGTCTGTGAAAAGCATTCTGGAAAACAATTTCAGTCACACCTGAACTGGAACCGAACAAAAAAAATTCCTTTTCTTTGATGTCCTTGATGTGGGGTGGGAGCCATTAGTGCAGATTCCAAGTAGAGCATTTCAGGCTGAACTGAACATCTGTTCCCAAATCATGCTCCCAACCCATGCAGAAACTGGTCTGCAGCCAGGCTTTGGCTCAAGTTTTCCCTAAGTATGTGTAAAAAACTTCCTGGATCTACAGGAAAAAGAAGAAAAACAAAAAAACAAGGGGGGGGGGGGGGGGCGGGGGGGAGAGGAGGGGGAGACATGCCTGTTTCACACAAAAGCAAACTAAATAACTTTGTAACACACAAAAGCAAACTAAAGAACTTCGTAAGGTGAACAGACCTGTCCCGGAGCCGCTTAGCAGAACTCTGTTCATGCCACGAGGGCCTCAGATCAAACCTGCTGTCTTCCACCAAACACCACCAGCTGCACAGGTACTTGTGCAAACAACTGCCTGAGTACATGTAGAGGACAACTTGAGCACGGTGCTCGCTCCACAGCCACCAGCAGAGCCAAGAACCAGTTCCTCACCCCTCCAACACCACGCAAACCCCCGAGCCACAACACGCTGCCCTTTTCCAGCGGTGCCATTTTGCGAGCCCTCCTCGATGGGCGTGCGCGTGACCCCCAAGCCCTGCCGTGCCCCGCGATACCCCCACCCTGCACAGAGGGTAAACGCTCTGTAAAACCCTATGGAAAGTATGTGGAAAATGCGGATGCCGGTGTGTCTGAGCAGCGGTCTTTGCAGGCTCGCACCCTAGATGGCAGCACAATTCAAAGAATGCGCCTCAGCTCCCGTCCGGGCTGTTCCGCCATCCGTCTGCCATGCAAATCCTGCCTGAACGCCTCGATCTTTAACAACAAAAAGCCCGAGCAAAAGGTGCGAGCCGAGGTATTTCTTAGAGCTTGGCACAAATGAGAGCTGTGACGACGCTGCTGGGCTGCGCACACGGGCAGCTCTGCAGGTGCAGCGCGCTGAGGGAGCAGCCGCTCCATCAGCCACGGCAACGGCCGTAAACAGGCGGGAAGGCATCGCCATGGCGTAACGAGGCGGGTAAACCTCCGGGTGCAGAGAGAATAAAGCTCAAGGGGGTCCCGTCTTTTTTACCTGCCGAGGGAAAAGATGCTCGCTGCAGGGAAAGCTGCCACGTGCAAGGAAGGAGCTCGGCAGAACACCCTGCATGCAACCCACAGGGGTGCGGAACGGGAACGGTGCTCTGCCTGCTTGCTCTCCCATAAAGCAGGCAGCCGCTTCCTCCAGGCGTTACCCCTCTCCTCCGGAACGGGGCGATGGTGCCCGCTCACTCACATCGGACGTTTCTTCTCCCTTGCCGTTCGCTCCGCTCCTCAGCCTCTGCAGATCCTGCGCTGCTATGAGGGATCACAGCCGTGCCTCGTCCATGGAATATTATTTCTGCAGGCCTGGGGCCTCGTAGAAGAAAAGCATGCAGTTTATTCCACTTCCATTCTGAAGGAGCATTAATATTTTAGCACCAACGCATACTGACTTTCCCCATCTTGCACTTCTTGGTCTTGTCCTGTACAGAAGCAAAGTTCAAAGGAAAAAAGGGGATAGCAAAGAACATCATGTAATTCGCAATACATTTATGAAGTTTCATTACATGAAATGGAAAGCGTGGTTATTTGATCCCTGCAGCAGAGGGATAAAACATCACTCTGGCAGATACTGGAAACAACACATCCACGAAAAAACAAACAAACAAACAAACAAAAAAGACAAACAAACAAACAAAAAAACTGAGAAGGGATAACAGTTGCAAAAGCAGGCAAAGAAATGGCATCACCCTGCTGTGGCAAAGGCACAAGCCAAAGCCCTGCCCAGTTGGGCAGTACCACTGCCTGTGAACTACATGGATGACATCTTCCACTTCACAGCAGTTGAGCTGGAAGCACATCAATAGAGGGATGTATGCACAAGATAGGAGAATTTGAAGCTCTGAGTTACGAGATGCAAACCAGCACAGGGAGAGACAACTGGCACAGCCGTGATGATGGAGATAATGTTTCTCTGGGAAAATCAAATAAAATGAAAAGCACTGTCTTGGCCATATCATCCTGTATTTTACAGCTGTCTTAAAAGGGTTAACTTTGAGTTGGATATGCAAGAGTTATTTTTGTATAATAGTGTTCTGATTATGGAGATTACAACAACACGATTTATTTGAAAGATTGAATGTATGGAACATGCAGGATTAACAAAAAGTGACAGTTTCAGTACCAACAGCCTGCAAAGTTTCCATCAGTCATTGAGAAAGTAGGAAAGCTGTCTGTCAAGACACATTCTGATCTTCACAAAAGACAGATGACAACAGAGTTCTCTTTCAAGGACATAAATACAGCTACTGAATGCAGTAGAGCTTTTCTGTCCATATTTCTTTCTTCTAATGTTCTTCAAGTTCATCAACTAAAGTAGCATCGATCCCACAGCAGTTGTATGGAAGAAAAAACTGAGGCAATAGAAGGTAAAATCATCTTTAGGAAGCAAACTCATAGCTGAAGGATGCGAACCCAAGTCCTGCCACCACACAGGGCAGCACAGCTATTGGCACAACCTGCTGGGTGACACAAAATCTGGGTCAAAACATGGAACAAGCAACAAAATTCCTTCAGAGCTCAGGAGAACCAGAGCTCCTTCCCTGCATCTTGGGCCAATCATGCCATCTCGTCTTTCCTCTGATAGTTAATGTTGGGATTCATGCTGCTTTAAGCTGTATTTTTTATGTATTCTCTTCAGAAACTAGGGCTGAAAGGTGCAAAATGAGCAGCTTGGACTTCCTGGTAGTCAATCTGTACACCTAACAGTTAACAGCTGGAGCTTAGGATTGCTCCCAAGACAGGCAGCAGCCAGATCACTGCAAAGTTATGGGAAGTGCCCCATCATGTAGCTCCCAAAACATCAGGGGCTCCACCATTATGGGGAAACTACAGGGCACATTGTGGATTTTCTCCTCCTCCTTTCTTCTTGAACACCATGACTGCAGTCTGCCAATCACTGGAAGCCTCACTCACCTTCTTTCACGCTGCCAACTTGCTACAAGCCTTCACCTCATGAAGCAGCTCTTCTGATTCACACTCCTGAGCAGTGTAAATGGGCCTGGTGCCATTAAGCCGCCAAAGATCTGGCTCTGCTCTGCAGTACTTTTATCTGAGATCACTATGAGCTTACCTAGAGGTTGCCAGCTGGAATGCTCTGGCAAACTGTGTTTACAGATAATGCTAGAAGGTGGTGGCCTCTGGTTGCCCTATTTGTATTCCTTCAAAAGGTCTTTATTCATACCTACCCAAATGTACGTCAGATATGTTGAAAAGCTGGTAATGGAATTAAAATATAAGGGCTCAGCTATGCCCTCTCTCTCCAATTCTGGTCGGTTATCATGTTAATGAATGCCATACAAGCCAGAGTGAAATGACATAAAATCTTGTGCAACGTTGCTTCTTTTCCTTTGTTTCTGATGAATTACACCTTGTAATTCCTTCCATAGCCAGACTTCATCCATTACCAAACATCAGTCTTTGCAGAAAACTATTGCAGACTTCATTTGCAATCGCTCCCCAGGAAGCAGTTGGGCGGGAGCTGGACTTTCTTTTCCAGACATCTGACAAGATTCCATGTGTCCTCAGAAGACTGCGGCAAAGCACTCCTGCCTCTTGGTCCTGCACCACAGCCAATGAGCAACAGGCACTCAATCTGCGACACAGATTCTTATTCCTCAGGCCCTCGTTTTCCTAGTCACTACATGTTGTGTTTTTTTCTCCTGCAAGCAACAAGATGCTCAGTGCAGCAAGAGCATATCATCAGTTTTTAGAGCTGCATTCCAATGTCATCTTCCTGCCTCCCAGCTAACTGGTATAACTTCAGACATTTTGCTTTACAAAGAACCATTTCACAATCACTGGCAAGAGTCACTCGAGGGATTGTTTTTGCTTGCAGAGTGACTGGTTTTCAAATTGGGTAAAGGGACTGGGCATGGTGGTTAAGTAATCCCAATGGCTCTTCACAATCCTTTTAAAGCTTTGAGAAACTGAGATTATTTAAACCATCAGCATCATCACCGTGAAACCTCTCTGCAGTGTTTCAAAAGACTTCTCAACTGAACCTAAATAACTTCCCAAACCAGTTAAAGAGAAAGGTTCTTCTCCTTAATAGTGCAGCATGCCCTCATTGAGAAATGCAACTTATTTTTTTTAGCTCTATGTGATGCAGCAGGTAAGCAGTTACAAAAATTAGCTTTTCAAGTCACCCAAATCATTAGTTAGCCTGTACAGCCAGTACTGATCCAAGCCATGGAGTTACTGCAGTTGAGGGCTATAAAAGCAAGTAGGCAAGTTCACTTTACCTGCCCAAGACCCTTTACCTCCTCCTTCCCATCACATTTCTTACATTCCTCAAGACTCCTGCTGTTTGTACCATCTCAAAGTCTCCACTGGTGCCACTAACACAAGGTTGGCTTGCAGCACTGCATCAGGTAACTTTATGACTGCGTAGGTTGGGGGAGTCTGATTTCAACTTTCTGGCATCTTTATTCAGAACAGCTGTGGCAAGATAGCTGCAAAACACAGACAAACCTTGAATTTAACAGTAGCATCTGAAATGTACATGCACAGATAGATGGTAAGATCAAAAGTCGTGTAATCTGAGACAACTGATAGAAAGGCATTGTGGTGGATTTCTCACCAGCAGTGCTGGGAACCTCATATAAGACTGAAAAATGACTGCAAAACTTTGCACGATCAAGTCTAAAGATGCCTATTTGTGCCATATGGTATCAGATCAGATGCCAAACATGCCCACCCTTCTGTCGTGGTTTTTGGCATGTTCAGTGACATCTAATCAATACAGCCCACTTTCTGGAGATGCAAAAACATGACCACATATTTTTATTAGGCTGTTAGAAGTGTTCCAGCATTGTCATGATTAGACAGGCAGGGAAGAAACAGGAAGAAAGGAGCACAGCAGTATGCACTTTCAGGAGCTTGCAACCAACAGTGGTATTTAACCTCCTATCTAGCTGGAATATTCACTATATATTATCTTCCTTCATATATATATATATATATATATATATATATATATATATGTATGTATACGTGTGTGTATGTATGTATACTTGCTTTAGGGTGCCACCAAATTTTTGTATGAGTTTGGGTGCTTAGAAAGGGCCTGCTGCTTGTCTTGGTAGAAGAGGAAGAAGGCTGATTTTCAGGAAGTAATGCTTTTGAGTTCATTGCCAGCACACTCAGGCACTGCATCAGCAACAAATAGGTGAATTTCTGGAGGTCTTAAGACAGGAGCAAAACTAACCCAGCTTCTGCTTTCCAGGCAAAACCCCAGGTCTGTAAGGAAGCATTTTAAGAAGCCATTAGTCCACCTAATACTTTCTGAGTCTTCTGGACAGACCACAGCTATCAAACTAAGTTTTAGGCCTTTAGAGCTGATGCAAATTCACCAGCTGTCACCAATAAATCAGTTATCAGTCCCCCAGAACATTAATCACAGGGTTTGGCTTTGATATAAAAGCACTTATCTACTTCTAATTAGAATATCACCTAGAAAATTGCCTATTTTTGTGCCTCATCAAATCCAAGCTCAGGCAGGTGCTCTCCTGCCCTTTGGAGGCTGATGTTTCATCTGTGACACAGAAGACTCACTGCAAACACCTGCCATGCAGAGGCAGCTTCAGAACTCAGCCTGGGTTTGTTTCATTATTCTGGGGCAATGCATGTCCAAAGCAGGTCCAACAAGAGGCAAGGTGCTCTGAGCCTGGTCCAGTTCAGTCACAAACATCTCCAGGGTTGGAAAGTTCACAGTCCTCTATGTCCATTTAAAGAAAAAGTAACATCAAGTGCACTTACTAGAGGCTTCTACATATTTAGTAGCACTTTACCTCACAAGTCAGGATGTTTTTGACCCAAAAAGAGACTCCTCATTAAAAGAAGTCAAAATGAGCCATAGACACAAACAGGAGAACATCAGGTAGATGTTACACAGCTTGCATGTACACTGAAACTAAAACAAACTGAAAAGTAGCTCTGAAGGAATTAATAGGCTTCACTGAAGCTGAGCTTTATTTAGCTTGTAACAAAAATATTTTACAGCCAGGCTATGTCATTTAAATGCATTGAACCCACTTGTCAGGAAACACTGCAGGGGAGAATGTCCACATTTTGGAAAACACATCTAGACCTACTGACCTTTGAATTTTAGTAAGAACAGGGACAAAGCTCTTTTTAAGAGCAGGGAGAGGCAAATAAAGCAGGCTACTTCCTTCAGGGGCTTCTGATGGTTTGCCTAGCAGTTCATTGCTGGCAAATATGCATTAAGATCACAGGCTAAGCTATCTGAAGAATTAGGCCATTCTATTATCAGTTTGTATGGAATATGCTAATATCTCACCAAGTTGCACCACTGCACTATCATCTTGCAGCACACAAGCCTACAGCTAGAATACTCAAAGCGTCTTCAGCAGCTTCCTACTCTGAAAACAACTACACATAAGTAAAACAAATTCATTTTAGCAAAGAGAAATACACCTTTAGTGATTCACATTAATGTCAACAGATTCTCATACCTGCATACCTCACATACCTGAGATGGCAGCTGCTCCTTCCACCAGAGTCATATGAAGCCATGAAAGAGTAGACTTGAGATTTTCTAGCCCAAAAGCTTGGGGAGAAGTTACATATACCATGGTTCCCTTAGTTAGGTGAAAAGGTAAACTACTAGCAGACATTTGATACTGGTTTCTAGAAATGGGTAGTAAAAAACACTTCAGAAAACTTCTGAAGATAGCATTAGATACCTTCAACCACACCTTACAAAACAGGTACACACTTCATGAAACAGGTAAGAATATTCACATAGTCAACTTGTGCAAAAATTCCTTCCTCATGCTTTAATGTTAATCATATTGAGAAAACCATAACTTTCAGAGAACGGCTAAACACACCCCAAGGCATTCAAAGAATACAAAGATTGGCCATTTTGGAGTGGTCAGAAAGGTGGCCATCAATTTGCAAAGTAGCAATGCTTCAGACAAATGGTGTACCTATCTGTCTATGAGGGATCATTTAGATAACCTGGTGCTTTCTCCCAGCCTCACTCCTACTCTTGCATACTTCATTTCAGGTAAGGCTCAAAAGAATTCCATCAGAAGAGGAAACCTAGGTTCAAATAGTTTTCAGTGTAAAAAGCAAGCAGTGTAGGAACAAGTGACAAATGCTGACCTTCAGACTTTCCAAAATTGACCATATTCTGAGGCTGAGGCAGGCAGTGGTGCACAGGTAAAGCCAGCAGTGACCCTATCCAAACCCCAGTGGAATATTCATACACGTTTCTGAGAGTACCTAGTTTAAATGCTTTGGATCCTGTTGTGATGCTTTATGAAAAGACAAAGGATGTACAAGACACAAGTGGAAGAATTCTCACAGCTTGGAAGGAACATCATGAGCTGCTGACAGACAAGGTGGCGTTAAAACACAATTACACAAATGTATACTTCAATCTTAACATAAAATGAAGAGTTATGAAACATGATGAAAAGCTGTACTGGATGCAATCAATTAACAGTTTTTATACTGAAGTTCTTGACTTTCTACAAACTGTATTCTTCCTGATCTCACTGGTGATTTCCTAAGTCATATTCTTGCACATTTCCCCAATGTACTCCCATCTTAAGCCAAGGAAAATACAGCCCAGTGTTCTTGGTGTTCCAAAATCCCCAAACATTGCAGTTTGAACTCTGAACTTGTGACTGGTGATGCTGCATTCATAGGAAACACTGGAATCCACTGAACTCAAAAACATTTACTCTTTAACTCCCTTTTGTAACGCACCTAGGTGATACTACTGTGCTATACAGAAACAAGTATGTTTGGTTTATTCATGACTTCCATTGTGAACTTAAGACAATTTTCACTTTTTTTGAGTTGATGTGAAAGGGATCCAACGGGAGAAAAGGCAGAAAGCACCAGTGTTGACTACAGAAACAGTTCACTGCAGACTGTAGAAGCATTTACCAATCTCCATCTACCCACTGCTGAGCCTTCATAGTTTATGCACACCATTAAAACTTCAGAAACCAGCACTGAAACAGTTAACAGTTGTCAGTGCCTTCTTCATTGCTTTAAATAAAGAGAGGTTCTGGAACAAGACACAAGGCCTTGTGGCTACCGCAGATGGTGCACTGAAACCATGGAAGAAGCCAGGTGTACATTCCTCACTTCTACCAAGCAGTTACTAGCTCCAGGCTATCATCTGAAAGACTTACATTAGGAGCCGTTTAAGAATACTTTCAAACCATCACCATAACATTTGACTGGTTAGAAATTGGAAAAGGCAGCTAAATTCCAAAGCCTGCTGGTAAGATAAGCAAAAAAATGTTTGCAGGTTTGGGGACACCCAGACAAAGCAGGAAAGCCTGTTATTACAGCACCTTGTTTCACAAAGTGTGAAGTCTTTTGGCTAGAGAGATAAATCTCTACTACTGAAGTCAATACCAATTCCACTCCTAAAGAGGGTATGCTGCATATTTTAAGATTCTTTTCCTAGATCTCAGTGATGTTGAATTCCATAAAACATCTCACACAAATGCATGCAGTACACCCCAATTCTTAAGGCTTTCAGCAGCCCGCAGCACAGCAGCTTGTGATGCAGGAGACAAAAGCCTAAATGCAGCTGCCATCAAATTCCATTCTGCGGAATTAAATAAGCCTGTAGCTCACACTTCTGTTTGGGGCTCATTGATGGACTGTATTATTTAAAATAATTACAAAGCAGCCTTAACATTTTTTATTTTTTTTTTTATTAGGTTTATTATGACTTAGAGTTTCTATTACTCCAGTTGGGTAAACCACATTTGAGAATAAGTTTAACTGCAGGACTTCAGTTTCAGCCAAAATCATTTTTGCATTACTTTATTGTAATATAACTTTAAATTTAACATTTAAAACGTATTTCATTAATAAGCAAGCCAAGCTCAGTAGCTTCAGTGCAGGATGTACTGTATGTAACTTGCCGCACATTCATGTTAGATTTGATGTACATGGAAAAAAGACCAGTCAACTCTATGATTCATAAGAGAAAGCAAAAATAAGCACTTCCTTAAAAATCAAACTAAACAGTCCTCAGTTCAGTGTTTCTTTAACATCAACTTACTTCTGGCTCCAGGAGCTACTTTGGATAACAGCAGAATGCTGCTTTTCAGAATTACACTTTTCTACACTGATACAAGAAATAATCTTCAAAGCAAAAGGTACTGAGCTTTAACTTGTTTTCCCGAGACAATCTGTTCTCCCATTTACCAGGTGAATATGTGCATTTTGGATTATTCCAGCAAGGGTTAACAAAGAAACTGTTGGGGCTGAACAGAAAAACACGTTGCCAAGTATTTAAGGTACAGGCAAAAATATCACTGCAAATAGTTTAAGACTGTTTTCTCCTCAAAGAAAAAATGGCACAAATCAAAGAAAGCCAAATAAATGTAGTTTTGAGTGGTAGCAGACTGAAGTAATGCTTGAGAACATTAACAGAATAGAACTGCAAGGAAGGGGAGACAATCTGAATAGGTTCTGTGTATTTGGGCTAGACCAGAAGCACTGTTAACAGTTCAAACCCTGTATGCAGAACTCTGATATCAGTATGTTGCTACCCTTACTACACATAAGGTGTTAAAAGTTGCAGAGCATAAGCATATCAGTTGTACAAACCAGTTAATGAATAAACAAAACAGATCATGGTTTCCACATGTGTCTTTTCTGGTCAGGACTCCAGCCTGTGACTTTTCATTTTGCGATTCTCCATTTAGGACAGAGAAACTCCTCTATCAAAAGCCAAATAAATACTAATGCTTAGATACTTAAAAGTTTCAGTCGAAAATGCAATCAAATGAATACCAGCTTTATGCAGCTTTAATATTTTACATAAAATAAGTCTTATGAATCATAGTTAATAGCAATAACTGAAACTAAGGTATACTAAGTCCTTCAGGTGATGTGCAAGTTAAGCTATGTAACACAGGCAGGGAGTTTAGAACAGGTCTTACCATCTTGCTTTGCACAGTTCTTACACTTGCCCCATAAACTACAGAACCTCTAGCTACAGTGTTGTGCAAATGTTGACATCCTTAAGAGCTCTTCAACGTAAAGAAATATGATGGAAGCACCACAAAGCAAAGTTTTGCTCCTAAGAGACTTGAATTCTGAAAGTTTTTAAATATCAATTACTGTCTTGCCTCATCAAGCAACCACCAATGAAAGAACATCAGGGCAAAAAGAAGCAAGACTACAGTCAAGTCTGCTTCAAGTAACAAGAAATACAAAGATCTGACTCTACAAGCACATAAGCAGAAGTCTTAAAGAGCTGTATACGAATGGAGCTCAAGGTGCCATAACTGTTAAGTAGGACACCAGAATTTAGCACTGTGGATCTAGAACAGCTGCATTTCATCAAAGATGAGTCTACACTTCCAGTTAAACACGTATACCACCTCACTAAACACCCTTTCCCAGCTCGAAGGTCTGGAGCTCCTTGTTTTTTTATTCCTCGTGTATTATTCATTTTTAGGCAGAGATTCAGAGGCCATAAAAGCCAGTTTCCACCAGAAAAAAAAAAAAAAAAAAAAAGACTCCTACCTACATGTAAAAACAGAAGTTCTTTGAGATTGATACATCCATCCCCATTCAGAAACTGATTTGCAGCCGATCAGTCTTGATGTCTACTTCAGTTTTTGATAACACTTACTTTATGGCAGAGTTTGATCCTATGAATGTAAGCTCAACACAAAAAGAAAGCCATTTATCCTTTTTAATTCATCCTTACAGCATGTTTATCCAGAACTTTTTAAAATCAACTTCCAGTTTTAAATTATTTTCTTAGCACTTGACAGAACCTGCATTGTCACCCGCCATGAGGGAGGTGGCATCACAGAGAATCTTAAGTTAGTCCAAGTTCCCAGCTGTGACCAGAAGTCTTACTTGTTAGACAACACCCTTCCTTCAACTACTCCCCCTCACTCCCCTCTCCTCCCACCCCTCCCCAGCAATGGGCAATTACTCCACAAGAAATGTAAAATGGGATATGGGTGTACACAAAGCCTACCCTTCACTAATACTGAACAGAAAAGCCTACTTTCCAATTACAGGACATCTTCCTCTAAATTTAGGTCAGCACTGGTGCAGTCTGCACTGTGTATTGTTACCACAAGGATAATACCATTAAGTACATATATTTCCTCAAACTGAAGATTCAAAAGTCTATGAAGTTAACTGGGGAAGTTTTATATTGCTACTTCAGAGCACTAAACACACAAAGTGAACCCAATAAAGATCCTTGTATTGATTCAATATTAAGTATTAATTGCATGACCATCATAGCACCTCTTTACATTATCACACAATCACCAGAATTATCAACTGCTTTTAAAACTAAAAAGGGTACAGTCCAATATTTATAACTTGCACACCGTTACTATAGAGAAACTAGGTGCATGGTACAGTGCTGCAAAAATGGAAGCCTGCAGTTTTGACAAAGATGCCAAGTCATGTAGTAGACAATTTCAGTCAAACTGGCAATACTGTTTAAGCAAATACTCAACACAGCAGGAAATAAAGGACAAAAGAAGCATTCTATAACCAAATAAACGTCTGAAATTTCCTTTCCCTTTAAGAATACAAGTAAGGTCACTTTTAGCCTTGGAACAGATACATGTTCGCCTATGATGATCTTGCTAGCTACTACACAATATCTGATGTCCTCTGCTAAGAATATAGTTTAAGAAAGCCGCAGATACAAGAGGCGTCTAACGTAATACCTAAAATTTTTTATGGCAATTATTGAATTTGTCTTAAACAGTGAATATGGGAAGATGGCCTCACGTTTCCTTTTCAATAGTACTCTGAGGATCAAGTGGCTTTCAAGCAGCATGGTGGGTTTGAAATTTATGCAGTTTAGATCATTCTGTTGCGTTTATGAGTTGGTGAGTCTGTAATGACATCGCCACACTGGGCTGAGGTACGCTTTCTAGTTCCACCATTGTCCAAGTGGAGTGCCATTTCTTCTGATATGAAAGTGTTCAAATCAACATCATGAAGTCCGTTTCTCCTTCGACTAGCATTGGAACCACTGCTCACGTGAGTAGGAGAGCCTGGGGTACTCGAGCGAACACTTATACTAGCCATTGCACCACTAAGACCTAAGGGAAGAAAAGAAAGAACGTTTAGGACATGCAGCAAAGAAAGCAACTTCCTGTGCGTACAGGGACGACATTTATCTGACGTAGTGACACGTTACAGGCACCTCATCCTATTATTTGTGCCACGCACACTCACTCGAAGGCCAGGACACACCCTCCCACCTCTCTGCCATGCCTTCTTAGCTTTTACTATAAGAGAATACAGAAGTTGGAGGAGCCCCATAGAAAATTTGGAGTGAGTTCATACACCAGGTTGTAGAGGCACACTACAGCAAATGCTTGCTCCACAAGCAGATGACAGGCTAGTCATAGTGTGAAAACACTCACAGGAAGGGTAGTCTATCCCATGTGGCAGCTTCAACCTAAGCCATTTCCAACACAGAAGGAAACTTTCCCTACTAATGCAGTTAATTGCAAAGTTGACTTAGTCTTGTTTCAAAAGTTCCCCTTATATTCTGAAGGGAACTACAGCATGACAGCACATCACGGACAGGTTTGTAAAGCAACCGATTTAATTATTTAAGTAAAAACAATTGAGGGCTGCCACTATTAGCCAACACATTAGTATTCAGAGCACTTAAAGCAGAAAAGCAAGACCACATGTCAATTGACCAAAATTCACTACCGGCAGATCTGATCCAAAACAGCGTCACAGGCTCCCTGCTATCACTGTGCTTCCTAGCACTTCATTAATAACCTGAACAGAAGTGAAAACTTCATACTAATTAACAGATTCTAAAGCCATCTGCAGTGATGGCAGGTTGATACGCAAGTCGTGACAGAACAGGTTAGCCAGATTCACTCTACATCACTGCAGAAATAACACTGAAAGCTTTGATCTTGTAATACAAGATCTACTTTACATGGAATATTTTGCACTATGTCCAGTAAAAACTAATAGCTTGCGCTTCCTTAGAGCTTCTGCTCACAGCCCCAGTGAATGTCCCAATGACTTAGAAGCATGGTTTAAAGCCTGACCAGAATCCTGCAGGATTTTAACAACATAAAAATTCTTTTCATCCAAAATGACGGAAAGTATTTGAAGAAAAAAAAAAAAAGCCCCTTTAATGAAAAAATAGGCCACAGCCAAAAAGCTTTGTTCTGGTACTCCCAGAATTCAAGTTGAGCTTAAATTTGAAGTCATTAAAAAATGAGACTCATATCTACAAAATAAAGTAAAGCACCCAAGCGAAAAAAAAAAAAAAGCCAGATGTTTAGAAGTTAGGCAGGTAAGAAACCACTGCACAATTCAAAGATTGCAGGAAGTTTAATTTCAACTGACACAGCATTAGAAAGAACATTTCATCCTGTACAATTCAACTGCAAAAACAAAAATGACAGTACAGAAGGTAAATGTTTCTGACGCTTCCAAACCCAAACTGACACTTTGCCCATGGTTCTCCATAGCACTAATTCCAAACATAATTGCTCTGAACACACAGGTTCAGTACTGTTACTTCCACAATTGACAGTTCACATAACTTTCAGTCATTGGCTGTTCTGTAGAACTCAGAATCAAGTGATCAGTGTATTTTTTTTTTTTTTTTTTTTTTTTAGAAAAACTATTCTAAAGCCAAAACTGATCTCTCAGGTGAGAAACCATGTTTTAGCCATCACTCAAGAACTACATTCTGAAGAAGAGACTTTCAAATACCATACATTGTTTGAAGCCAGAGATTCACAAGTCAGAATTAACAAGTGTATCTACTACACTGCAGCATCCTAACAGAGGATGGCAAGCAATGCCTCAGGCAGATATTCTCTTCTCAGTATTCAGGTAATACCAAATCACTACAAATTTAAACTCAGAACCAGCCTCTCTCTTGGAGACTACTCTGAAGATTATAAACTTTAGTCAAGCCTGGTGTCAAAGGCAGTGGGTTAGCTTTGAAACAGTGGCTACAAAAATCAGAATACAATGACATTGCAACACAACGAGTACTTCTAGCTGCAGTTTAAATTTCCATCTCATACTAGATCAGTTAAGTATCTGTAGGTCATCATTAAGTATGCAAACAGCCTCACCGTGGAGTGGCAGTTCTTTATTGGTTACTAGCAGTTGCCATATTACATAGCACTACACAGCAATCTAATGTCAAATGAAACATTTACATCCATTGAAGACTAGGCAAACTAATATAGAAGAATGAGGAAGAAAAAAAAAACAAGACATACTGAAACACTGAATTGCCATTTGACACAAGCAATGTTACTGAAGACAATCAGCAATGTAATCAAAAAGATCTGTTTTGTGTTGCCAGAAAACAGCATCTTTCAGGATGAATGATCCACAGTTCACTTCTTCTAGGAAAGCTGTTGTCACGCAAGAGGGAAATCTCAGAAAACCCATTCACTGAGAATTATTTCAAGTTTTTCGTGTATTCTGAGAGCATTTAAGTTAAGCAGTTAGGTGAACAGTAATAGATACTAACAATAAGATGACATGATTAGCAACATCATTTAACAACTTCATTTCTGTACTGTGATTAACAGGACCTAATCACAGGCACAGCTTTGTCTACAGAATAGGACAGATTCAATGGCTACTGAAGTGTTTTCACCTATTTCATTACCCCATGATCACAGCTGAAATCTCCCACTGCTCTTCGCAGATCTTTGTCTAAAAGCCCTTAAGAAAGGACACATTGCTCTCCTCTTCGCCATGCCTTAAATTGGAGGGCACTGTCTGAAGTGTTTTATAGTATTCATTACTTTCTCACTACCACTATTTTTTCAGTCAAAGCTCTTATGAAATACATTGATTTTTGTGAAATTACTGCTATCTGAAGGGTGTTTTAGAGCACTTACTATAGTGCTATTAGTAAAAGTTACAGTATAGAGAGGATATTAGGAAGGTAGCTTACAATTAAGTACTTACTCTCCAAGGTTATCTAATCATTAGAATGCTTGGCTAAACGTGAATGTTTCATGGAGAATGAAATGTTTAGGTTAAATAAAACTGCCAACTCTAGCACACATTTACTTACACTAACCTAACTGAAGCTTTATAAACCACAAACTGTTTCACCTGCACTGCAGCCATGATCCCAATGAGTTATTCAGGTCACTATCAAACTATCAAATACTGGATAGCCACTATTCAGCATAGTCATGGTATGAACTACTGTTTCCAGACATTTCAATCAGCAAGGATTAGAAGGAATATTCACACTTGAAGTGTGACCAAAGTAAGAATTAGTTATCTTCACAAAAATCCTCATCACTCCATCACTGTTCAAATTACTGCTACACAACAAGTTCCAGCAACACACCAACACAACCTTTATGTCAAATTTAACCCTACCCGATTCATCTAAACTCTATTCTCCCATGGTCTCTATCTATCAGTTGCTTCCTTCTCCATTTTTTAATATTGATTTGTAATACAAAACAGATGGCAAGACAAGACAAAACCTGATGGACATTTAGAATCCTTGAGTCAAGCCACATATTTCCATCTGGCAGTCAGAGTTTAGCCCAAAGGGACTGAATCAATGCCATGTCAACACTTACTCTACTGAGCAAAAACTCCACTGTTTCTACACTGAGCTCTTGCCTACCAGTGCATCACTTTAAGAACACTGAAGTACAATGCTTTTCACTACTGCCTTGCTGAGCTGCTGCTCACCTCAAATACATGACATTTTCTCCCATGCTTCCGGAAAAGAGTACAGATCCCACACTGAGCATACATCTGACAGAGCATCAACTCCATGCTGGAAGACCAAAGCATCATTCCAGACTGTAGAACAACCAGCACCCCTTAAGAGTCTTGTAGGCAGACAGCATTCTACCTATTAGTAAGGCAGAAAGTGCTCTGGTACATGTCAACTTCCAGAAATTATGGCTATCAGTTCAATTTAATCTTTATTTGAAAACTCCTCTCACAGATACACACTGAGGAAGCACATGAAGATGCACCTAAGCCTATGCTAACTGCTTTTTTTTTTTTAGGGTTAGATGAAAGTCACAAACTCAGGTTTGAGGAGTTGAACAATAGCAGCACTTTATCTTCATTACTTCCAGGAATATGCAGTATCACCACTTTAAGAAAAATCCACTTGAGCTTCAGGGTAAGACAGCGTACTTCACCTTAACTACTTCCCAAATTGTAAGAAGTGCTGAGTACAGCCTTTAACAGCTAGTTTCAAGTGAGATTATATTTCAAATGGTGCCCTCCAGCACACCAATAATGCAAAGCTGCCATCAAGGGCAAACATTTTCACTTGCCAGTTTACTCTCTGAGATTCCTTCCTCGGTCCCCAGAAGTTACACTGAAGGAGTTCAGTAACAGATGCACACAGCAGAAGTGCCATAACAGAAAAGTAAGATCACCATAAAAAAGGAACTCTTCCAAGTTAGTACAGCTTTTCTTGATCATTCTGCTTTTTAAAACAGAAGAGTAAAGAACAAGTTCACCCCTGACGTGAATAATGCCACAAAACTAAGTTTGGGGTTCAAAATGCCCAGCCTTCATCAAGAAAGCCATTTAATCACCTTGCTGAGTTCTAATACACACCAGACAAGGATCAAAAGGCAATAAGTTTAAAATTGCAGTTTTAGGGAGATTTGCAGATGCAGCATATGGTTTTCAAGATTCAATTACAGATACTCTAGAGTTTTATTTTAAGGAATACACAGAGCTGTGCACAGCTTTCCAGGAAGTATTAACTAACTACATCACTATATAGCTTCTTCTCTAAGTTCTCAGATTTAAATATAAATAGTGAGACTTTGGTATAGTAGTCCAATCAGCAAATTGAAGGATCTAGGTCTTCAGTCATACTGCCATCCCCTTCTGAGCAGCAGCAATATGCCAGTAAAGGAGCTTCAGAGCTTTATTCTGTACTTTAACTCATATCTGTTTTACTAAAGACACCACATTAAGCAGCGAGTTTCCGTATTGCCCTCAACTCTGATTCCGCCCATCCATGTCACTGACAGAGGAATACTCTACTCCACAGAAAGCCTTCTGGCACAAAACCCTGCTTTTACACACTGGTCAGAAATTTCACTTAAAGCCTTAGTGCTGAACACTTGCTGAAGCTGCTCTCACTACCACGTTCCCTCACATCCAGAAGTAGCACCACTTCAGCAGCCTGCCAAAGATGCAGACACACGGCCCTACATTAATTTACAAACAAAAGTTACTTGCAGTTTAAAAAAAGTTGAAGCAGTTCTAAGATGACCAACAATAAACAGGAACAAAGATGAAATGATAGTTTTATCACTACTTCCTCAGTGTTAGAAAAGGGCAAGAAGGAGATGGAAGGCAACAAATTGTAGACACTAGCCTAGAAACACTCAGGGGGCCCTACACAAGTCTAGTGACTGAAGGAGGAATACAAAAAGCATGTGTCATATCAGACTGAAACTGATATCAGAAGACACTAATCCAGAAGGTGACTGACATGTAATCCTGCCCACCAGCTGATTAAGGGGAAGAGCCCATTTCTAGTCCTTCCTGCAGTACTATCAGAGCAAACTTCCTCCTCTGCTCATGAGCCTCATTCCTGTCATATTCCAAACGTACCCAGAAGTTCCCCTTTGCTCTTCCATGAACAACCTCTGTACTAAGAAGAGGTTAAAAAACAATTATAATAACTTCAGTGAATACCCACCAATTAACTGCTTGAAAGTGCTCTGTGTTTAAGGGACTTCTAAGCCTTTATTTAAGGTAATCTGCACAGGGTTTAAATGTAGTTTCAGAAAGGAAGGTGTTGTTTTTTTTTTTTTTTTTTTAAGTCCGCTTATCATTTTGTATTACATGAGAGTCAGCTTCTGCAGCTGTCCTCCTCATGAAATCAGCTTAACCTACTGAATAAACAATACTGGTACAGAGTTCTCTAGCCAGCTTCCAGTATGAGAAGGAAAACTGCCAAAAAACATGATCAGGTGTAAGTATGGTTCATTGAAATGGCAACAGCCAGTAACATGTCTAAGTGACAGCCTAATTCTGGTAACAGTGCAGGGCTTATTCATCTTTAAAAACTGCCACAGCAGAGCAGAGGCAAAGACTGCATTTTAAGGAATGCACTTAACTACTTAAATCCTATTCCCTACCAAAAGTAATATGGTAATGTTTTCACTTATTTTTCACAGATATTTCCAGACAGTTTTATCTTTAAGTCTCCACAAACAGCTCATTATTAGCTCAAAGTATCTGCTACCCTTTAGAAATTTTACAAGGCATAATAAAATCCAAAGGTGAGCTGCTTTTCACCTCATGACCATTTTCTTTTTCACTTGTTGAATGAAAGTTCAAAGCAGAATTAGCTGCTGAGAATTTGTAACTCTTAAAAAGCTACACCAGCACTACTGACAACAGCAAGGAAATCCACTATGAATCAACTTGGGGTACATTTTTAAGAAGTGAACTAGGAATCAGAGCTGAACAGGACTCCTGCAGTGAAGGGAACCTACAATATCCCTCTCCATGCACTTGCTGGAGCAGAATACCACACTATTATCCTTGCACCAAAAAACAAGGGCACTAAGACATATAGTTTCAAACTGTCAATTCCTTCCTCTACCCCACATAAATCTGTTAGTTACTTACTACTAGTTAACACTTAACTAGGTGCAAGTGTAGTATTATCACTTCCCAACAATTGTATTTATTTTAGCATTGATACAAATATCATCTCTTCATGCTTCAGAAATACTCTAAGTTGATATTTAACTTTGAGTTTCAGATGCATTACATTCTGCAGCCGTGAACTCTTTCCACAAAGCACCTCACTCATATTTGACCACACAACTTTTTAGTATCTAGCAAATCTTACACATACAGAAAGCTCTTAGAGAATTAGGAAGACACCTTCAACTGGAACACTGAGTACATGACAAAGATATCAGTGACCAAAATCCAAAGCATAAGAGGAAGACATGCTTCATGAACCCCCACCCAGTTTTAGCCAAGTAGTATTGAAAAATTACTGTTACCATGCAGAGCTATGGCTTCACGGAAGGGTTGCAAATCAGTCTCTACAGATGAGCTAGTTTCTGTTGAAGTAGCTCGGTTAGGGGATACTACAGTCAGTCTTGGAGGAGCTCTAGAATTTCTTGGAGGAGGAACTTTTCCACATAAGAAGCTGATCAAGTCTTCTCTACGAATAGTTCTTCTGCGTTTTTTAACCCAAGCTAACACATCCTTGTTCCGACGTTGATAGCCAATCTGAATTCCTACATCAAAGCTTCGCTGATGGGCATCCACACTTTCTGCAAGAAGACAGAAAAGTATTCTTAGCAAATATTACAGATGGAACAAAACAACAGATAGTATGGTACACACTGATATGATTTTCTTTCAGCCAAAAGAAATAAGCGTGTCTTCTACAGGTTACTGTAATACAGCACCTAGTTTGTAGCAGTGAAAATGAGTCATTACAACTAAGTATTAATTAAAAGGAGTTGATTAGTTCCTTTTCCTCCCCCTACATCTTTACAAGTCAGAACTTAAATTCCTCAGCAACAGCATTTATTTGCTATACCTGAGGTTACCACTAGAACACTGAGACCATACTGTATTAATTAACATCAGAAGCATCCTTTGAGCTGGTCAGTCTGAGACAGGTACTTAAATCAGCAGACATGCATTTGCTTAATGAACAGCAGCACACTTCAACTTTCCATGCACTCCTAAAGTACATCAGCAGAGTTAGGAAATTCCACATAAAAGAATTAACTCATTTTCTCACTGCTAGCAGATGCACAATTTTCAGAAGATTCCCATTTCTTTAGAGTACAAGCTTACTCCAGATTTCACATAGAGGAAATTGACAGGAGGCCATAGTTTTGAACCTAGCTAGAACAGCATTTCCGACATCCTTCAGTTAGGCTTCTTTTGTAAATATATTACCTAAGATTTTCCTTCCTCATTTAGGAATCCATTACAAGTTTGATATACAAACGCTTTGAATAGGTATTACTTACTATTATCCCTGCTACAAAACACAGTTTTATTCTTCACTGATGCTATCAGTCATCTGTGCACAACAGTTAACTCCACTTCTAACAAGCACTATTTATTTACTTGTATTACATTGTCCTCAAACTTCAGCAAGTCCTTGGCTACCAGGTGAAGAAGTACTATCAGCAAATTTCAGAGAACAGATGGGACAAATCATTTTCTTTACTCAGGTATGATACCTTGTTTGCCATGAAAACCACTGCCATGTTAGCTCTCACTCCATTCAAAGTTAAAACAGCACCCACTCCAACTCAATTCACTTGACTTCCAGATTTGTTTTTAAACTTAAAGACAGAAGAAGCTGCTTTTGAATTCTTCTTTTACTAATGAAGTCCAACATAAAAGCCATTTCCTCAAAATAATGTTGAGATTTATGAACAGCTGTCCAAGATATTGGCTTACAGATAAACAGAGACATACACATCTAATCTATTTCTCACACACAAGAACAAGAATAACCACTTAAGTGCCAATCTTGGACATTACTGTAAGGCACCACTGGATGGCCCATAAAGGAGTGCTAAAAAACTACCACATAACAGCATTTCAAATATAGCACAACTTACCAAGGAAGGAAATACTGGATCACACAACCACACAAAGTACGTTTAGTATGCTAACATTACCTTCATGCACTCTTTTTTACAGTACTTTCTTATGCTGCTTTGTAACCAAAGGACTGAAAGGTCTACAAAAGCTAATTCCTGTCGAAGCAATGGCAACTTGACAGATTATTCCTCCAGGCACTTTAACTCCATACCATCTCTGACTCCAGTGCAGTAGGGCAAGAGCTACCCAAACTCCTCAGAGCTAGACTGGAAGCTGACAACAGTCCTTTAATCCCTTCCTGAAATACCTTGAGAAAACCCTGAGAGATGAAGAGCCCAGCTCTACATCAACAAGCCTGCTCTCCTTGTATACAAGAACACTTGACAAAGGGCTAACTAAGGTCAGTTATGAAGGCAGCCACTGACTGTCAACATACCCTAGGCAAATTTCAAGCACCATTACCCTAGGAAAGACCAGGCATTAAAACCTACAACTGCTTTGTCCACAAAGTCAGACTGAGAAGATACACAAGCAGTCAAGCTGCCTACATTTCACAATTACAAATACTAATATTACCAGAAAGTTACATTTTTCAGTAAGTTAAACTGTGGGCTCACAAAGCCCTCAAAATAACTAAAACCCTTACAAAGCAGACGTTCACTTAAGTGAAAACAGAAATCCACAATCCAGATGCTCTTCAGATCATGGTACAATAACACAATTTATTTTGAAGAAAATGCTAATATACATGCAATCACACTATCTGCCCTACACACTGTTTCTTACATTGCTCCCATTAAAGGCTTTGATGCCTTGAAGTTATCAAACCAGAAACCCACTTGGGCAAGAGAAAGTAGGTAACATTTAGTTCACAGTACCTAGCACTTCAATGTTCTGTCAGAATTCCTTTGAAATAACTATTACTGAGTGTGTGAAGGAGCCACAGAAGGTTTTTAAAGAGTAATTTTCTGTTTATTACTCGAGGCAAATTCACATTAATGGACTCTTTACTTGCAAGGTACACCATGGTCTAGATGATCCTAAGCATATTCTCCTACCTTTTAAGGGGACTTACTCAACTGGGAATCAAGTGAGGACTGAAAGGAAGACTGCAGTTTTGAATAACTAAGCACTTAATTCTGTTTAAGAGAAGTTTCAGATACTCCTTTGTGAAGTATTACATGATATCTCCTGAAGACAGCATGCTATTTTAATTCTAGTTTCCCTGATCACTGAGAAACTACATATTCTTCTCTTAACCACATTATTGCAGAAAAATAGGTCTCATTTAACTTGATTACTTATAACACAAGTAATTTAAGCAAAAATTAAGGCTGTAGCAAGGACATTGGAAAGGACATCATTTGCAACAAACGAATAATTCTAGACAATTTACTACCTGCTGCTCCTCCAGCACCATGCTCAAGAGACAATGGAGCCTGTCCATGTTTGAGCAGCACGCTCAGGATGGGCATTAGCCCATTACATGATGGGCTGCCCCTTTACACAACTCACAACACATACAGAATAGTCATACACACTTCCTGCAGGAGAGATGATCACTGCTAGTGAGGGCTATTTATCTACATTTCCTTATTGCTTCCTCCACATCCCTCAGAAACCCAATGAGGCAGAAACATGCTAAGCTCTAGCAAATCCCACAAACCAGGAAATTCAAGACAAATGAAAAACTTCCAGGGTATACCATGTGCCATGCTATACAAACCAAGAAAAGCACTTCCAGAACTTAAAGAAAAACAGCAGTTTGAAACTCAAAAGTTTGAGTTTCTTCCTAGTAATGGAAGGCAGTAATAACAAATTCACACTTTGCTGAATTCATTCTCTGCTCATACAAGTATTGAACAATCCTTCTGAAGCAAGGAACTCTTGTACCAATCCAAGGAACACCAGAGTCCAGAAACAGATCTTAACAGATGGAGTCAAACAGCACAACAGAACAGCCATAAGCACAAGGAGCACAAGCTTTGGCTAAGATCACCCTTTTACCATCACCCTAATGAAGAGTGAATGACAATGAGGTGCTTAACAAAGCAGGAATCTTCTGCAAGGCTCACTGAAAGCGCCTCAGTGGCACAAGAACAAAGTTGTTTGGTTTTTTTTTTTTTTTGTTTTGTTTTTTTTTTTAAACCTATATGCAGAGTTCTGCAAACAATAAAGCCAACCTACTCTTCAGTGAAAACGCACACACATTATACTGACATCCCAGCATTTAATACACAACAAAATTAAAGCTATGGAGAACAATGAAGTCCTGTAGAAGCTCTTGCACTCTTCCCTTGAATCATGAGAGGCACACTAGGAACATCCTCTTTCAAGGGTCTCAGAACAAAACAGCCTTTAAGTTGTTAGTCACTGACATGAGGCAACAGAAAAGATTCAACTGCTGTCAGCTAAAACGGCACAGGGAAAACTCTCAAGATTCAGGAAGCAGTCTCGGGTTAGATTTTATCAGGGTGAATAAGAGACATTAGCAGGCCCCGCTTATGAGTAAGCCGAGGCAGGAGGCCGAGCGGGCCCGGCTCAGCGGGGAGAGCCACGGGCAGCAGCCCCTTACCTTTGTAGAGGTTGGTGACCGCAGTGGCCGCGTTCTGGAAAGGGACCCAAAGGGAGAGTCCCGGCTGCTGGCACACCCGGTCTGCAGGGAGGGAAGGACACACGCTGTTTATTTTGGAGTCGCTAACTCCGAACGGCCATGTTAGGTTTCGCCATTTTGTTCCACCTCCCGAAGGCGGCTCGGCAGCGGGACCGGGAAGGGCGGCCGGCCGCCGGGGGGGCTCGGGTCACGGCGGCGACTCCAGGGGCCGCGCGGGGAAGCGCCGAGCCGTGCCCCCGCCCGCAGCCCCCGCCGCACAATGGGGCCGGCCCCGCACTTCGCCATTTTGTGGGCGCTTCTTCCCCGGGCTGGGCGGCAGCCGCCGCCGGCACGGCCGTCCGTCCGCTCCCCGCCCCGCCCGCGGCTCACCTCCGCAGAGCTCGGCCCGCCGCCCTGCCCCCTCCCGCCCGGCCCCCCGCAGCGGCGGCTCCGCAGGCTTCTCCCGGCGGCTCCCCGCGCCGCCATCCCGGGCCGAGCCTTCCGCCGGCGGCCGCGAAGGGCGACGTTCCTCGGCCGCCCTCACGCCATTTTGTTTTCCCGTCCACCTCCATGGACGGGCGCGGAGCCTCCAGGCCGGAAGCCCGCTCCTCGCCCTGCCCGGGCCGTCCCGCCGCCACATCCCCTTTGTGGGGCCGCAGCCCCGCTCGCACCCCGCCCAGCGGCCCCGCACCGCCGCCGCCCCCGGGCCGGGCCCCGCCGTCCCCCGCCTTTTCCCCCCCTCCCCCCAGCCGCTCACCCTTGTACAGCTGGGCCACGGCGGTGGCCGAGTTCTGGAAGAGGTGCCACAGCTTCTGCTGCTTGTGCTCGGGCTGCGCCGCCGCCTCGTCCTGCAGCTCCGGCGCCAGCGCCTCCTCCTGCTCGGCCTCGGCGAGACACTGCCGCTCCCACTTGCTGAACCAGTGCTCGGGCCCGTGCTCCTGGATCTCCGCCTCTCCTTCCTCCTTCTTGTCCTCCATCCTCCGGCCGGCTCTGCGACCTCTCCGCCTCCTCGCAGGCCCAGCTCCGCCGAACGGCCGCACTACCGCCTTTTTCTTCCTCCTCCTTCGCCGGCCCGGCCCTACCTCACCCCCATGCCGCCGGGCTCAGGCGGCCCGTCCCTCCGTTCCAAACACACTAAGCGACGGCGCCGCCCCGAGCGCAATAAAAGCCCGGCGGAACCGCCCGGGAACGCGCAGCCGCTCAACTCCGCCCCGCAGCGCCGTTGGCCGCCCCTGCCCCGGCACCGCCGGTTTGAACGGCGGCGCTGCGCGGCACTGGTTCTCACGCACGTCAATCCGGCATTACGTCAAGGGGGGGCGAGGCCGAGCGGCAGACGGCTCGTGTCGTCACCGACTCGTGCGCAGACGTTGCCAGCCGCGCGGCGCAGGCGCGCTGCCCTCCCCCGCCGCCTCGGCGCTGCCTCGCCACTCCCCCTGGCGTGAGGCACGGCCCCGAGGCGGCCCCGCCCGCCACCGCCCCTCGCCTCCCCTCGCCTCCTCGCGCGGGGTCCGCGCGCCGGCGGAGGGCCTGAGGCGAAGATGCGACTGCGCGGTTGGGGCAGGGCGGTTTTGTTGCTCTTGCCGTATCGACGGTGGGGCGGGGTGAGGCGGTGCCCCGCCTCGGGTTTCCCCAGCTATTGATACGAGGGGGGGGATGGGGCGAAGACTGTAATTGTCAGCTGGCCGCGTCCCGACCCGGCGAAGGGGCAGATCTGCGCCGCTGGATGGCTGCCCCTGCCCGGCGGGAACATGGCCGCCGGCCGGCCGCGTCGCGGTGCCTCCAGGCCTGGCTGTGTGGTGTGGGCCGGATGGGATGCGTGGAGCCTCGCACCCTTCTGACTCTTTTCGCCCCATTTTATATCTTACTTATCATTCACTTTCTATCAGAAAGCATCCCGACAGGTGCATGTAAGACAGGATTCCTTTGTGCCCGCTCAGAGCATTTCTTCAGAGCACCTCTTCATAATAAACGCTCATGCCTAGCTGCTCCAGCCATGCTTTCAGTCACAGCAAACGCTCCCTGCAGCCCACGTGCAGGGCAAGCCGTGGCTCACAATAGACGCTGCTGTGTGAGCCAGCACGTGGTGCTTCCCACTCTCTGTGCCCCCTGTGAAATACCTGGGGCTCCACAGATATCTGGCTCCAACCACACAGCACCTGATGCAGTGCAATGCCCTTGCGTGCTGGGAGCAGGGAACCTCCTGTCCGTGGTCACGAGCCAGCACATAGCTCTGAGGGCACAGCCGGGCTCTGGCTGCAGCGCTGCACAGCACTGTGGGAGCTGTAGTTTCCCAGGGCTGCTAGGGAAACGCAGGCTTTGCTTTGGTGCAGGAGGAACGGTCAGTGAGGAAGTTTCCTCGGCCCAGCAAGGAGAGCTGGGGGAAAATGACTGAATGTGTGTCAGAGCAAGGGAGGAGGATGACTTCAGCTGGCACTCTTGCAAGAGCAGCCTGGCAGGGAACGAGCAGTGAGGCAGCACTTCTCCAATACCTTCTTCTCCAGCAGAAGGCCTGGCAGCACACAGGGAGAGGACTTGGGTCTCACATGTGGCTGGGATGAGGATGACAGTGGATTCGAGTGACAAGGGTAAGAGAGAAGGACTGTAGTGATGCATCCCATCCTCTCCTTTCATCCCAAAGAGAGAAGAGATTTACACCTGAATTTGTGCCTCAAATAAGCTCTTAGGCCAAGAGGGAAACTGAGCTTGTTGCTGTATCGTAATTTTAGCACAAGCATGATACCAGTGCAAGTATGTAATTCCCTATTCTAGAGCTGGAGATGCTGATATAAGCTAGATATCAATTGATACATAATTTACTGTCCTGCTAGTTGTAAATTATTTGACTGCTTGTGTTTTGTTTTGTTTTGATGCAGCCCTAAGTTAGGAGTCCACTGAGTCAAGGTTACTTAACATCTACAATGTAAGTTAGCTCTGCAGTTCTCAGTAACTGGATTTTCTGATGGTGTTGCTGTCGGCTGCATCGGTTTCAAGAATCCTTTCTCGGTTTCTTCTGTACTAGTCTTATGAGCAGACAATGCACTCTGAGGGTATTGGCCAATATCAAGCTCCTTTATGCTTCTAGAGATGCTTAAAGTGGAATTAACGTAGGTTTATGTCATTTTGTTCCTAAGACACGCAATTTACTTTATGGGTCAGGCGTAATTGTGATAAAAAACAAACATCCTTGTATTGCTTTATGGCCAGTCTTCACATACCAAGCATGTTTTCTCTCTCTCTCTCTTTTTTTTTTTTTTTTTTTTTTCCTTCCTAGACCACTGAGACTAAGAACATCTTGCTTATGGGTTGTGCTGTGCCACTCCATTTGAGTAGAAAGGAGTATCCATGCCTGTGCACATTTTTTATAAATACTTCCTAACACTATTGCACTTATATAGAAGTGTTGTCTTCCATTCTAGGTATGGCTCTGTCAAGTCCTTGGTTAGGATTAAGAACTTCAGCAGGTTTAGAAATAGTCCTAGGTGTGAGTTATGGGGTCTTTGTGAATGTACAAAGATAGCATCGAAAGGAAGGGAGTAATAAATAAATAAATAAATATTGACAGTCTCTGAAATTGGTTTGTAAATCTTGCATTGATCAGTGGGCTGTTAGGTATATACCATGCTGAGACAGATTTTTCTCCCGTGAAACTGTTTTAAGGAAAACAAAAAGTGAAACTATGTTCTCTGTTGAATAGGATTTCTTACAAGCTACCTATAACTTGGAAATGTTCGTTCTATATGCTCTTAAATTGTTTAAATATTGGAAGGCATCAAATAGGAATGTCTGATGAGATTGCGTTCAAACACTTCTCCTATACATAGGTCCTTAAATCCATCTCCCTTATCAGTCTTTGCTCCATAGGTGACCAGAAATGCCCCTGTCAACTTCAGAGGGCTTTGCAGATGCCTTCTGTAAGATCTGAGATCAGATCATACATAGCTTGGTGTAGGACGGGGATTTTTGTGCCACACATCTGTTTTTCTGAATATTTCTAAGGAGTTGCATAATGTTGGCAACTCTGAAATAAACAGTTGGTTACTGCAATACAATGTAGTGTTAGTCATGATTTATCAAGCATACAGTCCTGACATTTGGCTATGACTGATGCCCATTCAGTATAAACCAAGCAGGGAAATTCGTTATGGGTAAAAATACAGCAGTCAGATTTCCTGGTTTAATTCAGAGAAACCTGGCTACATGCATTTCCCAATACCTGCAGCTGGTAGATATTCCTGTTAGAAATTGATTTTAAGAGGGATATTTTCCTTTCTGCTTGTATAACACCAACTAGTACTGATTAACATTGGAGTTGTACTGAAACAATCTCTAGGACTGCAGTGTGAAGAGGCTTGAGAACTGGGATATTGAATTTTTCCTGCATATGATCAGGTAGTTTTTAATTACATGTAGTCCATAAAATTAGAAATTGTCACTTTTTAATAGGATTGATTGAGTAGTTTTAACATGGTCTACTAACATTTTTATGCCATATGAATATAAAAAGGGAGCCAGGGACTTGGGAAGAAGTCACGCATTTTCTGGGACTAGAAGAATAATGCAGCAAAGAAGTCCTGAAGAACGAAGGCAAAATTGATTGACTTTTCTCTTTAAAATTGTTAAAATTGTTAAAATTTAAAACAGTTAAAATTGACTTTTAACTGTGGAGGAGGCAGCAAAGGAGAGAAGAGGAAGGAACAGCGCAGTGTATAAAAGTACACTGTCACACCCAACCACTCTTCTCCCTGATGCCTCCTGAGAAACATAGTGCCTATATTTTCTAGGCAATACTGAGTTATTGAAGGATTATTCTTCCCTGTAAATTAAAAACAAATTCCATGCTGATCCATCATGACCTACCCTAAGAAGCCTGGCACAAATGCAGCTGTGCTGGTATTGGGTGCTGTTGGGTCATTTGTTTTGGCTGGAGTCAAATGCAAAAAGACTAGAAGATCAGTGGCTGATGCACAATAAATGTGGCATCTGAGTAATCTTGGTGTTTTGCCTCTTAATTTCCCCCATGGGAATGCTGTAGTGATGAGAGCAGCATGGCATCCCTACTGAAGTGTCTGGGGAGATAATTACTGGAGCACGATGAGGGTATGCTAATTGTAGAATGCTCTGAAGACTTGTTTTATTCCCTTAGCAGACTCTTACTGGGAGTTGAATTTAATGATAAATAATGGAAAGCATCTTTTTAAATATGAAAATATGGAACTGGGGGAGGAGGGTTTATTGAATAATAAATACTCAAGATATGCAGCATTTGTTAATATTTGAGTATTTAGATGGTTTCCATACATGAAAATGTTTTCTCAGAGCTGTGCCTACGTCAGTGAAAATTGCTCATGTACAAGAGAGCTCTCGTGGCTTTAGACACTGGGAGAACTGAAGAGAGCATGTATTCATTTCACCAAAGCATAAAAAAATAGCTCTGAGTATTTTTATTTCTATTCACTATTTGTCCTTTGGGCTCAGACTGTAGATGTGTCATCCTCCAAAAAAAAAGAGTCATCAGGGAAGGAAATTGCTCAGCTGAAAATTGTAGTGTTTCTCAGGCAAAAGTTTTCAGTGCAAGTAAACCTGAAGAAAGTGCGAGAAACAAGGGCAGGTATTTCTGGGAAGGCTGGCTGACAAAGACCACGGCACACTGACTGTTGGTACCAGATAATCAAGACAGTTTAACTTGTTATCGATGCAATCAGCTGGGCTTTATTTATATTGACTTGATACTATTGTTCCTCTCTGAAGAGGCTGAAAAAATGGAAAACCTGGGAAGTAGAAAAGAAAGGAAATAGAATGAAAATATTTATTTTCTAGTTTGTGTTCCTAGGTAAAGGAATGGCTTCAACACACATAATCCAAACCAGAGGTGGATAAGCACTGCCTAAAAGCTATCTGAGTGGCGTTTTGCATGTTAAAGTGTTCATAACCTCAAAGACAAAGAACACTGCAACGATGTCTGCATCCCTTCTGTGATTTCCTGTGGGCATATCAGTAATAGCTCTTTTAAAGCTGGTCAAAATGCAGCCTTGTAAATGCAACTTGCCACTACGTGGCTAAAATTTGGTCAATTTATTTTTGCCTAAAATAGATATCCTTGAATGTCAGCCCCAGAAGCCATGCTCAGTATGAGAAGGAAAGCAGAAAGTTCTCAGAACCTCATGTCAGTGCTCTGTTTTCAGTATGATTAAACAATTGCTCCCTTAAAATAAGTGGTGCTTCTAGCATGGCAAGATGAAGCACATGGTGAATGTGCAATTGTTCTGCTCAGGACTTCAGAGCAGCTCGATCTTTCTTCCTGCCATAAGAACTGCTCAGAAAGGAGAACTCTGCTTGTCAAGAGCACTTCCCTGAAGAGTGTTTTTCCCCTGGATTCAAATTTCCAGTGCATCATCAGAAATGAAAATAATTTCTATGCAGCAAATTAATTAGTATTCAAGAATGAGATTCTATTGTTTGCTGTACGCAAGTGAAAGAGCTGATCTTTGCTCTGAAGGACTAGCAATTAAAGCACAAAGGAAGCAAACAGCAAGTACCATGTTTTCATGATACAGGATAAATGAGCAGATAATAGAATAACTTTATTAGTCTATGCATAAGCTACTATTTCTGTTGTCAGTAGAAAGAAAGATTGATTTCAAAGCTGAATTCAGTCTGGGACCATTTATTATGATTGCCATAAATGTGGCCCAATCTGGATATTTTTACCCCAAATTCAATTCCAAATCTAGGCCCAAGGTTGCTGATTCAGTCCCTGAGGAGAAACAATATCCAATAATCTGTGATTACTGCAGGTCAAAGTCTGACTGAGTATGAAAGAGCATCATAATCGCTCAGTGCAGATATATGACTGGCCTATAAAACAAAAAGGCTATGGAATAAATGCAAGATCAGATAAAGCCATTGCAGGCCATCTGAGTGGCGTTTCCTTTGCTCGTAGAGCACATGGCTTGCTCCATTGACTTCATGAGACAGGAAGCCAAGGGTTTTAAAAATCCCTAATAGGATATAAATGAAAGCAGGAGTTCTCCATGAGATCTTGTGGTGTGATGCTGGGATGTTTGGCAGTACCTGAATTGCTGCTGCTGGCAGGCACTTCACCACTTACTGTCAGTCATTAGCTGAAGGAGCTGCAGAATGCCAAAGGTCTGCAGCAGGTTGCCTGCAAGATCCCAAAGGCAGTTATGAATCACTGCAGCTTTTAGCTTCTCTCTTTTTTTAGAGCATCACAGGCTGCAAAAGCCGCTTTGCAGAGCGGCTGGGAATCACAGGCAGCAGGAGTGTTTCTTGAGTTAAGCCTGTGCTCAGAGGGGCTTTTTTTGCTTCTCAGCAAAGCATCGGTGGTACAAATTACTTTTCTTTGCTGTTGACAGCGTACCTGCATGCAGTTGGTAATGTCACAAAACTCAGCACTTCTGTACTCAAGAGGCAGAGCAATAGGTAGAGCTTTAATTTTATATGTAGCCTTTTGGGGTACAGCCGTAACAAAACTCATTTTATACTGCTGGTTGTAGCACTGAACAGCAGAGATCCCAGAATCTTTTTACACCTCATTTTGTTGCAAGTGGGAATACATTTGCTCCTTTTATCTAGCAGCACACATCAGTCCTACAGCTGAGCTTGTCCCAGCCTCACTGATGGTACGTGCTGTGCCCGAAAGGGGTGCAGGAAGGCTGGGTTGTGCTGTGCATGCAGAGCTCTGCAGGAAGCATTTGAGCAGGATTAACAATCTGAATGAGGCACGAAAAGCAAGCTCCTAGATAAAACTTGGAGGCTCAGCACAACCTCTGCTGAAGCTACTGGGCATTTTGCATGTTCAGGATCAACTGAACTCAGCTGAACTTTTTCTTTACGTACCATGCACAGCTGTGCATGGAGGTGAGTAGTAATGCAGAGAGCTAGCTATGAATTCTCTGATTCCAAGTTCAACAGCAGTGTCCTTTCATTGTTGTCCAAACTATTTCAAACGGTTCATCTCACTCTGTGCTCTCCTTAGTCAGTAGAGTAGAAAAAAATAACCAAACCACCTACTTCTGTGTTGTAAGAACTGACTGTTCACGTTTAAAGAATCTCAAGTGCTAAATATAATATTTGCAGTTCTGCATCTCAGCTATTGGCAGATTCAATAGCTGTTTGAATACCACTAATCTCTCGGGATGCTGGCCAGGGAAGACTTCATTTGGTTTGTGTGGGAGCAGGATGCATAGCACTCCCAGAAATGGCTCTTCTAGATTTCTCCTAAATTCTCCACCTGTATAAAGGAGACGACCTATTCCTAGAGGAGTATGGAATTACAACCATCCTTCCAGGGAACACAGTCGTGTCAGTTCATTAAAATCTTCTGATTAATTTCTCCTAAGCAAGCATGTTGTGCTAGCAAACTGGGGAAGTTAATTGAGTTTGTAGGAGCACTGACTGGTGCATCACTGGTATGGATAATGTATGCAGTTTCTCTTCCAGAATGTGTTTTTTTCCTAGTTCAAGGAAAGTAAGCGTGTTGTCCTATTGATTCCCAAAGTGCCTTGTGAAATGTCTTCTTTCTCCAGGAAAATTGTGCAAGGACAGATTTTTGTCGTGAAGTTTTAATGAGATGTTTAGAATGAAACACAACGGAAATACTAACAAACAAGGGGTTTAACAAACAAGGTCTGGATTAATGGATAAAACATGATGTTATCACCTCCAGCTGCCTGCTTGGCATCTGCCAGAAGCACTGCTGTGCTGGCAGGGACAGCAGGGCTGCAGGAGCCCGACCATCAGCTGTCCCAAATCACCTCTGTTGGGGTCACGCTGTGAACTGGGACACTTTTGTCCTGGCAAAGGCTGATTGTACAGCAGAGGAGGGAGCATGTGAGGAGCATGGATAAAACTACATCTTACAGAGCCCTACCAGATCATTAAATCTCTGCACTATGTGCTGGAAGGAGAGGGCCCCGAGAGGCTGATATGTATTGAAGGGATTTGAGAGATCCTTTTCTAGCTTTGACCCCGTTTTTCAATACCTCTCTTCATCACAAGAGCAATGTTACTCATGCTTCCTGTCGCTGCTGTTTGATAGAGTGCAGAGGACTTCAAGTGGCTCTGAAGCTGGGACCCAGGCTTCAAGTGCTATTTCAAAACTCAAATACATCGATTTTCTTTGAGAAGCAAGGATAGGGGAGGATTGGTGTTGCAGAGTGGAAACGCTTGGATGGGGCAGTTTCTGAGTTGCTATGGAGAGTCCTGCTGTGCTCTGTTGTAACAAACATGGAAATACAATGGTTATAGTCCATTCCAGTGTCGATTTATGAGAGTTTTGGAGCACTTACTCCAGAGCATGTTCTTCTCCCCCATAGCTATAGTCACTTGTTGTCAACAAGTGTTCTGTAATTCTTCCTGTATTTTACTCCTGGGAATAGAACAGAATCAGGCCCTTAAATCCAGTAAACATGGCAATGGAATATGTTTCCTTTCTTTGATTTTTTTTTCTTTTGTATTTTCTTTGCCTTTTACTCTGGATTTGAAGCCGTGGCTTTGGCCTTACAGTTGTAGGTAGTTTGGATCATTCCAGCTTACTCTTAGCTTTCTGGCTCACCCCTATTTCCCTCCTGGGAGGTGAGAACTGTGTGAAAACCAAACCCACGTTTAACCAAAGGCTCAGTCGAACTGGAAATGCCCTCACACACATTTGCCTCCATTTCTCTTATGTCAGTGTTTACAGCTGTGTACCCTGTAGCAGATTAGAGCAGTTTGTAAACTAATTGCTTTATCTTACTGTGCTTGAAAAAGAGTGGTTTTCAGTGGAATTGGTTCCTCGAGCTCACATGTGATGTGGAGAGGGTGAGATACACAGCCTGTGACAGAGCAGGCTTCAATCAATGTAACGTCATTAAGTAATGACAGCTGTCTGTTTTAATAATTATTTTCTTCTGTGGATAAAGTATTAGCTGTCTAGCCCCTTCTCTTTTAAATTGTCATTTGGGGAGGAAACATTAGACATTGGCCTTCTCTACAGAAAAAGTATCTACTCAGATGATGGGAAAAATCATAAATAATTCGAGCTCAACATGCAGAATGAATAAAGCATGCTCAAACAGCTCTTAATCTATTGTTAATTCTGTGTGTCCCCATTAGGAGTGCAGCTGCATCAGGCTCTGCTGCCAGCCCGTGGATTCACATCCTTGCTGGTCAGGAAGCTCCCAACCTTCATTAAAATCCATTTGTGTCCATGGATGGGAAGCCCAGGGTGTGGGAGCCTGCAGGACCTGGAGTGGCTGCTCACACTGAGAATGTCGGAGCTTTGTCATATCTGGAGAGTTTGTTTGGTCTTGTTTGCTGGCTTAGCTCTGTCAGAGTTTTGAAGAGCCTGAACCTGACTGCTCCTAGCAGGACAAGTTGGTAGCTTGGTGCTTGCCAGGTGTAAAACCTGGCTCCAGGTACCTGTGACGTGATTTCAGTAGTGCTCATTTGCTCTTGTTAGATATTTTGTGAGTTCGTTTGGGGCTTTCTGAGGCCAAATCATCACAGAGGCAGTGATGTGATCAGATGTTTAATATGCTTCTCTGCCTGCTGTGAATTCTTCCGATTCTTTTTCTCAAGCTTTGTGCTTGTGCTTTTTTTTTTTTTTTAATTACATTGTTCTCATCCACACGACACATCATGTTTTCTGCATCATATTTCCTTCATTTTGGTGAAAATTAACATAATGTGTCTATGTGTCTAAAAGGGTGCATCTGTGTTCATTTCCGCCATCTAAAGACCAGTGTGCAAGGTCTGTAATTGGGAAGCAGTAGAAGTGGGGTGTAAAAATACACATGGGCAGGGGATTTCCTTGATTTCCTTGTCTAGAGCAGGCTTAGTGCCCTGGCTCACCGTGTGCTGCAGCAGGCAGCTGGAGGGGTGTAGAATGAGGACAGTGGAGGAGAACATTTCAGTGTACAAATCTTTCCTGGGGAAAAAAAAAAAAAGATGTTAATGTGGTTGAAATAGTAATACATGCTTCTAAACAGCCTAAAAGCATCACACTGAGTTAGAGATGAGAAGGCAAGAGAGATACTGATGGTTTTCATTTTGAGGACTTAATACTGCACATATGAACTTTTATAGCTGTTCCACCTGAATTTGTGATGGTTAGATTATCTCTTGGCTTCAACCCAGTGCAGAATATTTTTAATATTCACTGCTGTAGAGTTCAGCAACTATAATAAAATAATTACAGATGCCATTAGAGGAGTTATTGTCCTTATCTGGGTGTATTTCAATGGATAATAACCCAATAAAATTAGCACTTAACTTCTCCGCTCAGAAATGAACATGAAATGAAAGCTTATTTAACTGGTCTTACTTGACAGGATCTGAAAATTCAGAACTTATTTTCCTAAATTTCAATGCCCAACGGCATTCAGTTGAGGACACGTTTGAAAAATAGAATCTCCATGTTTACAGACCATGCATGGGAGAAGAGAACTGAGCGGCGGAGCCCTCATCTCCAGCTCCACAAGTGGTGCAGGAAACACATCGAGTTGTCTTCATGTGTCCTTTGTGAATGGCGTGTGACTGTGCCTGCCATGGGAACAGCAGGCACGGTCACATGAGTGGCAGGTAAAAAGAGGGAGGTCTGTCTGCAGGCGTTTGCTCTCCTTCCCTACAGCTCATCTTTGAGAGAAGCTGCTCTCCAGAAGGATCCAGAAGGAAGGCAATAAATCCAAAGTGATTCTGATTGGGAAAAAGCAACAATGGAAAAGAATGAATTGGATGACAAAGCGATTGTCAGTATTCTCCTCCAGTGTCTGTTAATTCTTCTCTGCACTGATTTTCCCTGGGGTGTTATTAGTGGGAGGACTAGAATCAGGGAGGAAGTGAAAAGAGGAGATTTCCGTTCCTCTCTCAGCTTCATTGCGTCCTTCCCATGAGCTGTGCCCATGTTGCTGGCAGGCTCCAGGCCAGAGGTGCTGATGGTCAGCCCTCGCACTCACCTCTGATCTTTAAAATTGTAGCTTTGTTTTACATGGTGTAAGTCGTAGAATTTCAATAAATGACTCTTCAATGTGAAGCCACTGACAGCAGAGATTTGTGCTGCAATGCATTTGAGCCAGTTTCAAATTCACATTGTATCTCTCAGACAGGTTTGGGAGCAGCACTGTAACTCAGACGCGTGCCCAGCGGCTGCAGAGCTGTGAGCTCCCATCAGGCGTTCCCTCCAGACGCTGCTGGGGCAGTCGGATGCCGTCTCACCTCAGCCAGTTGCCAGCCTTCACGTCCTTCACCCGTACGCACCACACAAAGTCAAAACGTTTAATTCACGTGGCATCCCCTGGAAATGGGAATTGTGACAGCGAACCCAGCAAAGGTGAGAAATACCCGCTCAGGCTGTTCCTCCCACCCCCCTGTGGGGCTGCCCACCTCTGTGTGGAGGCTGCTGCAGCCATTTGGGCCATAAAAGTTTGCATGTGTGAAAAAAAAGCACCTGAACATTTGCAGTTGGCTGAAACGGTGAAGAATTTCATTGTGAACGCTGGGGAAACAGAAATAAAAGGATTGAAGAAAAGATTCACTGCTCGTCAGTGGGCACAGAGGTCTGGATATTTCCAGTTTAGGAATTCCTGAAGTCCCCGCTGTGCAACCTGCATTTGTAGGTCAGAACAAAGATCTGGTCAGGTCAACGTCCTCCTACAACACGATGCAATGGCAGAGCAGCTCTGCCAGCAAGCAGCAGTGGATGGGGCTTTCTGAGTCCAAGCTATCATCCATTTCCAATAATGACTCTATTAATTAATACTTCTCATCCATCCCTTTATAAATAATTAAAAAAAAAAAAGAAGCTGTTGGGAAATGATGTATAGTGGGATGTGGTGGGATGGCTTTCAGCAAGTTACACTGTATGTAATTCTCTTCTTTCTGGCTCCCCTAGAGCTAGCAGCACTTTGGTGCCCCAGGACATGGCTGTGCTGAAGTGTCAGCGTGGGCACTCTGTCCCCCTGGACACTTTGCACAGTAGTAAATGCAGTTGCTGAAATGCTCAGCTCGGTGCTAAATGGAAAATCAGGCAGACTTTCAAGGCCAGGCTGGATGTGGCTCTGGGCAGCCTGGTCTGGTGGTTGGCAACCCTGCACATAGCAGGGGTGTTGAAACCAGGTGATCATTGTGGTCCTTTTTAACCCAGGCCATTCTGTGATTCTGTGATTTTAATAACAGTGTTTCTGATAAGCAGAGAAAAATAAATGTAAGTTCTAGATGAAGTCTTTAACTGAAGCAATCCTATTTCTGGGTTTAAGTTGTCTCTTTCTCAGCCCCATCCTTGGATATGATTCTTCAATTCAATGCAGTGTTGCTTTGTGCTACTAAGGGAATACGTTCCACTTCAGAGGTGGCAAAGTGAAAATCATAAAAATATGCAGAGATGTCTCAGAATTTAAAGGACAATGAATTTGCAAGCTCTTACTAGTAAAAGGCCTCCTTTTATGGCATATATTTGTAGAAAAATATGGTGTTTTCACGTTCTAGATTTGACACATGGGTTCTTTCCAACTGGAATAGAAAGATGGCTTCAGTCATCTGTATTTGAAGTCTGAACAAAGGAAAATGCAGATAGGAACTGGCATTGGGTAAAGACAGAGAAAGTGCCTGCGTTTCCTACTGCCTTCAACATGTGACCCTGAGCAGGTCCCTGACTCTGAGGCACAGTTAATGTGTGTACTTTATCACCAAGGATGCTGTGCAAGTTATTTAATGAATGCTTGCAAAGTGATGTGCTGCATTTGAATGAAAAAGGCTGTGTAATTGCAAAGCATTGCTGTACTGTGTAATTGTGTATATTGCTGGAAGTGTATGTACCAAGCCACTTGCTTGCTTCTTGCTGAATAGCCTATGAAAAAATGATTTTTTTAGTGCTGGAAGGAAAATCCTGTTATGGCAAAGCATAATGTGGGTACTTTGCTTTTCTGGGCAGTTATGCTTCCTTCGGTAAAACTCAGTGGTAGAAATTTTTTGCTGTACACAAAGCAGATTTTCATAATGGTGTCTTCCGGCTTGAAATAATTACTGAAGCAGAGAAAAAAACTGTGAAACTCAGTAGCTGCCATCTCAGTAGCCTGGAGTAAATACCAATTCTAAGGCTGTTCCTTTGGGATCAACACTTTGCCTCCGGAGCATCTCTGCCCCACAGAAGGAGCGCAATCCCTGCATGTATGACATTAGTGCTCTGTGCTGCACAGCCGTGCGGCTGCTGGCAAGGCATGCAGATGTCACTTCTGTGTCAGGCTGATTCCAAAGGAATGCCTACAACAGCAAGGGACTTGGTTGCTTCATCTTGGTCGCAGCATCCCCCAACACCTGTCCCTCCCTGTGCCATCACTGTCTCAGGGACGATTCCTTCTCTGGTGGCTGGGTCCTGAAGTACTCACCTGCAGCTCCAGCTGGGGGCTTGTCCTTCTGCACGTGTCAATAAAACCGTATTTTGAGCTGTTTGCACTGGAACCCATGAACTGCAGCAGTACAGAGAAGCAGTTTGGTTCAGCTGTCCCTTTTGCTGCTGGATTTTCTCCAAAGTGTCCGCCTTCGTGCAAAGCACTTACACTTCAAAACTTCACTACATGCACGAATATGCAGCAACTAAAAATATCCGGGCTTTAGAATGTAACTAAAAGCACTGGGAAGGTCCAGGAGTGGTGCACGCACATGTGCATATGGCTGAGAACTCCTACAGCACTGTGCAGCAGCCCTGGGACCAGAACACACCGAGCAGCTCCTTCATGGGCTCCAGGCCTCGCAGCATTATAGTGCATGGCCAGAGCCTGAGGGGGAGAGTGCCAGAAAGCTGGCTGGTGGGAAGGCAGGCGCTTCAGCCCGCTTGCCTCACTGAGACAGGCACTGAAGCTTTGTTTCTTCCGTGAGGATATAAATCTGGAAAAGCATTGCAGATTTGTTCTTTCAGCATGTGGAGCTCATTTTTTAGGCCAACTGAACAAAGTCTGTGTCTAGAGAGCTCAAGAAAGAGGAACAAAAGTAAACTATAAATATTCAGCTCTTGATTTGGGGTTTTAATAAATTATGAGCTCTGGGAGAAGCGTTTTTTCTTTCAAATATCAAACGACTTGATTCATTTTATAATTTGGTTATATAGTGCTTGTCACCTTCCATCTGGATACAATACAACATCTTTGGCAGCACTTCAAGATGAGAAATCCCAAAGGAACAAAGTCCAAGGGTCTAATGAGAAGCAACCACTCCCTTGTGGATGCTGAAGGATGTGTCCTATCCTCTGCACCCGTATCTGTATCGGTACAGACACAGACGTGGCTATAAATAAAGCCTCTGCACAGGAGGGTCTGATCTCAGACACGATGTTCAGAGATCACTTGACCTATTTAAAAGCCGCTTCTGAGCCTGGTGGCAGTGAGGACGTGCTCTGCAGCCCTGTGGTGTGGGGTCTGCGTGCAGTCCTGAGCCACTGGGGCTCCTGCAGGGACAGAACACAGCGTGATCCAGGAGGATGGCGTGATCCAGGAGCGCAGCACGATCCAGTAGCGTGGCATGATGTTGGAGCACAGGGAGATCCAGGAGCACAGCGTGTGCCTGCATACTGAGGTGCCCAGCAGCATCGTGGGAGGTGGGACCTGGGGCCAGAGTTGGCTGGAAACCTTGAGAAGTGCAGAGCTGCTCTAGGGATGTTACAGTGGAACCCAGGCTGACTCAGGGCACTGTACATTTTTAGCGTTTCAATGTATTTATGTTTATCAAACAACACATCTGGCTCTATGCTGTATCTTACTACACCACCTGAGTGTGTCCAATTCAGCAGGCAGTAGAACAGCTGGGATTCATTGTTGGCTCATACTGTTAGGACAAACAAGAAACGATTATTCTGCCAACTTAAAAACTGTCCGGTGGTTTTATAAATCTATTGAGGAGATATTGTGGATGGATGAAAACACGACAGGGCTGAGCTTGCTCTGAGTTCTGGAGCATTCACCCTGTGCAATAGGAACTCAGCCTGGAAGTGAAATACACAGTGGGCTGGGGCAAAAACCCTGGATTCCAGCACAGCACTGTTACTTGAAGCAAGAAGAGCTCAGCCCAATAATTTGCACCAAAGGCAAAACACCCTTAAGCAGAGTGACTGCTGAAGTACCTGAACTGAAATCACTGTGTAATACTGGGGTGGTAAAACGTGCCTTCACCCTGTGAGCTCGGAGCTGCAGGAGAAGAGCAGCTTTGGCTGAGGCAACAGCTCAGAATGTAGGTGGGTGCTGGCTCCCAGAAAGAATTAGAAATAAGCTGTGCAAGTACATGAAGCCACCTAACACAACAGGCTGTCATTGCTGGCCTCAGGTTTCCTGGAGGAAGCCTTGGTTTTTGCAAAAATAATTGGAATCAAATTTGTAGATTTTTTATGTTTTCTTGAGGGACTGTATCTTAAATCCTTCTTCAAGCTGCAGATTTAAGGAAGAGATAAGATCATTGTCTTCCGTACAAAAAGCTCCAAGCACGTTTCGAGGAGAAGAGCATTAGCTGTGCAGATGTTCTCCAGCCTCCCTTGGTTGCAGTAGGAAGTGCTGCTGCACTCAGGCAGTGCTGTGCAGCCCCGACCTGCTGGAGTGGTGCAGGTATGGAATGGGGCAATGGCTTCCATTTCCTTGGACGAGAAGATCCTTTGGAAAGAAAATCCACCCAGTAAACCTAAGCAGACACTGCTCCTCCAGAGACATTTCACTGGGGCAGTGAAATACTGTCACTGTGACAGAGCAATAGCTGCTGCATTCTCTTCCAAAGCCACATGTAAAGTTTACAATCACAGAATCACAGAATCACAGAATGGCCAGGGTTGGAAGGGATCATGAATCTCCAGTCCCCCTGCCACATGCAGGGCCACCAACCTCCCCATTTAATGCTAGACCAGGCTGCCCAGGGCCCCATCCAACCTGGCCTTGAACACCTCCAGGGACGGAGCATCCACAACCTCTCTGGGCAGCTGTTCCAGCACCTCACCACTCTCTCTGTAAAGAATTTCCCCCTGACATCCAACCTAAATCTTTGCTCCCTAATACAACCTACATCAAACTTATTCTCTTACTTAGAGCGAATTGTTTCCATTCACTATTTCCCAGAATTCTCACAACCCCAGGCTGGGAATATTTACTAGCACGGGGGTTTAGAACCAAGATATTCTTCCATTTTGCTCCAGCTGCACACAGCAGTGCTTGTATATGCCATACAGGGCTGTGTGCCTGCTGCTCTCACAAGCAGCCCTGCAGCACCCAGCAGGAGATGGAGGCAGGGCACTGCAAGGCACGGCTTGGCTCAAGATCTGAGCCCATGCCAGAGCTGAGCTCTATCTCGTACCTCTGTCTTCAAATCCTCAGCAAAGGAGCTTCTTTTTCACATATCAGAATTGTGCTGCTTGTCTGAGGGCACGAGCATTGTGCTGAACACTGTGGCTGTGATGCAGGAATTGGCTCCGTCGGTCCAAAGCCATGCAGCCATGTTTCACCTGGAATCAAGGAACTTTGGTTAGGATCTGTGGCCAAGTGATCCAGGAGAGGGGGCATGGTTGGGCTCAGCTGGTAGGTTCTGCCCTGCAGGTTTCTGATTTCAAGAAGTTGGCTCAGTGTGTGCTGTCAATTCTTTGTTACAAGTGGAGCTCCTGTTCCTGTGAGCCTTTTCCTTTGGATGCAGTGTGCCAAGCATCATCCTGGTTCACAGCCTTCATCACACTTAAATTCCCCAATTCTCCCAGCAAATTCCCTTTACAAGATACTTGAACTGTCGCATTTCCTACAAGTGCTGTTTGTTACTAACATGTTAAACTGGAAGACTTCAACTTTGAACAAACTCCTGGCTGATAAACATTGCTTTCAAAACCCGTGTAGCTGCGCAGGCTCCGTAAAGCTCCCTGCTCACAGCATCCTCTAGGAAATATATTCTGTGGTCTTTTAGAGGGCTTTTCCTTTTTGCTTCAGGAAACGTGACGAAGGTCTCGGGGCTCGAACCCGTGCCCGTGCCGCCGCCGCCCGCACGCCTCTGCCGCCCCCTGCTGGCCGCAGAGAGCCGGGAGTTGGGAGCCGGGAGCGGAGCGGGGCTGCGAGGCTGCGGTCCGGAGCGGCGCTGCGGTGCTCGGCGCGCTCCGAGGAAAGGTTGGCGAGATGGGCTTCGATGCGTCGGCACATCATAGCCGCTTCCCAGCAACGAGAGGGCAAAGACAACGCGGGAGGGAATATGTTCAACACCGAAGCTGTGCCAAGTATCCGAGTGTCCAAGTCCTCCCCACGTTAGAAGGGGCATTTTCAGGCAGCGTGCATCCGCCAGGACAGTCTGTGTAGGAAAACAACGTTTCTCTGGTGAGTTCAGAATGAGTTTGGTAACTTCAGGCTAAGAGACTTTCTCATTTCTTTACCTTAGCACTCGCCTGTAGGGGAGGGGACGTGGCATCCTTTCCTCCAGGCTCCACTTACCGACATTTCAGGCTTTCTTAAATAGATTCAGAAATTCCAACAGATAACTTTTTGCTCCAAAATGAATTCCTCCTGGCACTGTGTGAGTTATTACACCATCAGCCCCAGGCACTTCTAGGTAAGAAAACAAATAACTACTTAATTAATGTATTAATTAAACATAAATGGGACTTTAGCACTAACAGCACTGTACACATCAGCACAATTTGACAGGGAACATTTTCCCCCAATAAAAACCATCCTATTAATTCAACCTGCTACTTGAAGTGGGAGATTTCAGTTTACCTTAAAAGGTTATTAAATACTAATGAGAACTCTAATACTGGGCATCTCTTTAAGAGGATTACTTTAAAAAACAAACAAACAAAAAAAACCAACAAACATTTTGGAGTTAAAATAGTATGTGAGTAATGTGAATTGGACAAATACTACAGAGAAAAACGCTGAGAGTTTCTGGATCATTGGCTCTCAGGTAGGATGGTGACTGCGTGGGGCTTTGCTGGTGCACTGTCACCCGTGGGAGAAGCATTGGTGAATGATGGGGCCCATCGCCAGATTTCTCTCTTGTGCCAGCATTTAAAACATGAAGTGTGCCAGTATGCACGTGCATGCACAGAAATAAAAGAGTATCGAGAACAAGCCGTACAAGGGCTGCAACAAGGAAGTTTCAAAACCTTTGTGGTGGCCCTCACCTCCCACCCATCCATCTCAGAATGGCACAACACAAACTCACCTCCAGGCCATCTCCATCCTCTCTTGATGAAGCTGTTAATGCTCTTCACAGGCACAGAATAATAATAATAATAAAACCGTAATTGCAATATTGTTTTCTTTTCCATGGGCTGCTGTAGATCTCCTCTGGGTACTCTTCTCTTTTATAACTTGGGTCATATTCTGGCTTTATTTACTCCTACTCTCATATTTTCATGCCTTTCTCCTCTCAGCGCTGCCTCAGCTTCTCTCTGCAGACCTGCTGAGCACTGACCTGCATGGTGTGAGCAGTGCTGCTGGTGCCTGCTTCCCTGTTTCCATCCCATCTGCAGGTTTGTGGTAGGAACCTCACAGCTGTTTCACTCTTTAGCACAACCCTTCCCTATAGAGAAGACCAATTCCCAGCATATTCTTTGCTGCATCTGACAGCATTTAGGTCTCTATGGAGAAAGAGTTTCTTCTGTCTAAGAGCTGTTTATTTTTATATTAGATGACTGGGAAAGTCTGAGCTGATGGGGAGCAACCAGCCCAGGGCAGGGGGTTGGAACTGCATGGCTGTAAGGTCCCTTCCAAACCAAACCATTCTTTGATTCTCTGATTCCATGAAGACTGCAAGCTCTTTTTCAAATCCCATTTTCTATCCTGCCCAGTGCCTGCTGGGCATTCAGATGGGTTTAAATCCCTGTTGGTGCCTTCTGAAGTACGGATGTGCTAAGATACAGAGTATTGTCATTGTGCACACTAAATGTTTGTATGGGTGCCATTGCTTGTGGCCAAAACAGTAAAACTTCCTTCTCCCCAGAAGCTGGAAGAGAGATGGCCCTTACAAAGCATGACTGTGTTTGATGTTGATTTTACAAACTTGAGGTGAACTGAGCAGCTTTGAAAGAGGTTCTCCTTCCTGCGTCACTGGGCTCACCATGAAAAGCTTGTGCTGGGTTAGAGCCCTTCTCTCTCTGCAGGATGTCTTGGGAGGCACATGGCACCCACTGCCTGCTGGTTGAGCTCAGTGCCATCACCAGCCCTGGAGGGAGGACAGAGCTGCTGGCTGCTCTGCTGGAGCTGTCAGAGAAAGGGGAGCAAAACGCCAGCACTAAGGACCAAGTGTGTCCATGTGGTTGCGCATTAAAAGCCAGGCACTTTGTGGGATCAGAGCACAGAAACCATCCACGCTCATGTGATGCCACTGCTGGGCATTAACCAAGTTTAAGGTAGCAGTTACTGTAATATTCCTCTGAAAACAGCTTCCTTGTGGACACAGCATTACAGAAAATCTCTTTCCATCAGAGCTGTTGTGTTTCAGTGAGGTGTATGCACTGCAGGCCGAGATGAGCAGCAGAACCTCGGGTATGGTCCTCTGCCATAGCGCCTGGGGGAGGAAAAGAGGCGAGAACGGTCTGAGGAGGGCTGAGAGCAGGACTGGTTTGTCACAGCTGCCCTCTTTGGCTTTAAAGAAGTGCGAAAGGTTGTAACAGTTCCTCACCTGAAACATTTCTCTCCGGTGTTTGTGTGTAGGTGCTCTGCTATCCTTGGCTGGGGATCTAAGTGTCATGGTGTATCTGGAGTAATATTTAAAATTAAAATGGAGTAACTCACATTTTTAAACTGATCTTTTTTTCATTGTGCATCTTGACAACTGGCTGCTGTGTCTTTCTGACGAAACAACCAACCCAATATACAATCCCACACGACTAAATGTCATCAAAATTCTTCTAAAACAGATGTTCTAGCGATAGTGGACAAGTAATGCTTTTGGGAATTGATAGTTTTCACAGATATTTCACATAAAGCCCACCCCGCTTACCTGCTCGAGGGAAGGGAATCTCTTCCCCCAGCCGCTCCGGGCACTGGTGATTAGCAGAACAAAGGTAAGAGTCAGCAGGTGTATTTAGGAAAGGAAGAAGATTGAAAAGGCGCGCTCGGCGATGCTGAGTGCTTTGGCAATGGCAGCCATTAGGTCAGATGCTGCCCGGAGCGGAGGCCGTGCTGTGCTGCTGCCGCCTGCATCGCGCTCTGAGCAACGCTGTGCTCTTGGCAAAACGCGTAGACGTGCCTCGGCCACTGACGTTTGAGATACGACAGACGGAATTGAGCCTTTTGTAACGCAGATTTATCTTTTGGAGCTTTGGGAAAATTACAGATTTAGAGCAGAGATCTCTCATAAATTTCCCGATTCGTTGAAGTCAGTGCCGTGCTGAGCTGCGAGGCCGGCAAAGGTGAGGAGCCAGCTTACCTCGGAGGGTTACATCACTGCCTCTTGTGTCATCCAGTCATCAGTCTTAAAATACAATGCGTTAAATGCCAGCAATCCAAACTGGAGCACGGATCTCACTGGCACTCGCCACAGCCCATGGCCCTACGGGGGTTCTGCCCTCCGTGTTCAGAACCTGCTGGTGTGCAGAACAACCTCTGCTTGGTGCTGTTTGGGAATGGGGAGCCTGGCAAACACTGACAGCACAGAGAATTCATTCTTGCAGTGACAGAAACAAAACTGCAGGAAACAAAACTGCTGCCCGCAAAACTGAGATGATTATGTTAGACATCGCCAGGTTTTTGGCAGTAAATTCATGTTGTCCTATCACAGTAATTCTTGGGAAATGTGGATCAGTCCATAGCTCTGGCTAAATTGCATGAGTGTGGGGTTTTGTTTTGGTGGGACTAGAAAGTATCAGATTTGCAATTCAGCAATCACTTTTTCATTGTTAACTCTTAATGTCAAGCAAATAGGACACGGGGGAATGGTCTTAAACTGAGACAGGGGAGCTTTAGGTTGGATATTAGGAGGAAGTTTTTCACCCAGAGGATGGTGAGGCACTGGAACACATTGCCCAGGGAGGCTGTGGATGCCCCATCCCTGGAGGCATTCAAGGCCAGGCTGCTCTGCTGGTTGGTGACCCTGCACATCGCAGGGGGTTGGAACTGGATGAGCATTGTGCTCCTTTTCCCAGGCCATTCTATGATTCTATGACTTTTGTACTGAACCCTGAGTGCTGACCCTCCAAGTCCTTGGTTCACAGTGGGCCCAGCGATGCACTGCACCTCTCACTTCAGGATGTGCATGGTGCAGCAGTGGCTGAGCAGAATGCATCGCCCTGCTTCGTGTTTCAGGACCTGTGTGCTGCTGTAGGTTTCAGGAAAAGCATCCAACTTCATAATGTAGCTGCAGTTGGAAAAAGGTTCAGGAAGCACCAGCAGCTCAAATTTACAGAACTGGAGCAGTGCATGAGCGGGGTATTTGGCTGGCTGAGTGAACTTGCATCAGATTTTGCTTTTTCAACAAAGCAATTGAAAAGAGTTTTCATTCTTTTTGGCTGTTATTTTTCCAGAATGTGCCTGCCAGTGTAATTGTCTGTATGAGGAGAGATAAGATCTGTTTTGCAAACAGAAGTATAATGAAGTTCTAATATCTGGCATTTCCACAGCAATACCCTGGAATCCCCATAAGATAAAACACACAGTCAGGAAGAACAACAGACATCTCCTGCGCTGTCACCACGGAGTCTCTGGCTTCAGTGCCTTTGTGCAGTTTGAAAAAAAGAAAAGGAATTGAGATGTCAGATTACAATTATCTATGATGGCAACACAATGCTCATAATGAGAACACAATGCTCTTTGGACTTCGACCCAGTGTAGCACCTGCCTCCTTCTCTGCTATTGGAGTTACAAATAGTGCACGACCCGGAAGAGCACAGAGGCTGCATTCCCAGCAGTGCCACCCCAGTGCCACCTTGTGAGCCATCTGAAGGCCCTGTGTCACAGCACGGTGTGGGTTGGGCCCACGCCAGCTCCTGTGCAGGAGTTATTTTTTGCTTTGACAACAGGAAGTCTGAGATGAGGCATTTCCCACTCTTGTTCCAGCATTACATGAACGGCCTTAAAGTGTTTTGGAGAGGTAAACACAAAGGCACTGCTGACAAAGGAATGGTTTTTAACAACGCTCCTGTCCTCTCCAAGCTCAACTCTGTAAAACCTTGCTACAAAGCACTTTGGAAAGGACATTGAAATGATGCAGACATCGCCTGAGTTTTTGATAGGTCCTCTGCAGAGAGGTGATGTTCATCTGAAAGATCTTTAATTTGCATCACATGGGAAGTGGGGGCAAAGAAAAGCTGAATGCCCTCACTGGAGCCATACAGCACTCCAGGTGGCTTCTTGACTCTCACCCTAGACGTGGCCCCAAGCCACATGCCAGGTAGGAATGCCTTCAGGATTGTCATACTGATCTCATCACTAGCATCTCACTCACTGCTTTTTATCTCTCATTATGCGCTGACATAATTATCCTTCATTACGTAGAGTGCGTGCTGTGCACACCTAGACAGGAAAATAAAATACCCAGTGTGGCTGGGGCATGCTTTATTCTGTCCAGAGGTAAAATTTAGCCACCATCATCCCTTTTTAACTATTGTGTGTAATAGAAACCAACTGGGGCATTGGGTTTTCTTTTTTGTGATAGCACTGCCCTGGTGTTGTGGTTTGCAGTTCATCCACGAAGCTACAAATCATGTTCATGTCTGCTCACTTCTGTTCTACCATTTTCTCCAATATTAAAGCATCTTCTGAAATAGATGTGATAAAATTTCTATCACTAAAGCTCTGTGCTTGGTTGAAGGCTCTTTCCTATGCCATCTACCTGTATCCTCCTTTGCGAGGATATCAATAGACAAAATATACCATCCTAGGCAATCTAAGTATAAACTGTTTCCTAAGTCATCAGATGGAAATCAGTCAGTTCTTTGCTCAGTAAGAGGTGAATAAGGTTAAAGATTCCTGGCCTGAAGGTTACCAGAATCTGCTTCATCCATCAGTAAGATTTTGGATGGAGAGGAGAGGAGAGGAGAGGAGAGGAGAGGAGAGGAGAGGAGATTAATGCAGTAGTGCAGCACTGTTCAGACAGGTCCACCCACCATAAGAGGCCCCATCTCACCTGCACAACGTGGCAGTTGGAGCTGGCAGTACACCAGGATCCCTGGCACAAGCTCAGTGCCCGGAGGCTCCCACATGGTGCTCCTGGTGCTGTTATCACCAGCACTTCTAACCGTACCCTTCCTGATAGACCACGTGCAATTAGCTTTATTTGTGCAAATGAGGAGTAGAGCTGTACCTTTGCTCTGAGGAATCACAGGGCTGCAGGCTGTGTGCTCCCAGCTCTGTGCTTCCTGCTCACAAACAGTTCCCATGTCAGATGCCAGTAGCCTTCTGCTGGCCTACATACAGTCCCTCCAGATAACCAAGGCATTTGATGACAGGAGTTTTATCTGACCAAATCTGTAGAGTGCTGTAGAGTGCTATCAATACAAGCCTTTTGTAGCATCTTGGTCCTTCTTTAAGATTTTCTCCTTTCATCTTACCTACTGGAGTCAACCTGAAAAAGAAATGGTTCCTGGTGTAGCCTAACCCTCCATCGTACCAGCTGAGGGTGCGAGCCTGTATGTTTGATACTGCTCACAAAAGGAAATTCTCTGTTGCCAAGAGCTGGCTTTTCCCATTTAATTCAGCCTTCCATCCTGCTGCCAAGGGAGTGAGTGTCAGATTCCTTTGGATTTTGTTGCATGAATGATTAGATCATGCTGGTTTGAAAACTTACTAAAAAAAGGAGACGAGGCTATGTTCTCATCTGCTGGTATTGTTCTAAGCAAGTTGATACGTTCCACAAATAAAAATGTTCTTTGTTTTATGCATAACAGCAAAAGAGGTTGGGAGGCTGAAGTTCTCCAGAAAATCCCACAGGAATTTCAGCCCAGTGCTGTGATCTGGCCCAAACACAGTATTGCTGCTAGGAAAAAAAGATCTCCATTGTCTCCTAGCTGTTGATGTTTGACTGAAGTCTAATTTGAGACCTCCACTTCCATTCCCAGTGGTCACCACTGGGCCACGTCTGAGCTGCCAGGGAGCTCACAGTCAGGAGGAACTCGCCTGCAGAACGTTCAGCTCTGAACAGTGCTCACATGGGATCAGAACTCCTTTGCTCATTCGTACTGCTTTAAAGAACCCTCACTCCTGGTGACTGCTCTCCCTCCCTTTGAGGCACAACAGCCTGCAGCCCACTGTCTGCTTGTAACCTGTGCAACCTGACAAGCTCACCACTGGCAGCATATGTGTGTGCCAGGAGTGGGATGCTTCATGACCAATTCATATTTTGATAGTGCTGTATTTTATGTGCTGCAGATCAGGCTTTGGCACCATCAGAAAAGTTCTAGTCAAACATTTTTTGTGGGATCACTATTTTTCCCTCTTTTGGTCAAAGGAATGAAAACCATTCAAATATCCATTTCTCCTCTAAGAGCCTTGCAAAGCTGAGCAATGTTAGCACAGTCGAACAACAGCGTTGTATTACAACTTCCTGTAGCAGTTAGCCATAAGCTTCTTGGGACACAGAACTGCTACATGCATTCGGAGTTTTACATAGCTAAAACAAAGCCAGAGGAGTTGAAAGTTGAGCTCGTTGCTACAGACCATTCCCATCACCTCCTGCAAACTCTTTGACTCTCATTTACTGCTGAGGTTTGCATCCTAGTATTTCACCAGAGCCTCCTCATAAAGCAGGACAGTCCTTTTTTCTCTTCCCTCTGAAAAATGTCTCAGGCTTTGGGCTTTAAGAATAGAGGCAGAAGGTGAACGAGCCGTTGTCTAAGGACCTCATAAATTGACACTGTGCCAGAATTAATGGAGGTTTAAACCAAAATGAAAAGCAAACAACCTTAGGCAACCCAAGGTGACAATGGTAGGGAAAAATGTATGTTTTGGGAACTGCTAAATATTTCTGAGCCGCTGTCAAGCTACAGGCTTTGCTTTCCATTGACTTATGACACTGGGCTTTATTGCTCTTGGCGTCAGGATGACACAGATTCTCCCAGGCATCTGATAACTAGGGAGAATCCATCTCTGTGCACATGACCTTGCATGCACTGCATACCTTACATATGTGGTCTTGCAAGCTGTGATACTATCCTTCCTGAATAACTGCAGTAGATCTCAAGATAGAAATAACAACCAAATGTTGCACAGAAACTTTGCCTACATCTATGTGCATTGCTTAGAAGTTTGTCACATTTATCATGTTTGGGGGTTGTCACGGTGATACTCTGGGCTTTACACCAAGCTCTAATTCTGGGTCTACTACATGTTGATTTTGCCCAGGCAGTGCATCTCAGTTTGCCCCAGTATCCATCACCTTACCTTGGGATCAACCGTGCATTTGGATTGCAGTCCATTGAGTGATGATGACCACCTGAGGAAACCCACGCCTGTTGTTTTACATGGCAGACCTCATCTGGGGCAGCTTAATGCAACCACACATCAAGATAAGCTTATACCTTTGAAGACAAGTCAAATTCTTCAAAATCTGTCATGAGAACCCCTTGGTGTCAGCTCACCCTCGTTGCTCTGTCTGTCCTCTGCAAGTTACTCCCAGCAGTAGCTTAAAATGACTCCTGATGGGGAACATCCACCACTTCAGTATGCATCTTTAAAAATAACTACTCATTTAGTATTGGTAGCAGAACAGACGCCTTTTTCCAAAAGAACAAGGTAACACTTTCAAGAATCTAGTTCTCAGGCTTGGCATGTACCTGGAATACACATTTGCTCTGACAAACCAAAGTCTCTGAGTGTGTTTTTCCCACATGAAGGGTTATTTGTTAAGAAATATACTCCCAGAATCCTTAATCACCCTAAACTCAAGCTGTAGAATTGAGTGGCTTTTCCAATTTATGTTTTTCCACAAGTAGAAGCGCCGATGCCTGGATGTTTGCTGTTCAAAAGGTTCTCACCTCCACTCTGGCAAGAGTTCAAGTAGCTACATTTATAGTTACTTTCATCTTTTATTTGCTTCTTGCCTCTCCCTTTTCAACTCTTTTAGAGTAAAGTCAGCATCACCACAGAGAATACTTTCCACACTGTTTTGTTGTTCTCTATTTCTTTAAGTTGTGGCCACCTATAGCAGTTTGGACCTGGTCTGAACTTTGGTTCAGCCTCAGGACCATTTACTGAGCAGCCAGAAAGAGCGCATAAATTAAAAGTCACTTTCATGAAAGAGGAAAAATTATTCTCTTTAAAATTCACATTGATGTTTTATTTTCAGGGATGATTTGAAAATTCCCCTTACAAGAGAGATCCAGAACCTTTCCCAACTGTGAAGTAGTGAAATATAGTATGATAGAGACGCCAAGATATCTTAGGATGCACAATACTTGAGGCTCCATCTCCTAGGATGCAGTCAGTGAGCTTTCTAGGTACGCTATCACTTTGATGCCCTTAAATTCTCACTGCTACCGAAGTTTGATAACAATGTCCAACAAGAAGGCTTCTGGACTGCACAGCATGTTCTCCTGTGGGAACCCACCAGTACTGCTGCTCCTGCACCAAGCCCTGATCTGTCAGCAAACGACGCTTCTTTTAGAGTCCTACATGCTGGAAAGCAGATTTAGCTTCATTATCATCTCCTATGAAACAGGGTGACTCAGGCCAGGGAAGAAGTAGGTCGTATTAGAGAGGCTAACAAGATTATGACCAGTTCAGTAGGACACCCAGAAGGCCATGGATTTCTCCCATGGTGCAGCTGATAAATGCCCTGCAGCATATTTGTAAGTGTCCCTAATTCAAAGGCAACTCTTAAACTGTTGTTCCTTGGGTACACACCTGCTGCCACCTTGAATAATGAAAAGAACGGACAATCTCATAACGGGGTCCAGAGAGTCAACAGAAAGACAGCACCAAATGATTCACATTTCACCCTTTCCTCATCTCTTCATTCTTCACTTGCAGACCCCGGTGTCCCCACTGGGAGCTGTACATGCGGGACGCAGGGCTGGGCACAGACCGCAGTCCCTACCCTAAATCTTCATCAGCTGTCATCACAGCAGCAATTACATCCTCTCCACCGCCTCTAGAGGGAACAGCAATCGTGAGTCTCTAGCAGGGAGGCAGGCTGAACACTGCTATTTCAGTCTCCTAAAAGCTTTAAAATTTCCTTAGCAACCCTGCACAAAAAACTGCCCATCAGTGCAGCCAGCCGGCAGACCTGAGACTGGTGAGACAGCAGTTTAGCAGCGCTTTGCCAGATTCATCCCACTCCAAACATATTCATAGCAGTCTCATGGAAGTCCCAGGACTGCTTTGGCAGCAATTGTGCAGGATAAATAAAGCTCCCATTGTTGCAGATGACTCTGCTTTCAATTGCATGGGAATCCAGGGCAGCAGAGACTTTGACTGATAAAGGTTAGCACATTTGTGCTGTTTTCTAGTAACACAGGGCTGGAACCAGTGCACTAAATAGCACCTTTTTGGAATTTGTTTTTGGGCTGCTATCAGCATTTTTAAGCACTTAAGCCTGCACAATGATTTTTAATTTTTGTGTAACTGTGCTGCCATTTGAACAAGCATGAGTTAATGCATTCTCAGCCAGAGATACATCTGGATCTCCACATAAATAAGGAGGGAGTGTTTGCCTCAAAAATCTTTGGGGAGGAGGTCATTATATCATGGGAGCATATATATCACATCAAGTAGAAGAAACAGTGCTCTTTTTGTTCTGTGCTGTGATAGAAACTTTCTATCACTGAGGATGAACCACGCAGGTTCACTCAAAACAGTCCTGGACGTGACCTCTGCAAGTATTCCTGAAAAATGACAGAATTTCCCCAGCTATAAATATTTCATCTGTAGGAATAATGCGTCCTGATGCCTCTCCTTGCATGCTGCCTTAACATTGCAATAGATTTATTTGTCCCTGCATCGATTTGCTGAACTGAACTTACTGCTCTTGAGTATACAGCATGTACAGAATAGAGACATAACCTGTTCAAAGACAAAAAACAGTGCGTCTTTATTTACTTAACCATCTTCTTAAACTTGTCTAGAAAGAGCATGCAACTTTCCTGAACCAGAAATTTCCCCACAGTAGATAGCTGAGTAATTAGTGGTGTTATTGAAAATTTAACTCCAGGAATTTGGTCTGCCTGTGCAGCATATGGGGGTTTTTTGAACCTAATCATGGCTCTGAAGGCAGTTTATATAAATTAGCCTCAGGATGGTAATATGATAGCAGCCGAGCTTGTTTATAACACAGACTTCTACATGGTGCAAAGTCTGAGTTTGATGGTTTATAGCAGCAATGAAAGGCATGCCTCTGCCATGCCCTTTGATTGTTCGACTGATCCAAACCATTGAACGTTGCAAAAAGAAACCAATCCACAACCATTTTATCTTCAACTCACTGTGTTACAGCCTGTAGAACTGGGGGAGGAAAGGTATATCATAAAGTTAAGGCATTCGGCTTTTCAGAAGTTTACCCTCCTTCACATAGGTCAATATCAGTGTAAAAGCATACTGGAGTTTCCCTGTGCCAGCACAGTAACACAGCTCACGGGGCATCCTGAAAGGACAGCACTTTACATCGGAGCCCGGCCACACAACAGCTCATGGCTGCGTGCCTGCTGCCAGCCAGCTGGACAGTTTGCTTTCAGACAGGAGGCAAAAAGTGGCACTGGGACTGCGAGTTGTTTGTGTTCCCATTGCTCTGCACACCAGTCTCCATCTGCTGCAATGTGGGTGTCTCTCCTGTGCAGTATTATTCAAGCCATTGGAAAGCTCTGGGGCTGCAGGGCCAAATGTGCCTGCACCTGATAGGGGAGGCGCTTCTGTGGGAGCTGGGTTGAAAGGTGAAGTTTGGGCTGGGCCATGGTGTATGGATGGGACTTTGGGGGGCAGTCGGACAAGAAGGGCCCAGGGCAGAGCAGGGATGAGGAGCACATGTGGCTGTGTTGGATGTGCTGAGTCTCTCAGAGGGGTAAATCAGGGCCAGCCGTGGGTCGGTGCTGATGTGCACTGCAGACCAAGGCTTTGGGGGAGCTTGTCCCCACAGCCCGTAGCAGCACTCTGGATTCGCAGTCTGAGGGCAGATCTTGGTTCTGTGAAAGCAGAGCGAACTTCTCCTCAGGGAAGGCAGCAGAAGGGCAAGTGGGACGTGGGCCTCCCTCCACACAGCCAGCACCGTGCAGGAGCACAGCTCGGAGTGCTGTGTGCAGGGCAGCTCCGTGCTGCCCAGAGCAGAGGGCACGTGTGGGCACTGCCATGGATCATCACAGGTAACGCTGCATGTGCAACCTGTGGCTCGTCCAAGCAATACGAGTGACCAGGAGCTGCTGTGCAATGAGCATCCCTATGTTTCATCGCTCGTTGGCAGTGCAGGCCGGGTTTATGGCCGCCATAAAGCTGAACAGAAGGTCACCTGACTGCTGGATTACTACAGATGTGCTTTATGGCTTTTTGTTTTCCATTGCGCCCCTCCAGGAACACAGTGTCACCTGAGATCTGCAAATGCGTACAGTATACTGCATTAACAGACTCCAGTAGGCTGCACTGACATACACGTACTGCCTTCATTGCACTGCTCAGTTTTACAGCAGTCAGGGATTTACCTTTCAAAGCCCACAGCGTGTTAGCAGTGCTACTTTTATAGCGTTGCTATCAGGTGATGCTGCAGCTCATTATGTGGGAGGGAGGTGTGCTCTCACCCGTTTGCTGCCCCACGCCGTCCCTGCTGGATGAGATTCTGTTGGCAGATGAGCAGCTGTGTGCCCACATCTGGGACCTGCAGGACATCGAGGTGATATCCCAAGGGGTCTTTTGGATCCCTTTAGCAGTTTCCAGTATCTTCCTCTATCCTCAGTTTTGTGTGTATATGTTTGGTGACCAAATTACTGCCTTTCCTACCCTCTCTCAACACCACTGACTGTAGCAGAGTAGCTACAGTGATGTATTGTCCTGTTCGGGATTCAACAAAAAATTGAGGAACTGATTTTAAAAGCTTAGAGAGAAATTAGAAATTAGAATTGTCATTGTGGTGCTGACCTCTTTTATTAGAGAAGGGTGCAGATCTCACGGCTCTTTTTTTTTCCTCTTACCTCCCTACCATATCCCTCTGTTCTCAAAGTAGCTGGCATTTCTTCCTGCACATCAGCAATGTTCTCAGGGAGTGATAAAACCTAGCAGCAAACTGTCTTAGGAGTGCTAGTCTGAATTTGTGCATTTTCAACTCCAGATGCAGGGCAGAACCATTTTGCCTTTCTGGTTCAAGGTTCCTAATCTCACTCTGTAACAAAGTGAGATTACCTGCAGGTTGCTTTTATCCTTTTGTGTCTCTTTCACCTACTTGCCTTTTTTTTTTCTACCTCCCAGATTAAAGCATTAAAGCTATCCAGTCCTTCAAGGAAAAATTCTAATTTCCCCAAAGAAGAGCCGTAGTTACTTGACATGCCTCATTTCTTGGGAACCATTCCTGCAGGACATCTGCAATAGTTAAACATTTTTGTTTCTAGCATAAGGATGAAAGAATTGTCCCAAGCAGCCGAGCCAACACCAAGCTGCTGACTGCAAAACATCACGGAAACGCATTCCATTTGTAACATCCTCATTCAAGTGTCTTTTGCGTAGTAAAAGCATTTTGCAACACATACGGGCCACCAGTTTATTCATGTCATTGTTTAATGAAGAAATGCCATACTTGAGCATCTAGTAAAGGACAGATTTCTTTAAATGTCACCAAATGTACTGTTTTGAAAAAGAATCACTGCATCTGCTAAGTCAAAACAAGATGACAGATCTACGAAGGCTCTTCCAAATGTAATGCCTCCTATTTTATGATGTTGATACACAACATCAGAAGTGGATATCGGTGGGATGGCAGTAGAGGTTGAACCTTTCCAGCAATATCCCATTACATTTTATTGCTGTGTGACAGATGGCAGCAGAGGGACAGCCTGACAAAACAGAGTCTGACATGGAAGTGCAGATGAAGCAAAGGTGTGTCACTGAATTCCTCCATGAAGAAAAATATGGCATCCATTGACATTAATTGATGTTTGATGAATGTTTACAGAGACCAAAGAGTGGATGTGAGCACTGTGAGGGCGTGAGCTCTGCGTTTCAGCAGTGGCAGTAGTGGTGTGGACAACAAGCCATGCTATGGACAGCCATACACAGCTGTCACACCACAAAATGAAGAGCATCTCGATCAGCCCATCCACGTGAATCAGCTAATGGTGGTGGCTATGCTGGAAAATGGCATTTTGTGGCTGAACATTTGCTCTATCAAACAGCATTACTGTGCTCTTTGTATCTGTTGTAGTTTCCATGAAAATAAATAGAAGGCATTACTTTTGGAGTGACCTGATTGTAAGATGTGGTCTATGCTCTTCCTGTTCTAATTGCAAGTCTTCTTCTGTCTTCCTCTGTTTCACTGAGATGAGCCTACTTAATATAATTTCTATGTTAATTTTTCTGTACACAAACACTCAGTTAGTACAATATGTGTGTAATTGGTTGTTGTGTTAGTTAATCATGTGGCTAAATAATCTCTCCATAAATAAAGCAGGAAGAATCATACACCATCAATCTAGGAAAACTTGAATATAAGAATTCCTACAGAAAGTCTCTGTAAAAGTCTTAATTCTCAAGAAGAGGGCACACTCCATATGCCTTGCTGCTGCTGCTGAGCTGACCCTCTTCTTTCTTGCTTTGGTCCAGGCTGATGTTTCCACAATCATCCTTGATTCTGCTGTAGAAGTATTTGCTCAGCATTACAAAACATGGAATTCATTATTTCACTGATCAATCTGTTTTACGTTCTGTCTTTGGGAAACTGAAAGAGGTGGATTCAAAAATAACAGGGAAAGAATGAGGAAGCTCCTCCAGGCAGGGACTGGCACTGATGGAGCCAGCAGAACAGGAAGAACAACAAAATAAGGACCAATAGGCCTTTCTCATTCATGCACATTATTCTGTTTGTCTTCCTTGAGGTCTCCTATACCCAGGAACTCCCCAGTCAGCCCTTGCTCCCTTCAGTTTCTTGATATAATGTTTTCTGGTGGGAATTTCCAAACTGCTCTTGAAGAATTCACCTTTGAAAAGTTCAGGCTTCCCGATGATTAACATGGTGTGAAAATCGTTTTGCAAAAGCAGTGATTTTATTTCCAGAAGAAAGGGAAAGAAAAGGTAATGAAGCCAGGAGAAAGAAGAGAGGGTGAGCGTGTGAGCACAAGCTTTGCACGAGGAGCGTGTGTGTGTCTGTGTGTGTGTGTGTGTGTGTGTCTGTGTGTCTGTGTGTCTGTGTGACAGCAGGTCCCTTGCAGCACTTCAGGCCACTCCACCTAACTGGCAGAAAGCTCTGAGCCAGACACTTGTCCTGCAAAGTCACTTACAGTACACATCAAACAACTGTGCTTCTCTTCAGCGCTGTGCCCTGTCACAGGATCTGGGTCCCTGCACGGATTTCCCCGCTCCCAGGAGCCCCTACCTGTGCTGTTTCATCCTTCCCCTCCAGGGCTTCCACCTACACATGGAAAATCCCGTCCCCTCTGGCAATGGTGCTCCTTCTCCCACCTCCTCCCACACCCACACCCAGCTGGAGCTGCTTCTCTTCAGCCACTGACTCCCATATTCTCTGGCTCTTTCCACATTGTTCGTGCAACCCCTTAAAAACCAGCTGTGTCTCTCCACCTGTAGTTCCTCCATGTGCTCCTCTCCTGTCTTTTTGCTGCATATATGGGATAAGATCATTACTTCTGCATCTCTTCCGCTGTGGTAGAAGATAATGTACAAATTTCCTCAACCTTTTGCTTGTCAGGGTTCAAAAACAGCCAGTCCATATGTCCAAGCACTCCCCAACTTCCAAAAACCCAGCTCTGGAGTGTAAGATCACGTTATTCCAAATCAGACCACCACTCTGCCTTCAGTACCTCTCCATCACTTCCACTGTCTGATACTTAACAAAGCTCCACCACACTGGACAGTAGATAAATTCAGCAGTGCCTCCAGCTGGAGGACTTACTCCTTCCCCAGACATCTGGAGCACCAGGCCCCACGCTGCTGCTGCGGTCAGCCTGCTTTGCTAAATGAGCCTGGGCTGCAGCAGCCAAAGGGCTGATTCACAACTGCATGAGCTGTCCTTCGAGGTCCTGCAAGAGGATGGCAAAGGTGACTAACAGCAGTGACATCTTTAGGCGTGCTGACCCTTGCAATGCAGTATTTCTGGGACTCTGATGTTGCTGACCCAAAGGGATATCCCATACAATTGTTCAGAAACATAGGAAATGAGAACATTGGAATGGAAAAAGTTTCTTACTTCCTCGAAACTAGTGCCTAGCTACTGCACTGAGGAGTAAGCCACAGGTTGGAAGTATCCTCAGAATGTTGAAACATCAAGATACCTTCATGATTAAATAACACTCCCTTCATTGCAAATTGTTTTCAGCCCTCAAATTATAGTCCACAGAGAGGAAGGCATCAATTGCTTTGGGTTTGCAGGTCTGCAAATGTGTATGTGTAAATCTGTGCATTGAAAAGGTGGACATGAGCCTTAGGGCTTTCACGACTCTGCAAGCTGTGCTGGGTGCAATTGCTGCCATCCTCCAGGTGTGTGTAAGCAGCACTTCTGTCTGTCCAACCTGCTAAGGCAGGGTTCTTCCTACTATTTGAAGCCCTTTAGGAACAGGCTTCCACCAATATGTCCGTGCTTTAATAAGTAGGACCCGTAAAACATTTTTCACATATTGTCCCTAAAGGTTGTGAAAAATTTGCTGTCTTCTGTACATTTACCCAAATTCTCAGAACAATGGCTTTTTTTTTTTTTTTTTTTTTTTTTTTTTTTTTGCTTGTGTGAATACTCAAGATTTTATAGAAATTATTTCATTTCTGCATTGCTGCATGCATGGTTTTGCCTTGTTGACTTTTCTCTGGTTTTGGTAAAGCTTCAGTGCTGTGAATACTTAATGGGCTCTTATGCTGTATTAGCAATGTGTCAAAAATAATTGATTGTGTAATGTACAAATCCCTAAAAAATAGTTACTGATCTGTGTTAACCTTGTTTGCAGAGAATATTCAGATTCTCATCTCAGTGAAGGTTCTCAGTTCTATTTCTTGACTACTCCTGACTACCCAGATAGATACAACTCTCTCAAGCCCTGAGAGGTTTGGATCTCTATAGGGCTGGCTTGGTATCTGTGCCAAGCACAAATTGGTGGTCTCCACAGCTCCATCAGCTGCTCTGCACAACTCCCAGTTTGAGCAGAGTTAATGTTTTACCAGTGAGATAAATCAGTCAAGAAGAGCAAAAAAATAAAAGAGGATGGGAAGGGGAAGGAAGTCGGACAGAGCAGTACAGAAGTTACAAAATCAGTCTCTTTTTGGGGACTCTCCAACAACAGGACAGAGACAAACAGCCTCTCCAGGGCAGTGAGCTCTGCTGAGGGGGCTGCCCTGTCCTACATCTGTCTGGATCCTCAGCCCTGGAGTGACAGGAGGTGAGAGAAAAGGAGCTACAACAAGAAGGGAAGCCATTCAAAGATGGAGTAGAGGAAAGGAACAGTTATAAAAGCAAAGTCGTAAAAGCAAAGTCATATTTAAAACACAAGGTAACTCAGAGCAATCTCCAGCATTGCATTTCTAACTCTGAAAGATGCAAGCAAAACAAAAGAGACTCAGAGCTAAGACAAGTCATTCTGCAACGGTTGAAGTCTCCAGTGTGTTGAACAGCTTGATTCCTATAATCTTGTGAACAATTTCCACAGCACAGAATGACTAAAATAGGATTTCTTGCTGTAGATCTAATCTAAATCATAGTGGTTTAGTAAATGCACAGCGCATGCACCATGCAACTAACTTGCAGTTGTCTTGGATGGAAAAATAGCGGAGGCTGCTTTGCTTCAGATCAAATGCGGCTTGACATGGTTTTCAAACTTCAGACAGGCTGTAAAACAAAATGTACTGGAGTAGCTTGGCAGTTAGACAGGGTATTGGTAACCAAGTTGCCTGTTGTGTTGATACCATGGGAGACAGTAAGATAGATGGGCCTTCCAAGTGCTTTCCTTTGCCCACGCCTTTCACAGCTGGTTTCTATTAAAAAAAAAAAAAAAAAAAAAAAAATTGAAAAAATGAAATAAAAATTGAGAAGGGCTTTAGTAGAACATGTAGAGCAGAAATGGCAAAGCTCGAGACTTCTCTTTGCTCTGGTTCTCAGATGAATCCTGCACAACACGGTGTCATGTACAATAGCAGATGAAGGACTGACCTTTGACTCTCTCTCCAAGTATTTAAGGAACCAAACCACAAAGTGAGTAGTGCCAAGGAAATCAGCGATGGGAGACCCCATAAAGACTCTAGAGCAGAGCTTTCAGCAGGAGCTTGCAGAAATACTCATTGCCATATGAGCCTCTACTAAAGCTTCTAGAGCTTACCTTGGATTGTGTTAGACTTCAGGGTCTGTAAAAACACCAAATTAATGTTTCTGTAGAAGACGCTGCATATTCAGGTATTAAGGAAAAGCTCCTTAAATTTATCAAGGCACCTTGAGCACTGAGGCAAGAGGTAAAAAGAGGATCAGTAACTGCAGTCTGCCGAAACACTGAAGTAGCCTCCAGAGAAGGCAGGAAAATTCAAGTGTCAAAGCAGGTTCCTACATGCATCACATCACTCAAGGCAGCAGCCTTCAACCCTGGCAAAGCACTGATGATTCTGCAAGGACTTCCTTTGCCAGGTACAATTAGGAAGAAATGTTGGAGGATCTTAAATATAAACATACATGTGTTTGGTGGCAAAGGGAAATGAAGATAGGAATCCTGCTTTTTGCTCAATGCAGCAATTGCAGACATCCATTACATTGCCTTATGCAAAGGACCCCAGACCAAGAAGTAAATGCCGACCACATGCAGCCCAAACTGCCCCAAAGATACAGTTTTCCTCCAGTCTTCTCAAAATAATTAAATGCTTTATTCTTGCTGAAAAAACAACAACAACCTCATTCTTAATGCCCCAGTGTGAAACAACACTCCACTACATGGGGATAGGACGGGTTACCTGCAAAGCAAGGCATTCTGAACGACGGCAGCCGGCTTCATGCTGCAGTGTCAGCACCAACTGGATGCTTGCTGCTCGTATTCAAAATACAAACCAGCTTGTATTGAATATAATTAATATTCATCGCTACATATTGAGATTGAATGAAGGTAGTCAGAGGCCACATTTGGCTTTGACTTCACTGCTGTGGAAGTGTTAATCCTCGCTCTCATCTTGCCTCCCACAGTCTGTTGCCAGTTCTACACCTGTATTTTTAAAAGCCCAGCTTACCAAACTCCCCTAAATGTAAACTACTGCTGATAATAGGAAGGAGTGCAATTATGTGATTCCACCTGCAAACAATTCTGCCAGTTTCAGTTCCATTTCAGGATTGCTGTTAAATTCATCCTTCCTATTTTTAAGTCTTCAAATGGAATTGCCCCAGGGAGCCTTCCAGATGTTTATCTCAGTGCTCCCAGCCCTGCTCTTTCTATTAGTCTAATTGGTATCTTCCTCCTCTCTGCAGCACAGCACAATCTTGGCATTGCTGGTGTGAGGAACTCCTCCACAGACCCCACATATAGCAGCAGTTTTCCAGCAATTAACTCTCAGTCTTTGCTCAAATACGTGTACTGCTATCTGTAGCATTCCTATTTAAATATTCCTCTGAAAATCATGGCAAAGAGGAGGAAAAACTCACATCTCATTTGTTTCTGGTGGGTTTTATGAAGCAAGAGAGAAGACACCTTTTTTATTCTGTCCTGGAGTTTTGGCTTGCTTGTGCTTTGACCTCTCTGGCTTTGCTGGCTGGCACAAAGCACAGGAAAACCAGGGGGGTGGCAGTGACAATAGGAGCTGACATCTGAACAATCAGGGGGCAAGAGTTCCTAATCAAACTTTTTCTTCTGCATCCTACTGACCTCAAATTCCTAATAATACTTAGGAGACAACTTTCTTGGGGAAAAATCCAACAGTCATATCCCTACCAAAAAACAGAGGACTTCAACTTCAGCCCTTTCCTGTAGGAACAATGAAGCTTCATAATTCTGTTATTCCTTTCACATATACACACAAAAACTGAGAAAAAAGCTTTTGCCTATTGTGCTGAGAATTTCTGACCTGAAATCAAATCTCAGGACACTGAAGGACACTGCACTGCCTCTTGGATCTGCCTGCATAGAGCTCCCCGCAGGATCAGAGCTCGCATCTGAAAGTTATAATGACAGTCATGTCCTCTAGGACCTGGTTTTATTCACTGCAAAGCAAAATCTATTTTCCCAAGTTTATCTTTAATCGTTTTTTTTTCTGTTATTAGATTCACTTGTTCTAATTTATTCCCTTTCTAGGGTCTGTTCTCTGCTGCTTACAACAAAAAAGATGAATTCAACCTATGCTAGAACATTCATTTACAGAAAAAGTGCCAACTGCAGACATCTCAGTTGCCTTGTTCTATTTAATCACTGCGAGATTTAGTGAGGTTTGCTTGTTAAACAGACTACAAAAATAATCTTCAATACTGGAATCTGATCCATCCATGCAGACTCCACTGACTTCATTGGGTTTACACGGGCTGATCAAATTGCAGGATCAGTTCCTACATTTGTTCTGAACTCTGCCAGACTGTAAATACGAGATTGAAAAGAAATCAGATCCACTTCTCAATGCATGGGTGTCCAACTTTTTGGTGTGCCTGGGCCACACTGAGTAAAGAAGAATTGTCTTGGGCCGCATGTACATAAGTTGCTCTGAAAGTAATGCCTCCTATTTATTTCCATGGAAACTACGAGTACAAAGAGCACAATAACACTATTTGATCAAACAAATTCTCAGCTACAAAATGCCGTTTTTCACCACAGTCACCACTGTTAGCTGTGCATCTTAAAAATCTGACCAGCGGAGGTGACCCTCTGTCGTTGCTGCTGAAATGCACCACCCACCCCTCACTGTGCCACATCCACTCTTTGGTCTCCATAGATGTTCAGTAAGCATCAATGAATGTCAATGGGTACCATTTTTTCTTCATGGAGGAATTCAGTGACACATCTTTCTTCATCCACACTTCCATGTCAGACACCGGTGTGTCAGAGTGCCCCTCTGCTGCCATCTGTCACACAGCAACAACAAGCAATGGGGTGTTGGTGGGAAGGTTCAACCTCTACTGCCGTCCCACCAACAGCCACCTCTGACGTCATGAACCAGCACCATAAAACAGAAGGCATTACCTTCAGAGCAGCCTTGGTAAAATATACAATATTGTTAATAGATAGGTTACAAAAAAAATTCATATTTACTATTTTTTCTTAAAACGTTGAACGAAAACATAAAACTAGTGGGATATGTGATCTTGTTTTGTGGGACTAACACATCAGGTCGGTTCAATGGCACTGCTGCCATTCCCAGTGAGCTCTCAGGGTGTTCGTCAGAGATTTTGGAGGAAATTTTACTCTTCCTGAACTTCATCCTTGACAATTGTTCACAAATGTGTGTACTGCCAAAATAATACCTGTTGAATAAGGTGTGATTGTGAACCAAAGGATATTTCTCTCTGGTAAGAAAGGTGTTGTGAAAGTGTGGTAAAGAAAGAGATGTAATGAGATTGTTGTATTGAATATCTGACTGCAGATCTATACATTCCATTTGAAAATTTGCAGGTGATGTATTTATATCAACTGAAAATGGTGTTACAGACATAAATTGATGATATTTTTGGCAATCCTGAAACCTATTCTCAAACATCTTTATCAAACCGGAAAGCACAGCTGCATGTTCTTTGTTGTACAGAGCACTGTGTGTAGCCCATGTGCCAAATGCATGCAGTTCTTTGCCATCACTTGAGTCAGCACTGCACAGCACTGCCCTCCCTGTGCCCTGGTTTCAGTCAGCACAGCATTAGTAGCAGTTTGGCTGTGGTGAGCAATGTGTGCCTGGGGCCACCAAGTGGGGCAGAGCCACCTCTGTAGCAGGGCAGAGGGCAGCCTGTGGGTTGGACATACCTGCCTTAATGTATGATGGATAATTCTAATATAACAATTTAATATAGCTGTAGCATCACCCATGCTTCTGCTGCACCAGACCTGTTTTCACAGCTTATTAAACCACCAGGGTAAAGGGAAGACCAGGGTGAGAAGAATCAGTGGCAGAAAGGAGGCAATCATTAATGCAGACTCTCGAAGGAAAAAGAGAACTTGTGGAGGTAGGGTCTTCTCAGGAAAAAGCAGTCAGGAGGAAAGGAAGTGGCGGAGGATAGATGGCACTGTAGGTCCCAGCCTTATGCCTGGGCTGTCATCTGCTGGGTGCACAAAAGCTAAACAGAATCCAAGTGGGGATTTGATGTGCAGCCAGGCAAAGGAAAGTGACTTCAGTGCAGAGAACTAGTCTGAATTTTCAAGTACTCTTGAAACTCTTGGTGACTTGAACATAGCAAGTTGCCTTTACTTAGCAGCACTAATGTGGAAGAGTTAGTCAACATGAGAAAATGTGATTTAGCAGAGGCAGTATCTGCCTGTGTCCGTGACCCTTTCCCCTAAATTGGCCAAATAAGCAGACAACCACATTTATGGATGGCACAACCAGCTCCTGTGCTCAGCAGACCCACGCTGAACCTTTGTTGTGGTCTTTTGGCTCAGGCAGCTGCTGCTTGGAGAGGTGGCACAAAGGAGCTCTGTGACAAAGCCAGGAGCTCAAGAGCAAAGTTTCTGTTCTTGGTGTCTTCAAGAGTCTCAGTCTCCTGGGTAGACAGCACAGAAACAAATTCTTTGGTATCCTTCACAGCTGAACAGACAAGTGGCCAAATACCACTGCAGGCAGTAATTGCCTTTTGATGTCGCAAGTCCAGAGACTTAAAAATTAGCAAAATTGCATAAAAGTAATCACTGCAACAGAATTCACCTGATCCTCATCTCACTGCTCTGTGCCACCCTTCCTTGGGTGCATCCAGTCCCACAGTGATGTGTGTATGGGTTTATGGGGCCACATGAGCAGCGCCTGTTGGGGCACACACAGGGTGTATCTGCCCAAGTCACCACGTAAGTGATACAGGGATGGCTACAGTAAAAGCACACAGCTTTGAGCACAGCAGGCTACATTTAATGTGAAAATGGAAACTTTACTTTTTAATAGCTATGAAATGGTATGTCTTGACTCAGTGAAAGTCATATGAAAGATATGGCTTTAGGAATCTTCTCAAACAATATACTTTAAATCATGTTGTAAAGCTTGAAACTATGGGTACATTCAGGTGTAATGGATTTCCCACCTTTTATTATTAAGGAATAATGATTTACATGTCTCCTTAAAAGCTAATGGTTGTTCAATTAAAGAGAAATCATTAAACCGAAGAGCTCTGAACTGCAAAGTTATCCGAAAAAAATACTGTAACTATGTATTTTTCCCATTTTTCTATGAAAACAGAGCTGAAGTTATGGCACAGTCTCCCTGTCTGTCAGACACTAAAAAAGTAATTAATGAAGGAGTAGATGACTGAAATATTAAATATCTGCAAACTTTGTGGAAACTACTGGCTAATTCATTAATCACAGAATAAATTCAGTTTGAAACAGCTTCCAACAGCCACTGGATCCAGCCCAGAGAAATACAGGATCCATTTGGAGCTATTTGTCACTTTACAGAAAAAAAACCATGGTAAATAGGGGTTACTGGAAGATGGAAATTGTTAGAAAATGTGGAAAATACATTCATAGGACATGAAATGCTGTCCATCCAACCAGGTGTGCACCAAGCTGTTAAACACATGCATTGGAGCAAAGAAACTGACCGCTCTTCCCATGCAGTTCTGTACCTTCAGTGTTTCCTGCCTCCTGATGATTGCCTTCCTGCCTCATGTGCTCCCCTCTCAACCTGAAGGTGCTCACAAGGGCAGCTATGCCCTGCCTCCGCTGGAAGGTCTCTCTAGAACTGCACTCACCTGGAGAGCTCAGGATTCTTGGACTCCCTAGATAAGGTTTGCTGAGATCCACCCAGGTACAGTGCAGGCCAGGCAGTGCATGGCAAAGCATCAGAAGGGGATGGACCAAGGGGATGGAGAGCTTCTGGCAACAGTGAGAATGTTCTACCACTTCTACTACTTCTACCACTGTTGTACACGATGCCTCTGGTCATGGAAGAAGCAAAACTCTGAGAGCCCAGAGGCAGCCTGGTGGGACAGCAGCCTTAGACAGCCATACTGTGCATGTTTAGGAGTTATGGCAGTGGTGTAACCAAGGGCATGGGCCCATGAATGCATGTTGAATGTCTTGGGGAAGCACGCTACTGGCACGTTTGCATTAAAATATGTTCACCCAGAAACATGGTAGAATATGCTGCACAAGTGGTAACCCCAGTTTTGCTGGTTTAGTGCACCTAAATTAAGGGTGTGTGCTGGTGTAATTGCCCTTCTGTGATTACAGGGTTATAAATTTCCTTAATTATAGACATGGGCACCTGCACTCATTACAGAGCATCAGAAGGGGGGCTAGAGGTGCAGAGCCTGGTCAGGAGAGGGCATCTGCTCTGAAGCCAGGCAGCAGCACATGGAGCCAAGCGGGACGAGAGATTAACTGAGATATGGAAGAGAAGGAGGAAAGGAGCAGAAGGGCAGAAATGCTGCTGGGCACATTCTGCCATGGCCAGAGGACAGGCTGGGCAGCACCTTCCTTTCCTACAGCTCGGGTTTCTGTGGTTCCCCCATCCACTTCAGCAATCCCAGCTGGACCACGGTCTCCCAGCCAGTGTCGGCCGCAGCCGGGACACAGGTCCTGACAGATGCTGCCTTGTGAGTGCTTCAAAAACAAACAGCCTGAGCTGGATTTATTTTTAATTTCAGGGAGGCTCAGAACAGTCAGCTTCACAAAGGGAAGCCCATTTCTTCAGTGGCATTTTAAAGATGATAGCACCTCATCATCTCTCTTTATGGTGACTAATGTGGAGGGAATGCTGGGAGGCAGCCCTGTCGACCCTGGAGAACAAGAGGAGGAACTGAGATTCGCTGGGACCTGGAGGATAGAATCCTTTGCTCAGGTGCAGCTTCACCAAATTCCTGGTTCTTTGCGTGGGCAAAGGGAGAAGGAGGGACCGGATTAGTTCACATGTCAGAGGGCTAATTTTAGACAAGATTCAATAAGTGGGCACAGGAAATGAAGAAGTGAAAAAGGAAGGACAAAAATAAAACTGATAGCAGTGGATACATGGACTGTATTCATCATGTCCCCACTTGTGATCTGTAGGTTTTTTTTCAAAATACCAATAACCCTCACTGGGTGTCACACAACTCTCCCAGGTGAGGCATTTACTATCAGTAAGCAGGAATTGTTTGCAGGAGCATGCAGGTATTGAGGATGGGGCGTGCAGCACAAAACAGAAGGTATTTGTGGATCAGCTGGATGGGTGACGGATGTCACTGCTGGAGCAGAGGCTGGGCCACATGCTGGCAGCAAGGAAACGGCCAGCAGGCTATGCAGAAGGTGGCCAGCCCTTCCCACAAAGCACAGAGCATTTGCATCCTGCACCAGAGAGAGGTGAACAGCAGGGAGTTTCACATGGAGCGGCAACAGGCCAGAAATACTTTGCAGAAGTATTTTTCATAAAGCTGGGATAAAATGTTAGCATATGTTCAGAGCTGGGCTTCACCTTCAGCTTGGCAATTGGTAAGATTTGTATTTCCTGTCCAGGAACAATTGAATTGCAGTGCTATGACCACCAGCGGGCTGCATAACATGCTTACAGTTAATTACTTCACACATGCATGCGAGACAATTATACACACCACATTTATTCTCTCTTAAGTATACGTAGCTGAATCCATTTTTGAGATTGCTTTACTCATAGCTATTCTGCATTCCATGTGGACTCTGACAGAATTCACTTACAGCGGGACTATGCAGAAAGGGCAGCGCTTGGTTGTGACGCTCCATCTTTACAGGAAGATCCCTGCCCCTCGTTTTCACTGCCCTCCCCACAGCAGAGGATTTGTGGGGCAGCCTTTTGCCTGATCTCTGCTCCTCCACAGCAGCAGGAGAAACAAATAGTTTTGGAAAACTCAGCTGCCTTAAAGCAAACTGAAACAGAGAAACTTTTGTATCTAACTAGTGTGTTTTAGCACTTATGATAACATTGGCTTGTGACTATCTTTAGGGACTTGTTCTTTGCAATAGTGAAATTGTTTTCCTCCACCAATCCTTTCCTACAGCTGTGCTGCCCGTGGCTGAAGAATCAGCAATAATCTGGCTCACTCCTCATTGTGACATACCCGTCCATCCTGTATTGGGAATCGCTTGTGTAGGACGGACGGAGGGATGAGTTCAAACCTGTGTATGATTTAGGAGGCTGGAATGGAAGTCGTTAGGAAAGAGCAGTTGTTCAGGGAGGTAATGGTAGGGAAAGACTGGCAGTGGGGAATTTGAAGTTCAGGATGTTAAGAAACCAAAGATCTCTGCATAAATCTCTGTCCGAATCCTGATCCTAGTTCCCCCCCCCCTTCACAAGAAGCTCGGGTTCAACAAATTTATTACATTTTTGGCCGGGTCAATAGCAGGAAAAGGTTTGTAAATTATTTTTCTTTGAACAGCTTTAGAGAATTGAGAGGAACAATGTGGAAAGTCAGAAAGAAGTACCTGAAAGGCAAACCATCACACTGACTTTTTAAAGGCTGATCTTCCCACTGACATCCCCAACCCCTGTTATTTTTCCTCCTTCCAGCCCAGGATTTTTACTACCTAAGGCAGGGGGATGTTATTTTCCTGTCCTGCCCACCCCGCAGACTCCTGTGCTGCTGAAACACCGCCAAGCAGAGCCCAGACAGGCCAGGCCTGTCCCCCAGACTGGGTGTGATTGGCTCGTTTTATACACTGGAAAAACAAACAAACTTCTGGACCACTGGCAGTCAGAGTAGCACTGGGTACTGGCTCTTCAGGAGGCCCAGGTTGCAAGTCCTGAGCAATTCCTCCAGGTCTTCGTCCTGCCCAGGCTTCCCACCGCCATGAATTGAGCGCCATACCGCTCAGCGCCACCCATCGCGGTGCCCCTCGCTGAGGCCTCCCTTCACGTTCTCTCGGGAGGGACTGGCCGGGTGTTATTTCTTCACCCGCACCCTTCCCTTCTCCTTCAGCACGGGCACGCAAGTCAGTCTCTGCCACAGTAGGAACTCCGTCCTCTGCATGAGGCTCCTGCAAAACAATGGTATCCAGGCAGGGCACAGCCTTGTTTACAGACTTCTGCCTCTTCCCACACAAACACCCCTCTCCCTCCCGCCCGCCTCCTTCCACGCGAGGCCCGGCTCCGGCACGGCCCGGCCGAGCCCGGCGTCTCCCCTGCGCGCGGCGGTACGGAGGTGCTCGGGCCTGGGCGCGCAGCGGCGCCGCGGAGGCCCGAACGAGAGCCGGGCGCGGTCGGGAAGGAGCTGCGGCGGCGCAGCTCCCCGTGCAGGTGTCGGACGCTGCGGGGAGGCCGCTGCCGGGCCCGGCGCTGCGGCTCCGCCCCTCGGGCCCTCCTGTGGCGGTGGCGGCGGCGGCGGCTTGCTGTTCCCGGCGCGGCCGCGGCGCCGCTCCCCCTCCCCGGCTCGCTGGGCTGCCCCTCATGCGGATGTGACATTTCACGGCGTTTACTGCAGCCGCCATTTTGAGGCACTGAGCGCTGGCGGCGGCGGAGCGGCAGCGGAGCGCCGGGCCACAGGCAGCCGGGGCGGCCCGCGGGCCGGGAGCAGCGAGCCGGGCGTCGGCCAGCGGCTGTGCCGGGGCGCTGGGGGGGCGGGAGGGCAGAGGAGGGGCCCCGCGGCGCCTCCCCGACTTCGCAGCGCCGGGGACGCCTCGCCGGGGGAGGGGGGAAGCGCCGGGCGCAGCCGCCGGGCCCTGACTCCTGATCTCCCGTCCCCCCCCCCCCCCTTCCCCTCCCTCCCCTTCCCCTCCTCCCGCTCCCCTCCCCTCCGGCCCCCGGGGCGGCCGCCGCCCCCGGCCGGTCCCTCCTCCCCACCCCCTTCCCCAGACCGGGTGCCGCCGCCGAGATTGGGCGAATAGCGAGCAAATACGTGCGCGTCTCGCTGCCTCCCCCGGCTGCCCGCTCCCTGCCCGCCGGAGCCCAGCCGCAGCCCCCCGAGGCGGGCGCCCGACCCCGGCAGCAGCCCGCGCCCCGCCGCTCCTCCGCCCCGTCCCCTCCCGACGCGGCCCCGCAGCCCCCGACGGGAAAGGCCCGGGCCGCCGCCGAGCCCGAGTCCCAGCCCGACATGAACCACCATCAGCAGCAGCAGCACCAGAAGCCCGGGGAGCAGCAGCTGAGCGAGCCCGAGGACATGGAGATGGAAGGTGAGGCCCCGCGCGGCTCCCCCCCAGGCCCTCAACTCGGCGCCGAGTTCCCCCCCGCCCCTTCGGGAGCTCCGAGATCTGGCCGAGCCGTGCGAGCGGGGGCTGCTGGGGCGAGCGGGGAAAGTTGGGGCATGGCAGCGTGCTTGGGGCCGGGGGGGCCGCGGGAATTTGAGCCGCGGGAGGGGGAGGGCGCGGGGAAAGCGCCGTACAAAAGGGGATCTGCGGCCCCGGGGCGAGGTGCGCGGCCGCCCCCGGGAGCGGGGCGGGAAGAGGGAGCTCCGTGCGCGGCTCCGCGCGCCGCCCCTGGGGCGGCCCGGTGGGCGCGGGGCTGGTGGCGGGCAGGCAAGCAGGCAGGAAAGGGCCTCGGAGTGGCCGCGAGCCCGGGAGAGGGGCTGCCGGTGGGAGGGCGACACCGCGGGAAGCGCCCGGGCTCCGCTTTCCGGTGAGGCGCGGGGCCGGGCCCGCTCCGCCGGCCCTACGGCGAGGTCCTGGGGGGGGGTGGAAGCTGGGGCCAGAGGAGCCGCGCGGCGGCCGGGCCGGGGCCGCTCATTGTACGCCCGCCGCCACGCCGCTCGCCATTTTTAATTAACCCTCCTCGGAGGGTTATTTACAGCTAGCGCCGCCGGCCGGGCCTAGCGCGGGGTCGCGGGCTGCGCGCTGCCCGTGTGTCGCGCCCGCTCCGCACCGATCCTGCACCGTCATGCAGTCGCGCGGCTCCCGCCGGCGAGGCGCTGTGTGTGCCGCCCGCCGCTCCGCTCCGGGGCTCCGCTCCGCTTTATGCCCCCGGCGTTCCCGCATCGCGCTGCGCCTCCGCCGTGAGCTCGGCTGCACGCGGCGGTGCGGGGCGGGCGCGGTGCTCGGAAGGCAGAGCGCCGGGCCGCGCCGTGAGACTTGGAGGGAGCACCGAGCTGCCGGCGTGCGCCTGTGTGTGCCTGTGGGTACGGAAAGCTCCATGTAAATGTGTCGGTGAGATGTGATGTCTGTGTCCGCCGAGGAGTCCTCGTTTGTGGCACACGGCAGCTGACACAGGGGTGCGTTCCTAGCACAGAAAGAGTTGGAATTGTGGAGGTGTTCCCGTGGAAGTTGCACACGATAACTGTGTGACTGCATTTCAGGACAGAAAGGTCATTGCCAAAAGCTCCTTTCTTTAAATGTAGAGCTGTATTATAAGGTTTACAGGTAGGACTTAGTTTCTGCTGAGCTTCTTTAGAAGAATCCCCAAATTGGCCTTTATATGCTATGTGACAAATATATGAGATGATTTAAAAGTACTTTGTTTGGGTGCGCACATGCAAGTTCACATTTTGCAGCTTATAATTTCCAGCAGCCTTTACAACCTGCTTTTTCTCAACACCCTTTATAATATTGACTATTTAATGCTTCTTTTTGTTTGTTGGCCGGGCACGCTGTGAGGTGCTGAATGCTTTCATTCAGTTCAGTGCTCTGTGCTGCTCTGGGTCGCATCCCTTCTGTGATGGGGATGAGAAGCCCGGGATGCCCCATTGGCAGTGGTAGGAGCCTCCTGCTGGCCTCTGCCTCCTCTGAAGGGGTGAGAGAAGAGTCTGTGCATCAACACCAAAAGAAACGGTATCTCAGGAATCAGTGTGAGATCTGCACACAGCTCATTCAGGGTGATGCTATGGATTTGTCTGTGAGAGCTTGCTGACAGTTCTGTGCAAAACCCAAAGGGTTTATTTAGACCTTTGGAGATTTAAAATGCATATTTTCTTGAAATGCCTTAGGTTTACCGAATTGTTGAGGTTGGATTATCGATAACTTTTAATAAAAGTAGATATCACGGGTGTGTGTGTGTATATATATATATATATTCGTTTATCCTGTAAAACGATGTTTGTTCTTTTAAAACATGGGTGTTGATGCTTTCTTGGGAGAGATGTTTTGAAGCACTGAGGTAAACATTTAACAACATGTAGTTAGTTTAATTCCAACATGTGTGCAGCAGTGTCAGATGCCATTCTTCCCTGAGTGATCACACTAGATTTAGGAGGCATGTGAAGAATGCACAGTGGAAAATCACACATCTTGGGGCTGAATTCGGTGAGGGCTTGCATGTTCTCCATACAGCCACACGAGACAAACCATGTTTAATGAGTGAAGTAGGTCTCTTGGAAGCAGTGATAAAAGCAGACAATTAAAATCCTCTGCACTGAATTGGATCTGATGTTCTGAGTGTCCGCAGCCTTGTGCTGATGTGAGTATGATCGGTGCCGGACAGGAGCACCCTGTCCTGTGGGAAGGAGACCATTGGGTCTGTGCATCCTGAGCTAAAGAAGCCTTGACAGCTGTGCTACAGTGTGTCCCTGTGAGATGCCTCTGTGTGATGCAGGCTCACCTGCTTGTGCCACTTCAGCCAGGGTAGGGTGATGTTATGAATCAGCGCTTGGTGTGTTCAGCCTTCTCATGGATGTTGTTTGGAATCGGTCTTATTCTTAGCGATGGCTGCAGTGATGCTTGGACATAGAAACTTTACAAGAACTGTAACAAGAATTGTGTCCCTTCAGCTGAAGGCAGCAGCTTCCCTAGTTGAGAACGGAGCTGGAAAATACAGCCTTTGCTGCTGGTGACTTTGTTCTCAGCCCAGCATTTGGACTGGTGCAATTAGCAATCACCATAAAGTGATCAAAATTAAAAACGATTTTTTTTTTTGTTTGGTTCTTTACTCTTTAATTTGGTTCCCCTTGCAGTCCTCTGTAGTGTTGTGTTAACGGGGTGAAAATGTGGCATTGGGGTGGGAGGGAAGGAGGAAGGCAGCAGTTACTGTTACACATGGCATCCTCGGGAATGGGGCTGGTGTGCGTTGCTGCTGTGTGGAGCTCTGGTCCAGCAGAGCTGTGCTCCTCACCTCCAGTGCCTGCATTCTGAGGAAGTTAACGGGTTGAGGAGGTAATCAGTGAATGATTGCGTGGAGATTCTGCAGTTTGTTTGTTTGTTTATATACTAAGTTTAGTGGGGAAAAAAATAAGTAATAGTTTTTCTGTGCTGTAAGTGGGGTCTGTAAGTTGCTTTATCATGCAAAGAATTACAGCTGTTTAGTTGCTAGTGAGTTGCTCTGTGGTGTGTAATTGAATCCAAATCCCCGTACATTATATATGCTTCCTCTGTAACTTCTTTGCACAAATGTGTCTAGTTGAGCTTCAAAGAGCTCAGCTTAATACACATCTACAGTTACGTCTTTCATAAAGTTCTTTCAGTGCCTCCATGGAAAGTCTCATTTGCAGCTTAATAACTGGAGGTTTCCCCATTTATAGTTGGAGTTTGCCTCTTTGTAGTTTCAGCTCCTGCCTGCAGTTACAGACGTGTGTTTCGCATTAGGGAATGTTCCTTTCATTGTGGAGAGCGCAGGAGTGCCGCAGCCGGCGCGTGGTGCTGGCACTGGGGCTCCCTATCAGCCCTGATGCTCTGGCACTGCTGGCATCCAGCTTTCCCAGTTGGGGCAGGAGGATGGGGGTTTGGTTTCCAGGTGAGGCGATGCAGCTGCTCAGAAAGAACTTGATGTGTGTGGGAGGAAAGTTGAAAATGGTGCTTTCTTGCAGTGTCCCTGCAATAGCAGGTGTGTGCTGCTTGCTGTTCACTACTGATAGTAGTTACTGGATTGTGTCCCACTCTACCACGTTGGTCTCAAATATGTAACGTACTTTTTTGCCTGTATTCTGAATGTTTGCTTGCTTCTAATATTTTGTCCTCGCTGGCATTCGCATTGCTGTCGGTGTGATGCCATTTGTGCACATGGGGTGCTACGCACTCCTGTGTGCCTGTGCCCTTCCTTGAGCAGCTTCTGCCTTCCGGGTGAGTAGGAGGCTGTGCATCCATGGCAGGAACGTGGCTATCTGCTCATCTGTCCTCCCTGCCCCTTCCCAACCCTGACGCTTTCTGTGATGGGTGCTGCTTACAGGAGAGGTGATGAAGGCAGTGGTGCTGCAGGCAGTGATCAGGATTCAGCTAGTTCTGAGGTGACAGGTAGAACAGAGGACCAAGCCCGCTCTGCTGCTGATGGTGTGCGGGGCACTGGAAGCAGCGACCTGGGAGCTGTTAGCATTGTATCCCTCCCACGGTGCTGCTCCGTGCCTACTGGGGTACTGGGGTACTGGCACCTTGGGAAGGTGGAATTGACTCAATGTTCTGTTATGTGTTCTTCATGAACTAAGTGCCTAACAGCCTGTTGGGTTGGTAAGTGTTCTGTGAATGAGAGGTGTACCAACTCAAATAGTGGCAGATGTGTGTTCAATTTGAAGGGAAGCAGGCAGTGCGCCATGCCCTATTGCAGACCAGCTGCATATCTGTATGTATCTGTCTTCTCTCCTTTCCACTTTTGCTGGCTGGACTCAGAACAAAGGTGACATTGCTGCCCTTCCCACCAGGTTGCTCCGCTTGTAATGGAGCGAGCCGTGTGTGTGTATGTCGTGCAACCCTGAATTTAAGATGCAGCCAGAGGTGGGGTTTAATGCAGTAGAGCAGTTCCCAGCTGCAGAGTAACTTATCACAAAGTATCTGCAGGGTGCATCCAGCCTGCAGCAGCCGAACCAGTTCAGCCAGTACATCACATGTGACATCACTCAATATTTGGGGTAAGGGTGAAAATGAGCTTGTTCAGAGCTCGTGAAGCACCCGCTTTTTTCAGTGTCCATGCATTTACAAGTGTGCATTGTGTGCTTCTGTTGCACTGTGAGGGGTCTCGGGTTAGTTCTGATTCAGTTTTGTATGCTGGGGCTGATGGTGAAGGAGGAAACCACTGGCTTGTTTGCAATAGAACGTAGCAGTAATCCACAGCAAATGTGTTTGGTTTTACTTCTGAACACAAACGTGTATCTGTAGATACAGAAAATGTGATATAGGCTAGTTTGGTGTAACCAGCAGGTTAACATTTACTACAAAATACCTTGGTGGGTGGACTGGGGGCTGGGAGCACGTGGTGTTACTTAGTTATTGAATGTGTAGGTAGTTCAAAAACACCTTCCTTAGTTGGCCATTTAAGATATTAGTGCATTTTGCACAGATTATTTAAGTGCAGAAGTGCGTGGATCAGTGGCACCAGCATTAGCTTCATGGATCTGCATATTGTTGCAGGTTTAAACTTAACACATTTTAATATTTCTGCTAAGTCCTTTTTTCCACCTTTGCTCGCTGGCTGTACAAAACGGGCTCTGTGGGGTTAGAGACACTGAGAGCAGAGTGGATTTGGAATGACTTTGCGGCAAGATGAAGAATGGTCAGCTTGAAAATAACGTCCTTCTGGTTTGTGTCTGCCTGCTTTCTCTGGGAGGTTTTGTCAAGTGGAGACAGTTCTGCTGGAAGCGGTGGATGGGTTTCAAAGCAGTTCAGCTGTGCTGAATACTTGCAGTTTGGAGCAGACATTTCCCGTCTTTCACCACGTTTTAGTGTAGTGCTGAGTGGTCTACAGTGTACTTCTTTCAGAATTCAGAAATGTACTTGAGGACTGGCTCATGTTGGACTTGATATGCACCAGGAATAACAGCATGTTAGCCAGTGCAAGGCAATGTGAGCGATGAGATGAGATGTACTGTGAGAGCAAAGCTCCAAGCAGGGTTTCAGCAGTACTGTAGCAGTTTGCAGCCCAGAGGCATGGTGAGATTTGTTTATTTAACACCCACAGCTCTTTGATATGGAACGTCACAGAGATGCTGGAAAACAGAACTTGGAGACTTTGTATTTGGGATGTTAGGGGGTTGAATGCAGTCATGTAAATATAGAAGGGTTTCTCCAAAAGTAGTGCCTCCTATTTTATCATATTGGCCCGCAATATCAGGAATGGATGTTGGTGGGATGTCAGTAGAAGTTGAACCTTCTCACCAATATGACGCTACGTTTGGTTGCGTGTGACAGGTGGCAGCAGCGGGACAGTCTGACAGAACAGAGTCTGACGTGGAAGTGAGTGTGAAGCAAAGGGGTGTCATTGAATTCCTTCATGTGGAAAAAAATGGCACCTGTGGCATTCATTGATGGAGACCCAGCAGTGGATGTGAGCACAGTGAAGCTATGGTGATGCGTTTCAGCAGTGGTAATGGTGACATGAAAGACCATTGTGATGGTGACATTCTGGATAGCTACGCAGATTTTATTGCTGGTAAAAATGCACAGCTAATGGTGGTGATTCTGTTGAAAAATAGTGTTTTTTAGCTGAGAATGTGCTCTATCAAAGCATTATTGTGCTCTTTGTATTGGTTGTCATTTCCATGGAAATAAATAGGAGGCATTACTTTTGGAGCAACTTGCATAGAAGTCTGAAAAGTCTTAAAGCCATTTTTCCTGATTTCCCTTTTCTTCGTGTAAGTGTGAAGGGCTGTGTAGGAGTAACATTGATAACAGTGTTTACCGCAGCTCCAAGTCTCCTCCAGTGATTTCACAAGGTGTGGCTGAAAGGGGGTTCTGCATAAATACGGCATCTCCAGCTGTGTAATGATGTGGGGCAGACTTTGGTTCAGAGCTGTAGCTGTGGTGTTGCACTGATGTAACGATTGGATGGATTTCTTTGGAGCTCTGTTCTGAAGTAATTGTGTGTTTCCACAACAGAGGTTTTTACTTGTATTATTTTTCAGGGGTTTATTTTTTGTCATTGCTGATGTTCAGCAGAACACTGATGGAGTTTGGCTACGAACAGGTGGGTGCAGAGGTCTGCTGCAACTCAGTGACAGATTTAAATTCCAAATCTATCGTACTGAGTTAATGTTCTTTGCGCTATCAAATTTATTTATTAAGAAGGCCGGGAGCGCTGTGAAGGCTCTGGTGTGCAGGCAGTGGGATCAGAAAGGCTGCACAGATACCAACCTGCCTCAGGACCCAGCACTTCCTGCATGGCTGTTGTCCCCAAAGCCATGACAGAGACCATTCCCTGTCAGATTCCCAGTAGGGGATTCCCTGGCCCTGTAACTGGGTGATACCTGTCTTAAACTGCACTCACTTAGAACTTGACAGTATTTCAGCAGTAACATAGTGCATTTTCTGTAGTCTCCAGTTGCTAGAAGAGAATGAAGAGGTTCCTGCTTGGAGAATGACCGGTTGCCTTTTTTTCCCCTTGCCTTGAAATGCACTTTTTTTTGGGCAGCCAGGGCTCAGCTGTACTGAGATAAGGCAGTTTGGGCATCATCTTCTATTTATTTGTTTGCTTTGTTCAAGAAAGGAGACTTTCAGCTCTATCTGCTTAAGCATGGGCAGAATGAATGCGGTTTCACTGTTCATTGAGTCAGGCTGTAACTGGATTTCCTTCCTCATTGGAGCTAAAGAACTGACTGCTTCTAGAGAACATTTCAGCTGGTTATATGCATCTGCGTAGTGACACTGAGGGTCGAACCTGGCTTCTGGAGGAGCATAGGTACTGTTGTCAATTTAACACATAAGTAAGTCTGTTGTGTCTGCAAATAGTGTGAGTTAAGCTCTGGGTCACAAACCTCATGCAGACCTTCCCTGGCAGCAGCAGTGTCAGTAGTGTGGCTGTGGTATTTCACGTTTCTTCTTTCTTTTCCCTCTGCTCATTCTTCCTGTGTGGCTTTCATCTCTGCTGGTTCAGGTGCTACTTGGCCTTCAGTAAAACAACCCCTGTGCCAATAAAACAACCTGCTCAAAAACTGGCACTGTGCTTTGTGAGGTAGCGGCCACACACATAAGTTCTGTGTCCTTTTTTCCTTAATGTGTACTTACTGCTGAGGAACTAAGAAGCAGTTAAATTGAACTGAAAAGTTCCAGAAATGGAAGCTTAACTTTTGTTTTAAGCTTTGTATTTTAGCATCGTTACCAGAGCATTCGATAACAACTGCTTGTTGCTTTAATTGTGATCCTTTGGTTTATTTTATTCTTCTCAGCTAGTGAGTCTTGTTTCTTAATCAGTTTTGTTCATCAGGCTTATGCTTTGGCTTGCGACTTATCCTAGAGTGCATCTTCCAAAGTAGGAAAAGGTTGGTGTGGAAGGGATGGGTAGGATCTGCTGGGGAGGACAGAATCTGTCTGGAAAGGATTATTGGGGTTTTCCTCTTGAGGACAGAAAGCTCTGCAGTTCTCTCTCTGTAATTTGTCACAGCAGGTCTCTGCAGCGGAAGCCAACTCCTCATCTTGATTTTAGCACTGATTAACTGAAGAATGTTGAGAAAGTTATGCAAAATGGGGTCTCGTTTCACCTGCTGCTGTTCATAAGTAGCTCCTGTTCAGCAGTTCTCTTTGCTGTGCCCCTTGTTTTGCTGGAAGGCAGCCTTTGAGAGGTGCTAACATTAATGCCGTGTCCTGAGCGCTTTGCCTCGGCCCATTTACCTGCTGGTCTTCTTAGGGGATCACCTGTGCAGTGGAGGCATTTGGATTAATCCTATTGCAAACTGCTGATGGTATCGAACCAACACTAAGATTCTTTGTGGCACTTTGAATAACAAAACTGATGTCAAATCCTGGTACTGTTAAATCCTAAATGTCGGATTTTGAGCTGGGCACTGCATGATGGCTATCTCTATGCTACCGGGAGCCAGCTTTTGTGCGTAGTTCACTCTGAAGCTGCTGCAGAGAACAGCTATCTGCTGGAGCTGGCTTTCGCCCTGCACCTCCCCTTTTTCTCCTCATTGCACTCACAGCTGTTGTGGGAGTAAATAACGTGAAAGGAGATTCTGATTTCCTGATTTTGGGGTTAATTTTAGCCTAGAGGTGTTCACTGATGTTGGCTGGTCTCACAGATGGCTGGGCAGGAGGCAGTGTAACTTTTAAGCTGTTCAGAACTTCCTTAACTTTTTTTTTTTTTAAAACTTTTTAAAGTACCTGAGTTTGACAGCGGGCCCTTTCTGCCCCAAGGAGGATGATAGGAGGCTGTAGCAGGGTTGCAAGCATAAGCATCAAACTGCTGCTTATAGCTCTTGGTGCTGACACCTGCTTTTACCATTACAGAAACAGAATATTGTTCAGATGCAAACCACTTTGGGGATGAAGTTGTTCCCATTGCAGATCTACTTCTGAGTGTCTTCACTTCTGTCATTACTTTAAACGAGGGCATTCCTTGTAGCTAAAAATACTCTTGATTTTCCAACTCTGAGGCATCTTTGTTGTTCTCACCTGTATTAAGTGGGTTACTATTTTCAGGTTAGAGTAAATGTAAGATCTCCAACAATCGTAATGTAACCACTGAAGGGGGAAGGGAAGTTCCTGTCCGAGCCACTTTTCATCTCATACTTTCAGTACAGTGGCTAAAATCATCTCAAGGCTGCATTCACGTGCTCAGATGTGGAGCTGGTGCTTCCTGCAGCCTTCCCCATGTCCTGCACCAGTCTCAGAGATGCACTGGGTCTGGTGTGTTTGCAGTAGGATGCTTAGGAGCTGTTGGAGGTAAACTTTTTCAGATAGATTGGAGGAGAAGATTGATTTTAGTCAAATTTAACTTATGGTGCATCTTTTGCTATTAACACCCAGTTCACAGGTTAGACTTCAGTATTAAACTAATTTTACATTGTTGACAGGGCCTAGTTAGTGTATCCTGAGCAAAACATTGGCCGAGATTTACTAGGCTAGTGTTGATTTTTGATCTCTTGTTTCAGTACACCTTGAAATGCATGTTAACCACCTCAGGTCCATGGTTAATTAAGTCAAAGGATGGGTATACAGTAAAAGCACTTGACATTTTGTCAGGATACAGTTCTGTTAATAGAGATGTGAGTGTTTTCTGAAGTAGGAAATTTTTGATGTTGGGCTACTTAACCTCTGAGTGTGGCAAACCTTCTTGGTGGCAGTGCTTCGCCTTTGGTTGCCATATCACACTCAGGAATTTGGTCTGGTTGCCTGGGGCTCCAGAAGGGATGCCCTGCTTGCTCCTTGGCCTCGTGCAGTGTCTGCAGCTGAGCCGTCCGCTTCCCCAGGCGCTGCCTGGAAGCTGGGGAAGGAGCTGCTCAGGGCTGGCACAAACTTGCTGTATGCCCCTGTGTTTCCTGGGGGAGTGTGCGTTGGGAAAACAGCTCTGGAAATGGGTCACTACTTCCCATGGAATGACTCTGGCCTACATGCTGGTTGCAGTCAGAGGAGTGCCTGCAGCCTGGAACCACACCTGGCTGTTGTACGGGTTGGTTCTGACTGCAGCCATGTCTTGGTGCTCTTCAGATGCACATACGGGTTGGAGGGGTGTCTGCTGCCATCCCTGCTGGTGCTGCGATAGTGATAGTGGGGCCGCCTGCCTGGTGAGGAGGGGCACCGCTGCTCTGACAGATAACATGCAGCTTCCACTGTTGTGTGCTGGCTTTCTATTCAAAATACAGCTGTATGTTTGATCGTATTGACTAGGGCATGAATTTTCTGGGAGTTGAAATGCTTGCCTCACCCTGCCATGGTTGTCTACCGCTGACATTCGCTCACTGAGGTCTGTGAGTGCTGGTGGTGCTGTGGGCCGCCTTGCTCTGTGCAGGAGCTGTGCCTGTGCCTGTCCTGCTCACAGCAGCAGAAGTGCTTCGAGATGGTATTGCAGATCAATACCTGGATGTACCTGAAGACGGCCAAACCAGGCCATTTAACTGTCTGGTGAGACTGAAGAGAAAATACAAACTGCTGTAGAAGTGCTGCTTGTGGTGTGAAATGCTGCCTTCTTCCTTTAGAGCTCTGGCAGTTCTTTCAGATGCATTTTTTTCAAGCTGTGATCAAGTAAGAGGATTGGAGTTAAGTTACTAAAGCTAAATGGGTGTGTGTGTTGCTTTTGCAAAGTGTTGACAAAGCAGCTGTGTGGCTAGCAATGCACATGGCTGCCTGGCACAGCTCATTGCATGCATGCCATGGTTTCTGCTGGTTCTCCTTTCAGTTCTAAAGCTTGAAAGCACAACCTAGTCCTGAAAACACTTAATGACTTTAGACAAAAAGCACATTGTTCCTATGATTCTCTCCCTTCCTCAACCCCATTTTCACCTTAAAGTAAATACCAAAGAGATCATGAAGCTGCATCAGCAGGCTCTGATGCTGGGCATCTGTATGGCTGGCACTTGGGCTGCTGCACATGGGTCTCTGAGATCCATCCAACCGAGTGCAGCAGGTATGAATTGAATGCAGTGACCATTTATTTCATCCTGAGTAAGCGTTCATGTGAAATGAACCAATGCAGTGATAATGTTATTAACAAAGACAGTCCTGTTGTCCCTGGTTTCACTCCTCACTTGCAGAACCGAAGCCGCATCTTGTCTGAGCCAGTCTTTCAATTATTAGTGTATTTGTTAAAATCAAAATCAATAACATAAATCCGGTGAAAACTTTGCCTGACAGTGATGCTTGAATTGACATTTCTCAAAATGTTTCATATGAGCACATTAAAAAAATTTAATAGGCAAAGAACATATAAAGCTATCCTTAGAACAGTAGTTGCATCATGCAATTAATACAGTGCACGCAATGCTATCTTGTAACAGGAGTTTGTCACTTAATACAGGTTCATAACATTGGATGTGAAGGGGACCCAGAATTTTGCTGGAGTGCTTTGGACACTGCTGTCATGAGTTCACCTGTATGCGCATGGATGGGCAGGAAGGTAGGCTGTTAGCAGGCAATAACTTCTCCTGTCCTGCCTGAGCTGGAGCTCCACGTACAAAGTGGCTGTTCCCTGTGTGGCTGCAGCACTAGGGGAGCTGGGCACTGCCGTGTCTGAGAAGGAAGACTGTGCTGGTTGCAAGTGTGCTTGGACTCAGGAATGCTGAACTGCAAGAGTGCTTATTTCCCAGCACTTGAAACAGTACAAATGTATTTTTGCTTGTGAAGCAGATGAGAAGCTTGCTTCTAGTAACATTTGCAGAAGAGAAGACAATTCAAATAAAAACATCAATGAAGATTTGACTGTCAACACTGCATCTGTTAGGTAGGGGTAATGGCAGAAGAAATAATAAAATCTAAAAACAAAGTGCCTATAAGCTATGTTGAAAGGGTACCCTTTGTGTTCTGGAGTCAGTATTCTGTCAGCACTCTGAAGCAGAAATTTGGATGAGGCAGTGTCTGCAGTGATTTGTATAATGAGGGAACACTGCTTCTGTTTTGGAACGTGCAGGCCAGTAGCAGTGGGCTCAGTACTTCAGTGTGTAGCACGGTCCTTGTGATGGATGGCAAACCTGTGCTGCACAGCGGTGTATGGGCTGAGTCCCAGGGCCTCACCTTGAGTGGGCAGTACGGGGAGATCCCAGGGCCTGATGGGCAGTTTCGTATCTCCCAGAGATGCCATCGCCCCATCTGTGGCTGTTTGGATGTTGGATCAGTCTCCTGTTCACCAGGACTTCCCAAGACAAAGTGTGGAGGACTTCTCCCTCATCCTTTGAGTGCTTCCTTGTTCTTGTGGGGTGTCTTTGATCTACGGGATGCTGAAGCTGCGTCGGGAGCTGACATCCACAGGAGCATTAAAATACCCCGGCTTGGCCATGTGAACTAGAGCAAATTAAACCACATGTGCATATTTATTTCTGTAACTTTTTTATAGTCGAAGGATGCAATAGGAAAAGAAGCAACTGTATCTGCTACATAAAAGTACAGACACTGTATTGTGTGTGACGGGGTTTGAGAACAAGCTGTAACAGGTGAAGAAAGACTCTCCTGTTACATGGGCACAGATAAATTTCCTTTTGTGTAGCTTACCTGTTATAAGTATGCCAGTGTTGTGTTACCACCCTGGTAAACACAATGTATTGCCACTGGCAAAAACCTGGTGCTGCATATAGGTGAAATAACAGAATGCTGCATCAGAGGCTTGGGCTGGTGCTTCTGCAGGTCTGTGTGCTTTGTCCGTGTGCAGCTTCAGCAAAAGCAAACAAACACTGTACTCTTTTCAGCCTCAAGTCTATCTTGGCTTAGTTTTTGTTGTCTTTTATATCTCATTCTGTATTACGAAAGCATGACACATCTTTTCCTTTCAGAAATGCAGGAGTATTCTGGTGCGAATAAAAGTTGCAGCTAAATGATTGCTGTTTCTGCAATCTCTCTCTGATCATTCTTAAATCAGTATCTCACTCTGACTTTGGCTGATAATGCCTGGAGCTCATTTCAAGTTGGGGTCAGATCTGGATGTAATGACATCTAAACTGGAGCTCTGCTTCTATTCTGTTGGTTCACAGCGTATAAAGAAGTAATACAGAAACTGACTTGTAGGTGAGAAACTTTTAAAAGATTCGAAGTTGCAGATTTTGTTATATGTACAATTATTTCTTAAGCAAGATTTCTTAATTTGAGTCTTGTTTGCTTCTGAATGGAGAAATAAATTGTAAGATTAAGTGGATAACACTGCACGAAAAGGTCTGGAGGTTAGGAAGCGCCAGGAATTCTGTATTGGACAGTCTGTGGGAGAGCTCTCCTTGCATTTATTTCTGTCGTCTCTCTGATCTGCCTTGCTCTGTCCCGTGTGCACCCCTCCTCTGAGGACAACCTCAGCTTTCAAGTCACGGAAAGTAGTCTGGGAGAAGGGGAGGAAATGAGCTGAGGAGCCAGCAGTGGGGAGGACTGGGGGAAAAATCTACTTTTGCATCCGGCAGGGGTACACTTAAATTACTGACAGCATTTGTGGGATAAAAGGTATAGCTGGAAATGTAAATGGCCTAGATACATCAAAAGCAGAATGTGACTGGGGAGGGTTTGTTGCAGCTGTGTGTGTAGTCACCTAGTTGTAACTCTGATGATGGCCCAGGCCACAAATGATGCATTATTTGGGAGAAAAATAAAGGGTGGGGAGAAGGCTTCTGGGACTCGTGGCTTTCCTGAAACAAAGGAAGAATCATTCATCAGTGGAATAAGGAATTTGAGATGCTGCTTAATTCGGTGGTGATGTTTATACCAGCTCCTCGCCAGAGGCAAAGCAGGAAGACGGTAATTAATTTTGGAAGTCCTCAGAATTTGCTTCAGATGAGTGGTGCAAGCAATGGAGCAAAAATAGCAGTAGTTAGGAAGATTTGCCAGAGAGAATAGAGTATTGAGATTGGGAATGTATTTGTGGAATTAGGGTGTTTTGCAGAGCATAAGAAAGATTTAATTCAGTGGCTGACATGCAGTAGTCAGCTGCTCTAAAACACATTTTCGAGTCTGGGTTGTTGCCTTTGTGCTCTGAGAATGAAGCCCAGAATGCTGTTGAAATACAGGCTGAGGATTTGGCCTATCAAACAATAAATAAAATGAAATATGCAGTAAGAAAGCAAATACACAACAAAGGTGTAAGCAGTGAAGTACAACTTCTATTCAGAATGTGTTTTTGCTCAGAAGTGTGCCAGTTCTGATCACTGCCGCATGTGAGGCTACAAGCTTTTCAAGGGAAGAGCTAACGTTTGTAACCAACCTGTTTTCCTCCTGTCAGACAAAGCTGTGCTAAAGCTTGATGATGTGAAGAGCTAAATGCTGCCCTTGTGGTGAGAGCGCCTTGCTTGGGGTGCTGTGACTGCTGGAGTGGAGCGAGCAGTGGGAGGGGGGGGGTGGCTTGTAGGGAGGGACATAAAGTGCTGCTGTGGGGATACCAAATGCTCCTGCCCATGGGGAGGGCTGGAGAGAGAGAGAGGGAGTGTTATGGGGAAACAGTTACTTGGGACAGTGGCACATCAGGGCATTAAGGGAGCGTTGTTGTTTTTTAACAGAGCATTAAGATACGCATGAGCTGTGGCATATAAAATAAAACCCATCTGAATCACCTCTCCATCCTTCATCCACGTGGTTGCAAAATGAGACTGAAATTGAATTATGTCGGTGGGAGGCCCCAGTTTGTGAATGTCTCTCTTAAATTCCTGTTTCTAAAACAGTTGTTTGCATGATTTGCATAAGCTGTGTATTTTTGAGGCTTGCAGCTGCAGATGGTGCTGCACGATGCATTTGGTTTGGGAAGCTCTGTCTGTGATAAAGAATTGTTTTGAGAATGGTTGCTGCCTTACGGGTGTTGCAGTGGTTGGCAGTAGGTATTTTTTATTCTTATTTCTTTTCCAAGCAGCTTAATTTTTAGATTTAGATGTTCTGTGCTAATGCAGATGTGGAACAATCCTCAGTAGTTTTTCTGCCTCATTGATTTGGGCGCACTTAAACTGGCTTTGGGAAGAGAGTGCCTCAGAACGTTGTGCCTGTTATGTATGTATATCATTTTCTTCAAAATAGAAGGCATACTTCTTTTCTGACTGTTTGCTTAGCTGCTGTGAGGCCTTGGGTCCTGTGGCCGCCTTCTTGGCACCAGGACAATGGGGTGGATGTGTTACAGTCGAGTAGTTAAACGGGAAAAACCTTCTGGTCACTTCTTAAGATTTCTTTTGTTTTCATTCAAAAGGAAAAGAACCAACTGACTTGAAATTGCTGACCAAAAAAGTGATAAAATTGTCAGTGGAGTGTTTAATGGAGAATTATTAAATTCCTGTTCTGCATGCTTTTAAGAATTCCTTTGTAAGTAGTGGAAGCTGATACCCAGGATATGTTCTGTATAAAAAACCTTTTCAGCTGAAGCTTGTTTGTTTGTTAGAAGAAGGACATTCTTCGTGTAGGCAGGATTAAATAATCAACACAGCTCAGTCCTAATTTTGGTACCTGCTAACATTTGGGTGCTTCCCATATAGTAAGTTGCACTTTCCGAGCAGTTGAGAGAGGAGGATCTGCAGAACGCTCACAGCAACAGTCTGCTCTTTCTTGAGCCCAAGGAATTAATTGCCCACGTTAGAACTGCAATGGAAAAAGTGGGTTACTGTCAGGAGGGAAAGGGAAAATCAAGTTTAAACCTTAAGTGCGAGTTCATGCTGGGGAAAGCCCCAGCTGCTCCGGGATGTGATGGTGATCCTTGGTCAGTCCTCTGCTAAGGCCTTTTGACTGTTTTTGGTGGTGTTTGTAGTATGGAGCATGCAGAGGCAGATGGTTGGGGCTCAGAATTAATGTTGCCGGAGTTTAGTGGCTGTTGGGAACATCCAGATCCCGACACTTGTCCTCCTGCACAGTCATTGGATCATGAATGTTGTTGTAGGACATGGAACAGTGCAAGAAACAGGCTGGAAAATGTAACATTAAATAATAGCCTGAAAAACTGCAGGGAGCCATGCCTTTCAGGAACTTGGAAACTGGTGCGAAAGAGAATCTGAAATCTGCACCTTGGAACAAAGCAGCACTTCCTTGTCCAGCTTGTTGGAAGGCATCCCTTATGAGAGAGGAATGGTTCTTGGTTTGCTCTCTGTGGGTGTTAGTTTAAGACAAGTTATTGTTTTATTACATTGAACGTGAATGGTGACATTAACCTGAAGTGTAGACTTCTGATAATAGGAGCTACTTAAAATTGTAGTTTACCATGATGTTTGCTTGCCACATACACAATATTGCCTCCCCACATCCCAACAGCTCCTCGTGCAGTCGTTTTCCATTCTTTTCTTTGTTTCTGGAAGTGAATGGGAATGTTACGTGCTTTATAGAAGTTCACCATGCAGCCACATCAGATTTCTGTGCTCCCGCTGTGTATATCCATCCATTTTTACTCACATTGCAATGAATAAAGAAGTGAGAAAATAGGACCAGTGCTAGCAAATCTGTAATGTAATGATAGAGAAAGGCCATAAAAAGTACTGCCAAAAGTAGAAATGCTGATGCTGTTGGATCTTAGGTGTGAGGTCTCCTATGTGCAAATGCCACATTTTTCTCTAACTCAGACAGATCTGTTGTTGTTGTTGTTTTTTAACAGACTCCTCAGTAGTGAAGTACTGTTAGGCCCACTTAGAGTGAGGCTAAAAGTGAAATTCCCTCCCAGTACAACCAGTGTTGTTGCAGTGCGAAATCTGTGTTATTTATCAGCTGATGTTCTGTGCTGGAAATTGATCTTTGCATTTAAGCTCTACCATGGGCAGGTGAAGTGTGTTTCCAGTTTTAGGAAATGTTATTGATATTAGAACAAAAGAAGATTTATCCTGCCCTGCTACCTGTCCTGCTGCCTGCAGTGTAGCACAGCTCAGCAGATTTCAGGGCTGAGTTGAGGTGTGAGCAGTGCAATTAGTGTTTGCTGCATGCATGCATTCTCAAACAGAATTGCAGTATCTTGCTAATATTTTGATTTTGTTATGAAAGTAACCATACAGAATCATTCTGCCTTCAGAGCTAGGTTAACAAAGGGTAATACAGCATTTTTTTTATTGTTTCAAACACAAAACTTCTTTGTCAGTTGTAGTGTTTACTTTGATGAATGCTCTACAGCTTTCTGAAACACAGTAGTGTGCTGAGTCAAAATGAAACAGAGTTGAGTTCTGAAGAGTTATGAAGGTTCCCAACTACTCCCAGTGAAGCTGAGTCAAGTAATAAAGCTGCATGCTTCTCTTGAAGGAGAGCTGCATCAGGAGTGCAGTCACTAGTGCCATAGCACACTTAGGCTCCTATCCAACAAGGCTCGTTCTGTTACTGTTTGTCTCCTTTTAAAACACAACATGGCCAGAGCACTACGGTTGTGTCACGTTCAGTGCTGGTTGGCTCCTGGCTCCATTTAACACCATATCACTTTCTGTTTCAGAGGTTTGTTTTCTCTCAGTTCTTCTTTAGCCTTTGCTGTGATGCTTGCTGAAGAGTTCTGCGTTTATTGTTGCAAGAGACATGTTGATTACTCAGTTAAAGCAGTAAAACATAGAGGGGTGTGACGTTGTTTAGGGTGTGTTTGGTAGGCTGGGACCAAGAGCCTTGTCTGCAGTGCAGATGTAATCGTGCTACCATCTCTGGAATGTGCAGAGACAAGACATAACGAGTTTGGATGGTTGCTTCTCCGGCCTTGCTCCTCTAGGTGCAGTGAAGAGGAGGGTAGCACAAGTCCAGTAGTTGTTGTTATAATGGCTCATGACACTTCTGATGCTTCAGCCTTTCCCTTATCGTGGAAGAAAATGATTTGTCTTGTCAACTGTTCTGTTTACTGCTTTGACTATTACATGGGAACCAGATGCAGTTGTCTTTCCTTTTTCTTCTGGGTCTGATAGTTTTCTGGAAGTGTAACCTCAGCCAGCAAAGCCCATCAGACTGGGAAAAAAACTGGGAAGGCTCCCAGCAGTCTTTCCCTTGCCCTGCTGGCTGCAGAGGAAATTGTGGCAATGCAGAATGGGTAAACATGGGATAGTGAGTTGGGGGTTGGCATCTTTCAGAGAAATCATAGCACTGTGTTGAAGAAAAATGCGGGCTGGTAGTGTTGTCTGCCCCAAGTTATTAAACACTTCAGGTGTATGAAAAGAATCTTAAAATGAGAAAGCAGTCTATAGAAACTGCTTCTGCAAGAGTATGAAGTTGTAAATATGTGGGATAATTATAGGTGTGTTGTCAGTGTCCAAATTGATCTCTGGTTCAGGCAGTCTTTCATTTAACACTGCATTATTCATGAAGCTCCAAGTTAAGATGCTGAGAGCTGGCAGTAATTTAGTCACTGCTTGTTTTAGTAAACTTGGTGTGGAGGGTGACTTCTTAAATGGCAGCCTTTGGTTCACTGAATAATTGTGCTGATAATACCTTAAGTGATTTATACACCTCTGTAAGAAATTAGTCACATTTTTAAGGCTTAAGATGTTTAGTAAATGCCATCAACTTGCTCATCTCTTTAAAGGCAGGCAGATGAATGAGGTGCTGTGGCAGACTGTTGAATTCAGAGAATAGCTTCAGGGTCGGCTGTTTGTTCTCAGCTATCTTTCCGCTCACAAAGTTACATTGTACCTCCCTTTCATCTTGAAGTAAAGATAGCTTTCTTTGTAGGATGATGTTTCAGATGCTGTTTGCCTTGGCATGTACCTCTCATGGATGAAGTTTGGTGTTCAGGAGCTGCTTAGGGGGGTAACCTTGCCTTATCTGGGAATGTAATAGGTACGATGACCTTCAGTAATAAGACTGTTTGGATTCAGAGGTGCACTGACCCAACATACAAGCACTCATGCCATCTCATCTTCTGTCAGAATGTTCCCTTTGACAGGCAGACATAATGACAGGAACACAGGGCTGCAGCACTGTAATGGTCGGTCAGTGGAATACAGGCGCTGGCTGCCCGCCCCGCGCTCCACGTGCTGTAGGCATGGCAGGGCTGGCCTGCTTCCAGGCAGCTTCCCCACCCCAGTGATGTTTCTCTCTTTGATGACTGTCTTGTGTAGCATTGTCTCATGCAGCAGAGGATTTGCAATTCACAGTCAGTAGTGCAATAATAATTTATTTTGGACGTTTCGGACCGCAGGAGACTTCTGTATAATTCTTTAAGCCCCCCCTCCCTCTTTTTTTTTTTTTAAACAAGTGTTGGCTGCTTATTCTTCTTTAAAGAGAGTTAAAAAAAAATAGAATCATTTGTATTTCCTTTCTTTTAAATTTCCTAAGGCAAACTGTGAGAGCACCAATGTCCCTTAAACCGTGTCTCCCTCTGCAGTCACCTCGCTGCCTGTGACTGTGCCATTCTCCTTTACTCTGCTCACTTGTCTCTTGCCCTCTGGTACTTCTCCAGAAGCTTTTTCCCCTTAGGTCTTGGTGTCCTTTGTAGCTTCCTGGGTGAATTAATGAAAAAGTAATAGAATAGGAAGGGAAACAACAAAACAAAACAAAAAACAACAAATTACCCTCTCTTTTGTTAATATGAGAATTGCTTTTTTTTCCTGTAATTTCAAATTTCTGAAAGTCATGAGTAACATCTGTGGCATCAGCATTCTATATCTTAGCAACAGTCTTCAGAATGTTATGGGTCCTCTTATCCTGAATGGTCAGCTTGATCTCCATGTCTGTGTTTAGTCTTTTAAAATGTTTGGGGGGGTTGGTTTGTTTGGGGTGCTTTTTGGAAAGGCAGCAGTACTACAGAAATGGGTTGCTGCTTCTACAAGTTTATATTGCAGCAATCTAGGTAGGTGTGCCTTGAAAAGGAAATGATAGGACACTATTGCTTAATTCCCTGAGTCCCTTTGTGCAGCTAGGAAGTGGTGTTTGTATTTTGACTGTACACAGGGATTACAGAACAGGTGCTTTCTCTTACTCTGAAGGGCTTTGTTTTTCCAAAGCAAGCAAATTTGGTCACTTTTTTTTCCACGAGGTGAACAATTTCCAGCTTTTTGTCTTAAAGCAGTTCTATTTGGTTGAAGACTTGCTGTTGTTAGGTTACTCTGATCATGGGACTTGTTTAGTTGTTTTCGTTGTGTGCATAACCCCAGCTCCCTGGGAGCTCTGCCTGTTGCTCTGGCTTTCCTGCAGTAGATCCCAGACTTCTGGAATCCCAAAGGCTTTTGGTAAGCTGCTGTCTAGTTGCATAAAACCCAGTATCTCTGAAGAGGCCATTTGCAGGCCGCTTCTGTGGTTTGGGGAATGTTTGCTACAGGGAGTTGTGAAATAATCCCTATTTTAACAACTCCTAGTGCTAGTGCATTTCGACTGCTACAACACTCATTTTGTCCACTTTCCAGTGAAATTCACATAGTCTGTCTATATACTGTTTTAATTCTATGTATTTTTAGGAAAGATACTAAAAGATCTCGTAGCATCTTCTATGAAATTACAGCAGCTTTGGTTCCAGAATGCCTGGTTCACAGAGGGGGAGGAAGACGGTTCTGTTAGCTGCCTCTCCCAGCACCTGGTGTCCAGCCTTCAGCTGCCGCAGACACCATGGTCCCATCATCGCAGAGGTCTGTACAAACCATGGGCACACCTCACAGTCCTCAGTGCTGGTGGTTTCCATCATGAGGCGGTTGTATGTGGTGAGGTCCTTGCTTCAGCACTGTGGTCTGCTTAACCTCAAAAGGAAACAAATTTTTCATAACCTGCCAGGCAGTCTGCTTCAGTTTCTCCTCTGTGTCCAGCAGGTCCAAAAGCTAATGAGAAATGCTGTAGGTAATCTCTCAGAATTTGAACACTTGGTATGACATGAGCCGTGATGGCAGCCCTGTGCAGCTGTTGCTCAGTGTTAAACTTCTGGCGGCCATGGTTTCATTGCTGAGGAAGAGGGCTCCTTCTGTAGCTTTAGTCCATGTGGGACTGCAGACATGGTCACTGCTGAGCTGTGCTTTGTATTCAGTGGTTTGTTGTATTCGTATATTTCATCATATTCTGTGTTCTTTTTCTCTAATGAAATAATACTTAAGTTGTAACTGTTGTGTTTTGGAGAGGTAGAAACCAATTTAAGTGTTCTTTACAAGGCAGCCTAACAGTGTTTGTCTGTTAGTGTCTGCTGCTGTTACTGTGATGTGTGCCCAAGTGGTGCAGCACTGCCGTGTGTTGGGATGGGCATTCGGGACACGTGCTGTGCTGTGGTTTGTTTTTTCCCTTTGTAGTATCTCACATATGCCTCTGCTGTATCTCCTAAGGTGATCACTTTTGCTCTGATTGTTTCTGTGTTTTATCCCTGCTCTCTGCTGGCTGCACTTTGGGGCAATGCAGTGCAGCATCTCTCAGAAGCCCATCACTGTTAAAGCCAGGTCCTAGCTCAAGGACATGTCAGTGCTCCCTGCTGTTGGTGAGGGACTGGCTGCACCTCGGCTGTTTGCTCCAACCTGTTTATAGGCATTAAGTTGCCCTGATGGTGACTGGGAACAAAGCAGCCTGTGTCAGTGTGCAGGCAGTTGCTGTGCTGCCGCAGGCTGTGTGCTGCGTGCCCTGCAAGGAGCTTTGCCCCTGCTCTCTCAGACTTTGTGTTGTTGAAAGAGAAAAAGAAAGAAAGATAAGCTGTGGAGATAAACATGGTGATATAAGAAGGCTGCGGGGTGACCTCATTGCAGCCTTTCAGTACCTAAAGGGAGCCTACAGAGGGGAAGGGAATCAACTCTTTGAAAGGGTTGATAACTGCAGGACGAGGGGAAATGGTTTTAAGTTGAGGGATGGGAGATTTAGGTTGGATGTCAGGGAAGTTCCTCACAGAGAGAAGGGTGGGTGCCCGGAGAGGTTGTGGATGCTCCGTCCCTGAGGTGTTCAAGGCCAGGTTGGATGGGGCCCTGGGCAGCCTGGCATTAAATGGGGAGATTGGTGGCCCTGCATGTGGCAAGGAGGTTGGAGATTCATGGTCCTTGAGGTCCCTTCCAACCCTGGCCATTCTGTGATTCTGTGATACTGTGATTTTTTGTTTCTTCCTGTTCATGAGTTGCAGCAGTTTAAGCCTTTCCCTTCCCAGTTAGTTCTGTTGTAATTAGGTTGCTGTTACTTGAAGCCAGCGCTGCAGTGCTGGTTGCTGCCGGCAGGCTCTGTGTGCCTCGCCCAGCAGCAGCCTTCAGCACCAGCGGTCATCGGCGTTGGGATCGCGCTGATGAGACGCAGTGGGTGCCCGCTGGGACCCAGCAGGTATCTCAGTGTCAGAGCTCTAATCCGGGCAGAAATCTCGGCTCTCATCTTCTTCTGTTCCTTAGTTCTGTAAGTTTACTTGGGGAGCTGCTAATCCGTGACGACGGAGAGCAGCGCCCGTTGAAGTGTTTTGTGCGCGCCGGCCTTCTGAAGCGGGCTGCGGAGGCGCCTCGCGGGGCGGCAGGGCTGGCCGCTGTCCGAGGTGCTGCCGCGAGGTCCCGCAGTCAGCAGCTTTGCCGCGTGCCCGCGGTGCCTGCGGGATGACCGGGATCGCCAAAGCGATGCGCCTCGAAAATACTCGGCTTTAGTTCGTGGCGCTTAATGTGTGTTTTGGATAGTTGTTGTAGCAGAGCTTAGTGTCAGTAGTGGCTGAAAACTGGAGAATGTTACTTCTGAGCTGTTCCCGAGATGGTAAAAGGACTTTCTTTGCTTTTTTTTTTTTCTAAGTTAGATTTAAAAATGCATCTCTAGATTGATACTTCTGTTTTCCTTTTAAAAGAAGTGAAACAGAAGAAGACATAAAGCATCCTGTTGATTTACCAGTTTGTTACTATAAATGTATCAGTAAAGGTGGGACAGAAAGACAAAGTCATTTAAGTGGTCATTTTTACTTTGAGACTTGGGTAATTCTGAGTGTAAGGCCATTGAAAGCTTAAGAATGTTAGGTTCTCTGTTAATATGGGCTTTTTGTCAAGTCGTTAGTGTTCATTGGCTTGCAGAGTTCTACGGTTGCACATCCATCAGTACAGTAGCTGTGCTGCTGCTTTGGTGGATGCTGTTCAGCAGGATAAAGTGTGCCTTTCATATCTTTGAAAAGTAGTCCGTCTCATAAGTGTTACCTGAGATAGAAACGTGAATACAGTTGAGTAATTTTTGTTTTTCTTTTTCTTTGTTAGCTGGAGATGCAGACGATCCTCCAAGAATTACTCAAAATCCTGTCATTAATGGGAATGTAGCAATGGCTGATGGACACAACAACACCGAAGAGGACATGGAGGATGGTAAGGAAATACAGATGAAAACATCTAGCTGGCTGGCTTTGTTATTTTTATGACTTTGAGAACAAAACGGCCTATGTCTTATCTATCCTTTGAACTGCATCTCATTAAAAATCAAAGCCTCAGTAGTTAACTCCTTGTTCTCTGTTCTAGCTTTTCACATTGCTATCCAGTAGCATCAGGGACCTGACAGGTTGTTTATTTATTTTCTCTTTTAAATATTGCTTTAAACACTGCTGAAAGTTGTGCTGCTCATTGTTAAATTCTCTGACGCGGTCATTTGTGCGTGCAGCTGCGCGTTACCGAACAGCGCTGTGCGTCGGTTACACAACTCCTTCGGGACGGTTAGAGAGCCCTTATCTGCTCTGCTCTGTTACGTGGCAGCTATGATAGTAACTCACTGTAACTATTCCTTTGACGAATGTATTCCACCCTTGCAGTTGAGTCCAAGGGAAATCCTGTCGACTGATGTCCCTTTTAATGAGAAGGAGAAGCGATGGAGGTTTTGAAATATTTTTGTTGACCTGTTAAATAAAAGTTCATGTGTAATTTGTGGGTTTTTGTTAGAGAAAATATAATTTTAAAGTAAATATGATAGACTTACTTAAAGAAAGATAATCTGAAGTTCACTTTAGTTTGTTGTTATATTCAGTGAAGTGCCCAGTTGTATTTCTTTTCTTAAGAGAGGAGGTGAGGAAGAAACTGCCTTTATTTCAAAGAACAAAATAAATGGGAGAAGGGAGATAGTGTGAGTGGGATTTCTTCCCCTCTGATTCTTTGTCTTGTCCTGTCTTGTGAGAGATAAATCTGAAGTACTTGAAGATTTGCTAATGTTCAAGTGCTAATTTCCAGTAATGTGGAAAATTTTCAGTGGTTTTGTTGGAGAAAAAAATCACAATTTGAGTTTAAAGAGCAAAAAAGCACTGCTTTCATGTATTCAAGGAACCTGATATTAGATAGAGTAGAAAATAGTAATGTTCTATGAAGAGAATATGGTTTAAATTCAGGACGTGCTGTAACATTGGCAAAGGTAAAGTTTCCTAAGATTGGATTATTGCAAGAGAGTAAAAACTAGGTCTGTTCAGCCTGTGATTTTTGTTATTGATCTCCTTCAGGTAACTTTAATTCACTGTGATTAATTGAGTCTGAAACAGAAATTTTTGTTTCAATCAAGACAATTTATTTTTGCCTGTTATGAAAGATCTTAAGAACCTTTTCTGTTTATTGTGATATTAATTATTGTCCTCATGTACATTCGATGTGGTCAGGAGTATTGATGCACTGTGCTGTTGGACAGCTATCAGAGGTAGAATATGATTGTTAAGCAATACTCTGGTAGGTCCTCGTTACCATATTTGATGAAGGAGTGCCTGCATACGTCTTGGTGCTATGATACTTCTTTATATACACAGAAAGTGTTGTTATTGCAAAGACATTCCTGAAGACTTGCATCACGTAAGTGCATGGTGCTGTTTCATGGCCTTGTAAATCAGATGAGGTGTTTGTTATTGTGTTATTTACACATCAGTGCAATTGCTGGCTTGCTGTTGGTTCGTTTGCTATCTGAGCTGCAGCACAGTGTGCATGTATGATGGGCAGCCCAGAGGTTCACAGGATAGGGGAGAAAGCAGGAAGACATCGGCGTCCTCTGTGTTCCTCTGCTGCTTTTCTTAGCAAGTGAGAACAAGCTGAGCTGGAAGAGGATGCAAGAGGAGAATTGGGATATTTCAGTAAGAAAACCAAACATGAGTTTTAACAGTTTCTGTGGAAGAGGTGAAAACTAGGATAAAATGTTGGTGCTCTCTTCCTGTGGGATCACAGAAACCAACTGTTTGAATTCAGGACATTTTTGAGATGTTTCTTCTCATGCTAAGCAGAAAAAACAAAAACAACTGGGATGGGGTAAAAAGTGCAGCTCTCATCCCATTGGTCTGGCAGCTAACGTGGGCATTGAGGAACACAGCATGGGACTGCAGTGTACCACTGGCAGGACTTGAGATGGGGCTGGTGTTGGTCTGTGTGGTGTGCTGGCAATACAAAACAGCCAGCAGTGGAGAGCGTGCTGTGATTTGTGCAGGAAAGGGCTCAGTGACCTGAAATTTGTGAAACGAAACAGCAGTTTTGCAAATATAATTAAAAGCAGTATAAACAAGGCTATGATCAGACTTGCTTCATACGCTCGTCAGTATTCCAAGCAGCACCTAACATAAATTCTCTCCGAAGTTAAAGGTCAAACAGAAGGTCCCTCACAAAACCAACTCACTGCTTTGCAGTTTCCCAGTGCTGTCTTGTTTCCATTAAGAATTAGCAGCTAGGAGGGCTTCAGCAGTGCCAGTGTTAGCCACGTGCCAATGTTGCGTGTGCTGTTTTTGGATCACTTTAAAAATATCCATAGACTATTCAGCTGGTTTTGCTATTAATAGTTCAGGTTCAAAATATTTTAATAACTTTAGTGTGCTTTAAAGTTAGCAATGTCTACTAATGGAAAAAAGAAATCTGGTTTTCTCAAAGTTATAAGCACAAAAATATGTACTTCATTTTGAAGATGTGCTGTGTTTGGATCTGTAATTTGGAGAGTCTTTGTTGTGTCATGGTGTTAAATGTGACATTAGTGTCATCAGTGACAAAATCTTTTCCATCTAGCAGATGTGATCCATAGCATGTAACTTCAACGGGCAGGGTTAGCTGGATCTGCTCTTCCAGCCTTGTGTTTAACTCTGTGTATGGCAGTGATCCGTGGAAGCCTTCCTTGCCAGTCACTGCAAAATTATCCTGCTGCCAATTGCAGCCTTGTATGAGAGGTTGTCAGATATGATGGCAGAGGAAGGTTTTACTTACTTATGTGCTCAGAGTATTCATCAGACTTACTATTTAAACTTTGTTTCATTTAAACACAGTTCTTGTTTTAATCAATTGCACTTGTTTCAAGCATGGGCTTTCTGGAGGGAAGGGAAGGTCGTTATTTCTAGGGACTGTTTGTATTTTTAGAGAAACTTCTATTTCAGGGTTGACCTTTGCTGCAAGGCTGCATTTTTGTGAAATAGTTTCTAGTGATTACTGAAGTTCTGTGCTGAGAAGAGCCCTTCCCTGGTGAAGTCTCACGCACAGACTTTCCTGAAAAGAAGGCAAGAAGTACAGGCCAGCTTGCTTGGAAGCATCTGCAGATGCTGCCTTAGCTGGTAGTGGAGCGGTGTTCTGTGCTGCAGTGCTCTGAATGCTGCATTCAAGGAGGCAGAAAGCAAACTTGGTCTGCTCGTTTTTGGGTGCGTAAACTAAGCCCTGAAGTACTGGGCTGTGAACAGGGAAGTGTTTTCCAGCTGTTTGGAGATACATGTGATATAAGACAGAGTTAAATTGGTAAGTTAAGAATTGTCTTTCTCTGCAAGGAAGCTTGAAAGTGTGGCAGTCCTTTGCCCATAGAAGTGCAGCTGCCTAGGTTCTGTCAACAAGCAGTGAGTAGCTGAGCTGGGTGGGAAGCAAGCGATGAGTAGGTGAGAAACTGCTGGTTTGATTGCACTTGCAGTGGGAGAACAGGAGAAAGTAAACCCCAGCAATGGGAAAGGTCAAGGAATCTGGCAGCACAGAGCATTGTGACAGTTGTTACAGCTGTGGAGGAGAGATCAAGCAGTGGTTGGCTAGCTTCTGTTGTAGTAGTTACTTCTAAGAGCTGATTAGGAAAGCTTATGTCTGTCCTGCCCTACACAGATATGGCTAACTTTGTTGCCAGAGTCAAAGTCAGCAGCAGGATAGCTGCTTAAAAAGAAAACTGCTTTCCAGGGGCAAAGAAGGAAATTTGTCAAAGCTCCCATGCAGTTGTAGACAAAAATTCTAGTTTGTTGTGTGGAGTGTATAATCTTTCCTCTGTTGCATGTTGTAATTAAAATAATTTGGTTTTTTAAATAAGGTAATAACCAAGACTTGCCTGGCCCAGTTCCTGCCTTGTCCCTGCACCCCAGTGCTCTCGAGTTCAGTATCACAGCACATGATGTGCCCAGGGCTGCGTGCCCTGTGCTGCTTGGGCCTCCCAGTGCCCAGGAGCAAACCTGGCTGTGCTATGCAGGACTTCAGACGAAGCTATGGAGGGAGAAAAATGAAAAAGGCAGGAGAGTGTGTTGGGCACCCTCTGTTACATCTTCCTTGTCAGATGAGTTCTGTATCCCTGTACACAACGTGAGGTGTATTGCAGGAACAAGAGCTCAGACTTGTGCCTTCCTGAAGCTGCCGCAGCTTCCGGCACACTGTTAGAGCTCCGTACAGCAGCAGTGGAGCAGATTGTGGTATACAAAGAACTGAGGATGTGGAAAGAAGGCAAAACTAGTTTCAGTGTGTCAAAATAAGCAGTGTTAAAGACTGTCTCATTTAACTTTGTTTTAGATGACTAAAAATCTGTTAACTTTTGCATACAAGAATGTAGGACCCTCTTTAATAATTCTTCAGCTGTCTGATAGAAGATTAAAAGGAGGTTGATTTGTTCTGAAAAGACACTTTTGCAAGCAGAAAACAGTAACTAGGCAGTGACTTAGTATTGAGTCAGTTGGACAGATTGTGAGAATCCTTAAATCATTAAGAAGAAATTGTCCAAAAGGAGTTTATTCCAGTGCTCTGTCTCCCTAAATGCTATTGCAGTGTTTTTCAAAACAAAAAAAAAAAAATGGAATTTTGGTTGTGTGGGAGGTTAAAGACACTGTGGATTTTGTTTTGTTTGGCTGCTTCCAGCACCTCCCTACATCAGAGGCACTGATGTTGGCGGGGATTGTTTCGGAGGACAGCACATGAGATTTTTGAAATGCTCTCTGCATGTACATCTGTATTTTACAGATACAAGTTGGCGATCGGAGGCAACCTTTCAGTTCACAGTGGAACGCTTCAACAGATTGAGTGAGTCAGTTCTCAGCCCTCCCTGCTTTGTACGGAATTTGCCATGGAAGATCATGGTCATGCCACGACTCTACCCGGACAGACCTCACCAAAAAAGCGTAGGATTCTTCCTCCAGTGCAATGCAGAATCCGATTCCACGTAAGACCCCTTCAAGTATTATTGGAGTCTTCGTTTGATACTATTTGAACTGTATTGTAAAAAGTGTAGGCATCTGAAAACACCTACTTCATCCAACTTTCTTTGAGAGGAAAGAATTCTTGCAGGGTGTTGAGTCCTCTTTTCATCCTGACCCTTCAAAACCTAAAGCACAGGACTAATCCTCTCTTTCAGCAAGATTGTGGTAGGAATTTAGGTATGTTCCAGTTTGAGTACTGAAAGGAAGTCTTTGACAGTTCTTTTAGCATGTGAGAAGTTCTGGGTTCATTTCAAGCAGAGGAGCTGCTGGAGCTTTAAAGCCCTGCTATGCCATAGGTCCTACCTTGTGAGGAGCAGGAGTGGGTCATTCTCTGCAGCTGAGGCAGGGAATTGTGTTGACGTAGTCCTTGAACTGAGTTCATTGCTCAGCAGCCATAATAAGGACTTGGACGTGTTCTCAGATTCCTGTATGCAGAACAAATTTGACCACATTTGACCCTTAGTAAATAGTAAAATAAATTAAGGAGAACCTCTGCATTTTATCCAGTTGAAGAGCAGGTGCCTCACAGGTATCACTTCCAATATGATAACTTCATTCTTGCATCAAATCTTATACTGTTTTCACTCTAACAGTTGCTCTTTCCTGTCATTTTTGTAACCTAAAATGTGAATGCTCAGCGCAAAGATAAGGAAGAAAGATGTGTCACCAATTCCTGTGAGAAGTGGTTCACACATAGTAGTCACAGAGAAAGTATAATCTTCAGAAGTATTGAACTAGATGCTAAGAAAGCAGGAATGCTTCTGTATGAGGCATTGACAGGGCTGTGTCTGAACTGATGTTCATTCTGATTTACACCAGTGTCATAGATTTGAGCAGGATCATAAATGCTGCTGAGAAAATCTGGGGAATTGGGAAATTTATCTGATGGGTGGGAAGGCAGAAGCACCTCCTCCTTTCCTTTGTTAAAGACTGAGTTATCCCAGTCTGGAGACACCAAGAGCCCTTTCAGCTGACATGTATGTTGGCACCAAAGTGGATTAGCAGTAGAACTTTAAACCGCTGTTACCTGTGGTTCACTAACAGTCCTGCCTTAATACCACTGCCCAAGGAGAACCGCTGTTCCAGCTGAATTCAGATTCATAATTGGCTTCAGAAGGCTCAGTCATTCATACTCTCAAATGATTAATCAAACCTTAACATCAAACAAGAGAAAACAAAAGAAAAATCTGTGAATAAAAGCAAGGTAGCAAAAAACCTTATCAAGGGTGTTTTTAGTGACTGTAAAAAGCTGCTATTTGAATGATTTCATGTGTGTATGGGAATTGCTGAATCACAGCCTGAACCTCTGATTGATCACCTGAGGCGAGCACTGAGTCAGCCCTGGGAGCACAGGTGAAGGCAATTCAGCTGCGCTGCCGGAAGGGGTGCAGCCTGGCTGCCCCTCTGCTGGACCCATTTGAGAGCTGAGTGCCAGGGGGAAAGGATCTCTTCTGGAGATCCCTCCTCTGGAGTTTTGCAGTAAGTCCAGGATGTGGGTAAGCTTTCTGTCTATTCTCTTTTTGTTATTATGATCTGCTTTGCCAAACTCTCTTGTTTATTCCATAGTTACAACATCTTTATATTCACTGATTATACAGCGTGCTTCTTCTGTGTTTGTAGGTCATGGTCTTGTCATGCACAAGCAGTTCTCAAGATAATAAACTACAAAGATGATGAAAAATCATTCAGTCGTCGTATTAGTCACTTATTCTTTCATAAGGAAAATGACTGGGGCTTTTCCAACTTTATGGCCTGGAGTGTAAGTAATTGGACTTCTATTAATCTGCTACTGGACAGGAAAAGTTTTGTACTTATCCTTCTGGAGTCTGAAATACCTGTGGAAATGTATTTTAAGCTGCTTTTCTTGTCATTGCTGAAGATTATTTTCAATTTCCTGTGAATTCTTGTCCTTATTGTAGATTGATTTTATTTTGACTTAAATATTCCCCTTGATCAAGTGGAGCCTATTGATTAACCCACAAAAAGGATCCAGGGGATGGAGCACCTTTCCTACAGGGACAGGCTGAGAGTGCTGTTGCTGTTCAGCTTGGGGAGGATCCAGGGAGACCTGAGGGCAGCCTATCAGTGTCAAAAGTGGGGCTATGAGAAAGAAGGCTCTTTAGCAGGGTCTGTTGTGTTAGGACAAGGGGAAATGGTTTCAAAGTAAAAGAGGTGAGATTTTGACTGGACATAAGGAAGAAGGTTTTGTTACAATCAGAGTGGTGAAGCACTGGAACAAGTTGCCTAGAAAGGTGATGGATGCACATTGAAAGTCAGGATAGACCTGGCTCTGAGTTGCCTGATTGAATTGCAGGTATCCCTATTCATTGCAGGGGGATTGGACTAAAGGACCTTTAAAGGTCCCTTCCAATTCAGACATTTATGAGTATCTGAATGACTGTCACTTGGTGAAAACAAAAGAAAACAAGTAATGTCATTCGGGAGCAACACAGACTTTCTTGCACGTCCATATGTTCTTCATGTGCATGTACATACACTTCAATGGACAAAAATACTGCAAAAGCTTACCTTGAGACAGCTTTTTAAGCATTTTCGAAGTCAGTCCTCTAATCTTTCATCTGGCTGGAGCAGTGTTCATTGGAAGCTCAGCATTTGATTACTTACTCTTTAATATCTACAGGAAATTGAAATAGTTCTGCAGAAGCTTAAAAAGCAGGACTAGGTTTCCTGTATTGAGACATTAAAAAATGATCCAACTGCATTAAACTGAAAAACAGCTTTTCTGCTGGCCTTCACTCCCCCCCCTCAACTCCCCCAATTCCCACTTTGGTTTATTATTTCAGATAGGTCAGGTTTGGAAATTAAGTGATATCTAACTGGTTGCTTCACTGCAATGTCATAAGGTACAGAAGTTTTGCAGTTTTCACGTTCCTGTGTCATTTGTCTTCTACAGGAAGTTACTGATCCTGAAAAGGGCTTTATAGAAGAAGACAAAGTTACTTTTGAAGTCTATGTTCAAGCAGATGCTCCCCATGGAGTGGCGTAAGTACCTTTGCTCCAAACTAATTCTTGATTCTACTGTTTTTACATGACTTCAAATTGTTCAGGTATTTTGTTAATAATAGAACATCTAATGAGCTACAACTCATTTAGTTACCTTTAATTGATGAATTTTCCCAGTGAATACTTTCTGTTAATCATACAGAGATTTGTCTCGATTTGTTAAATTTCAGTATGCATTATTCATCACAGTGTTTGTGAAACTCTTACTTCTGTACAATTGGTTTGTGATTTAATAGCTCTGCAAATCCAGCCTCAGTGTTTCTGATCCTGCAAGTGAAACTCTTATCAGATGTAATCAGGTGACTCTGCTGTCCAGCTTGTCTGGGTTTACAGCTGTTTAAAACTTCCTTGTCTGAGTCACTCTGCCTCGTGTCACTTCTAAAGAAATCAGTTCTGCTGAAATGTAGACTTGTCTTTAAATGTACAGCTCTGGGTTCCAGCACACTTTCATGATAAATAACTTGTCTGCCATATGGAACGTATTATAAAAGAAAATTTACAGAATTGCAGAGCATGTAATTCCAAAGCTTCTTGCTGGTAGTGCTGGTGTTTTTAGTCTGTTATTTCAGTATTAAGTAATAGAGAAAAGTATCTCTTTTAAAAATAAAGTACCAGTATACAGCATTGGTACCTTAGAACAGATTGTATTTATTACACTTCTGTCTTGATTTCAACCTTAATTGATTGATTTTTAACCTTTTCTAGGTGGGATTCAAAGAAGCACACAGGATATGTTGGCTTAAAGAACCAGGGAGCAACTTGTTACATGAACAGTTTGTTACAGACTTTATTTTTCACAAATCAACTACGAAAGGTAATCAGTATGTGGGGAAAAGGAAATGAGATTGTTGTATATAGAAATGCTTCAAAACAGACCTGTCTGTCCCTTTTGCTTCCTTCATCCTCTTACAGAAGTTGTAATTTACATGGTCTGCACATCATACTTCAGGAAAAAGGAAGGAAGCTTCCTTTTCTAGTTTGAGTGTAGGCTTTTGGTTTTGTGAAAATAGACAGGAAACCTGGTGAAAAATCTGTGTTAAGGGATGTTTTTTAGCAACGCTAAGCATAAAATGTCTATTAATTGTAGTGAGAAAGGAAAAAAGGACTGATTCAACTTCTTACAGATCTGAAGGTATTTTCCTTAAATTAAAATGGAAGAATCAGTTGTGACTTCTCAACCCACCACATAATTAAAAAATAAGTATGACCATTTGTTCTGGTTTTCAGTTTGTTATGTGGCTGAATTATCTGACGTTGTGGCTTGTGTATTTGTGGTAATGAAAACATCGTAACTTCAGTATTTGAACAACTTTTATATTTGCTTTGTTCGTATGTTTTTTATTTACTACAGATGGTTCTTTTGTAGTGGAAAGAATAGAATTTTGACTTGTGGGCTTCATATCTCAGTGAAAAACAGGACAAAAGATAGTAGGTCACGTGTAAACTTGAAATAGTGCAGTAGCCTTACTGGTTAAAAACATAAGCCATGTCTTTGTATTGGAGTGTGGCTAGCTGGAGAATGGGAAAATATGTATATGGGAAGTTATAAGTACACCATTTATGTTGTTGGCATCTCCTGTTGATCCTGCCTACTTCATTCATTTACTTTTATTGGTGATTTGCATTCCTTAATTTACGAAAGTTTTCCGCTTCAAGGATTTTTGAAGACTCTTCTGTCATTCTTAATTCTTGATCTGTTCCTTTTGCTTTTTGTCGTGTACAGCTTCTCCCTGAGTGTTTAATGTCCGTGTTCTTGCCATCTGTGGTTATTGTAACTCTTAGTGATAGTTAAGTATTCTGACTTCTGCTTTCTCTTGAGTGTACAAGGTTGTTCCATTACTCTTTCTTTTCTCCAAAACTTTCCTTTTATTATATCATTTTTCACTGTGTTATCGTTATTATTTGTATCACAGTGACCTGCAAGTGTTCCTGTTGAGATTTTTCTTTTGCAGTGTTCTGTTTACTCTGAAGTGTTGCAAAAAATAGCATGTTGAGCTCCAGTAGCCTGTAACTGAGATCTTACCAGTGCCACACAAGAAAAAAATACTTGATTTGCTTTGCATGGTGCCTCTGGTCCTTTTTAGCAAGAGGTGTAGCTTTCACATTCAGTTTATCATTTGTTTTAATGCCTGATTTTTGCTCAGCGCTGATAATGTTTGTGACTTTTATGTTTTTGGACAACTTCACATTGCTCTTGAAAGAAAGATGTGTTTCTGTAATAGCTACATCTAATCCAATTGAGTAGTTCCTTTCAAGAATGTCTGGTAGTCAGTAAATCAATATGTACCATGACGTAATCTTCTGTGAAGAAGAAATTATTTTTGTGATACAGATTTGTTTCAACTGAACTAATCTTTTCAGGCATTCTCCTGCACTCCTTCCTCAGAGCCCAGATACATACCAGCACTTAGGGATCGTTAATATCTGGGTAGTGACCAAAGGAGAAAGCTTAATTTGCTAGCCAGGAACTGCAGCTTCCTTTTGGAAATGGTACTGGATTCTCTGCTCATTCTCCAGGTTTTCAGAGCACCTGTAAATAGAATAGTCACTAGAGGTTTTTTTGTAGACAGTTTTAGTACTCACTTGTTATTGTTAGAGATGGGAAGAGTCAGTGAGCTGACTGGTCTGAAAAGTGACATCTCTACAACATGTTCGTTTTCACTTGGAACCTATTTGTTCCTTTTAATACAATTATCACTAATTCCATTACTGCTGTTAGTCCTCTCTACTTAGGAGAAATAAAAATTGTTTTGCTGTTATTTGGAGCTTTGTTAACAGAGGAGTTGCTGTCAGGGATAGAGCTGGGGAAGCACACCCAATAGCAAGGGGAAGCCCATACCTGCAGGAAGTCAGACCTCTGAAGCGTGGGAGAGGATTAATGGAGAGATCTTTTCTGTGCTTTGTTTCCAAACAGCAGGCAGAGGATTCTCAGGTACCTGAAATGAAACATCTTTTCATTAGCAATTTGGTGGCTTTAGTGCTAGGGAATAAAGCAAAGGAAGTTGCTCTGCAGAGCATGTTTGTGACTGGCAAATGAATGCCACTGGCAAGGGACAGAGGTGGCTTCCCAGGTGGGGAGTCCAGGGCTGCTCTCAGAGCATGCCTGTTACTTCCCATGCCCATCATAGTGCCTGCAGCCTGTCTGTCTCTGCTTCATCCAAGAAGTTCGTTGCTGGTTCTCTTGAGCAGTCCCCTACGTTTTGTGAGCACGTTGCACAATGTCTGTAGCTATGCTAAAGTCATGTGTTGATGCAGTGCGTTCCTTCCTGATCAGCCTCTCCTTAATTTAGCCAGTATGTTTTGCCTTACCCTTAAATTTAATGCACAGTCTCCTCTTCTTAAGTAACTGTCTTGACTCTGAGCAGTGTCTTCAACCTTACCTGTCTCATTCTTTTGCACGTAACTATTCAGAGTCTTTCTCATATGTGTCTGGTGCTTTTAGCCATTGTCTGTTCGTGTCCCTGTCATTCTTATGTATTTGTTTCCTGGAGGAGCTTCTCAGGCACTAAAGATCCTGCTTTTTTCATATGATCAAAATGCCCAATTCCTTGATCCTTGAAAATCAGTTTACGAAGTCTGGGAGGGCAGAGCATGAAAAGAGAGGTTTGTGAAGGATTGTATTTGAGGGGTGATTTGTGTTTGTTTTAGGATGGAGAAACACTTTGCATTTTGGGAAATTGTTTCAGTTGTACTCACCTACAGAACCAAAGAAAGGCTGTATGTTAGAAGTTAATAATTCATTGGAACTTCAGAAGAAATGGGTGCTTTTATTCAACAGCATCTGGAGTGCAGTCATTAAAAACAAATTTTGAGCAATTATTTGATTATTATTTGAGAGATGCAGGAACGGATTTAGTCATAAGAATGACATGAGGAAATCAAATAACTAAATGCAAAAGACCTGATTTTTGTTTAGTTGCCATGATATTCTGAGCTCCTATTCATTCGTTTTAAAAGGAGACAGCTACATTGAGAACCACTAGGATGAATTTTAGCCTGCTGTAGTATCACTTAGGTTTGTCATGAAGGTTTTTTAGCATTTGATTGTTGATTATTCATAAGTAAATACAAAAATACCTTTGGAAAATGTATCTGCACAGGCTATATTGGAATATGTTTCTTTGTGTGATTTTTTTCATATCCAATTCACTTAAGCTTAACCAACTTGCTCGATTTTTGATTTTCGGGGAGCATTTACAAGATATTGAGAAACGGAGCAGAGGCTGATTGGATTCAGAAGACTTGAAACATGGTTGTTCAAATACTACCCATTCCCATACTTGCCACTGAAGACCAGCTCATAAAAGAGCTCATAAACCAGGGTTAGGGGGAGGTTAATTCTGCAAGATGCTGACTCATCTTGATGTTAGTGTTTTCAAGCAAAAAATAACTCTTGCAAAATCAAAGGGGTAATTTTAGCTATTGATGTTTAAATTGGAGTTTGCCCAAATCAGTCTAGTTAACTGTAACTCCGCATCAGGGTAACGAAAATAGAGAAGCAGCTGAAAGTGTGTGTGTGTATATATATACACATACGTATATATAGTTCTAATGGAGTTGTTTTGAAATCGTATGATCTGACCTGAGGGAAGAAATGGTCACAGCAGAGTGGTCAAACCATGCAGCACGTGTGCAGAGAGGTGTTGGAGCAGTGCTGCAGGAGGGCTCACTGGGCTCACGCTGGGCAGTGGGCTGCTTGGAGCTGGGTCTGTGAGCGGGGCGCAGCGCACACAGCCCCCCCGGCTGCCCTGCTGGAAGCTCTGCAGCCCTGCTTGGCCCCTTGGAACACCTGCTGAGCAGCTGCGTCACGATGAATTGATCCTAGCTGAGTGAAGCTGCGCGAGGTTGCTGGGTGGTTTCCCTGCTGGGCTGCTGAGAGGCTGTGAAGGATGATGGAGGTTTGGCAGATAAAACTTGTTCCTGAAGAATAAGGATGTGTTTTTTGTTTGTTTTTAAATATCGGTTGGTGAAAGTGGTTTAAGCAAGCTCTGAGATCTGCAAATGCAGAGCAAAGGAAGATGATTAAAATTGGGTGGCAATTGTTCCCTTCAACAGGATGTTTTCTCCTGTAATACTTAATAGCAGTGTCTCCTTTTTTCACTTATTATCCCCTTTCAAAGTTGTCTCTATTTTCTTTTTACGTTCAGAATTTTTGAGTGAGCATTTCTCTGTAAATAGCTTTTCTGTAGACGTTGACCTGAGGTTTCATGAGCAATCCCTTTTTCCTACCTGTTTGAGCTCTCCTGATGCCTGCGGGTTTATTTGCGTTTCTGTTTTCTGTGTGGTGTAATTAGTGAATTGATTTGATGAAGCTGTTTACTCTGTTTGCCAGGCAGTGATGCTATTCAGTAGGAATGAATGTATCAGAGAATCTCAGGGCTGCCTTCAGCATCCTCATGCTCCAGCTGTACCCTCTGGCTTCACTCTCCTGATGCCCTTTATGCTTTCATGTCGTGTGGTTTTTCCCCACAGTGGAGGTGATGGTAGTCACACAGAGCCAAGCTAAAGCACAAAGCAATTTATTTCCAAAATCCTGTAGCACTATCCAGTATATCAGATTCTACCGTAATGATTGTATGGACATAGGCGTGATAAATTGTTCATGTGCATTGAAAGCCTGAGTGTATTTACTTTCCTAGGGTAGAATAAGAGAACCATTTAGATAACATTACCACAAACAGAATCGGTTGTTCAGATCTTTGTAACCACTGTGCTCTAAGATGATTTTAGACAATTAATGTTTTCACATTACAGTAAAAAGATTTTTTTCTCATTCTTCTGGAGTGATGATTGAATGAATTGTATGAAGTTAAGTCACTGGAGAAGAAAGTGTGCATTAAATGATTTGAGCAATGAACTTTTTCCTTTGATACTAATTGAACTAAATACCTTTTCAGGCTGTGTACATGATGCCCACCGAAGGAGATGATTCATCCAAAAGTGTTCCTTTAGCATTGCAAAGAGTGTTTTATGAGCTGCAACATAGTGACAAACCAGTTGGAACTAAAAAATTAACAAAATCTTTTGGGTAAGTTTTGGAATTTTCAGCTATTATAGGTTTCATATAGTATTTCTTTGAAAAGGTTTCATTTAAATCATACCTTTTTGAGGTGCAGAGAAGTGTTAATACGGCATGTTAATTGCTAGTTTTTCATAGGTAGCTTGGGAAGGATTTTGTTAGTGATCAGAACCAACGGCAGCTGGTCCAGAAGTCAGGTTTTGGAATACAGAGTCATCAAACACTCGAGCAGTGGGGTTAGGATTTGCCATACCTGAAAGTTGTGCGACACGTTTGTCTAAGTAAAATTCAGAACCACACTGCGGTTCGTGTATTGTTCATCTCTCTCTTGTTTCTGTATTAAATGTAGGGAAATAGTAATGTGCATCTCCAGATTGTTAGGTTGACACCGCTGCCTGTCACAGCACTTTCTTAGGACTTACGAAGATCTTATATTTTCTCTCATCCTCATTTTAGAAACATCTATCCTGTATTCTGTTCTGTGATTTAACGCTTAAAGAGTATCTGTTGCATGGAGGAAAGCTGTCAGTCAGTACACATACACAGACACAATCTTTCTTTGCATTTTCTTTAGACTAGCACACTCTTCTCTTCTGTAAAACATCTGCTAAAAGCTTGGCTTTTATTTTCGCTTCCCTCCAGTACCCACTTCATTGCCTGGCTTCTCTTTGTGTGATACTCCTGTGAGACAGTGTTACAAAACATACTTTTGTATCTGGAACACACAGACAAATGGAAAATGGTTGTGCAGTATAGCTGTGCTGAGGACGGTGGTTTTATTGTTGGTTGTTTGCTTGCTTGATAGCTCAGCTGACCCCGTAAACAGAGAATTTTTTAATTGAAAATTGTTCTAAAATGTTATTTGCATTACTTCATTACATGTGTGTTTGTAAGCTCATCATTTGTAATAGTATTGAAAGGATTATTTAAAAATGGGTTAGAAAATAAATGGTCTTCTCTGCAGAGCTGTCCTGGTGTTCAGCATAACAATCCCATTTGTGAGCTCTCTGATTCTGTTAAAGCTGTAGAAGTGCTCTGCCCTGATAAGATTCTTTGAGCCCTTACATCTGTCCTTCTTTTCTCTGCACTTTTTGGGGTAAATTTAAAATGAAGTTGGTAACCTCAGTGCTCTGTCTGATGGCATCTTCTGCCTACTGGTACGTTTAGTTTATCAGCACTCCTATCCTGTTACACTAAAGGGATTTGCTGATATTGTAAATACTTCACCTTGAGTTAGTATCTTAACTGTGTCATCTTCAGTAGCATGAAGAGATCTTTCCTGAGGATGTTGCACGAGCTGAATTTTGTAGCTGAGGGCAACCTTTGGAAAATGTGCTCCTGCCTGCTTTGGTTATTGGGAAGGATTTTTTGAATGTGGTTGAAGATATATATATCATATAATATATATATTATATATATATATATTTTTTTTTCCCCTTTAAATTAAAGGGAAGTTTCTAACGTGGTGATACCTACTGTGTGGAGCTTTATTTTGTGCTGGGCCCTATGACTGTCTGAGGAACATAAATAAGCTTGGCTTCAAACTGATGTTGTCAGAAAGTCCTCTTGAAATCCTAGTATTAGGATATCACCTTTTCTTTGTTTTTTTTTTTTTTTTTGTTTTTTTTTTTTTGTTTTTTTTTTGTCCTTTTAAGTTGTCAAATGCTTAAAGCCTACAGATTCAGAAGATTATTTTCCATTCCTAATTATATCCAGTGGATTACTTCAATGATCTTGCTCAAGTGAGGACCCCACACAGCTATTTCAGCCTGCTTTTGGGAGTAGCGTACTGCAGTGCTGATGAATCACTGAGAGTGGGAGGGGAAAGTGAGGCTGATACTGTTCCTGACTGCCCCTCTGCTTCTGGCTTCTAGAGCATGGGGTTGAACCTTTAGCTCACGTGGAAGCCTGTGGTAAATACAGCTTATTTTACATAGTGGAAATGATGGCTGTTGAAAGAAGAGCTGTTAGAGTCCCAAACTCAAGAATGCTTCTTGAATCTAAGGAGTTTCTTTGACAAAATATTTTGTGGTGAAACTGAAAACAGCTCCTTTATGCTTGTTCCCTTTTACTTAAGGCAGGGGCCATGGCAGCCTTGCTGCAGTGTGTACCTTGGCCACTGAGGAGGCCTTTGAAGCCCATGTTGTAGCTGTGCCATTCACACAGCTGTTTGCAGATGTACGGCACAGGTGGTGTGGAAGCGTTCAGTAACATGGATGTGTCCTTGGAGCTACTGTGCATCCAAGATTAACTGCTCAGATGAGCACAAAGGAGCCCCTATTTCTTAGAAATCCATTTGCTTCTTCTGGTGAGCGTAAATTTGCCTTGAACACGACTTAACTACACATGAAGGGCACTCGGTGCGGAGGCAGTGAGAAGCACGTTGAGGAAACTATTCTGACAGCACTGAGTTGCTCCCGGGCCTTTTCTTAAGTGTTTTTTGACGTGAACTGAGAATAGGTTTTAAACTGGAAGCGTTCTGCTAGCAAGAGCCTGACTTTAGGCTCTTCCCATGGCTTGGGCTGCTTTACCACTGCCTGTCTCCAGGACTGCAGAAGGAAGGGAGATGGGTGCAGGGCTGCCCACGTGTTCGTGCTCTTCCTGCTCTGAGCTCGGGGTACTGAAAGGAGAAACGGATCCAGGAGCAGTGTATGCCTGAGGAACTCGTGCACCAGGCAGTACTGTCCCTTAGAGTCTGTGTATTTTGCTGTGCATCGCATCGTTGATTTCTGAGGAGAAACCATGTAAATGTCTTCTGAACTGTAAATTTTCTTTATGACACAGTAATTTTGTACTGATTTCTCTTGCAAAGGTGGGAAACTTTAGACAGCTTCATGCAACACGATGTCCAGGAGTTATGTCGAGTGGTATGATTTTGCTGTTTCTTACTGACACGTCTTGATGTTGTGTGTGTATAAGTAGGTTGCTCCAAAAGTATTGCCTCCTATTTATTTCCATGGAACCTACAATCAAGTGCAATAACACTTTTGATAGAGTACATTCTCTGCTACAAAACATTATTTTTCAACATAGTCACCACTGTTAGCTGTGCGTTTCTGCCAGTGAACAAGAGCCTACATGCCACGCTCATAAAAATCTGCCCCAGTAGAGGTGACCCACTGCTGTAATGCACCACTGCCTGCAACCCTGTGCTCACATCCACTGTTTGGTCTGCATAAACATTCAGCAGGTGTCAGTGAATGTCATTAACTGCAGTTTTTTCTGCTTGGAGTTCAGTGACACACCTTTGCTTCATATGTTCTTCAGTGTCAGACACCAATGTGTCAGACTGCCCCTCTGTTGCCATCTGTCAGCAGTAAGATGTAAGGGGATGTTAGTGGGAAGGTTCAACCAATACTGCCATCCCAGTATCTGCCTCTGATGTCGTGGGCCAGCATCATAAAATACATTTTGGAGCAGCCAACGTAATACAAATTAGTAAAGTTCCTGGTTATGCTGACAGTAATTAGTTTAAATTAAGTCAGTAAGGCTTAAGAGCTTTTGCCTTGATTTATTTATTATTTTTTAAGAATGGGATTGGTTGTGGCCTTTTGAGGGTGAGGATTTTGAAAAGGACGGGGAAGGCTGAAAATTAGATAGAGTGTATGAGTGGTCCTTAAACTACTGTAGAGAGGAATATAGTTCTGAAGATAGAAGTGCATTACACCTGTGAGGTTTTCACACTCAAAGATGGTTTCTGAGGTGGTCCTCAGGGGAAGGTTCTAAGGGGAAGAGGAGGATTTGAAGGATTAGAGGAGATGCAAGTGAGAATAGACTAAAACTTTTAATGGAAGTAGCTTAATGTTTAAATTAGTGAAGTAGCAATTCATAAGTGATGAATGAATCAGAAACTGCATGTTTATCCTGTGTGAAAAAAAAAATTGATTTTTCTTTCAGCTGCTTGATAATGTGGAAAATAAAATGAAAGGCACATGTGTAGAAGGCACTATTCCGAAGTTGTTCAGAGGAAAGATGGTGGTATGTATTTAATCTGTTAATATTTCTGAAAATTAACTGTGTTACTTTGTACATATTGAAATTCTGTCTTGTTTATTTTTGTTTACAGTCTTATATCCAATGCAAACATGTAGACTATCGATCTGAACGAATAGAAGATTATTATGATATCCAGCTAAGTATAAAGGGAAAGAAAAATAGTAAGTGATACTTTGAAATATGCACCAATGAAATACCTGAACGTATTGGGCTGTTTTTTACTAATGAGTTTGATACCTGCAGATTTCAAATTTGGTTTTTTTTTTTTGTTGCTCATCATTTTTGAAAGATCTTTTGTTTAATTTCAGAGGAGATGTGTTTTTATGTTCAGTCATTTACCCTTTCTCCCATTCCCTTTCCTTGCTCCTTCCCACCTAATTAATTCTCTGAGAACTCTGAATTGTAGGAGTTTTACGGGTGTAATAAAATAGTTTATGATGCCATCTTAATAACAGTAGTGTTTTCACAATAAGTTATAATTTATATATGGAGATTAATTTGTGGGGAATAGATTCTTATTCAGGCTTGACTGCAACAAGCAGATAACAAGAACAAACTCAGCAGAGCATCCTTGTAGTGGTCCCTTATCATCACTTTACCGAGTACTTGGCATACAAGACATAGAAAAGAATGTGTAAGACTCTAGCAGACAAAATCATCTAGCTTGATATTTAGCAGCTGCAGTGAGAACAGGAGAATTGGCAGACAGTTGTAACTGTGGTTTTAAAATCTGTTGAAATTCCTGTTTTGCCTCTACAATTTTGGTGTGTTTCTTGATGTTCTTAAACAATATAGCAATAAAGACAAATATTCAAATACAAGTTCTGATGTCTTAATGTGTTATTTGCTGGATACTTTAAGCCCCCAGGCTCGAGTGAACTTATATTTTTTCTTCTTTCCCTACTATTTGCCAATCTTTTTCATGTAGTTTTTGAATCCTTCATTGACTATGTTGCAGTGGAGCAGTTGGATGGTGATAACAAGTATGATGCAGGAGAGCATGGCTTGCAGGTATTTTTATTCCTTGATTTTAAAATTTATTTCTATGTTCTTGATAACATAAGAGTTATAGTAGCAAAAAAATTTGCTACTGGTACAATGTTTTGAGATTGTACCAACAGATCTTGTTCATTTTTCTCTTTACGCAAGCATTTGTGTAGTTCCTCTTAATTGCTTTTAAATTTCTCAGAATGGAGCTTGGACTTGAAAACAGTCCAATCAGCAGTAAATGTTGCTTTTGTATTTAAAAGATTTCTAGTGACAAGGATGATTTTCACAATGAACTTCTTCTGAGAATTCATTTAAGACCGTCCCATTTGCCTACTGAACAAGCAGCATAGCTCTGAAAGTTCCATCAGGACGCCGTTTTTCTGTCATCGTTAAGAACTCCATATCAGCCTGTGCAGTTTGAACCATTTATCCGTGTGTGTGTTCCTGAGCTTTTCAGCTGTACTTTGTTGCTTCCACTGTAGGAAGGAGAAGTCCTTCCCTCCCACCTAGGTCTTATTTTTGCAGCTTCCATATAGCAGATCCTGTCAGTAACATTCTGTATATTCTTAGGTGTTCTCAGGAAGCAGCATTTGGTAGCCAAGTATCTGTTGGCAGGGTGCAGTGGACGTGAAATTCCTAACTGATCAGAAATTAGTTTTTGCCTCAGTATTTTTTTAAGTTTCATGTACACACGACTTGCTTGTAATGAAATATTCACGTGTGCTTGCGTGGGTGACTTGGATTTAAGTGAAGCGATTTCTTGGTTAGTGATGCTGCTGGAGTCACTCGTGGAAGGTTCAGAACTGGAGCAGAAGCTGACTATTCTTTGCATGTTGTTGTGTGTCAAGCCTATAAGACAGAAGTCCATAGGAACATGTCTGCAGCAGGCAGGTATTTTAAATTGTTAAAAATCTTGCACTTTCAAGCCTCTGTTTCCTTTAAAATATGTAGGAGGCAGAGAAAGGTGTGAAGTTCCTAACCTTGCCACCAGTGCTACATCTACAGCTCATGAGATTTATGTATGATCCACAGACTGATCAAAACATCAAGATAAATGATAGGTAAGTGTTCAGTGGAATTTTTCAGATGTAAAATTTGGACCTGTTGATGTACTTGATATAAAAAAAAATAATAGTGACAATAATAATTTGAAAAAAAAATCAATTCTTGAATCAACTCCAAGAGGAAGGTGTGTGTGTAGGTGTGTGTTAGAGGTCCCCAGAAGGTACACTGACTACCGTTTGGATTCTGAATTACATATGGAATACTGAGTCACTGACAGCTGTTGTATAAAGATTATTTCTATTCCATGTGAAAGCTGTGTAAAATCTACCAATGTATTCATATCCTGGATAGAATTGTTACTGTAACTTATTTACTTTTTGTAATTCTCCTTTGGCTTCAGTATTGGTGTTCTTCTTAATAGTGTGCATCTCCTAAATACAAATAAACCTGTCTTAATTCTCTTCAAAAATTAGGTTTGAGTTTCCTGAACAGTTGCCACTAGATGAATTTTTGCAAAAAACAGATCCTAAAGATCCTGCAAATTACATTCTTCACGCAGTTCTAGTACACAGTGGAGATAACCATGGTGGACATTATGTTGTTTACTTAAATCCAAAGGGTGATGGAAAAGTGAGTATTGAAAAACAGCTAAACCTATTTGTGTTTTGTAAGTAGGTATTTGATGTTTTCACGATGGGCAATTCTTTGCAATTGATGTTTGCTAACACAGCATGCTGGTGTGCTCACTTAGTGAAGTCAGATGTATTTGACTTGCCTTGTATTTATAGCAGAAATCAAACCCGCAGTCCTGGTGTCCAGTTCTTGCACTTTAGAGAGCAGCTTACATTTGGAGGTGTAAAGACCCACTTGCCTTCATAAAAGAAGCACCTTCCTATTTGCTGTTGGCTTCCACTAAAAGGCTGAGGGAATCCTTTCAGTCTTGTGCGTGTGTTGAATTTCTATAGCAAGCAAATTTTATTCTGCTTTTCTTCAGACTGACTTCATGCTGAAGCAAATCTGAATCTTTCTGTGACTCGGAAATTCAGCATCTTTGCATGTCTGACTGTTACAGGTTCAGGTGACTTGATCAGATTAGATGTTTATGGGTCAGGTGCCTCCTCCCTTGAGCTCACTGGATTTCTGTGTAAATGTTCACAGGAAAAGGAATACTCAGGTTTTACTGCGCATTTATTGCTATGTGTCTTTCACTGTGAATTGCTTTTGTTAGTTTTATTTAAAATTTCCTGTAAACTACTTTAAAATTACAAGAAATTACCATTTTGTATGTTGTACCATTGCTCTGTATATTTTGTAAAAAATAGGGTTAGTTATCTGAGCTTCATAGAGCAGTGTTAAATATGTGAGTCTTAAGGTGAATTATTTGTATAATTATCAAGCTAAAAACTTTCAGCATTCAGTGCAAACTGTTCATGTGCATCACTGAAGGTTTGGTTCTTATGGTCTCTGTGATGCTGTAGCAGGTAGCACCAGACTGAACTAGATTATTTTTTTTTACCTCCTGCTGCTTGAAGACAAATTCTGGTTACTTCAAAGAGCTGTAGATATGCTAGAAGTAGGATTCATGTGTCACCCCAGAACGTGTTTTTGGGTGTAAAATTACATTTATATAAAATTTTCTCTAGTGGTGTAAATTTGATGACGACGTTGTATCAAGATGTACAAAGGAAGAAGCAATTGAACACAACTATGGAGGCCACGACGACGACTTGTCTGTACGGCACTGCACGAATGCGTACATGTTGGTTTACATCAGGGAATCAAAATTAAGTATGTATCTTCTGCATGTGGTAGGCAGACATACTGCACTCAGCTGTGCTTCACTTGAACTGTGGACGAGAAGCTCTATGAGTTTTAGATGAACTTGTAGATTCTGTGGGGATCAGCCATCATTTCCCTTGCTTGTGGGAAGTGTGTTCTAATCCTCTGCTGCCTTCTTAGCACAGGAAGGCAAGACTACCAGCAGAGCGTTTTAGCCTTAATTGTTTTACAGGGTGGAGAATTAGTGACTTAAATCATAAAAACTAGAATTAATCCATTATAGGAATGTAGGTCTATTAAAAAACAATTGAGTGGTGGTAAATGTTTTTTTAAGCTTGAAATGAATATTGAATATTGAAATCTATGTTACTTATTTCGTGGAAGCAGTGTATTCTGGCTCAGGATAGAAAACACTACTTTTGCCAAAACACAATGATATCAAATCATGTTTTTAATTAAAAGATGAAAAAGTCTGGTTTTGACTTCAAGTCAGCAGAAGTGAAGTGTGTTTGGGAACCTCGTGTGATGTAAATTTTGAAATGATATCATAAAACCTTCTTTGTAGGTGAAGTCTTGCAGCCTGTCACAGACCACGATATTCCTCAACAACTTGTGGAAAGGCTACAAGAAGAGAAAAGAATAGAGGCTCAGAAGAGGAAGGAGAGGCAGGAAGCTCACCTCTACATGCAAGTGCAGGTCAGCTTTGGAAACAGATCAAGTTGCAGCTGCCTTCCCATTAAAATGCAGAATATTGAGCATCCAGGCAGCAAGACAAACCTTGATTTTCAGTTTTTGAACAAGTTTGGAAGTAATGTTTTCACTGAGATAAAAATTTCAGTGCTTCTGAGTATGTTTATATGTGCAGTCAGTACTAATGAAACACTGCTGTTCTGGGAAATCAAAGCGTGTTGCAGGCATTTCTGCTTTCTCTAGAAGCTGTAGTTGTTACTTGCTTGCATAGAAAAATAGTAAGTTCAAGTGAAAGGAGAAGGACTGGGTTATTTGAAAAGGCTGCCCTGCCACTGCTCTTCTATCTCCTTCAGGAATTATTTTCTAAAATTAGAATGTATCTAGCCATAGGCAGCAAGGCTGGACATCTGCCAAACTGAGCTCATCGAGTAGAAGCAGAAGGAGAGAGTGCTTATATTTGCAATTATCTTTTTGGAAAAGCCAGATGGACTAAATTGTTATGAATTGCCTTAAGGAACCCTGTTTATGGCTCTTTCCAGAGCCCATCTGGTGAAAGAAAATAAAATCCATTTTGCGTTTGCCTCCATATTTCTTTGCATGTTCTTGATGGAGTTCATAAGTGGAGGTGCTGGTGAAGTTAAGCTCATTCAAAACTATGTTTGCACAGGGGCTGTTTTCAGTGGAAGGTTGGCAGAGTTGCACCTTTTGTCTGTCAGTTAACAGCTGCAGCAGGTGCAGGAAGCATCCTCCTTGCTTTACACAGAATGTGCTGCTTTTTTCAGGCTTTTCTTTTTTAAAGTGCCACTGTTGTTGGAGTACATTTCCAAGATTGGGATCCAAGTGCTACCAATGTTTCATTGTTCAGAATTTGTAAGAATTACTTTATGTTTATTAGTTAGTGATTTGACTCGTGAAATTTCATTGTGGTCTACATAGGTAGAAGGAAGTTGTCTTTGTGAAAGCACAAAGCAAGCAGTGTGCTGCCATCCAGAGAGCCAGGGGCAGCGCATCGGAATGGTCGTAACATGGCACTGTGTGTGGAGCTGAGTTAATACAAACAGTAACCTTTAAATGTAAACTTTCAGATAGTAGCAGAGGATCAGTTCTGTGGCCACCAAGGTAACGACATGTATGATGAAGAAAAAGTGAAATACACCGTGTTCAAAGTATTAAAAAACTCCACGCTGACAGAATTTGTTCAGAACCTCTCTCAAACAATGGTAAGCTTTCTGTAGCTGACCGTGTGTGTTTGTTTTAGTATAATGTGTTCAGCTTAATCATTATCTTCTTCCAGTCCTTTTAAAATGCGAGTTCTGTTTGGCTTCAGTAAGCATCTTAATCTTTTTTGTTTCCTGTCACAACTTTAATTTTAGGGATTTCCCCAGGATCAGATCAGATTATGGCCAATGCAAGCTAGAAGTAATGGAACAAAAAGACCTGCAATGTTAGATAATGAAGCAGATGGCAATAAAACAGTAAGTATTCATTGATAAAGAACATTACTTCTGTATGTCATCTGTGATTCTCAGTTGGATTTCAGAATCTAACTTCAAGACATGAGTTTTTTAAGGGTTTCAATTTAATCTCCGTCTGGTAAAGTTTTATATTGGAGAGGACGAGAACTAGGTGATCTGTGAGGTCCTTTCCATCCCAAGCTTTTGTATGGATGCTAATACTTGAAATATGACATATTTCTTATGGCATACTTCTTACATAGAAAGTATTTCTTTCTATGAAGAGAACGTGTCATCCTAATTTATATGTTAGGTTTTGGATCTTCCTGAGTCTTGTGCTATTTGGCCAGAACAATGGATTTAATGAAATGTATTGCTTAGAATATAAAATATTTCATCTAAGTAGTACAAGTAGTCCTGTGTTTTTCTGGAGTTAATTTCCATGCATTAATAGTGATAACTGTAGGAGTATTTTCAAATGAAAAAGAGTTCAACTTTAAGGAAAATGTAATATTTTTGCTTCATTAAAATTTCATATGTCTTATCTGGCATTATTTCTCTTGATAAACTTCACAAATTTTCCTGTCATTAGCCCAGCTAGAAGAACTCCCACTCAGAGAGCATGTAAAAAAGTTTTGTGTCTGACAAAAATTTCAATAATATGAATTGTCATTTCATAATATGTTCTCCTGAGACTTTTTTTCTTCTTCCACGTTTTCCATTCAGATGATTGAGCTCAGTGACAATGAAAATCCATGGACAATATTTTTGGAAACAGTAGATCCAGAGATGGCTGCTACTGGAGCAACATTACCCAAGTTTGACAAAGATCGTAAGTTTATGTGCTAAATCTTGAGTAAATGCAAAATTCTTTGCGTGTATCTCAAGAAATGTTGTGTGCTCCTGGTTTTCAATGATGTCATTGATGTACTCATCAAATGACTGTGCTGGAATTGGTTTTTCTTGTACACCTTTTGCCCTCATTTCTCCCTAAGTGGATGGCATGTTTCAAATATCACTGGAATAATGGAATAATTTTCTATAAATATATGCAGGTTTATATAACTCCACCAATTATTGATGTTTTAAGGATATTGATCAGGTGAATGAAGGGACTTTTTTTTTTTATAGCTTAAAGAAAAATATCTAAGTGATTTTTCTCCAGACATGGTCAAATAAGCCTTATTTGAAACTGAATTTTGTATCTTAATTTCTAGATGATGTAATGTTGTTTCTGAAGATGTATGATCCGAAAACTCGGAGTTTGAATTATTGTGGACATATCTACACACCTATATCCTGTAAAATACGTAAGTTATGACTTGTAGAGACAGTTAGGTTGTGTATCTACTTTACTTCTAATATTAGATGTTTTCTTCAAATCAAAGATAGGCCACAGAGTGGGATTGTGGTTTCTCCTAATGCCTGTGCAGGTCCTCTGATGTTTATTTTTCCCAACATTGTGAAAATTTCTACAAGGCTGAAATCGTTGTCTTAACACAGCATTGGCAGCCAACTGCCTTGCTGTAGTTCTGTGACGTGGTACTGCTCCCTGTTTTTTCCCTTGTATTTTAGATTATTTTGCAGAATGAATTTCTGAAGTTGTGTTTAAAATACTCTTGTACAATGTTTCACAGTTGTAGCCTGAGAGCAGCTGCTTGGATTGATTTGGCTGTGACCCTTAGCTTTCATGAGTCCATTGAAAGAATTCAGCATGTGGCCACTGAGTTATAATGCCTTTCCATTTAAAATATTTCATTCTGTTGATTTGTACATACTTTGTGTTTTATTTTATTTATGTAAATGTTTCAGAAAGAGGTAGAAATGCTTTTCTGGAGAAAGAAATTTATTTAACCTCTCTGATATTGGATGGCTTTACACGTTTGCTGTTCAAATGAAGTGGAAGGAAACCTTAAAGGCTCTCTCTGGGTTGAATCTGAAGATGAGGAGCTTTAACCTTGAAGGCTCCATTCCTTAGAAAGGCATTTTAAAACTGTTTAATGAAAATAGAAGAAATTGGTTTTGTCTTCTTTTGCAGATAGGTCTTGCAAGCAGTGCAACACGTTTCATGCTCCTTTTCTTTTCCAATAGGTGACTTGCTTCCAGTTATGTGTGAGAGAGCAGGATTTCCACAAGAAACTAACCTTATCCTCTATGAGGTTTGGATTGACAGACTTGTTTATTGTAAAAACTGTAGTTGCTGTGCCAGTAGTGTGTTTCCTTTAAGGATGAATTGCTATGTGATAACATTCCGATATGTAATGATGACAAGAAAAATAACTAAGTTTGTGATGTAAAAAAAAAAAAAAAAAACAAAAACAAAAACAAAACAACCAAGGTTGAAATGTAAAGGTTGGTATGGGAGATACTATGCTGCTAAAGTTAGTAACCTTAATTGATATTCTCCTATCTTTCTGGAATCTGCATCAGTAGAAAGTGAATCTTTATGAGAATTTGATAATGCCAAGTGATAAAATACTTCAGGAAGTTACTTTTTAAAGTGCAGTATGGGTAAAACCAGTCAGTTTTACAACTAACAATGAAGTGTGTCAGTGTTAGCTAGGATTACATTTATCTAAGATATGCATGTCTGTACTTCTTTCTGTAGATAGAAGGTACAAGTTACCTTATTTGATTAAGTTTAATATTGTGACTTTTGCTTTTGTCTCTTGTTTATTCTGCCTGGTTCTTGTTCTTCCTTGCAGGAAGTTAAACCCAATTTAACAGAAAGGATTCAAGACTATGATGTGTCTCTTGATAAAGCTCTTGATGAACTCATGGATGGTGACATCATAGTGTTTCAGAAGTATGTATTTTAAAGGGCCAGTTTATTGCTACAATTAAATAACGTAGTTCAATTTGAAAGCAGAGCTTCCTTTAATTTAATGCTTTAACAGGAGTGAGGTATAGTTTTCCAGCAGTAAACATATTCTCAGCAGTTCTCATTTGATCATTCCAGGAAGATAGATAGTTGTTTTTTAATTACCACATCGCATCATTTAAGGAAATTCATCCTAGGTTAGAAAACTAATACTCATAAATATTAAAATATGTCTTGCTCTTCTGAAGAATGTGGTTCAGCAATACATCTGAGTTCTGCAGCTTTTTACTTGAAGCTATCATAACTCAGAGAAGAGCCTACCAGCAGTTCAGGGCTTGGGCTCTGTACCATTACTACTATACAAGCTCTTGACTTGAAGCTCCTTTCACCTTAGGACTGAACTGCTTTCCCTTTTCCTTTTATATGTGCTCACATCCATATTGGTCTGTGGTGATTCTCCCAGTTTGTTGTGTATGCAACTCATAGGTGCTTCAACTGGAGTCTTCTCCAAGGCAAAAGGAGAACTCCTCCTTATATCCATTTAAGGGATCTTTTATAAGCTTGTCAGGGCTATATATCAGCATCTCTATGCTCTCACTCCTGATGGTCACACCCAACTGTGTTGCTGTGTTTCTCTCCATGGGCTGACAGTGGGTGGAAGCCAGCTAGTCTATCTTCAGCACTCTTACCCCAGATTATGTGAGATGAATGTATTTCTCATGTCATGCCTTGGAACTCGCATTCCCTGTTGACCCAGTTGGTGTAATGCACCTTTGGCTGGCTGCTGACTTCTGGGTAAGTGCACAGCTTGTACCCTGGTGCTGTTTCTCTGCTGAGAAGATAGGGGTACCAGTCAGTAGTGACCCAAACCGGCATCTGTGCAGGTGGTTTTGCTCTTGTGCTCCAAGGAGTGCTGGCCTCTGTGCAAAGCAACTAATGCAGTCGTGTATAGAAAATCTGGCGGCGTTAATAAAGCCATGCACTGATGTGCCAGGGTGGAGAGGGAGGGAAGAGCACTGCTGGAATACTACAGTGAAACAAGTGGAGTCAGCCTATTGCCAGATTACCAAATTGTCCAGCACAGTGTGCAAGTGCATTTGCTCTTGAGCTGCACAGAAGTGTTCGAGGTGTGAGTCACTACTGACCGTGCTGGTTCCACTGCGTACAAGTGGCGGCTCTTTAACAAGGTTTCTTACCTTCCTTTCTGTGTTTCTCAACTGTCGCTGACACACTGTAGAACCTGTTTTGAAAGCCCTGGCTGTGTGTACGTGTAACAACGTAGTATGTAATGGTACCATCGTTTGTCTGCTCTTGTAGGGATGACCCAGAAAACGATAACAGTGAGCTGCCAACAGCTAAGGAATACTTCAGAGACCTCTATCATCGTGTGGATGTCATTTTCTGTGATAAAACCATCCCCAACGACCCAGGTTTTGTTGTTACTTTATCCAATAGGATGAATTACTTTCAGGCATGTATCCTATTTGTTTCTCTACATTTATTTCTTCGTGCTGAAAGTGCCATCTGCATTAATTCACAAAGGCATAATGAATGTTTTTTAGAGGAGAGCAGATAGGTTTTTATATATTACTTGCATTGTGGTAATGGAAAAATGAAGAAATGCTTAAAAGTATTAGTTGTATTAATAAAGAGTTAATTGGCAGCACAGTTCTTTACATACCATTCTGCTCTAGGAATTGATGTTCTGATGAAATAATGGATTTGCTTTCTAAACGTGTAAAATGTGCTCAATTTATTCAGCTGTTAATAGAAAAATACCTTGGGACAGCAATGATACCTGCTTTCCTCGTAGTTTAGCAGCACTATTAATTTTGTAGGCCAAATACTGCTTTCTCCACAAAGTGCTGTCTAGGACACAGTGTCAGGTAACAGATCAAATTTGTTGTGTTCATAAAGGGTGATTACAAGGCTTTTTAAAAGAAGCAAATCAGACATTGAAACTGTTCAAAATTTTTAAAAAATAAATAAAGTTGGACTGGTCTGTGCAGAGCCTGATTGTGTGGTCTGGCTCCCTACAGTTCTCCTACAGCTGTTTTTATCAGAGTTTTACGTACTTTGTACATGAAAACAGAACACGTTTTACTGTCATGAAAAGTGGGAGCTTTGAGCACCTGAATATATAGAGAAAATCAGAGATTATTTCTGCTATCCTTCCTCAGTGTCTGCTTCTCGGTGACTCACTTGTTTCATTTTTATATTAAGTTCTTTACAGCTCCTTTTGGCAAGGGAAAACTAGGCAGAAGATTCCAATTCTTTCTGTGAGGCTGCAGCATGAAATACTGATAGGAATAATAAGGTGATACCACCCAGAAAACTAATGTCCTTTGGGTGAAGTGAAGAACCTCGAGAGTTTTTTGCTTATTTCCCGAGTAATACTATGATTATAAAAGTAAGAGTTAAGCTATTATTGTGGATTTTTTGGCCTTTTAGTGACTGTAGTTTATTGTGCAAGAGAGAAATTCCTTATTTTCTTGAAAGTCTTATTCTCTTCATTGTTCAGAAGTTACATACGTGGAGTTTCTTTAGCCTTGGAGAAGTAAACACATGGCTTGTGTCTCACAGAATTTCTGTAGCATAATATTCTTGAAGTACTACTGTGAATGACTGGAGTTGGAGCAGATGACCTCCAGAGGTCCCTTCCAGCCATTGGGTGTTAACTCTCTTGTATGAATGCAGTGTAATGCCGTAATTGAAAAAATGCAGAACTTACACACACCTTTATTTGCAGGTTGCAAAGACAGTTGCACAAAGACTTAATACAGATCCAATGCTATTACAGTTTTTCAAGTCTCAAGGGTAAGACAGATTTTCTTCTATGTGTGGTTTTCTGTGTCTAAAATACCTTTTAAAATACTTAGCCCAATAATAGGTAGGCTGCAGTTAATTTGTAGCTTCCTTCAGGTTGCAAACCATTTATTTACCAATAAAATGTTAGTGCAGTGAGTTGCCAAGACAGTTTAGTGACCATTGCAGTGGCTGACACTGGAGACTCCATGAATTGGATGCTTTATAAGAGTAAGTAAAATGGAGAGACAGAAGCATTTTAAAGGATCCCTGTTTTAACAAAATTTCTGAAGCCATTAATTGTTTCAGAGCCTTACTGTATGGCTCGAATTATTGAACTAACAGAGATACTATTTCAGTGAATGTAGATTTCTGGAATGGAGGAGACCAGAAGCAGATGCAAGTAAAAGCAGGATTTTTGCTGCTGTTAAAAACGTTATGTGCAGGAGTTACCTGACTCTGACTTTTATTTCTATTGTTTATTTGTTGGGAGTCTGTAAGTGAAGAAAGTTAACTCCATCCTGGCCAAACAAAATTACTGTGATCTCACTCAGCTTCTGAAAGGAATGCTTCTGTTTAAGTGGTGCTTTCTGGCAGAGTTGTGTAAAACTGGATTTGAATCCATAGAGAGCAGAAAATTTGTCATTCTAGATATTTGCACACAGACTGTCTCAATGTGTTGTATTTGTGGAAATGTAGAGGGCTCTTTATTAACCTGCAGGTATCTCCCTTCCTCACCAACAAATCTGTCCCAGTTTGGACAGCTCTGTATAGTTTACAGTGCTATGGTCACTGGAATTTTGCTGTGTCCTGTGACTCCACAAATTAATCTTTCACAGTCAAAAGCATGTGACTGTAGTGCTGCTGTAGTAGTTTCAGAGGAATGTAGATCTGCTACTGCAGGATTAAGGTGAGCTTTTAACATCCAAGAGAGCTAAGGCACACAGTGACTGGTATTTCTGCTCCCAGCCTTTGCCTGTTCTTACAAAAATCATTAATGCACCAAATACAATGCTGCTTAGGCTGTGCTAGCAGTTATGTGGAACTGGTAGCCAGATATAAAAGCGTTCTTGGAACTTCGATTTACTGTTTGTGGAGAGAGATTTAGGGTTTTCATTTTTCTTTCATAGTTATAGGGACGGCCCTGGTAATCCCCTTAGGCACAATTATGAAGGTACTTTAAGAGATCTTCTGCAGTTCTTCAAGCCTAGGCAACCTAAAAAGCTTTACTATCAACAGGTAAGAGTCTTTTGTTTTTGTTGGCGTGGGTAAAAAAAACAAAATACCATCTGCCCTATACAAAGTATGCCTAAAGTGTTTCTCTTTTCTTCTTTAAGCTCAAAATGAAAATAACTGATTTTGAGAACAGAAGAAGTTTTAAATGCATATGGCTAAATAGCCAATTTAGGGAAGAGGTGAGTGAGGCTGCTGTTACTCTTATTGGTGGTTATTTTTTAGCCATATTGCTAGGCTGGGGTTGTGGTGCTGTTGATGTGCTGGAAGAACATGGTGTGAGAGAAGGGCTGTGCCTTATACCAAAACGGGGCCAGTTCTTAATGCGTTCAGGTGAAGGTGTTCACTTCAGTAATGTTTATTCTTAAAAGATGGATTTTGATGAAGAGCCTGCTGTATTGTGTGCTTTAATGTGATGGAGTGCAATTCCAGATTTTTCTGATTGCTTTTCTGTTCTAAATATCCCACAGGAAATAACAGTATATCCAGATAAGCATGGGTGTGTGCGGGACCTCTTAGAAGAATGTAAAAAAGTTGTAGAGCTCTCTGAAAAAGGTTCAGGGAAGTTAAGGTAAGAGTTTGGATGTCTGTTGTGATCGCGTGCGCTGTATGCAGAAGATTGGCCTTAGAATTTAAAATATTATGGGAACTTACCAAATAAAGGCTGATACTGTGTTAAAAAGTTTGCTCTAAGAGTTCTTACTGAATGAAAGTAGGAACCTTATGTAATTATTCATCCTGTGTTTCATTAAGTTGCGTTCTTGAGATGCCGAAGATTCATCAGTCACAGCTCACACTTCAATAATGTTTCCAATTCAAGTATTGCATACTGTTCACTTCTCAGGAGCGAAAAGTGAAGTCATTTTCTTTAAAATGACTTTATAAATGATGGAAAACTCTTGGACGAATACAATTGAAAATAGATTCCTCCTCCACCTTTTTTTTTTTTTTTTTAAAGCTTTTTTTAAAATTTGTTTTTAAGGCTGCTAGAAATTGTAAGTTACAAAATAATTGGTGTCCATCAGGAAGATGAGCTGTTAGAGTGTTTGTCGCCCGCAACAAGTCGGACGTTTCGAATAGAGGTAAGTGCTGCTTTGGAACTTGCTTTGAATGAAGAAAGACCTTAAGTGGTTATTATCTTTTCCTGGGTGCTGATTTTCCAAATGCTGCAGTACTTGCAGCAGGCTGGAATACATGTTGTCACGTATAAAGATGATCTTTCCAAAGATTTTCCTTTGTTCTGTCTGCCACCCTGTTGCAGTTCCATTCTTTAAATTTTGACATATGTTCATATAACCATATGAGAACAGTTGGCAGTGGCTTATCCATAGGACGGCTTAGCAGTAGTTCCAAGGGATGTTTGGGGGCTCATGATTTAAATTTTTAAGCTGAGAACCCACTTTCAAATGCAGAATTATATTCTGGGAGGCTGTTTCCTTTTCTTCTCAAATCAGAGTTTCTTCAGCCATATCTTGTTTCTTAGTGTGTAATCTCTCTAAACGTTTCATCTTGCAAGTATGTTAACTTGCCTCTGAACTCAGAAATAAGAAAGAAGTAAAATTGTAATGATAAGATGACAAAAGGGCTGGGATATTTTCCTAAGTAGTGGAAGACTGCATGTCAAAAAAGCCACTTGGGCAAACCGAGAGTGTTGTACTGAGTATGGGAAGCTGCAGTGCTGCTGTGACAGGGGAATTGCCGTATTGGGGGTGGGGAGGCATAGACAGGACTTTGTCAAAGAGAGTGTTTATTTTGATTGTTTAAATTGACTTGTTTGGCATCGCTAACAGCACAGCTAATTGCAGTCATAATTTTGTGCCTGGATCTAGGAAATTCCTCTGGACCAGGTAGATATAGATAAAGAAAATGAGATGCTAATCACAGTGGCACATTTCCACAAAGAGGTTTTTGGGACATTTGGAATTCCATTCTTGCTGAGGATACACCAGGTATGTCTGCCTCCCTTTTGTCCCTCCCTATCAGATAATATCTTTAATGATTTCTAAAAGTATAGTAAAATTAATTGATTAATGTAAAAATGTGTAGGAAAAATCCTGTATAAAGGTTCAGTGTTTATCAGTTTTGTGGATAAGTCACTTGTCTTAGTTTTTTTGCATATAAAAACTGTTCAGTTTTTCAGTGATGCTTTGTAGATCTTCCACATCAGACAGACTTGAAACGTTGTAAATGTAATATTTGATCTTTTTGTTTCATTTTAAAAGCAAAGTAACAAAACAAAACCCAAGGCCAGCAACAACTTAAAATCCTATTGCTAATACTGCGTTAGGAATTGCAGAGTATGCCTGTTGAGAAAAGTGCCCAAGCCCTGGTTGCTTGGCTTCTTGAGATACACTGTTATGGGAAATGATTGTTTGGTTTTTTGAATGCTTTCTGTATTGATACAAGAGGGAAAGCTAATTTTGAAAGCTCAGTTTAAGTTTTCGTGTGATACTGCTCCAATGAGAGTGCAGGTCACACTCCTCCTTTCAATAGGAAAGTGTATTCCTGAGGGCAGTTAGCACTTGTGCTTCTAAACTGCTGCTTTGGTCTTTGTGTGTTGGTTTATATGAAATGTGCCTAATTTTGTAAATGGTTTTGGAGTGAGAAATAATGGCCACATCTCTGAATCATGTGACACTTCACTGTATTCCTGTGTTTTTGAGCAATGCACAGCAAAGTCTGAAAATTTAGAATCAAATCTTGTCTTAATTTATGGTGGAAATCATGTGCATTACATTTCCTTATGGCAACTATTGTGTTATTGATCTTTAAGTAAATGCCATCCAGCAGTGTATTTTCAGCAGCTCATAAACAGCATACAGAAGAATGCTACAAAATTTACTACTTGGGGGGGAGCATTGCAGCTGCAAAGGTTCTAAGAAAATAGGGCTTTTCTGAACCCATGTTTGCTGTGGATTTTTAAAATGTTCTTAACTTTAACCTGACTTGCATATGTCATGCAATGGTTTGTGTAATGATGAATCAGTAAGACTTGCAGGTACTGAATTTATAGCAATATATTGTAGGCTGCTGATTGTTTGTTGTAGTGGATGATGTTGACACTCCAGTAATTTTGTTAGAATCTGAGAGATTGAGGTAGCAAAGTATTCTGATGTAGCTCAAATTAGAAAATACCAACAGCACCCCCTTTTGTTTCCTTTTTTTGTGTGTGTGTGTGTGTGTGTGTGTGTGTGTGTGTTAAAAATCTTGTTGTGATCATCAGGGCGAACACTTCAGAGAGGTTATGAAGCGGATTCAGACAATGCTGGACATACAGGAAAAAGAATTTGAAAAGGTAATGACAACCTGGCAGTGAGTTTTATTGCTGACTGCAGAGTCTGTAATATTGCTTTAAGAAATTGGAAGGCAGTAGATTTAAGTGTAGATGTTATTCAGTAAAGCAGTTATTAGCCTTAATGCCCATTCTGAGAATAACTAAGTAGAATGTGTAGGAATAGTACTGTACTGTATTGAAGAGGTACTCAACAAAACAGCACAATAACCTAGAAGAGTTTAGGTGGTACCAAAGCTCAACAGGTCACAACTTCAGTTTCCTGCTTAAACCAGAGCTCACTTAGTTAACTCAGGTTGCCAAGGATTTTAACTAGCTGTGATTTTAAAACTCCCAAGAGAAGGAGTTCTGCCACATTCTGGGCAGCATGTTTTAGAGCTGTACTGCTGTCATTTTGAAGATTTTTTTTCTTTCCTGAGATCAGAATTCATCGTTTTGCAGCATGTAATAATTACCCCATGTCCTTTTGCTGGGTTTTGTGGGGGTAAGTGCTTTGGTCTTCACTGTATCACCTGTCCATTAACTGACAACTAGGTGCCCATTAGCCTTTTTTTTTAGGCTAAATAAACACGTTTTCCGTGGCTGCTTGTATGCCTTGTGCTCCAGCCCACTGTGTGTCTTACAGGGCCTTTTGCTGGACTATCTGCAGTTAGTTGCCAGTTTGTTTTCACTGGGGAACGTGGGCACAGTTATTCCACGGGCATTCTCATGATTTCCTGACTGTTCATTTTATCCCACTGTCATAGTAGTTGATGAAGATCTTGAAACAGGATTGATCTCAGTAGAATGCCATTCGTAACCAACTGTGTGTTAGGCTGTGAAATCAGGCTTGGAGGCTTTGTTTTAATACAGTATTTGAACAGTTTTCTTCCTTTTCCTAGTTTAAATTTGCAATTGTAATGATGGGTCGACACCAGTATCTCAATGAAGATGAGTATGAAGTGAACTTGAAAGATTTTGAGCCCCAACCTGGTGAGTTCTTAAACAACCTGACTGTTGTTTTGAACTGCTGAAATTGCTCTGCCAGTTGCTACAGTGCAGCTACCACGAACTCAGAATGCAGGAACAGAGTAGTTATTTTTACTTTGTGTATATTATATAGTAACTAAGCAGGTATTTGTGTATACATATTTGTGTACATTTAACTCTTAGTCTTGAGAATGCATATTCTACAGACATACAAGCTATTGCATATTCTGTTTGTTTGCATGTTAAAAGTTTGCACTTGAGTTGCCAAATGGGTTTGTTTCCACAAAACATACTTTACAGAGAGAGTTATGATGTCACTCGCATGTCTGTATTGCTCATCTGCTCCTATATTTCATTCTCATGTTGCTAGTGAAGTGCTCATAGAATTCTTAAAAAACACTAAAGTACATCCTCATAAGCTCCTTATTTTAAGTGCTCTACATGAGGTACTTCTCTAAGGTATTCTTCTTTCTTGATTTCTTTAATGAGTCTGAAGAATCCAACAAAAATATTACACATGTGAATAGGATGCTTTTCGGGTTCTTCAGTCGTGATTCACCAAGCTACAAATACAGATCTGTTCTGAATTTGTCTGTGCAGGTGGTCTGCTATCTTATTTACTTGACAGATATTTAAAGCACTATTACTTAAGGAATTCACACATAGGAGATACCTATAGGTACCATAGGAGATTGGTCAGGAGCTTCACTGCAGTCATCTTTTGGGAGTTTGAGCTGGAAATGGCACTTTTAGGCTTGCAGTCAGGGCTCTGTTGAAGGCCTTGAACTCACAAAGGCTTTTTCCCCCAGCTTAGCTGACTGTTTCTTTTTGTCCTTCTGGCAGAAATGAGGTTGAGGACAATTTGCTCTCCAGAATTCTGTTTTTCTAACAATGATGAGCTCTGTTTGTCGTTGGCAGGTTGTACTAGGGCCAAATTTGCTCTGATTTTTCTCAGGTTGTGTTCTGGGTATATTAACATTTGTAAAGAAATCCTGTAACTGTCCATTTATTTCAAAAGGCACAGAGACTTAGGCCTATACCATTAATGAGCAATTTGTAAGAGCCCAGCAAAAAGCCATCTCATTATGGTACGCTGAGCAGCCAGGCTTGTGGCTGTGAATATGAGGGGACTTGCCAAAACTTGGAATATCTGCATGTGAACGAGCCATCAGTGAGCATAGGGAAGGAACTGTGGCTTGTGTTGCTAGGGGCACTGTTTTTCTGCACAAATTCTGGGGAGTCTCTAGATGACTAACTTGGAAGCAGACAGTTTGTCAGTGGACAGATAACCCTCTCTGGTCTGTTTAGGGCAGGCAGAGTCATGGTTTCGTTCTGTGAGTCGTCAGAGTGAGGGGAACCAGAAGGCAATGGTCCAAAGCTAACTGTTGGACTTTCTGAGTAAAATTAGAGCTGTCAGTGGCAAGGTGATGTAAAAGACCAGGTAACCAGGTCAATACTACCAGAACATGGCAGGAATGGGAAAAGGGAGAACGTGAAATGGTTGAAGCAGTCGTGGGGAATTTGAGACTGAGGGGTTTTGAGAGTTCATAGAAGGTTGCCCTTTTATATAATGCACTTTGGTAGAATCTGGCCAAGGTTGTCCTGCTGTATGATGATATGACACTCTAATGTGTTCTTATATGAACAGTATTTCAGTGTGCAGAGCTTTAGTGTAAAGCTTTGCCTTTCTCTAACTTACCAACATAGTTGATGTCAGTTGATACTGTCACACTCAGGGATGCCTCTGATGACAACTGCAGCAGTGCTACCAGCACAGGACTCGATTCCTTTCTTTAAAAGACATTAGGATGGTCTCTGTCAGATTGGCAGTTCATTTGTATTTGCCATTAACCATTTCATCAACTGAAGAGAGAGAATATTTTGAGGAAAATATGTCCAAGAATGCAGATACAGGCAACCATAAAGGTCATGTGTTTTATGCTTTAGTGATGGCAGATGATGTCTTGAAATGTAAAAGTTTGCTTTTCTTGCTGGAGGGCTATTTAGTTTCTGCTGTTACCATTTCACTTCAAAGGCTGTTTCATGCTCTGCATTGCAGACATCTTGAAAGGGAACCTTGCCCATTTGCAAGACCATGGATTGTATATTTTTTTCTATGAAAATTAGCCATAGGTAAATTAATGCTGAGTTGCACTAGTGAAAAGTTGTGTATATTTTCTTCCTGGTCCAAATGTAACTATTTTTTAATCAGAAGACTGAGTACAAGGTCAGTTACCTGTTTTCTTAATTAACTACTGATTTGCATTTTGCATCTATTTGAAGAATATTCCTACTTAAGCCAGGTGAGGATGGCTTCATACAGCAGCAGTCACTTAACCACCAGCATTTGCTGTATTAAATGACATTTGGATGACACCTTTCTGTTTCAGACAGCCCCAGCCATTCTGTGAGAGTTGGTGCTGTGCTCGGTGTGCCTCTGGCTATAAGTTACATCCAGCTTTTACTTGAGCAGTTGTTTCACTGCTGTTAACTCCTGTGATTGAAGAAGAGGAAAACCAGCTATCTGGCCCAGAAACGATTGTACAACATAATAATGGAATGGAAGCAGTGGTCAGGAGAGCAGCCCTATTGTCCATAGGCTAAGGACTGTTTTTCAGTCCTCATCTGTGCTGTACAATTGCTAGCAAACTGAACAGGGCACATATGAGTAGTTTGTGTGAATGAAACTTCTTAACCTAGTCTTACAACTTCATTTTTTTCTCTTTCTTTTCTAGGCAACATGTCTCATCCAAGGCCGTGGCTAGGGCTTGACCATTTCAATAAAGCCCCAAAGAGAAGTCGCTACACTTACCTTGAAAAAGCTATTAAAATCCATAACTGACTTAATAAACCAGATTGTCAAGGCAAGGGACAAAATAAGTGTGTGTGTGCACCTTTTTAACAACTGTAGAACTTTGGTACACGTGCACTATATCTGAAGTCTTCAGCAAGAGGATTTGCTGCTGATGTTAATTTTATTTTGTTGAGGCTGTTCAGTTTGGCTTCTCTGTATCTATTGACTGCCCTTTTTGAGCAAAATGAAGGTGTTTTTATAAAGCTTGGATGCCAATGAGAGTTATTTTATGGTAAACGTAATGCAAGGCAATTGTCAGCATAATGAGGGAAGAGTTTAGTAGAACAATTGACATTGGCAAAATATTTGTCTGTAGTACGTTTATAGATGGCATAAGCTGGCTGGCTGCCTTTCCTGGTGTGGTGTTCACCATCACTGCAGCTAGTAAGTCTTATGTTTAGACTCACATCAGATTTATTTCCTTCAGTTATACTTTAAATGACATTTTTGTGCATTTGTAAATGCAAAAAACTCACATCATCAATAAATAGCAATCTCTACTTCATTGTGTACATTGTTGGCACTTATTTGGGATTTTTGTCTCCTCCAGCTGCATAGAATCTTTTTTTTTAATAAACTAGTTTTCATTTAATTTAGTCACTACTTCGCATCCCGTTTTGCCAAGTGGATGCCCTGACTCCTATAATGAGATATTTGGGTCTTTTTATGAAAATTTCAGCCATTGTTGAATACAGTTGCAATTTATTATGCCATCTTCTGGCAAATAGAATGACACTCAAAGTTGGCAAAAGCAAGTGAAAGGATTATAAATATCATTCATTTAGTTAACGTGGGAAGAGACGGGGAGAACACGAGAAATAGCCTTTTAGCACAGAGGGGCATGCTCACTAGTGTTTAGTAAGCTGTTGACTTTGTATAAAAAAGGAGGAAAAAATGAAAAAAAAAAAAAAAAAAAAAAAGAAAAAATGAAATTGTATATTTAATGAATGAACATGTACAATTTAACACTTGGAGGATAATTTTGTTGGGTGAGTCTGCAAGTGAATTTCACTGATGTTGATATTCATTGTGTGTAGTTTTCTTTCAGTCCCCAGACTGCTTCCTTTTATTTTGGAGCTAAAGCCAGCCGCGTGTCTAGTTTTGAGTGCAGTAAAGATAGAATCAGCAATTCACACTTAACTTTACATTCTTTTCCAGTATTTTATTTTGTTTCTGTAGCTGCAGTGTACAACAACTCTTCCTGTATATTGCCTTTTTTTGCTGGAAAATGTTGTATGTTGAATAAAATTTTCTATAAAATTTTTCTTCGGTGAGTGATGACGTGGACGTTGAAGAAGATTTCTCTCTGGAAATCGAGTTCTGGGAAATGTCTTCTTTGTGCTTTTCCAGAAGGTGTGTTTTCTCTCTCTGGTGTTGACGACTGTGTAACCTCAGATGGATTGTTTTGGAGATTGGGGGGAAATCTGTGGGTTTTTCTGCTAGATTTTTTTTTTTTAGGTTTTGGAATTTTTAACCTCCCAAGTTAGTTGCATTTGAGCTTAATGAATGAAAGGGTTTTCCAGGAAGGAGCCATGTACAAATAAGATAAATGGGAGAAAACATCTTACTGGTTAATTTGTAAAGCTCCTGGTAGAGTATTTGTGGTAGCCTTGACTCTGCCTGTACAGATTTCTGTCATCCAGATTCTCAAGTCTAATCGTACAAATGGTGTAAAGTTAAAATCTGCAGTCTCTAAAGGTAAGATCTCTTAATAGAATGATAGGTTTCGGCTGTAATGAATTCCACGCATTCATAGCAGAGCCAAGTTCTTACAGGATTTCTTTGCTCAAACCTCTCATTCATCTTGTAGGTGGGCTGTATACATGTGATGGCCCTCATGCTTCTACAGGTGCTGCTGATTACTGAAAATACCACCAAGTTTTGTTAAGTTAGATTTCAAGATATGTTTCTGGTACATCTGTATTTGTTTCTGTTGTAAAATGCAGCAATCTCTGTTAAGTGTGTTTTTGTTCTTCATATTGTGGTGATTTTAACATTTCTTATTCCCAGTCAAGTCAATCAAGTTTACATTATTTTGTCATCTGTGTGTAGTTTACAGGTAGAGGGAAGTGAAGTGCTTCAGTGGCACGTGCCTTAAGTGGATCAAGTTTTCCTTTGCAGTGAATTTGCAATTAAATGGTGAGAAATACAACACAGTCCAAGACAACTGCTGTCTCTGCAGGCTTCCAGTATGTGTCAGGATTTGTATTCCAAATTTATCTGTAGAATTAGGTACTCTGGTCAGCAGTAGTATGCCCTAAGCAGACAGCAATAAAATTGAGCTTGTATCAGAACGTCACTACATTCTAGCATTAATGTCTGGCATGCTGGCAGCTTCCAGGAAATATCTTAAGAAATTGCAATTTCAGAAGAAAATACCGCTAGGAAAGTAAATTTTGGATGCCTTTTAGTTTTTAAACGACAGCTTTAAACAAGTTTCAGTATTTGTGCTATTCCCACATCAATTTTGAGATGATACATTCAGACATTCCCTGTGTACTGTTTTCAGTAACGGGGGTTTTTTAAATGTTTCTTTTTTTCTTGGAGCACATGTAGCTTATTATTCAAGTAGGGAAGCACGCAGCTGTGAGGAGAAGAACGGAGGTTTTCTCAGGTGCGGTGTCTCGTTCAGTTGGAGTGCAGTCTTCAGAAGTGCTGTGCTCTCCATTTCCTACTCAGATTTCAGATTCTGGAATTATCAGGAGAAGAGTGAATGCGTGAAATGACCAACGGTAACGTTGAGTGTTAAGCAATAAGAATGTAATTTCACGTTACACAGGATCAGAGGAGCACAGCCTTAACGGCCCATGTGAATCATTCCACATAGCTGTGGTTCCTGTAGGTTTACGGTGCCTTTTATTCTTAAGGAGTCCAAAGCATTCTGTGAAATCAAAGCAAATCACACCAGTGAAATTAGAGAGAGATTAGAGAGTGACAGTCAACAAACCCACCCTATGTACCAGAAGGCTTAGCACCGCCAGGACGAGTGTGTGCTGCTGCCAGCTGTGCCCCAGCCATGGGGCAATCCATCCGGCCAGCTGCGCTGCCGAGTGCCGTCCTGCCTCAGCTGCTGCCCACACTGGGATCCAGCCTGCCATGCCAAGAGCCGGCCCCAGGACCTCCTCTCCCCTGTGGCCTTTGTGCTGGCTGCCATCAGCACGTAGGTCTGAGCTGCGCTGTGGTTTTGCTGTTTAATATCCTTTGTGAGAAATCATACACTTTTTTTCTTCTGTAGGACCTGTATATATTGTAAATAAAATAGACTAGGGTAAACCCTGGATTTGTGTCTTGTTCGTTCATTATGGAAAAGCTTTTTGAAACGAAAGCAAATGGCCTGTTCAGAAGTCAGGATGGTTTTGAGTAAATGAAGATGAATTTTGCAAAATGCAGCTAAATTGTGTCAAGTGACATTCATGGTAAACGCTGAGTAGTTGTGTGAGTTTGTAGGTTTTTCACTCTTCCTGTTTTTTTTTTTCTTAGAGGAACTAAGCAAGTGTTTATGATTCCATGATTTGAATATTGAAGTGGGCAGTGTCGTTCAGTGAGCAGCCTGGTGTTGTTCATTCCCTGCCTTTAAATGAACCTGGCCTATAGGAATAGCAAAAGGGGGGAATGTGTATGTGTGAAATGCCTAACTCAGACTTCACATCTGTGCTGTGCTTGGTTTCTGTCCCAGGTGACTTTTAAGCTAGCAGGAGATGATGTGCCAACCAGCAGGCTGTAGCTGGAAAGCCTGCCTTCCTTGTTGCATACTTGCATAAACTTGCCTCCAAGTACTGGTGCAAAAATGCTCTGCTTGTACTGAATGTCTTCTGCACATCTCAAATGGTATACGTTATTTCTTTTGCTGTGTGTTCAGTTTCTCAGTGCTATCCAGCACGGTGTGTATTGGCCACCATAGAAAGGTGAAGCTTAACTGCTCACATCCAGATCTTAAAACGGTGGGGAAAAAAAAAAGAATACTTAAAAAATGTCTGAAGTGGTGCAAGAATGGTGCTGCTTGTTTGGCTGCTGGTGGATTTTATCATTGTGGTGTTATTTCTCATTAGATCAAAGTGATTTAAATGGGCTGGGTCAGCTGAGGACAGAACTACTGGTGCTGGGCAGCTGCTTTGTACTGCATTCCCCTGCTGCTGGGTCGTCCTCGCACAGTCTGGGGAGGTCAGCACAGAAGCCTCTGTGTATAGCAGCACCTCGCCAGCGAAGTCCCACACCCAAAGCCCTCCCAGTTTGCTCGCGGTTAAATAGTTTAGTGGTCACTTGTGGTTGGTTGGTTGGTTTTTCAGTTTGTGGTGCCTGCCAGGTCGAAACGTCAGCCTGCTGCTCTGGCACAGACGTGGGGACGCACGATAGTTCAGTCAGCCCAGAAAATAGTCGCATATGAAAATGAGGTCTCAAAGCAAAACCAAGAGAGCGTGCACAAACTAGTTTAGCTAAGGCCACCCTAGATGTGCTGCTATCTAAATAGGAGCTATTTGTAATACAACCAAGCTCCAGGCAATTAACCGTGACTGCCCAGTGAGGAATACCGTTCCTGGCACTGATTTCTCCAATTCTTCAAACCTACACTTTCCATATCCCGACGTAGCTCTGCAGAGCCGCCATGCCGCCGGCGCCAGTCCCGCAGTGGCACGGATCCGAGCCCAGGTGCGCTGGGGCTGCTGGGCTGGGGACGGAGCGGCTGCAGGTGGCAGCAGAGCCGGTGATGGTAGGAACGGGCAGCCCCGCTAGCACCTGTAGGTAGGCAAACTTTTGCTGTGTTTGTTTGTTTGTTTGTTGCTTTTAAGTCTGTTTTTCTCATCAGATTGGCAGACAAAACTGTACGGCTGTCAGTGAGCTGCGTTCTCCTCGCAGCGCTCTCCGTGCAGATTCAATACGGAGCAGGGGGCAGCGCGCTGCGTTCTGTTGTGTGGCGGGAGAAGCGCTGGGAGCGGGCGCAGCGCCGCCGAGCGACCCGAGGAGAAATGACCAGCAGCGGACATTTCAGTAACTACGTTTCTTTAGGCGTTAAGGCTGTCAGCAAATACAGGCAGCAAGTGGGGATCTGGGGACTTTTTTGTGATGGCCGTGGGTTTTTTTGTTTGTTTCCTTAGAGTAGTTAAAGCCTCACTGGAATCGGATCCCAGCCGCAGGGCTGCGCCCTTCCTCACAGCTTCCTGCCCCGCCCGCCCTCTGAGGGCTGCTGGAGCCGGGCCCGCTGTGCCGCCAGGGGGCGCTGTGTGCAGGGCGGGGCTGGGGGCCGAGCCGTCAGCGCGCGAAGCCGGGCAGGGCGGGCTGCCCTTCATGTTAGTAATGAGAGGAGAGGACCTCAGACGGGGAAATTCGGCTCTTTTAGCGCTGGAAGTTGGCGTTTGCGAGGATTGCAAAAGCAACAATTCGGGGGGTTGCCTTGCGAGCGGCTCAGCTCGGCCTCTTCCCACAGGTGTGCAGCGCGTGCTGCAGGGTCCCCCTGCCCACCGTATGCTTATGGTGGCCTAAATTGCCCATAGAACTAAAATAAACCGATCCGATAACATCAGGCGGCTCTTCTGCTCGTTCTGCGGGTCTGCTGATGTGGGCAGGTGTCCCAGCACGCGGGGCGTCACAGACACAGTGCAGACAGCAGCGTTTGCCAGAATTGTTAACAAGAACAGGTTTATTTTCTTATATGTTACAGTAATGAGGGTTTCATAACTTATTTTTCATCAATAAATAATCAGCTTGCCCCGTACGCCCGCAGCCCTGCGGGGACGGCTCACGTTCGAGGCAGTGCTTCGAGCCGGGCTGGGCTGCAGTGCGGGAGCTGCGTCCGCCTGGGCTGGGGTTTGGGAGCAGTACAAGTGCTGAAGTAGTCGCTAGCTGGTCGCTTTGTAACTCGGTGTGCGGCAGGGCTTTTTAAAGTCGGTCCAACCTTTGCAACCGGCAAACTCCGGGTGGAATTGCTGGTGAGGGAGCTGCAGAACCAAAGCCTGCTCTGGTGTTTCCTGTCAGTAGTTCTACACGTGAAATCTTACGCCATTAGGAAACAAACTGGACATCATCTGGTTGTGCTAACTGTCCCTATAGCCTTTTGTATCTGTAAATGTGAAATTGGCAGTATGGGCAGTAATGGTCTGCGTCCTTGAAGATCCTCACAAAGAAAGGTACAAAGCAGCATCCAAAGCAGCACCTGTAGACAAAGAGGAGATGGGCGTGCATGGAATGAGTTACTAACTTTTCTTCTTGTTGGCTTCATCTGTTTTTATTCCATCTGCCATATCACTTCATGAATCCACTTCTTTTCTAGGTTCTTTAATATTTAGATTTTCTTCCCAAGGATTTATCTTTATTACTAATGTCCTGCCTGTTGGTCTTATTATTTCTTTATTTGGGGGTTGGACTCAATGATCTCTGGAGGTCCCTTCCAACCCCTACAATTCTGTGATTCTGAGCCTGATTCTAAATTATTGTAAGGACGTAGACTCTGTTGTACTCATTTTTACTTGTTTTACAAAGAGTAGTTTGTAACTTAATTTAACCACATACGTGGTTAAATCTCTGGTAGCCATGATGACAGACTGACTTCTTAGGAAATAGGGAAGAAGGGCAGCTGTCTACATAAGCATTAACTTAATCTTAAATTGTATTGGACCTACATTTGTATCCTCCTGCTGCAGTGTATACAGAAAAGCTTACCCAACCATGCACAGGCTGCTGCACAGGAGGTAGGACAGTTTGCCCAACCTGTAGGTGACCTGTGTGGTGATGTGCTGGCGGCAGGAAGGACATATTGTGGGCGTTGGTCTGCTTGAGAAGATTCCTGCTACGATGATCGGAGGCTGAGACACCAGGTAGACTGAGTTGAAGAGGAAATAAGAAGCCGCAACAGCAAAAAGATGGGAAACCTTTTACAAGCCATCAATTGTTAATAGTATAATGAAGGTTCCTAAAATGGCTGATCCAGAGCCGCCTGTGTTACTGTTACTGACTAAACGCATTCAGGATAGCTGCTCACAAGGACCTACACATAACAAGGACCTACACTGGGTGCTGCCAGTGGGGAACTCTCCACAGTCAGGCAGTCTCTGCTGCCTGGTGGTGACACTGAGAGTTTGTCTTCTGATGTAAAATACTGTAAAAATGCATATTCACGTGAAAAGGAGATCTGAAAGATACAGAGGGGCTTTCTGGATCTCCACTCACTAAAAGAGATGCTAAGAAGTAGTTACTCTGTTACACAAATGTTATCAGTCGCATGTCCACAGTTGGGAAAATCTCTAGCTTCTCTCATGTTGTTCCTAGCCTGGATTTGACTTTCCTGTCTCATTGAGGGGTGTGCATGCGTTGTAGCTATGTGAAGGTGTCCTTTTCCCAAGAATATTTCCAGTGAAAAATACCATCTTTTACAATAAAAAATACCACCCTAGGACAAATGTAGGATATATTCAAACTAGTATCTGCTTTCTTTCAACCTGGTATCTGAGTTTGTCTCCTGAATTTGGGGAATTCTGAATTCAGAAAGCAGCTGCATCTCCTCTCCTGTAAGAGATGATACCTGACTTTCTTTGAAGCCTTTTCTGAGTGTCTCCTTTGAGCTTGTCCACTTACATAAAAGCGAATAGAACAGGAATGATGAAATAAACTCGACTTAAAATCATTTGTTCTGAAAGCCCTCGCTGCATGAAGGGGTGCTTCTGCAGCCTGGCTACTGCTAGAAAATGGGACTGAGTCTGTCGTCTTAGTTTGTTTTTAACATTCCTAGGGAAACTTTCCATCTTCCTGGACTGTGTTTAGGTAAAAAAAACAAAAAACTATGTTTGTTGACTTTAAAACCAACTGCGTTCTGCTTTTGTTAGCAGTAGAATTATGAACGTTGTCAGAAATACCTGGCACTTACCGGGCTGCTCAACAGTGGCTGTTTCTCGGTAGGAGTAAGGAGGGGGAGCAGGATATTCATAGCCTCCTAAGGGAAGAAGGACAGTGAGACATAACAGAGTGGTCAGCTCACCTCCCAGAAGGCTGAACTGGGGCTGGGGCAGGCTGCTGCCTGGCAGGACGGCCTGGTGTGACCTTCTGATGTACAGCACAGGGAACAGGCACTATTGGTTTGATTCGTGGGTTTTTAAAGCCAGAATAGCCTGCAGTGAAAAGCTGCTCTCAATTTCTTAGCAACATCAACCAAGAAATCAAATTATTTTGTCAACACATAACTGCATCTGTTCTGGTATGACACTGAAATGGTGTTTGATCTTATTTTAAAGGCTCTATTGACTAAAGATCTGTAGTACCTCTAACTGGGTTCTTCCAGTGATTACCACCCTTACTAATAATGTTTGGAACTTTTTTTTCTAGTTTGATTTTTTTTTTTTTTTCTCCCCAGCTTCAAGCCAAGGCATTTTAATGTTACCCTTTGGTTTACAGAAAAAGAAGAATTATTTTTCCTTCTGTTGCGGGTGAGAGAGTTGGGACTGGTGACTAAGTCACCTCAAGCATTTTCAACCTCATTCCCCAGCCTCGTGCGAGTTCTTCTGAGAGCTTAGAGTGAGGCCAGAGAGGGCTTTGTGAAGAAAAATGTGTGGAGAGAGCTGATCAGGGTAAAGCACTCCGCAACACGTCAAGTTTAGCAACCCTGTACTGCACCTTCTGACCTCCATAGTGGTTTCTTCTCCAGCCCTGTCTGGTGAATGGCAGTTTCCTCAATAGCAGGAAGGCTGACATCAGTGCGTCTTTCAGTGAGCATGAGCTCCAGCAAGCAGAAGACAAAGGAGCATTGTGAGATGCTTGCGTGGGTGTGGGAGCAACGTGTGGTGTCAAAGCAAAAGCCAGCCCTGCCGCACAGCAGTCACTGAGCAGAGCTGCCAAGCCTTCTGCTGTGCCAGCCCCCATGGGATGACGTGGGGAAGGGCTGCTTGTGCCCGTGGAACCCAGGTGCTCCACTGACTCAGCTAGGGAGTGAGGGCAGCTCTGGGCAGGAGTGCAAGAGAAAGGGCCAGTCCTCTGGAAAAGCAGATGGCAGGCTAAGCAGCACATGGCCAGGCCATTACAAAGTCTGCTGTCTGGACAATTGCTTGTTAGAAATATGAAGTCACTGTAGAGACAACTGCAGTTCCATTTAAGTGTTGTTGTTGGTAGAATGAATAATTACACTTTTTTTTTTTAATTTCCCATTTCAAGTGGTCTCCACACTAGCAGATCATACCGGCTTGCCCACCCCAACCCTGGCTTTTATACACTGGCACAGGCACATTTTGAGCCCCTCATGTTGTGGCCAAGTTGGGCCCTTTATGAGCTGCTTGGGTTAGAAAATGACCATTGATGTTTGCCACAGAGCCAGCCAGAAGCTTGCTCTTTCCATCCATGCCCAGCAAAGGCTGCTTACCCCCTTGGCTGCAGTATTCAGGAGCAGAGGGCTCTTGGCGTGCTTCATACATAACCATGGGGATTTCCACACGTCCCTTCTCACTAGCCATCTCTGGAGTTCACCTGCCAAAAGTAGCACAAAAGAGCTTCTACAGTCAGTGACTCTCAGTCCCCTCTACTTCCCAATGCCTCCTCCTAGTTCTTACTCTCAGATTTCACTTTGAGGAAAATGAGCAGTTCTCTTATTCTGGCTGTTTTAGAGACTGCAGTACAGTCAGTTACTGTTCCACTTCCAGGTGAGGAAGATGAGGACAAGCAGAAAATAGAATCTTACTTTATTTCTTTGTGTTGGAAAGCTGACAGCATTCACACAGAAAGTATACGGTTTGAAGCACTCAGATTTGTGTCTGCAAGTGTTACCTTTACAGAAAAGGTAATGTGATTCTTTTTCTGAATTGTCAAAGTAATCAAGAGAGGGAAGATCGCACTTCCGAGCACCTGCAAAAACCCTTCGTGTGTCATTAAATCAGAGCATGCAACTGTGCAACCTGTGGCAATTTGGATCTTTCAGCAGGTTATTGTGCAACCTCATCATCATCATCACTGCCATGACCAGTCTTGTACTGTGAAACTATTGTCTCATCACTGGCATGACGGGAGTCTGTTGGTCAATATCATTGTTCACTATGACTGTGCTACCCGAGGCTCTGAGCAGGACCAGGCCACAAAGGACGTGTGTGTCGCAGGTGTTAGCAGGCACTTCTTCACAGTCCAGGAGAGTGGGAGGTAGAGGATGCAGCTGGAGATACGTGTTGTATTACTGTGAATAGAATGGCGTTAATTACTCTTAGCTATCCTTTGATCCACTATTAACTGGCTGATTAATGATTTGATAGACTAATGTGAACAGTAGGAATTGCTTTGCAGAAGAAAGTTACGGCTTTACGTGCAGGTCAGCAAAGAAGGGCTATATAGGGAAGGAAAGGAACCAAAGATAGCATCGTGGTTTGGGTATTCAAAAGGACCTTAAAGCCCACTGGGACCAACCCCTGCCGTGGGCAGGGACATCAGATTGCCCACAGCCCTGTGCCACATGAGCTCAAACATTTCCAGCGCCGGGGCATCCACAACTCTGAGCAGCCTATTCCAATGCTTCACCATCTTCATCATTCTCTTAGTTTAAAGCTATTTCCCCTTCTTATCCAAAGCTGGTTGAATGTGCCTCTGTCTTATAGCTACCCTTTAATATTGAAATACCACAAGGAAATCTGTCCAAAGCCACCTCCAGGTTAAACAAGCCCAGCTTCCTCAGCCTGTTTCCCAGGAGAGGTGCTCCAGCCCTGGGAGCACCCTCGTGGTCTCCTCTGAACCTGGCAGGTCCCTATCCCTCTTGTGTTGGGTCTCCCGAGCTGAACACTGCTGCAGATGGGGTCTCACAAGCGCAGAGGGGGAGAATCCCCTTCCAATGAGGAAGGATTGAGGATTCGGTTGCCTGTGAGGAGCAACTGAATGAGGCTGGTGAGGCTTAGGGTAACTCCACATAGCATCTAGCAGCACAACTACGTGTCTTCTGTTGCTGTGATGCAGTAGTGAGGGATTATATTGTTAAGAGACAGTTGGATAAGCAAGTAGAGTCTGCAAAACATAATGCTCAGCAAATCAGCATCATCTGCCTGAGTGTGTGAGGTCAAACTGGAGGAGTATGGAGACTTCTGAACAAGGCAACATGATCTCAGCAGGTCTGTTTTCAGGTTGTGTTGGAGAGCCGTGATTATGGGGGAGCGTAGGGAGGGGTGGGAGAGGAAGTCAGTAGTGGTGAGATAAAGCAGCAGTCCTAGGGAGGAAGGAAGAAGGAATTTAAAAGAATTTCACAGGTCTGGATGAATGGGACATGGTGTGGAAAATGGTAGCAGAATGAATAGTGAAGTTAGTGAGTGGGGTGGAGAAAAAGTCAGGAATAAAGCATAGGCCTTGTTAAGGGTGACAGAGTTGGAGAAAATGGCTAAGATATGGATTATTCAGGCAGAATGGGAAAAAGTGTGTTTCAGCGTGCTCAGTGTAAAGAAGCTAAAAGACTAAAATGTTGGATGTATCAATAGGGCATTGGTGAAGCTTCATGAGGATCCTACTGAGAAGAAAAGAGAAAAGCTGAGAATCAGGACGTCCTGGGTAAGGTGCCACAATGGGAGCCAAGGAAGGTTAATGAACTGTAGAGAAGAATATCTCAATAGTAACTGTGATAATGGACAAATGGGTGTTAGGCAGTGTTGACCATGGGCTGTTTCTTTGAGACGAGCATCAGTGGCCAAATGTATGAGTGTCTTCAAGTTTTTTGGCTTATTGCTTGATACTTAAACAGCATATGCTAAATACTGGATGTGTCATTTCTGGTGACATTTCTGCTGAATTAATATCATTCATTGTAAAACAGGAAAAAGAAGAAGGGGATTTTGAATTTCATCCAGTGACTGTAAGCCTAGGCAAAATGAAGGAATAATAACAGTGGTTAACATAGCGAGAGCATTGCAAGTTAACAGCTGAATGCAAGCAAACACTGACTAATCCTTGCTCCACCCAGTGAGGTGTTAATGTAATAGCACCAGGTAAATGTACAGGGCAGAGGTGCAGAAGAAAAGCCAGTGACTTCAGTGAATCAGCGGCAGAGCCAGGAATGGTGTGGGAGTCCTCGTTTGTGTTGGCTCTGCTTGAGCCATGAGCACTGAAGCTGTGGGCCATAGGCTGCTGCTAAGGTGCCCTGGATTTGGGTTGCTTTCAGCCTTTTAGTTGCTGTTCTAACAGTGCTGCATGTTGGGATTGAGCAGCTGCCCCAGAGGAGGTGAGCCAGATTTGATCCTTGCAGGTCCCTTCCAGCTTGAGGCGTTCTGTGAGCCCCAGCTGCTGCAGGAGCTGCTTCAGCTCTCCTGCCTGGGAGGCACAGGGCTTCGGTAGCCTCTGGACCTCAGTGCTGTGAGTATGGAGTTCCAGGAAGAGCATTCCTTGGAGGTTTTCCACAGCTCAGTGGGCCCTTTTGTTTAGGATGTGCTCTCAGCTCAGTTGCTGCTGTGCCTGTGATGTCTGAGAGCACACTGGGACTGTGAACATCCACATCTGGTGTTACTGCCGTGGGTTAGAGCTAGAACCTTTATCAGAGGTGATAATCTGCTGGAGATGTGGGAGAGAATGGACAGTGTTAGGAGCACTGAGGGAGAAAACAGCAAGAACTGTCAGGCAGCGACTCCTGAGGAGTGGGAGGTGTCCTATAAGCTCCCTTCCAGAAACAGTGTCTAGCAGTGTGCAGTAGGCCCACACTAGATGCCAAAGGATGTGATGTGAGTTGTCCTGTATGCAGCCACAGTGAGCAAAGAGAGCTCTCCACCAGGGCAGAGCAGAGTGCTGTGCACTCCTGGCATGGGTGCTGGGTTTATCTAGAGCTCTCAAGGTCAGCTCAAGCAATTACAAACTACTTGACTTGCAGGCAGGAGCACAGAGTCACAGCGATGCAGAAACAAGACTGCTTTCTTTCTTGTCTCAGTTTCTTCAGCATATGGATAGAATCAGTTTGCACTGCGAAATAAAGCTTGCTTTAAATTCAGTGCATTTTAAAATGATAAAATAGAGAATGCAAATCACACCTTGAGGCGCAGGCACAGAGACCCAGTTCAGAGAATGGGAGGTGTGAGGTCTTTATGTTTTAGGAGGGACATATCCTAGAGGAGGATAGGCAACAGCAGTTTCCATCGCCCTCCTCTGGGTTCTCTCCGGCCCTCAGCTCTGGTGTGCAGTGACATTCATTGAGCCAAGCAAAGCTGCTGAACTGCAGAATTCCAGGGCAGGGCTCTGCTCTCCAGCACTCACCCACACCTCAGCATGTTCCTCCCAAACATCCCCTATGTCTAAATAGTGCCTAGTGCGTGTCCAAGTGTCCTTGGTGCTGTATGGAGGGGAAATGAGGGCACACGGGGGACAATCTTTTCAGGAATCCGAAGAGATTCACCACTCAGCTTTCTGTGTATGGTCAAAATAGTTGTAAGGAGAGCAGAGACTTTCCTCTCTCTACATGATTTGTCAGCTGTTGCATGTTTGAATGATGAGCAGACAGACAGCCAGTCCTGTGTATTCAAGTCAGTCATTTTTTCATCTTCCTAAAGTGTTTTTTGCAGTTTGATTTCAATTTTGAGAGGAATATGCTTTTACTTCAGGTACCTCTTCTAAGGTGATATTGTGGCAGTTGAAATGGAAGTATTTGTGAGACTGGAGAGCCCTTGGGATTCACATCTGTTTCAGTCTGGGTGCAGCTTAGCAGAGCATAAACTGGGAGGTACTGAAGACTGATGCAGAAATATCATTGCGTGAGCGCTGTATGTGTTTGCTTTGTAAGTGTGAGCAGTGCTGATGATGTATTTACAGTTTGATTTGAGGAGCTGTAGTTTGCTGCAGTACGAATTCCTCTCCATTGAGATTCAAAATTCTCTTGTGAGAGGAGGCAGCTGGATTTGGCAGGTGTGCATGTATTGGAGCCCACGTAGCTCTGCCTGCGCCTCCTTTCTGTTGAGTTCAGTGGATTGGCCTGATTAAAACGTGATGTGGCACTTCTGTGAAAACTGAACAGGATTTTCTAATCCCTTTTGTATTTAAGGGAGGCTTTTTTAGCAAGAAGGTTCATTGCTAATCTCATGCTGCAGGCTCCAAATGAGGTTTCCAAAATGCTTCCAGGAGCAATTAGTGACGCCGGCTGGCCTCAATTCCAGCTGAAGTGGTGCTGCACCCAGGAGCTGGTTGTGGATGTAACAGCACAGAATGCCTGGTGCTGCTCCGGGGGCAATGGAGAAAGTGTAGGGAAGAGCTGGATATTGTAAGAGAGGAACTAACGTGGCAGAGAGCTGTCCCTGTGCCCTGTCTGTACCACGCTGGCGTTAAGCGCTTGGTTCAGTGCATCATCTGGCAGGAGGCTATCATCTTCGGCCATCACATCGTGTACCAGGATGGCATCCAGAATATTAGGCAGGACAGGAAGCAGTGGGTGCATGAGGAACACGTTGAATGTCTCTTCCAGCTCCAGCTTATGTCAGAGTGTGATTTGATGTTGAGTTCAGTAACAGCCAGTTCAGGGCCAGAACAACACGGGATGCAAAATTTGGATGGGAGCATTCTGTGATTCGGGTATTTGGAGGCCATGTAATTCATTCAGAAGTTTTGTGTTTTGGAATATTAAAATGCTTCAGAAATTGATCTGCAGATTTCAGGGATGTTTGGAGGTGTAGAAGTGGTATGATGGCTTTTAGGATAGTAGCTGAGAGATCAGTCTGTAATGATCATTACAGTGTAATGTGCTCTTGCTGTCCTGCCATTGCTAGTTCAATGTGTTTTGTGGGCATTCAGCCCTTCCAGCTGCTTTTATGAAACAATTTTGATTTCTACTATTGTAAGGAGTGACCATAAAATACCTTTGCTGGCGTACAATTGCATCTGTGGCTTGGATAACATTGAATGCATCTGTTTTATTTTACCGAAGCAGTTGTTTCTCATTTTTAGTCAGCAATAAAATGCTGAATTTCTCAGTGGAGAGATCTTCTCTCATTAGCCCTAAGTTTGTTGCTGATGGTAACATTTGCAATGTGCTGAGACTTGTCAGCTATTCAGGAAGGAATAGCACAGATAAACAAAGAGCTGTGGAGCAGCATCCAGGTATATGTTTATTCGTGTTTTTAAAATAGAAACTCAAGACAGGACAGCAGGCAGCAAATTAAAAGTTGGACCTTAAGAGGTATTCAGCGTGCCTGAAGTAGGCATCCTGCCAGTGAACTCAAGGAATGATGCTCAGCAGGCACAGTGGTAACCTGCTGCCATCTCCAAGTTCTTCAGGCTCCCAGTTTTTAAGCATGTGTCAGGCTACCTGCTTCCTTTTTCAAATGGAGAGGATGTAGCTCTGGGGGATTCTGATCTGTAGTTCTTGTTGTGAACTCCCTGCTTGGTTCCACTGGTTTGTCTGTTGGCACTGACTGTCCAGCCGATGTGGGAGGTCACTGCTTCCAAGGGTCAGTGCAAGAAGCTGGTTGTTCACCTGTTGAAGTCATCGGGATGATTTTGCCATTGGCTCGGAGAGCTGGGCAGGACCCTCCCCTCATGTGTACAAGGTGGTACTGATGTGTAATTAACCCACTGCGGCCTAAATGGCAGTTGAGAGCACGGTGAGAACAACCACTTTTGTTCACAGAATCAGGAAGAAGCATTTACTGAAGAGTGAAATGCTAGTGAGCTGAGCTCTCTTCATAAAGATCTCTTTGCTTTCTCCAATTTGGAGCAAATGTGTTCTCATTCATGATATTGTAAAAGGTGACAAAAATGCAAAGATATTTGGAATGTTTACTATTATTACTATTTTTTAAATCCAGCACAACCCAGGGTGTGTGTTTGCTGCCGTGTGCAGATGGAGGGCTGGTTCCCTGGCTGCTGGCCCTGAGCAGGCAGTTGCACACTTGGGTGTGCAAACAGCAGCCTGGCCTGGCCTACGTGGCCCCACATGGCTGCTGGCTGGGCAGGAATTCTGTGTGTTTTCCTCTCCTATCCCAGTCGTACTTTGTTGGGTTATTCCTTCATCAGGAGAGTTCTACTCTGTATTTCAGTACATCTTCTGCTCCCGCTGCTCACAGCACTATGCAAGCTTGTCATGTCCTCGCTTCTGGACAGTGAATTATTACTAATTCTGGACAGAAGTGACCAGATGAGCTCAGTCCTCAGCCTGTAGAATAGTATGAATATCTTCTTATATTTATGGGAAATGCTGTCTTTAATAGAATCAAAAGTACTTTGCCCTCCTCCACAACCACATCGTGCCAATGACTTGCATTTATGCTGTGTTTCTTTGTCCTCCGATGTCACTCTGTACTGAGGAGCTCCCAGTTGTAGCTGCATTTCCTGATAGTACTCCCTAAACGTACTGCTTTGGAGCAGTGCAGGTAGGTAGGAAATCTGTCACAGCAGTTCTCTAGGTTTTCTCACTGTGCAGCAGGCTTTCTGCTTCCCGACATTCATGTCTTCATTCGTACATTTTTTTGCCACTCCCACATTTCTGTCAAAACTACTAATTAAAATACTAAATAAGCTCTGTCACTGAATTCTATGTGAACCTTTGATGTAAACCAGATATATCCCTTAATACCTGCTCCTTAATTTGCTGTTTGAAGCACAATGCCTTGCCTTCGCAGGCCAGCTTCACTCACATTTAAAGGGCCTCTGTTCTGAAGGACGAGGAGAATCGGGCCACAGCATTGCATTAAAACTTCTCCCTCCCTAATTACTGTTTCAAAAATAGAGTGCTAACCACGAAAAGGAAGTACTGGCCGGTGGTTCATGCATTAACCTGGGCTGAGGGGAAATAAGGGATCAGATCCTGTTCTACAACAGTGATGACGAGCAAATTAATTACTCTTTGTTTTGTATACAGAGACACTGTATCAAGAAGGCACTGTGACCATTCTGCAGTGACATGGTCCAAATTTGGCTGTGGCTGGTCTTAAAATTTGAGCAAGCAACAGAGTATAGAGTATATGGCAAGTTGAGATTCCTCCTTTGTCCTCCACTGACACCATTTTCTCTTTCACATTTCCTTCTAGCTGTCTGAGCTGAGGACAGCCTTACACAATTGCTTTCAGCACTTCATCGTTGCCTTAACATTTGATCCTATTGCATCTTCTCATTAGGTTCTCTTAGGGATTTACATTCTCTTACTGGCACTAAAGCACGGGTAGCTAGCATTTTGTTTATAACCGTCTAAAAATAATGTCCGTGGCTTGTCCTTCAACTGCAAACTGATAGGACAGCATGAATAACGTCACCTAGCATCTGGACCTGGTCTGACAACTCTTACAAAGTTATTATGGATAACGTTAATCTGAGGAAAGCAGGTGTGTGCCCTGCTGCTGTGTGTGACAGAAGCCCTTTCTGATGGCACATCGGTTTGACTTTCTGTTCTTATTATTGTTCTCATCTTTACCTTATCAGATTGTTTTCCTGTTTTCCATGTTTGGACTGTTCTAGGAAATAAGCAAAGTACCCTAAGAACAATCTTTGTCTCCAGATTTCCAAAGCTTGGAATCCAAAGCCTGACAATTCAATCACAGCGTTAACATTTACAGCCAAGAACCACAGCTGTCACACTCCCTGAGCTCCCTGTCCACCTCAGTCCTTGACATGTCCCTTTCTGTATTCCATAAGGAGTAGTATTGATTCAGAGTAATTAGAAAGCTCTTACCTTTAGGTAACTCTGGCAAATTCTGGGAGCAGAAGTGCTTTACAAGTTGATCAGTTCATCCACGTCTTTCCAATGCAGCTGTGTCTAGGAAAGGAAGCAGCACACACGACTGGTGACATGACTTTGCCAACGTGCCTCAGCAATGTATCTGGCTGAAGAAGCCAGAGAGTCAGGTTAGTAGCTGGTGTATAATTATCACAGCCTACAGCTCACACCTGCTGTGCCACAGAAGGAATGTGGTGTGACAGGCTCGCACTGGAGTATTTCCAAGATAGTTTTCTAATATCACATAAATTTTACTTCATGCTATCCTGAAACCTCGATGCAGACAACTAGAAGAAGCTTGGGAAGAACTTGGGGGTGATGGAGGGAAGCATGTAATCTAACCCATCACACTTATATACCTAACCATCACAGGGACTTATAAAGCCATAGGTGCTGATGAGTCTGGGACATTCTGTTCTTGATGTCGGAGATTATTTTCAGAAAAGACTAATGAGGTCTTGATGCTTAGATCAACAAATGTATCTGTGCAGGGTAATAGGCTTCGATGCTGCAGCTATGGTCTTGGTGGCCAGGTTTGTGGCTGAACTTGACTTTTGTGAAAGCGGTGCTTTATCTCAGTGGTGGAGTGACCCTGGCTGGCCACCAGACCCCCACCCAGCTGCCTTCTTCTGAACAGGTCAGTGGGAAGAAGAAAGATGGAAATACTTGTGGGCTGAGGTAAAGACAGGGAGATTGCTTGCTGATTATTGTCATAAACAAAACAGACTCGACCAGCAGAAAATTAATTTATTTCATTTATTTATTAATTAATTGCCAATTGAAATAGATTTGGATGGTGAGATTAGCTGAAGCTAAAAACATTCCCTCGCCCCCTCCTTCTCCACAGATTCCATCTCACACCTTCAATCCCAGCTCTTCTATCTCCCGAGCAGCACTGGGCAGCAGGGGATGGCAGCTTGTGGGCAGCCCATAACAGTTGTACTTATCCTGAATTTCAGCTTCTTCAACGTCCTTTCACCAGCTATTCTATATACAGGTATCCACTACAGCTATAGCTTTTGACATTTAACCTCATGTATGTCTTCCCATTAAATACAAACATCTCCATTTTTACAATTTTTAGTCATCCACATGGAAGTGATCTTTCTTCTTCAATGACACTGACCAGTGTACCTGAGAAATAAAACCTTCCTGAAGAAGATGTAAAAATAATACATCTCCTCCAAGCATTTCCATTTCAGTAAAGCAGCATTTTAATGTCTGCATTCAAATGAAATTGTGCAATAGTACTATTACCAATCTGTTATTCCTTTTACATGAAGAGAAAGAAGGAGTGAATAACGTGCTTGACATCACACAGGAAACTTGTGAAAGAGCAAAGACTTGAAATGCAAATATAATAGGATTAGCCAAGATTAATATCTGCCATCCCTCCACCTTTTTAATTTAGCCTAGAGACAAAGCTCATCAGGGAGTCTGCTATTGTTTGGGTGGTGGTTAAATGTGGATCACAGCTCAGGGGTAGTGCTGACAGTGCTGAGACTTCAATCTTGCCAGCAGGAGCAAGATGCTGTACCTAGTCGTTCGGGTCCAGCTAAGAGAGGCAGGTGATGTGCTTCCACATTAACATCAGCCATTAACAGCAAATCATCCGTTACCAACAAAAATCTCAGTTTCCAGGACTTTCTGAGACGCAGTGAGGCAAAGAGCATGAAAACCTGGAGTGCTCAGCACTTCACTCTGTTCTTCCTTCACCTGTTGCCAGTTTCTCAGCTGTACCAGTTTTGCCAATCGTTATGCATTCCTGATTGTTAGAGGTCAGGGGTTTCCTGCCCTGCTGCAGCCCTTTCTTTGAGGAGGTTTTGTCCAAAGGTCAAGCAGACAGCCTAATTTGAAGCGGCAGTGCAAATCCCCAGGGAAAAGTGGGTGTGTTGTGCTCTGGCTACTGGGAGTGCTGCAGGTGGGCTCCTGTTGAGGAGAAGCCATTGCATTAAGCAGTCCTGTAGTGCACTTGGATGGAAGAATTACTGAGATGTTCGTACTTGGGAAGCCATAGCTGCTTTATTTCCACTCAGAACATCACTTGCTAAGGCTGCAGACACTGTCTGCAGACACTCGGGTGTCCACACGTCTGTGCGCCGCCCGCTGTCCTGTATTTCTCACCACAGCTGCTGATCACAGCCGAGTGAGTCTCATCCCTACACGTCAGGTAGGATCTGAGAACACTGATGTATTTCTTCCCCTACTGCAGGGGGGCAGGACGAGGGCTCTTAGCTGGGGTTGACCCGGCACAGACTCTCCCTCTGCATGTCTCTGAGCTTTCTGTGCCATGCAGATGCAGTCATTAACAGCTCACTGCTACTGTGAGATATAGACACTGGTATAAAGTTTTCAGTCACCAGAGTCTTCAAACTTTTCAGCTACAGATCCATCTGTGAACAGATTAATTATCCTCTGCTGGCACACCAGGGATGTTTGTAAGTTTTGCTTGGAAGCACCTTTTTTTTTCACTCATAACATGCTTTGCACTGGCGAAAATCAAGAACGAAGGAATAATGTTCATCAGCAAGTAATGAAATGAATGAAAATAGGAAGGGTAATGAGCCTTCAGAAATTTTATGAATCCAGGACTCTAAGAATAACACAGAGTGTTACAGAATATAGAGTATATATTGCCAAATACATCTGCAAGTGTTTATATATGTACAGGTGGGTGTCCTGCTGGCTCTAGGCAAGCATCTAACGTGCACCTGACTTTTTAGGGGTCCCATAAAAGAGTTCACCTGTCTGTATAGAGAGAGCTGGATTAGGCTGGCAGTGACTGCGTGTTCACACTGCAACATACCATTCATTACGGAGGTGTTCTAGGATCTAGTGAAAACACTGTGTGGAGAAAGATACAGATTACGATCTGAACCTCAGCAATAGGTTTGGGTGTGCAAGAGTGTATGGAATAAAAAGCCATGGATACCAAAAGGTGCATATGTTAGTCTTGGTTTTAATAACATGTGAGATGAGAGGGGAGGAATGGCTACCAGGATGCGTGCTGCAGGGGCTGTCTGTGCAGGGATGCCTGCTTCCCCTTCCTGTTCCTGCCCAGGTCTGTGGGGAGTCAGGGGGACACTCAGCACAGACTGTTTTTTTTTTTTTGGCTCGTGCAGACTTTTGATCAAGTAGGCAAAGGCTTGGTTTTAGGATGGACTTGGTTTTAGGATGGACTTGGTTTTAGGATGGCCATAGCTGGTTATCAAATTCAAACTTGTGTGGCAGGATATTGGGAAACTATGTATTTTAAATAAAATACTTTTTCCCTGAAAAAGTATTGTGTGTTCTGGAGGGCACAGGGTTTAGATTCAGCTATAGTTCCACTCTTGTTGTTTGCATATACAAATGTTAGCTTAGTAATTACGTACGTTCTCGATGTTTGTTGTGAAGATGGTAATCACAGCCCTGAAATCCTTCACTCCTTGCTTCTCAGTGACTGCGCACTGCAGTCAGAGACACCACCTCTGAGAAGGACTTGGCTGTGTGGAGAAGGGGCTCATTTCTCTGGGGCGGGGTGTCTCTCCTTGCCCCTTTTTCACCCCTGAAGACCAGAGGGGGAAAGAAGTGATGAAACCGCAAGGGCTTCTGAAAATGCTCACACACAAGAAATTCTTACTGCGGTGTAGGATGGCTTAAGTGCTGAAATATTTAGGACAACTTTAATGCTTAACGTGCTGTCGAGCTGATGCTTATGAAAGAACCTGATGTTGTTTAAGCTCCTAGGGCTGTTTCCAGGCATATAGGAGCCAGGCATTCGCTCTACAGATGGATCTGTTTCTCCTCTTCCAAGTGGCTCTTGGCTTCCATGTGTTCTCGCATTTCCAGCCTTTACTGCAGGTGGGATTGGAGGACAGAAAGATGCCTTTTTCTTCCTGCCCTGCCTGCCTCCCTCACTGCTGTGGGCACCCACTGACCTCCCGATGGTTCTTCAGTCTGTGGGGGAAGTGAAGGATATTGAAACTTTGTTTACCTGCACGTTGTTGGATTTCTTTTGCAATCTTAATTGCACTGTTTATTCTAAGAGTGTAATACTTAGCAAAGAGAAAGATTGTATCAGTTCCCTGAGTAAGTATGTCAATCCCCTGAATATCCTGTGTACTATCAGGGGAAAACGAGGATATAATAATCATTGTAAGTGAGTCCATCAGATCTGATTGCTTTCTCTATCATCAGAAAAGATTGTTCCATGTTGTTGTGTGTAGGAGCTACACTGACATTTATTTGGATTTCTCCCCCACCCTCATTTTTGCTTGCAGTCTTTCATGTGATGGGACAATCAATTGTTTTTAATGTGTGCAGTTGATTACCCTAGATCTGACTGTAGAGTTGTTAGCATGCAGTTAAGATCAGAGGGATCACTGTACGTCATACAGGCTGTAAAGCCTCACCCAGGTGTTCCTGCAGAGCTGCTGGTGGAGCAAAGCGCTTCTGGTACTGAGCCCTGCACGGGCGTGTAAGGCATCACCATGGGGAAGCTGCCCCAGTGAAAGATCTAGCCCAGGGCTGAGAGAATCCCAGGGCACACACAGGATAGGGCACACGTCAGCTGCACTGAGCCTCTGCTGGGATAGAGCAGCTGTGCTGTTTTGTCCAGGCCTTGCTCCGGTCATGCATGAGGGAAGAGTGAGACACAGTGGCATTTTCTATATCTGCTGACTTTAGAAAGGCCTCAATCAGCTGCACAGCAGTGGTCCTAGCCTTGCAGGTGGATGAAATTGTGAGATGTGTTCTTTCTTTTGCTTCCGTCTCGACAGTTCGTGTGTTCTTTGATTCACAATTGTTTTTTCGCTCGCTGGTTTGTGTTCAGGATCTAGCCCTGTGGACAGAAATGTCTCTTGGAATGTGATAGAAACAAGGTTCAATCTAGGACTTCCCGAAGACAACACATATTTTATATGGTTACTATAAAACTGGAAAATTGATAATGAATTAAAGTCTTTTCCTAATAAAGCAGCTGGCTATTAGCTTGGAGAAAAGGCTGAACCAGTAACACAAACAGAGACCTGTCTATAGCAGGAAATATTTGTTTGCAGTCAATGGAATGTGGAGCTGACAGTGTTTTATGATTCAAGAAACCTCAGTGCCTGTGAATATTGCTGCTATTATCTTCTGTAACCGTAGCATAGATAGAAAAAATATTCCTCTCCCGATTAAAATGCCAATATACCATTGGTGAGCATGCATCCTAATTACTGGGAACCTACCTGTCCTGTTTGGTGTCTGAGTACAGCATATCTCTTACACAAGATGGATGATAGTGACTCAGATATGAAACATCATTCTTATCAGGTAGGATCTGGAGATGTGTTGCTGTAATATGCAGAGTAAACGTTTGAGTGACACATAGCTCAAAACAAAGCAGAAACCACACATATGCAGTCACTTCCAGATGAAGTTATGTGCAAGGTGAAAACATCATACGTGGGCTTTTTCTAGTAATTTGCCCATTAAAATAAGATGTGTAACATGGAACCAGCCATATGCCATGCAGGAACCTGAAAAATCCACGTATGCTTTGTAAAGCCCCATCCAAAAGCCCAGCCTGCTGTAGCTGGGCTGTGTGCCTCACCACAGTGGGGCCCAGTTCTTAATTTTATTAGTAGTGATTGTCCTTTTTTTTTTTCTTTTTTTTTTTTCTGAGAGCTCTGAGCTGGCTGTCAGAAAACACGATTGTAGCATAACAGTTTATTTTGAATTTATTCACGGAATCATTGAAAGTTATTGAACATCCTCCTCTGTTTGTATGGAGTATCTTTATGAAAAACGTTTTATTTTTCTCTTTTTAGTTTTGATCGTGGCTAATAACTTGATATTTGAAAACCATACCTTTGAAACTCTAAGAGTTAAAACTCAGTGATGACAATTCAAGAACTTATTTAAAATACGTTGTCAGTGTTGGTTCTTTCTGACCTGCTCTTAATGGCTTTCAAGGGGAGACTCTGCCCTGCTGGCTGAGAATCCTTACATTCACAAGAGATGCTACCTTCATGTTCATTCATCCCTGCTGCCAACTGTAATATTTGTGCTTCCAACCTGGCACAAGGCAGACAAGATTTCTGGAAGTCAGTTGGAAACTGTGAGATTACCACTGAAGTCTTCATGCCTGGGAGTAATGGGCCACAGCAGAAAAATCCTTCTGTAAGAATTAAATTGCAACTCCTAGTTCTTGTTACACCTCAATGACTGCTAGACCTAGAACCTGAAATAAATAGACTCCTCAAATGGGAAAATGCACAGAATAGAGAAATTTCCTGCAGAGAGGACAGAGCTTATTTTGCTGGCGTGACTGCGGAGCTCACACTGTGGTCATACAATTGGGATGTGATTGGCATGTCCGAGAGTTGTAAACATTTCTGCTTGAGTTTATTGACTTTCTTTCTTTTCAGTAAGACAGATGGGAGTCTGCAGAATTTCTGTCTGTGTGATGCATGCAATGAAGCTGTCTTATGACCACTATACTGATCCCAGAAGGAACAAGGCTGGATAATTTGCCCTTAGGGGTGTTTTGGAAAGTTAGCATCCATAGCCAAGTGATCAATGTCAGCAGTGAGCAGCTGGAAGGAGATGAATGATAGAGCTGGGTTGCAGGCCAGGGATGATTCTGATGTCAGAAAGAGTATGTGGTTGGATGACTGAATAATTGTCTAATTACAAACTTCGGCACGGTCAGGGGAGTGAATAACTAAGTTGTCCTTAGAACTCTGTGTTTTAAATATGAAAGTTTAAAAGGAGATTGAACGTGCTTTAAATAAGCCAAAAATACCTGTTCTTTTGCAAAGACTGCTGAGCCAGGGCTGCAGAGTAGTTCCGAGTGCAATGAAAATATTTTACAGGTGGCTTCCTGTGGCTCCAGCAAAGGATCCTGTCATACAAGAGAAGGTCAATGCAAATGTTTTGGGTACCACAAATTAAAAGGACATCAAAGGCACAAATAGACAGAGTCCCGTTGCCTGCTGCCTCTCAGAAGGGGGGCTTTGTGTCTCATATCAAGGAGCAGCCAGATGGGTGCTGCCAAGACTCATGTCCACATTGATGGGGGTTCTGCTGGGGGCTCTTGACTCACCTAATTAACTGGGTAAGTAATTAATGTTGGTCTCAGAGTGGAGTAAGGCACTTCCTGGGAACATAGTTGCAGATGGAACACCTGGCCATAGCACAGATAGGTATTATGATAGAGATTGTGTGCTAAGAAAAGTGGAACGGGCGGATTCTTTCTGAGCAAGACCAGAGAGTGGTGATATTAAAGCCAGGTTCTCCTGAACTGAGTAGGGAAAATATGAACTGGAGAGAACGGAAAAAATTACCCACCTATTTGTTGTATTTGGCTCAAGACCGCTGAAGGAGCTTCTCTTGTTTAGGAGATTTGACTGAGTGAAAAGCACTGAAAGCATTTAGAATTATAGAACAGAATCACTGAAGTTGGAAAAGAGCTTTAAGATCAGAGTCCATCTGTCAGTTCATCCCTACCAGACCCACTGACCTATGTCTCTCAGTGCCACATCTCCACGTACAATTAGAAGAGAATATGACAATAATATGTGAAAAGCAAAGCTGCAACAGTTGAAAACTAAAATACAGATTAATAAAACATTAATTACTGAAATCAGTATTGTATCAAAATGGAAGTTCAGACAGAAATTGCGCGGATGCCCAAGCACTCACGGTGCAGGAAGTGGCTTAAAAACCACGAAGATGCTATGGTGACATTTGTCTGGGCTCAGCTCACCCTGCAGCTGGTTGACTGGGTGCTGCCACCTGCAGTCTGTGTTGGTCCAGAGCTCCCTGATTCGCTGAGTGATGAACAAACGCACGCCTTCTCACTTTCAGAAGCACCGGGTTTAAATATATTCACATGTGCTATACTGAAATTCCACCTTAGCGATTTTGAATAATCAAATAATTTGTGAATACTAAAAACAGGCACTAAAACCAATACTCTAAACAGAATAATTTGTGAAGGCTAAATTTAGAAAGAAAAAATTGAAGATAAAAGCCAGAGGTATCTACTTAGATCTTTTACCAACAATTTCATCATTCATCTAAGGATAGAAAGCAGTGGCCAGTCACAAAGTCTTTAATTTAGTACCTCTTCTTAGTGCATGCTACGTGATGACTACCATTTGAATCCTTTCCATCACGGAATTCAAAATGGGCCATGCAAAGCTCTGCGTAGGGTTTTGTTGTTTTGTTCTTCTGGAGCTCAAGTTGAGGTCAGAATCTACAGTCCTTCATGATCCTTTATTATTTAGGCACCTTTGAAGTTATTTTTGGATTTGATCCCGGAGCCCTCTCACATTGGAACGGCCCCATTCTTGAGCCTTGTGCAGCAGCTGGGGTATCAAGTCCTTACTAATTAAAACGATCCCGTCTACTTTATATGCAGTGCTTTCCTTGATGGAAACAAGAGGCACGATGGCTCTCCCTACAGCAAACTGATCCTCTGCCTGAAAGTTGCCTGAAAGGCCACTGTCCAGTAATGTCCAAATATTTGCCGGGCTGTGTTTGGAGCTGTGCCAGGAGTGACTAGCAGGGAGTTAAAGGTGTGCAAAAGCAGTACAAGAGATCAGAGAGGGAATTATCCCGAAATGAGCTGTAAGTAGGATGGTTGTTAAGGTACTTATTGTACTGTAGAACTTGCTTAATGTTCTCCTGTCAGGCTGTGAAAACACATCCTTATACTGGTGTGTGACTGAATTTAAAAGTCATTTGTGCTTGGCGGAGTAGTTTAAAGCAATTTCCTGCTATTTCTAGTTTCAGTCCTGCTTAACTGCTGAAATCCTACCCTTTGTAATGCAGTCCTCATTCTGCGGGCACTGTGACATGAAAAAGCAGGCACATACTCTGGAGAGGTTGCTAAATGTGATCACCGTGGTGAAGTGAAAACTTTGTTTTGGTATGGAAAGACAGGAATTGTACTTGTGCATAGCTTCTGGCTGCCTGGCTGTTGTTCACTTAAACGCAGGAAATTGTTCTGACTGACTGAGAAAGCTGTTCAACCTTCCTTTTGTTTGGCGACAGTAAAGTAATTGAAAGCCACCACCTGGGGCCAGGATTCATGCATCCTTAAAAGTCAACCAGGCCAAGTAGTCCCTTAAGCCCCGAGACTGGGGGTGGTGCTGGCTGGCTGTGTGTGAATGGGTGCGTATGAATGTGTAGAGACTGAAAGAGAAGACAGGTAAGCTAAAGAGTCGTTGTGCTCTTAGCTGTGTTCTTCTGTAGAAGGTCCTCTAGGATGTTCGCCCCAGCAGATGGAGATTTCGCCTGCACTGCAGAGCCAAAGCTAATTGGATTGCGTGAGCGTTGGTAAGAGGCAGCATTAGAGAGAAAAAGGCATCTTTGTGCCACTGAGAGGTGAATGGAGTATTTCAGTTCTGCAGTCACGCCTAAGTTTTGAAACCTCTGAAGTGCTGTAATGTCATTTTCAGTTATGTTCGGGTGAAAAAAGAAGACACAGAGAACAGCTGTGACAGGAGTCAGCTGGAGTAAATTGTGCAGTGCAGTTAGGATTTGTTTGAGATGAAACAGAGCCCTGAGATGGGCTCCTTGGCTTTGAGCCACTGCTGAGCAGCCCAGTCCCACTGCCACCACCTGTCTGCGGTCCTTCTGTGGTTCAGGCAGAAAGGAAATGCCTGCGTCACGGCCCCGGTGTGTATACAGCCAACTCCTGTTTTACTTGGGAACCAGGTACTAAATCATCAAGATATTTTTACATGGAGATATTCAAGGGAGGTGTATTTTCTGTGTGGAAAACTAATCAAGAATTTCTCTGCTCTCTACTTTGCATCTGGGTGCAAATAAGCATTGTTAGCAGAAGTGGCAAAATCTGTTCCTAGTAAAAGAGGTCTGTCATTAGTCTGTGTTCCATCAAAGGTAATGTGCTGCTGACATGAGGAGTCTTTGTGCTTTCTTTTTTATGAGAATTTCACTGCTGTCCATGAGGTTCTGTTGCTTTTCAGATATTTCTGACTGAAGGATTGAAAGAAACACTGTTGCCTCTAACCAAATGCTTTCATTTTTGGAACGTGAGGAATTCATGCAAGTGACAGATCAGAGAGCAGGTTAATTCTAACGAACCATGATTTTCTCAAGCAGCCTGACTCGGGAGGAGAGTGTTTCTTCTCAGTAAATAACTATTAAGCAAGAGTAAGCCGAGTTAGCTGCCTCTGGGAATTCTTTGCACTGCTCTCTCATTATCTTGTGCAAAAAATACTCAGCAGTGTAATGCATGTTTCCTCATGCCTCTATTAGGAATGTAAAAAGACATTATGCAAGAAATACCTCTTTTTTTTTTTTTCTTTTTTTTTTTCCAGACCTGCTTGCCCCTGACAACCAATTCATTTCATTTCCTAGGAAAGATGAGTGAATGCTAGAGAACAGCCAGTGGCATTGCTGTGAAATGCATAGCTTTAGCTGCAGAATAAAGAGAAGTCTTTCTTTTACTCTGTCATCTGATTGCAGCTCTCAGTGGCTGATGGCAAAATGGCTAATAGTTTCCAACAGCAGTAAGATAGGCCAGTGCATTGAGAACCTCAGAAATATTACTCGTTTTCATCTTTTTTCTCCTCGATGTCAGCTGAGTGATGCTTTCCCATCTGCCATTGCAACCTGTCTCTGGATTGTTGCAACAACATTCATCAGCAGAATTGACAAAACCCAAATGACATGAACGACAACAGAGAAAGACCCAGATGTTACTTCATCAACACTTTTACATGGGGTGATCAGCCACGTTCTGCCCAGTCTCATCAGCTCGCTGTTTTGCTCTTAACAAACAGTGTTCCTGCTCTGGGGCTTTGTCTCAGAGTAAAGCAGTGTGTGGAGGGCAGAAAGAGAGAAAAATGAGCAGTAGCTCCCAACAACTTACTGCAAGATTTCCTGTTTTATGGTTTATAAATGTATTTCTTGGTATTGCAGTAATTCTGCAATGTAGGAGTTCAGGTTTGGATTCTTCTCACCCTGCAGTAAGAGGAGTCTGTGACAGAATCTGTTGGAAGGAAATGTGTTCATGGTTTGAGTCCTTCTCTGCATTTTGCAGAGGAAGTAGTGGAACTAACCCAGCACATACACACACAAGTCTGAAAAATGGTACCTTTCCCTGTTAATCTGGAAGGGTGGGTCACCAGTGCCCTGTTCTGCTGGTGTCTTCTGAGAGCAAAAGTCACTTTCAAGATAAAGCCAGGGAATGTTGTTATTGGCCTTTCACATGTATTCCTGACAAAGTCACACACAGTGATTATAAAAACAGTTCCAATACAGAAGAGAATAAGAAAACACGAATGTTTGCTAAATTGTTGGGAACCTGTATGGGAACAGTTGAGTCACAGCCTGACCCACTGATTGAGCAGCTGGGAAAGGACCTGGTCAGCCCTGGGAGAGCAGGTGAAGGCAATTCAGCTGTGCAACCAGGAGAGGTGGAGCCTGGCTGCACCTGTCCTAGACCTCACTGGGGAAGGATCTCTGATTGGAGGTCCCTCCTTTGTGGAGTTTCTCTTGTGAGCTTTCGTCTTCAGAGGTGGGTGAGCACTTCTTCTTTGTGACACCTTTCCAGTGCACTGGTCCCTTTGTCCTTAGACCTCCTGTATCACCATTCCATCTAGTTGATCTTTCTGATTGCTACAAAACCCCATACTACTACCCTGTGCTCCCTCTGAGCCAGCTAGCAGCAGCAGCAGTAGTAATACAGATCTTCTGGCTGAAGTTTACAACAGGATTTAAAATTTTTTGGAGGATTTTTTGAGTAATGACGTACTGTCATTTTGAGCCTGCAGCATCTAATGCCGTCCACCTCTTTAAAAGGGTTTTACGGTGCAGAGATGCAGCATCTAATCAGTGAGGGATGGCTTGTGTCTAGAACAGAACAAACCCAAAGAGAAAGCTAAAAGCAAAAGGCAATTTCTGATGATGGTTATGCAATAGATAATGTGTTTACTGGAAATGGAGCCCTTGAGGGAAAGCTAATATGAGCAGTTTCTCAGTCAAGAATGGAGCCACAAAATAGGTATGGTTTTTTAAAAATTCACGCTCTGCCCGTGAGGTTTTCAATCTCCCTGAAGGCAGGAATGTGGTGTGCAGTAGTGGCAGGGTGAATGTTCAGATGTTGCAGGGTTGTTGGCTACAGAAGCCCTGATAATAGAACACAGCATCAGCAGAAATGGAAACATCCTAGCCAAGCAGCTTTGTAGTTTCTGTGATGGGGGTAGTGCATTTTTACAGTTGGCAATATCTTATTTTTCTGTGTTACCTTAGGATATAATCCCTTATGTACCAAGGGCCTGCAGGCCAGAGACTGAAAACCACTGGTACTGAGCAACGTGGAAGGGTAGGTGTTTGTGATACTGTGTCTGCATGATGTATGTCATGAGAACATCTGTTCCTTTGCCTATTAGAACTATTTTCTTTGGTTATTATTTTTTTATGTTTTGACCTCACTTCTGGAGGAGAGCTCCTTGCTTGCACTGACAAGGAGTGGTAGAGCACTGAAGCTGAGCTTGTTCACATACATGGAGACTTATGCTGTGTTCCTGCTTGACCTGATTGTAATTGCTCCATTGATGTCTGTGGTTGTGTCTCAGATCTTTGCTAGACCCAGGCTTCTACAACAAGTCCCAGCAAAATTCTTGGTCTTTCAGCATCTTCCATTACTTTTTTTTTTATCTTTCCACAGTGCAACCGTAACTCTGATATGGGCTTCAACAGAGATGGAAGGTGAGATTGGCAAACAGCATGTTTCTGCCATGCCGGTCAGCAGTGGGGCTTTGCTTCCATGTTATGAAATCTAGAATTCATTCTGTAATTGATCTGAATAATCCATGGGGAATCAAATCTTTGGAGGCACACATGACAGATTGGTTCTTGTAACTCCTGCTAATAGCTTTGAGCTCCTTCAGCACAAGGTAGGTTCTGTTCTTCTCTTTTTGGTTGCTTCAAGTTTGGGTAAGCACACAGCATCTCCTCTTTCCCCCTGTATAATGGAGAAAATGAAACATTATTTTCTCTCACAAGGGTTTGTTATGACTGGTTCAGCATTTATCAATTAAGATGCAATTTGAGTTAAAGCACTCTTTATCATACAGTTTAAGTCCTTTTCCTCTCAATCTCCATCCAGTGCTGCTTTCCTTCTGTTCCAACATTAGCTGAATTTGAAATGCCACCACCCTTCTAGCTTCTAAGAGGGTAACTTCATGTAAATGACAAGTCCTTCTGCTCTCACTGTTTGTTTGGAAGTGACTTTGGGGGCCAGTCATAGAGTGCTCTGCATTAAATTGTGATGTATCGCAAGATAATTACAGAATAACAGCAGAACTTCCAGGTGAGACTTCCCACTTCAAAGGACTGTTTATATCCAGTAATGCAAGCTTGCTGAGCATACTTTCTGACTTGAATCGTTGCAGCCAACTCCTTGACAGGGTTTTCCATCAGGGTTGTTAACATATGCTGGCTGTAAAGTGGCACCAATTCACTCATGGTCATTTGTTGCACATTGGCTGTGTTACACCCCAGAAGTGGTCAGCTGCTGGTAGCTTATTCTGTGCTGGAATATCTGCTGGCATGCAGTTATGCAAGGATCCAGGATAACGGATAAGTTCAGATAAATTACTGTTTCATTTATGTGCTGCATTGCTTTAGCTGTGTTTAGCAAAATAATTGGAGTGTTTAAGACTGCTTTTCCTAGAATACATACACATACCTGTATGAAGACACTTGCACCTTTGAAGTGCATTCTTCTTTCGTCCCTATAATAGTACCTTCCCTGGGTAAAGTACCTGGTTCAGGTGTCTGCTTCTGTTAATCAGTGGTTAACAGTGCTATTGAACACCAGTTTCCTTTCACTGCTCACCAGACTTGTTTGAAGATACCCAGCCTTCTATAAACTAGCAAAAAGCACGTGCAGCTTCCCTTGCAGGCATTTGTTTGTAGATGCAATGTGTTTATTATTTGTTAATCAGATATACCTGTCCTCTTTAGTGCCTTTAGGTGAGAAGATGTTTGTCTTACTTTACATCTCCTTTGATCAGAAAGGTAAATTGGGCCCAAAAGCAATACTGAGGTTGTTGCAAGAACAATTTTCATGCTCCATGGAAAGAATAGCTTTCTAGGTAACTAAAAAGAGAAAGGAGAGAGAGAACACATCAAAGCTGTGAAGCTTCCTCATCAAGGGCACGTTGCTCCTGTGCTATGTCTTGCTCTCCATCTGCTCCATGGGAAATGCACTGATTCCTTCACTGTTTGACAGAGGACTTGCTGCCCCAGATCTGCTCAGGAAACAACACAGGACTTAAAAAGCAGAGAAGCACCTGTAGTTTAAGAGGATGGAAAATCTGCATCAATCTGTGCCATGGAACACAAGGTGAGGAAGATCCTCAGATAACATGGAGTCCATCAAATATTATCATTGAGCTGACTGATGCAAACCCTTCTGCTATTTGTCCTGAAAGATTTTTTCTAATGACTTCTTCCACTCAACAGTCTGAAAAGCTAAGACATGGCTATCTTTACCAAGTTAAGGAAAATTAGGAGAGTGAAAGTAATAACTCAGGACCACGCGATGTGTCTATCGATTCCCAGCTCTAAAGAACGGGGTGTCTAAATTCTGTCAAGTTTAAATATCTTCATTTGCAAATCAGTTCTGTCTGCACGTTTTCCTTTGCTACAAAAACACCAGAGTAAATAATTGTGAACCTGAAAATGTAATTAGTTTCTATTTTTTTTTTTTTTCTTTTCAGTATGAATGGATCATGAATAATCTCAAACAAGAGCAAGATTTGAGACTATGGCCAATTTCCTCAAATAAATAACTGACTGTAGGATATGACTGAGCAGTCTGGAACCTGGCAGCAGAGTGGTAAGGCTAACGGGCTGCTTTTCTTTCTTTTTTTTTCCAATTGCGTGGCTGCAGTGAAAAACTGAGAAGAATTTCATGTTGCTCAAACGAAGAATGAAGTGACTTGAAAAGTACGTATTGCACCAACGTCTTATTTGCTATGAAACATCTATGCCATGATGTGGATTTTAAGACATTTGCAACCTGATAAGAGCAATTGAACTAAGTTGTCTAAACCTGTTATTGAGAAGGTATTGCCAGGGGCTGTTGTGTGATAGCAGTGATGTAATACCAGCGTGTGGAATCACCCCACTGCTCACTGCAGTGACTTTAGTGAGCACTTCTATCTGTGCCATAAGATTTGATTTCACTCAAGTGAAAAGATTTGATTTCACTCAAGTGAAAATCACCCAGGCCCACCAAAATACTGATGAGTTTGGGATAAGCATACAAAGATCTACATGATTAATAACTCTTGTATAGCAAGCTCTGGCCTGTCAGAATTTGAGGCTGCAAGTGGAGGGTTAATGGAAAAACAGAAAGCTCCCGTTATTAACAGGAATTAAAAAAAAAAAAAAAAAAAAAAAAAAAAAAAAAAAAAAAATTAAAAAAAAAAAAAAGGAAAAAAAAAAGGAAAAAACAGAACCAAAAAACAAGCAGGGAGGACACATTACTGGTGTCATTGCTGATGGATGTAGAAACCTTGAAACCCTAAAGAACAAGGAACCTCTTTTTACTTTGGTCCTTATTGTGTGACATTGTTTCTACCGGTAGGAACACTTCCATTAACTTCAACTGAAACAGAAGTAAATTCTGAGATAAACTTTATCTGTGACTGAAGTGAATACAGTGTCGTTCTGAAAAAATCAGAGCTAGTAAGCACTTCTGCTGCACGTGGATTTTTTGCTGTCAAGAAACTTAGGGATGTAAGACACCTCTCAAAGCTGACTGCCATTAATGTATCCATCCTGCAAGAAATGTGTGTGTGAGATTATTTGAGCGTTACCAAACACATGTGGCTATTTCTAGGCTTACTGTGAAATCCTTTCCAGATTCTCTGAAGGTATTTCTAGATTAAAGGAGTTAAAAGCATGAGGACAGCTATGTGGCTGTAAGAATGAGAAATGGATGAGGTAGAAATGGATGAACCAGCATACAAGAGATTTATGTTACAAAAAGCATAATTCAAACAATGTTTTCTTATACTTTCCTAGTGAATATATAAATATATATATATATATATATTTTTTTTTTTTTTCTGAAGAATTCTGACTGGCAGAAGGAGAATTCTCTGATGAAGGAAGGCATCCTTATCTCGGCCTTTTCCTTGTCAGCTGCTGTGATGTTAGCATGGAATTGTCAGTTTAAAAAGTGAAAAAGCGTGGTGCTGCCTGCTCCTGCATGCCTAGTTCCTACTGCCAAAGGATCCCAGATTGCCACAACACAGAGCATTCATGAGCCACTTCTCAGTGCTATGGAAAATAGCCCTTCATTAAATGGAGGAAAAAACTTTAAAAAGCTGATATGTGAACACTCCTTTTTTAATTCTCCTGCTTCTCCTGCTCCTTCTCCCACCGTGGGGATAGGAGGAGGGAGAAGCCAGGACAGAGGCTAGTGAGATCCTGAGGGTTCGATGCCTGTGTAAGCAGAAGCTGAACTTTTGAAGAAGCACTTTTCTTGAGCAGTTCTCTCCTGAAATGGATAGGGTCAGGAAGGAGTGAAATGGATAGAAAAAGATTGGAAGCAAGGTAGCTGAGTATTTCCTGTTTGCTTAATCTGTTTGAAACAAAGGGTTGGAAAGTATTTCCTTTTGTTGATGATGAGTTTGTAGTTATTGTTGGGAAATTAGTGTTTGACATCATCGTGAGGGCTTTTCTGGTTAATCAGAGCTGAGAATAACTGTAACCAGCCCACTCTGCTGCACAATATTGCACTGGTATTGCGTTGGTGCTTTAATAGCATCTGCAGAAACAAGGTCACATGGAGAGAAACATAGTAAGTACTGCCCTTAGCTGGCACTAATTCAAGAAACAGATTAGTTTCCTGGAAGAGCTATAGCACCCTCACTGTTCTAGAGCCTTTCTCCAGCAATGACTGTGGGGCAGTCTCAATATATATTCATCTTATAGACTTGGAATGGGATGAAAATTGTATATCTCACTTGCTCTTTTATTTAACACAACATTTACTCATGTTCTTCAAATTTGCATAGATTTGGAATTATCTTTGAATCTTCCCTTCCTACCTCCCCCCCAGTATTTCTGAGCATTTGCTTTATACTGGATCTTCTGATGAAGATTTGAAATTAGATAAAAGCTTTTCATTCAGTTTCGTTATTTCTCAAGCTCTTTGTCAGAGTTTGGAGTCTTATCTTGTACACACCTGGAGAAAGTATATTGAATGCTTTGCATCAAGGGCTGCTTACATATTCCTGTACCTTATGTGCTGCTTATTTCTGCTGATTAAAAAAAAAATATACAGAAAGTGAGTGCATCTGTACCTAGTGCAGTGTTTTGTGCATTTAACTATATATTGATGTGTGTGCCTAAGTGTTTTGTTATGTTGGAACACTTCTCTCTACAGTGATTAGAAGGACTTCTTTCAAAGTGGATGCAGCACCAGTATAAGTGGAGCAGCATGCAGTTAGAGAAGAACATGACTGCTACTGTCCCCACGTATTTTCGGTGCTATTAAAGCAATTTCTATCAGGCATCTGATCTGTAAAAATAGTGAGGACTGTGCAATTCTGTTTAAGTGCATCCACTTTTATCAGCTCGTTTCTTCAAGAACACAGGTGTTGTGGTTTAATCTGGCACCACCCAGTTGTTCACTCATTCTCCCCCTTGCCAGTGGGTTGGGTGAGAGAATGGGAAGAAAAAGAAGTAGAACTTGTGGGTTGAGATAAAACTATTTACTAAGATACAGAAAAGGAAAAGGATGGAGATAAAACTATTTACTAAGATACAGAAAAGGAAAAGGGTGATAGTTACAACTAGTGTGTGTATGTGTGTGTATATAGTTGTCGTTATCCTGGACTTCACCAAAAGGGCAGTGCAATAGTCTTTATTGTACAGCATTTTAAAATAAAACACAGCTATGTTTTTCCCAATCTCTGTTCTGTTCTGCAGTTGAAAAGTATGAGATGCCATAAAAAGCCTGCAGAGATTGTGGAAAGTATAAACAATCTTCTTTCATCAGAGCAAGCTGGATTTACAAAACCAGCAGCACCACTGTTTATTGAGTGGTGTGACAAGCCAAATCAATCCTGTTACTCTTGTTGTAAAAGAGGGTTTTTTAATCCTTGTATAGAACATTCTCCTATTTCTGCAAACCAGAGTTCTTGCTAACTCTCAAACCGAATTTTTGATGCTTTTTGGGTCACCACATAATAAATCCCTTCTGTTGTTCAGACATGCATATTTGCATCATGATCTACGTGTCAAATGCAGAGTATAAAACTCTGGGTCCAAAGGAAAGCTGTGCTATGCACTATCACAGTTAAACTTGCATCCATGGCACCCATAAGAGAAATGCAAGGGAGGAGAGCACTGTTTTCTGTTAACTTTGCCATCCTCACTTTTTTTTTCTCCAGCTGTTGAATGTGTTATGAGCTTTGCTGGGATCCCAGTAGGAGACTACAGAAATTTTATTGTTGTCTTCAGTGAGAGCAAAATAATTTCCTGGGATCTACCCTCTGCATTGAAAGATGTCATAAAATTCAGCACTTCACCAGGGATATGGGAGAAGTGGGCTTTGTTCTGTTCTCCAGTCTGAATGGATTTGAGCCTACATCGTGTATGTACCCCTCTTCTGGATCTGCATGGTCTTCAGTCTTAAAGCCCTCTGCTGTTGCAGTTCTGTTTGCCAAAAATGAAGCAATTAGAGTAAGAATTAGAGTATCATCTATTGATAAAGGGAATTTTCTAGGTGAATATAATTTTGTATTTGAGACACTCTTTGGGTGACTTGTACAGTCTGTTTCAGCCAAGGGAGACCAGTGAAGAGGGAAACACTGAAGAATAAACAGTCTTATCTCCCCTGGGAGTCCCTTCAGTTGAATGTTCTCACATTCAACTTCAGTATCCTGTGCTTTCAGCTACCATTAAGGGGAAAAGCACCACCCTTCATGGGTTATTGTTTTGCAGAAAGAAATGGGGTAGATACTTGGCTCTTGAAGGGAGGGAGGTCAGGAATCCTAATCAGAGGAGGAGGAATGTGTGGCTGAAAGTACCTAAGTTCAAAAGGTGACTTAAGACACACTTTTCTGACTGTCACATATTTTTTTATATTACATCAGCCCACACATACTCTATAGAGTAACCGGTTACAAAACTTGTGGCCAACTTCAAAACCTGTATGTGCTTTCACCATGCATCCACTGCATGGTTTGCATATGCCAGGCCTCTAAGAAGATGCCTTTTAAATAGATGTTCTTCTGCATATGTAGAACATAACACCAGTCCACTACCTTCCAAGAAAGACTATTACATATTTTGATGTTGTGAAAGTTTCATTTAATTCTAGGGGAAAAAAAATATGATGCCACCACCATGGAAGGTGTAAAAAAAAACCTCGTTGTGAAAGTCAGTTTATCTCAAAGCAGTCTATGCTTTCTATGGCTTCAACATTCCTTTAGCAGGACAGGTCAGAGAGTTTTGCCCTGCCTCTTCATTTCCTAGCATTTATAACTAATTCTGTTTGGTGTGAGAAGCATCTGCAGGTTTGCTGCACTGTCTGACTGCACTTTCTGAGGCTGTTCTGTGTTGTACCTAAAAAAAGAATTGATGCGGTGGATGAAGGCTGTGTCTGATGATCAAATATTTAAACCTGGCAGGCTTTCAAGAGTGGCAGGTCTGTTAGCTGGTGGAAACACCCTTGTTTGGCCAGAGATGACTTGTTAGTTTTCAGAGGACTTGAGATAATGTGCGTGTGAGATTCTACATGCAGTGTATTTTAAGAGAGAATGAAGATAAAGATGCAAGCAAGAAATGTTTTGTTGCTTATATCTTACAGGTTGGAGCAAGTAATGATACGCTAAGAAATGTAGTTGGAAGAATGCATTTGTCTTTTCCTGGTGTGGGAGAGAGAATGCTAATGGGATTGATGCCCAAAATACACGCAGATTTTCTAAGCCATGTCTCATAGTGATCATAAATACAGGAAATCATTTCTTGTTACTTGGACAATAAATGCAGTTTCTGCTACAAACTTCTGGGTACAAGAACTCGCTAGACACCAGGATATTGGAGTTTTGTACTGATTCCTCCATCACATGCTTGTCTGTTTTCTTTCACTTAACAGTTCTCATACTATGGGAATTTTACCTTGTTGCTTTTCCCCCCCCTCAAGAAAAAAACTCCAATTGTTGCAGTTTCTTCTTGCTGGACAGATTGTTGTATTTGCTGCAACAGTGTTTTGGAAGAATCCAGCTGCCCAGTTGAGTCACACAGTCATTTTCTGAAAGAAGTGGTAACCTCAGCCCTAGGGGTGTAAAGTTATTTATACCAATTTAATCTTAGCTCTGACAAAGAATCCATCCAATGATACAGAGCAGAGCTCTTTGTAGGATGTGAAGTTTAAACATGGATGTGACCTCTCTGCAGTTTGGGATCTACATAGAACAGATGGGCTGGGAAAAGAGGAGCATGGAGCTTGTTCTGAAGATGGCACTCAGGTTAGTGAGAAGATCTCAAGATGATTTTGCAAAATGGACTTCAAAGATCACCTTGAGGATAGTCACCTTATTGAGAGGGTAATCTTTAGGCAGCAATCATCCTTTGTTACCTAGAGACATATTTGAACTAGTGCTCAACTCCCAGAAAAAGCTACCTTCCTATGGCCTAAGAGAGCAATGTTTGTAGGCTATTTGTGGCAGATAATAGAACTGAGAGCTGAAATGAGTTTTCTGAAATTCCATTCTATTATTTATATTATGTACTATCACATTTTAATATATGATATTGCTCTTTACCAGTCTGTCAAGAGAGACAAAGCAAGTGGGATTTACATCACTGACAAATGATGTAAAGCATGTCAAAGTGTGAACCAAATGGCTTCTTTTACCTTTCATTTACAATACGAAGATAAAAATGCCTCTGGAATCAGATGATGGAAAGATCAAGACATTTCATATAAGAGGTGACACTCAGAGTAATCACTGCCTCTCGCTAATAACAGAATTATCATTGAAACACTTCCCTGTAAAACTTTTCATTGTCACATTTTTTTTTAAATTTCATCAATTCCCAATCTGTAAACAAATCTCAAACACCTGCGTGCTGCTGCAGAGTTCTTTCTCTGTCCGCACCTGGATGCCCAAACTCTCCATTTAGCCTCTTGATAGATAGCAAAACTGTCATGTGAGGGGATCTACCTGTAACACATTTTTCTGATCTTCCGATGGAAGGTTCTTTTTACTAGATTTTGCTATGCATTAATTTGGACAGAGCCCAGCTTCCATTTTTATTTCCTTTTTCTTCTTAATTAGCTATCAGTATGGCATCGTTTTGAATTGCACGATCATTATCATCATTATTCATCACTGTGTGAATATAATAATGAATATTATCATCAAATGTGTGGTGAAATAAATGTATTTAAACAGGTGCAGATAACACAGTATGATATATGTGCTATATTAGTCAAAGTTAAAGAGCAGTCATCTTTTGTTCATCACATCTTTTAGCACTAGTAAAATGCAAGTCTGTTTGATCCCTGTTCCAGTTTAAAATTGGAAATCTGCAGAACAGCTGTGGTGTATGGGAACTGCTGGGTGATGGCCTGAACCTCTGATTGACCAGCTGAGGTTAGCACTGAGTCAGCCAGAGGAGCACAGGTGAAGGCAATTCCCAGACCTATTTAAGAGCTGGCTGCCAGTGGGGAAGGACCTCTGCTGGAGATCTGCTCTGCTGGAGTTTTGCAAGGGAGCCCAGGATAGGGGTAAGCTTTCTATCTGTTCTCTTTTTGTGATCGTAATCTGCTTTGCCAAACTCTCTTGTTTATGTTGTAATTATAACATCTTAATATTCATTGATTATACATGTAGCAATGAGGTTCTGGAGCAGATGCTTTTGTATTTTGTAGTCTAAGAAGTTTCCTAGTTCACTGCTGTATACTAGAAATGCAAAGTATTTTAGTGTCTATAGTGACATGCTGTAGTTCCTATACTTAGTGTTGTTCAATGCTTATTGATTTTATTGATTGCTTTGTGCCCTGCATCACTCTTGCAGATTAATTTGTTCTTAATACATTGTACCTCAAAAATGACACTTCAGCTGCGATGCTGCATCTTGTCTTCAAATGTTAATGACCTTTGTCTCTCAGTTCCTGGCCTGACGTTAGTATGCATAAAGCAAAACTTGGCACAGGCTCACATTTGGAGGCCTTTAAAGAGTGAAAATCAGGATGGCTTCTTGACTTCTTTTGGCAAGTTCATAGCAAACAGGCTTGAGAGTGAATGTGGTGCTGAGGCTGCCAGGGCACCCACTGGAAATACAAGTGGAGCTTTCAGGAAAGGCAGAGACTGGGGCTGCCCTCAAAGGAGTGGCTGGGCAAGCAGAGGTGGCCAGTGAGGCAACATGTGGTAATGACTGAGAGTAAATATAACACAGATTTATGGGGGAGAAGATGCAAACTGAAGGAGGAAGAGGGACCAGTGTTTTATTTCTGATGTAGCTGGTAATTTCTGTCTCATTTAGTTAATTATAGGATCATAGGCTGTTTATGGCAAACGCAATCTTTATTCAGGAGGAGTAGAACCTGAAAACAAGTAAGGCAAGAGAAAAAAATCGATGTGCAGAGACTAGATGGACCTACCAAGCTGTTCACTAATGGCTCCTGCATTGGCATAGAGTCCCCTCCTTTTTAATAAAGGTGACACAATTTCACCTACGTGCAAATCATGGGTGAATGACTGAAAATATAGTACAAGGAAAGGAATGATAACCATAAGAAGATAAGCCTGCTAGTGGCCAGCTCATGCCAGCTCTCTTTCTCTGGCCAAGTAAGTGCTACCTGACTACAACTCAGAGTTAACTTACTTGCAAGCTGACTTACTCCTTGTCCGTGCCATAGTGTCCCACATGTGGCTGTGAGGGTATGGGACTCATTTTGCATCCTACTATTACAAATGCTTTGGATATGACAACTAGGTCTGAGGACTGAATCCTCCTTCTGAAGGAAAGACAGAAAGAAGTTTGGCTAAGCTCTCATTGAGAAAGTCATGTTAGTGTTACTCTAACTGTAAAGTTATGGCAGCTGAGGCCTTTGTTTTCATTGTTCCAAGTATGTAAAGTATTTGCAAGGTTATTTGTATTGCAATTAGTGTTACCTGAATTCTGAATTGTAAGGAAATTTATGTTTTGAGAACATCTTGTTTCCCTGATCCTGGTGCTATGATTTATCTCAGAATAGCAATGATGTCCTCATTTCCTACACTGCAATCTGAATAGAAGTGATCTGAAGCATGATTCAAAGTTACAGATGATTAAGACAGTGAGAGTGCACAATAACTTGTCAGAGACTGGCTATGAAAAAAATTGATCTTATAAAATAGGATGATTCTATCCAGTTGTATAGTAAACAACTTTCAGTGAAAGGTGAATCACGTACTTTCAGTTTGGCACATTGGTGTTGTAGTTTTCATTCAGCTTGCAGCTGGACATGAGAATGTAAAGCACAACAGAGCACTCTGAACTGAGGTGTGCTTAGTATGCCACATCTTAAAAGTGTTAAGGCTGTTTTTCCTCCTATTCTCTACAGTTTGATTGCTCTTATCATTAGGAACCTGGTTCTTATTTCCAGGCACAGTTCATTCTTGTCCAGATTACACTGCCTGTGCTTGTGCCAACCATATCTTGTAGATGAAATAGTTCTAAAAATTGGTCCAGAAGCAGGAACTGGAAATCCTCTGTGGTGCAGGAAGCTGTCTTAGATTAACTCACGCTTTTCTAATAGTGATGACCAGTGTGCACCCTGTGTCAAGTACCAGCACCCATCCAATCTTTGAAGACCTGTTCAAGCCACCTCATCCTTGCTGCTGTACATGAACGTATTTCACCCACCTTTACTTAATGAGTCACATTAGCTGATACATTTCCCCCCTACACACTCATTTCCTTGTCTTAAATTTCGTAAGTAACTGCGGTCTGAATACATTAACTGAATGAAGAGTGTTATAATGTTGCTATTCTATCAAGAAATCCTTCTGTTTTTTTTTTCCCCTCCATTAGAATTGCTGATGAGAGTGCTCTATCCCTGCCACAGCCCAGAGCCACATCTCAGTAAGCAGGGGATCAGTTGGCAGGAAAGGGGAGAGGCAGGAGAGTCCTGTGGCTCTGCCACCTCCTGTGGCAGCTGTGCCTCAGAAAGGATTCCCAGCCCTGCCTGTGTCCTGGGGAAGGAGCCAACCACCCCACGCCAGGGACAGAAAGAGCAAGGTAGGCAGATGTGCTGAAAATGATTAATTGGTCATTGTTAATTGTTCTGTGGGAAAGGGAAGGGAGACAGCTCAGAGTACGGAGAGATGCTGGAACCTCTCTTGTCTCTAGCAGTTGGTGAAAAAAGCAGCAGGCAAAATCTCATTTCCTGACTGTGACACATGCACATTTACTCATACAGAGTCCTCTGAACTCAGAATTCAGTATTGAAAACCAACCTTGTGACTGTGGACATATATTGTTGCTATTTTCCATATGTTGTGCACATATGTTTAGGGAGAGGATTGAGAGAGGGCGGAGGAAGAGAGGCAGCTCATGACTAGTGACTTTTGAGGAAAGCACAGGTGTAATCCCAGCCTGGGTGACTGGAGGAACTGCTCTGAGCCATGCTCACTTACATAGTGTTTTCCCTTCATACTCTTCCACCTACAAAGAAATCATTCTGGTGACGCAAGGAAAACAGAAAAGATTTCAAAGTTTTTACATTTTACAAGATTTATAATTAATATTTTAAGCAAGAGAAGTTATCAGTCCCTTGACTGTTTATCTTACGAAGGGATAAGATTTTCTGTAGAACAGAAGTAGGCACAGAGGTAAGACACTTGGGAAGCAAACTGTGTGGTTGACATGAAAAGCTGATTACTTCATGTTGCACAAGCTCCGCTCGATCCTCAAGATCACACACTCCTTACTGTGTCAGTACTGCTTATTTTTCTGCATGAAAAAGAAAAGCCTAGTTGCTATCTGTTTGCAGCAGTTTTAATCCAAGTTTCACAACACTGCTTTTTATGTGATTATGGATGGCCAATAGACAGCATGCTTGTCTCCTGTAAATGTTAGCTTTGTAATGACATGAGGATATGCTTTGTCTGGTATCTCTGAGTGGAAAAAAAAAACCTGCAATAATTCTGTGCCTAAGCTATCTTTTTGAAACCGTGCTCTAAAGTATTGCAGCTTAATATCATCAGGGAAAATTGTGCACAAATGGAAGCACTGCTAAAGCTGATTCCAGGATTCTGTCCCTTAAGAGAACTGTTAAAGGAAACATATTGGCTGGTGCTTTTGACTCAGTTGAGATGGTGAGGTGATTGAGAAATCATGTGAGTAACAGCTCTGATCATTTGGAGAAACCAGCAGAATCAAAGTTGATGTTGGGCGTAAGTTGATGCACCTCATTTTGTTTTAAATGCTCTTATGAGGGTCATGAGAAGTACTTGTGGCCCAGCTTCTTGCTTTTTGTAACTGGTACTGACCTCTGGTGACAACACTGGATGCAGGCAGCTGCCCTGCCCTGCCGTCATTCAGTCGTTCTCATGTTCCTGTTAAGGTCTATTGCAATTAACTGAGAATCTCATCACTCCAGTACTGTCATCAGTTGTCTTGATGCAGTTTCTACTTCAGGCTTAACTCTGGCAGATTACACAGCTCTGGTTCATGCAGATGTGAAACATGTCCAAATGACTCTAATGCAGAACATATGCATGTGCTTTCTGATCAGCTTGCAGCTATGTTCTTCATCCTTCCTCACTGCAAAACTTAGGAAGATTTACCAGGATTGTTCTGAAAAGTCATCAGACTTTACCAACCTCTCTGGCCTTTCTTTAACACGATTTTCTCACATCATAAGATGGTTTGGGTTGAGAAGAGACCTTGCAGCCCATGCAGTTCCAACCCCCTGCCCTGGGCTGGCTGCCCCCCACCAGCTCAGGCTGCCAGGACCCCAACAGCCTGGCCTGGGGCACCTGCAGGGATGGGGCACCCACAGCTCCGGGCAGCAGCGCCAGGGCCTCACCACCCACACAGCAAAACATTTCTTCCCTATATCCGATCTGAATCTCCTCTCTCTCAGTTTAGAACTGTTGCTTCTTGTCCTGTCACCACAAGCACTGGTAAAAAGTCCATCTCCAACCTTGTTGCCTTTACACCGAAAGATCCCAGGTCTCTCCAGAGCCTTCTCTTCTCTAGATATTCAATACAGCTCTTTCAGCTTTCAGCTCGCTACGGGTATTTTATAGTTTGACAAACAAGCTGAAGGCCAAGCACGTTCTCCTCCTTGTCTGTTCCCGGAGAAAGCTTCACCTGTCCGATCGGGTGCTTTTTGTGTGCGCCCCCCGGGAGCAAGGAGGTTGTTGGGAGAGGGCAAAGAAAGCGAGAAGAAAGGCACGAAGCTGCTGGCTCCGGTCCCAGCGGACCGCCGCGCACCTCTCCCTGCAGCAGCCGCGTTCCTGCTGCCGGCTCGGGGCGGAGCGGGGCTCCGGGGATGGGCCCTCCCACCGCCTTATAGCGCGCGGCCGCTGGGCCGAGCCGGCGCCGCCTGTCTGCTGGCCGAGCCGAGCCGAGTCCTCCGTGCGAGGTGAGCGGACGGAGCGCCCCGCGGGGGCTTCGGTCGGGGCCGGCGCTCGCGGCCGGCGGGCGCTGCTGGCGGGCTGCTCGGTGCTCCTGTTGCTGCTGCGCGCGTTTCTGCGGGGCACCGCGGAGAGCTGGGGCCGGTTGTGCGTGCCGGAGAGGGGCCCGGCTCAGCCTCGCCTTCCCCGTGCCGGTTGGTTGGCTTCCCTTAAAGCTAACTCCTTATTTCTTCACATTCATGCGCTTCGTTGTGTTTTTTTTCGTTTGCTTTTGTTTTTTACACTTAGGAACTGGAGATGTGCCGTTGTTAGAATCAGAGGTGTTATTTCGTAGGAAGGCAAAGCGAGCAAAGTGAGGGCTTTCTTCCGCCGGGAGGAACGAGCTCCAGCCGCGCTGTTCGCTACGAGGCCCTCCCGAACTTCTCCCGGCTTCGGCTGCGCTGCGGGCGGTGAGCTGAGCTGCAGCTCCTCCGCTCGCTGAGGCTGGATAAAGCCCTTATTTCGTGGTGTTTGTACACGGGGTGTACGTGCGTCTCATTGCTTGCTCTTCGGGAGAAGTCTCCAGGTTTAAGTTTTGGATCCGTGCCCCTGAATTTGGCTTCTAAGAGGGGATTGAAGTTGGTTTGTGATGCTGTTTTTGCTGGAGCCGCAGAGCTACTTCTGAGAAATGTTTGCAGAACCCTCAGTGGTGCTGTGCTCGGTTACCTTGAGAGCCTGAGAAACCTTTGGGGCTGCTGTGACGCGATAGTCCTGATGAATTATTTTGGCGTATTTTATTTTCATTGGTGAGGTTGAAAGGTTGCGCTTTTTTTGTTGTTGCTTATTTTTTTTTTTTTAAACTGCTGTTGTAAGCATCACCTTCTGACTTCTGCATTGTTTGGCAAACGAGCGAAGGGAGACAGCACGTGGCTCTGGTGAGTGACCCTTTGCAGGAGCGGGGTCATGGCTGACGCTTGTCCTGCAGTCCTGTGTGCATCAGGGCAGCACAGTGTTGTGCCACTTCTGTCCTCGTGTGACCTGTTCACCTGCTTCTGGCCACATGTACCCTCTGCACGGCCCTGAGCATCTGCTGCTGTAGCTTTCCCATGGCTGTATTTATTTCCATCAGCGACATCCTCCCTTATTTGCATGCATGTATGCACAGAAGTATCTGTGTGCAAATCACTTGAAAGCAACCTGATAAAGCTGGGTTGTGCAGAGTTCTGTTGTCTTTTATGGCTGTTGCTGTTTGAGTAGAGGTGTACATCTAGAGAAGCCAATCTTTGTGTGCTAGAGGGATTACTATACAAATTGTACAAATACAAATGCATCTAATGCTAGTTAAGCAGCATTATAGCAAACCACTGATGTCTGGTATTACACTGAGTGACATGGGACTGAATGAATGGTGGTGTTGTGTTATTTGTAGGCTGAGATTGCTCTTGGTGCTAAATATTGTCCTGGGGCACATGTCACTGATCTGTGAACAGTGAGTGCTGGAGAGATGAAGGGAGCCTTGGAGGCAGAGGTGCTTGTTGTTAAAAGAACCAGCAGATGTAATCTCTGAGAGGGAACAAGACAACACTGGGCAAGTTAGCACTGAAGTGTGATAACTCGTGTGAAAGTGTGGCAGTGTTTCTGCTTGGGAAAGTAAGTGAGCAGTGAGAAACTGACCAACAGTCAGGCTGGCTATGGCTGGGGGGCCTTAAGGGGAAAGCTGTCACTAGTTTTACTTCCCTCTGCTAAAGTTTCTACTGGATAATTGCCTGTGGGAAAGACTCAGCAAGGAGTGATGGTAAATTCTGAAAGCATGAAGGAGTGAACGCTGTCATTAGCTAAACTGGATGAGATAGTAACGCTTCAGACCTGCACTAATAAATATTCTGATGTTGGTGGAGGTCTGCTCCGCACCTGGGGGGTTTCTAAGAGAGTCTAAGGAGAGAGGTGCTTAGTCTGCAAAGTGCAAAACCCCACAGCTTCCTCTTCAGGAGAGCAAGCCATGAGCCCTGTGTGTACTCACCACAACCCTACCCTCAGCTGGGAGCAGAGCTCTGTGCTGTGCAGGGTGGTGGCAATCTCTGGGGAGATGAAAAGAGGTAAATAGCTATGTAGTTTTTTTTTTGTGTGTGTGAGTATGAAATTTTTGAAAACACCTTCAAATGCTGCTTTTTGCAACAGGTTGTGGTGGAAACTAAACTAAACGGAACTGCTCACAGACTGGAGAGAAATGAGAGATGCCAAGTGGTGATTTAGATCTGTGTGAAGCGTTATTCCTTGGCGTAGTTCAGCTAAAATGAAAAATAGGGAGAATTAATCTGCTGAACTGCTTTCTGTTTTCGCCCAGGGCAGGTAGAGATGGTTGTTTTGCTTCCATCCGTCTTGGTCTAATATTGTCTTCATCATATCCAAGGCGGCCCCCTCCGCAGCTCAGCTATCTTAATTTCCTCTGCTCTCTGAGCTGCTTGTTTCCGCTCTCGCTGTTCAGCCGCGCTGTCTCTGGGGGTTGTGGGGGGTTCAGAGCCAAGTGAAGCAGCTGTAGTCTTGTGCAGCTTTATGCTCTTCTATAATTGTGTTCCTTTGAGCAACCTTTGCTAGCTAGGCACTGAGTTCAGGTCTTTTCTGTGCCTGTTTTCATTATTCACAACAGATGTGTGGATATAGAGTATGTGATACAACCCAGGCTGTGAGGAAGAGCACTGATGAGGCAGTGAGCAGTGCCTGTGCAGCTTTCAGAGGTAGTGCTACACACAGCAGTGTGCAACTCACCCTGCTGCAGCACTGCTTCTTGCAGTCGCCCCTTCATGAGAACACCCAGCTGCCTCTTACTGTGGAGCAGGGCTTTTTGTAAACAAGCGTGAACAAGGTCACTTGGAAAACTTTGCTTTTTCCCCAAGCATTTGGTTAGCAAGAGGAAAAAAAAAAGAAAAAAGGAATAGAAGATGCAGAGGTGGAGCTGCTCTGTCACGTAGTGGCATCTCAAAGCGCTGTCTGAGCTTGGGTGTCAGCTGCAAGCTGCACCTGGGAGAGGAACTGAGATGATGCGTTCTTTCTCTGCGTGGTACAGAAAGGCATTTACTTGCCTTCCACTTCTGTTATCTGTGGGCCACGTGGGATGCATTAAAATGATGCTTGCTTGCTGTGCCCCAGGGAAGCTGTAAAGCATCATGCAAGTCAAGTCTCAGCTTCTTTGGTTTGGCCGTAGAGCTTATGGGTAAATGGGGCGTGCGTTCTGCCCTGGGAGCCTGACCTCATGCTGGTGGAGGGGCTTTAACAGCCTGGAAAGCCTGGCTTCAGCTCTATCAGTTTTCATTTGAGTGGTTCCTCTGATGCTACAGTTTTACTGTCTGACTACAGTCCTGCTGTCTGATCTCAAAGGTTTGCTGGTTGGTTGGTTGCCACTGGCTTGAGGCAGTCATACAGCTGCTTTTCTCATTGGGTCAGTTTAAGATAAATAATAAGATAACCTGAGACATCCTTTTTAACCAAGGATTGAGTTTCTGGGTGCTAATGACCCTAGCATTATGAGATTACTGCATTTGCTAATGAAATTTGGAAGATAAATAAGTTCAGTTCCTTATGTCTGTTAAAGTTTTTGACCCATTATCCACAGTTTTGGCCTCCTTGGTCCTACTTAACGCTTGCCTTGAATTCCGTGTTTCTCCAGGAAGGAGCTGGAGGTGTGGTGATGGACTTGAATGGCGTTTAAATACTACCATGTGTCGAGGATGGGAAATTTAAGTGTGGCCTTTGAATTGCTGGGGTAGTAATTCTGCTTGGTACCCTGTGATGGTGTGTTTCACCTAGCAGCTGGCTCTGAGCTGCATCCTGCCTTGAAAAGTAATCAGATAATAGAGGGGTAAAGGCACTGGGAGAACGAAGTAACCAGCAGTTACAGCCGGGAGTGGCTTTCCACTGAGAACAGTGTGATGGAGGAGGGCTGTATTACAGTACTCTGGAAAAAGCATGTGAGGCTGTGTGTGCTGGATGGCCATTGTGCTTCCACTATGGCTCTGTGCCCGATCTGATCAGATTGCTGTGTGTAAGATAGAGGAAAGCAGAGAACCTTGACCCAACAGTTTCACTTGAATATTAAACAGTGCTGATCCTTTGCCATGCCTCATGGGCAGCATATGACTTTGGAAGTGGCAGAGTATAAAGAGCTAAAGCTGATCCCAACAAGAAGAGCGAAGTCCATGCTGGTACAGCTTACAGTGGGAAGTTGCAGGCTTACAGGCAGTGGGGGCTGCCATAAAACTGAGGTAGGAAGCAAAACTGGGTTGAGTGTTTCATGTCTGTGAAGCACAAGGATGGTGTGGTAGGTGCTTCATTGCTTTCCTTGCCTACAGCTCTCAAAAGGCTGTTTACTCCCCTAACTACCAAGGCAAGGAGCAGGGAGGCTTGCAGCAGACCCAGCATCTCTGATGCTCTTCTTGCCCTCCTAGTGCTGCCTGGGGCAGGGAGCTGGAATGTCTCTATTCTGAGTGGTGGTTTTGCCCTTGAAGCCTCTGTGTCTTAAAACCTTTCCAAGGAGCATCGCTTTTCTCAAGTTTTTTTGCCCCTTGCTGTTTTAAGGGCTGCCTAGACACAATCTGTCCAGGAAATCATTAAATCTTGCCTTCCAGTTTGGGAGGAATTTATGAGTATACTCACATGTTTGGTTTCTGTTGACCAAGGCGCTCTAGCTTTAAGGAAGATAATGTTTTATGAGCTCCTGCTTTTTGGTGGTTGTTTGATGGCTTTCTCTTCATGATACAAGTGCAGAAAGCTGGTCAAAGGCGTTTGCTTGTTTTCAGTTATGTCGGCTACTTGATTAAAATAAACCACAGTCGTGATTGCAACTTCTTTACAATTACTTGAAAGAGGAAATGTAACTACTTTAAAAAAAAAAAGGGGGGGGGGGGGGGGCAGGGGAGAAAGCATTTCCTGTTTACAGAATTTATACCTGTTACTTTATTTTAATGTTTTTTTTTTAAAGCAGTTTCATTATTTGTATCACTTTGCTCTCTGTGTTGCTGTGGAAAGCGTGTCTGAAAAGTGGTCTTATGCAAGTCTCGAGTTCTGCATGAGTGTACAATTGGTTTCTGTGCAGAGGGGCTGCTGCTGCCTGGGACTCTGGGGAGCTCCAAAAAGCTGGTCTCACAGATGAGTAGTGCAAAGTTTCTAGGTAATTTTTATCTCCATGTGGCTCCTTTCTCTTCCGATTGTTTCTTTTTTCTCCCTTTTATTTTTCTTATCACAAAACTTACGCGAGAAAGATTTCTCTTAGGGTCATGAGATAAGATATATTGTCTTGTACCCACAGCAGCAGTTTCCTTCCCTTTCAAGGAAGGAAGCTGGCTGCTGGAGCCAGCCAGAGCTGCATCTGGCAGAACCGTGGCACAGATGCTGCCGGCCCCAGGGCTGTGGGGCTGTTGTATGGCTACCTGTGCTTTCACATATTGGCCTCTCCCACCATTCCACCCCTCTGGCTCTTTTGCAGCAAGATTTCTTTTGGAAATCCTCCCGGAGGAGTAAAATAAGAACCAAAGGGATTGCACAGCTGTCCTGGCTGTAACTGCTGTAATACAGTGCCTAGTACAATTTCCTATTAAATGTGTACTTTATGTGAGTTTCATATATCAGTTTTATCTTAAAAGTTTTTTATATCAGTTTCAAACCTGAAGAAAGTAATGCCTCATGATTCGTTTTGTTGCTTCTATCGGTTGATTGTTTTATTGTTGTATTTTTTTTTACCTTCCCTGGAAAGCATCTGTTGCTTGTTTCCCTGCTTTATCCTGCTTAGCTTTTAAGCGTGAACTCAGTAGGTGTAAATGACACTTGCAGCATCTCTGGTTCTGGACAGCTCTGGCCTGTTCTGCACGTTTCCAGCGCAGCACTGGAGCTGGGGCTCTCGAAATCGGAGCGTGGTAAATAGTTTTATTGATGTGTAAGTAGACACGAAATCCAGGCTCACACACATGGCTCTGCTGGCTCTGCGATTTCGTGGGCATTGAAACAATGCCGTTCCTGTTGCCATTTAACTGACTCTGAACTCTGAGAGCAAATGTGCTGAGCAAGAAAAACTAGTTTTTGCATGCTTGGTAATTGGACTGAAAGCAATCAAACTTCTATAGGTCCATTTTCTCATTAGTCAGATAAGACTGATGCATTACTGAAATAGACCTGCTGGTATTGTAAAATGAGTTTGAGACTAAAGAGATTTTTCTTTTCTTTCTTTTTCTTTCCCCCTAGGAATCTACTTCCCAAACTGTTGGTCATAGGAATGTGATGGAATTTGTTTAATGTCTGGTTTCTGAAGGATTCATGGTGCTTGCTGAAGTGGCTGTTGTTCCTGAAGCAGTTTGGGAGGTTGTGAGCGGTGGGTGTGTGCTGAGCTGTATGCCAGCTCATGCTAACACACATCTGTTTACACCATAGAGACCTGTTTGTCAACACTGCAGACCACATATGGTTGGTGGCAAGTTGTGTGAGTCACCATTGTTCCCTGGCAGTGGAAGGTACAGCTGTTCCCTGGGGTGCTCCAAGCACTGCAGCCAGGTGTGCATAGGGATCCCCCCCTGCTTGGCACTGCTGCAGTCTCACCTTGAGCACTGCGTGCAGTTTGGGCACCACTGTATGAGAAGGACATAAAACTATGAGAGAGAGCATCCAAAGGAGGGCTGCAGAGATGGGAACTGTTCAGATTTCAGAAGCTTTTCTTAAGAAATACAAATCCTTATCTTTTCTCGTGGCTTGGGAGGGCACTTCTGTTAAAATCTGCAGGAAAGGAGCTGACAGCAGTTAAATCGCATGGCACCCAAATTCCCTGAGGCAAGGTGCTATGCTGAACACTTTTGAGATTGTTTTACTCCTTTGAAGATGCTGACATAGAGTCCTGCACTTGGAATTAATTCTTTTTGGCAATGTCCTGATAAATTCCTGTTTTCTTGTTTCTGTCGGAGTTGTGCTGGGTACAAGGGGCTGAACATCCCCTGCTGCTGCAAGCTTTGCTGGACTGGGCTTTTGGATGAGCAGAAGCTTGCATCTAGTGTGGGGAGCTATACTGTAAGCTGGGTTGAGAAATGCAGCAGAGGGAAGGAAAGTAGAAATACAACTGTGAAGTGGGCCAGCGATCTGTGAGCTTATACATATATAGCATAAGCCTTGGAAATAGGACACAAGTAGGAATATGTGGGTCGGCATAAGGAAGGACTTCAATGGAAATTGAGACCATTTCATTGCTGGTCAACAGAAACTAAGATATTTTTCACCACTGTGTCACATACTTAGGACTTGCTTTTTTTTCTATGAAATTTCAATAAATTGTGTATTTGTCAGTCACTTATTGATTTTGATGTAGGTTCCAAATGAGGTTTTAATCAAAGCCCTTTGATTAATTTCTGAGAGACAATTGGAGTATTTTCAGGAGGGATGTTTAAAATGATGTGAAGTGTTGCAGGGCAGTGAGACTGGAGGTCAGAACAGTCAGAAGACAGAGCCAGGACTGAAAGGAACCTGGTGTCTGTGGGCGCCTTGTGGTATGAGTGTGGTGGCTGAGTTATTTGTGAGTGGCTTCTTTCTCAGCACCCTGTTATTTGCCTCTTGCTGTTGGCAAGATGCTGGCAGATGAATTGTCCTCAGAGGAGAATTTTTTTTTTTCCCTTTGGTAATACTTTAAGGTCTCAAACTTCCGTGATTGTAGACCTTTCTAATGTGATCTGTTTTCTCCTACTAAAATGTTGATTAGGGAGAAAACACAGTGAACTAATTGTTCTGAGAAACACTTGAGCCGCATAAATATTTCAGGGGATTTTAGTAGCCCGGAGATCTCACAATTGCACATGAGCAAACATACCTATAACTGTGGTTGACTTTCTGTGTTGTGAGGAGGCTGGAAGAGGAAGAGCTCCTCCAAAGTACCTTAGGGTTTACGTTCCTTGCAATTGCATGGTGTTGTGTAAGTCACTTTTGCCTTGTGGATCAATGGTAAGTGACTTAGACACTTTAATAGAGGTTACACGTGTTTTAGTGTAAATATTTTCTGCCAAAATGACGTAATTCCTGGAACAAACTCACATGGGATGCACTGACATGGAAGTAATGGCAGGAACAAAGCTTCAGGCTTGCAAAAGCACTAAAGGAAGATTGTGGAGCTCGAGAGCAAGCGCTGGAAGGGACAGTTTGTTCCCTGTTCAGCCATGTATTGTGCTTCATCTGGGAAATAATGTACATTCAGTGTGATTGAAGCCTATTTAGCAAGAATAAGTTGATAAATATTAAGTGTTGCCATTTTATCCAAGAACAGAGTTCCCAGTTCTGGCTAATGGTGTGATGAAGGGAGCAGGAGTCTAGTGTGCGAGCAGTGATTCTTTGTTGGAAACCATCAGATGCTGAATAGATAACATCTTGCTCTTGGTCCACGTGAAACCACCTAACTCATCGACAAACTGATTTTTTAGAACTATTTGATACTGTGAGGGTTTATTGTCTAAGAAGTAGTAATTGCAGCCATTCAAGTGTGAAGTCACAGGAGCAATTTAGAAATCCTAAGATGTGCTTTAAAAAGCCACGAGGTTTTTCTTTTGTAGTTAGAAATGTGAAAGCAGGGAAAAGAACAGAAAGAAGCTTGTAGCCTGCCCCCCCGTTCTGTCTCTCTCCCATTTGTGTCACCTCTAGTGGAAAATTTAAGGCTTGATTTATGAATAAGCCTGTACTCTTCTCTGTGTGCTCCTCTGAGCTAATGCTGCCCTTTGTTGTATATTATGCCCTTCCCTTTTATTTTCTTATCTTATTTGCTGTTCTCTGTGTTCTGAACTCTGTCCTTTCTTAATGTCTTTATATTCACTGTCAATTAAAGGGAGATTTTTTTCTTTTTCATATGTCGGTTAAGCTGTGGGACTTCTTGCCACAGAATACTGTGGTGTTAAAGGGCTTGGGAAGGGTTTGGCAAAGCTCCTAGTATGTTATTAAATATCTCTGTACCACCTCTGGCATAGCTTTTGTTTAAGCTTTGTGTTATGGGATGTTGGAAAGGTGTTGATAGTAAGTAACCCTGTGTGCTCCCCTTGTATTTCACTCTGACCTAGGCAGACATTATGGCTACTGGTGTCAGACTGGATGAAGTCATCCTGGTGTTCCCCTGTGTCACTGCAGAAGTCTGTGATCTCTCTTCTTGATTACCTTCCCTTTATTATAGCCTGTGTGAGACATGTAAGATTAACTGTCTGAAGAAGCCAGTATATGTTATGTACTTGTGTGGTGTTTTCTGCTCCAGGAGAGGAGTGGTTGGTGCAGGGCTTTCCTGTCCCTGGCAGTGATTTGGCATGCATTTGGGCAATGCTGTGACACCAGCATCACTGCACTGCAACAGAAACCATTGGGGTTATAGACTGACCACATTCCTCCTCAGCTCGTGGTGTCTTAAATTTAATATGTTGTTAATCTGTACACTCTGACTTCAGGCAAAGCCTAGTGAGTGCTATCACCTATGGCAGCTAATGCACTCCAGCTGGGTACAGCTTCCTGTGACGGCTTACAAACAAAAGATTCTGGCTGGCTATTTGTGCTGGGCAGTTGAGAGCAAGAATTTAAAGCAGCATCGGTGGCGGAAAATGTGGGATTTCTAGTAAAATAGGCTCTTGATTCCTCTGCAGTTTTGTTACAGTAAGTCATGGGGTATCACTTGGGGTACAGCTGTCTTTATCACCGTAAACCAGGTGACACGTGCACCTACCTAATCCAACTTCCTACTCTGTTCCTTAACCTAAACGCATTTATTTTTTTTTAATCTGTCTGTTTGCGTGAACAGTGAAAGAAGATGACTCCTCTTTATCAATGTACTTCATGGGCTGCTGCTGACTTGGTTCCCCTGCCATCCCTTTCTGTGATCTCTGCTGTGCAGTGTGGGTTGGGGCTGCTCCAGCAGTACTGCTCTCGGATGCATCAAGCTGCTTGGTGGAGGAACACGAAGCAGCCGTGGTGTTTGGGGAAAGGGTGCTTGCTGTTGGGCTGCTTGCAAATAAACTTTGCTGCTTAAACTTTCCTAGTTCTAATCCAAACTAATCTGCATGCATAGATGAGCACTAGGAATTTTCTTTGTATTTTATCTGCCTTATAATTAGGCTTTTATTGAATGTGGGGACAGTTGGGTGGTGTCCTGGTCTCCAACTGTGGCCTGCTAAGAGCATAATGTTTGTACAGTAATCCTTTCTGTTGACACATCACATGCGTGTTGCAAGTGTTCCAAGTTTTAATGTTAATTGAAATGCCAGTATTAATTGTGGAAAGTTGCTCGTAAGCAAACTAAGCTGGAAGGAGAAACTTTCTGTGCCCTTGGTCCCTCACATTCATCAGAGCAAGGCAGTGGGAGGAATGGGAGTGTGCATGCCTTCGGTGGGTGAGAGCAAGGGACATGCTGCTTGGGGTTCTGCCCTGGAGCAGAATTGTTCAGCGTGTTGTGATGCCAGTAGTGTGAGAATGGATCGTTCACAGAGAGACATGGCAGGGTGACAGGCTCCAGGAAACCTGGTCTGGCTTTTTCCGAGGTGATTCCTTTGCTCAAAAGAACCTAGGTTTCCTTGGTAGCATCGTGGTACTGTTCAGAATGTTTAAATTCCCCCAAATTTGATGTATTTTTAGTGGTATGGGGCAGTCTTAAAAAAGGACAGAAGAACAATGTGTAAATGTGCAGGGAAGTGATGACGCTTGCAAGTCACCCACCGTAATTATTTCCATAGATGATTTTTTGGGGGGAGAACTTAAGAAATTTCTGCTGCGTGTACTGTGTTCCATGCATTGTATTTTGTCTATGTTTTAGTGTGGCACATTCCTACAGTACTTAAAATAAATCTGTGTTTGGTCAAAGTTGATTGAACTGTGTGTTGAAATAAATAGGTGAAGGCAGTGTGTGGTTGGAGTACTCTGAAGTGCAGCGCCTGGAAATGTCACTACCTGCCATCACACTGCCTTCAGTCAGTAGATAATGGAAGGAATGAAAATACTTCACTGGCTCAAGGAGAAGAATCACAGAATCACCCGGGTTGGAAGGGACCTCAAGGATCATGTAGTTCCAACCCCCCTGCCTAGCAGGGACACCAAACACACACATTGAGATCAGGTTGCCCAGGACCCCGTCCAACCTGGCCTTGAACACGTCCAAGGACGGGGCATCCACAACCTCCCTGGGCAGCCCGTTCCAGGGCCTAACCACTCTCCTTGTGAAGAACTTCCCCCTAACATCCAACCTAAATCTTCCCTCCTTCAACTTGGATCCATTTCCCCTAGTCCTGCTGTTGTCAGCCCTTCTGAAGAGTTTACTCCCCTCCTGGGTGTAGGTTCCCTTCAGGTATTGATAGGCTGCAATGAGGTCACCCCGCAGCCTTCTCTTCTCCAGGCTGAACAAGCCCAACTCCCTCAGCCTGTCCTCATAGGGGAGGTGCTCCAGCCCCTGATCATCTTAGTCGCCCTCCTCTGAAGAAGAGATCCTGCCCTGATTGCCTCCTCTGTCAGAGCTGCATCTCACTCAGCTGCTGGGGTGGGGCAGGTAGAGAGCTGTCAGAGAGCTGATCTTGCTTTGCAGAGCTCGGCTCAGAGCCAAGGGCAAGGTCAGGAAAACCTTTGAAAAAATTCTCACTAGCTGTATTTGGAAGGTGAGACCTGCACAAGTGAGGCAGGCTGGGAGGACTCGGGTGTGGGTGTTGATTTTTGGTGTTTGCTGGCGCTTCCCTGTGTGCGCACAGCCTCGCCTCTGCTCAGTGGTGCACAGAAGTGGGGCTGGCACTTCTGCTCCTCCAGGAGGAGTGCTGTCAAGTGAATCTGTGTGTGAGCAACAGCGCAGTGAAATAGCCAGTCGCTTTGGAAAGCCGCAGGCTTCCTGTGGCTGCTCAGGCCTCTGCCCTGCTCAGAGCTGTGCTCTCTGTTGGGCAGGCAGCCTCCATGTATCTGCCCTGCAGAGCTGCTGTCACATCTGGGCTGGTGTGACAGAAGGTACCAGGCAGTTTGGCTGCTGTGGCTGTGGGCAGTGAACAGAAAAGGCGTTTTGCAGTGCAATGGTACTGCGTGTTCCACACGACGTTTTACTTTATATCTGAAGAGCAGAGGGCACAAAAATAACCTAAATGAGAACAATAACCTAAATTAGCACTCTTCTAAATCCATTTAACCTGTTTTGTTGTAAATATTTCTGTGGCTCGTCTGTGTTTGAAAGAAAAAGAGAGAAAATTCCGCCTCTCTGCCCTTCTTTCAGGATAGGGCTGGGCAGCGCTTTGTGTTTGGCTTGACTGCTGGTGCAGATGAGTGCAGAGCTCTGCGCTTCGCTTGTCACCTGGTGGTTTACATTTAGAGGAGAGAAAGTGTGCGTTTCTGTGAAAGCTGCTTTTTCAATTGTGCAAAAGCTCAAGTCAGATGCTGAGTTATCAGAATGAGGCTTGAATCATTTAAAATCGTTTAAATTTTAATCATTTAGCTTTTTATTTTTTTTTCCTGTGACCTATTAGATTTGTAGTCCTGCCAGTTCAAAACATGCACTCCTTGAAAGCAGGCTGCCCAGTGCAGAGGCCTTCCCAAATCGGAGACTTCCTCGCAGTGCTCACTGCAGCAGGCCTTTTTGAAGAAGGCTTGGAAAATCACATCCCTTTGGTGTTATTTTGGTCTTAACTGAATGTTGTCCGTGATGCTGGGCAGAGCATTATCTAGTGGATTGTAAATGCCATCCATATTTGGACAATTTAAAGCCATGTTTTTGTTTCCATCTCTGTTCTACTTAAGACGAGGGTGGAAAGCTTAAGCTGGTGCGTGAACATGACTATCCACTTTTACTTTCTCAGAACCCTCAACAATTAAACACAAATGCCTTTGTTCCCCGGTGACTTCATTCTTAAAAGACCTTTTTAATTTTACTCATTAGTTTCAGGAGGGAATAATGAAAATCTGTCACTGTCAAGAAGGCTGCATCTCTAATGTGTGAGGGAGCTGCTCCATAATTCATGGGCAGGAGAGCATGGGTGTGGAAAGGACGGTGCAAAATGGAGATGAGATTTCAGTTCAGTGAGTCTTGGACCTAAAGACAGCTTTTCTATTCTTCATGATATTTTCTTGACCTATATTACTACACGTTTTGCTAACTCATCCAGATATTTTTAGATTTTCTAATTTAAGAACGTACCGAATTATTGGTTATTTTTGTAATACTTATTCTGTCTTTTGGTGATGGAAGGGAGTTTGCTCACCAGAGCAATGCTGATTTATTTCTCTTCCATCTGTCCCTTTGTGTACTTGTAAGCTATGCATACTTGTGTGCAAAAGTGCTGCTGTTTCTCATCATTCCCTCTCTTCTCATAGATTCTTTGAGATTTTTCTTGTGTGATGAGCCATGTATCACTGTTGGTGTGCTGAGAAGGGGTCCTATACTGTAGGACATGATTGAGAGCAAATCTGTCTCATTCTACGTTGAGTCTGAATGCAAACACAGAGTCGTTGCAGAAATTTTGTAGCAGGCTTGGATCCACCGAAGCACACCGTGCTGTCTGCAGGCCAGAGGGATTCATGCAGTCAGCCATCACCTTCCAGCTCTACTGTTTTTGCACACATTCCCATCCTTGACAGAGTAAACTGTATGACTCTGCCTGTAGTGAATCAAGGAGTACACGTGATTTTCATCTTCTAGTTGAGCTGAAGATGTTATAAGCTCTAAAAGATGTGCTAATAGCCAAGCAGCAGCCACAGTGAATGAAGCTAGCACTGGTCACTGCATAGTGAAAATAATCCCCAGCAGTGAAGATGTAGCCTTTATTTCTGCATTTTTTTTTTGTGATATTTTTTTCTTGTAGCATGTGTTTGTGTACAGGTGCAGGAAGCTCCACTGTGCTGTCAAACCCAATCTGTCTGGGGCATGCCAATGCCTGATGTTGAGGCTGATCTCAGCCCTGGGAGCCATTGCTGCGTGTGAGCAAAGTAAACTCTAAAACATCTTGTGTTAGTTATGAAGTGATCTGCTTTTGATGAAGCTGCCTTGTTCAAGTTCAAAGGCTGTCAACTTTGTACGAAGAAAATTGAACTCGTTGAGTTTCTTAGAAGGGTAGAAAGGATGACACAGGGAACTACTGACTATGCTGGGGAGAATCATGGAGCAGATTTTCCTGGAAGCTATGTAAAGGCATATGGAAGAGAGGAAAGTGATATAGGATAACCATCATGGCTTCACCAAAGGCAAGTCCTGCCAGACCAACCTACTGACTTTCTGTGATGGCATAACTGCATCAATGGACAAGGGGAGATCCACTGATGTCACCTATCTGGACTTCACTAAAACCTTTGATACAGTTCCTTACAGTATTCTCCTCTCCAAATTAGTAAGATATAGATTTGATGGGTGAACTGTTTAATGGACAAGGAACTGGCTGCAAGTTCATACTTGGAGAGCAGTGGTCAATGGCTCAGTGTCTGGATGGAGATCAGTGATGAGTGCTGTCCCTCAGGGGGTCAGTACTGGGACCTGTACTCTTCAATATCTTCATCAATTACATCAAGAGGGATTGAGTACACCCTTAGCAAGCTGGGGGACACCAGATTGTGTGGTGTTTGACACACCCAAGGATGGGATGCCGTCCAGAGAGACTTAGGCTCAAGCAGTGCCCCCAAGAGAGCTTCATGAGGTGCAACAAAGCCAAATGCAAGGCCTTGTGTGCATCTGGTCTGTGGCAACCATCACTGTCAGTGCAAGCTGGGGGACAAAAGGATTGAGCACAGCCTTGTCAAACAGGGCTTGCGAGTCCTGGTGGATGGCAAGCTGGGCATGAGGCAGCAGTGTGCCCTCACAGCCCAGAAAGCCAACTGTCTTTTGGGCTCTATCAAAAGAAGGGTGGCCAGCAGGTTGAAGAAGGTGATCTTGCCCCTCTGCTCTGCACTGGTGAGCCCCCACCTGCAGTATTGCATCCAAATGTGGAGTCAGTACAGGACAGACATGGATCTATTGGAGCACATCCAGAAGAGGGCCACAAAAATGATCCAAGGGATGGAATACCTCCCTATGAGGACAGATGGAGAGCGGGGGCTGTTCAGCCTGGAGAAGAGAATGCTCCAGGGAGACCTGAGAGTGGCTTTCAGAACCTGAAGGGGAGGCTGAAGGGAACCAGTTTTGTTTGTTTGTTTGCTTGTTTTAGAGGGATCTGCTGTGATAAGACGAGGGGAAATAGTTTCAAACTAAAGGAGGGGAGATTTCGATGGGGTGCAAGAAAAAAGCTCTTTATTATCAGAGTGGTGAAGCACTGGCACAAGTTGCCAAAGAGGTGCTGAGTGCCCTGTCCCCAGAAACGTTCAAGGTCGGGCTCGACTAGGCTGTGAGCAACCTAATTGAGCTGTTGGTGTTCCTGTTCCTTGCAGGAGGGTTGGACTAAATGACCTTTAAAGACCTTCCAACTCAAACGAGTCTATGAAACAGCAGGAGATTTTGGTTAAACTATGTCCATATGTACTTTGACAGGAAATGAGTCATATTCTTGCAAAATCATAAGCTGAAGAATTTGTGACTTTTGTATGAAAATTTCCATTTGTGGGTAAGTCAGATCTCCTTCTCTCTCTAGGTTTTTCTCAGGCATCAGGGATGTCTTCTGAGCCTGCTGCATCTGCCTCGGAGCAGTCCCCCTCCTCTCTGCACTCGTCCAGTTCTCTCCATCTGCCTGAAAGCCGCAGGACGAGAGATCGCTCCCCATCTCCCATGAGGGGGTACCTCATCCCCAGCCCCCTGCCCACGCGGCGCACCAGGACGTATTCAGCGTGAGTATTGGGAAACCTGCACTTAGTGGGGACAGCCAAGTGACTGCGTTGGGGCAGATTGATCAGCCCCTCACTTAGATGGAGCGAGGTTGAGTTTGTTGTATCTGGAAAGTGCTTTGGTCTTTTACTGTTATCTTTTCCCCTTAAAATCTCGTGGGATTAGAATTTTATTAGTCTTAAATTGCTTCTAGTTTTCTGTAGTCTGCTTGGATAAAGAAAGTTGGAAGTATTTCCCTCTCTTTAAGACCAGATTGGTACTATTAAATAGTTGCTGCTGAGGAATATACTGGCTGTGTAGTGAATGGGTTATTTGAACCATTGTGCCCGTTTGCTTGGAGTGCTGCAGCTGAACCTTCTGCATCCGTGCTCAGCAATGAACTGCTCTTTGTGCTCTATTTCCCAGAACTGTGAGAGCATCAGAGGGTCCCATCTACAAAGGCGTCTGTAAATGTTTCTGTCGCTCTAAAGGCCATGGCTTCATTTCCCCTGCAGATGGAGGGCCTGACATCTTCGTACACATTTCTGAGTAAGTTGCTGCTGAGAAAGCTGGAGTCTCAGTTTTTTCTTGATTACTTAATGCTTTAGATATATCGCATTCTAAGGGCGTCAGGCTATGAGCTGTCCTTAATACCAAGCAGTTGCGCAGATGTTACAGAAAAAGAAGATAATTTACCTCTGCCAGTATTGCTATAAATCTGTTGAGAACTAGTAGATCATTCTATCAGTCTACTAGAATAAGCTGTTTTGCCTCAACCTTTTCTCTGCTAGGGGGTTTGTTAGTAGCTCTGCTTTTTTCCCTTGAACTCATGAAGATCTGTTATATCTGAATATACCTTTTGATGAATCAAATGAATTGAGCTTTTCAAGTCTGTATTTTTTTTTCCTCCAGTCTAAAACACTTTCCAGTTTCTTTTCTAAGTGTGCTGCAGCCTTTAAAAGTTACTAAAAAAAAAAAGAAGAGGGAGGGGGGGAGGGAGAAAATATAGCTGTGTGGATGTATTTTCAGTACGTAGAGATAGGAATCTTCTTCCATACTTCTGCTGCTTCTCTTTCTATACATCCCATAATCGCATTAGCCCTTCTTGTCCTTAGTCTCTTGCTGACTTGCTTATCTGCTCTGACCTCTGCATCCTCTTCAGCATCAGGGTTTGGTGCAATCCCAGTTGCAGTCTGTCATCTTCTGGCAGCAGGGTTTGCATTCCTGGCTCCCAGATACATGACTTCATATTCTGTTGCACTGCAGCACATTTGATTTGAATAGGCCCCGCTTGCCAAGGGATCCAGATCACTCTGACTGTCTTCATTATTTATTGCTTGAGTGATCTCCAAGTTTATATTTGTTTCTAGATGGGGTTGTTGACCAGCATGGGGGTTGAAACTGGCCTACATTAGGATTACTTTTCTCCATCAATTACTTACCTTTTTACTTATCAGTGTTTAGTCTAGCTATTGCTTACAGTGTTGAAGCTATGTAACCCTCATTTGTTTTCTTTGGAGTGGTTGTCCAATAGTAAGTCAATAAGAGCCTTACCAAATTAGCTCAGGTGCCCTCAGTTATCTTTTCTGCCCATGCAGTTAACACATCTCCTTTGAGAATGAGCAGGCTGGCATTTTTCCAGCTTTTCTGAAATGTTTTCTGCATGATGGGCTGTTCAGGGTACACAAACTGCTTCTGCCTTTGATTGCCCTCCAAACAGCTGTAATTCAAACTCCAGTGATGTTTTACTGTTAGTTTGTTTAGCCAAAATATCTCCTTTGCTGAAGTCCTATATGACATTACAAGGATCTTTTTTTTTGGCTGTTGTGATTTTAGTGGTTTGTGCGAGGCCCCATCGCAGGATTCCCTTCTTAACTATATGCTGTGGTTAAGTGAGTGTACCCTGGATGCAATGTGCCACCTTTATCCTTTCTTCCACCCAGTCAATCCATCCTAAAAACAGTACTGAACAAGTTGTGGTTGTGAAAGTTCATAGGCAACCGCATTTCTTATTTTCAGCATATTTATGTTGCTGACACTTCTGCTTGCCCTCATCTTACCCAGCCATGCTCTCAGCTTGCTCTCCCCCAAGTAATGGATGAGAGGGGGAGGGCTGTTGTTTGGGCAAGGGATAGCATGCTCCAGCCTTAGCTGTGGCTTCCCAGGTCTCAGTTTGGTGTCCCAGCCCTTGGGTTATGTTTATCCCCTTCATTTTTAATTGCTTCACTTCGATTCATATTTGAATTAGTACTGATGGGGACCAGACTATCTCTGTAAGTCATGCTGCACAGAGCAGTGTACACTGCAGTTTTTCTGCAGCACAGCAATTCTCTTAAAGCAGAGCAGGTTCTTCTTTCACCATACATGAGAAAATTGGAGGGCCCTCCTCTGCCCCGTCTGCTACTGGAAGGTGACAGAGCCTTTCTGGCACCCAACCCACTCTCAACAATCTGGTGATGGAGTTCCACTGCCTCCTTGGCTGATCCCTTCCTGTAAGGAGCAGATCCGGTTCCTAAATGTTTCTGGTGTTCAACCCACCTCTCTCTTGCTTTCATTGTGGCCCTTCATTCTCTGTAGCAGATAGGTGATACCATTCTTTTTTAAGTTTATAACTTCTGTGTTCACAGATCACTTTTTCTGGTGATGTGAGTTGGGCGTGCCCAACACAGTGAGTAGGTTGATGTGGTTTTGAGCAGTCCATAGCAATCCCACTTGCCTTTCCCAGTGTATATGGTTGTGAGCATGTAAAGGAAACTTTCTTTTTTATTATCCTCTGGGCCTTTGCATTAGACTGTGATTTGGGCTGAAACCTGTGTGCCTGCAAAGACAAGGCAAGGAGACAGTTCACTGGAGAGCCCTGATGAATTAATGACCTCACCTTTTTTTTTTTATTAAGGATTTTCTTTTTTAAAAGTAGCTGACGTCTTGGAGCCAAAAAGCATGTGCAGTGCTTGTGGGTTGTCTGTGGTTTGCTAGTGCTTGGCTCTGAAGGGGAAAATACTGCAATGCAGACAGGCCTTTAGTTTCCTGACCCCATGTTTGATGATGGCTTTGTAGAATTGATGCTACACTTCTCCCAGTGCTTTGACTCACAGCACCTTTGTGTCCCAGAACGCATCCTGCACTTGTTTTGTTTTCCTCACATGTTATTTTGTGATCTCAGGAAAATATGCTTGTGGACCCATAACTCTGGTGAACTGGGGCAGGGGAAAAGATAGCTGCAGAAGATATCTTCTGATGATGTCCCAGGTAGAGATAAAGTCTTGTTCTGTTGCTGGCTGTACTGGAGAGGTACCAACAATGTCATCTTCCTGTAGTGAGGAACCCAGCTGTGTCCTGGCCACTGTCACACTGCATTACAGAAACCAATTTCTGAGCTACCTGTGCCTGTGGAGACATCACACTACTTGCTTTCCTCTGACTTTCTGCTATGTCACTGTATTTAAAGCAGAGTATTAATGCTACCATCTTCGGTGTGGCTGCTCTCCTAGTGAAGTGTAATGATCCTGGCTGGAAATTAACTGATAATTAGAAACCATCTGAGATCTGAATTTGAGCTGGGGGAATGATTCATCCAGCCCCTCTTCCTTTCCTGTGAACTAACAACAGTTTCTGGGGCTGCTGGGAAGCCAAATCTGCACTTTCTGATTTCCTTCGAAATATTTGAGGCACTTTATCTTGCCTGCTTTGTGCATTTCCTTCCTGATGTGTGTCTCTCCTGGTGCTTTGCTGCAACTGTTAAGTATCTGAAATGAGCACTTTGAGTGTGTGTGTGTGGGGGGGGGAATGGGGGCAGGGGGGAGAGGCTGCAGAATATCAGTTCTTCCTTGGGGAGGGGTTTGGATCTTAGTAAGACAGGAATAGATTTTCCTAGGAGTTCTCCTTTGCACCCAAGTTGGCTCAGAAAACTTGTGTGTTGCACCAATGCACATAGGAATTCCAGCTTGTTGTGTTTATAGCAAAACCTCTCCAGGATCTCTACGTAACTGTGTAAGCCATGGTAGCTGAAAGTCAGTACTTGTACTGTATGTTAAGCAGTGTGGTGGGCAGTGAAGGAGACGGTAGCTGCCTGAGGACAGGGGCTCCCTGGTTAGTAAGCACAGAACACAGCAGCCAGGGCTTTGGCTTCTGGATGTGAACGGTAGGTGTTGCTGTGATGGAATCTCAGTTGAGTGCTTGCAGAAGCCTGAGACCAGGTGGAAATCTTTGGAAAGCTCTGCTTCTTGTGATCATCACTCTCTTCCTCTTAGTGAGCTGCATAGTGTTGAATTGGCTGTTCAGAGCAGGTATGGAGACATAACAACCCTCAAGCATGGATTTCCAAAACCATGAGATCTCTGGAGACCTGAGGAAGAGTGTGATGGATCTGGTGTACTGGAAGAGAAGAGCAGCTTCCTTCCTAGCTGTGGGAGGACCAAACCAGGGCCCTCAGAGAGTAGGGCAGTCTCATAGAAGAGATCTTGGTTGTTTACAGCTGGGATTCCTCAGTGTTTGGGCCTTGTTCAAACTTGTATTTCCCAGTTAGGAGTGACTGGTGGGCAACTCCTGCTACTGGTTTTCCTGCCAACCATCTCGATAAAGACATTGCTGGCATTGCTGATCTCAGCTGACGCTGCATCGGAATGCATTCAAAATTAGAAACTCGGGATCGTTCATTACTGTGCTGAGTCCTGTTGTTTAGTGCAGATGCAAGTTTACAGGGAGGTATGCTGAAGAGTTAAATAAGCTTTAAGGAGCTCACAAGATAACGCAGCCCATCGGTCTGTAGGAACTGTCAGTCTTGTTGGCCAACAAGCTCAGAATTAACTGAAAACTTCTGTTCAGAAATATTTCCATTTGACTTAGTCTTTGTCCCCAGAGGTTTAACTGGAGCCCTGGAATATGAATAGCAGCTGTGAGGAGGAAGAGCTAGAACAGCCCTTATTTAGGTAATTTCCTAATAACCTCCCAGCTTCCTAAAAATAGTGCAAATAAAATGCTCCACTGTACCAGGCTGAGACTGAGCTGGGAAATGGGAGTTGCTGCATCAGATAGAACTCACTCTATTGTCTCATTCTGACACTGACACCAAAAAAGCATTTCCTATTTTTAGCTTAATATATAAAAGAACATTAAAGTTTCTGGGTAGGAAATATATACATATATATAATTTATTATTATATATATACATACATGTGTATATGTATATATGTGTATATGTATATATGCATGTGTGTGTATAATATCCGTTCGTTTGAATAGGAATGTGCATACAGATCTCTTAAAAAAACAGTGAAGGTCTCCACCTCTGCTTTAGATCAACGTTTAATATGTAGTTAGAGTAAAAATAGTTTTTAAAAGTCTGTGTTTAACTTGCTGTACCAGATTATCCAGGTAAATTTTGTACAGAGTGGCTGCTGCAGACAGAATGTCTTCTAAGATCTGTTTACTTTCTCTGATCTCCTCCAGCTCATTTACCTTGCAGCACTTAAGGCAATTGCTTCCTGATGGAGGATCATCCTGCAGACTAGCCATCTCATCACCTTTCAGGTGCCATTATACTGTTCCTTCTTGACACCACCAAAAATACTGTACAAGCTGGATGCTGTTTGTTTGTAAGCCTTGCTTAGTGTTGCTGATGCTGGAGCAAATCTGCATATATCCAGGAACAACAGTTACGCCATTCACAAATAGATGTGACTGGGCTGCAAAGAAAGACCTTTGTCCCCAGTGCATATGAAGATCCAGAGGACAATGAGTTAATAATCTCATATTAGTGGGCACCAAGAATCACTGACTGTAAGGATGAAAAGAATATCTGGTCTGTGGGAGACAGGTTTAATGGCTGAAAGCAGAGTGCGAAATTCGAGCTGTTTGTGTGGTCACAGCCTTCTCACATACTTTGGGAAGGACAGTATTAGTCTTCATCGGGTCCAGCCAAGAAGGAGTATGGCAAACCAGAAGATGAGAGAAAGTTCTGTTAGGATTGAATGAGATTTTACACAGCTTTGGTTTCTTGTAGCATCAGTTTAAATAAGGTAAGAAAACAGGAAAGGAACTGATGCTGTCATGGTAATGCTGGTCCAGTAAGAAGTGCTTCCTAGTTGAGAAAAGTTCTTATGGGTTCTTTTTCTTATTCTCAGGGATAAAAAAGCAGCACCACTTGGGTTGGAGGTGCACTGATTACCGCTTTCTTAGCAGAACCCATCCTGATATGTAATTCATGTTTCCCTTTTAAGCCAAACTCATCCCAATGAAGTCCACATCATTTTTAGCATTTGAGCTGTACTCATTTCTCACTTCAGATTCCAATTGCTTTTAAGTAATTGCTTTTAAGTTCCTGAAACAACAGCTGCCTTTGTGTGTGAGCATGTTTTGGTGCTGCAGGAGATAGCAGAAGCCCACTGTGCTTTTACTTCAACCACACCTTCTAAATACTCTGCAGATTCAAATGTTTGTGTTGAAAACTCTTCCTGTTTTACAGGAGCTCTCAAAGAACAAGTAAAGTTCTGTTCATGGAAAAAATCCTTTCAGCCCAACTTAAGATCTTTTCCTGGGCAGGGCATCCCTATTGTTTGCTTCCTGTAAAGTGGTGATTTCTGAGCTCACTGCTTGCTGTGCACGTTCATCCTCTGTGCAGGAATCAAAAGTGATGCCTGGTGTTGTGGAGTGGGTGGCCATACTGCTAAGAGGAGATGCTGCTTTATTTCCAGCTTTAACTAACTGCTGTGCCTCAGTTTGCTGAAACCCTGTCTGCAGCTGCTCCTGGCGCTTGAGGCCGGATGCAGAAACACTTTTCATTACAATTTGTTCCAGAGGCTCAGTTGTACTTGAGTAGAAGTAGACTTTCTGCTTTGACTTGTATTGTCAGCGCTCATAACATCTGAGTTGCAAGCGTTTCCACTCACTGTGTTTTTCCTAGGCTGGTATTTCTGTGTGGATAATGTCTGTGTGGTAGTGCATTCTGTTGAAAGCTAATACCTTGCTAAGGTGGGACTGCTGTCCTGCACAGGTTGTGCTGTACTAATGTATTTTTTAGCTCAGATAACAAGGCCTTTATCTGCAAGAAAGATATTGAGGCCCTGGAACGTGTTCAAAGGAGGGCAACAAAGCTGGTGAGGGGTCTGGAACACAGGCCATATGAGGAGAGGCTGAAGGAGCTGGGAATGTTCAGCCTGGAGAAGAGGAGGCTCGGGGGAGACCTCATTGCTGTCTATAACTTCCTGAAGGGAGGTTGTAGTGAGCTGGGGGTCGGCCTCTTCTCTCACAGAATCACAGAATCACCTGGGTTGGAAGGGACCTCAAGGATCATGTAGTTCCAACCCCCCTGCCTAGCAGGGCCACCAAACACACACATTCAGATCAGGTTGCCCAGGACCCCATCCAACCTGGCCTTGAACACGTCCAAGGACGAGGCATCCACAACCTCCCTGGGCAGCCCGTTCCAGGGCCTAACCACTCTCCTTGTGAAGAACTTCCCCCTAACATCCAACCTAAATCTTTCCTCCTTCAACTTTGATCCATTTCCCCTAGTCCTGCTGTTGTCAGCCCTTCTGAAGAGTTTACTCCCCTCCTGGGTGTAGGTTCCCTTCAGGTATTGATAGACTGCAATGAGGTCACCCCGCAGCCTTCTCTTCTCCAGGCTGAACAAGCCCAACTCCCTCAGCCTGTCCTCATAGGGGAGGTGCTCCAGCCCCCCGATCATCTTAGTCGCCCTCCTCTGGACCCTTTCCAAAATCTCAATGTCTTTCTTGTACTGAGGGCTCCACACCTGGACACAGTACTCCAGGTGGGGCCTCACAAGAGCCGAGTAGAGAGGGACAATCACCTCCCTGTCCCTGCTGACCACCCCTCTCCTGATGGAGCCCAGGATCCCATTTGCCTTTCGAGCTGCCAGAGCGCACTGCTGGCTCATGTTCAGTCTCTCGTCCATCAGGACCCCGAGGTCCTTCTCTGCCGAGCTGCTCTCAAGGCCCACTCCTCCCAGCCTGTACGGGTGCCTGGGGTTCTTCCGGCCCAAATGCAAAACCTTGCACTTTGCCGTGTTGAACCTCATTAGGTTCACCCGAGCCCAGCCCTCAAGCCTGTCGAGGTCCCTCTGAATGGCATCCCTTCCTTCCACCGTATCAACCGCACCACTCAGCTTGGTGTCGTCAGCAAACTTGCTGAGGGTGCACTCAATTCCTTCATCGATGTCATTAATAAAGATGTTAAAGAGCACCGGTCCCAAGACAGACCCTTGGGGGACACCACTTGTTACTGGCCTCCACCTGGACATAGAGCCATTGACCACCACCCTCTGTCTGCGGCCTTTCAACCAATTGCTTATCCATCTGGTCGTCCACCCATCAAATCCACTTCCCTCCAATTTGGAGATGAGGATGTGGTGGGGGACCATGTCAAAGGCCTTGCTCAGGTCCAGGTAAATGACATCGGTCGCCTTCCCTTCGTCCACCAATGCCGTCACTCCATCATAGAAGGCCACAAGATTAGTCAGGCATGACCTTCCCTTGGTGAAGCCGTGCTGGCTGTCTCGGATCACATGCTCATTCTTTATGTGATCGAGCATGTTGTCCAGGAGGATCTGTTCCATGATCTTCCCAGGCACGGAGGTGAGACTCACCGGCCTGTAGTTCCCCGGGTCCTCCCTGCTCCCCTTCTTGTATATGGGAGTGACGTGACCCTTCCTCCAGTCATCCGGGACCTCACCTGACAGCCACGACTTCTCAAATATGATGGAGAGCGGCTCGGCAACCACCTCAGCCAGCTCCTTCAGGACCCTGGGATGCACGCCATCTGGCCCCATGGACTTGTATTCATTCAGTCTAAGGAGGTACTCTCGGACTTGCTCTGCCCTTACAGTGGGGAGGGATTTACCTCCTTGGTCCCCACATAGAGGTTTGGGGATGCAGGGTTCATGGACGTGAAGAAGACTAGAATCCTGGCCACCAGTGAAGACCGAGGTGAAGAACTCATTCAGCACCTCAGCTTTCTCTTCATCTGTTGAAGCCAGTTCTCCTTTTAAATTTACCAAAGTAGGTACGCCCGTTTTGGCCTGTCTCTTCTGGCCAATGTACCTGTAGAAGGTTTTCTTATTGTTTTTCACGTCCCTTGCCAAGTTCAGTTCTGCCTGCGCCTTGGCTTCCCTGATCCCACGTCTGCAAGTCCGAACGGCATCCCTGTACTCTTCCCAGGTGACACAGCCTTGTTTCCAGAGCTTGTACACCCCTTTCTTCGCCCTCAGTTCTCTCAGCAGGTCCTTGCTGAGCCATGCCGGTTTCCTACCTCGCCTGCCCACTTTCTTATTCAGAGGAATGGAGACCTCTTGTGCTTCCAGGAGGGCATCTTTGAAGAGCCGCCAGCTCTCCTCAACATCCCTGTCTTTGAGGGCAGCGCGCCAGGGGATCTTGGCCAGCAATCCATTGAGTAGCTTGAAGTCTGCTTTTCTAAAGTTCAGTGTCCTGATCCTGCTCTTTGCCAAGCCCACATCGCTTGAGATCACAAACTCAACCAGGGCGTGGTCGCTGGAGCCCAGGCAGCCTCCAACCTTGACGCCTTTGATGATCTCCTCGGCGTTGGTAAGCAGCAGGTCTAGCAGCGCTTCACCTCTGGTCGGTCTGTCCAATACCTGAACCAGAAAGCTATCGTCAATGGATTCCAAGAGCCTTCTGGAGCTCTTGCAGCTCGCCGTGTGGTTTTTCCAACAGATGTCCGGATGGTTGAAGTCCCCCACCAGGACAAGAGCCCGTGAGCCAGACATCTCACGCATCTGGAGCAAGAAAGCCTCATCAACAGCCTCCCCTTGATCAGGTGGTCTGTAGTATACCCCTAACACTAGCTGACCTATATTAGTCCCATCTCTAATCCTAACCCACAGGCTCTCAATCTGTTCCTGACTGTTTCTCGTAGGGAGCTCCTCACAGTTTATCCAATCTCTGACATAGAGAGCAACTCCCCCACCCCTCCTACCTCGCCTATCTTTCCTAAAGAGTCTATAGCCGTCGATGGCAGTATCCCAATTGTGGGAGTCATCCCACCATGTTTCTGTGATAGCAACAAGGTCATAACTTTCCGAGTGCATCACAGTTTCGAGTTCCTCCTGCTTGTTACTCAGGCTGCGTGCATTGGTATAAAGGCACTTCAGCCGGGCTATCCGTCTCGCCACCTTTATAAGGGATCTAGGATCCCCTAGAGCAGCAGCATCCCCAGCATCCCCCTGCCCTAGTCCTTCCCTATGCACTCTGCCGTCATTGCCCATGGAGTTTGGTACAAGCCCTCGAATGACCCATTCAACCCCAGTGGCGCTTATTTTGTCCCCTTCCCCCTTCATTCCTAGTTTAAAGACCTGTCAATGAGTCCAGCTAATTCTTCAGCTAAGATCCTCTTACCCCTCAGGGACAGGCTGCATGCGTCAGCAGCCATCATGCCAGGTGCAGTGTAAATTGCCCCATGGTCAAAAAAGCCGAAATTCTTGCGCCTGCACCAGCTCTTAAGCCATCTATTGAAGAGTTGGGTATTTTGGATCCTCCCTGTACCTTTCCCTGACACCACGGGGATAGAAGAAAAGACCACTTGCACCCCAGATCCTTCAAGTATTCGCCCCATTCCCCTGAAGTCTTTCTTGATAGACCTCAGGCTTTCCTTATCAACTTCGTCGCCACCAGCCTGAATTACTAAAAGTGGGTAATAATCCGAAGACCGAATCAACCCAGGAATTTTCTTTGAAATGTCCCTGACCCGTGCCCCAGGAAGGCAGCACACCTCTCTGCGGGTAGGGTCGGGCCGGCATATAGGGCCTTCTGTTCCTTGCAGAAGGGAGTCGCCTATGACAATCACCCTCCTGTCCTTGCAGGTAGAAGCAGTCTTGAGGGTTGGGGGCGACCGCTTCGCCTGAGGCAACCTCACAGGTGAACCTGTCACCGCACTCTCACTCGTCCCCCCTTCGACTTCCAGGGCCTCAAACCTGTTACGCAGAGGCACCTGGGGAGCCGGGGATGGTCGGGATGGGGGATGCCCCCTCCGCCGAGCAGGTACCCGTTTCCACTCCTCCTCCCTTCTCAAATTGCTGTTAGGGGGAAGAGAGGACAGGGGGCTCGCTGAAATGCTGTCAGCTGGCTGGTTCCCCTTTACCAGGTGTTTGTAAGGTGGCAGGGGCTGATGTGCTCCATGAGGAGCCTCGTCTGTGTGCCGAGAACCTGAGGTTGAGAGGGACTGACACCACCAGTCAATCTCCCTCTCACACTCTTTTATAGTCCTCAGCCTCTCCACTTCCTCCTTCAGGCTAATCACAAGGCTGAGCAAGTCATTCAATTGCTCACACCTTGTACAAGTGCTGCCTCCTTCGTGTGGCATTGCAAAGGCCAGGCTGTGGCACTCCTCACAGTCAGTGACCTGCACACTAGCATCTCGTGATAGTAACTCTGTCTGAGTCGCCACACACTTCATACCGTTTTTCTCCCCTCTATGCATGCACCAGACCTCAGTCTGGCTTTGGACCGTCTTCTTGGCTACTGTCTTTCTGCTGCGTGTGCTTGGGACCTCTACATGAGTCTTCACAGTTTTTGTGTTTGAAGCCTTCTGCCGGGGTGCACCCATGGCAATCAGCAGGCTCACTAACTCAACAAGAAAGTCCCAAAGGGGTGCAAGTGATCAGCCCTGCCCTGCTGCCCCCTACCCTCACACTATTGCCGGGTTCGCTAAGTGCCCTGGCACTTACCACCAATAGAAATAACAAGACTCCTTGCAGGAGAGTGCAGACAGGGGTACCTTAGGGGCACCACGTTAAGGCAGCCTGGGAGATAGCTGTACTACCCCCTCTGATGTGCCTCAGGTGGGCAGCTCGAGGGCTTTTTGTAGCGGCGATCAAGGGCCGCTTCCGGTTTGCGCCCGTTTAAATCTCCCGCCGTTGCCTTGGCAACGCCCGCGCTGCGTCAGCTGCTCTCGCGAGAGTAGCCCGACTGAGAGCGGCGTCCGCACGGTTGTCGCGGGAATCCTCGATGAAGAAAGCGATTAAATCCCCACGTACCTCGCTAAAAGTCGCGGCGGTTCTGCCAGAGACAGAGACAGCTCCGAGCCGCGGACCTCGGCGATCAAGCTCGTGTCATTAGTGATGGGACCAGGGGGAATGGTTTCAAGCTACGGCAGGGGAGATTCAGGCTGGACATGAGGAAGTATTACTATTCAGAAAGGGTGGTCAGGCACTGGAATGGATGCCCAGGGAGGTGGTGGAGTCACCGAGCCTGGGGGTGTTCAAGGAAAGGCTGGATGTTGTGTTGAGGGACACGGTTTAGTGGGAGCTATTGGGAATAGGTGAACGGTTGGACTGGATGATCTTTTAGGTCTTTTCCAACCTTGGTGATTCTATGATTCTATGATTTTGGGACTGATGGCTTACTCACCTGTGTGCATGAGCACTGCAGCAGCATGGTGGATAGTCTTAGCTGATGTTCATGAGCTACTGCACTCAGCTAGATGATGGAGCGTTCGCTTGCACTAGATGAAAGATAAACTGCTTGTGAGTTGTTATTTTTATTTTGCTGTGGTCTCCAAGTAGGTATTCCCTGATACTTTCTTTGGAAGGGGAGTGTTGCTGCCTAGTGTGTGTTTGTCACATTGGCACAGGAGGGCTGGGGAGGTTTGTCTGCTTTGTGTTGGCTCCTCATCCCCAGAGTGTTCTGTAGTTCTTGCAGGTCTGTCTTCAGGTTGCTGACCTCAACTCTAAGTTTTCAGGTACCAATTAGTACAATGTGGCATGAACTTGCTTCCCATCAAGCTTGTCTGCTAACTCTTAATATGTGCTTCAGCTGCACTAATGAGTAGCAGGAGGGTGGACAGTTCTTGACTTCATCTATGGCTGAAACTTTCTCAGAAGGCCCTGCCAGGACTTCAAGCCAGCTGCAATGGGAACGCACGTATGTCTTGTTCTGGTGTGCAGACTGTGCTTTGCTGATCTTTTTCCCATTTGCAGTGGTCAGTACTTGAGAAAGCATATACAAGGGCCATGTGACAACAAGGGTGTTGCTTTATCAGAATCAGGTGAATCTCTGCTCCTGAGAGGATTGTAAATACTGGATGTGCAAACGTTTCACTCCCAAAGAAATCTCAAACCTGTTTGAGGAATTGAGGGCTATAAATAAAGGCAGTAACTGAAGAAGACTGCCATAGCAAGAGTCTAGAGGTGGGGACCCCAGTGCAGTACTTCAGTATGATACAGGGCTGTGCTGATGACAGGTCATCTGGGGACTTCGGAGGTAAGTAAATGTCAGTAGGATCAGGTGTATGGGGAGGAAAGGCTGTCAGGACTGATCAAGGAGGATTTAGCTTGGCTTTTCTGTAAATATTTTTTTTCTGCTTGCAATTTACTGCCACTTTCCCAGGCACCACCCTGAAGAGTTCATCTTAGGACATTCCCTCTTGGGTCTGGTGTATGGCAGATAGGGTCTAAAGAATATGTTTCAAGTGACAGGAATGCCTTTAACTCCTTGTGACAGACTGTAGATCTGTATTTAGATATGGGAACATTTTCAATATTGCCTTGATAGGATCAGTCAGTGAAGAATAAAGTTTGTTTCTTTTCCTCAACTTCCCATGTGAGAAGATAAGATTTCTGGGTCAGTTTTAGCTTCCACTGTACATGTCAGCCTGTCCTGTACTGCAGGCTGCTTCTGCTCAGCTGCAGCCTGCCAACACCAGCTCTCCAGCAGTGGTTCTGATGCATGAGTCAAGGGAGCAGAAGCTGAGGTAGCTCTGAAGTAGGAAGAGTGGGAGAAAGGCAGTGCAAGTGATGCAGTGTTTTACTGAATTTTACAGAACTCAGGGGAGAAGCAAAATCTGATGTGAAGTTGCAACTGGCAGCAAGTGACAGTGTATTTGTCTCTTATCAGTCCTGTCTGTCTTTCCTGTAATAGCAAAAATATTAACAATAAAGAGAGAGGACATGAAAGGCACTACTGAAGTCTTAGGTTCCTGCAGTGCATTTGTAAGGTAAAATTCCTGGGTGGGGTGAGCATGGTGTCAGTGAAGGCAAAACAAGCACAACTGTCCAGAAAGGACTTTTTTTCCTCCCTCTGAACCCTCTAAAAAAGTACGTGAGCAAGTCATGCAAATCAGGCATCTGATAGATTTTACAATTAGTGAGTATCTGTTCTTCTGTCCTGCTCTCACTGCTCACAAATTGTATCCACTGAAAAATACCTGAACAAAAAGAAATCTAAAGCATGAATTGTCAAGGAAGGGAGTCCTCAGCGTGGGCTTGTGAAGTAACATCCTATCAAAGAATTAGGCAGATGTGTTCAGAAGGCATCTCTGCATGACTTCACTGGCACATGCTGAGATTTCTTATTAAAAAGCTTTGATCTTGAACGTGAGGTGAGGAAGGCTGTTACTCTTTGCAGCTCTGTCTCATCAGTATGTTGCTCCGGTCAAAAGGTGCCAGCTGTTATTGCTTTCTCACTATTCCCAGACAAGACTCACAGTCGTATCACAGTAACAGCTGCAGGATGAGTCCTCCAGCATTGCTCAGCATGGCTGGTAGTGAGCAGGTAGAAGCGAGTGTGTGACCTGTGGGAGTCAGAGGTGCTGGAGGAGAGCTGCATTGCTGTAACACATCAGAACCACTGGCTTTTTTCTCCTTCACTTTTTTCCCCAAAGCTGCTGACACTGTATATTACTTGAAGATTTTTTTTTTTAAAAAATATTTTAAATACCAGAGACAAACTGAGTGTTATGTTGGAGTCACTTAAAGATAAATCAGTGAATACAGTTGTACAATCCAAACAGTTCCAAAACGAAATAGCAAGCAGTGTCAGCCCTGCCCTCTAGTGCACCAGCGGGGAAGAGGCTTTAGGAATGTGGGGGAAGGTGCAGGGATCACAGCAGTGCTGTCCTATATTGGGCTCAGCTGACTTCAAGTCATTTTAGAGGTTGTAGGTGAAGGTTTTCCTGTTCTTTAGCCTAGTGCTGTTTATAGTGATCTCATGGGATTTTGCTGTGAGACATTTCAAATCAACCTCAGCTTTGGTTGCTGATGTGGTGGTGGTTTTTTTTGTTTGTTTGTTTGAACAAAACAAAAGACCACCCGAAACTTCCTTACACATATATTTGTTATGATAAAAAAATTAGACTAAAGGAAGATTGTGATTTATAATGATCTGAAACTTCCTTTCCACAGCATCGAAGGCGAGTATGTCCCTGTGTCAGGGGACGAGGTCACCTACAAGGTGTGCACCATCCCACCAAAGAACGAGAAGCTTCAGGCCGTGGAGGTGGTCATCACCCACCTGGCCCCAGGCACCAAGCACGAGACCTGGTCGGGACATGTCATCAGCTCCTGAAGTTGCCCAGGGGATGCTGTGTGCGTGGGTCACTGCTCAGCGCCTGCCATCAGGGAACCTGACCTAAGAATAGTCTGCAAATGGTGCGGGAGGAAATACTGCATTGTCAATAAAAGCAGAAGTAGGCCAAAATTACCATCTTTACAGTAGGCCTGATTTAACAAAGGAGAAAAAAAAAGGCAATCCAGATGCTAATGAAATGAAAAATTATGTCTTTATTAATGTGTTTACAAAAATGTATTTTAAAGAGATGTAGTTTGTGTGCTTTGAGGGGTTGGATTTTTTTTTTTCCTTTATTTTGAACCAATTCCAGTCCCTCAGGGGACTCGGGGAGCCTTGAAGGAGAGCCCTTGCAGCACAGCCAGCTGTAGCAGATGCACAGGTGCAAGGCCCCGTGGGTGCATGAGCACTGTGGTCCCTTGAGCTGTGCTTCTGCAGGTGTCAGAGTACACTTACTGCTGGTAGCAGTGCCTCACTGCCTTGACATGAAAGTGAGCAAGCTGCTTCGTGCTGCAATTTGTTTTCCTTGTGGAAGAAAGATCACAAACTGCTGCACAGTGGAAAATCTCCATCTGGTGGTTATGCTCTGATGGCCTTCAGGTGCAGCATTTGCAAACATGTCTGTGTATGTGTGGAATATTGTGTGTTTTTTCTACAAAAAAGCCTGGAATGTTCATGAATTTACTTTGGTGCCTTGATGGTTGATTAGCAACAGATTTTATAGGCCAGTATTACTTAAAAAAAAATAAAATAAAAATTGCTTCAAGGTAAGTGGGTAGAAAGCTGTAGAGTAGCTTCAAAGCTTCTGGCTGTGTCTGAATTGAGACTACCTTCTTGACTGCATATAGCTGATAAATGTCTGCTGGGGTGTTTCACTGGCAGGCAGGCGAAATAACTTCTGAAAAGCAGGTTAGGTGCTGTTGAGCTCAGTGTGTACTGAAGTACTGTGAGGGTTACTTAGTAGACTCGCCTCTGGGTGGAGTAGATTCTGCAGCTGTGTTTTTTAGAAGACTTTCTTGATAGGCTGTGCTCTGGCCACCCTTGCCTCAGATCTCTTCTCTGCCTGCGAGGTTGCATATAGTTGAAGTAATGTGACTATGCTGTTCCCGTTTGCCTTCCGTACCCTTTTTCAAATGAGGCATTTTTTCCTCTTTTCTTTCCTAACAGTGGATTTTTATTGACTTTGCACTTAAAAAAGAATAAAAATAGAGATTGCACGATACTCTTCTGTTAGCTCCATGACGCCGTGTAACTTCAGTTGCCTGTTTGCAGTTTTTCCAAGAGGCTCTCGCTATCATGAAATGTCTCAGGACTCTCACAGCAGAGATCTGTTCCAAGGTCTGACCTGGGGAGAGAGCTCAGCTGTACGAAGGTCAGTAACTGCTGTGATGGCTTGTTTTACTTTAAGCTGTATTACACCATAGAGTGCTGTAATGACCGGCCTGCAGCGGCTTTTTGTTTTTAACCACGACTAAGTAATGGTAGGTTTGACACTATCTAGCTTGTGGAGTATTGCATATTGCTTTCTTTACAATAAATGCAGCTGTTATAATGCTGTAATATGTCTTCAGTCTGATCTCTACGTAATCTGAGTTGAAGTTCTTTGAACAGAGGACACTGCAGTGTCTGCATATGCATGCTGTTAAGATGATATGCATTACTACAAGTAGTAGAAATAATTTACCATGTTTTCTAGCTGCATAATCAATTAGTGTACAAGATTTTATATTTCTATCAAGACATTATTTTCATTATATAATATTCAGTACCAGCTGTTCATGTTAACCTACACTGGGGGGAACAGGGAGGACGGCCTGGCTGTACCAGCTGAAGCTGGGAGACCAAGGCATTGTAGAAAGGGCTCCCAGCAGTCAGCATTCAAAACTCCTGCAGGAAAACTTCAGCCAGGCTTCAGGGGCTCTTTCTCTCAGTTCGTTTCTCATCTGGTGGCAAGAGGCAGATGATGACCTATTGGCAGTGGCAGTAAGTGCAACAAACCTGGTTTTGGTCCTTCACAGGGTGTTTTGCATAGGTTTTTGCAAACAGGAAACAACTGTGAAGTAATGCAGTAGCTAGCTGCATCACATTTGTGTACATACAAAGCAGCAGCTATTAGGCTGTGGTTCTCTTTAGAGACATTTCTCATAATACTAATGGGTCTGGTCCAGCATCTGCTTTCATTAAAATGGTCAAGCCTGAATTACATTATGGAAGTGTGCATATGAGAAGTGGATTAGGCTAGAACTTTCCAATGAGAGCATCACAGCATCCACCATCTCTTTTGCAAGCCCTTTGAACTTAATGCTTCTTTTTTTTTCTTTTTAAGCTTTGAACAATCATGCAAAACTGAAATGGGAAGCATTAAATGAAGTAACTTTGTTGTACATACAGGAAACACAGAACAGATCTGCTTAAAATAATTTATTTGCCAAGATGACAGTGTTAGAATTTTTTCATGATGAGATTTTTATTCTCTTTTTCCCAACTAAACCATTCCCAGAAGAGATTAATTTCCAAATGCCAGATAGGAGAAGTAGTATTAACAGTTACTCTGATTGCCATGCTTCAATGTGAATTTTAATAGAAACATCTATCATTTATTGTAGCACTAAAAAAATCTCACCTACCCATATTCTTACCAGGAATAGTGTAATAAGTGACAAAACTGTATTTTGTTGCTGCACTCATGTTATTTTAGCATTGGGTTTCCTTTTTTTCCACGGTAGATTTAAAATAGTCTGCAAAAAGCAGAGGGTCCATTAGCTGTACCTGCAGCTGGCAGTGCAGGCTGTGCTGAGGAGGCAATGAGCATCAGGTGGCCCAGCCCTCCCAGTGCTGACAGGCCCCACGCTGCTGACTGTGCCCTAAAACATGAGAAAGCTCAGGGACTTCAGGCTCAGTTCTGCCTTCCCACCCCCAGGAAAAGAAAATAAATAGTACAACATATCTTTTACTCTGGTGTCTTAAAATTCGTGTCTTCATAGCACAAGGTTATTTATACATGTTTTTAAGAAGCCTTCACAATTTTTATTTTTAAATAGCAGCTTCAAAGCCAAAACAAGGCATAAAAGCCTTGCAGGCCAACTTTAAGGCCATAAATCATCAACAGGCAGATTAATGGGGGGGATGAGGAGGGAGTACAGTGTAATTAATTAGCAAAGTTACTTTAAAGTGAGGGGAAGAAGGAAAAAATAAGACGAAAAACTAAGTCCATTTTTCCCTGCACAGACTTACAAAACATGCTGTCAGGTGTATCTGAAACAATGCATCAATGTAACAGCATCACCCCTTTATTTTCCAGTAGCTCCTGTGACTTCAAGCACAGAGAGGTGAGGAATGAAGTTCTGCAGGTTAACCTGGCCAGAAATGTCTAGCTTTCTGAGTGAAATTGATTAGTGTTCCCAAAGTAATGCTCCATGGGGAAACACATGAGACACAGTGAAGTCATTTGGGCTGATGACTTTAAAAAAACAAGCAAACAAATAAAAAGAACAAAACCACAACTAACCAAAAAGTACTTCTGCTAATAGAAACTGTGGAAGGATGGTCCTAAATGAGCTCTGCTCTATTAACCAGTCACCAAGGTTCTCTTGAGTTAAAACCCTTCCCTTTACACCTGCAAAGCACTGAGTATTTATGACCAATTACAAAAGCAATGCAGAATGAAATGGTTTGAATTATTAAGCTGCCTTAACCATTTGGTAAATGTGAAGTCTAAAAGAAAGTCTTTAATTAAAAAACAGCTCTTCACAGATTCTCCTTGTGTCCTGCGGGGACGTAACGCTGTGGCCTTCAGTTCTGGAGTCTGTGAAAATTTCATAATCGTTCCCACCCTGAAAAGAGAAAAGGTAAAAAGCAGAAGAGGATTTACTTAACATCATTTAACTTACTGTACAGTCGTAGTCTTGGGGGTGGAGAAAGAGTTTATACAGAAAATCCTGAGAAGAATATCCATTTTGCTCCAACTTACAATGTTGCTAACAAATGACCAGGAGGACACTATTAAAACTGCCTATTGTCAAGCTGAAGTGCAGGCTTGGTGTAACCAGTGCTTCTTACTAAGGTATCTACGTTTGGAACTGGTTACTGGTCCGAGGATACTGAGGAAAGGATTATAATTCCTGAAAGTAGCCAGCAGCAGCCCCGCATCTTTCTTGTAAATGTAAAAGCAAGTAGCACAACTGAACAGAACTTACAGGCAAGATCTATTTGAAGTTTCAGACACCCTATTTATATTAATTTTTGAGAGACAGCAACTCATACATGCATATACATGTATCTGTTCTAAATGCAATTCTTGTCAGGCATAAGGCAGTTGTCAGGAACCTACAGTACTTGCAGTTTAAAATGGCAGCCCTGAAACACGCACACAAAACAATATACTCACTGGCATAGTCTTATCTCCAAAGAAATAAATAGTCTTGTATCCATCTTCTGCAATGATTCCTAAGCAGTACCTCTTGTCCCAGCCATCTGGGAACACATCAAAGCTTATCTGGCCTCCTAAGAGAGACATGAAAGCTCTGTTATATTATAAGAACACGTTTCTGACAACTGAGAAAAAACAAAACGGAGTATGACTTTTAGTAGAGGAAATTCTGTCAGACCCTGGACCTACTTCTTAACAGCACAGAAAATGTCCCAGAAGCTATGAGTTACTGTGATTGAGCAGAAATGCTAAGTCATGGCCTGAACCAGTGACTGAGCACCTGGTGGGAAGGCAGGGCCAACCCAGGGGAGCTCAGGTGCAGGCAATATACTGAGTAACAGAAGGGCTGGAGCCAGGATCCACCCCTTCCCAGACCTCATTTAAGGGCTGGCAGTGAAGATGAGAGTATCTCACTGGAGATCCCTGTGCACCAGAGGCCTTCTGAAGATAAGCAGCTCTTTCCTTTGTTTCTGTGCCTGTTGCATTTGAGCAAGTCCTCACTTACTGCAGCCCGGGACCTTGCGACTGTGCTGTCACTGCTGTGCTTTCCATCATGTTACAGTGATTTTTCTGACTGTTTGCCACTGAACAACTGTGAAAGTCTTGTAAGTTCCCAAATGCTACCGGATCTCAATTTGAGTATTTGACTAACTTTAACTCATCCTCAGTGTGGATGACGTTGCTTCATATGGACATTGTTGTCTTGATACAAATAAGTCTTTCAGAACAGAAAGAGGACTAAACCAGCCCTTGGACTGCACCCTAATGGGACACCTGTTCTTACCAACAGTATTGAGATCAGATCTGCATTTTTTTTTAGTGTCAGAGAGTAGGATAAACTGTCTCAGTCCCAAATTTGTGGACTTTACCAATACACAAATGTGCTTCCCAGTTCAAGGAGGTGCCAGAAACGTATTTACAGCAAGCTGCAGCAGAGCGTTTCATTTGTGCCTCAGTGTTTCAGCACACAGCAGTAATGGCACCCATGGCTTTTTATAACTGAGAATTAATAAAAGGCAAGAATTACTGTAATACAGTAGCAGGGAAAGGAAGAAATATATGTGGAAAATTAAGTCCCCCTTATTATCATCACTTCTTTCATTAAAAATAAAAAAAAGTCAAAGTTTAAAAATGAGCAGAATCAGTCACAGGTGACATTAAAATATACTGAACTGATGATAAGAAACGAAGCTCCCTTTGGTAAAATGTTCCAAATGAAAGCCATGGGGGGGGGGGAGAGAAGGGGTGGGGAGAGCAGGTTGATTTGCATGCAATGGGAGGATGGTGTTTCAAACAGAATTATTTCAAATGTGATACCTATAGAAAATGTGAGGCCTTTTCCTGCAAATTCTCTTCGTAAATCAGCTACAAATTTTTCTCTTATATGCTCCTTCTGTTTAAAAAAAAAAAAGAAAAGAAAAAAGAAAAACAGAAGAGATCAGCTACGTGCTGTGTTAATTCAGCAATAAAAATTCAACAAAAAAACCCCTCACAAAACGTCCAAAGCTTTGGGTATCACGACTGCTTTAAAAGGCTTGAAAGAGTGGGAAAGGAGGAGCTGAGCAGGATGGATATACTAAAGAGCACTGCAGATAAAGAAAGAAACGTGAGCCAAGCCTGCCCCTTACCCAAGTAATCAGTTAATTACTCCACAAAAAACCTAACTACTGTATCTATTTCCTGAGGTCTGAAGAAGGAAATTAGTTAAACAAACCAGCATCATACTTTTCCAGTATTTCACTTTAGAGGATTTTTTTTTTAAAGCAATTTCTGGCTGTTGCTGCTTCTGCCAGAACTCGGATATTTTTCGAGAGCTGTGACTCACCTTATCGAGTTCATAGAACTCAATTCGTTCTTCCTGGCTACAGCTTCTGCCAATGGGGGACACATTTAACATCCCATTTCGGAATTCAATAAAAGTCCCCCTGAAAGAGAATTAACAAGGCAGGAAACAGATGAAACAATGTTCAAAATACCGAAAGCAACAATCAGGCTTTCTTTAATTCTAAAGACAGTGGGAATCGGATGTATCCTTCAGCACCGCCTTGTATCTGAAAAATGGGTAGAAAGAAGTAGTGCTGACACCAAGGTGTCTGCTGGACTTGTATTTTATGAATGGTAAGTGGATGATGTGGTTTTAAAAGCATGACTGAAGTCCTGTCAGTGTGACAATCCGGCCCTAGCAGCTGTTCAGCCTGCTTTTGGATGGAATTTTGAGCTCGTGCGAATCTTGGCGATGTTTCTGGCTGGTCTGAAGTTGTGGGTTTTCTTTCCTATGGTGTCTGCTTTGCACATTTATGCTCAACACTCTTAGATGGTGCCTTGAGATGCATCTATGCACATACCTTTTTTTTGGCAGTTTAATCTTGGCAATGTAACTCAGGCAGTAGTTGATAAGATCTTGCAGCACATCCTCACCCAGGTGACCCTGAATGTTCTAAACAAAATAATGCCCATTTAACCAAGTGTCCAGAACTGGAGCTCCTCAAAACAGTTCACATGTTGAACACAGCTGCTGGATAATCAGTTGCTGTTACAACAGAGTGATGGCCTTTCAATAAGCACCTCTCCATTAATGCCCAGGTGATACTAATTAAAGGCTCCCACTTTTTTTTTTTTTCTGAACCATGAAACCAAACTCTCATTTAAATGTTCCCTTTAAATATGTGAGCTAAAACGAAACCACAACAGGCAGGACACTGGAAACAAACGCTGCATTAATAGCTGTTGCAGTCACCCCTACCTGCTTGCTGAAGAACTTCCCATCTTTGTATGCCACGAGGCCATTCTCCGGAAACACGTAGTCAAACTTTTCAACCACTGCAACCAAACAGAAAGACGGCAATAGCAGGAGCTGCCCGCGTGTGTAAACGTGCAGTTCCTTAAGCGTTACGTAGCTTAAAGCATCGAACAGGACGGCAGTCCGTGCTTTCCTCACGCAGCCATCCGGCCCTTACCGTCATCGCCGAGCTGCTCCTTGATCTTCTCGAAATCGGAACCGCCGACAACGCCCACCTTCACCTTCTGACGCAACCTCTGCAAGAACTCCGCCATTTCCGCCGTGATTTTCTACGGTCCAAAATGAGACGGTGCACAGGCGTCAGCCTTCCATGGAGTTGCAGGGGCTCGCCGCCACAGCCCCGTGCACAGCTATGGGCGCAGCCCCGACCGCCCTTGCACAGCCGCGGGCACAGCTGGGGGAAAGCAGCCCCGACCGCCCCTGCACAGGCGCTGCCCCCCTTGGCCCCAGCACGGCCCGGCCCGCCTCGGGGAGCAGCGCGCAGCCCTGAGCGCCCCCCCGCCTCCACTCGCCTGCCGCGGCGCCGTGAGGGTCCCGTCCACGTCGAAGAGGCACAGCGCCCCGCGCTGCGGCGGCGCCATAGCGGCTGGGAGCGGCGGCACCGCGCGGTGCCCGCCGGGAAGGGGCGGTGTCGCGCCGGCGGCGGCGTGGCCGCGCTCACGGACGGCGGCGCCATGGCGATGGTGAGCGCGGCGCGGCGTGGGGTGGGGAGAGGCCGCCCTGCTTGGGGTCCGGCCCGGGGTCCTCGTTTGGGCGCGGCGGTCGCCTCAGCGGGGAAGGGAGGAGTGCCGTGTCGGGAAAGCCACGTGTCTCGGTGCGCCGGGACCGAGAGCGTGCGGGGAGGTCGGGCCCGGCGGGGTGGTTCTTGGTCGCCTGCGCCGGAACCTCGTGTCCTGAGGGCTCCATCCGCGGGAGCCCCGCCCCGCGCTGCTGTTGAATTCTGTTATGAATGGGGCCCGTGTTTCCCTGCGATTTTTCTGAGGTTTCCGTTATTTAACGCGTTCGCCGCCCCGCGTGCCGTGCGAGAGCCGTGCGCGGTGCTTTTTTCCGCAACAAACAATGGAGACCGACGCCGTCATTTCGCTGTGCCCGCAGGTGCGGCTGTGCTGCGTTATGAGCGGCGGCCCGGCTCCGTCCTTGGGGAAATTCCTGCGCTGGGAGTTGCGGAGGACGGCGTGGACGAAGGAAGCTGCCGGCCCGCCCCGCTCGCTCGGTACGTCTGCGTGTCTGCGGTCTCACTGTGCTCCTCCTGACGCGGCCCCGCAGAAGGATGGAGATGGGAAAAGCGAGGAGTTCGACGTGGTGTACCGGTTCCCGGGCATCAAGTACTGCCGCGTGCTGTCCAGGCTGAAGCTGCTGCAGACCGCGACCACCCTGCTGGTGCTGCCGCCCGTCTGCTACCTGCACCTGCAGCAGCAGCTGCCCCAGGCCGTGCTGCTCTACACGGCCGGCATCGCACTCTTTGCTGGAGTGATGCTGTACGGGATGAGCTATTTTTTCAGACGAATTATCGGATTGATCTACTTAAGTCGATCAGGAAGAACTGTCAAAGTGGCCCACTTGACGTTCTGGGGGAGGCGCAATGATATTTGCTGTCCCATGGAGAAGGTGATGACTTTGGATGAGGTCGGGGATGCCAGAGGGGAGCTGCTGCTGCGGTTCAGGCGCTATGACAGCACAGAGATCTTGTATTTCACGATCAAATACGGCCAGATTGTGGACAGACAGAAGTTTCTGCAAATATTTGGAGAGCTGCAGTGATGGGGCAGCAGAGTGCTGCTGATGCTGCTTGTTGCGTTGTTACCTGTGTGGATTCTTGCATGACGGCTGTCTGCATACAGACATTTGTGGAGGCAGCTCTTCGTAGGAATTTATTTGATATGCTCTGATGGTTGGGTGTAGGCATGCTAGGTGTAAAATGAAGAGCCTCGGAGAAGTCCAATTATAAATATTTTATTTAAGAATACTGATTACACGAGACGTCATTCCGTTATGAATTTGTGTACAATTACTAGTTCCACCATGAAGTGTACTTAAGTATTGGTTTAAACATTTATTTGGCACTGTCCACGGTATGCTGTAAACAATATTAACTTCATGTGCTTCAGCTGCAGTGCTTTCTATGTGTTCTCTAACGTGATCTCGTCGGCACGTTGTACACAATTTTACAGTTAGTGAGAGTCGGTAAAAATTATAAAAACATCTACAGTGCTCATCATAAAAGAGGAGATGTGCTAAGACTTCAACTTACTGGACCGTTGTTTCTGTAAAAGCACAAGACTTGCTAGGAGGCTAAAACTACTGTACTGATATGTCAAACTACCTAATTCCCAGAATGTGGTCAAAAGCAGTTCTCAGTTTGACTTTTCTGTCGGTGATAAAACTCTTATGAGGACAGTGATCACACCAACCCCCACATCCTTCTCCAGATTTCAACCACCTCTGTTCGAAAACCTGCTCAGAGTCTGACCAGCTGGTACAGGAATTCTGGGTGCTGCAGGGAGGTTTATAGAAATCCCATTATTTTTAAGCTAATGGAAGAGAGTTTTGTTAAGTTGCCCAATACCAGAACTCAATAAAGAAAATGGGAAAACCACGATTAAAACTTAGCAAGGTAAGAAACCTTTCACAGCTTGGCAGCAATTTTAAGCACTTTTTTATGCACAATTTTAAGTATAAATCCTTTTCACTGCTCTGTCTTTACTGTATAACTAAAGACTTGCTAATGGGGCGACTGTAGTGTCAAATGTGGTCCCTTTTTTTTGGCGCTTAACATAAAAAAAGTTCAACCTGGTAAGGAAAAGCCAGGTGCCAAGAAAACAAACTGGAAAACGTACCAGAACTAATTTGGATCAGCCTGAAGCAAACAGCAAAGAGTTCACAGTAAAGAGATGTCCAGAACAACTACAACACAACAGAGCGTTGACATGTTTTGATTCTGTGGCTTTCCAGAAGACCTCTGTAAACTATTAGAGCAGAAATACGTTGCAGTACCAAGTGCAGTTGGGACTATTCACTGCTGCTGTGCGTCCACACCACAGTGGCTCTTGTGTCGCACAGTCAAGCAATTCTGCTGTAGTTTTACAAGACTGTCAAGTAGCAAAGTAGAACTCGTAACAGCTAAAGTTAATGGCTGTCATGGTGCCTTCTGGGCAAATGGGAAAATAATCCTAACTATAAGATCACTGACAGAGGTGGAAATGATGTGCTGAGCACAATTCTCTAAGCTTTGTCAAATTAGAAACGTTTCAGTATAGCTTTTTCTGTACAGTTCTGATTGTAAGAGAAGGCAAAAGTTTAAACCTCTAGGGCAAGGACAGTGATTCAGTTCTGCTCAGCCTCGCACACGTGGCTGTGCATTACGCCTCTGAAGTGGTACCTGTAGGCTGATGGATGAGTAGAGCAGTTCTGTGATCCACATGGTATGGCAGACCAGTGATTAGGGGAATAAAGCTGGCAATTATTCTGTTAAATACTGTACTTGGCAGCGGTGGAAAGCAGAGCTTTCCTTGAAATGCCTTTTATTCTGTCTGTCATTAGAGTGGCTCTTTCTGCATAGCAGGCATTCGTAAGAGCATTTAAGTGTTAGGCCTTACTTGCTGCTGCTTCTGGACACAAGTAAAACTGCTGGGATTATCTGTGAAGATGGACTGTTCCAGGTCCTACTGAGACAAATCAAGCAGTCAGGGCCGCAGGCGGAGGGAGAGCTCTGCCGTTTGTGCAGCCTGCAGATGGAGGGCTGCAGCCTCGAGGGGCGCAGCGCAGGAGCACTGCGGGTACCTGCTGGCGAGCAGAACCAGGGCTCTGCCTGTGCTATTTTGCATGGAGCAGCTTGCCTGGGGCAGGATTACAGACGGAACGCAAACCTCGGTTTATGACTTTACACTTATCTTGTAAGTGGAGAAGACGTGAATTAATGCAAACTACTTTCGTAATCAGTTAGTTGTTCCGTGCGAGAGAACGGCTTTTTACTTGAAGTTTGCCAAGATGTCGCTGAAAATGTTCAGAAAGAGGTGAGCGTGGTGGTCCTTGAAGATCAGCGTTGGACGGAAACGGATCGATCTGTCACCGCAGCCTCCCAGCACAACACCTGCGGGAAGAACAGCTCCTTCAGTCATCACTGCCCCACATCCAGCAAATGCAGGTCGTGCCTCACTGAGGAGGGTCAGTAAAAGCTTCCCCCCGCTCACTGCTAGTCCTACAACCACAAAGCACAGCAGCAGCAGTGCAGAGGCCTCCGGCTTCACAGCAACTCGAAAGAACACTCTGTGAAACGCCTGAGATGTCGGAACAGCTCCCTGCAGCACGGCACTCCAAACCACGGCTGGAAAGCTGCAGTGCTCTATGGGTTAAGTGCCTCCGTCATGGAACTAACAGGCTTCTTTACACTTTTGTTTTTAAACAACTTTGTTTTTAATGATAAAAATGTTAGATATCTCAGTGCTGGCAGTGCTGCACTACTTTAAGTACACGGTATTTTTTTTTTTTAAAGGTTGTGGCCCATGAAAACCTCTACTGTTGAGCTGAGCTTTCCTCGCCTCCAAGCACAGCCTTGGTGCGCCGTGAAGCAAATGGCTTACCTTTTCTCCATGCTGGCTTTCAAAAACAAAACATATCAATGTCTTACCAGTGGCTAGATGTACCATACGGGCTTCTTTCAAGATATGTGAGCTACAGCAAAAACAGCTGCAAACCGAGGGCCGCAGTTAAACGCAAAGACAGACTTCAGATCACGAGGTTCCCCGCCTAAAACCTGGGCTTGCCTACAGCTGGGTGAAGTTCTGCACTAACAGAGGCATGTAGCTGTACGTCCATGCCTGCTTTAGGCAACTCAATGTATATTTTATTCTGAGGTATTCCGTAGAATTCCTATTCTCCCTGAGTTTTCCTGTGTGACAGTTATGTTAACATTAATTTTACTGACGCATTTCTAGAAGTGAGCCTCATCTGGATCCACCTCTGTTCACAGCTGAGGAATACTGAAGTGAGGTTCTAAAAACAATGCTCTGCACAGGTCTCCCTAAGTAGCATCAGACCTGAGGAGGCAGAAATTGTGCACCTATGTGCAACTGACCGGTTCAGATAAACGCTTAAGGAGATAGGTCGACTCCCAGAGAAGCCTCCATAGGGTTTGTTTGTAATTCACTTTTGTCTTTGGATATTTTCGTATGCACGCATGAGATAAAAGAAAAAACTCAAAGCATTACACACATCCTGCCGTTTGCCACTTGAAACTTCACCCGCGCATAAACTTCCTTACCTTTGTTTCTTGCAATTGTAATTAACTTGTTTCTAGTTGCATCATTTGGAGTGTCAAATGAACAGAACGTTCCTCTTCCTCTCGCTCTGCTGATAAGATGGGGGTAGCGAGCCTGCAGAGAGTGAAGGACGTATGCACGGCAGCTCATATCCCCTCATTCTGTTCCCTCCCAGCTCCTCCAGCCCTTTGCTGAGAATGGCTTCAGCTCTGTACAAGGCTGCTTAGCAGCAGCTGTAAATATTGATGTCTTTTTAAAATTGTATTTCTCCTAGAACCAAAAATGTAGCATCACAGCCTCACGTATTTTGGAGGTCACCCTTCACTTTGGATTAAGCTCTATAAAAACTACATTAAGTCATTAAAGGAAAGTGTACTTGAGCTGTAACCAGGACGCGTTTGCTCAGGCTTACACTGAAGTCTATGAACCACTATGTTACCATCACAGTGTGCTGCCCAGCTGGAGTTCCTCAGTCCGCATATTAGAAACTGGATGAGGTCAGACCCTAGCTGATCTGTGAATTTCTCCTCCGTATCTACAGATAACCCTTAAAAATGCTTACCTGTAAATCCAGAAGGCCAGTCAGTAGTGCTTTTCCTGCATGGGCTGCGTTGTTTATAAGGTCTTCTCTTTTAATAACCCTAATGACTTCGGCAAGCATAAGGTTCTTGGATGGATCTCCAAGCCAGGTGTTAAAAATCCGATAGGGCTTGGGAAAGAGTGGAAAGAGAGTTGTGCAACAAGTGAACAGGCAAGTCACTTAATAGTCATTAATAACAAAGCAAGCAAGCCAGCACACTGATCACGTACGGTACATGAAAAAGCATGCACTAATCTCATAAAGTCCCCTAAGCTGCCTGCTCAGCATAAAGAAAGAGCTACTACTTTATGCTGTGAATTTAGCATGTTTTGTTTTGCTGCTCAGTCACGTCACAAAAACAAGGCTACAGATTATGTTGAATTCAGTGTTGTTGTCTGTATGCGTTTGGCGTTCAAGCTTTACCTTTTCGTTAGTTTTTTTCATTTCATTTTCATTTAAAGTGGTATTACTATGAAGAGTGAGTCTGAATAACAGAGTTTGTACTGCTTGCATACAAGCTTTGAAAATGCCAAGCCCTTCAGAAAAAGGGGCTGCTTTTGAACCGAAGTTCATTAGCCTGCACCCAGTTCTCTGCTCTCTCCCGTCAGCGATGTGAGTGACTGGCAGCAATCAGAATAACGGAGTGAAAGTAAAGATGTCTCCTATAAGCACGAGGCAAGCGTCTCTGGGACAGCAGCTGAACCTGCAGCACCAATGAAAGCTTGTCTCTTCCACAGACGTGTCAGGTGCTCATGAAGGATCTTGGCCATTAGCACAAAGTTTCATCGGAAGTCTTACAGCATTTGGCCTGAACTCCTCTTTGTGGAAAAATCCTCCTGTCATCATCTTCTTACTAAACGTTACGACATCGGCTGGATCATCCAGGCCCCAGTGCTCGTGTGCCCAGAATTTTCCTGTGCAGCCACCTCCTGTCTGCACCTCATCCACCAAGAACGCACAGCCATGCTGCAGAGATTTAAGAGAAAAGCACAGAACAGGAGTCAGCATTTCTAAAATAAAAATACCTCCCTCAATGAATAGATGCATACAAGCCAACGACATTATGTTTCTCCTTCCTCTGCCCTCACTGCTTCAAATCTCTTGTCTTCAACCTAAAACCAGTGCTGTTGTATTTCCTAACCAGACTTTCAACTCACGGTGTGTTGGATTTCACAATTATTCACCTATTCTCTGCGAGCGCACAAAAGCTTCTCCCATAGATGTCTGAGGGGCAGCCAGAGGCTTGGATGGATACACTCTTGGCTGGGTAAGGAGCTGGTTGGAGGGCCGGGCACAGAGAGTGGTGGTAAATGGAGTCAAATCCAGCTGGTGACCGGTTGTGAGTGGTGTTCCCCAGGGGTCGGTGCTGGGGCCTGTCCTCTTCAATATCTTTATTGATGACCATCGAGTGCACCCTCAGTAAATTCGCAGATGACACCAAATTGGCTGGAAGTGTGGATCTGCCTGGGGGTAGCGAGGCCCTACAGAGGGATCAGGACAGGCTGGAGAGCTGGGCTGAAGCCAATAGGATGAGTTTCAACAAGGCCAAATGCCGGGTCCTGCACTTCGGCCACAACAACCCCAGGCAACGCTGCAGGCTTGGGGCGGTGTGGCTGGAGGACGACGTAGAGGAAATGGACCTGGGGGTATTGATTGATGCTCGGCTGAACATGAGCCCACAGTGTGCCCAGGTGGCCAAGAAGGCCAATGGCAGCCTGGCTTGCATCAGAAACAGTGTTGCAAGCAGGAGCAGAGAGGTGATTGTTCCCCTGTATTCAGCACTGGTGAGGCCGCACCTCGAGTACTGTGTGCAGTTTTGGGCCCCTCACTGCAAGAAAGATATTGAGGCCCTGGAACGTGTTCAAAGGAGGGCAACAAAGCTGGTGAGGGGTCTGGAACACAGGCCATATGAGGAGAGGCTGAAGGAGCTGGGAATGTTCAGCCTGGAGAAGAGGAGGCTCAGGGGAGACCTCATTGCTCTCTATAACTTCCTGAAGGGAGGCTGTAGTGAGCTGGGGGTCGGCCTCTTCTCTCGTGTCATCAGTGATGGGACCAGGTGGAACGGCTTCAAGCTACGGCAGGGGAGATTCAGGCTGGACATGAGGAAGTATTACTTTTCAGAAAGGGTGGTCAGGCACTGGAACGGACTGCCCAGGGAGGTGATGGAGTCACCGACCCTGGGGGTGTTCAAGGAAAGACTGGATGTTGTGTTGAGGGACATGGTTTAGTGGGAGCTATTGGGAATAGGTGAACGGTTGGACTGGGTGATCTTTTAGGTCTTTTCCAACCTTGGTGATTCTATGATTCTATGAAAAAGCATGAAGTAGGTCTTACTGAAGGCCAGTACTTACTGAAGGCTTCTAAATACATAACTGCCGTGTTCTGGTTATGAAGGCATCTATCTTTATCCCTGTTTTCTTGGAACATCTGTCCTTATCCGTGGATTTGATTTGTTTTTAACTTCAACATGAGTAGAAACGCAAGTATGCCAGCCATATTACCCAAACCACCTGTTCTAAAGTTGTTTAAACCCCTCAACAATTGAGGAGTCCACCAACTGTGTGCCCAGTGTAAGAGACGACGCTGTGCTGACCATAGGAGTTGTTTGTATGGATACATGTACATAACTAGCCCAGCTGCTAATGAAGAGGCTTGTGACATTCCAAGGAGAGGAAGGTCCCTGGAGACAAGAACAAACGATGCACGTTTAGCTGCTGCTGTGCGAGCAGTGAAACCCTTGATTACCTTTCTGGCAATATCTCGTAGCTTTCTGAAGAAGTCATCTGAGGCATGGTTGTCTCCACCCTCTGACTGTATTGGTTCTATAATGATTCCAGCCACAATCTTCTTTTTTTTCCTGTACTTGACAATCAGATCTTCCACCTGCAAATCAATTCATGTTACATTTTCTTCTCATGACCTTCTCGTATTTCTTCCCAGAAATATTAAAGCTCAGCACCAGCACTTCAACCTTTCATAGCCATTCCTGGCTATAAAGGTTCCTGGCAGGAACCACAAGAAATCTGTAAGTATCTGGGATTTAACTGCCTTCTTGTTCGTAATTTTTGGTGAAGTTCAAACCACAGTCTGAACCAAACTGCAAGCAAGTTGTTTAATTCTCCACAGTGTAAAAAGTACAGCAAATTTCAGCTGAAAGTATCATCACAGTTTGCTCTGCTGTTGCTGCCATTCCATCTCAGATTTAAAAAATGTAGCACAGAACAAATCTCATCTGATGCATGAATGAAGGCAATCTCCTAAATTGGCATTTTTTGTTCACTTTGCGCGTTTTTAAGTTTATCTGATGAAGCACTGCAGAAATTCTGTTGCTGATAAGGGGCTTACGGAGGAGTTTTAATTAACCTTGTACAGCCAGTCATTAGGATTATTGGTGTCAGTTGTACTTCAAATATCCCTTCACACCTTCCAGGACCCACAGCCTCTGTAGGCTGCATAAAGCAGTTCTTTCCCATGAGTGCCAGAAAGCAACTTCAAAGATTTCCAAGAGAGCATTCAGCTTGCTTTTTTTTTTTTTCCTTTTTAATAATGGCTGAAGTTCGTGGATCAATTTTTCACATCCCCCCCCCCACCCCCCCAAATAAGCTACTATCACAGGGCAGCAATTTGCTATGCTTTCAGTTTCCCCTCCTGTGCTCAGGAAGGCACGCAATGTGCCTGCTCCTTCCCTGCAGCTGTCAGAGGATCTTTTTTTTTAATGTCTTTTTTTTTTAATGCACAAAGACTAACACAGAAAAGCTGAAAAAACTGAAATACTGGTACAGGTCTTCTGTGCAAAGCGTTACACACACCACGCTCTCTTTCCAAAATCTGGCAGTCCAGTTCATCCGGACTTAAGGAGCTGCTTCTGCACCTGAACTTTCGTGTTGGTACAACGCAATGACAGCAGACTGGCTGCTCTTCTGCAAAGCAGGGCCAAACTGCTAACTGTAAACAACAGTGAATGCTGTTTTAATCACAAGCTGTTCCAATCCCCGAAAACATTCCTTTAGTGAAAAACAACTAAACCTACTAACACCATTCATCGTTTCCAAACAAAATTAACAGAAAGCTGCCAGTGAATTTGTTACCTCCTCTAAACAACGGGCTTCTTCCTGTTGATTCTCTTTCACAAACTCTTCCAGAGGGTACTTCAGTCTTGGAAATGGAGCGATAGGCCAGTCCAGCGAGGGGATGTCCAGTTTGTGAATTGCTTTAGAGTGAGTTGTAGCTAAGCAACCTAAGCCCAAAATAACAAGAATTAGAGTGATATCTGACATGGAACTGTACAGGAAAAAAGCTACAAGAGGTGAAAAATTGCTTGACGTCAGGACTTTCTGAATTGCTCCATGTTTTCCTTTCCTGAAATACTGAGTAACAGGATTTATTCAAGGCACAGTGCAGTAGCCTCTAAGCATCCATTTCCATATGCACTGTTCCAGAAGGACAGGAGGACCTCTGTCACTGAACAGCAGTGCTGGGTAGACGGGTTTCACTCAGTGGAAGAAAATCAGCCATGGAGCTCTGAATTACAGTCCTAACAAGAGGCTAATGAGTTTGTGTCTGGGACTGAGCTGATACAAAATGTTAACCAGGAGTGTCAGCTTTTTGTGCTGTGGCAATTTCACCCCAGGAGCTAGATTGCTAGTACATGTAGGAAACCCTGGATTCAAAAATAAGGGATTTCATATTCAGAAGATTTGAGATTAAATCCCACTGTCACTCGAGGATGGTTTCAGTACTGGAGGGGCTTCTAAGGCCCGTAGGCCTGCATCTGCTCTGCTGGCACTGCTTGTCTCAGAGCAGCCGACAGCAGCTCACTGGAGGAGGCATGGGACAGGGCAGGGCAGTTCTTACCGAAGGTCCTTCCGTGGAAGCCACCCATGAAGGAGAGCATGGCATAGTCGGGGCAGCCGGGGGGCTGGAAGCAAAGCACACAGGTCAGCACAGGGGTGCCAGAGCTGAGCTGCTGCCCACAGCCTTCCTCCCCGGGCAGCAGCCACCAAAGATGGTTACGTTGGCACATTTAAGAAGCACGTGTCATCCCCCGAGAGCTGCCTGAACTCCTAGATTATATCATAGCATTAATGAATATTTGGCAATTTACACTGGCAATACTATTGCTTTACAACAGCAGAACATTCAATGCAATCAGCCCTGTCTGGCACAAACAACTGCCTATGCACCGTGTACCCATGTGTGGGGGTGGTGAGGCCTCTGAGCAGAGGTGGGGCTGCAGTCCTGAGAGCTGAGCCCCGCAGCGCTGCTGGGGAGCAGGTTTCAGAACGGGCAAAAGGGTGCTGTGGTGAGGGAAAAGCGACGCAGAGCAGATCACACTGCCCAGCCCTGAAAGGAAACCGCAGCCTGTGGAGAACCCACACCACAGCAGTTTTCTGCTGAGGGACTGCAGCCCACGGAGGACCTGCGCAGGGCAGGGGAAATGTGCAAGGAGAAAGGAATGGCTGACAGGAAGAGTTATGGACTGACTGCTGAGCCTGGTAAAGGGGCGGTGCGGCCACGGGCACCACAGCGGATTCCCTAAGAGCTGATAAGCAACTTCTTTATATGCTGCAGACCGCCTTGATAGCAGGCAGAGATACCAAAGCAGTGAGCGAGAGCTGCCTGCTACGTTATGTCCGAGTGTCTGCACCTGGGGCACCTCAGAACAGCACACAGCTTGGATGTGCTGCACCATGAATGAAAGAGGAACCATAAGAAAAAACATGTAACTGCATACTGCCTGCAGTTCACAAGAAGGATGTACTTAAGCTAACCCCAGCCACTCCAAAGGTACAGATTACCTTTCTTGGTGTTTCCCTCTTATCCTAGGAACGAAAGGCTTACCACCACTTACACACTCTTTAGACCTTTGGTCTAAGCTATGTCTCACAGATCCAACATTTTGTAACCCCTCAGAAAAAGGCGTAAGTTGCTCTGAAAATTTCCCACCCTCAAACTTTAAAGAAAACTTAATTTGCTCAAATGTGAATCTCAATTTTTAGAAAGCTAAACCTGGCCAAAAGGTGACAATCAGTTCCACGTCTTTGGTCATCAGAAAATTCCTCCTCCTTCAGGCCATTAGGTGCCATTCCTTCATTAGGATGGGCACAGCCATCTCTCTGGACAGACTGCGAGCAACACCAGAGAACTTTAATTCCAAAGACAAACCCTTCTCATTTTTAAAGCTAAATGAAGTCAGTAATCTGACTTCAGATTGTCAGATTCAGATTCAGATTCAGATGAACTGGAGTGCTTTTCACTAGAGAAGTGACAACCATGGGGCTGAGACCAGCAGGTTACATGCATCTCAAAGAAGAGATCAAATATGCAGTTTTCTGCTATTGCAGCAAGTTAAGATTTGTGCCTGGCATGAGTAAGACCACCTCAGCTGAAAGCTGAGTAGGACTTCAGAGGTTTTTCTGCTATATCTCTGTTTTCTCATCCCACCTGTTATCAGTTGAATTTTAACTACCCTCCTGATTAGTTTTAAGCCGTAAGATCACAACTTCTGGAAAAATGAAAAGGACAGTCAATTACTTGCAAAAACATGCATGTATTAATAATCCCTACGGGCCCATCCATCATCTAATTCCCTTTCTTGGTATTTCATGAAAAAAGGAAGATCTTCCCAAGATCTGCTGTGTGGACAGATGCAGAAGAACACTACCAGCAGGTCTTGGTATTTTTGTTGGAAGCAGTTTGTCTTTCCCCATTTTTTAAGTTTACAAAATTGAGATTCCACTTCAGAGACAGGAAAACCAATTCTTCCTCCCAGTCTTTTCTTAGAAACCCAAGCCAGTGCTACATCTGTATAGTAAAAAAACCTCACGTTACCTGGTTAATCATGCATGATTCCAGTTCCTCTTTTGTGACATTATTACGGCCCCTCTCCTTGTTCTGCAGATAAACAAAACAAAAACAAGCAGCTACCAACAGTTTTCCTTTAGTTGTAATCAATGAATTTATACCTGAGTTACAAGTTACTAGTTTTGTTATTCCAAACTAGAGGCAGTGAAGGCCGTGGTTCCTATGGCTGCAATGTGCATTTTGTAAGACAAACTATTTTAGCTAATTGTCAGTTTAAGATGTTGGCCCTAATAATGTACAAATAGGCAAAGCCAGTCTGTCCACTCACTCCTACACATCAGGGGAAAGAAGACTGCTGTTGGAGAGGCCATTCCCAAGGAATACATGACCTTCTTTGGGTTTGAGGTTAAACCATTTCTGGAAGAAGAAATAGATCACACTGTGTGGTGAACAAAGAATAAGCACAAATACCACATACATTTTCTTTCTTTCCTTTACTTCTTAATTTCTGAAATTGTATCAATTAGAAATTGAAAGCTCAGAAGAAGGCTTTTTCATAAAGAACCTATATTAAGGTGAATATAAATAACATCACACCTAGAGAGCCTCTGACCCTTACTTTGCTTTGTAACAGCAGTTATGTTGATGAATAGATTTCTACATTCAAAACTACAAAACAACAACTCTGTTAATATTTTACTCACTCTGTACCACATAAATATTAATTTAAATGCATTTTCATTTGAGCAGGATCCACAAGCCATGGTCATCACCTGTGGCAGACCCTTGGGAGCCACCTGTCAATAAAAAGGGAAAATCACTTCAAAATACTGAGCTCAACTATAGTGGAAATTGAATGTAATGCAATTAGTCTCAAAGTAATGGGAAACCAGCCATGCTTGGGACGAGGAAAGCAGACTCCTACTGCAGCTGAAGAGGCTCAACACTTATGCTACCTCTTATGAAAGCACAGTGAACAGAAGTAAATGAAAAAGCATTCTGTCATCAATTCTTGAATCCACATTGAAAGCTGCAGTATCTGTACTGAGAGCAGACATCACCCTTCCACACTGAAGCCTGGGGAAAAAGGTTCCATTTTGTCCCCTGCTGGTTCTGGTCTCTTGAAAGAGCTTCCCTCCGGCGGGAGGACAAACTGCTGACCCCACATCTCCCCTTGACGTACCCATGTCCCTAAACACAGAATGCAGTAACTCATCACAGCCATCTCAGACTTACTGATAACAAAGATTCCTTCAGTCTTTCTGAAAAGTTCTCCGGAGGTAAAATCCCTAGGGCAGGTCTGTTGATAAAAGTGCTCTACAAAAACAAAGGAAGAGAAATTGTTAGCTTTCAGTATTATGTGGAAAATATCGTGCTGATATGGAGGCAGTTACATCTCATTCTTTTCACAAATAACAGCCATAAATTTGTACTGTTACGTTTCCAGGGCAGTAGCGGGCAGTGCAGCAAGGAGATCAGCGAGAAGCTACCCTGCATACTATTCTCCCCATAATCAGAAACATGCATTAAATCAAGCTCAAGAACACTGACTATGATGTATCCAGACAAGCTGGTGAAAATGCTTTTCAACTACATTCTGCTTTCATGAAGCCTGCTGATTTGTACTGGAAACACTCCAGTTAAATATTTCTTGTTCTGGTGCCTTTTGTTTGCACAGCCACCCTTCCCACTGCCTTACCTGGAATTTTAGGTACGTTCTTTATTGTGCACTACAATAGAAGACTTCTAGCTTGTCAGCATCGTTTCCTCACCTCTTCTTTTCTCCTTTCTGTTTCCTGATTAAGGTCTGACCTGAATCAGGTGCTACTACTGCTGACATAGTCCCAACGGTTGCAACGTGACCTCTCCTAACATAGTGCTTGCACAGCTGAGCTTTGGCAACTCAAGTCTTTACGGGTCTCTAAGAAGGAACAGGCTACATCCCAAGCTTGTACAGTTTTCATCAGCCTTCCATCTTTTCTCACTACAGGTACTCATTTATTCAGACCACAGTAAGAGGTGTGAGTGGTCATACTGTAAAATCACAGCAAGCCTGGAGGCAACTCAGAGGCCCTCTACCCCAGCACTGCCCCAGCAGAGCCTTGCAGAGCAGGGCCCAGCCCCACAGGCAGGCGGCTTTGGGAGAGCTCCAAGGAGGAGACCCCACAGCCTCTGGGCAGCCTGTGCCAGGGCTCTGGCACCGCACAGCACAGCAGTGCTGCCTGATGGGCAGAGGGAGCTGCTGTGCTCCGGGTTGTGCCCAGTGCCTCTGCTCCTGGCACTGGGCAGAGCTGCAAGGAGCCTGGCTGTGTCCTCTCTGCACCTCCCTTTGCGTATTTATGGACATGGAAGAGATCCCTCTGAGCCTTCTTCTGCTGAACAGCCTCAGTACAGGTAGAATGTTTCAGCAGAACTCTGAGATAACCAAAAGTCACATAAGGTATAACAAAGTGTGAGCTAGGACACAGTAATTCATACAAGTGTACTAATTCCAAACCACTATTTGCTTCCACAGACTTAAGTTTAAAAAAAAAAAAGTAATGCCTTTACTAGCAGATAACCACAAAGTTCTTGTTTAGTACCTACGAGAACTCTTACTTGACTTTTTACATCACTTTAGAAAGCAATTCTCATATAAAATTAAGAGATATGAGACCATAAATCTGTCATGAATTTGATTATGGGTTGTCACAGTCAATTGACAACATTTGCCATTAGGCAGAAAAGTCAATTTCTCTTTTGTTATTAATGAGGTGCTCAGTACCAAGAGAAACGTAACACTGATATCAAGCTGCTGTGGTCTCAAATGAATGGTTGCATATTTTGTTCTTTATAGCCGGCTATAAGGAGGGTACATGGAGCATTACAGATAAACAAAAAAACATCTGTCCAAGAAAACACCAATCCTGTTGTTAACTATAATCAAGGGCCCTCCATTGATGCGTATTACTCAAAAAATAATAAGGCTGTTTTTTGAGTACTACGGTTGGCACTGCAGTCAGACCCCAGCGGCTGCAGTGACGCTCCCCCAAGTTCTGCCCTTCCAGCTCTCCGGCCTCAGCGCCACAAAACTGCCCTGCAGAAATGACATTCTGCCTGTGCTGGGCTCAGAGCAAAGGCTGCCAGGAACGGGCAGTGCAGTCAGGGACAGACTGCCTTAGTGCCACCTTCTGCCCTTGATCAAACTGATGATCAGAACTGATGATCTGATTTTCAGAAACCAGAACAGGGTACCAGTGTTTTTCATGCAGGAGAGACGGGCCTGATATTCAGGCTGGCAGTCTTTTCCAGCTTAAAGATTAGCAACTGCTACCACACAATTGGTTTTTGTTTTGTTTCACGTCTGACTTTGCCTACTACTGCATTAAACAAGGCACTGCCATCTCCAGAAATAACTTCATAACTCAATGAACTTAATGTTAAGTAGAAATACCAGTGCTTCCACGTATCCAAATCTGCCTTCAGTAACTCTAGAATTTCTAGCCTTGATGGGAGACTTATTTTATTTTCAAATTCACATCCTGTGTTTCTGGGAAAGGCAGAGCTCCTCTCATCCTGAAGGACTGAGAACTATTAGCAAGCTGCTAAGAGGCCCAGGGAACCCGAACACCTGTGCTCCTCTCACATGTTGGCCTCAGCTTTGCTCTCCAGGACAGAGCCATGAGACTTCATGCAGGCAGCACAGCCAGGGGATCTGGTGGCGTGCAGCCAAAGGCCGTGCAGCTCAGGTCTGCGTGGCTGCATTCTGCTTCTCAGTGAAATCACAACTCTGTGCATAAACATCTCTGTATCGTGTACCTAACTTGTGGTGTTTAAAAGTAAAGGGGTAAAATAATGCAAACAAGCAAACCCACAAACTGATTACGGAACTCCTGTCCAAGAAACGAAAACACGAAGCCTCAATTAGAATGCAGCTTTTTTCCAAATACTGTCAGCACAGTGTTGAGGAAATAAGAAGGTATTTAATTTAAGAAGCAGTTACTTGGCCTTGAAATCATCCTGTTGCTGAACTCTTCAGTTTTCAAGCGCATGCCGGTGGTTCAGTCAACTTCGTGCTTAGGAGATGAGAACCAAGAAACACCCCTCAAAAAAAAAAACCCACAGAAAACCAAACCAAAACGAAGCAAAAAAAAACCCCTAAAATACAACATTAACAGACAGCATTCCAGATGTAAAGCACCATTTTCATATACAGAATACTACGCTCTGAAGGACTTGTGCTTGATTTCAGCCTCAAAAGCCTCAGTCAAGAACATGGCTAAAATAATTAATTGGAAACTGTGAAGGGTGGTTTAAATTGGCTGCAAACATCCCAACTGCTTGCATTGACAAATGTTTCCTTATTGTAAAGCTTTGCATACTTTCTGATGTCTTCTTAAACACAACCAAGCTATCTTTATCTAATGAGAAATAAGACAAGCAGATCGTACCATACTTTCAAAGTGAGTCATTATGTGGTTCATTATCAGCCTAAGAGAAATTGGAGAAGACTGCCACAAGGAGGGAGAGAATGCCTTCAAGTATGTTGGAATTCACTTACCAGGTTCTGTGGCTGCTGGAGAAGCTTTATCAGAGATGGATGGCTGTAACCTAATTAAAAAGAGAAAGAAAAGCTGTGTCTTGTTTATGTAAACTAATGTGGAGAGTGACCCAGAGAATAACTTTATTCACACTTAAATTCTGTTTAACATGTGTATGCTTCAACTATCAAGGATACGACTTCTTTTAAATAGGACAGTTCCCCTCTTTTACAAACTTGGTATCAGGTAACAGCACAGTGTATTTCAGTACATACAGTTATAAACCCAGCACAAAAAGAGATGAACATAACACTGATCTTCTGGCAGTTGAACATCACAGTTTCTATCACGTGGCCTTTCTACGCAAGATGCTGTCAAACTTGCTGGGAGGTGCACGCACTGCACTGCATGCTCTTTCCTAACCAGCTTTCTTATCTCCCTGTTTTCCTCTAACACACTTTTTGTTGGACAAAGATGCTTGTCCTTTTTACCTGTAACAGTTAAAATATTTAGGAGGCTTCAGATTTAACAAGGCAAAAGAGCTTAATTCATACTCATTGATGTTACATGAGATTCCCTGCTTGTTTACAGGTAAACCAACGGACCTGATGTAGAAAAGGCATTCAGCACAGAAAACTGTGTTTTAAACCAAATTTTTACATCTGAAATGTCAAAGCCACAGACTTAACATAATCTTTTGAAACTCTCTTGCAGAAACAGTTGGAAACCTCATCTTCCCTACCGCTCAAGAAGCCATCCTGCTGTAATGTTATTACAAAAGCAAATCACACCCCTGATTTCCCCATTCTAGTTGAATGACAACAGCCTTTATTATCCTGCCTGAGCAGCAGAGCATTCGGCTACAGCATTAACAAATCAATTATAAATTCCATCTTGAATATTTTAGTTCAAAACAGGAGAATATCCAGACTGTTTTTTAGCTGCGCATCATTCTGCAAGGTATCTGTTAAAATGATTATGAAGATGATACAAGTGGCTATTTGGACACAGGCAACTAAGCCTGCATTGCATCAGCTGCCATGGGACAGACAGACACAGCTGAGGGCTGTGGCTGCAGCCCTGGGCACCCTGGAGAGCACAGCTTAGGAAATCTCAAATTACCCCTGTTACAAAACAACCACCAGTGCCTAGGAAGCTTAAGCATTAACTCTGATACTGCTTGTAAAAACGTGTGGTTCTGTTGCTGGTGCTAAGTTAGCAGGAAGAATGCAGAGACCTTTGTATCTTATGTTATGTAACACAAATCCAAGGTTTCCGTTACCCATGACCCATCTTCTCCCATCCCCACAAGACGGCGCCTTCCTTTCCCTTCACTGTGTGCCCTGCAGCTCTGTCTGCCTCCTCCAGCACTCTCTGTCCATCAGCACATCCTTGCCAAGGCACGGTAAGAAAGAATCCTTAAACCCTGCCTTTCTGAAGGAGCAGGAACGGAAAGATGCTGACCTGCTGTTTGGGTTTATATTAATAAATCTAACACTGGAAAGACCAGAATGGTTAATTATTATGTAACTATTGCAGACAAAAGTCAGACTGCTCCTGGGCTAAGATGGCAGACAGGAACTTGTTTCATTGCCAAGGGCAGCACAATGGTTTATAGCTTTATGAATCCACTCTCCAGCACCTTTGAATCAACAGTGACAGAGCTGGCTCTAAGAGAAGGGCACCTGCTCCATCACTGTACCTGTCTGTCTCCATCAGCACAGCAGAAAAGAACTCGTCCTCCAGGCTCACGGATGTGCCTGTTTGCAACGGGATCAAAACTGCTGAAAGAAAGAGATGGAGAAAGCCCTAAGAAATGAACCCCAGGCTGCTGCCAGCAACACCAAACTGCACCTCTGTGAATCTCCAAGAACAAAACAGGCCTCACCACCAATAAAAAAAAAGATTACTTCATTTGGTACTGCAGGTGGCGTGCATGTCAACATGTCAATAGACCCCTCCAGGCATTTGGCTTCAGGGGGTTTCTATCTCAATTACACACATTGGACACAGGTTTAAAGGAACATGTGTTACAATCTCCCCCAAACTAGGTGGTTTAAAAAAACAAAAGAGTTTTAAAACAGAAACTGCCCAGAACATCTTTGCCTGCAGGTTTTTTATACTTCTTATCTCTCCGCACTGGCGCTTATTACCTCTCACCTTCTGCTGATAAGTACATCCTGCTGTAGCAGATTGTTATTAAATCTTGGGGAGCTCTGGCTGATTCACAAAAGATCCCACTGAGTGCAGGTGCAGAGATAAGCACCGATGACTACAAGCACCTTGATCTGAGAACGTCAGCTCACCCACAATCCTCACCAAGATTTTCTTCTGGTGTCCGAGTTAGGACTTATCTCTCTCACCAAGGACACTGTTAGTGACCTCTGCAGCTTCACTTTGCCTACCTGTCATTGAGTTCAACTTAGAAAAAACTAATACTGCGTGTTCAGTCAGATTTAAGTCAGCCGGTATTACATTCCCATTTACTTGCTGCTGCACATCACAGATCCACTGTGTGTGAGATGCCATATGAAGTGCTGCACTGTAGCTCTTACATGGCACACTGCATTCCCTTTCTACCTGTCAGCACCCTGAATGCACTTCAGGCAGTTTTCCCACTGCACATCCCATTTTATTTCTTGAATATTTGCTTTGATAAAAGTTCAGCAATCATTAGGAGAGGAGGAAATGAACTGAAAGAGACCAGTTAAAATCCTGTTTTAAATCAACGGGATTTCAGGAGAAGAAATCCACACTCAACTGAATAAATAGCCTGGAAAAATTGTTTTGAAGACATGAATTTTGTTCACTTAATTTTCTACTCCTTTCAAACTATGAAACTCAGCACTGTCCCATGCCTTAATATGTGACAGGACATTGAACAAATATGTCAGAGATGCATAAATGGATGATGAAATCCCACTGGAGTCCACATGGCCCACTCCTCTTTTCAGCTCTCTCATGAAAGAAAGGTTAGCTCAAGCACAGAACATGCTTTCCTGTTAATGTCTTTAAGTTAGATTTATTATATTAGCGTTCAAAAACGTAACATACTATTACAGAATCACAAGGTACCCAAATCCAAGCAGACAAAGCCTAAACCACGGAATAGCAAATACAAATTAATATTAGAGCTTCTTCTAGATACTGCTCTGTGCTCCAAGTGAGCCATAAGGACTGCATTTTTAACCGTTTCCCCAGCTGTTCAAAACCACCACAGCACAATACAGCAGTGTGGTACCCTGAGCACAGCGAGGCACACATTATGTCAGCCTTTTGTTGGGTTGCTGTTAATTAACCAACTTGTTTGGTAGCGCCTGAGAGAACAAAAGGACAAAGCAAAACTTGCAGTACGGTTGTTTCCTACCTATGGGGATGGATGAAATCTGAGAGTAGAGATCCAGCATGCGATTGCCATCCACATCCACGAGGTAGTTCCCTCGGCTCTCTTCGTAGTTGCAGAAGAAGTGCACAGCTTCGGCATTCTTAAAGAGAAAAGCAACAAGCAATGAAAGCGTTACGTAGCAGCAGCGTGGAGGAAGCAACAGCAAAATCTGATAAAGATAAAAAATATAAAGACACATTATATCCATTCCATGGGAATTAACTGCAAAGCTACTTTTATAAAGAGGAACTGTTAAGAGTTGCCTGTTCTAAGGAAAAAATGGAGGCAGAAAAATGTCCATTTCTAACATCTGCCAGATAGCTAACAGGCAACGACCGAACGACTCCAGGTGAACAGAATCACTCTGCCAGTCCTCTGTACTCAGTCCTCCAGTGAGGAGGAGGGAGTTCCAGATCCAAGAACTTCCAGGCTGAGAACTCTCAGGCTTCTTTACTCAGTGAAGCCCCAGATAATGTCTGCAGTTACACAGAACACAAACCTGGCACGGATCGGCAGCTGTTTCTGAAGGAGCTTAAAGGCAAGAATGTACTTCCTTTCACATAGAGCAAGCACAAGCATTGAGGAACTGCTCATCCTGGGAAGGCAATTTGCACACAGGCTGGCACACGTCTAAGGCCAAATACTCCTGTGTTCTCAATGGCCGCGTGGTAACTCAACACGTAGTGTTCCACTGATTACAGACAAATCACTGATATTAGCAAAACAATTCTACAGTATTGAAAACAGACTAGAAAAGATTTTATCCAATCGTATACATGCACCATACATCATATACTTGCAAAGCCGAATTCCACATTCCTTTTTTTTTTTGCACAGAACTAAACATACAAAACCAGATTTTGAACTAAGTTCTGCAATCATAGCACTGACACCTGTACTGAACTCAGAAAAGTGTGACCAATTACCTGAATTCCATTCAGCTGCTTCATCAATTCCTGTAGGAAACAAAAAAAAAAAAAAAAAAAAAAAAAGAGATCAGCCTCAGGAATGTAATTGCTGAATGCTGACCATCATAGAGTCATAAAATGGCCTGGGTTGAAAAGACCACAATGATAATGCCGTTTCAACCCCCTACTACATGCAGGGTTGCCAACCACCAGACCAGGCTGCCCAGAGCCACATCCAGCCTGTAAGAACGTTTCCTTTAAGTGACCACATAAACTATGTGCAAAGCTTGCAATCTCATCTTATTACCAGGCAAGTGCACTTGCCACATGAACCTTCACAGTGCACGGGCACAAATGACAGTTAAAACTATGGCACACTGAACTGCGTGGGCTGCGCCCACAGCTTAACTGTGTGCCTCCAAAAGGAAAAGCTGCCTTTCTACTGCTCGGCTGAATGGAGAAGAGACAAATCACATGTGTGGAAGGAATACTGGCTCACTGGCTCTAGAAACACAGCTTTAAAAAAAATAGAAATCAGTTTCTTAACGTGTAGAATAACTGTGCCCACTGTGTTTGTGCTCCATGCAAATTCCTGTGCTGCAAAGGAGGCAGCACGTAAATTCTTGAAGAAAATTGTTTTGACACTGGAAGCACTTGTAAGTGCCCTCACCTCTAATGCTTGCTCACTTTTCCTCTGCTGATTTAACAGCTTCTGTTCAAATACAGACTCTGACAGAGGAGAACTGCTCAGCAAACTGAAACTTTGCATTGTTTTCCACACCAAAGCATTATTTTACATCACAAGAAGTCAGCTGGGCTGCCCTGCAAGTAGCCAAAACTGCACAGGAAGCAGAGAGACCTTTCAGCAAATGGTGCCCTTTGGCTCGCAGTTACTTCAAATGAGAAGCTGACAGCTGAGCTCCAGAGAAATTCAGGTCTCTCTCAGAGAGGGGCAATGCAAGGCAGGTTTTCCCCCTTCCTGGCTTTTCACCGTCAGCACTTGGATAAAAGAGGCACAGACTGTTGCAATGTGATTTTTATCCATATCAGAATTAAAGTTTGGAATAAAATTTGTTTTCTAATAAGTTAAATACTGCTAAAGAAAAAAATAAATAAGCCACTATGCTTTGAGAACTCACCCGAGATCGTGGTCCAGGAACTTCTGTCTTCATTAGAGGTCCATCGTAATCAAAATCCACATCAATTTTAGCTGCAGCTTGACTGATATATCTATGCCCTGCAGGAGATAATGATAACCTGAGTACAGACCATAATTTCTGTGTTCTCCTTCAGAATAAATATCCAAACCTTACCTGAGTGTGAACAGTTGACAGATGAGACCAATTACGTCGTGCTGTCTGAATGGAACCAAATATCTCATCACTTTGACAAGCATGAAATAAAACTAATACCAGTGAGGTAGCTTTAAAAAAACCCCACAACAATGAAGTGAGACGACAGGGCAGCCCTAGAGAAACAGAGGCAAATCCTACTGTAAGGGACAGAGCCCACGTGCCTTCATTACAGTGCCAAGCAAACAGAGCTAGGATACCCGTGGCACCAAGCAGATGCAGTTAGTAAGTGCCAAGAACCACTTTGCTTCTGGTGGATCCCTCCTGGATACACGTACATTCCTTCAGGGGGGTTAGAGGATTCACTGTGCATCTGCAACCAAGGAGGTATAGACTCAGGAGCTTCAGCCAGGTGCCCAGCAGGAGACTACGAGCATGGTGCATGCACTGTCATTAAGTGCTGAGCTGAAGTGATGTCCTTAACAGCCACATCTGTGTCACAAAGCACCTGCAAGCCTTTAGCCAGAGCAGTATCAAAGAGAAATTAATAAGCTTCACTCAGGGGATCACCTATGGCCCAGATCAATACCTGAAGGATGAGGCACAGCCTTCAGTCCATGACAGGCAGGTTAACCCGGAGCGATTTGTGAAGGCCACGCGAGGCCCTCGGCTCCATTCCGCCAGCAGAGAGGTGTGCCACGCAAGCCTGGTTTGGAGAAAGTTTATCTGAAAAGTCACAGCGCTTGGAAAGCATCCCTTGCTGCTCATCTGGGGAAAATTTGGTCTGCAAAGATAAATCTCCTCAGCTTTAATTCCGTGTGCTGTATCCGAGATGCGTCACTGCCTCTCTGCAAGCTATTAATAGGTTTCATTACAGCAACACCACTTCATTTTTGTGTCACTCTGTTTAGCTTTCATGTAAATTGGAGTCTGCATGGCAACTGTTCCACCAGAAAAGACACAAACTGCAGATACATAACCAATGAAGCTGCAGATAGAGCAGGCAGCCTGTAGAGACTCCAAGGGGAGAAGAGACCCAGCTGAGCCACGTGCCCCCGACTCCATCCGTGATGGGATACAGCAGCACACCAACACTGAATGCTTCTTCTTCTCCTGCATTAACCAGCATTTATTTTATAAACCTCAGTAAACAACAGATAAATAAAAACCTAATGAGCTTCCAAGAAGTAACGCAGACCTTCCTTCTGCTGGTGCTCTGGGCTGGTAATTTCTGCTCCATAGATTCTGAAAGAACTGCATAACAGATTCATTATAGCGCCGCCCAGGAACGTGCCAAATAGCACAGGGCTGAGAGGAAAGTAGCTTTACAGTAAGACAATTGTTTTATTGTTGCCCAGCATGACTTTCCCTGGTATTTCTGCTACAGGTGTGGAAGTGTGTTCCCTTACCCGACCCGCAATGGCTACAGCACACCCCTCTGCACCTGTCACACCAGCACCACGCAGCAGCCAGTTGAGAGACTACATGCTCCTATTACAGCCATGCTCCTCCCTCCTTGAAATTCATATTGCACTACAACTCACATGTAAACCAGCCCTCAGATGTTTGATGCTACGTTGTTGAACCAACGGACCAACTCAACCCACCGACCTTCTGATGAAGCGCAGTGGAAGAAAGGTTTCTCCTGTTCTACTCATTTTGTGTAAGAATGGGACCAAATGATGTGACCACAGCTCTCGTCTTAAGAATGTGAAGAGGTAAAGAGCTGCAGCAGGGTATCTGTCTCTGAAGAAGCGTAACATTTTTTAAGTACACGTAGCTAATATGGGGCAGCACAGCAAACAGAGCACCTCCTGACATCAAATCAAAAGTCAGAAAATAAATGATGAACCTAATTATCAGAGAGCACATCAGCTGAATGACTTACAGTGGATTTTCGACCCACCTGGTTTATTGATGGTGGGTACAATAAATCAAATTCTGCTTTTCTTGCTTCTTGGAGGCTATTCAAAAGTCTGTGTCATGCACGATCTTTGTAAACACCAGAGTGTGTAACACCAGCAAATCATCACATCCTTCCTTTTCACACAGCAGGATGCCATCACTTGCTAGCAGACAGAAAAGCTCCTTCTTCAACTCCTGTTTTCTAAGCTATCCTCATCACTCACCAGGTGTCTTGTGCAGCAGTTTTTAATACAGAAACATATCGCTATAGCAACATAATTAATGTAAATACACCCTTGCATCACTTTCTGATGTTAGTCACAAAGAACACTGCTGTGGGCAGGGCTCAGTGTTAAGCAGCAATCTTTGCGAAGGAGAGGGAGATTCACCACAGGTCTAGCAAGTCCTTAGGCCTCCACAATGTCTGAGCAAAAATACTCTGATAAGCACTGCTCCTGAGAGCACAACAACTGGGTGTTACCCAAAAGAAACTCCAGAGGAGCACCAAAATTATCTAAGTGTCATTAAGAGGAGGAACTACTCCCAAAGCTAAAAAATAGAAGACAGAAAAGAAATGCTGGCACGTTTCTCAAGTGCAAATATTCTGCTGTGCTAAATCACAGAGTGAATGTCCCCCAGCCCCAACGAGGGGCGCTGCATGTGCCACAGCACACAAATATCTCATGTGTGTTTTTAATTTCTACCCCACAGCGTCTATCAAACCATCTTCCAGATAGAAATTTGAAGCATGGAGTCCCTGACGGCCAAAAGTAGGAGGACTGTGATTTCCTCCACATCCTATTTTAGGTGCTGCGTGGAATCTGTTACTACCAGCTCTTGAAACGGAATGGCAAAAGCCCAGGCTAGCTAGAGGTGTTTGGAAAGTGAACATAACTGTTGCATAATATTGTGAAAACTGAGACTGCTATTTACAGAGTGCTTACGCTGTAAGATCAGAAGCTGTTCCACATGAGATGGACTGTATTTCAGTACTCTCACATGCACACTGGAAATTTTTAAGAGGAACAGGGCTCTCCAAGGACCAAGACAAAAACTGGTATCAAACAGTGCAGAAGTGGAAGCTCCCGTAAGAAAGAGTAAGAACAGCTGCCTCCCCTCACCACAGCTGAATCCCAAATCGGCTTCTCAGCAGAGTAATGCGAGCATCAAGCTGCTAGTTTTCTTGTAGGTCTTCCACATAGCTGTGATGGGGACAAATCAATAACAAATACTAGTATCTCTCAGTCTTCACTGCAGCATGCCTGTGAGATAAAGTGACATTATCCTCTGTAGGGAGAGAGGAACCGGGCTGAGATATGATAGGCACAGCATCAGACAGTTAGTTCACATGAGGCACTGCAGTAAAAGTGCAGAGATTCTGAAGAACATCTGGTCCTATGAGGACACACTGAAATGTAGATAGATAGATAACCTGAGACAAAAACACTAAGTGTTAAGGAAGGTTTCAAATACATAAAAGGCTCGCAAATTAAAAATAAGCATTTCAGCCTCCAGGTCCACCAAGGATAAGACAAAGAGTAAGGAGATGATTTTTGCCCGTTTTGAAACCTAGGTTAAACATTAGAAAACAGCTTTAAATGTAAGGTCTGTTCAGCAATAGATCAGACCACCTCGGGAAGCTGCAGAAGCCGTGCTGCTGGGTGCCTTTAGGAACAGGTCAGCGTCCCTGGGGAACACGGGCATGCACTAATGCAAACTGATGCACCTTAAGGCAGAAGACTGACCTTTTGGCTTGCTGTGCAGTTCAATATCCAAAGATGAATTCAATCCCTTAGGCTAATCAGTAGGAAACTGAACCTGGATCTTTAGAGTCACAGCCTGTCCTCATAATTATGGTACAACCCCCTCAGCTAGCAACAGAATGCTGTTAGATTGCTGGCTGAAATTCATCAGGAAAATGACCTGAAGCTCAGATTTTTCTACAAGTGTGAGAGTCTCCTGCCTGTTCTATATCCAGGAGCACCACAGGATAAAAGACTGCCAGGACTGCTCCTTCTAGTGAGGGCTTCTATTGCTGCTTGGTGTTTTCTAATCCCTGAAGACAGGCGCACACAGCAGCCTGCCCCAAGTGCAGTGGAGCTGCCATGCCACCTGCCAACAAGGCCCCACATTCTTTGCCAGCAGCCTGCTTTCAACAGGCTTTCCCATTTACAAGTTTTCTGAAAGCAAAGATGGACTAATGGAGTCCAGAGCTGCATTCCTTTTGCACTGAAGACCTACATCTCTTCAGCGCAACATTAAAAGAAGAGTCAGCCCTGTGCGCCCATCTGCACCCTAATGACTCAAGAGTCTTGCACAACTGTCACAGCCCGTGATCCTGGTTGGGAAGCACCATGGAAGAAAGCAAGACACTGGGAGGAACATAGGAATGTGGAGCACCCACACTGAGATGACAGATTAGCTCAAAGATGGCTCACGGAGGTCTGCTTGCTGCAAGCACTTTCCGTTTGCACTATTGACCAAACGATCACTGCTCCTGCACAGCTCAGATAATCAGTGCGTCACTCCCAGAAATAGAAGGGCAGCCAGTCCTCAAACACTGAGCTGGGACTTTTCCAACAGTTGAAAGACCAAACTTGGTGCCCCTAACCAAAGGTCAGCTGCTCCTCCAAGTGTATTGTTTAGAAGAAAACCAACTAAATCTAAGTTTCTGAGCAATGGAAGGGTTTTGTGTTCAGCACTGGCAAAAGAAGCACAGAGGCACAGCAGGATGGTGGGATGAGAGAAGAAACTCAGTCACACAAAAAGCCATTCAGCCATACTGCACTCAGCGTAGCGGCACATAAGCTGGATGCTAGACTTAAAGCTCTACGCTTTGTCCAAAAAGACCAACAGAAATCTGCACTTTTGAAGCACGAGCCAGAATCTTGAACACCTATTTCATAGAGATTGCAGGGTCTTGATATACACGCACACACACACACATTGAACTACAAGCATTGGGCCAGGCAAGAACTTGTCATCACATACTTAGGAGAAAAGTGCCTGATGCTACAGCTCAGTGTTCATTTTACAATGCAGCTGAGTGCAGGTAGAAGCACACAGCCCAGCGAGGGCCCCCTCTTTGCACCCACCATGCAGAACCTCCCCATGACAGAAATCAGCATGGTCACACTACGTAATGTGAATGGGAATAAGAGTGATTTTGATGGAAAATATTTGCATTCCTGTACCGCACAGGATGAAAAAGTAGCCCTGTGGAGGCTGGAGAACTTTTTTTCAGTTAATAATTTGCATTGTAAACATGCAAAGTTAATGAGTTCTTCAGTTTGCAAACTTAAAAACCACAAAAAACAACTCAGCATCCCTGCAGGCCGCTGCTGTACAACTGCATTGTTATCCAAGATACAGAACAGTGTTCTTCAAGTTTTGAAAGATGCACCAGTGGACAAACCTCAGCAACATTCAGCGGAATTTTCTCCGCTAGAATTGCTACTGTAGCAATACAAACCAAAAACCACAACCATCACTTACCAAATATGAGCAGCCTGGCGTTCTGCTGCAGACAACAGCTCAGCTGCCGACTAAGCAGCATTGATGCCATTTTGTATGCTCTCTACTCAAAAAGGCTCAATCTTGATGCCGATGTTCTGGAAAAAAAAAGAAGAAAAAAAAGAATGAAAACATTTATTCATGTCCTGCAGATGCAGCCACTGTGCCATTCATCTCAGCTTCTCCATTCAGTGCCATGACGGCGAGCTGAGCCCAATGCTAGGTCCTGTTCAGGCAAAGGACTCCTAGAGCAAATCTGTACCTCCCAACTTTAATTTAGCCAAGAAGTAAAAAGATAATTTATTTTCCCCTCTTCCCTTGCTCATCTACTTTCAGCATGTATCTTAGACTATATTAAACTTCCTTAAAAATTGTTTCCAGCCACAGATCCCTCAGGCTAAAAGCATTACTCAGATTCAACCTTAAGTTTATAATAACTTCATCTCAGTCAAGAAGACAGCAGGAGAAACATTAGGAAATAAAAAAGAAAACTCATTCTCTGAAGAAACCCAGCATCTACCAACCAATGACATCTATGAGAGCTGGGCTTGTTCAGAGCACAGCAGGGAAGGCTCAGGCTGCACCCACCCAGGTGCGCAGAGCCCTGACCAGGAGCAGGGCTTACAGAAGTGGCAGAACAGAACGAAGAACTCCTTGCCTGCGGAGATCTATTAACTCACAGATAAATTAGTACTCATGGTGCAAAGAAAATCACCTCTGCCTTTCCAGACAACTGACACAGCACTTGGATTCTTGTAGCTTGCTCTGAGTTCAATTTTCTTTTCAATATATTTTGAAATCCACCAAGGTGAACAAACACTTGCACAACGTTGGTATGCAGCTTAGAAAAAGCTGTGTCAGCTTTGTGAGGCGTTGGGGTCAGAGATGTGGAAGGAATGGGATGCTTGGGCAGACAACAGGAACTTCTCCATAAAGCAGGGTGTGTTTATGGATTCCTTAGTGTTTTATGCTTAGCTTCTCCCTTCAGTTGTGCTAACCTGTGCATTATCAACGAGCAAAGAATGAGCTCCAAACCTCACGTTTCTTATTTCATTATCATCCTCCAATGAAAACCATAAGTGAGTCTGAGTCAGTGAAACCACCACAGCAGAAAACAGCCACAAAGGGCCCATCGGCCCCACAGCTCTCACAATGATTAACCACCCCAACGTCCTCTGCTCAGAGCTATCTGCCTGCTCCATACTCTGGAAAGCGACTATTCCCTCTGTAACTTTGCTCTGTGAGATCTAAGTGCCCCCACGAGACTGATAAAAGCTAACCTGAGCACCCAGAGCAGCGTGAACGTACCAGGCAGAAAGCTCAACCTGCCATGAAAGCACCACATCGTCCCAGCCCCCTTCCTGGCCATCTCCCATGGGTGTTCTGCTACAAACTGACTCCCCTGCTTTCTCCATGACGATGCCTCTTCCCATCAAAATCAAATGCAGAGCCCTACCCATTGGTGAGCAGGTTCCTTCCAGCAGCACCCACTCTTCATCTCCCAGCTGAATCTCCTTCATGCCTGCCCCCAAAATGCTGTCTTTTATCTTTCACTTCTTTTTGCCTTTTATCTAAAAGCCTTTAGTGCTCGAGATACGATACTTATACAGGCTCAAAACAGCATTTTGGTATTGCCTTTCTGAAGCACAAGAAAAGGTTATTGCAAGAGTTTTAAAAAAATAAAGCAGCTCAGCCCTAATTTTCAGTGGCAGCTGTTACATAAAAAGTTTCACCATTTCCCAATCCAGAGTCAGAATGAATCACGTAATATCACATCTGAGCATAACTAAATTCAACTTCTTTTCCATCTCCATTAAGCACACAAATTCTCACAAAACATTAGCTGATACAAGTGGTACATTTGTCTAAGCACATCTTATTTGGTTATCATAACAAGCAATTGATTTTTGCTTTCATAATCCATCTCTTGATCAACTCCCACTGGCCTTGCTTGCTCCAGCACCCCCAGCAGCAGAGACAGATTGGAAGCCAAAAGAAATCAGTGTGTGTACATGGCCAAGCTGCAGCACAGAGCTGCTCCACAGGCACCACAGACAGTGGCAGCTGCTTTCAAACCCAGGCACAACAGAGCCGGCAGTGTCAGACAGCAGACTGCAGATAGGGATGCAAAGGACAATGTTCAGATTGGCTTTGAGATGAAATGCTGGGCACCTCAGACTTCCAAGAAGTGACACCTTTCCAGAGAGAAAAGGTTCACAGAAATCCTTGCATTATTTTTCCTCTGATAGCAACTGAATGAGCTGCACCAGGTTAGTGATGGCTGTGCACAGCAGCTGCTCAGAATGCATGTTAGAGGCAGCTGATTGCAGACACGTAAAGACAAATTGTCTCCATGGGCTAACAAGCAGTGGAGAGAACCCCTGGAAAAATCCAAGAAATTAGTGAGGGAGCCCAACGCTCAGGGTGCTCAATGCAGACACCAAAATACAGAAAGTAGGACTCTGTACAACACTCTCTCACTTGCTAACAGGGAAGCTAATGCAGCATGACATCCCTGCTTCAGACCACAGCTTGCAAAAATCTGTCTCCAAAACATCCTCAGCATAGATACAAAAGCAAGAGGGGAATACACAGACATTACAAAGCATGGATTAGAAGTCAGCACTGCAGGTTTGTGCCTCTGGCTTCCAGTTCATGCCAAAGACACAGAAGCCTGCTTTAAATTCACGGGGGCACCTTCAGCTGTCTCTCAGCTGCTCCAAACCCATTTAACCAGGAACAATTAGGTGGTTTGGAAACAGCAGCACAAGCTGCATACTGAAATTACCCCACAAAGTCTTCCCAATATGTATCTGAAGAGGACAGGGAGGTAAAGACAAATTGATTCTTCGTTGCTGTTTTCCTTCACTTGACTTCTCTAAAACACGCAGCACCGGAGGAATCATTGGGTTACATATTAATTGTTGTGAAATACAAGGCATCTCAAACTACTTGCTAGCCTTGTTTGCTTGGATTCAAACATTTTGCTGAAAATCAAGTGAGGCTTGCCTTCGTTTGAATTCAAAGGGAATTCCCTTGACTTTGCAGGACAGCAAGTCCAGCTACTGCTACCCATGACAGGATAGAGCATTAGAGTCCAGTCTTCTGTAGAACTGATCTCCTGTGAACTCATTTCTCCTTTTCTAACATCCATAATGCTCCCCATCTGCATATCAGGGCTCTTCAGGCAGCTTTTCTGGAAAAGAATCAGACTGAAATGTAATAGAGGCAAGCTGGAAACCTTAGATAACAGGGTCACAACAAGGGAATTAATAAGAAGGAATCATGGCCCCCATCACACAGGCTGGAACTGCCGTATGCCAGGAGATGGGATAAGCAGTTTTGTGGTTTTTTGTTTTTTTTTAAAGGAGAAAGGTGGGAAGGCTGAGAAAAAGGAGTTGGATAGGACTGCAGCTTCTGAGCTGAGAAGGGATGAGCGTTCCAGCCTCATTTGTGCCATTGAGCATCTCTTACTCTGTGACAGCGTGACAAGTTCAAAGGAAAAATCTGCCTATCCCTCTGCAGTCTGCACCTCACAGACTCCTAAAAATCCCCTGCTGCTCAGTTTTCAGTACTGTCACTAACTTCTGGCAGATATCATTCTGTGTATGGGTCCCACAAAAACCGAGTGCTGCAGGGTGCTCTCTTACAAAAACAAGGAATCCAAGGCTGGTTATTACAGGGGGACCAGCTCTGCTGGTTTCCAGCACTCACGAACAGGCACCTTGCATGTGTTCAGTACTGCATCTCATGTACCTTACTCATATACTCAGCTTAAGGACATCCCAGAGGATCTGAAGACAATTCTGCAAATTCACAAAGAGTATGGCTGAGGTGGAAGATAGCGTAGTTTGGTCTGCCACCCTTTAAATGTAATGAAGTCTCTCCTCAGGTCTGCATTTGAGGAAGAAAGGGCCAACCTACTGACAGCGCATATCCACGTACAAAGATTCCATACATGCAGCATTTGCTGTTTGAAAACTGCACTGCAATCACTGCTGTCCTTCAAGGGAAGGTCTGCTTCTTCCCAGAGATCAAAAAGGAACAAGCTGAAGGATTTCATGTTATCTGTATTACTGACAGCGTGGGGTGATGTGAGAAATCCTGACATACTGCTTTAGTCATTTTAACAGTAACCAATAAGGTTAAAAAAAAAAAAAAAAAAAAGAAGAAGAAGCCTGCCAGCATGTTGTTGTATTGAACTGTTGGTCCCAGAAGCAGAGCTGTTCAATAACACCTTTAGAGTAACGAAAGCCAGAGTGCATGCAGTGAAGTAGAACAACTCCTTTTACTTCAGCAAGTTTTTCTCACGACCTATTCCGTTGAATTTTTTTGCACTAGCTTGCAACAGCATTTACAAGAGAGATTTGCTAGACTATCGCCAGGTATTCCTAGTGATAACTAGAGCTAAGGCTCTAAGTCCTCCTAAGAACTAATTACATAGAAACTTACATCTAGTGTCCACATAAGGCTAGCATTAGACCTTCTGTGCAGTGCTTATTTAGGCAAAGCACAGAACCGAGCTGAAACCCCCAACTTCTGGAAGCACAGCACCCAGTGCAGCGCTCATCCCACTCGCTCCTTGTGTGGCTTTGTCACCAATGGGCCCACAGCCCTGTCCTCCAAAGCCCAGCCCACACTGACACACAGCAGCCCAAGATGCCGTAACCAAAATGACTTCTGCCAATGGCTGACAAGTGCAGCCTTGCAGAGCACAGCCTGCCAAGGCAACTTCCACTGAGCAGCACCACCAACCAACCAAGGCAGTGATGTGCAAATGGATGAGTGCATCGACCACCAAAACGGGTGAACGTCAGCTCACGGAGCTGACACAGTTGCTTTTGCCATTGATTCCTTCAATAACAGCAGCGGCTTTGTGTAGAACAGGATGTAATTGGAAACCCCGTGATTGTACTTAAGTCGTCAAGGACACAGTTGTCATAGTTACAAGTAAAACTCAAGTGTCTGTTATTCATGGTTGCTTATTTATTTATTGACACCAACAGGATCAAACACTCCCATTGCTGTTCCAATCTGAAACGTGAAGACTGGTTTTGTCTTTCACCTCTTGAACAAAGCAGTAAATTCTGCACAGAGCAGCACAAGTCATCCCTAATAAATGGGCTTATTACAGGCTTATAAAGCAGCACAGCTACTTTCTCTCACTGCATCAGCCAGCGCTCAGTCTGTTTTGGAAACAGCAGTGAAAGCCCAAAGCAAGATGCAACACACAAGACAAAAATATGTCTACAGACTGAAAGCTGTGATACAGCAGTACCCACGTAGTCAGGCCAGCACTTGGTCACAGCTGACTCAGCACAGAAGCTACAACAGGAGCCTGCAGATCTGCCGGCAAACTCACCCACAGAAAGAAGTCCTGTCCTCAAGCACTTGGGTTCTCCTCCTCAGATAGCTTCTAAGCATTGGGGTTGGACACTGACACACTTTTTAAAACCTTTCTGCCCTTGTCTTACCTCATCTTCCCTCCAAGAAACATTGGACCAACAGAAGACCCTCATATTCCAGAAAGTAAAACTGGATGGAAAAGCTGCCACTGTGACACAAGGACTGAGGTGACCCACAAAAGCTTCCAGCAGCTCATCTTTGCTGTAAGCACTATTGCAGCACCTGAGGTACAGCACCTAGACCTACCCAGCACTGTCTCAGGAAAAGAACAAACAGGATCTTGAAAGCACCTAACAAAAATTAGGCAAGTTCCAGAGCCATAGGTAAAGACACCTACATAACTGGCACAAATCAGTGTTAGAAGTTGGTGTGCAAGCGTAAAACTCAGCACAATTAAGTTAATATTAGCCCAACTGTTAACGTTATCTTCACTTTTAGTTTCTCATTTTTTATCACTTCCCATAGCAAAACATGCACTTTATTTCAGGGTATCTTTATCTGTGAGCTGCCCATAGCAGCCTCTCTTCAAGCTCAGTACTGTGAACACATCATTTTAAAGGAAGGTGGCAACAAGATAAACAAACCTATCTGTTAACCTCCGGACATCTCCACCAAAACACAGTCTGGTTCCCAGAGGGTTAACCAAGTGACATTACAATACAGCTGAGCTTTGCAGATAAGTTGTTCCACAAGCATTCTGTGGTTGTGGAAAAATCCAAGCGTTCCAAATTACACTGAGGTGCAGCTTCCTTCAAGGAAACCCAGCAGTATTCCTTCTGAGGTTTTACTCCTCAGCATCCCACCTCAACCTCCTCAAGGTCACAAAAACAGCATCCAATGAACAGTAAACACCATTTATTCTGCTTGCCGAGGCAGTCGCTGACTGTGAGGAAGCCAGCAGCACAGTGAGCAGGATGCCTGAACCGGGAGCCAGAGCTCCGGCTCCTCAAGGTGACCGCCACTCCGGATGAACACAGAGCAGCAGATGGACGCAGAACGGTTCTTTGACAAGGAACCCAGCACAACAAGCACACAGCAGCACAACAAGCACATTCGTGAGGCACACCTGAACGTGGCAAACACCTGCACGCAGGCAAACCAGCACCGTGTGCGGGGCACCAACCGCAGCCCGCGCTAAGCCCCGCCGCACAGCACACACCAAAGGCACTTACACACTCGTGGGCCAGCTCGCGGCAGCCAGCTTGCCGGCTCAGGAAGCCGCTCTTCCCTTTGCTTTAAAGTGGGCTGCAGTCAGGAGCCACGCTGCTGCCGTCAGCTCCCTGCAGCACCCGCCTGCAGCTGTCAGCAGCGGGAACAGGCATCACCCAGGGGCCCTGAGTGCACCAGGGAATGCCGTGAGTTCTGGAGAGTGCGCCGGCACACCTGGCTGCCACTGCACTGCGCAGCTGCACCCGCCTGCACCCGCCTCACTTCGTCTAAATGCCTCTCCACGGGATTCTGAAAACAGCTTATGGAGCACAAAAGCCAGCGGGCACCATCACACCACCTCCTTGAGATGGAAAGTACAAGCGATGCTGACATTACCGGGAACAAAAGCAGCCCCAGCACAGCAGCATCCCTGCAGGCTGGGGCCCCGCTGGGCAGGGCAGCTGTGGGGCTGTGGTGGAGGGAAAAGGGGAAATATAGGGCACCCCACAGGGTTGCCATGGCACTGGGGGGCACAGAGGAGATGTGCCAGAACGCAGGGAGAGGCTGAGCCGCTTCGGTTTTAAATCTGTGTGACAGCTGAGCTGCTGCACTGTTGCTGTGGCAACCGATGGGTGAAAATCACAGCAGAAACCCGTAATCGTTACAAGCGAGATGGTGACTTACCCACTTCAGTAATCAGGATATTAAAACAACTCAGCCACATCCCCGGCCCACACCATGCTGCGCTGCTGATCCCAGGGCTCCAGACTCCATAGCTGTCAGGATATGCAGTGTCTCATACAGGCTCTACTGGGCTGGTTCTGCCCACAGCTGACACTGCTGCATGGAATGAAACAAGGCTACAGTCCAGGCCCCAACTCAGCACACGCACAGCACACTGCAGGGATGGGGCCTGGGCATGTGAAGGAGACACGGGAATGTGCACAGGGAGCAGCCGAGATCGCAGCCATTCACAGAGCCTACCAGCAACATGGGTCTGCACTGCACTCACAGCAGCACACCCGGCTCCACTACCTCCTCAGCAAACAGCAGCAGCACTCACTTGGCTAGAACGCTGTGATAATTTGTGAAAAGCAAGGGACAGAGTCGTTCAGGGGGAGCAGACGCCATGCAGTCTCTCCCCATCACAACATTACCCAGACAGCATTACCATTACAGACAACACGCACACTGACAGACACAGTGCCTGCCCCACCATGGGGTACGCAGCATGCTGTCACCCTGCTGCTCCCTATGGCTCTGCAGTGCCAACACACTCTGCCGGCACGCTGCTGCTGACAGGGATGCTGTGATGTGGGGACGGACAGGCTGGCCCTGCTGCTGCAAGGAGTCTTTTATAAGACAGATACAACAAGTAAAAAGCTGTGGGTGTGCACTAAAATTAAAGACTGAAGCTGTTCCCTCCCCTACTTCATAACTTCAAATCTGTTACCACTTACCTACACAGACTGCTTTTTTGAACTTTACAGTTACCCCATGCTCTGCCACCAGACCTAAAACTGACATATTGAAACCGGCCCTTCCCGGGTGCCAAACAGCAAAACAAACTGCTTCTGAAGCAAACCTGCTAACCAGCTCATCTGTCACAGCACAGCAAGCCCACTCAGACAGATGGGAACACAGGGACACACTGCAAAGCCAAGGGGAAGGGGCTGAAGAAAGCAGCAGGTACTACAGACTACATATAATAGGTAGTATTCAAAGGAAATGCACCGCATTTGCAGTTTATTAGCACCTATATAGTGAATGATCAGCATCACAGCTCCTGAGTATTCCGGGAAGACACAGACATGCCCGTGCCTCTGCTGAGAGCTGCCCTGCACCACCCAGTGCTGTGCCCAACAGACACAGCTCACAACCAAGTGCTCCCTGGCTGCTTTCAGCCCCTCCTTACCCTCCCTGAGAGGCCAGGTGCACAGAGGGGAGGCAACAACTCATGCTGGTCCTGCTGCATGGTGAAGGCTGGAGCCCCAAGCACCCCGAGGTCAGTGATTTCCAGCAATCGCAACTGCTAACCATTTACTTGAGGAGTCTAAAACATGCACAGTGCACAGAATTGTGGATTGCAACAAGACAGCCACTGACTTCCATTTGATTTATTCAAGAGAACACTGATTATAAGATCTATTCAACTTGTTCCTCACTGGAAAGGGCACTGCCAACCACCCACCGTAACTTTACAATCTGCACTGATACGCACTTTTCCACGGAAGACTTATTACAGTCTTCTATTGTTAGAAAAGAATCTTCTGTTTAGCAGAATTCCTGCTCAAAACTATGCTTTTCCAAAGCGACATAGATTTCTACACATGAATACTATGCACATTTTCTGAGAAGTATGATGATGCAAGGCAAAATGGGAATCAGGCTAAACTGGTCCACCAGACCAAGTAAAAGCACAGTTAGCATGCAGGATGCGCTGATTTCCTCTGCAAATGATGGCACGTTCTCCCCAAAGCAACTCCACAACCTTCCTACATCACTGCCTCACACTTGAGAAAGATCTGCTTCAACTGTTAAGGAAAAACAAAGCATTTAAAGCAGCACAAACAGCTCCAATATCTGAGAAGAATTCAGTGTCCAGAAACAGCAATTATCAGCCTCATGATGCAGAGAGCACAGCACGACAGGACAGCCAGCACCAGGCCAGAGTCCCCCTGCACAACAACGGGCTGCCACAAGACTCAGAAAGGATCTCAAGGTCTGAGATTGTAGATGACTTGAATTCACATTAAATAGAGAACTTACATTCAGGACAAGAGAAAGGAAAGCAACAGAGGAATTAAGTACAGTTACAAAGAATTTGTATTATTCAGAAGTCCTATAATTGCCTGATGTTCAGGACTCAGTTTCCAAAACACTTGGGCAGTTTTCAAAGCTCTTTAGGGAAGAGAGACACAAACACAGTATTACTTTCAATACACTCCATGGCTCAATTTCCTAGGATGTTTTTTACAATTATTTTTGGGCTCCAGATGGGAGGGGAGGGGAGAAGCAAAGCCACTGAGCTTGAGCAAAATATATATTCCTCAAATGAAATCCTTTGGCTTACATATAGCACCACTCAATCAACCATAGGTTTGCTTAGAAAAATTCTCTTACCTTTTATACGAACTGGATTAATTTATCAGCATACAGCAAAGAGAAGCATTAAGCAAGGAAAACTAAAAGGGCAACCTCTAAGGACCTCAAGACCCCGAGCCACCAGAAGTTCATTGGGTTGTTATACTTGTTACAGAATTAGCTCATGAATTCCAGAATTACCAACGGAAGAAGAACAGACAAAGAAAGGCTTTTTTTTTCCCCTCTTTTTTTTTTTTTTTTTTGGATGATGATTTAAGGTATACTGGATCTGAAAGGCATTCACTGCACTATCCTCACTCCTTCCTTGTTGTATCACTTTTAACAGAGTTGCACCACGCCAAAGATGACAGAGAAGCAAAGAACAAACCCTCATTCACAATCACACAATGCTCAAACTTCTGTGTGCAAATGAACACTGGGAATCTACAGATCACATCAGAAGGTCCTGCAAAATCCCAAACCGACCCCCAGCTCCGCTCCTCATGGTCTCCATCTGCCACCACTCCCTCCTCTGGCTTTTCTCATGTTTTTCTTCAGCTGCCACAGCAGAAGCACCACATTACAGCAGCTACATCAGCCCCTCCAATAGCTGCTGACCAAATCGTGCACCAAACCAAACATTTTCTCCACCTAGTTCTGTTATCTGGTGAAGCCAGATAACCTCTCCACCAGTTCTGTTATCTGGTGAAGCCAGAATGCAAGCAAGGACTACTGTGGGATTTACCACAGCCACGCTTACCTCTCCTTTCCTACCTCCACCAGCACACCCTGCTTCTGTAATCCTATTTCCCTTTCCAAGAAGCTGCATTGCAGCAACAGCCACAGAGCATAACCAACAAGGCTTGCTTTACACTGGTGCTGGGATGAACACACACAGAGGAGGGAAGCAACACAAAGCACAGAAGTAAATGCATCCCTGTGCCTGCTGCCTGGGAGCACTGCCATCAGGAAGCCAGCAGTATGTCTTGCCTGCAGCCAGGAAATCAGCAACGACTCAGAAGTCATGGCCTCCAGTCTGCTCATAGCACTGACTGCTTGCAAGAGCAGCTGGATCCTAACTAGCTTTTTAATCTGAAGTATTCTCTAATTCCCAGCGAGGCACCATTCTTATCATTAGATTTATACAGCAGGCTGTTCAAAATTTATTCTAATTTTATATTTTTGGTGTACATCACAAGACTAGTGTCAGCTGAGCACCTGGGGAACGCAAGCAGCAGAAAGAGAGATGACAACAGGATGGCTGGTTCCCATTATTGGCATCCGACACAAATAGAGGCTGGCAGACCAGATTTGGAGGATGCATTATTAAAACAAAAAATATTACTGCTAATGAACTACACCAAACTTGTTTAAAATAGTTAAATACTGTTATTTGCACCACTTATTCACATTCTTGCATTATTTTCAGACCAATTTAAAATACAGGAGCTGATTGCAGTTGTGTTTGCCATCAGGGGGTGCTGCCAAGAATCTCCACATCCACGCTCCTTTGCTAAAACAGAACTCAAAGTTGGCACGCTGCTGTGATGTTCCGAGTGATTAATCAACACTGAGCTTGATGCTATACAAATGAGGGGTATTATTGCTCCCCACAAGCTTATTTTTTCTTGCTCCCTCTGCTCCCCTCGGGGTTTCTGCAGGCCTCTACGTTTGCACTGCTTCATTCAGAAAGAGCAGAGCTGGAAGGGCAGGAGGCATGGCCTGGGTGAGAACACCTGCAAGGCTGTTCAGTGGTTGGGTAGGAAGAGGAGGGAAAGAGAGATAAATTTGTACCATAATTACAGGCTTAAAAAGTCAGCATGAGAGCCTCCAGCACCAGGGTACAGACTTCCTCGAGAAACTTGCTGCCTCGTGCTTTGCCTGCTAGGAGGCTCACAGATGGAAGCTGGATATTGAAAACTGAGCCAAGCATAAGAAATGAAGTTATGAAAACATCATTACTAATTTATTTCTTCTCCTGACACCCGTTGTTTTGTTCTGTGAGATACTAGTGACTAGTCCAAGGTCATAAGGGGAAGGAAGAAAAAAAGAGAAACTCTGCAAACAAATAAAGCAACCAGAAAAGAAAACCTCATGGTGAGAATCCATAACACCACCATCCCTACAAGTTCCTCACCTGCATACTCTGGGCTGAGATATCAGCCAGCAGCACAGTGCTTCCCTGCATGCTCTCCTCCATCCCCTTTCCACAAGAGCAGATCTTCTACCCAACAGCCTCAGAGACAAAATGAAATGAGGGGGAGATGCTCACCGTGACCCCAGCACCCACACTCACACAGCAGATGCAGCTCTAAATCTGAACTGGCAGCAGAGAGTGGAGAAAGGGTTCGGAGCCTGGAACCTGAGTCCAAACCTCTCTGCTGACTCAGAGAAAAACCTCATTAGGGAGTCAGCGAAGAGCAAGAATGCTCTGTGAACCAGGGAAGCTCAAGCAGGCTTTTTCCACAACAGCAACTACTGGCAGCTAAGGAATCCCCTGCTCAGAGGGCCATGCCCCAGTGATGCTCTCCTGACCACACTCCATACTGCTGACACATCTGAGCAGGTGCCAGGTAAGAACTGCTCCAGGAATGCCTTCTCAGTCTTTGTTACTACCCAGCCAACTTCCCACCTCAGATCTCGCTAGGGATGTAATCTCCCCAAAAATGTGCCAGACTTGGGAGCTGAGCCATGCTGAGAACATCGTTTAGAAGTAGCTTTGCTCTCAGAATTACAGCTGGGCAACTACAACAGCAGCACTGCATTTGTGCCACCCAGAAGGGCGTGCTGGCTTCCTATAAGGAACCTCCAGCAAGATGCACTGCTTTGACCCACCCCCAAATGAAAGCAGAATTAGAATTTAATTTCTAAGCTGTGAGTTTTACATGAGTCGTAAGGAGATGAACACACCTCAAAGAGCTCTGTTCCCTGCCAGTGCTAAGCTACATTTCAGAGTTATAAAATCTGGATGAGAAACTCACCAAGGAAGCAAACAGAACTGTTCTACTCATTGCTTCATCATCCCACTCCTCATACATAACAGACATACGCTTACAATCACTGCAGTCTTCCATCATATAAAAAATAAAGTCTATAAAAAAGCTTAGGCATCTGAATCCTATGGCAGCCCTACTGTTTGAGATCTGCCCTCAGTCCTGCTGAGTACCAGTCCGTAACTGCAAACCAGCCAGTGCCACGTCCTTGGAATTCAAAAACCCCACTCTGAAGGTGTTCCCTCTGCTGCAGATACACACACCCACTGGACAGCAAGAGGCAACCTCCTCTGCCACCTGCCAAAGGTGTCCTAGGGGGGCAAGACAGCCTTGGAAAGTTCTCACCTGACCTTCTGCTGAATTTCCAGCATCTTGCTCCTGGAGAGAGGGGAAAGGTACAATGGAGTCTTTTTGCATAAGGAAAGATAAACAAGGTAATTCAAGGACACAGAAACTGCTTAAGACAACGTTGTTTTACACACTTTAAATCCTTTGGAAAACCCCCCAGAATACTGTTATTTTTGCACAAATACCATCTGGCAAAGAAAATACCATCTTCCCTGTCTTCCTGGCCCACAGCCATCATTTCAGGAAGAAGGACTGTGGTTTGATACAACAGATCACGAAATACAGAAACAGAGGACAGAGACATACTTCAGTTGGTTTGCTTCAACCTACACCAATCTCTCCTGCTCTTAAAGAGCAGGAATTTGACTGATCAGGTTGGGCGCTTTTGGCCTCTTCAAAAATCAGTCTGTTCCATCAATGTTCAAACATATTCATCCTTCCACAGGTGAGAGGCCAGAGTAGCAATTATCCATGCTGTGTGCCAGTGGCCTTGAAGCTGCAGAGCCCAACGTGGCATTTTGGCACTGCCTACCTATAATTTCACACCTTCCTGCATACAGTTCTAGGTGCCCTCCTGACAGGAGCTATAAAATCCAACCCTTTTCTATTACTGTTTCTTTTGGAAGCAATAAGATGCTTCCATTCTCCATGCACTTTCAGCATGCTGCCTGAAAAACACTGAAGCAATTGTAGGATCAAAAAGATGCACAGACTGACAACATGCAATTCACAAGAACAGATCAAATGGTATTGGAAAACAACACTAAGCAAACACATCCCATGCGAGGAGACTCACATAACTTGAGTCATCTTTTCAGTGGTTTTCTGGCACGTGGCAAATACAGGCAAATTTTAAGACGCAATAGCTTTGATTTCTTTAAGTAAACAATGGACAATATGGTATTCATGCATTCAACAGCCTTTTTCCACAAGCTGTTTCCATTTGGTTAAGAAAGGAAGGCAATCTCAATTTGTATCTGAAACAGGTACAAAATCACAGCTGTTGCAGAACTGGATCCGCCGCGCCCCCCCCGCCCCCCCCAAGCGCCCGACACGGGGAGCAGCTGACTTACAGCGAGATGAGATACAGCTGAGGCTGCAAAAAGCGCCCTCGATGCGGTTCACAAGACGATAACCAGACCGTAACACATCCGCAAGGCAATTTCCTCATGGCAAGGCTCTCAGGCGCTCACCCTCTCCCACCTCCATCCCGCACCGCCCGAACCCAGCCGGGAGCTCTGGCCATTGGACCGCGGGGCACAGGTCAGCCGCGGTGAGCCCGAAACGTCCAGTATCTATTACAGAATTACTCGGACATCCCCCCCATCGCAGCCCGGCATCTTCGCGCATCATTCCCTTGGCAGCGCTAGGCAGGCAGGACGGTCACCGCCGCAAAGGCCGACGTGCAGCGGCACAGCCCCGGCCGAGCCGCGGTGCCGCTCGGAGCGCACCGCCGGGACACGTGCCGCACACCGCGCCGCTGCGGCTCGGCCCGGGCCCCGCACCGCCGCACCGCGCAGCCCGCGATACGCGCCCGCTTCCCGCCCGGCTCCTCGCCGCCGCCCCCCCGCCGCTCACCGCCACCCGCGGGGCCGCGCCTCCTCCGCCCGCCGCGCTCCGGGTGCCGCCGAGCCCCGCTCTCGCTCCCCTCCGCGCCGCTGCCCGGCCGACCGCGCGCACCGCAGCCGATCGGCGACGCCGACGGAGGCGCGCGGCTCGGACTCGACCCCGCGGCGCGGGGAGGCGCGGCCTCGCGATGTGGGCGGAGCCCCGGATGGCCCTCGGTGAGAGGCTGGGCGCAGCGGCGGGACGGGCCTCAACGCCGCGGGCAGCAGCCGAAGCGGTGCTACGCTTGCACGTACCGGGGGGCAGAACTCCGACACCTCTCGTGATTTGTTACAACAACAAAAGCGCGGCAGTCCCAACGCTGCAAGAAAGACAGCAGCTTTGCTAACAAAGCGCTTTTTAATCAGCAAGGATAATAAAGCGCTGGAACGTTTTACCGCAAAAAATGCACGATGTTTACCTATGCCTAAATAATAAGCAGTGCAAACACTCGTCAAGGTTCTTAGATAAATATGATTCTGCTTTGAGAGCTAAGAGAATAGATGATGTTGGCATGCACCTGCCAGCCTGCAGGTCCCGCAACCCGACCCACACCTGGACATGGCTGTGCTGGGCTTCCCACGCAGCTCCTCAATCAGCAGCTCTCCAGCCCCGGAGCAGCAGAGAGGTGATCTGCTCAACAAGGTCCCGAGGGATCAGCTGGGACAGTTTGTAGTGCTGCCAAGAAACTGCACTTCATGACTGGAATTGTGCAAAATTCAGATGCACCACCCCACAAGCACATCATTTTCAAGATCATGCCTTATCAGGAAAAAAAACACCTTCCTGATCATATAAACACAGACAACGTGCTAGAAATATTATCATTTCAGGCACTAGCTAGATTTCCAATTATGATTTGCACATTGAACATTAAACCATTTCCTGTTTCTAACCCTAACAGACAACAGACTGCTGAAGGTGTAAACTTATGTGCTGAGCACGACCCACGTACAGCATGATTCCAGACAAGACTGAGAAGGTGATACCCTTCCCAGTTCTCTGGCAGGTCAGTCCATGCTTCTCTCTCACTAACACTGCAAAGCTAGGGCATTTTAAGGCTCTTTGCAACTCTCCTGTTCCTAGTTACTGCCTGTTTCTGGCTATTCCTTACCATCTGTCATAAGTGACATATCCAAATGTACAAGCTGACCTTTACACCTCAGTATGGGAAGGGTTGGGTCATGGCCTGATGGAGCAGCTGGTGAAGCCAGTCCTGGGAGCACAGCTGTGAGCAATTCACCTGTGTGACCATTAACCTCACTTAAGGGCTGGCAGCTGCAAGGGAAGCATCTCTACTTGCAGATCACTGTCTTTGTAGCATTTGGGGAGCCCTAATCCTCAGAAAGGGGAAAAAATTTCTTCTTTATGATCAGATTGTGACTGTTTCCTCTCTTGGGTGATCTGAAACTGGTTTAAGGCAACTATATCTACTGCTGCCTATACTTACAGCCTCAGACACTGAACACTGAGATTCCCTTCAACAGCAGGATTAGCCCCACATCTTTAGGAGGAAATGCTACTTTCACTTACTTCCAAAAAGCAGTGATGTTTGTAGTTACTCAGCCAAAGACACAAATGTTTTTTTTTCAGATGCTAATTTAAACCAGTTGTGGTAAATGCTTGAATTCTACATTGAACAGATCCACAGCATCTCCTTGCCTGGATGAGTTTCTGTAACTATACAAGACTGTCTTACATCAGCTCAAATTCACTTCTTGCTACTGAACCTTAAAAAAAATAAAAAAATAAAAAAGTAAAAAAAAAAATAAAAAAAATCACTACTTAAGTTGCAGATACATTCAAAAGAAGTTCTCTTCAGTTAAGGTGAGAACAATCCATGGTTTGAGATGAAGAAAATTTAACAGGTAAAGCAGAAGCTGTTCAAGCAAGCAAAGCACAAGGAATCCAATCACTGCTGTCTGTGAGCCAGGGCAGCAAGGGTCCATCATGAGCAGTGGCTACTTGGGAAGACAAACACCACAACTCCAGGACACCCCCATCCCATCTGTCCTCCAGCTTCTATTCCTGATCAGGACATCAGGAGGTATGGAATCTGCTGCTGGGCAGCTGGGGCTCACTGTCCTGGCTGTGCCTCCCCCACATCCTGCAAGGGCATCACCAGAAACAGAGACCTTGACGTACGACCAGTGCTCAGCAACAACTGAAACACTGGTGTGTTACAACATCATTTTCATCACAGATTCAAAACACAGCACAGTCCAAGCCACTATGAAGAAAATAAACTCTATCTCAGCCAAAAACAGTATGATATCCATCCCTTATTCCACACCACTTCAGTAGTGCTCAGGTCCCACTGTAACCAACAGATTAATCAGCACCCTTCAACACATACACAGGTATCTTTCACTTAGTCTGTGGGCCACCCCTGTGAAAGGTCCATAAAAACAGACACAGGATGTCCACAAAGCACATTTAGAGTGTTCCATCATGAACGGGGGTCTCTCAAGACAGAACAGGTGGTGTGTTGTCAAAATCAGTGCACAAACTAGGAATAAGAATTCTAGTTGGGAATCCCTGGATTAAGATACAGGGATTTTGTTTGTTTCTCTTTGATGTTTAAATGAGAATTGTGAGAGAAATGTTCTATGTTCATCTAGGCAGATACATACCAACATAATGTAATTTTTACTTTGGTTTTACTCGCAGGAAAAAGCCATCATCGTTCTCTAAAGACCTTTCATCTCATTAAGCAACATGAAAAATAGAGAAAAATATATCTTGATGCAAAATATACCTTAATGCTCATGCATTAAGAAATAATTGACCTAAAAGGACCAAACTAAAGCAAACGTAAAACAGACTTTCACAAAGACAACCAGATTCTTCTATGTGACACACACACTCCCACATGTCACAGGCTGGAACAGTTTTATCATGACATTCTCACAATGCTAAAGAATCCAGCAGGCACAAGAATGTAAGTGACAGTGCACATATGGCAAGTGAAATAAACATAAACACTATAGTACACACAGAATTTGTAATGAGTATAAACAGGATGATTTTTGGTTTCATTAATAACACAGAGGAGAACTGATAAATCTGTTATACTTTAATACAAAAGCTAAGGGGCTGAAAGCCCCATTTGCAGAGGCAAGACATTCTGGGTCACCGTCTTCCCAGCCTCACACGTACACACTGAGAACTCCAACGTTTTAAGAGGGAGGAATACATCACTTCCCCTTCCCATCCTCAGCCTAGCAAGCACTGAATAGCTTAGAATGCCACTAGGACAACCCAGCTCTAAGATTTCTGTGGAACATTTGAGGAGGCTTTAAATAAATGCACTTTGCCTCCTTTCCATTGAGACAGGTGCCCTAAGCTAGAATGATTCAGATAAGACCAACCCAAAATAAAGAGCTAGGTTTCATACACAGATTGCTTAAATGGAAGTCTGTGAATGACCAACAGGGCTTGCCCATAGACTGTTTCACAGCTGTCCATAATACAAATAACATGCAACTCTGCTAAGACTGAGAAGTGTATCCAAGTTCAGAAAACTAGAAAGTAACACGTGTGACATCTGCAAATTGGCCACACAGATGAAGGCAAAATACCTCTGTGTTAGAAACTAAAGCCTAAGTCATCAGTCCCAGAGAATGTGCAGCTCTGCGTCACTGCCACAGCTTCTCAGCCAGCACGTCCTCTGAAGATCAACGTTAACCAGTTTCGTAACAGAAGCAAAGAAACCACATCCTAAGAGCCAAAAAAACAAGACTTGCTGAGGTAAGGCAAATCTGCAGGGAATTAGTTTCTGAGAACTCACATCCAACAGGAAATTTTTCAATAAAACACTACCGAAAATATTATCGTTAGATTAAGATCTTCTATTTTCTCACGTCCCTGTCACGTTAGCCGATCAGCCATGATCTTCCACAATTCCTACAGGAGGGGAAAAATTCATACAGTTATTTTCTCAGATCATTAGATTGTTATTACAATAAAGCTCAACTTGCACACACTCTCTAATTCACAGAAAATCCATTTACGTAATCTCCCACAACAACCAACACATCATCTCTGAGACAGAACAAGAGAACTGAGTTCTTTATTCCTGCAGTATGATTTTTTAAAGTAAAAAAAATAGTATAATTCAAATAATTTCTAAAAATAATTTCACTGGTCTACAAAACCTGCAGGATTTTGACTGAGAATCTTGCTCTTTTTCGTAGTCTATGTTGAAAAACACTTCCAATATTGCTAGCAAAGAAGTAGCTTAAAAATAGTCCATTTATTGAGGACTCCAGGTCTCACAAATGCATACCTTATACACACGCTTCTCAACACTGCAGAGTAAGGATGAAAAACAGACACTTAGTCTTTGTAGAGTAATTTAGGGTAAGGTTCTTCTGCTATTTTAAAGATTAGCAATCAGATTATCATATCCCTATCACCACAACATCTGGAATTCTGGCAGTGTACTCCATGATCAACAAGAAGACTTCTGCATTTAAAAAAAATGTATCTATTTCAAAGGCCAGCAGCCTTCCACAAAAGGTATGTAGAAAACACGTTCACACCTGTAGATATAACTCATCTTATACATGTGTGGACTTATTATAAAACATTCATGGAAAATCTTATGCCTGAAGGTGTCAGCACTAAGAAAAGCAAATTAATCTCATGAAATTGCTGTGAAACCCATAGCCATACTATGCATACACACTGTACCACACAAAACAGTACGTTGGCTCCATGACTGCAGATTCAGAAGCTAGTACAAGACTTGCAAGTTCTCCCCAAAGGTCTCTTACTTTGTATTGCTACAGAAGCTAACAAGCTACTAGCTGGCCTGCGTAATACTCAGAAGAGTAGACAATTGGAAAAAAGAACAGAGAGGAAACCATGAGTGCTTGGAATGTAATTTAAATAATGTATCTGATACATCTCTAAACACCAGAAGTTTACTACTTGTCAACTTCTCCATATGTATGTATAAGAACAATATTACCTCAACCCTGATTGGGAATTATGGAAATAATAAAGCGAAAGCTTTTTTACATTCAAAGAAATAAAGAAGATACCGGCCCATTTTCCAGTCAATCACAAAAATTGTTATTTTACAAAGTCCCGGAGATTGCTCTCATTTCCTCAGAGGTTAAGAAACAATTTAAGCCACTGAACTGTTCTGTGATAGAAAAGGACACATTATGCCTATTTAGTGGGGGCTGTGTAAGCACTGACAAGAATCATTTTAATACAAGGAAAACTAAATGGAAATAAATAAGAGCATAACATTTGTTCTTCTGTTCTTACTTCATGTTCAGTACACAGCTGAAAACTAATTTCAGATTGCCAGCCCAACATATGCCATTTATTTTAATGAATGCCACTTACCAACTGCTCAATCCTTTCATAAGTAAGAAACTGGCAGAAATCAGGCTTAATGGGTTCCACACTGTATTTCATTTTTCCATCATGAAGGTTCTCCAAATCATTTAGAGTACTTCGAAAATGACTGTAGGCTTCACACGTAACATCCATCTGTCTTAAAGTGAAATTCAGCCTGGCAAGACAATATTTAAATTAAAACCTTTTTTGTATACCTACATCTTAAACAGCTATGTAACTTTCTGCAGCTAATGAGAAACTTAGGTCTTCTCATAGTAATTCCTTTCCAAAATAAAAAAAAAAAATAACCCCTTGCTGCCCCAGAAAGCTTGTCCTATCCAAAGTCTTGTCCTGCCAAAAACCCAGTAAGTCTTAGATGAGCCTTTCCATTGATTTTAATACATTCTGGTCCAACGAAATAACTGCCTTTGTTTCTGGGACAAACACTTTGGACCAAAACACACGAATAGCTATTGTGTACATACCTTGAAGCATAATCAACTTACATACTAGTTTATGAACAGACTTCAACATACAGCTACTCAAAAGCACACAATTCCTTGAAAGAAATCACAAGAGCAATTACAACTGGGGGGGATGCGAGCTAGGAAATGTGTGTATTTTCTCATTCTGAGCCCTTTCACTCTGCTCCATAAGCATAGGACCTCAAAACACAGCAAATTTTGTCAGACATTACAGAATACATTACGCTGGCCACCTATTAATCTTTATTTGCACAAAGGTTACCTAATGCATGACAAAAGTAAGATCACAAAAGCCACACTTTTCTGGTGGTCAAATTCTGAACTTACAAAAATTACAGAAGTTTAACAAATGCTTGCACTGGGCATTCAGAGCAGCCTTCGATCAACCCAGAATCAGAATAATCAGAATCCAGCCTTCAGGCACATCAGGGCTTTCACTCAAGGAAAGGAAAGAATGTAAGATTCTAGTCCTTATGTTTGGATGTTGGTAATACTTGCCTCTTTTCTATGGCTAGGAAAACTGTGCAAGAATGTTTCAAGTTATGTGTGACTCTATACAGCGTTCTGAAGAAGGCATCTGTCAGATCATCGTCATAGAACACTATGGGAAGAACATGAAGAGCACATGGCATTTACATGTAAGCATTTACTAAATCTCAGGCTTGAAACAACAAGAAGCTTTAATTCTATTATTATAACCAAACAAATCATTACTTTATCTAAACCCCCATGTTTATTATGTATACATGTATTACACATTTAATGGCAATGACCGACCCAGCGACAGTGGGAATCACTTCTGCCAGGCAACTTACAGAACTTTAACAAGATCTCTCTCAGCTGGAAATACCTTACTGCAAAGCTAAAAAATCACATACCATATTTCTTTCCTTTTTTTCCCCCCCACTTCATTAAGAACAGGGAAAAAAAAAAAAGCCAGAGAGATGCAATAGGACACATGCAGTACCTAAAAATCTTCCCACACTATGGAGCATACTAGCGTGGCCACCTATCTGTCTTTACTTGCACCAAGGTTATCTGATTCAAGATAAGGGTAGGACAACAACACGTAACTCTTCTGAAAATCAACTTTATCACTTATGAGCAACTTTAAATAATTTACTCAGTTACAAATAATAAGGAAAGGCTATTAGATTTTTCACTATCTTATTCTTCTATTGCTAATTCAGACAGTAAATAGAATACAGACAAGAACACTCGAGGCAGAGATTTGACAAACTAAGCTAAGGATTTGATCTATCACATTTCAAAAGCAAACTAGGTGTAGTTAAGTTGTTCCTCAAAATGCTCAAGCGAGCATTTTTGATTTAAAAGCTTGCTGGTTATGTTTTCCTACCATCAGCTGCCATTATCACAGTGCAGTGGTCATGCAAATCTGCAATCTCTTCTTCAGACCAGCTATAGAGAGCTTCTGGATCTGTAACAAAAGAAGAAAGCTTATCTTTAAACTACACCTTTAACTGTTTGATAGATTAAAAAAAATTACTTTAATAATTTAAATTTAGTGATCAGCTACTCAATAAGCAGAGCAACTCACTGAAGGGAAATCACAGCCTCCCCCTGTTTGCTCTCTGAAGTTCCCTTTGGTCCTTTGCTTTTGCTCTTCCTCTCTTGCTCAGGGCTGATTGATGTGACTAAGCTTCCCTTGACATAAGAATTTACTACCAGTTACTATCCTGCAGCAAGAGTACAGATTCAGTTAAAAACAAATGCATTTTTTTATTAAGCTTCCTCCTGCTACGCTTTCTAAAATCTAGAAGCTTTCTGTGAATATCTGAAAACCAACAAGCCTGTTCATCTGGCAGTGTCAAGTATTTTGAATAAACACCTGAGGTGCAAGAAAAGCTTCAAAAGCGTAAGGATGATTTTACTTCCTTAAATAGTTGTTCAACTTTTTGAACCATTCCATCATATTACATCATATTTAACAGACAAAAAGCCTAAAAAGCAAAACAGGATTCATAAACCCTACTACTGCAACAGCTACCTACCAGTGCAGAATTCATCTTTCAGCCAGTCCAGTTCTTTCACTTTAATTTCTCCTCCTGTGGGTGTAGAAAGATCCCAACAGTGACAAATGATCTTTCAGTCAGTACTGAAACTTGTGATAAGATATACTAAAAGGATATATGAAACAAATAAGACTGGACATAATTTACAAAACCAGTCATCCACTGACAAAAGGAGAATAAGACAAACTTAATCATCAGAAATATCTTAATTTCTTTTCTACATGTCACTTGCAAGTTGCAAAGTTCAGCCTCTGCAATTTGCACTGTTTACACGACCCTTGGCACCTAAACGTCCATGATCCTCACAATTACCTCAGTGAAATGAACATAACAATGTAGAAGCCACAGCTGGGCTTAACTTCTTAACAGAGAAAGATTGAATATTTTGCTCCTTTCCAAAAGCAGCTATCCCATTCTGAAACACGTACAGATTTCTTGCATCTTTCTAAATGAGTCAGTTCTAACCAAAACAGAAGTTGAGTTTACCTGTAAAAACGCCAGCCAGCTTGCCAATGACTTCTTATAATTCACAGACAAGCAACTGCACGAGTACTGTCTGCACAGCACTTACCTCCTGGTTCCATCAGGTGCTTGTTTAATGCAACATTTTTTTCACACATGGCCAAAAGATCTTCACCAACATCTGGAAGAAAATAATGACAGTATTCAAAATGAGAACATTTCACATGTGCTGTACATTCCTCTGACCTCTCAGATTATTGGTCTCAACTTCTCTCAAACTAAAATTCAGAGCAGCTCCCTTCCCTCGTGACTGCTTCCACAGCACCCTTGCTTTTTTCTTTCATTACTAAGCTCCATTACAAAGCACATGTCATGATAAAAGGAGTTAGATCACCATACTATCTATTTTAATCTAAAAAAGTATTTGGTTTTTAAAACACTTGCACCTGGAATTATTGCTGCTTTTTCAATCTGTCATGAAAGTGCTTGCCATTTTTCAATAAACAACAACATATTCACGGAATCACAGGAATTGTAGGGGTTGGAAGGGACCTCCAGAGATCATTGAGTCCAACCCCCCTGCCAAAGCAGGTTCCCTACACCAGGTTCACCAGGTACACCAATGCATTTTATATGCATTGATAACAAATTAGCAACTAAAAAAAGAGCAGGTGATGAAAAAATCCCAGAATGAAAGTACTGGTTTGCAATATTTCATTAAAAATAACTGCCTTACCTGTGCAATAAACTCTGCTAGCAATCATTCCCATGATGATGCTTGCAATTCCTGTGCCACCTCCAAGCTCCAGCACTGTGCAACTCCTGAACATCTCCCGTTTAAACAGAATGTAATCAGCAAGAAGAAAGGCTGCACGCCAGACCTTTGGAGAGAGTAGCAGTTAAACCAGAGAAATTCTGAAGCACAATCCACAAACAGCAAGACAATACAAAGCAGTACACATACTTGTTTACCAACATCTTCTAAGGGGGTTGCCATAGTATGCTCTGTGAAAATGGAAAGAGAATATTGTTTCAAAACACTGTTCAAATCAAGTTGCATAATAGCAAATTTGAAAAGTCAATTAATGCTTCCCTTTTAAGTCTAGAACTAAGCACTAGTAATTCTACACAGTAATGCTGGAGTAATGCTGGAGTGGGGAAAACCCCACTCTAATTAAGGAAAGCCATTTCTCCATGATACACAACTGTCCAAAACACTTTTGGAGAAGCGCTGTTTTTAAAGCACTTAACAATATCACAGTATTACTATGGCTTATTATCTACTTCGACTTACCAAGTTCTCTTTCGTTTAAAAGACCAACTTAGTTTTTCTTTGTTTTACTTCAGCAGATATTTATTCAATTTCTCCTTGAACATAAGCCTACTATTTACCTATTTTAACAACACTGCTGCAAGTGCATTCTTGTTCTTCTTCAAATGCATTTTCTTTTCCTCTCATCAGAATTACAGGATATACTCTATCCCTCATAAGATCCTCTGTCTCTGAGTCACTGGCTCTTTGAGGCCTTCTGACCACTTCCAAGTCTCCGTCCTCATCTAGCAGAGCTTCTATTCCTTCACTGTTCAATTCCTTTTCATATTTCAGACTATTCCCATCCTTGTTAGTTAGTTCATCTCCACCTCTGTACTGGTGTTCTCTGTCAGTTGTAGCTTCTCTTGCATACTTCTCAGAGGCCCGATCATCTGTGTTCCAAAGGAATTTGAAATACGACAGGAACACTGCAAGAACACGGAGTGGGAGGAGGATAAAGTTAAAGATTGTATAATCCATGAATATTAAGATGTTATAATTACAAAATAAACAAGAGTTTGGCAAAGCAGATTATGATAACAGAGACTAGATAGAAACTTTACCCGTATCCTGGGCTCACTTAAAAAAACTCCAGCAGAGCAGATCTCTAGAAAAGATCCTTCCCCACTGGTAGCCAGCTCTCCAACAGGTCTAGGAGCAGAGCTGAACTGCCTTCACCTGTGCTCCTGTGGCTGACTCAGTGCTCCCCTCAGAGATCAATCAGAGGTTCAGGCTGTGACTCAGCAGTTCCCATTAAGATCAACGCTAGGGAAGAATGGAATCTATACGCAACCTCCACTTGCATGACATTTGATATGCATTTCATATACCAAAAAATCTAGAGCAGTGAAAGCGTTACAGGTATCTCGGAATACAGCTCTACTTGCTAGAAAGAAATATTTCTGCTAATTCTGCTAAGTCAGAAGGGATAAATGAAGCACTACCAACTGCTGGTTGACTAAGCATCTACTCTGTCACAGTTTACATTTTCACCTTACTTAGAAACTTGTTTCAGCAATCAGGAAAATAAATGGTTTCTTACATCCTCTAACAGATCTTCTGTTGAGGTAGATTAAGTTTAGAGAAGAACGAATATCACAAATTAGGAATTATATCAACATGAGGAAATGAACTCTATCTTAACGGACACAAACACGTTTCAGAAAAAAAAGTAAAAGGAATTTCTTTTTCTACTTTGAAACCCTTTTGAGACTCAAGTAACTTCTCACCTTGCCATCAGCTTGAAGCTGCAAGAGGCAGCACAATAAGCAGTGTGCCTCCTGTCAGCTTAGGTTGGACTTACTGACGCTTTTTTTTTTTTTTTTGCCAAGAAAATGTCTATTGAAAACAGCCTACACCAGCAGTATCTAAGAAGAATTTCTTGGAAATGAGTTCACTCCCACCAAGGGGAAACTGTTTAAACTGTTTGCCCACTATCGATTTCAACAGTTTCACAATTTATGGAGTTCTATTTCAGTTGCTTCAGAGATATCCGAAGTTGGACATACTGGGTACTATGGGAACATGAGAAGTCCTTCTCTAGAGATCATAACAGCTAGATCTTACAAAAATCTTCACTGTCTATCCAAGCACAAGAAATTTAGGACGTCAGCTACTGTTCGCATGATAACCACATTAAATGGATTTGATGAATTAGAGGATGCAATCAACATATCACAGAATCATAGAATATCCTAAGTTGGAAGGGACTCTGCTCTCTAAGTTCACTCTGATCCTCAGAATTTCAAAATGGAAAATTGATCCAAATAAGCAAGGACGAAATCCCCAGGAGGTCCTCTAAAAACAGCGAAGTGGTGGTGGCAGATTATTGCTGGATTTTTTAGAGTAGAAGCTGTCATACTACAACCCAGCCCTGATATGGGAAATTCATTTATTTCTTAAGACTACAGACACTCAGAGTACATAAATCAGACTGTCATGTTACTGTGTTGGAAGGTTCTTTGTGCCAAGGAGAGTCACATCAAACAAAGACACCACAGTGACTGAACACCTAGTGGGAAGGCAGGGCCCACCCAGGGGAGCTGAGGTGCATGCAATGTACCAGAGTGGATGGAAGGGCAGGAGCCAGATCCACCCATTCCCAGACCTCATTTGAGGGTAGAGGCAAGGGTATCTCACTGGAAATCCCTGCCTACCTGAGGCCATCCAAGGGTAAATAGATTTTTTTTCCCTTTGTTTCTGTACCCACGGCTGATACATTTGGGCATATCCTCACTTGCTGCGGCCTGTGACTTTGATACCTTGTTATCATTGCTGTGCTTTCCGCTGCATTATAGTGTTACAAGCACATTTTACTAACAGCTTCAAGGACATTTCCCTTGACAACCTTATAGAAACCTACAATCTGGTAAAGGCAGTCATTTGCCAATTCATTTCCACTAAGGGCTTGATTCTTTCATTTATATAAATCAGTCAAGCTCATTGCTATATTCAGATTGGTTGTAGCCAATTTTTTTAAATTAAAAAAAATACTACAACAGAACACAAAACAAAGCTGCTGGGTTCCTCTGGAACAGATGGTAAATCACCATTTAATGATTTTATAAAAAAACATAAATGAATTACTTATGTACTTAATTCAAGTGGCAGTGTTTAAAACTGCTGGTGTCTCACTTGTAGTCTATATGCAAGACACAAACTAACTCCTTAACGTGATCCTCAAAGGTGCTGTCTTGAGATTCTAGGTAAAGGAATAAACACATAAAATTAAGCTTGCACAAATACTGATGTTACTTCTTCTCAGAAAGTAACTTAAGCTGTTTTTTTCTGTTCTAAGATGGGCCATCTACAAATCCATATTAATAGTTTTATGTAGCTATTTTCATGAGGAGAACCCAGTTAGCCCTCTTCCCTCTGAGCAGGAGCAGTTCTGCTTCTGCTCAGAGTAAAATACATAACGATTACTATCAACCAATCAAAGGAGGACTAAGACAATACGATAGACTGTAATTAAAACACAGTTCCATCAGTCTAAACATGCATTACCTGGCTGCCCAACTGCATTCAATCGTACCATGAGATGACTTTTGTTGGGACAGTGCAAGTGCACGTCAGAAAGGACGGTGTCACTTTTGAACGTGAGGTTATCCATCTCCTTCTCCGTGACATCTCCCATGGCACGTCAGTGAGAGGGACACCTATGGGGACAGCCGCTGTCGCCAGGCAGCCCACTGTGAAGCACAGCTGCCATGGAACTGCTCTGCTCAGCACAACCTCATGGCACAGCTTCCAAGGCCTCGGGCAAGCTGCAGTCACGCAGTCTCCACTGCGCCCTGATGAGATACGGGGCTGTGCATGGGGGTCTCCAACCTACAAGCAAACACAGACAGCTTTCAGCTCAGTAACACTGCCCTGCGGTGAGGAAACAGCTTACATCAACAGCTGAATTACAGGGCTGCAGTGTTGCTTTTGCAATGCTCCAACAGCTACAGTTCACCACAAACACCACACGCTCCAGAAAGGCACACCGCTTGTTAAGTTGTGTTAAAAGCAACCAGCCTTGCCGTGATAAACCAAAGAACCCGCAGAGCCGCGCAGTGAAGGCTCCCTCACACGGCGTGGCTCCGTACATTTTGTACGAGTACTGGCTCTTCCCGGAAAAACCTGGCTCCTCTCACGTGCCCCCACCAGAAGGGCAATCGGTGAACGTATCCCGCTGTCTCTCAGTTCTCTATTTTTCTCCACAGAAACAAACAGCAACCCTCCTCGCTGCCCCGTGCCCGCGGCTCCGCCGGTTCTGTTCTAAGGCACAAACATTTCCCCTAGAAACAGACACAAAAAACCGACATTTATTTCCCCGGACATTCTAAGAAAGGCGTGTAAAACATGAGGGCAGCGCAACCGTGAGGACAACGTCACTCCGGCTCACACACACCGGAGCAGCACCGCCCGCCCTCACGCACACGGCGCCGCCATCTTGGAGCCCCCGGCTCCTTCCGGCGCGCGGCTGACGCGCCCGCCCCGCCCTCTTCGCCGCCATTGGGTCAGTCAGAACGAACGGCCTCCATGGCCGCCTGCCTGCTGCCGCCTGCAACTGCAGTAAGCAAATAACGCTCTCCAAAACTGTGCCATGTGCCTATGAGAGCTACATAAAACACGGGATAAAACAAGAATACCCTGACACCAAAAAAGCATTCAAATTAGAGCAAATACTCAAATGAATTCCATCTCCTTTGGCGTGACATGTGGAAGGACAGCCGTTGGAGTTGGTGCTCGGCCTCGAGCATCACAGAAGAAATCAGGCACGTTTATGCTTTCACCAAGAGCAGCCATCTTCCAGCAGCTTTTTCAACTTAACGTACTGCGTGTGAAAAATATTTAAAGCTAAGTGCAACTGAATCACATCAAGTCAAGAAGCAAAATGATATCGTCTCATTATGAATGTAAAAGCAAGATTTAAAAAAAATATATACTCCTGGTTGAACAGGTTCTTGCAATACCATGGCTCAAAATTGAAGAATTTTGCTTGTTTGCTGGGTAAGAACAGCTGAAGTGACACACCGTCATTTTCCTGTACTGCAACTATGGCTGTCAGAAAAGCCAGCAATGGACAGAAAAATAGAAAACTACAAGTTCTGCAGGTTCAGAAAAAGCAACTTGTCAGTTCATATACTGTTCATGAGCACTTTGTTGTTAGGGAGCCAGCAGATGGACAGCAGTGGTCCTTCCCCTCTGCTCGGCACTGGTGAGGTGGTACAGAGTGCTGTGTCCAGCGCTGGGTCCCACAGAGAGAGACCATCATAAGAAGGCGAGGGTCCACTACAGGGCCGTGAAGGTTTGAGGGGGATGGAGCACCTCTCCTGTGAGGAGATGGAGAGAGCTCAGGCTGTTGAGCCTGGAGAAGGCTCAGGCGGATCTCATCCTTGTCCATAAATACCTGGAGGGAGGTGCAAAGGGGATTCAGTTCATAAAGACATCTCAGGTGACGGTACAGACAACACAGTGAACTCACAGGTTGTGTATAATTGCGGTCCAACAGACATGCAGCTTTTCCACAGTACACTGCACACTGAAGAAGTGATGTGATTGATTTCCCCATTCATAGTTCTAGCCTTGCAATCAGCACAGACACTGAAAATAACTGGATTTTGTTGAAAGATACTCAGAAGTCTGGTTGCTGATTATATTCAATTCAAGGTACGTTCTGATCTGATGCTTAGGAACAGGTATCATGAAAGCTGAAGAGCCTATGGCAGCTGGTCTATTATTTTACTGACCCATTCCCTATCCCCAAAATCTCACTAAAGCAATATATTTTGTAACAGTAATAAAAACGGTAGTTTAAAACAATAGCTTTGGGTCACATTATAATGAAATAGACAAAGGAAAAAGATCTTTCTCGGCTTCAGATTAAAAGAGCAGCTATCAGAAAGGCCACAGGAGATCACCAAGGAACTAAGTATAACAATAAAAAGCAGCTTAATATCTTGTTTTTCACATTGACATTTATGTGTGTGCATCCAAATTTTTGCTCTTGGTGAGTGCAGAGGAAGTGGTGCTATGGGCACAAATACATATATTCTTTTAATAATTTTATATCTAGTACCACACATTACCATACTGAATTAATATCTTATAACACTGACAAATGTTTATCCTCCCAATCCATTTGTGAACTGGCTGATAGTGATTACACTTTCTTCGTAAGAGAAAAAAGCATTAAGGTTTTTAGGAATTGCATGTCCAGGCGGCAGCACCAAGTGCCTTTATTTAAACTGCTTTTCCAAAGCAACTTAATATTCTTTGCATGCAGCAGGGAACAAAATTAGAACTACTTGTTCCTACCCTAATGCCCTAACCACAGTGCCCTTGGATGCCCAGGCTATTCTACTCTTCTTATTACAGATACATTAAATCAGAATGAAAAGTGAGAGCACGTACCAGTAAGTAAAGGTGAAATCTGACTGTAATGCTATGATCGCACCCTGTGTATTTCTGCAGTAATGACAACTATGATTAGCATCCGCTGGTATGCAAAGTGCTTTGAACTTGGAATGAATAAAAAGACTGTTATATAGATGAAAAATCAGTGGAGAACTTTGTTTTGCTATCCAAGCACATGACACCTCGGTGCTGGTCAGCAGGTTGAAAATCCCTACATCACTGCTTGAGGTTGAAAAGTTCATGAGGAGTCAATGAACAATAATTTAAAAGGGCAAGTGCAGCTGTCAGCTTCTGTGTTTCCATATTTCTTGAATATCTACTTCTTCCCAGGGGAAGCTTGCCTCATCCAGCAAGAAAACCAAATTACAAGGCAATGACAGCAGTGCAGAGCTAAACCCACAGTGATTTCTTTTTCATTAACTATTTTGTGGTTGTTTATCAGAAACATTCACTCTCTGATTATAGCATTATTCTCCATGGGATCGTTCAGTACAAGAATTTGCATGCCTTTGGCACCATCCCATCAGGGCTTCTCCCATCCATCACAGGCAGATTTACATAGAATATTTTCTGAGAGAGGTCTGTATGTCACATGTCAGATGGTTCTTAAAACACACCCAAATTCTCTTTAAGCAGGAGGAAAAGAGCAAACTGAAGGTGAGTGAAAAGCCCTCTCTTATGCTCAAGCATACCAAATCCATAAAACACAGAAGCACCCTGATGCATTCAGTAGCAATCACAAATCATTGTCTTTTAAATTGAGATCTTTAAGCTAGATTACAGGGAAGAACTGCAGAAAGGCATTTGATGCTCGCATGCTCTATACCAAATGCTGTTGTAAAGTTTTAGTGAAGACTTTAACACTGATTAATGCTCCAGAAAGTAAGAGAAAATTCCATCCATCCATTCTGCTCATTTCTGCCCACAACTTCTTTCCCATTCCCCTGCCCACCTCTGGGGGTGGTCAGTCTCTTCTGAGATTTTTAATATAAAATTAGGCTCTTCGAGGTCAGAATGCTGCATTTTGCTACGCTGCACCCTGTGGGCTATTAATTATCTGTGATATCTGAGTAGCAGGTTGTACACAAAGGGTACTGCTCCTTCTCCACAAAGATAATTCTACGTTAAAATCTAAGCTCTTCCTACACTGAAAACCCCAGTGTGACTTCCAAGTTTGTGTTATTTTTAGAGATCTCAGTAGATTTGTAATTAAATCTCTGGTGAAGCCAGCCTGTGCCACTGGCTTCTTCCTTTCATTATGGACCCTTTCTCATGAATACATGAAGATGTTTTGATGAACTGGGATTCTTTTGTTTTCCGACTTTGTAGAAGTTCATTTTGTTTTTCTTCTCAGCATGAGAGTGAATGCCTGCAGATTATGCTGATGTGGAAATTAAATCTTGAGCTGATATATTCTTGACATTAATTTTTCTATCATCACAGGGCATAAAAGGATCAGGAGCTAGCAGGTCTAGCTTTTGTTTTCTGTAAATTTAAGCCAGACAGATTCTGCAAGGACCTCCACATATTCTGACGACTAAAACAAAATTATTTAGTAATGTTCCTAAGAATAAGCACGTCTAGAGCTCTGTGGCACCAAGCTTAGGGAAAACAACTGTCCGGGATGCATGTCACAGACGTGCACCCTGTGTGGTAGCATTATTCTGGGGCCACTTGGACCTACACAGCTTAAGTGCTGCTGTTTCATTCTGTGACACCCTTTGCTTTCCCTTGACATTAACTGGAGGTGGGCGATGCAGGCTGGTTGAGATGTGTGGTTGGCTCAGACCTGAGAAGTGAGCTGATGAACCATCTGCTCAATGCGTGATGCTTGTGGGGCCAAATAAGTTTGCAAAACAGATAAGTTTGGAGTCCCAATTAAGATTCGTGCCCCAAAGCTCATTTATGTCTTATTACTGGATCAATGAATCTAATGAAACATTTCACCTTGTTCCGCGAGGCTTGTATGGCTTCAGTCATCTGATAACAACAGCTGCTTAGTTTGTAGAATGACACCAGCACTTTCATGTATTACAAATACACCTGGGGGAGGCAAGAGATAATAAAAGCTCAGAATAAAGATGCAGTCGCTTAACTGTGTATTCCAGAATGGAAAGACTATTATAAACGCCAGCAATGCACATCCTTGTTTGGAGTTGCACAGCAAAACACAGGCAGGAGTGATGCTGATGGGTGTGTGTAAATAAACACGCTCTTTCCAGGAATATTTTCCTTTGAGCTTATCCTGCTGCTGAAAGCACACCTGAGAGCTTGATGCCACGAGTGAGTCACACGTCGTGCCCCGTGCCCATGCCACAAAAGAACAGAGAAGGACCGTTTAACGACTGGGCGTTACTTAACGTTCCCCTGGGGAGTCTGGGACGAGTTCTGAGCAAGCAAGCAGCAGAACGAGGCTCCCTATGGAGCGCCCGTGCGGACCGCCCGGGAGCCGCGCTGCTGCCTGCGTGCCGCCGTCAGCGGGACCCGCCGTGCCGGCACCGAGCGGCACCGCGCGGCACCGAGCGGGCACGGGCATCGCCTTCTCCCGCACCGCCCTTCCCGTCAGCGTGCATCTCCTCCCGCGGTCCGACGGGCAGCATGAGGGTGAGCCTGAGCGTCCTGTCGCTGCTCCTGGCTCTGGTGGGAGCCTCCAGCTTCGTCTTCCTCGTGGTGGCCATCGCGACGGACTTCTGGTACATCATCGATGCCTCCCGCCTGGAGACGGCCGCCAACGGCACGGCCGCGCTCAGCTCGCACTCGGGGCTCTGGCGGACCTGCCGGCGTGAGTGGGGCGGCGGGGGGCGTCGGGGGGGTCCCGGACCGCGCCGTGCCGATGCCGTCCTCTCTGCTGTCCGTAGCCGGGGGCCGCCCGCCCCACCCGGGCTCTCCCTCCACGCACGGAGGACGCCCGACGCCTGACTCCTGCTGCTGGGCAAGGGGGCACGAGCAGAGCGGATTTTCTGTTCTCGCAAAGTAGTTCGGCATTAACTTTTAATTCAGACCAATTGAATAAGCGTTAAACATTTAGAAAGGAAGAGATCTGTTTTCATTTGGCTCAGGGGAAATTAAGGGGAGGAAGTACAGCGGGGTTAAAGCCATTCCAGTGATTGCCGATGATGGAAACAGCATATGCGCCACCACACAATGCTCACTTTGTATCCCTAAATCGTGGCAACATATATCATTATGTATGTGTTATATTATTGCTTATGTATGATAATAATCTTTAGCTTAACGTTTTTCCTATTTATTTTTCCCCATCTATATCAGTTAGGAGCAAATGCTACCCTTTGATCAACCCCTTCAGGCACGAGAATGCAAACATCACCGACTCACACCGACAGCTCTTATGTGAGTAATTTCTGTGTTATTTTCCTTCTATTCCCCCACCCTGGGCCACGCTCATGCTCCCAGAGCTGCTTCAGAGGGGGCTGTGAGAACTGCACTGTACAGTCACTGCATGTGGTCCTTAAGAGGGATTGCTGCTGGCATAACCCTCTGCTTGATGTCAGGTTCAGCCAGTTTCTGCCAGAACAGCACGTTTGTGCTGGGGGAGGGCGGGGGTTACAGAAGGTTCACAGCTGTTATAAAAGAAAGGCAGGAATGTTGAAGATTCCCACACAAGAGTTTAATTCCTGGAAATGTGTAAGCATACTTTTAAATTAATGTTTAAGTCAGTCACTTATCTACCTTGTCATTGGGATCCATCCCTCTGAAAAAATATCATGGTACAGGAATTTAAGAAAACAAATCAATAACTGAAAGAAGCATTAATGCTCTGTGAAGAACATCGTGCTCAAAAGGTTACTTGAAGTTTCTAACTGCACAATTGATGTTCTTTTGCTTTAGATTCATTTGTCAGAATCAGAATGTTTTCAGAATATTTCAGAACATTTTCAAATCCTTCTGGGCACCTGGTAAAAGATGAATTTGCTTCTTTGCACCACATTCAGCATGACACTTTGTTCATACAAGAGCTTGTTTATGAGCTTCCTTTTTTGTATACCTATCCTCTCTGATTGTTTTCCCCTCACAAACAGAACACACACACACTTATCCTGTGTCTTTTCCTCAGAAACAGCCATTTCCCTGAGCACCCCACGACACAGCCAGCAGTGCAGCCAATGTGGCAAAGTAAGCCCAGGGCTACTGATGTAATGTGGCTGTGTTGCTGGGAAGTTTAAGTAGAAATAAACAGCATCACCACCAACACACTGACAGGTTGGAGCCTTGCAGCACAGACCATCTCTGCACTTGGAAATAGAAAGGTGCCATTTTTTTCCACTTTCCTTCCTTAAGACAGAGGGCTTTAGCTTCACGATGATGGTGAAAACTGTGAAGATAACTAACAATGATTGCCTCCTGCATCGCTGAATCCTTTAAGGAGTTCAAAGTTAACATTTAATTGATTAAACCTAACCACACCAATCACATTTACATACGGGCACCTTGACCAGTGAGGTCAGAAGTTGCCTAAAATGTCAGGACAACATTATGTCCGTGTTTGCAAATGCTACATCTGTAATTCCTCTCACATAAAGAGGTTTTAGATTACAGCTCTTCAGTGAAAGCTGAATTCTGCTAAAACAGAATCAAAACTATTCCAGAGCTATTTATTATAAAAATGACATTGGCTTGGAAACAAAGGACACCTCTTTGGTAGTCAGGCAGGGTAAGAAAAGAGCGGATATGTGAAAAAATTGGATCCATAAGTACACATACAGACTCTTCAGAGCCTCAGAGAGATTTTGTCTCTCACATCATCAAACACCACTTACAGTTTCTTAGGCAGAGCTTGCAAAGATGCTTGCATGCTTTATTATGAACAGGCATAGCCTGCCTAAAAATGAGATATAAGGGCACTTTTTAATTAAATGAACCTGTTGATTTGATTAGAATACCCAGTAAAGAACTCTGATGTTTTAGACGCACAGCTTCAATGCAGCTTCAGTGGATTGCACAGCAATAGCAGCTGCACTTCTAGGAAATACAGACATTTCTAAAAGTGCCATCTGGTTTGGTATGGATGTTCTACTTCAGCCTTGTATTTTTTTCTTAAAGTCTTTTTCTGACTGTGGTTCCTGGATCGTATTTAGGCAGATCTGGGCAAACCTTAATTGACAACAAATTTTAACTAGGCTTTTGTAGGACAATTCTAGCCTCCTCAGTTCCAGCGTTATTAGGGTAATTCAGGCAATTTCTTCATGTGTTGCTATGCAGGACAATGCAGCTAACTGCGCTGCCTTCATCAGTCAGTTTAAAAAAACTCTATTTTTTTCTGTGTTCATTTGTGGATGTCAGTGTGAATAACACTCACATGGAATTAATCTCAATCTGCCCAGAGGTGTGCTTGCTTTTCTCACTGTTTGATTGGCAGACTGAATTTCAGCAGCTCTGCTAACATTGCGTGTTCCTCGCCTGTTATTCCCAAAAAGCTTTAAAGCACTGTCTCCTAGTGCAGGCACTTAAGTCTCTCATCAGTAATCTTGCTCTGCTTTTTTCAGTGTTCCTACACTCTTTCTGGCATGACGTTAATAGACACGAGTGCCAAAAAGATGGGAGAGAGTCTGTACCTGCGTGCAGAGAGCTGGGTCTAAGTGAAAAAGAAGGGCTGGTGGCTGACAGAGGACAAACCCCTCGTCGTTAGAGAATGAAAAGCCTTCGTTTTCTCTCCCTCCACATTTCCAATCTCTCCTATTCATCTCCAGCAGTTTCCTTGCAGGCTTATTGTGTGCTTCAAATAGAACTCCAGACAAAACAGAAAAATTGGGCATTCAAATTAAAGTTCCGTTCCACCAGCAGCATTACTCAGGCAATCAGAGCAGGTCTTCTTAACCCTGAGAGTGCAACGTACTTTCACATCACTGCAGCACCTCTGAGCTGTTTCTTTCATGGCTCAGCTACAAGCATGCCTTGTCCAGTACATTAAGCTCCCAGTTCTTTCCTCATCCCTCCCTTCAACTGAACATATGACATAGACCCTCTCACCCCCAACCTCACAGTGTACAAAATGCTTTCAAACTACAGATTACTTCATAGGAGGATGATATATATAAACAAATATATATGTATATTTGTTTGAAACACCAGCCACTGTTTAAAGAAGATATGACCAGACTCGCTTTTCTGACATTTCTGCATTTATAAAATGTTTTTCTACTGCAGGTATTTTCCTCTGCTCCATACACAGTTTTACGAAATATTGTGAAAAGATACATTTCTGAGGGAAATGCCACTAAGCTTTCATAATGTAACTATCATTTCCTTTTTCTGGATCTGCTCTGCTAATTCAGTGTAATGAAAGCCTGTCCATTTTGTGCAGAAACAAAAAAAGCCTATTGTGCTTCTGGGCACTTCATTACAAACATGGGTTTTGACAACAGCAGCCCAGGGTGCAGCAGGCTTTGCACATCTGAAAGGCCTGAAACATTCTTGTGTTGAGCAAAAGTGCTTGAACCTGCCTAGTATTTCCCCAAACAATTCCTCAATCAGAATGACTGAGCTGCCTCATCCCAGAGTCAGAGCCAACCCAGTCACCCATTCAGCAAAACATGAAAGAAGTCAAACCTACCACAGTCACCAACTGGAACAGCAGTGGCAGCCAGAATGAAAACATCGCAGAAGACAGCAACAGTAGTGCAAGCAGGTGAACATCCCTAATTTCTTCTGCGTGTCTACAGACAACGTTTTTTTCCTCCAAGTTGCTCTTAATCTTTGTGTTGGTGGTGCAAAGTCTTCTACCACGCTGGGACATCCAATCAAAAGGGATTCAGCAGTCAACTGACTGAGCACTGGAACACTGGCATTGCTTCTGCTCCTACCAGTGCCAAATGGACAGATTACAGCGAGAGCATCACTTTCCATAACTTTGACACTTACTAAGGTCTGCTGGTGACCACCAGGGCTACAACTGAAATCTGTCAGCAGAAGCAGCTCAGATGCCTTTCTCCTCCATGCATTCTCCTGTGCCAGCTATAGGAGACAGGCAGAAGGAATTTGTCACTGGAAGCCAAGTCCAGCTCTCACAGAACAGTAAGAGTTGGATGCTGCTGACCTCACAGGAAGCAGTGTCAGGAGTTCTGAGCAGCTTTGCTGTTTTCCAGGATAAGAAACATAACATTCAAAATCCCAGGATCAGATTCAGAGAGAAGAAAATGGGTGTATAGAAAGAATGGCATTTAATCTATTGAATTTTTTTCTCCCAAGAGTTGCTGCGAAATCAGTTCTTAAAAAAATAAGTTTCACTGAAGGAAAGGTTACTTTTAGGAAATTTTGTAGTAAAAATATTTTTATTTTACCAAACTTGGCATTATAAGCAGTAATTACCCATACAGGTTTAGATGAAGATGCAATCTGAGCAAAACAGAAAATTTTATAAATATTTTAAATCAGAATCCAATTTTACTCCAAATTGAGCCCTTCCTGTAAGACAGATCAGCCATCAAAAGAACAGAGCAACGAGCCAGCTGGGGACTCACACAAACTCAGCTTTTTGGAAACTCTGTGTTCCTGTGTGCCTGCTATGGCTGCAGTGACCCCTGCCTGTTAACAAAGACTGCTCCTGGAGGCACTGAGCTACCTGCTGTGCCATCTGCTGATGGAAGAAAGCTGTGACAAAGTGTTTTTCCAATGCATGGTAACATCTGTTAAACGGTGGAGATTTGTGTGTGTGACTTCCCTCCCTATCCTTTTAAACTAAATTGTCACAAAGATTTTTAGTCTTTTGGCACATTAAAGCAAATTCATTTCCGTCAAGTAATGCCTTACAGAAGAGACCATTTTGGGCCAGAGATGAAACCAAATGAAAAAGCATACAACACATAATTCCTCTGAACATTTCTTAACTTTGCACCCCAAGCTGGAGCTGCACCCATTTACACAGCAGAGCTAGAGTGAGTGTTACAAAAATAATGCAAGAGAAACTACTGCTAGCTATTACTGGCTGCATAGTTTGCCCCAACACCAAAAAGCTGCATTAGGGACCGCTGGAGATCCTGAGATTTTGCTGACTATTATGGCCAGAGTGATTTTCCATTACAAGTCACTTTTTAGTGCTCTCCTTCGTTCCTGAGCTATCCTGTGAAGATCAGTTAACCGCTGACGTTTCCAATCTTGCTCCAGTGAAAGGAAATGCTCTTCTTGTAAAAATCAATTCTGGAGCATGCAGCTGCCCATCCACGGCTGCTGAAATTATTCTCCCCAGTGTTTTTTACAGTCATTAATTTACTCAGACCCACAAGGCTGCAGACAGGTTAGTGCTTCCTGCAGGGAAGTTGGTGCATCCTGTAGGAAAGCAACCTCAGCCACAGAGGCAGTTGCTGAGTACCCCGGTGTTATCATGTCACAGCTGCCTCAGTTTCTTCCTCAACAAAATTAGCTTAACAACATAGTAAAACAAGACTGGATTTCCTCACAGTGCATGGACCTCCAGTGGTCAACCAGCTGCGTCCACTCTTCACCCTGTTCATAAGTCCTAACTCATCTTCACTGAGTTCAATATGTATACAGAATGCTATCTATACTGATCCTTTACTTGCCATCTGTAGCAACTAGACAGATCAAATATGATGAGAAAGATGCTACAACGCAGGTGTGATGACAGAAGGACCAGCATGATAGAAAGACACTATAAAGGAAGAGAAGATTGCTCACCTATATCAAAAGATTCCAGGTTTGCAGGGGAAAGCTTCACAAAGGAGGGATCTCCAACCAGAGACCCTTTTCCAGTAGCAGTCAGCCCTTAAATGAGGTCTCAGAGACGTGCAGCCAGGCTCCACCCCTTCTGGTCACACAGCTGAATTGCCTTCACCTGTGCTCCCAGGGCTGACCTTTCCCAGGTGCTCAGTCAGTGGTTCAGGCCAGCACTCAGCAGTTTCCATATACCTTTGCACACACCTGGGGAGTTTGCAGCTCTTGACAATTTTTTCTTTTGGCTTCAAGTTGCCAGAAGGAACCAGGTAGGGCTGGAGCAGCTGGCAAGAGCCAGTTTGCAAAGGCCATGTGTAATAAGGATATACGCAGAAATTCTATCTTCAGTGCTGTGGTAGATGTATACCTAAATAGATGTTTTGTTTCTGAGCAACGGTATTAAGATCAGAGGGGTTTCAGTGAACTTTTTTTTTAGTGCTTGTAGTTGATATTATGGTAAATTATGGTATATATAAATCTGAAAATCTGAAACAACTGTAGCATCCCTTCAGCTGAGACTGAATAAGTGACAGCTTCTGATGAACGTTCTTATTTTCAAATGCCATTACAATCATAGCAATAGAACACGAACCCTGCTATGCTGCTTGTGTTTAGCATTCTGTCTCTTCCTAGCACTGAAAGGCTCCATCAGCTCTCACCCGTACCAACTCCAGTATCACTGTATTTCTACAATCTGCAATTTATTTCTCACTTTAGTTCAGACTTGTCACCAGGGAGCAACACAAAGCTGACACCCAACATCCAGAGCTCAGCTCATTCTCCTGGGACACCCTCACCTTGCAAGCTCTTCTCCTTCATCACCCGTTCACTACTGATTGGGACTTGGTGCCCCGTGTTCTAGCCCAGAAGACTCACGTTCAGCCACAGAGAGCAGTTGTCAGGCTTTCTAAGTGTGCTGATCCACCTGAGCCCTGCCAAACCTCTCCAGAGCAGCCCTGCTGGATGCACTGCTGCCAGCATTCTGTTGAACTGTAGCTTTACATGCAGTGCTTTCTTGCTGGCTATTTAGTTACTGCTGAGGAAGATGAACAGGTCTTTAATTAAGGTCTTCTGAGCTGCTGTCATTTGGAATATTTCTGATGAAATGACTATTGCTTGCTATCACAAGCTGTGCAAACAAATCCAAAGTTAGTTTGAAGCAGTGGAGCTCCAGCATATTAACAGGAGATGGTAATAATGCTGCTAGACCTGCAGCTGGTCAGCTTTGATATCAGCCAGTTTTTATAGTTCATTCCAGAGATATCTGCTATGCACTGCTCATCAACAGCTGTGCTGAATCATAATTTAGAAGTGCGTGCCAAACTCACAGATCTGGATACACCCTGCAGATGTCACTCTTGCAGACATTTGGTCACAGCTTTGGCTAATAAGCTTAAAACTATATGAAGAAGCATTGAGCAATGTAAGTATTTTCAGTCCATAGAAGTGGAGTGGTTTTTAAATGTTTGCCAGTTTTACAGTATTGGATCTTTTCAGCTCTACCAACAGGGAACTCAAGTGAAAAACAGAAGTGGGAAGACGAATGATGCTCTACAGAAAGTGCACAGGCCTTTTTCTTTTGCAAAATGCTTGTTCTCCCCTCCCCCAGTAATTTTATCAAAATGAAGCTTTACACAATACACAACCTGTGTATTTCAACATAACCTAAAAAAAAACCAAGAAAATGTTTTACCTCAAAATTTATGTTTGAACTTTTATCCGCAGATGATTACTGGAGGCAGAAATACAGTAAAGATGTTTTAAGTCATGTCCTTCTATAAACTAATTCCCTCCCTCTAATCAAGGAATATAATGGTATAATATCATACACCAGATGACATGAATTCAAATCCCTGAGTGGTTTCCATGGCAGCATTTTCGAATAAGTTTCACCGGCAGTTACAGACAGCATAGAAGAAGCACAAATGAGTATTAGGTACTGAACTGGAATACTGGAAGTGATGCAAGTGCTGTTTAACCAGATGCAGCCCGTTAAACCTTTGATTTTTTAAACAGCTGCGGGTGATCCGGGGGGGTTTGTGGGTTTCAACTGAGATATCCCTAAAACTTATTTTTGCCACAGAGGGAAAAAAAAATTAAAAAAAATCAGAGTTATTCTGCCACTGCATGCAGTTGTCACAGATCATTAATGTACTTTATGACTCTCCCCAGGATAATACCATGGTATGGATTCGTTCTCCTTTTGGCTCAAAAGAAAGTGCTCTGAACAGCCTTATCTTCACTGCACTTGTCCTAGCTGAGGTTACAGTCCTAACTGCTGCAGTTGAAATCAAAGCACAGACAGGAAATCAAAGGAACACCATTAGTGTTACTGTCCTCAGGTTTGATAGCAGCAGCCATGATTGGTGAGGGACAGGTGGGAAATGACAAAGCCCAGTGGCAAGCTTGCTTATGCGGCTCAACATCCTGCAATGCTGGCTCTGAGGACTGAGTCGCACCATTCTTACTCTTTTCTTGATAATTACATCAAATTTTATCCACTAGAGGACTTTTCACTTCCTTTTCTCCATTTCTGAGGTCAAAGCAATGTCTAAACGACAACAAGTAACAGTCAAAACTATTGGATCTCCTTACATTAAAAAAATATCTGCTAGGTTTGATCATACTTTCCCTCAAAGTACTTTGCTGGCTCATTGGGAATATCTGAGAAGGTTCTTCAATCATTCAGAGCTGAACTACTTACTATGTCCTTGACACATTACAAGGCACTGTGAGGCTTTCAAGGTCACTGAAATGGCAGCTCTGTTCTAGAGCTGAACCAAGGTATGTTTGTTTTTACTAACCTAAGAACAAATTCCCTTTTAATTTACACCATTCTTCAACTTGCTTCAGTGACTTTACAGTAATACAGGTGAGGAGAAAGAGGAATAAGTTAAATTGATTGTTTTTTCCAAGAAAGAGAAGAACCAAAGATTGATTTGCAGAATTTTCTTCTTTGTAAAGAAAGTAGCAAGGAACTAATATCTTCAGAAACAATGAATCCTTCCCAACTAACTAAAATTGGTGTTGCAGTATTCAAGTATCATTCACAAGTCAGAGCTGCAAAGACACAGACTGAACTAACTTATTGAAAGAACAAAGCACAGAAGCAATATGCTGACCCATGAGTACATCTTATCTTTCTACTCATGTCGAAGATGAGCTGGATCCTTAACCAGCCTATATATCAGTGTTATATATCCACTTGAGCAGGGAGTTACAGTTACTGATAAAGAAATAAACTGATGATTGGCCCATACACAAACTCTAATCCCTTAACTGACTGATCTTCCTTAGGAACTAGCTGATATTCCATTGCTCCTCTGGGAAATTAAGTGGGGCACTGAAGCCCAAAGCCATTCAGAAAACACAACGTAAGTTCTCCATTCTGAGTAACTCTGCTCTTTACTCTGCTCAACCCGTAGTAAGAAATAAGAAGATACCAGAAGCTGATGCATTTGTGTTTTTGTTATTATTCTAGAAAAGGTTGGGTTGAATATGTGGATAGGCTATGTGAGAAAGAGGAGAGACAAAGATGGTTTATTGAGGAGAAAACAGCATGATACGAAAAAATACACAACAACCCTCTGTTTACACAGCTATTAAGATATTATAGGGATCAATAAGAACTAATGTAAAAAAGGTAATACGAGAGGAAGCAACCAGTGTAGGATAATGTACTTAGTGAAGCTGCTGTAGAAAACAACGACAGACATAGAATTAGAGCTGGATGGGAAAATGTACCTGTAGTTGTTCAGCTACAAAGGAAAAGGTCAACAATTTGGTAGATCAGTTTGGCAGAGGGTATAGGACAGACAGAAAGCATTTAACCAGAGTGCTTGGTAGACTCCATCACCCAAACTGAACAATACCTCTTACTATCATACGTACGATTCAGATAGCCAGAACTACTACTTAAGGTTGCAAGTGACTACCAGATACCCAGCACACTACCTGCTTTCCAGCTGGGCTTGATATCTGAGTAGAGTTTTATTGCTTAAACACATCTGCGTTGACATACCCTTTATCACCACAGTCTCTGAATCAGAGGCCATGGAGGACCCACCTGATGATACCTTCTCCTCCATTCTGTGTCCCGCCTATTTAAACTGAAAGCCACAGAGATAGTTCAGCTTCTTGTTCTTAATGCTCAGAATAAGGCTCTGATGCTGATTATGGGATCTGCACTCATTAATTATTAATGCATCAAGTGACACGATAGTAAAATATTAAAATACTAACACTCTCCATTTTTTTCTTCAGACATGCATGGGACGTTTGTCATTCTGATGCCTCTGAGCCTGATACTGATGATTTTTGGAGGAATGACTGGATTTATCAGTATTCTTGCCAGGGCATATCTACTGCTTCTAATGACTGGTCTGCTTTTTCTTTTTGGAGGTACTATATCAAACTCCTGGCTTAATGGATGTAAATAATAAGAGATTATATCTGGAAAACATCACTTTACCTTTTGGAGAAAAATGTTGAGCAAGACTTTGCTTTCAGAATAACACAGCTGTTCATTTTGTGTCTCTTCTGTCAGGACCTGACAGTTCATTTTCCTCTCGCCCTTCCCCCAAAACAATTTTGACTTGATTTGAGAGGCAGGGGAAGCCTTAATGGTAATCTACCCTGAGTAGATCAGAAGGAATGGCAAGGATGCCCAGAGAGTTATGTGAGGACTTTTACTTTCTGTAGCAAATTGTAACTGACCGAACGTGTTTTTCTTACCCAGCTCTGGTTACACTTACCGGGATTGGCGTCTACATTGCATATTCAGCTGCTGCCTTTGAAGAAGCTGTCTGCCTCCTGAGGAGTAAGGAAGTCCTGGTAGAAATCGACATCAGGTTTGGCTGGTCTCTGGCACTGGTCTGGATCTCTTTTGTCGCAGAAGTGATCACTGGGGCTGTGTTTCTCCTGGCAGCAAGAGTCGTCGGCCTGAAACGGCAGCGTGAGCAGGAGTTATGAACAGCAGGTATCACTGCAACAACAGAAAACTCTGAAATGTGGATTCCTTGGTTTGGTTTGGTCTGGTCACTAGGGAGAACAAAAATGGCAAGACTGGGACTGAGTAACTTGCCAGCTGCCATAAACTCCTCGATATTGTCTACAAAATACAAAGATTCTGATAAATCAGTAACATTCCTAGTGTTGTCAGCAAGAAAACCTTTGTGATTTTAGAAGAAATCATGCTGCACTATCAGTGTTTCTAAAACAATTTCAGCAGGCAGCTCATGCAGCATCAATACACGTTATTTAGAAATTTTTTGCTTTCTCTTCTTTCTGCTATCCCTGATTACCCTGCAGAACAGTCTGCATGGTCCACTTTGCTTTTGGTTTCCCTTCAGATACTCCTGATACGTATGCTAGTTAGCCTCTATCACATGTGACATATGATGCCTATATACCTGAAGCCAGGTAATGAGCATGGAGGCTACATGTATTCAATTAATACTGTACAGTTAATGTGGCTTTGTTGTTCAAAATAAAATCAAATGTAAAGGTCCAGAATAAGAACTTCACAGTATTTGGAGAAATTCAGATCATCTCCAGCACTACAGCATGGCTAGGACATCCAATCCATGTGCACCTTCCACATTCATAGGATCTTTCTGTTCTGTCTCCCTGAAGAGGCTATTCTCTCTCTTCTACCACTATCACACTATTTCTTTGTGACAACGCACAAAAATGTGACAGTTTGAGAGACTGGAGAACTCCAGAAGCCTACTTTATGCCAGCTATGTGTGTTGGCTAAGGAATCACAATCACAGAATTGTAGGGGTTGGAAGGGACCTCCAGAGATCATCGAGTCCAACCCCCCTGCCAAAGCAGGTAAAACACAGCTTCACGTTATTTATTCAAAAATCATTACTTAAAGGCTGAAAACAAAGAAATGAATCATTTTCTAAAACTGAGCTTTGGTGCTGTAAAAAATAATACAAAAAATGAAGGCCTAGAAACTGTGAATGACTTAACACTAGTTATCCTCCAGACAGCATTGACTATGGCTGTGAAGCTCTTAAGGGCAGTGAAATGGTGAGTGTTGTATTTCAAGAGAAAGCTATAGCTGCTTCTCTGGATGTTTTAAGAAAAGACTGCAGCCAGCCCACATCTGTCTGATGCTCCCATCACATAGATGCTACCCATCTCTTCCAGTTTTTTATCAGCTTTTTCTTCAATTCTGTAATGCAGAAGATGCAACTGATACATTTCCCAGTTGATACTTTGCAACCCTGACGCTTTAATTTCATAAAAGCAATAACACGTTTGTGCTAGAATGTGTTTAATTTGTGCTGGAAGCTGCTGAGTAAAACCAAGCACACGGGATGCCTGAACTTCATTTTAAGAACTAAGCAATCTGGATTTTCTTTATTATTTTTTTCATTCAAATGTTGGTAATAACATTGAAGAGAAAATTTACTCCAGTGCCCACTGCAGTTAGTGAAGAAGTTTTTCCTGACTGCTGTGGCCCGGGGTAAAGAGCTGAATGTACTCTCAGCTCCACTACAGATCCAGATCATGGTCAACTTCTGCATCTTATGGTTCAAGACTGTGACTCAGGAACTGCACCAGCTGGGCACACTTTCAGTGAGCAAGTTCCTTGTGCTTCCTTCAGGAGAGAAAGGGCATCACTTACTTCTGTTCAACACTGGGACAATGTTATCACGGCCTTTTGCTAAAAATTGAGCATCTGCGCTCTGATCCTAGTTCCATAGTACCAAGTTTCTTATGGAAAACGATGGCAGAGAGCTTCCAGCTTGCAGTCTTTGAATATAAAGGGTAGTGTTACTACAGTGCTCTGAATGGAGAACTGAGGCAGAAAAACTGCCAAGGTCCAATGAAACCAGAGCTTCTGATTCCCAATCTAAAACCTTGGTTGGCAGATTTTTTCTTATTATCAGAATGAAACAAGGTTAGAAATCCCAACCAGGCTGCGCAGCAGAAGCTCTGCTAATAGCCAGTACCACTTCTACTTCCCCATTTCTCTCACACTGATTTTCCATGACGCTTGTGCTGGCACTGTGTAATGGAGTCATTTCACAAGTTAAAGCTGACTAAATCAGCTCTATAAGAAGATTAAAGAAAAATCCTTCATAGTAAATATTCCACATGCTTAAATGAATTATGTAAGATGTAATTCTTCAATGTTTTGGTGCTGGTGAAGTTATTTAATGTAATATGACCGTGTAACGTCAGTCAGACATTAGTAAGCTGTAATAGTAACCTATCATCCCAGTTATTGGTGAATGTTTATCACAAAGGTTGTTTTACAGTGCTTTTGAATTGTGTAAAACTAAATAAAATGACATCTCTGAGCTAGGAAATATTTGAAAAGACGTGGAAGAACTAAGAAATAATTTTTAACTCCTTCTGCAGATCTATTTCATAGTTTACAAGATGCTTTTGACGTACCTGTGTTGCATGTGGTAGATATTTATAAGATACTTATGCAGCTACAATATACAATTCAACCTAATTAGAAAGCCAACGTATATGTTATTGAATTAAAGCAATTCTCATTTCCATGACATTCCTAGATTTCACATTCTGCCTTCCTGCAATATCTAGCATAATGGCAATAAAGAGTATTTTCTGCTCCTGAATTTTTCTTCAGTCCCTGAATTTCTCAGAAATTCCATACGAATATAAATAAAAGTATGGTTTTGAATAGTCAAATAAGCCTTAAACAAATTTAATTATGCTCAACAGATAAAACATTTTGGAAAGGACTGTACGTAATTCAACACAAGTGATCTCATCAAGCTTCTACTTAGAATGAAAGTGATGTTTGGCACACAGTTCTTCACTTATTTTCCCAGAATTCAGTACTGAGATGAGGAGACTGACTGCTTCCAGTACTGCAAACTCACAGGTATTTGGACATATTTAAAGTGAAGAAAAATAACACACTGAGCAAAGCAGAGCAGTAGTTTGAAGCAGTAGAGTGTACACAGCTACTGGCCAATACTGGCTTCTGATTTGAAGGCTAGCTCAAGGGATGGTAGAGAAGAAGAGAGGAAGTGACAGAAATTCTTGGAGGTAGGAAAATGTCACATAGTCAAGAGCTTCAGAGAAGATGCTGGTGAAACTAACACAGACATGCAACCACAGCCTGGGTCTGTTACTGAGCTGGATGCTGCAGAGCATCTTGGATGTCTCTGTGCCTGCTTCCATGACTTCCAAAGGGAGAATATCAGCTGAGACACAGCTTCAGTTCACATAGCTCCATCTGTTGATCACTGATCCAAAGCCTACAGTTCCAACTGACTTTGTTATTGTAGCAACTGGACAGATCAACATGATGGGAAAGGCATTACAACAAAGGTGTAATGACAGAAGGACTGGCATGACAGAAAGGTGCTATAAAGAAAAGGAAGAAAATTGCTCACCTATATCAGAAAATTATAGGAGGGCCCAGTCAGCCCTTAAATGAGGTCTAAGAGAGGTGCATCCAGGCTCCACTCCTTCCAGTCACACAGCTGAATTGTCTTCACCTGTGCTCCCACAGCTGACTGGCTCCTTTCCCCAGGTGCTCCATCAGTGGTTCAGGCCGTGACTCAACAGTTCCCATACAGTTACATTACACAAATAATTCATCATCTTTTTCTAAATCATGAGCCATGGCAGGCTGGAGACCTAGCAGGACAAGCTCTGTCCATGCCCTCCTGGTCAGCAAAGCCAGTCTGCCCAGAAGCCCTCCCTGAGGTGACCACAGCAAGGCTCGCAGTGTCTGCCCACCTCCTTAGACCCTGGACTCAGATTGCTTTCTGGTGGCTGCGAAGTACATTTATTCCTACTTTCTGTCAGGGTTGACTGAAGTTGTTAAGGAAAATTGGACCATGAAATCCCGAAGACATAGACTGTCCAAAGCTTGATTGGCATCTTGGGGTCTCAAGTAATCTTGGCCTCCAAATGACCTTCTTTTGCACTGTTCTGCAAATGAAAACCAATGATCTCAACTTATTAAAACCGAACTCATTGAAGACATAGGAGCCTACTTCAGAAATCTAATTTCCTTTTCTTTGATTCAGTTTGTAAACTTCTTAAAGTGAACCAGTTTGCAGTTTGCCAAGATTTTTTAGTCCTATCTGTCATTTCCATATTAACAGCCTATACTGGCCCAGCTCAGGACCAAAAAGGTCAGACTGAGCGCTCTGGCTTTGTGCTCCCTAGAATTAGCACAGCCATGCTCAGAGTGTCCCCTTTGCCTCAGCACTCCCGGTCTGCCCAGTGGCTGCAGCTTTGCAGCTCAGCAAATGCAAGCTCCACAGAGCTTGAATGCTCTGACTGAAGACTTTCTGTATTTCAGAACAGTGGTCTCTGCTGACATCTTGTGACAACACTGAGCAGTTGACTGAATTTGGAAATAATTAATTTCCATACAGACTACTCCTTGTATAGTTTGAAGAGCAGAGGGGACTACCATGCTCAGCCGACCGTAGCTCCTGTACTACACAGCCCACTGAATTTCACCTAGAAACTGCTGCTCCCAAGCCAGCAGCTCGCTGCCTTAGGATGCACCTCCCAGCTGATGGCCATCTGAAGTTAAAATGTCAGCCAGTGATAGGAAATGCACTGTTAACATTCTTGGTTAAAAAAAATAAAAATTCTCTAAACATATTAATGGTTTTTACTCTTAGATGAAAGATGTTACAGCTGTTCCCCAGATAGATTTTGTTTAGATGCAGCAGTACTGGTCTTAGATATTAGCTGTGGTGCAGGGTCAACTTTATAGACTTTTATGTTGGATGAATGCCATTTTGGGCTAGTTCCTCCATGAACAGCAGTTGGTTAACAGTCTGCAGATAGGTGGAATCAGGTGTTCAAGGGAAGGGAAGTGAAATGCAATGCCATGCATGTCTACTGTAACGAAAGCAGCACTGACAGATTGAAATTTCTGGTGATTTGTGACCTAGCTTCTCAAGCTATCATCTAAGGAAAAACATGTATGTGGTCTTAGAGGAACCTTTCAGGTTCCATTGCCATTGAGGACAAGGCATTGAAATTACTATGTGTAAAACTCATAACAGAATTATCATCAGTTAATGAGATCCTGTTCATCTGCCAAGTACACATACAACTATGTGTATTTATACTCTCAAGTCATCTCTTAACACTCCTGAGTATCAAAACACATTCCTTCAGCACACCTCCACTGCAGCCTGGTCCTACACCCATGGTGGTTTATATTAATGGATTAAATCCAGAGTCAATAACCAGAGAAGAGTCAAGAAATAGAGTCGTAGTTCTTTTGACAGTCTGCCTATACTGCTCACTGCAAAGCAAGCTGGAGGACTCCGTGCATGGGTTTGGAGGGATAACAGGCAGTTCTCTGAAGAGCTTTTGGCTCGTTGTTTTACTGCTTTCATTTTTGCCAAGGATAAGGCAAATACTTGTCATGGAAGGCTGGGACACTCCCGCTGTATTGCTCCCTAGGTGCTGAAGTGTATTTGTCTACCAATAGCCAAACAGCATTTACTGTTGGCTTATGTTTCTGGACAACACATCTGGCTGCTGGAGCAGCTAGCATATTTCTCCATCCAACCTGGCCTCCTCAAATATTCATAAGTTAATGTTGTCTGTAATGCCTGCAGCATACAGAGAGACTGAATTGAATTGCACTGTGGAGGAGTCTCTTCTACAGCCTTTCGGAGCTGGCTGCATCAGCACCGTGAAAACCCTGTGGCATCATAAACCTTTTATTGCCACAGCTCCCACTTGACTAGTATTATACAGTGAAGCATTTAATTATGCAAGAAACACATAAAAATAATTTTATAACTCTCAGGCAAAAATCCACAGAAGCAACAAACTTTGGAGGACTTGCAATAACAACTACCTGCCTTTCCATTTAGGAATCACAGCACATTACAGGCATGGCAACAACTGCAGCCATCTGACTGCAATGCTCTAACTCCTTCCTGTGGCAAACACCCCATACAACAGGACCTTGATTTGGGCCAGGGTACCTCTGAGAAAATGGTACATTTCTGCATAAGAAGGAACTGAGAGGTCCAGGCATATCTCAGTCAGCAAAGAAACCAAAATTACTTTAATACAACATGCAGCATAAAAATTTTCCCTCTCAAAACTCAGGAATAGTGCAATATTTCATGAAAACAAAAGAAGAGAGAAACAGTTGTCTCTCAGTCAGTAGAAATCAAAATGTTCATGAGCTTTTCTTTTAGAAAAGACTTCACCTACAGGATCACTTCATGCTCAGCTACTCACTGCTTAGGCTGCTACTGGAATTCATGCAAAAATCCGAGACGGGACTTATAATGGGAGCTCCATTTTGCTGAACTAACTGCAATTTTAAAAAGAGAAGCTCTATTTGCAGCATTCAGCCCCCGATCATGTATGCATGTCAGTCTGGAGGCACCCAGCAACAAGAGGGAGGAGCTGGACTGTCTGCCACTGACCTGCAGGCGTTGATGATATAACCAGTGGAAGGACCACCAAAACCTTATTGTATATGAGACTGTTCCGTGTGATTTCTGTGGCTTGCTACAGATGAACCCAATAGTTATTAAGAGATGTTAATAACCCAGCTGAATAGTAACAGGTTTTTTGAATGGGCTGACCAACAAAAACAGGCACTGCACAATGTCTTCACTGTCTTACTACAGGGAACGCTTGTCACATGAGTGCAACGATGCTACTGCTTCTTAGAAGTGGGATTTGTTATTGCCCTCAGCAATGGTTAGCCAGGAGGCTAACAGTGTGAGAAAAGAAACCTATTTCCAGGACATGTAGCCATCAGAAAAACGGAGCACCTGCTCCCAAGCCCCTCCAGGGCACCAATCTGCCCTTCAGAGTCTGCCTTGGGCTCACTTGCCTGCTCTTCTCTTTGCCAGAAGTCCTTTTCTCCTTTCTGGCAGCAACAGCCGTGTAGCAGATCCCAGGCAAAGCTCTGTCACCATAACAACTGGGTAGCTGTCCTATAATTCAAACTGCCCTCTCCAACTTCAAGGGCCTCTTCCTACACAGCCTAGAGCTCATCAATCCTTCCCTGAGCAATATTTCACTGGTGCAGTAACTCCCACAGCCACTCTTTCTAAAGCTGCCTCTCTGCCATTTTATTTCCAAAAAGCCTGAAGAACCGCGCACTCGCCCGCTGGGAAGAGAGCTGAATTTGGCACAGATGAGCCTCAGGTTTCCAGAGACCAGCTAACCTTCTGACTATCCCCCCTGCCTTGGGTTTGCCTGTACGAATGGCTGGCCAAAGGAGTTCAGAAAATGTTCCCACAGAGAGTGAGCCACTCACACAGCAAATCCCCTTGTAGCCCCTAATCCCTTTGGAATGTAGAGAACACGACCAGAAACGAAACTCTGGAGGCTCTTAGAAAGCAGCACGTACCTCCGAAATGACAACTGCATCCCCCAAAATCTTGCTCAGCCACAAATTAATTCCGTGACCTCTGGCTGCCTGACAGCCCTTTCTGTATTGCAGCATATCTAATGGCAGTGCTCCCACCTGACTGCATCCAGCTGAACAGACAATTTTACTAAACCTCTCCAAGATCTCATTTAGAGATCAAATAATTTTCATCAGATTTTCTTTCTTTATATGCAGAGATTTCAGCCTGCATTGTCAGCTGCAACCTGTACAACTAGTGCAAGTCAGTACAAATATTTTTTACTAACTTAGAAATCAGGTTAGGATGGGATCACCCTCTAAATAGCACTGTTACATGAGAAATGAAGATACAGTACAAATTCATGCTTGAAAACAGTTTTGTGATGCACACAATCACAACTTGGAATGTCACCAAATTCATTTCTGAACTGTTGTCACGTTCTGGCCACCCATCTAACCGGTCACAGAAATGCCATTTTACCAGCATAGCTCCTACATTGCTGTGCTTTGCCTGAGCAGCCACTGCACGTCACTGTTGTTCCATACAGAAGACTGAAGAGATTCGCTGAAGCGAGCAGGACTCAGGGAATCTTTGCATTTTCAATCAAGGGAAGAAAATGTCCTATAAACCAAGAGATGGAGCTGAGTGAAGTCGGGACAATTTCCTTTCCTCAGGACTGAAAGGAGGCCATAGCTATTGCTCCTTTGTGTTTTCATCTGCATGTGCAAAAGGACTTTCTCCATCTCCTTGGAGGTGTAAGATTACCATTAAGGAGGGACACAAAGATCCTGCCCTCCACAAGCCCCATGAATTGTGACAAATCGTGGAACCTCCTGGTACTTAGGAGACACTCAGGCATCTACGTAGAGCAATATGATGTGTACCCACTTAGATTTGGGGTGTTTCTTTCATTTAAGTCAAAGTGAAGTTTTGGAGAGGCATGCAGCAGTTGTAGAAATACAGAGCTTGAGAACTTGGTATGATTTTTAAGTCTAAAAAAGGCAGCTGCAAGCAGAGGTCTGAATGATGCCCTAGAAGCCTGATGTTCCTGAGGCAGCTTTGTGAACGCTTCTGTCAAGTCACAAACACAGACCAGCACTGCGCTTCCATCCCTAGTCATTAAAAATATTCCCAGTTCCTCAGATGACTTTTTTCCAAGTTTTTTGCAATTGCTGTGTTGTCTGGTTGTGATGGGAAATCTCAACTCCCTTTTCAGTATAGCTTCATACAAAACCATTTGGATGAGAAATGAAGCTGCCAACAAGGATAATTCCTGTAGAATGCAGAAAGGAAAAGGATAAAACTGAAAATAAAACAAAACATGAGAGATTTTGAGGGGAATTAACATTAGAAGAGCCAAATAAACTTAACAGAAAACAAGTAAGTAGGGCCCTTGGGGGGACCCTCTGTAGCACAGAACACAGTAAAATCAACACTTCCCTCTTTGTGGGCTTTCACACCATGCCATGCTTGCAGCCCACCAGGAATGGCTGTACTTGCCAAAATCTACTGCTGCAGCCCAACTTGGGTGCCACTGGCACATAAATTCATGTAAAAAACAGTGGCAATGGCCGTGTCTGGGATCATGAAGAAGCTGCACTCCAGCTGTAGGTGACATCATTGCACACTGGACCTGAATGCTGCTGGATGTCCTCTGTCATGAAAAGGAAGAAACTTCCAAAAAAAAAATTATCCTGCGGCCTCCAGCCATGATCTTAATCCTTTGAGAGACCTAAAATCAGGGCAGAATTCTTCATGCAGCACAAGAACAAGGAGGTTTTGTTTCTGAGGTTGCTAAACCAATGTTTATTTCATAAGCCCAGATCCACAAACATGAGAGGAGAAGAGATCATACTGCCAGAGGGAAGGAAACCCTTTCCTGAAGCAAACGACTGGGCTGTAACACTGCATCCTACTGAGACAGGGATGATTTATAAAAGAGAAAACATACACAGCTTGGTGATCAAAACAGTTGCCTCAAGATTGCTGAGCTGAGCGAAGAAGTGAAGGGACACAAAAGTGAATGAAAGTCCAGAACTGAAGGCAGAGGACTGAAAATATCTGTCCTTCTTCAGACTTTGTGAGAAAATGACGTTACCTTTGCCTGCAACTTCTGTTCTGCAGTTTGTGTGTTACCCCAGTGCTGCTAAGGGACGTGTCGCTTCAGATGCCTGCGTCTCTTCCTCCTGGTAGCACGCGTCGGTCAAGATGATCCCTGCTGCTGTACTGCCCGAAGTACACCGACCCACAGCTGTTTCCTCTCCTGCAAATAACAGATGAAAAACACCTATCTGAAGTGCTGGGCCAGATTCTCCTCCCAAGCAGAAGCCTTGGCAGAGACAGTGTGGTGCTGGGACAGCTGCTGCAGAATGCCCTGGTGCTGCCGGCCCCCAGGTCTGCCTGCCTGCCTGCAGGTTCCCTCCTGAGGCCGAGCGCTGCCTGCTTTGCTTGCTGGCCAGCTCACGGGGATATCATCCAAACAGAAATATCTGACTTCTACCAGACAAAAAATTTAGTGGGTACTTTGCTTTTTTAGCTGGGAAGCTTCGAACAGATTCACGTTGCTTGTGTGACTTTCCTGCTACAGAATGGCCGGAGCCAGAAAAGCCCAGCCTGGACACCATAAATTGCCTGATTAATTGTGAGATTTGCTTTTGTGTTGCTTACTAAATGAGCCCAAATGGAAACCTGAGGATTTGTTTGCAGATCCAGCTATCTAAAGCCCTTCAGCATACACGCTTGTAGGTCCAGACTCATATTATTTAGAGCTTTTGCTTGTTGTTTTAGGTTTAATGTGTTTGCTCTCTTGATGGCTCTGTCAATATATATTCTGAGCTGAAAAAGTTAAATGTCAATATATAAAAAAATGATGGGGCCAAAAATACCCATCCAGGGTTTGGAGATGGAAGGCAAATTGCAGGTTTGTCAATAGTGTGTTTGGGAGCATTTTAAGTAGTGAATCACTTGGTGTTAGCTATTGTAAATATTGGTTTAAAGGCGCTATAAAATAGATGGCGTGTAGTTAAACTTTCCTCCAGATCCCAATCTGTTTATGCTGCCTCTCTTAGTGCCAGATCCAAAGACCACTGAAGGTAAGAGGAGTCTTTACCAAGTCCTTAACAAGCATGGTGTAAGTTCACAACACGCACACAATCTCATGGTAGGGGCACAGTGCCATTTCTCATGGTCTCTGTGAAATTAGGTGTACAGTACTCCAGAACACACCTTTCATTTTTGTGTAATCATTGACAGCTGAGAAAAATGGCACAGAGTGATTGCATTCAAAGAAGAGCACCACTGAACACCACTCGATACCCTAACTGCACAGATTTGTGTGACAACGACAATGGGATCCAGCCCCCTTACAAATCACAGTGTGGGACATGGTGACGGGGGTCTGAATCCTGCGCACGCCTGGCCAGTGCCTTAAGGCCTACCTAAAAACATTCTTGAAGCATAAATGAGAATAAGGATTTTACAAAGGTAAATTAAGAGTTTTGCTATTGTCGACCTTAGTGGAACTGGACAGGTAGATTGGAAAACCAAATGAAAATCCATGCCTCAGTCATACAAACAAGTTCCTCATTCAGCCCAAGCCTTAAGACACTGAATTTTTGCCTGGAGTATTAGTATACTTCCTCCACATTGAGAAAGAAATTGATGAGAAAGAAAATCCAACAGAAAAGTTACTCAAGCTCATTTCCATTTCATGTAGCTGTCTATTGCAGTACATCTATTGCAGTTACCCCCATCTCTCTGTTTTTCCCCCATCTTTTCCCCAAAGAACGAAGAGAAAACAATTCTGCTGTGGGTAAGTCTGGAACCTGTCTGGTTCTTCACCTGTGGTTCCCATCACGAAGAAAACTGTGATTAAGGGTGACAAAGCCCTTAGGAGACTTGGAGGGTGAGATGGCAGCTGGAGAAGAAAATGACAGGCTTCCAGAATTATCTGCTCCCATAGAACAGGTGTCAGCAATCGCAGATAAGGCAATGCCTGAAAGTTTCAGTGCTCCAGGCGGCGCAGAGAGGGGAAGATGTGTTTGCAAAAGGGCATGTTCACTCAGTTATAGAGTGCATGTGTTGTGCTAAATGTCCTCAAATCCCTCTGGTAATGCAACTGTCTGTAACAATAAATAGCAAATCACTATTGTCTCCTCTGGGACTACAGCTATCATGCTTCCAAACAGGAGTCATCTTGCTCCCTGTTGAGGTGTCAGAGACCACATATTTGCTGTAAGTTCTAGGGAAAAACACTTAAATGTACATAACTTAGCCTGGAATCTCAGACTGTTTCTGTTTACACAATTTTAACACAATATAACACTTATAATCCCAAACACCTGATTCCTCCCAGTTATTCTAAATTTAAAAAGTCTGATAGGTAAGAAACGTTTGTGTGACGGGACTGAAAGATGTTCCCACTTGTTTGTGTTTTCATTCCCCTTTCTGCCTTCTTGTTTCCACGATCTTTAGAAAATCTCCCCCCAAGTAGAGATACAATTTAAAATCCTTCAGTGTGCAGTTTTTGTGATGGTAGAAATACAAGAACACGGGCAGACCAGCTGAGAAGCGAAAAATCAGACACTTTATGTATGTACATAATCTTTTAAGGGTAAACAGTGGCTCACCTACTTTGTTTTGAAATACTCGCGCCTCTCTCTGGAAATGAGAACATCTAATGATAGTAAAGGGTTTTATAAGCCAAGCTGAGACACTTAGTGCCTTGAAAGTATTCTACAAACAGGAGCATAGCTGCTCCTTATGACTCACCTGTAAGGTAGCTATCCTTAGGGCTCATGTTCAGATGGCATCCAGCGAAATTAAGAAACTCAAATAAGTAACACCAGTTTAATTGACCAGTAGGGAATAAAACAGAACAACGACCAGTTAATAACAGGTGTTACTTCAGCTCGCTGCCTGAAATGATCTGAACACAAACACCTGCAAAAAAGCCAAGACCACACTTCACTGCAGGATACACAGAACACCCCACAGAAAAACACAAGTAGTACACGGGCTATAAAGAATGCGGAGGTTTTCTGAGCTGGTCACAGATCTCAAATCATTACCAAAATAAAATAGAAGAATCGGGAACTCTCCAGAAGCTCACATTGACCCATGCCATCAGTCCCACGTAACCCATTCCCTGTTATCTGACAGCTTTTTCCACGAGTAAACTGTGCCTCTGCCCCAGACCTGGGAACAGAACTCAGAAATGTGGGTGCCCTCTACCTGCTGTGTTTCCCAAACAGACTTTCAAACCCTTCAAAGGCTGCAAAACTGGAGTGGTAACACACTGATTGCCATGAAGCAGACTTTTAGAAAAGCAACCCTGTTAGATTTGTTGCCAGTAAGGAACGTATTACTGATCATAGAGCAATGGCACACCATCAGGGGTCCTCAGGAAGCTTGTTACATGCAGAGCTAAAAGCTGAATTCTGCAGTAAGTTTGGTGAAGGACAAAACTCCATGTTCTCACTTTCTTTCACGAAAATTACACACTACTGTTAGGAAGCAGCTAATCTCTATGATGCATGGTGCCCAACTTACTTTTCCCCTCTTCACTCAGAAGTTCCAGTGCAAGTTAACCAGCACGTTTTAAACACTGCCTTATGAGGAGCCCTTTGTGGGCTCACAGCTCACAGCTGCTTTGCAGAGCTACTGCAGCATCTCAGAGAACTTCTGACACTGGCATCTTCCGTCTTGTCTCTGTAAATATATATTTACTTTTTCATCTTTATATGTCATGTTCAGCTGCACACAGAATCAATACTCCCTTCAACTGCTTCCATGCCTGTGTTGCTTTTTTGTCAGGAAATTCAGTGTTTCTTATGTCTGCTGCCCCTAGATCTGCTGTCCCCTTGTTCTCTCTCTCCAGACTTTTGCTTTCTCTTACCACAGCCCTGTTCTAGCTGTATTAGATAGCTCCTGTCAGCTTTATCTTCATGTACTGCATGCCATGTACTAGGAGGACCGCATATTTCTCAGAGCCAGCTGTCTTGCTATTAAGAACTGTTTTCTCCAAGATCACCATGTGCACATGGATCCACTTCTGCTTCTTTCAAGCTCTTTCCTTCTGAATTTTGTTCTCCTTTCTCAAGTTCCTTCACAGGTCCCTGTCTCATTCCAATTTATAGGAGGGAGATGAGGTTCTTTTAATATCTATATACCTGGCGTGAGATTAAGAAACAACGGCTCACATGTTGGTCCAACCAGTTTATTATAAATCCTAACTGGGGAAATGAGGAAGGGAAGGAGGGCGATAGAAAAGATAGGAAATAAGCAAGAATTGCATAAAACGGGGATAGTCAGCACCAGGACCCAGCAGCATCCTGCTGCACGGCGCTTCGAAGGTCTGAGGCAGAAGTGGGGGGAAGCAGCAGTGTGGCCGGCCTTGGGCAGCAAGCAGGTAGCAGGAGGCAGTCGCAGAGCCAACCCGGGAGGAAGCAGCAAAGTTTCAGGTAGCAGGCCCAGGAGAGTCTGTCAGCATGCGGGAATTCCGTAGTGAGGAATCTGATGGCAGACACCTCTGTTCTTCTTCAGCATCGTGGTAGAGCGTAGAGCAAGTCCAGGAGGGAGAGAGGCAGGTCAAGAGGCTTCTCATGGCAGAAACCTCTGTTCTTCTTCATAAGGAATCTGTTGCCAGAAAACCTAAACCTCATGACTGTAGGTCCCCATTTTATCCTTCTTTTTCTGCCTATGTGACATTCCTAGGTGCTTGAGCAAGAGTCATGCGAGTATCCCCTGAGATGGCCACCTTCCTTGAGATAAGTCCACACAAAAGATGGCTTCACAGCAGCTTATCTCTCTCTTGTTGCCCCTGGCCTTGTCCACCTGTATTCCCAGCAAACTTTGAGACAATTATTCTGTTACATCATATCTTACAGTCCCCACGTGTAGACCCACTGAAAAGGCTTCTGAGCAGGGCTGTGCTCTCTTGTAGGATTCAGGGAGCAGCAGGAGGCACAGGGAACACAGACTACATCCAGACTTTTTTTTTTTGTGACCACGTAGGCTGTCAAATCTTCTCAGGCTTCTGAAAACTTCTCATTTACAAGGGGTGGACTGAGAGGCTGAGCAGGGGTATTAGCACAGTCAGTGCCATTATAGAACATGACATCTGTCTTTCCCTCCCATGTCCTCCTTGCCTTCCCGCTGATCACTCCAAACCTCCACAGAATCAGTCTATTTTCAGCTTTTTCCAGTACTTTAGCACATACCTTCCACCTCCTTCCCTGTTCCCACACCAGTCTCTTTTCTTCACACTTTCTGCAGCATCTTCCTCCACTCCCCTTCACTGCTACATCACAGCATTTATCTAACTGCTCTTATTTTTTTTTTTTTTCCTTTTACAACCTCAATACTTTCTATGCTTTGCTTATGCTCTTCTTCACATCTATTATTGCTTATCAGGTTTTAAACTACATAGGTCTTGAACATCTGATGAAATTATATCCCCATTATAATTAAATGTTAGTAAAAAACTGAATATTGTAAGGTATAAACATATATTGCTTGACTATGGCGTCAAAGACATCAGCTTCATCTTAAAGTACGTCCGTCCCACAGACTGCAAGGAGAGGAATCACAGAAGATTCAGAGAATCAGGAATGATAAACTAGAAACCAGAAGTTAGGCTGAGATAATCTCTAAGAATTATTAATGCTGGAAAAGAAGACCTCTAAGATGATCAAGTGTCCAACAAAACCTTTTACTGAATAAACCTTCTTGCTGAGCATGCCTGGGGCTGCGTGCCACGGCCAGGGTGACCTGAAGGGGCCCATGGGAAGATGTGGCCAAGACCCTGGAGACTGGTGTGAAACACCATTGCCAAGCACACGAGATGTAAGGAATGGAGTGGGAAGCGGCACTGGGAAAAACCCAGAAACTTGTGCTGGGGGCTGGGGCACGTGCTGCAGGGGAGGACTGCTCACTGCAATGAGCCAGCAATGGATTGTGGCATCACGGGGGCGTTGGCAGTTATGTCCACAGGTGAAGCTCAAGAGGAAGAGACGCCCAGCAGCTCGGCCAAGTGATGACCTGAGACATCTCCAGGCAACTGATTGTGACCTTGTGGCCCCCATTGCTTCACTGTGGGTGCAGCAGCCCTGCCCAGCAGTTCGTGCCTGGACTCCGACCGAGCGTGAGGGCGAGGACTGGAGTGTGCAAAGCGCGAGCTTTGGTGCTGAAACGTGCTCTGGGTGCTGCTAGCGCAGCTCTCAGTTGCTGTCTCAGAGCCATTTGTTCTTTATCCCGACCCTGCTGGGAGCAGGCAGACGGGACATCCCAGAGAGCGCGTGCAGCAGCACAGGTAGGTGGCACGGGGACTGGTGGCTGGGGGGGCCATCTTGAGGGACCCATCTTGAAGGACCCTTCCCAGACTGCTGTGTGACTCACGTCTCTTGTCCTCTTCCAGCGTGACACCTGCTGCTGTAGCGTTACTGCTGGGGAGTGCGTTGCCATCTCCCACTCCCTCTAGCCAGACACAGCTGGTGGAACCATGGAGGCGGAATCAGACACCTGTTGCCCCATATGCCTGGAGAAGTGGGACAGCGTGGCATACACCATGCCGTGCTGCCACCACTTCTGCTTTCCCTTGTGTTCATAAATGCTGAAAACATCCCGTGCTTCCCATCACTGAGTCACTCAGCTTCTGTTATTTTTATATTATTATTACAAATAAAAAAAAAAAAACACAAACAAATTAAAATTGTGTGGATTTTATCGTGTTGGAAAGGATCTCTATGATATCTAGTTCCAACCCCCTGCAGTAGGCAGGGCCATCTCCCTCCAGACCAGGTAGCTCACAGCCCCATCCAGCCAGAAGATTCAGAGGTCCACCAGCTATATGTGCATACACACGAGAAATAAAACATGCGCAGAGGACATAACTGAGTGAACTGTTAAACTAACAAATGCAAGACAGTTTCCAAAATGATTACACAACTCTGAATTGTCCCTATAGAAGCTACTCACATCTGTGTGCCGGCTGGAAGCTGCGCTCCCACTGCATGGACCTTTCTAAGCAAGAGCTCCGTTTGTGCTCTTGCAGGAGGAGAGCCAAAGCATGGCTATTTCCTTCTAGCTCTGCCTCGCTTTGTAGCATTATTCCATTTTTCAACAGGCAAATTTGAAACACTTTTTACGTCTCAATTTTAAAATCCAAACAGACCTGATTTTCCTGCTGCATAATCAATGAATATTAAGATGCTATAATTACAACATAAACAAGAGAGTTTGGCAAAGCAGATTACGATCACAAAAAGAGACCAGATAGAAAGCTTACCTCTACCCTGGGCTCACTTACAAAACTCCAGCAGGGCAGATCTCCAGAAGAGATCCCTCCCCACTGGCAGCCAGCTCTTAAATAGGTCTAGGAGGGCTCTGCACCCCTTCTGGCAGCACATTGCCTTCACCTGTGCTCCTCTGGCTGACTCATTGCTCGCCTCAGGTGATCAATCAGAGGTTCAGCCTGGGACTCTGCAGTTCCCATACAGCTGCAATTACTGCAAAAAGTTTTCTGCCTCAGAAAACCACCCTCCAGTGGAGGTCAGAAGCTGTTCACAGGCACAAAAAGCAGCTCTCAAACTCCAAAATCAGGGAAACAGATGCAAACATCAGTATTAGAAAACGTCTTATTAGAATGGACAAGAACTGTTTCTGTCCTTCAAACCCCAAGGACAGCCACCCACTTTCCTTCCATTGTGCTTTGCAGTTATGTTATTCTAGTCTGCAGGTACTTCTGTCAGATGTTTGCAGTATCTGTGTATTTAAGAGGCCGAGTAAGGCGCTTAGGTTAACAGCAGCTGAGTTCCTTGCTCATTTGCTTCTCCTACAGTTCTCAAAATCCCTATTCCTTTTTTCTTGATCCATCACATGTAACCAAAGCACTGGGGACCAACACCACTGGGATGAGATCTAACCAGAAAGCAATTCATTATACATTGATGTAAAGAAAACCCGCTGCTCCTCCTTTCCTTTGGCCAGATACTGGCACCTCAAACCAGCGACAAGGACATAACAGGTGGAGATTCTCCTACGTTTTGCCTCTCAGAGCTCTTCCGAATATTCCATGTTGATTCTCCCTTGTGCACAAGCAGTTATACAGTTGACTTGCCTAATGTCTATATTAATTTTGGTACATTTTTAATTAGCAGATAGCTAATTAACATAGTATAAGGTTATCTTGTTAAATGTTAATTGGATATGTAAGCATTCTTTACAAGTTAATATTCGCAGGAAAAGTATGTAATATGCATTTTGTTGCCTGTGTCATTCTGAATTAATTACATGACAGCCAGATTTATCCCTTCCCAACTTGAGAACCCTCAATAAGTACTCTTTTAAGAATCAATTGATACTTAATTAATATGTACTGGCTGTCCTATTTAATTTAAATGAGTTCTTTCAACAAGTTACAGTGCTGCAGAGAGGCGCAGTGCTCCCCCAGTGACACGGAGCACTTTCTGCTGAGGGCACACGAGGGTGCTGTGAGAAAAGGCTGGGTGTTGCCAGCCCACATTTCATGGTTGGGCTCACAGCCTCCTCCTTTCTTCTTATCAAAAACAAAAACTACCCACACAGAAATCTTTATGAAAGTTGCATGTACTGCGCTGTATCTCATTCTGCGGGGCTTCGCATTGCTCAGGGCTCTGTGATAGCTCCCTACCTGGATGGTGTTTATTACATTAGATGATGAGGTCGGTAACCTTCTCCCCCGATCAGGTAGGGAGAGAGGTCCGCATTCCTTCACTCCCCTTTTATGTTATCTTCACAACGTCTACTGATGAGATACGTGCAGATTTAGCTCATTGTTTCGGCGCATTGATATTCCTAGCTACGGGAGAACAGCATGATTGAGTCCCCGAGGGGCTGAATTCTGGGATGGATGCATGGCAACGATGTTCACATGTAATTTAATATGTGTACGAAATCCTTAACATCAGCAAAATGGTTGCAGAGTTTGCCTTCCCTTTCATCATGCAATAAGGCTGTTAATGAGAAAGAAACATCTCTGTATGCCGCAGTTTAAAACATTCTATGACCAGATACTGGCAATGGGGATCTGAACAGCCTCTCTGCCTGCACAGCTACTGATCCGCTCCTCAGCCTGTTTGCTGCACATTACTGTGGGTTCAATTTCTGGAGGATTGTATCTGCAGCAATCCCTGAATGCTTTGTAAATAACAATTAAGCGATGTAAGTACTGCAGGCAGGTTTCCTAAAAGACGGAGGTGAAATTTCTCGCCCAAAGCCACAGTGTGATATAACAGCAGCTCCTGAGAGCTCTGCCTCACAGCTTCTCCCTCTGCACACAGCCGACACTTGCCTTCCCAGGTAGCCGCACTAACTGACCTCTTTCTGGACAGGTGATCTGTCATGACAGGAAAAATAAAAACCTTTGCATTTGGACTGGACCCCACAAGTGAGGGCCTGGTCTGACTCTGTGAGGCCAGTGCAAAAGATCCCTTTGCCTTTGTGTGGTATCAGAATGACAAATGATGAAGATTAAGGGCTGGATTTCCCTAAGTGCGCAGACCCTGGGCCTGCTGGAGCTCCAGGGGGAGCTGGGAGAGCCCGGTCCTTCTAACCCACATCTGAAGGCCTGCCCAAGGTCACATAGGCACTTGCAGTGCTATGGCAGTAGTAAATTTGTCCAATTGTCTTGTCTCCCAGCTTGCTGGCGTTACTAAATTTTCCTCTAAGGAGGTTTGCCCCATTTGTTGTAGCTGAGAAAGCTGTTCTTCCAGCTTGAAGCAGCTGAGAAAATCCGAATACATTGTATTGTAATCACTAAATACCAGCTTTCTCCTGGATATAAGCAGAACACCTATTTTTAGTTAAAAAGCTGCCATTAGGTTACACAATATCTTTTATGGGTAAAGTAATGCAGCAAGCTGGCACAAACCAAATGGTACTTGAATGTTTGCAAATTGAACCTCAATGCAAACAGCAGGTGGTCACTCATCTCCAGTCTGTCACGCCGATCGTCATAATAATAGCTGTAATAACAATACTAAATAAATAACATTTGGCAATCTATGTGGTTTTTCCATGGAGGCTTTCAATACCGAAGATTCACTTTTACAATTCATACTCAGACAATTATTACCTGCAGCTTTATTTTTATTATCAGTTTCTCCATTTTCCTATTGTTGAAAGTTAGGATTAGTATCCCTGTAGTCAAGACCTTTAGATCAGATACACACCGGGAGCTCCAGGGTGCCTCTCTATTGTACATGACTACTGCTCCAGATTTTATCTGGAAGGAATTTTTTAGTTCTGTAAGCACTGAAAGTAGGAACACACTGTCCCACAAGTTACTCACAGTCCCATCCAACCCGGCCTTGAGTGCTTCCATGGAGGGGGCATCCACTGCCTCGCTGGGCAACCTGTTCCAGTGTCTCACCACCCTCACAGTTACAATATTTTGTTATTGCTTTTTAAATTATGATTACATACAGTTAGGCTGTTATTTCTTTGTCCTCCCTAAAGAGCTCCAGAGACCATGAGGACTGCTTGTCCACACAGAGATGGCCAAGCCTGCCATGCTGAAAGCTGTTTTCATCGTCCTTACTGTTAGATATTTAAAATGTTTGCTAGATTTACTGTGGGGAGAGTTTGCCTCACCGTTATTTATTCCAACAGGACACTGGGAGTGTATCAGTTACAGACCAGCAGACATTGGTCCCTATGTGACAATTCCCATGTGCTTGTCAGCCTTCTGTCCTTGCTGATGCTGATGTGTGTTAACAGCCCAGTATAGGAGGATCCAGCACTGTAATAGCATTAGCTGCTTGGTTAAGTCCACCCGTGTGGTGAGGATGACACTCGCGCAGAATGAAAGGCCTGAGATAAACGGCAGCTCAGATGTAAAAGGAATGAAAGAAAGCCGGTAAAGGGAAACTCTGAAAGAACCTTCTGGGTCTGAAGGAAAAGGGTGAAAGCAAATATTAAGGAAATGAAACCAGCAGAGGCTTTATCTCAACCAAATTTAGTTTTATGTATACAGCAGTATTTATACTGTGCATAAAAGCCTTCCCAGGGGTGCTACAAGGCTTACCCTAGAGTAATGCAACACCTAATTATCGCTATTAGAAAACAATGAAAGACGATGTTAATGTCGAACATATAAAGCGGTTACAAAGTTTAATTTTTAATCATTTTCAGTGCATTCCCATGAAATTTCAGATCCCCAGAAGCAAACAGCATACAAATGCATCCTTACAATTGTAACACAGCAGTGTACTTCTGTTCGAAGCAGGCTAGCCCTTCATCTGAATATTCTTGTTGCATGTCTAACTATGAATTCATGCCAAACATTTTTGGCTGAACAAAAGAGAAATCACTACATTGAAAAATATTCCAATGTTGTTTGAACTGTTTGAAACTGGATTTCCCTAACCCACGGAAAATTAAGAGCAATACAGAAGAGGCTAGTATGAGATTTTCAATCTGAGGCCCTGAAGTAAGAGCAACCAGAGATGGAGTTCCAGAGAACATGGATAGGAGACAGCCACGTGTGACACAGGAATTGCTTCTGTACACACCTGGTTGGCATAATGAACGCTTGCATCAATGAGATGTTGACATTATGAAGCAAGGAAAGCATGAAAAATATTTACTGACCACTCCAGAAAGTATATGCCACATGACCTCAGATTACCAGTAGGCCAGACTGAAAAAGCAGCAGATATTGTGCTTTTCCCTGTGTAACATACAGGGAGAGTGCCAAAACTGCTCTCAAACTGTAATTCCCAGAACTGACAACCCTGAAGATCATACAAATACTTAAAGTGAAGCATTAAACAGGGCCTTGTCGGCTGAGTGGCATGTCTGTTAAACCTTCTAAAGCAACACAATCAACTACTGTCAGAAAATTCAGATTCATATTTGTGTCAACATTTGTGCTCTCTGGTGTCAGCTGAGATATCCTCTACTATGCTTGTCTCCTGAAATGTTTAGGAGACCTGGGGAGAGTGAAAGCTATTTTTGTTAGCAGCAGGTTCTGATACTGTAAAATGAATCCACTCTGCATCCCTCTGAAATCTGGTGACAGGTGGGATTTTAATCAAACATGGCTGGCATTTCCCGGAGAAGGGAAAAAAGCAGGAACTGCTCCACTGAAGGCTGCATTTTTCAAAAGTGCTTCAATCTCTGAGGAAGAGATGGATCCAAAGAGCCTACACAAACCCCTCACTTGAGCCGAGCACTTTGCCCCAGGCGATAGGTAGGAGCTGTGTGGCTAGCCCAGTCTTGCTGTGCACCATCACTTCTGTGCCTGCCTCCAGCAGAGGATCGTGTGGAGCTGGGTGAGTGAACGGCGGGCTGCAGTATGCAAAGCTGAGGGAGCACACTGGGAGTCTGACCTGCAGCCCTACCTGTGCCCATGAGCACAGTCTGCACAGCACATGGCCTGGGGATGCTCCCAGGAGGAGGGCAGGGCTGTGCTTGGCACACGAATGATGGGGACACTGCCCTGCTCCTCACACCTGGGATGACACACACGCTTTGCAAGTGGAACTAAAAGCCCTTCCTGCCCTTAACGGACATCAGAACAAAGAGAGTTTCTTAAGCAAAATACTCGCAGTTTGTGAAACTTCAAAGAAACCTCAAGCTCCCTGTTTCTTCATGAATAACCCAGTTTGAGTATTACAATATTAATAAATGCATTAGAACTATTTTTAAGTAAGCAAAGATTGAATGATAGTCATCCAAATTAATGAAGGGTATGAACTCAAAATTGATTATGTAAACCACACTAAATCCCCGCACAGATTTAATGATTTAAATTCAAATTTAATTTAGATTTAACTCAAACACTAACTTGAATTAAAGCCATTTTAACACTGTACGAGAGTGCCCAGAATGGGCTTCCGTAGAGGTTAACCAACGTGCTCTGTGCAAAGACATTCCTGAACGGTGCTGTTTTCCCTTAATGCCATTAAGCCAGCGGCAGTTGACGAGCGCTCTGGGTGCTGAGAGGCGGCCTGCGATGGGGGCAGAGGATGACTCACCCAGACACATAAGAGGCCGCTAGCTGTAAGCCCAGCAGAAGATTAACTGATGTTTTCAGGCTAATTAAATCCCTTAGAGCTTAGAGTTGCAGCTCTCAGATGAAGAGGACGAATTCCTCCCTGTGCTGGACCCCAGGCTGGAGTGGGTGGGCACACCCTGAGGGATGCTGTGCTCCTGCAGGGCCCACGTTGGAGCAGAGAAGCGTGGGGTGTGTGGGTTGGCACAGAGGGGCTGTTCTGGACTGACCATGGCCCCTGCCCACTGCCCAGTGCTGCTCGGGGTGGGAAGCCGGGGCAGAAATGGAGTGAGGTTGAGCCTTGTGAGAAGGGTGGTTGCAGGGAAAGCATTTCAGTTTTTATCTTTGTTTCTCACCATTCAACTAAGTTTTTAATTGGCAATAAATTAACCTTCCTCAGATGGGGTCTGTTTTTGCCTGTGAAGGTATTTGGTAAGCTATTTCCCTGTATTTATCTCCTTTGAGCTTTTTCATCTAATTTTCTCCCCTTGTCCTGTTGAGGAGGGGACAGGAGGTGGGCTGGGCCTGGTAGCTGCTAAGGTCACCCTACTGCTGGGCTGTGTCTTGGCTCAAGTTTGCAAGACTGCTGTGAAAAGGAGGTGTGGCTGGAGGATGTACAAAGGTACACATGCACACATATCTATCTTGCAGCAAAGACAGTGGGCAGTGCTCTGTCAGGCATCAGAACACCTTCCCCAGGTGGCAGTAGGGGAGGCTGCATCCAGCTCTTCGTTCTGCCCTCCTGCCAGGGCCCCCAGCCAGCCTCACTGCTCCAGCACTGGGAGACAGGCACCCCAACTAAACTTAATCAAAATGGGAATGGGGAGATGGAAGGGATCCATGCAAGTCACAAGCTGACTTCTCCAGTGAGCTGTGGGTGTGCCAGCAGCCACTCGGACATGGAGAGGATGAGGACTGAAGATCCTGGGGCAGAGTGCAGGCTGGCGAGGTGCCTTTATGAGCCTCCTACCAGCAGGCTGGGTTTCTCTTTAAGAAAGCACACACTGTACTCTGGGTTAATGGTACGTGTTAAACAAGAACATCTGCTTATGAAGAGATAGATATGCTGAAACATTTACTGATGTTTTGCTTCCTCCCCTTGTGTCACCTGAAATCTATCATCTCACTATGGTATCCCAGTGCAGTCCTGCTTGCACATCTAGGGAAGCAGGGCAGTGGTGCACAGCTTTTAGAAAATGATTAGTGATCTGTCAGGGTAATGTCTAAACATGGGCACTGACTCAGATGTGTTACCTATAAATCTGTTCATCAGCAGCTGAGGAACATATGTGCCTCTTCTTCCTTAAACATAAAAACATTAATTACATTATATTGTACCACAGTAATGGGCAATGTGGTGACAGAAGCTTGCCAAAACTTTAATTTTAACCATAAATCTGGAGGGTCTGAAATGGTGATTCAAGCTGCTTTAGAAGATGAAGATACAGCTCAAGTCGATGTGTGGGAGGTGATGGGGGTGGGGAGGAAGGCACAGAGAATTAGCACAGACTGACTGAAACACTGGAGGCTAGGATGGTAAAATTGCAAACTTCCTTGGGCAAAAGACAGGAAAGAATAAATTATGGTTCAGAAACAGCTCCTCTTCTGGCCTTCTCCTGGAAGTAAAAAGGTTCCTCTCTCCTACTATTTGGTCTTGTTTTCCTGCTGTTTGGTTTTGCCATCCCTCTTTTTCTCCTCCCCACTGCAATCACCTGGTCACAGAGGAAATATTGTGGACAAGCAGCAATCAGTGTCCTTCCACTGGACAAATCTTTATTATAAGGAGAAAAAAGCTGAGGCACAGCGTGGAGCTTGCTCTCTGCTTTGTATCTGGGCAAGGGCAATGAGGAGTATCCAGGTTATTTATAACAGAGGGAATATGGAAATACACGTGTATCACTGAATACAAGAAGCACCACAAATAGATCCTCTTGCTTCACAAATTGTTGAACACAAAAACAGCGTTGTGCCACTGGTTGTTCAAAAGCGGTCTGAAGTGATTTGGAATAGACAAAGCAGAAGGCAGCAGCTGCCAGTGCCCCGTGACACCGCTTTTCCCATCTGTGCTCCCTCCAGAACCGACCCAGTCCTGCCTGCTGCTGAGAATGAGCTGCTGGCCCTGAAACTGCTGTGAAGAAGGACTTGATAGAGATATCTGCTCTGACTGTCCCAGTCTGACCCACTATGCCACAAGAAAAAGGGCAACCACTTATCACACTGAAATTACACAGATTCTATCTGAACTCATCTTCAATTTAGGATTTGCCTTCAGTGTTTCAGAACCACTCGGCCATGCTCAGGCTACAAGCCTAAAATGTGGCAGCGATCTGCATCACAGTGCTGGTTTGGGAACAAGTCTTTGAAGCTTTGTTATCCCGTCACTTGTGTCCACTCTTCAAGGTGAAGAGAAAGATACTTGGGATGGGACTCTACTGAAGGGATGCCTACAGCTTTCTCTTCTCATTTATTTGTTCCTTAATTCTTGTCTCACACCAAATTCACCTCCACAAAAGAGTGATGAAGATGATGCCACTTGTTCACATAAGAAAATAAGCACAATTAAGCAGAAACAACTGTTCAGAATAATAACTGTTGTGGGCACATTTCCAAACGGACATTCTCCCTTTGGAATGGCAAACACTGTTCAGAAGCTCGTATCTTTGCTGGCTGCTTTGCTTGGGTAAAAAGCCCTGTGGGGGGTTATCTTTTCAGCACTTTCTGAAGTGGGAGGAGGTATTTAAAGCAGAGCATCACATGCTTTTAAAACAACAGAATCCCCAGCCAGCTTATATTCTACTCACAGGCAGTTTCCCTACTCTTTGCTCCTACAAGCAAGTATGTTTTTCCATCTTCTGTAAGCAGTAACTCAGCCCTTTCCATGCTGCTGCTTCTGACAGAAAAGCACTTTCAGAAACTCAGCATTAAAACTACAGATGCATTGGCCCTGACCAGCAGTGCTTTAATCTGTCTGCATCCAGCTTCAACTGGTAGTGTTTCCACAGGTATTAAAAGGGCAAAAAAGCAGGAGTACTGTGTACAAACAATCCAAGCCCAGGCTGCACAGATCCCAGATAAAAATATGTAGTTGTTAAGAAATTCCATAAGGTCGATGTTTTTTTTCCCCCCAAAGCAAGAACCATGACATAGAAAATGCTTTCTATTTGCCTCTTGGCTAAAGCAATGTAACTGGCTGCCAGCTCTATTAGCCCAGACAGGAGTGTGCAGCCACAGCAGACATCAACCTGTTTGACACAAAGTGCCGAGTGGGGTGGGGGGTTGCAGCTGGTGTGTGGGGCGTTTCTCCCCTGTCAGCTCACACGGGATGTATCTATCATAAAGCAGAATACTGACTATTCTCTGTCCACTGGACAGCAGTATTTCATTTCATGCATCATTAAGAACCTGCATTGATTCCAACTAGTCATATAACCTTATCTTGCACTCACTTTAAAGCAAAAGAGGAAAAAAAAAGCTCTCCTTCCCAAGTCACTAGGTAACAAGTACCCAAGGTACTTTAAGAAATAGGCTTTCTTAGCATCATCTGTCTTGGAGACCATGACACTGAGCGCAGTACACCACAGCTTAGAAAACAGCAAGAGTCTAGGTTTGTTCTGCACATTCACTTTACTGTCAAATGTTTGCAGGAGGTCTTATCTCCCCATCCATTTGATTTGGAATAAAGTTCAATTCAAGTGTAATAAAAAGAGGGAGAATACCACAAGAGAATAAAATGCCAGCTTCACTAGTGCCGATGCTGAGCTGGCTGTGAGAGATGTGCTGCTGGGCAGCTTTCTTTGCTCCTCTGTCCAATGCCCCATAAAACAGCACAGAAGACAGCAGTAAGAGAACTGTGTCAGCTTAAAAAGTAACACCTTGGTGTATACTTCAGTTTGAAGTTGTATTTAGCTCCATCCACTACATGCGCGTGCCTACAGCTACTGCAAATCTGGAGTCTGTGCCTAGATTAGGAATGGGAGTTGTCTCAGATGCTAACACAGCTCTACGTGGGAAGGTTTCCCCTCTTGTAGAAGTGCACAGAGGTCACAGATACCACCTCTCTGCAGTCTCCAGGGGGACAACTAGACCATGCATGGTGGCCTTCCCAGAGTCTTGTACAGATGGAGGTGGGGTTGTTGAGTCTGCTATGTGCTCAGCTCGGGGTGAGAAGGTGCCAGGCAGTGGGATCTGGGAAGACAGCTGGCCTCAAACAGCTCTCGCTGTGTCTTTTCAATGGCCATTACTCATTTCTAACCATGGTCTGTGGTGTGTTACTCACGTTTCTAATTTAATTTTCCCAGTGTCCCACGCATCTGTCACTCTGGAAGTGAACCTGCAGATGTTTATTAGTTAAAAGAACTCTGAAGACTGAAAGTGCTATACGTGTTTGCCAAGCTCATGTTATCTAAGAGGAATGTTATTGCTTGTTTACACTAACAGCTTCTCACTCTCAACTCGAGCAGAAAAAATGGGGCAAAAAGATGAAAGTTTTGCCTGCATCATTACATCAGTTGCTCTCAGTGGCATCCATCTTCCCAGCAAGAAACAATCTCTGAAGGCTTATTAGCTATCTTCAAAAGAAGAGACTGCCTCTTTGCCTCTTATCTGTACATCAGCCTGTCCCAGCGTGTGGGGCAGTGCTCCACGATAAACAGCTTCATGTTAATATATTCTTTGCTGTTTGAATGAGGCACAATATTCTTTGTGAAGTATGTGGCAAAGACTGGCAGGAGTGCTTTCTCTCTGTGAATGAACAAGCTGAGTTTATTGCATGTAATAACATAGTTCATGGCAGAATAAGAGCCTTGCATTCATTTCTGACCATAATTTCACAACAAAACTTGCATTTTCCCTGTATTTTATTTTCATTGCCACTGCTTGACTTTTCTATTTTTTCTATCTCTTCAGGTCCCACAGCATCTGGTGGGCAAATCAAACATGGTAAAATGTTGTTTTTGAGCTTAATAATATTTTCCAAGTCATTTATTTACCAAATGCTCTTGGAGAAAGTGTTTTGTTCTGTATGTTAACAGGTGGTGTATATTCAATCTGAATGTATGGGTAATCAAATCATAGCGACAGGGGAGTCTCTCAGGGTGTCGCAGTTGGACAAGTCCTCACAAATTCAGAGGTGACACATTTTGAGTACCTGAGCCTCCTGGCCACTTCTCCTCCCAAATACTGCCACGTTTCTCTAGCTGCTATGGTTTTGCTTTGAGATGCCTGCTTTATTTGTATTGCAGAAGCAGACTTTTACATTAAAGCTGCAGTTACAGAAACAGCAAAAATGCTAAGTGGTGGCTCCTATTAAACAAAAACCAGCTAACGGTCTGATCCGATACAAACCTTCAGCTAAAAATTCAGCTAGGAAGATGGCTGTTCATCTTTCTTGAGCAGACCCAAGTGTCCTCACTCTGCGCTGTCACCTCGGAATACTGGGGTTATTTTTAGAGCTTCTATTTCACTGTTCAGAGGGGTTCCTCCACATTCCCCCATTTTAGCAAATATAGATCTCAAACAGAACGGAATTAACAAAAATATGTAATTGCTACTTTATCCACTGTCTGTGGAAGAGTTCACAGCCCAGTTTAAGTTCCAGCTAAAATTAACAGGGCATTACAAGCAAAGTAGCCTTTTTTTTTTTTTTTTCTTCCCCCAAAGAAAAACCACATCTTTCTTTCAAAGAATATTTTAAATCTGATCTCTTATTCTTACAGCACCTGCAGAAATTTGGATTTGCCCATCTATAACAACAAAACATCAGGGCTCTGCTCTTCGGTATATTCTACTGCTTATAAAAAACACTAGACGAGTTGTATGTCCCCATTAGCCAACAAAAAAGAAATTCATAATGATCAGAGATGCCTGAATGACCCTGCTAACTTCGGAGCGCTGGATAAATTCAAACTCTAAGCTTAAACATGGAGGCTTTTTTTCAACCCACTAAACAACAGGAGCAGATGCAGATTATTTTTTGGATAAGACATCCCTCTTTTGGAATGATTTCACATGCTAACTTTGCTTGGGAACTGCTCCTGTTGGTGACCATGTGTTCAACACATCTGCTTTGGCTTGTTGTTTTCTCTGAGACTGACAATATTGTGGCAAGACGTCAGAGTGAATTGAGGTGAAGAAAAAGGAAAAAGAAAATTAACATGAAAGAGCTGCATTGCAAATCCAAATGAACCCTGAGAGACGTTTCATGCCTTGATCATCTCTGTGTATATTAGGGTATGTGTAAAGGGATTTGAAGAGGTGGGAGGGATTGATGGGCTTGAAGAAATATCTGGGCTTGTCTCGCCTCAGTCAAAAACTCAGCTTGCTGGGAGGACATTTCTGACTTTTAACCCATGGGAGAAGATGCCTTCAAAAAGTTGGGAAAATCCTGCCAGTGACTCATCAAGGCTGGTTTCACTGTTCACTGCATAATGCACTCATTCATCAAACTGAAAGGATTTCAATCAATACTGTCAAACCAAAAAGTTATTTATTAAATACACATGCACACACAAGAGCACTTGGTTAGCATAACATATGTGATGGCCAAATAAATTAAAGGACCAGGTGCCAAACTGAATTTACCAAAAATCCCTCTTTCTGCCTGTCCCTTATTTGCATTGAAATTCCTACTCAAAGCTCTACACACAACACAAGGGATGCACAGTGACCCACTGACAGACACCCACTGACGGATGCCCAGCCAGAGGCAGCCCTCCTGTTTCACTGCTGAACGTGACACCTTATGGTATGGGACATCCCTTTGGTCAGGGGTCAGCTGTCCTGGCTGTGTGGCCCCAGCTCCTTGTGAGCCCCCAGCTCCTTGCTGTTGGGGTTGCTCAACTCTGTGTAACAAAACTTGAAAGTGAATAGAGTGTGTCTAACTCCCTTGAAATCTGATAGATTTCCACCACTCATGCAGCTTCCTGCACGGTTAAGGACAGCTACGGAGCTAACAGCAGCAAAGTGTCCGTTCTGCTATCTAAACACACAGGTGACAGAGGAATAACCCATTTTCCCCAGTTCCAGGAAGCTCAGCCCTACTCTGACCACAAAAGGAGAGCAGAAGCAGCTCTGTTGTTCTGTCTCTTTCATTAAACAGTTAAAAAACAAAACCACATTTGCAAACTCCCTGCATGTCAAGGTGGTGAAGTATTAAGAACTCTGCTGGCTCAGTCAGGTCACTCCTTGAGCATCAGGAAATTAGGCAGTGGACTGTGCTGCCCATCTGTTGAGAAAGTTACCAAACAGCTTTCAATTAATTATTTTTAGGAGGTATGCAAAGGACAAATTGCCTCCACTGAGGACAGCTACACTGCAGGCCAGTCTGCGCTCCATAAAGCCATGTTGTTCCAGTGAAGTCAGTACAACTTTGTGCACTTGTGACAGCTGAGAATACAGCCTGTGCTATTTTTTTCTTAAAGTACATACATTAAAACATTTTAGTACGTGATGAACATTAGGTATATTGGTAGTTCAAATGAAATACTGATCTTCTGATTGCTGAAGTTAATTCTACAGTGTTTGAGTCATCATCAGGAAACTAGCAGCACTCCCTCTAAACAAGTTGTGTATTTAATGTCTTTTCCTCTGAGCTGGAGAGAATGGTTTGCAGTAGTTACAGAAATAGAAAAGATCTACGCAACGAGATCATTATATGAAGTCAAAACCTGTATCTATAAATATGTGAGAAGCCATTGAGCTGAGAGCAAATAGAGGTACAGAGCACTGCACATGCACAGCAAACTCAGCTAACGCGACTCTATTTATGATAGAAGCTTCCCAGGACATGATTTTTTCGAGGTTCTCTTCCCTTTCACTGTCATTCTGAAGCTCTCCCTTCCTCACAGGCAGGCCAATTACTGGGATAGCTCAGAAGTTTCTGTCACAACTTGAGCAGTTTCTGAAAACAAGTATCAGCTTAAAAAAGAATAGCGTAGGAAACAAAAAAGCTACAGGGATATTGCTGGAGGGAGAAAAGAGAGGGAGTCAGTCCTCTACTTCCAAAGCAATTGTGGATATGGATTGCATGGAAGGCTCTCATCAGCAGGGAGTCTGACAGGTCTATCAGGGGAGAGTTCATCTACTTCTATAATAGTAGTTATTTGAACAACTCCAGATCGATATAGTTTCTAGGGGGATGCTACTATTTATTGGGAAATAAGAGAGAAACATCGGTAGAAGTTTCCTTTCTGTTTCTACAGTAACCACCACGAGGGTTGTACCTGTCCGTTGGAGCTGGGGCTCACACCTGCACGGCCCTGGAGCACAAGCAGTGTGTGTGCCATGCACAGAGCACCGCCTGCTGTACTTCGTACGAATCAGAGCTCAGAGCGGTCAAACTCAGGGCACTGAAATGATGACAGCACCCGAAGGAGATCACTTGTGAAACAAAGACGGTTCTCAGTTTGCACTGGCCTCTGGTGTAAGGACAGGGGCCTATCCACACGTGCCTGTAAGGAATTCTTGCAGCCTCCACTCACTACAAGGTTTCTGCGCGTTGCTTTGTGTGCAGAAGGCAGTGTGGTACAACCCAGGACACCCTCCGTGCTCAAAGTCAGCAGCTTATTTCTATGAAGAAAGCAGAAATATCCTGCTAGGTGGCAGGCTACAGTGTGTAGTTAGCTCTGAGCTTCCTTGAGAAAGGGGGACTGCAATCTCCTTCAGTGCATGACATGGGTTTGCTGCCCCAAACAGAGTGGTGCAAGGCACTGGATTGGCAGAGGTGCATGGCACCCAGATTCCCTACAGAAACCTCATTTCTGTGAGCACCCATTGCAAAAAGGCAGCACACATAGGACTGGGATCTGGCTAAGTTATGACTGCAGAGATAATAAATGTTATTGCATTGTGCATCATCACAGCCAAGCAGGAACACTTCTCCGTTAGCAAACACACCTGCAATATCTTTACCTTAAATGAGCTATAAAGTCGTCTACCTCTCCTTCACTGTTTACTTTGTGTTACCATTTTTCTGCACATGCTGCAGTATTTTGCTCCTTAAGAGGTGTGTGTGATAAGCTCATGAATAACAAATGAGGATTTATGTTTGTGGATTGTGAAATAATATTAACGTGACTATTACTTTTAATCTTTGCTTTTGAATGATGTATTGAGCTGCAGGTAATCCCAGAGGGATATTATTAGGGTCTGGGTATTGGAAATGTCTCCTTCTTTTGTCTTCCCTGCTACTAAGTGTGGAATTGAATGTAGAAAAGTGAAGAAAGTAGGACAAACACAGGCTCTCCACTTTAATGTCTTATTTTATAGCCTAAGAGCCCCATCGACAGTATCATCTAATGCAGGGGGAGGGGAAGGGAATGGAGTGGTTAAGGAAGGAAATAAGAAAGATGAGAAATTTTAAAACTGTGAACACGTTACCTTTCCTGAGAGAAATGACAAACGCCTCTCCCCACTGTAACTTCAGCTCTAGTAACAAAGACTGAAATTAGCCGTTCTCAAGAAATTTTCATCTATTTTAAAACCCAAATCTTCCTCACTGTTTAGAAATGAAAGAATACATTTTCTTTTCTTCACAGCTTCCAAATGTCAGTACTGGAAGCTGGACTGAATGTTGCAGCCCAACATTTGAAATAATGGTAGAAAAAATGAAATGCTTGCAATTCTATTGGAATGAAATTAAATAAACTGCCTCCTCAAATCTACCCCTCTTTATCTGTGATAGGATGTTATTTCTTTAAGAGGATGAATTTTTGAAAATGTTTTCCAGTACTGTAAATATAAGAGGAAAAATACGATGGTTTAATGCAAATACAACTCCCTTTCCCCTCGGTATTTCTAAGTAAACAGAAAATCTTGCTAGCTCTGTGAATCTCAAGTTCATTTCAAGTCATCAAACAGATTCATTATCTTTGCACATCAGCACTGCTACTAACATTCATTAGTACAATAATCTTGTACTGCAGCTGGACTTAGGTGCCCAGAAGGGCCAACCCCTCATCCAGAGGTGGCTGCTGTCCCACTTGTATCAGGGCAGCAGCCTGCAAGCAGGAGGAAGGTGCTCAGCCCTTAGGACAAGCTCCTCCAAGTGACTGGTGGCTGCCCCTCAGGAGAACTGCTGGTGCGCTGCAAGGAAGCATTCTGGGCTGAACCATACCACAGTGGTTTCGGCTTCCTAACAGATCTTGTCACTCTTAATCCCACTAATGCAGAGCTCGCAGGATGCAGCAATGCACAAGATCAACTACCAGCTCATCGTGCTGCACTGTGTGCTAATGCAATGCCCACTGAATGCAGCTGAAAAGGAACACGGAGCCTTGCCCCTCCTGAGGGGTCTTCCCAGCAAAACCACGGGCTCAGCTGAAGGAAATGTGGGTTTGCAAAAAAGCCCTAAACAAATGAAAACCCTACAGTGCTTGGTAAGTTCAAAGTGCACAAAATAAAACGTAGTCCCTGCTGTAGGTTGAGCTCATATCAGAACTGAAGAAAGCTGTGGTGTGAGGCAGGCTGGGAAGGAGCTGGGTCCGTCGTTCAAGAAAAAGCGACGGGTGGTAAGAGGTGAAGATCAGATCTCTTTGCCCTTCCCAGCTTTACTCTGAGAAACAGTTTAAATTTCAGTGGGAGTTCTTATTCTTAAACACAAGCTAGTCCTGTCCTTGAAAGCGGGTAGACCTAATTATGAGAGGCTTACAGGGATGGTGAACAGATCATCTTTGCTTCTTGAGTTAATCTTGATACATAATGTATGGCAAATATTGTCTTGTTTCTTTTAAAACTATCAGTGAGAGGAAATTCCTGGGACGAGAAATCCAATCTTTCAAAGGATTAAGAGAGAACTAACTAACACGAACCAGATCATTAGCTTTGTATTTTCTGTTCCACCTTCTGATGCCCATATTTCACTCGTGAGAATGAGTTGGAACAATTCCAAAAACTAAGTGGAAATTAATTTCTCAAAGGCTGATCGGGAAGTTAAGATGCATTTCAAAATCGTTTGCTGTATAGATCCCATCCATTTGCCCTGAAGAAAGACAAAATAATGCTTTATGTAGCAACACAAAGCACCTGAAATTAAAAAGAAAATGGGGGAGCCATTAGAGGAGCCTCAGGAGGAAGCAGCCAATGGTTCAGTGGCGCTGTGAATGTCAGCCATGGTGAGGGTGCACTGAGCATGCTTAAAACAGATCTTAAAAGTGGGATTTTTAAGGAATTCTGGAGGATTGTGCAAGGAGGACTGTCCACGTTGATTTCCCAGAAGATTTTAAGATACTGGAATTAGGTTTTCAAAAAGACCTCCACATTCTGAAAACCTGCAGCAAAAAAGTATTTGGAAAAAAATCGAAGGGCTCATTTTGCTTTTGATGTTATGTTCTCTAGCAGCATAGGCTACTTAAGAACCCCTTTTCAAAGTGAACAAAATGTTAAAGATCTTTTCTTCCTCTAATGCATAATTTTTATGGTATATAAACTGCGATTTTTGTAAAATGACAAACTTAAGGGAAATTTAATTAGCACTAGAAGAGTGCTTAGTGACAGACAACTGCTTTACAGGAGCAGGGCTTTTGCAGGGCTGCTTTGTAACTAGTTTCAGCAAAATAAAATTCAACTGCAAACAACAAAAAGGGGAAAACCAACCAAGATTGCTTTATAATTAGAAAGATTCTCTTCTGAACATATCCAAGCTCCACACAAACATGGCGAAATCTGGGAAAGGTGGGGGTCTGGTGAGATCAGATGCTAGGCCAAGCCCCAAATAATGTGTCTAATTTTAAGTCTGAGAAATAAAGGGCAAAACAGTGGTGCTGAGTCATGAATACACCAAAGGTCTTCGTCGAACAATAGTAGGAGACTAATGATGATAAATACTGTGGAAGTGGTTATAGCAGGATGGCACAGCATTGCATTTATATTGTTAATATTAGGTAACTAAAATCCTTGCATTCTTTTTAGCTATGCTTACAGGTATGAGAAATCACAGACAAACAGACACCTTCATTTCCAAAACTGCTGGAAAATCCCCCTGCCACGGCTTTCTGTGGGCCGCTGTCACACAGTGCGTGGCACTGCCACAAACCCTGCTAGAAGTCACCCGGTACCTGACCAGAGATCATCTGGATTCATATCTAACCTGCAGATCACTTAGGAAAGATTTTCTCCTGGCACAGGGTGGGGAAGGACCGCAGCGATGGTACAGATAATTAATCACACCACTTTGTACCTTGATTCACTTGATAAATGAAAGTATGCCTTTGGGGTAAGTAAAATGCTGATTCTGCAAGAGGAAGTGTCAAAATCAATGTGGATGTTAAGAGCACTGGATGTTAGCACTGACATTTCGGTGTGATGGGCTTGTGAGATCAGTTGGCACGTGCCGGTCCAATTAAGAACTAAAGACTGAATGGGAGTGGCTTGTTCCTTTCTGCTGTGGGAGAACACTAATAAGATCAAGAGGACAAGTTGGTTGAACTCTATTCTTCGCATAAATGCAGAGCTGAGGTTTCCATAGCTGCTGCTGAAATCTCTTCTCAAAGGCTTAAATTCATTTAAAACACAAAACTCAGCATCCATGAAAAATCTTCCTTTTGTTCCAGCCTTAAAAAGTGCCTTTTCATCTTGTTGAACCCATTTACACTGCCTTAAAGCAGTAATTGCTAATGATTCCTTTGGTTCAATGTTATCCTGGACAAATTATGGCAATTATCTAGATCACAAATATATGTAACAGTCTTTGATACTTTCTCTAATTGCACTTGAAGTTCAAATGCCTGATGTTTAATATGACTTGATTCATTAAGGTTTCTTCCAAGTAAAGTCAAAGGCAAAAGTCCCAGTGACTTCAGTGGTGAAGGTTCACACGTGTAGATATGGCTCATCCTGTTGCAGAGGAAGATTTTGTTTTCTTTTAATTCACTAGATGGTAGCAGTGTACAATGGCTTTTTTTGGTTGTTTTTGCTGGTTTTTTTTGTTTGTTTGTTTTAATTTCTTTCTAATTCATTTGAACCCTCTTTCATGTTCCAGCCTATCCTTTCTGAGTGTTGCACTGCAGTGTGGAGCAGAAAGAAGACAAAAGGTTTTAAACATTCTTTTGAAAGGATGCCAAAATCTGCAGCACCCTCCAGATGCTTTCCCGTGAAGACAGAAACCAGACTGCATTGGATGCAGTCTGATGGTCAGACAGTGACACTGACGTCTAATCCTGAGCTTAAACTCTTTCATCCAACCAGTACATACAAAAAGAAGACAGAGAAATTAAATCTCCATTAGTTCTGCACCCTTTTACCAGTTTTTATTGTCAGGCACCATGACTAATCATCTGTTAAGATAGTTGCCTGTCCATGGATAGTCACCATATCCAGCAAAGGTCATGCTAGCTGACAACTGGCAAGAGGACTTGAGCTTCCAAACTACTAGACAGCAGCAGTACTACTAGAGAGTACCCCCTGAGGGCATAGGATTGTTGCTGAGTGGAATCCTTTCTTACCAACAATGGGTGTGCAGATAAATATAAAGCATACACTTGGAAGAGATGCTGCTTTCTCATGTACTTTTGACACACTGTATAGTCAATGAATATTAAGATGCTGTGATTACAAAATAAACAAGACAGTTTGGCAAAACAGATTACGATGAAGCAAATCATTACAAATAGATGTAAAGAAAACCCACTGCTCCTCCTTTCCTTTGGCCAGATACTGGCACCTCAAACCAGCGACAAGGACATAACAGGTGGAGATTCTCCTACGTTTTGCCTCTCAGAACTCTTCCGAATATTCCATGTTGATTCTCCCTTGTGCACAAGCAGTTATACAGTTGACTAGCCTAAAGTCTTTATTAACTTGGGTAATTTTGTGAAACACCATTGCCAAGCACACGAGATGTAAGGAATGGAGTGGGAAGCGGCACTGGGAAAAACCCAGAAACTTGTGCTGGGGGCTGGGGCACGTGCTGCAGGGGAGGACTGCTCACTGCAATGAGCCAGCAATGGATTGTGGCATCACGGGGGCGTTGGCAGTTATGTCCACAGGTGAAGCTCAAGAGGAAGAGACGCCCAGCAGCTCGGCCAAGTGATGACCTGAGACATCTCCAGGCAACTGATTGTGACCTTGTGGCCCCCATTGCTTCACTGTGGGTGCAGCAGCCCTGCCCAGCAGTTCGTGCCTGGACTCCGACCGAGCGTGAGGGCGAGGACCGGAGTGCGCAAAGCGCGAGCTTTGGTGCTGAAACGTGCTCTGGGTGCTGCTAGCGCAGCTCTCAGTTGCTGTCTCAGAGCCATTTGTTCTTTATCCCGACCCTGCTGGGAGCAGGCAGACGGGACATCCCAGAGAGGCGCGTGCAGCAGCACAGGTAGGTGGCACGGGGACTGGTGGCTGGGGGGGCCATCTTGAGGGACCCATCTTGAAGGACCCATCTTGAAGGACCCTTCCCAGACTGCTGTGTGACTCACGTCTCTTGTCCTCTTCCAGCGTGACACCTGCTGCTGTAGCGTTACTGCTGGGGAGTGCGTTGCCATCTCCCACTCCCTCTAGCCAGACACAGCTGGTGGAACCATGGAGGCGGAATCAGACACCTGCTGCCCCATATGCCTGGAGAAGTGGGACAGCGTGGCATACACCATGCCGTGCTGCCACCGCTTCTGCTTTCCCTGCATCGAGCAGTGGACGCGGATCAGGCTAGCGTGCCCACTGTGCAAACGAGACGTGGAGTCCATCATCCACAGCGTGCGAGCAGACAATGACTTCAAGGAGCTGGTCTTTACACCAGATGCAGGGGCACCCACTGCCACAGGGAACCCTGCAGTCCACCACGAAGTCCAGCCAAGGCCTGTAGTGCCCAGGCATCCTGTGGGCGGCCTCTCCCCTGACACCTGGGCTACCGTCTTCAGGGACCACCTGGCCCTGCTGCAGCCCCTGAGGTCCTGGCTGCGACGAAAACTGCGCCCCATCCTGGGCTACGACGAGCTGCACACAAATATGTTGGTGCTGAGCGTCATCCGGGTCCTGCTGCACATAGGCTTGGAGGAGGAGGCCCTCGTGGAAACTCTGAATGCCGACCTGGAGGGCCGCACGGTGATCTTCGTACAGCAGTTCATCGCTTTCACCGTGTGCAGATGTGGCAGAGAGGCCCACCGCCTGCTGGGCCTCGACATCCCTCCTGCTGCTCAGGCACAGGAGGCCAACGCTGCACCGCAGCCCAGAGCTGCCCCAGCAGAGCAGCAGCCTGCTCTCCCTGGCCCAGCACCCCCCAGCAGCGCTGCAAGCTCCAGCAGGGGCGAAATGCGAGGCGGGACAGAGGAAGCGCGCAGTCAGCGTCCCAGCTGCTCACATGGCAACCATGAGAGCGTCACTGGAGAGCAGGCAGTGCCTCACGAGGGGCCACAAGAGCCGGTGGCAGGGCCCTCTGGCACCAGCACGCCTGGGGGGACCCGGCGAGCCCCAAAGAGGAAGGCCAACTGCCAAGACTCAGAGTCACCAAAGAAGAGGCCACCCAGGCGGCAGCAATAGAACAGCGGCACAGCTGCTGAGACTGGGGTTGGGATCTCCTTGTGTTCAGAAATGCTGAAAACATCCCGTGCTTCCCATCACTGAGTCACTCAGCTTCTGTTATTTTTATATTATTATTACAAATAAAAAAAAAAAAAACACAAACAAATTAAAATTGTGTGGGTTGGAAAGGATCTCTATGATATCTAGTTCCAGCCCCCTGCAGTAGGCAGGGCCATCTCCCTCCAGACCAGGTAGCTCACAGCCCCATCCAGCCAGAAGATTCAGAGGTCCACCAGCTATATGTGCATACACACGAGAAATAAAACAAGCGCAGAGGACATAACTGAGTGAACTGTTAAACTAACAAATGCAAGACCGTTTCCAAAATGATTACACAACTCTGAATTGTCCCTATAGAAGCTACTCACATCTGTGTGCCGGCTGGAAGCTGTGCTCCCACTGCATGGACCTTTCTAAGCAAGAGCTCCGTTTGTGCTCTTGCAGGAGGAGAGCCAAAGCATGGCTATTTCCTTCTAGCTCTGCCTCGCTTTGTAGCATTATTCCATTTTTCAACAGGCAAATTTGAAACACTTTTTACGTCTCAATTTTAAAATCCAAACAGACCTGATTTTCCTGCTGCATAATCAATGAATATTAAGATGCTATAATTACAACATAAACAAGAGAGTTTGGCAAAGCAGATTACGATCACAAAAAGAGACCAGATAGAAAGCTTACCTCTATCCTGGGCTCACTTACAAAACTCCAGCAGGGCAGATCTCCAGAAGAGATCCCTCCCCACTGGCAGCCAGCTCTTAAATAGGTCTAGGAGGGCTCTGCACCCCTTCTGGCAGCACATTGCCTTCACCTGTGCTCCTCTGGCTGACTCATTGCTCGCCTCAGGTGATCAATCAGAGGTTCAGCCTGGGACTCTGCAGTTCCCATACACGCACATAACACAATGTGCATATGTAGGGTTAACCTACAGGTTCACCTGATCTACAAGTTGATGCACAAGCATTAACCAGTTTGTGGGAAGGATGAAGGGAAGATTATAACTGAATGTCGGCAAGAAACTGTTTTCAAACTTGATGGTATGACCTTCAGTGTTTCATTTTTACCACTGGCCTGCCCAATGCCTTCAGAGCTGGCGGCCAGTCTGAGCAGTGCTCTGAGGTGAGCACCAGCATGTGCGCCACTAAATGGATTGCTGCCTGTAAAGGGCTCCCACCAGCTCTCTGGAGAAGCTGTTTTCTCTGCTTTCTCTTTTCTGTTTGGTCTTTCATTTGGAGTCTTCTGAGAGGTATGCTTAATTGCTGTTGCTGCAGTGCTAGTTTTAGTCAAAAACGAATTCCTTCCTTCACAGTAAGGGCTGTGCTGCTATAGTCCTCCTCTGGTTTGGTTACCAGAGAAGTTGTCTGGCCCTGCCTGTTTATGTCTTTCACAACTAGCCAAGTAAAGAGGCTGGCTGACTCAGCTACTGCAGAAACTTGAAACTAGCTCAGTATCTTTAAATACATCGCAGCCATAGCTCTACATTTCATTCCTAATGTTAGTTCTACTACAATACATCAGACATAAACTATGGAAAATTGAAGCGGTCTTTAAGAGAAGTCTTTTTTAGCCTAAAAATACATGATGCTAAAAAAGATGAAGATATTTATGCACTGATAGATAATGGCCAGAAGTAGCAGAGATAAGAATAATTCAGCCCTTGAGTGAGTAGTTACAAGTAAATGCAGTTATCCAGCATCTCCATCTGAACCCAGTGGGATGCAGATAGGAGCCTTATCATTAACTAAACCTGTTAGGCAGGCTGATCCTGAGATCACTTTGCAGAAGTTGCTCTATTCAAGGCTTGCAGCAAACATTATTTTCTGGTGGTACAATGAAATAAATCCAAAGGACATTTGCAGGAGAGTTTTCGGGATTCCTTCAGGCAATGAATGTGAAAGAGACACTGTAATGTAAGTATACTCCTGCTTTTTGCAAAGTAGGGTGAGATAGAGAGAATTAAGACTGACAGGAGAAAGCACATCCAGGTCTCATGAAGATGTTTAAATATCTGATATCATTTTGCCAATTTGCATGGTTGAGTGGCAGAAATAACTGAGTTTTATACTTTATTTTTGGCAGATTCAACCAATTGAGATACTAAATTCTGAAATGTACATGCAGATGTAAAAAAATCACAGGATTTGAAAAAAATGAACATCAGACCTTAAAGGTGTACCCACTTTATAATTCTTTGTAAAATTCCATGGATAGTACAGAAAAATCTCCTGTTGAGGGTCATCAAAAAAATCCCTAAAGCATATGATAGAAATGCCTATAGCACAGGGCAATCAAGATCAAATTTCTACTTTCTTTTGGTTGTTGTTATGTCATCATCTCTAACAAAATTTCAAAATCGCAATCCTAATCTAAAATTTCATCGAAGAACTGAATCACGTTATGAGAACGGCTGGCTATGCTAAAAGCACCAAACAAAACATTGCAGTTTATTTTGCATGTGTGTGAAAGAGAGGAAAGTGGGTGCATGTTGATTCTCCGTCACACTAATTCTACAGCTATCACTTAGGAATTAATACAACATAGAACTCGACTCTCTTGCAGCTGCATTCCTGCTGGCTGCTGCTGGGGTGATACATTGCAATAATATGCCAGTGATGATATTCCAGTAATAAATGATGGTAATATACAATCAGATCATCATCATCGCTCCAGTGATGTACTATCGCTATACATCATGAGGCAATGGAGCTTAAGCATTAGTGGAAGAGGTTGAACACATACCCAACATGGTGTATGATATAATGTACCATACATATTGTGCATGCTTTGTCATCAGTAACTGCATATGCACTGTGTACAGCACATACAGGTTTTTCTTACTCAAATACTTAATATCAAAAGAGAACGTGAGTACTCAAATAACGCAATAGCACATGTAAACGTGCATGCTGCTGACTTTATGCAGTGTGGTTATATGCAAGCACTGAGATGTAAAGGAAATGCACATACTTCCACGCAGTTTTAGAGATGCAGATCCCTTTGCTACCCACATAGCATGATACAAACACCTGTATTGAGCTACAGCTGTGTAACTTCGATTCTTAGATCTACCAACTACTTGGGACAGAAACCTTGTCTTGACACTGGCTGCTGCTGCAGCCAATGGTTTTCACCGTGAATATTAAAGGACTTCACAAACATCAGCAGATCAGTAGTTACATCCAATTGGGACCAACAGAAACAGAAACTTGCTCCTGTCTCAGAAAGCAGCAACGGAGTTGCTTAGCAATCAGATATTCACCACCTTGCTTCCACTGAGCTTTGCAACATGAGTGTGTTGGATGACTGGATGCAGAGCCTTGGCGTGATTGGTCACGGTCAGCAGATTTTTGATTTCATATACAACCGTCTCTCAGACTGCTCTTAAGACAGTGATTATTGACAGAGGGCTCTCAGATTATTTTTTGAGTACTGACCACCCCTTCTGCAATAATGGCACAACACTACAGCTGATACACATGCAAACGGGTCAAGTAATCGCAAAAAAAATAATTAAAAGATATTTCTCATTTCTTATTCCTTCTTTCTTTCATTTGGTAGATGTTCTCACAGGAAGCCTATGCAGATGAACGGCATCACAGTGATGACATTTTCACTACTCAGATGACATAATTCACAGTGTAATTTCCAGTGAAGCTTCCTGAAGAACTGGCTCATCCCAGCTCCCTAAAAGTGATGTGAGTTTGGTGAGTCACACTGAGTCACCTACCTACATGGAGGTTTAAAAGGAAACAAAGTTCTACCTTTGAAACCGAATTAGCATTACCAGGGCATTACAGTCGATGGAAGAGATTCCTTTTTGTCAGCATAGTACAGTTTCAGAGGTTCAGTTTTGATGACAACAGACCAGAGAATGAAGCTATACACTTTAAAGATTTTCCCTAGCCTTTTGGATACTGAATTTCTCCAGAGGAATTCAGTACCAGCCAGCTCTATGATCAATACATATACTATTGATGGAAAACGAGGAAAGGACGTAAGGAATCATTAAAGGTCAGCTGATTTGTCCCTAAAGCTCATATGCTCTGCATCTGTTTACTATTTCAGAGTCACAGATTGAAACTGAGAAATTCATCTGGGAACGAAGTTTATTTTATAAGCCTGGCTGAAGTTGCTATCTCTTAGCATGGATGAGTATTAACTTCTAGGAGCTGGTGTGAGGAGCTATGTGCTATTGAACTAGTTGGTTCTGCCATTCTTTGAAGTAAAACAAGCACCTCTATTTGATTTCAAATAAAAGCACTCGAGCCAAGTAGAGCATCACTCACACAGCTTGGAGTGCTGTAGTTTCATTAGGATGCCCGTGACATTCAAGATGCTGCTACTGTAAATTTGGTTCAGCTACTGAGATTGCATCTTTTAGTACCTTATAAATAAACTTTTTTGGATACTATTCCAAGAGTCAATGCCACATGCTGGACAAGAAAAGCAATTAGAAGAAACCTAGGGGAGGGTGAGGATATCCAACTGTAATATACACGTTATAAGCCAACAGAACCCAGAGCCACAGGGCCAAACTGTAGCTCCTGCAGGGCCTGGAACATTTTGTCTGCTTTATTACCTTTCAGTAGCAATAGTGGAACTCTAGCCTCAGTTAGAAAAGATATCCACCTCTAATATTAAGATTCTGCAGTGATGAAAACTATCTCAACCTTCATTAAATTGCTCCTCTGCTTATGGAGCTTCACTGTTAGCAACTTGAAATATTTGTGTTCTGCTATAGATTTCACTGTTCAGCTCTCCTCTTTTCTCGTTCCAGGTACTTCCTACCTGTAGTCAGGTTATCATTTATCTTTCTATTCTGGTGGACCTATTATTACACCTATTGATTTGTTTTCTTTGAAACTTTTTAAGTTCATAGTTCTATTTTGCCATCAATACTGCAATGCTTTAATGAAGCCTACGTACATTTACTAAATGCTTTTCTTATGTCAACTAAACCTAAAACCCATCTAAGAAGTTTAAAGTTACTTCAAGAAGAGTCACTTTCATAAAGACTTTGTTGATTAGCATTAATGATGGTATGCATCTTCTAGTCTCTGTGAAACAAATAAATTATGCGTTATTCCATCATTTTCCCATCTGGATGTCAGCCTGACAAACTCTGCTGTTTTAGCCATCTTTCCCAAACTCTGAAATAACCTGACAAGGAACTAGCCATCTCTCAACTTTCCGGAATCTTCCCCTATTCACAGGTTACTGAAAAATCAATATTAGCTGCCAAAAAAGCTCCTCAGCCAGCTGCTTTGAAATTCCTCAATGCAAATTACCCAGAACTTCTGATTTAAGTATGTCTAACTACAGTAGCTGTTGATTAATATCCTCTTTAGTTACAGTAGGAATAGAAAGTGTATTACCATCATCATATAACAAATACATCATCCTTTACCCCTGTACAGAGCAAGACATCTCTATTGAATTCTACTGCATTGTTATAAAAAAAAGAAGTGCCTACTGTTTCCATTTGAGAACAGACCAGTGGTCTGTTTCCATTTTTTTTTCCTTTAACTCTTTAAAAATATTTTGCTAAAACTTTTCACTTATTAATTTTACTTCCTTTTTTTTTTTTTGTCACTTTCCTACAAGTTCTTTTCTCCTTTACTATCAGCTTTGTCTCCTCCTTATCTGTAAGACTTATTTGTCACTTCCTTCCTGCTTCAGATGTTTCTGATTTACTATGCTGAGCCTACTCTGTCACATTTTTACACAGATACACAGTCTTCTTTCTCCTGCTAAATAATGTCATTTCTAAATAGTTCTTACAAAGCTCTCATATTTTCTGCCTTATTTCCCTCTTCTGGCTGATGCAGCTCTTGATGTTTTTGGCCTCATAAAGCCAGCCTTCTGAAGGTGCCAGTACACACTGGACTGGCTCACATTTCATTTTGCGTACATACAGCCATATTAATTGAATTATTACCACTCCTGTGTCAAAAACCAGGAGAAGCCTGATTCTTTACAAGAATGTTTCCTTTTGCCAAGAGCAGAACAAAGATAAACAGAAATCACTCATAAAACGGAACAGTTCACTTTCGACACTAAAGCCATCCTTTCCTGTAAAGGTTGCTCCTCTTTCCTACAGGAAAGATCTGATGCAGAGCTGGAGCAGAAGTGCCAGCCTCACCAGAGGAGTTTTATAGCTCCCCGTGGGATGGTGCAGCTTGCTCCAGCTGGGCCCTGCACAGATTCCCCTCCCTCCCCCTTTTCCTATGGCTGGGTTCCCTGGCTCTCTCTGTAATGAGGACAGGCAGCTGTGAGGTGCACTCTGCCAAGAGAACAGGAGCATTAACCCTCTTCTTGTCACCCATCAAATGGATTCTGTAGGGCGTAGAAGTTATCTCTTCATTTATACATAAGGATGAAATGTTTCATGAAGAGAGAAGTGAGGCCCTGGCAATGCTGCCCAGAGAGCTATGGGAGTCCCATCCCTGGAGAGGATCCCAGACTGGATGAGGTTCTGGGCAGCTTGAACTAATGGCAGGGCGCTGGAATGAGAGATCTTTAGACATCCTTCCAAACAATTCCATGGCTCTGTGAACCCTTCAGAACCCATGGGCTCTGCTCCAAAGCCAAAGCTGGCACAAGGGGAGCCCCTTCCCATTGAATTCTGTGCTAACAGTGGAGGTGAAGTACCAAGCCTGGCTTCTGAGGAGTGCTGCATTTGCAGGTTTCTTTGCAGCACTCCTGTTGGGATGCTGCTGGCTGGGAGAATAAGATGCTTCGCTTATTTGTGTCCTTCTGGAGCAGGTTCAGGCTGCTCGTTGTTTCAGCCAAGGAAGAGAATGAGCTGATATTCCCCACTGCTCCCTCTCCTCAAAGCCCAGCGTTATGTTCTCGGAACAATAACCCTATTTCGTCTGGTTCCCTGAACTAAAATGTCTGCACACTGTTTTCCTCACTCGTACTTGTGTTTGGATCTTTTCTCATAGCTGTCGTAATTGAAAACGGTTAATGTGCAATGGCTTCACTAGGTGGTTAACAGAAGCAATTAAAGCTGAGCTCAATATCTGTTATGCTGCTTTGCAGAGGCCCCAAACTGGCTTACATCTTAACTTCAAATGATTCAGTAGGAAAAAATCTTTCAGAAGCTTTTTCCCAGTGTGTCTGCTTTGTCCCTGAACATGCTTGGATTTATGTGTACATTTTCACCTGTCAAATAGCAACGAAACTTAGCAGAAGCAAAGCGCTCGAGTCGTACAATCTGCCGCAAAGCAGCACTCCTGTGGTCACATCACAAACTGTGTCCACAGCTGAGCCAGACACAGAGAGCGGCTGCAGCCTCTTCACAACAGCCCATGAACCAGGGCATGCCCAGCCCCGTGCCCCCAGGATGCCGTGGCTGCTGGAGCTGAGCAGGTACCAGGATCCTGCTCACTTCTCAGGGCTGGGACTTCCCATTCCCCATCAAGTCTGCAGTTAAGCCTGTGCATCCAAACAAGATGGCACAGTACATCACGTACATGAACAAAGTATCCTAACAGCTGGTCTTCCTCCTCTTCATCCAAAAAAAGGAACAAAGAATTCTTACTATTTTGAAGACTGACTGTAGGCTAACCTGCTGTCTACACATTAGCCTTCAAAATGCAATACCGTAATACCAAAAGATACGTTGAATCCCTGCCAGATTACTCCCCTTCAGTCCCATTCCTCACACGAGGCACCTATTGTGGATCTAGGAACACTCCCTCCTGCTAGGCAGGTTTAGACTACAGCTTGTTCTTGTGATTGCAAGGAAGGCATAGAAAGAGTTAAAAAAAAAAAAAAAAAAAAAAAGGGAAGAGAAAAGGGGAAGGAAGGATGGAAAGAAGGAAGGAAGGAAGAAAGGAAGGGAGGAATGGAGGAAGGATGGAAGCAGTTACAGCCAATAACTAAGTTTCTTCTGCTGAATATGTTACTGCTATTAAAATTTTAAGAGTTTGAAGTGACAGTAAATGTGGTCTTATTTTAGAATGGTTTCCGTAATGCTACACAACAGTTGCCAATGGCACTTATGCCTTTTTGTACACACACACACAGCTATTTAGCTGACAACAGTGTTTAAGCCATTAAACAAGATAATATTGTAACTGTTATGCAATGGTAAAGCTCGCTCCTCAAAGAAGTATTTGGTGTTTTAATCTGAAAGTCAACATTTGTTCCATATTCACTTATATTTTCTTTATTAGAAATGTATAATTTAATGTAATATTTAAGGCCCTTAGGGTACATGCTCCGTTACCTATAAAACATTCATGCACACTGAACACTTTTTTGGTGCCAGTTCTTGGCTTTGTACATCTGCTTTACAATACTGAGTATTCTAACTAACAACATGCCTTAATTGAGTTTAGGTGTTCAAGTCATTTATTTAAATTTAGTACTGTGAATAATTTATTTCAATTTACATTTTAATTATTTTACCCACTTTTTTGGGAGCAGCCTCATTTTCCAGCTCCTAAAAAAATAATCGGCATATGTTTACTGCAGTAACACTCACACTTTCTAAATTCTCTGAGAAGTTTAGTTCCAAACTGAGAAATGCTAATGAATTATTCATACAGCAGGCATCAGCCAGAATTAAATTAGGATGTCCAGATCCAAAAGAAACCTGACCTTCTAATACTTATCAGCCCCTCAAGCTCCCTGAGGATCTCTCATCTGCTATGGCAAGTTCAGCTACGGCCAAATATGAATATTTCTGCAGTCAATGTGGGCTTACATGTTCTTATTAATCACCTCTAGTCGAACAGGGCGTTGAGACATCATGCATGGCGTGGATGCTCTCATTGCTGGTGTGTCTCTTTGCCCACGAATATTTTCAATTTTTTTTTTTTTTTTTTTTTTTTTTACTATATATGTGTGTATTTTGCAAAGATTGACTAAGTAAAGTATTTTCCCCATGCAACCTAATAGAAACTGAAGTTCTGAGATAGGCATTCCATTTCCAGCTCATGCTCTTTGTTGTCATTTTATCTCATTTTATAGGCACTTGTTAATGACTGAGATGGCTAAAATAGTTTGACATGCAGAAAAAATGCCTTCAACAAAGGGCAACAAAAACACTCAGCATTAAGTAAGCAAGGATTATTTTTTAGCAATGAAGTCAATTTGTGACATTTTGCCATCAATCCTGAGCACAGGCAGCCATATCCACATGCACCTGTGCTTCTCCAGTCATCATTTGCTATTTTTCTTATGGTCTTGTCCACGTACGATATAAATATAAGCAAAAATGCATGCATTGGTTTCAACTCAAATGTCTTTGTTCCCTGGATTTCTATGTATACATACATACTATTAAGCACTGTCTTTTTTCCTCTTGCATGCCTTCTCACACACACAGGTGCACCCAGAGATGTTACGATCTCCCTCGCCCGTTGATCCATAGCTACATAAACATTTCTACAAGTAAATAAATTTCACTACATTTTACTTTAAAATGTAATTTTTTTTTTTTCCCCCCAAATCCACTTTTACTCTAAATATAGCGCACAGCAGCCTGACCATAAGGGAACACCTTCAGAAAGGAAAATGTAAAGCTGGAAATGTTATTAAGAAAAATTTTTGCCCTCAGCCACAAGAAACTTCAGACGTATTTTTGTTTGGAATACCAATTGCGGCGTTACCCAAAACAAGCAATGGCTGCGTTACAAATCCCACCCTACGGCCATCTCTCAATGGCTGTTTCTCAGGCCAGACGCTCACTGCAGTGCCAGCTGCTCGCTCAGTGAGAAGTTCCCCCAACACGGATGGCAATGCGCTCACCTTGCTGTGCAGCACGGAGCGACTGGTGGGCTGCAGCGGCCACGCGATGTGCAAAGCTTTCAAACATCTCCTAGAAGTAAGAGAATTAATGTGAATTCTGGAGAACAAGAAGATCTTCCTGAAAGTTAGACAGATTCTTTTTTTTTTTTTCTCCCCAGATAACATGGATTAATTCCTGTAAGAAAATATTCCATCTTTGAGCAAAGAGTTTAAATAACATACAAGACCTTGGAAAGCAGCATCAGCTGTTGAAAAATAATAATAAAAAAACCCCACCTTACTTCACACAGTATATTTATAAAGACTTTTTAAAATAGAGTGCTGCAAATTTATGTGCATTTTGTGGACAAGCATAAGGTCAGTTCTGTGTCCCACTGAGCTGTGTGCTACACGACGCAGCACATAAGCAAGAAATGAGCAAGCAGTAGGACTGGGAGTGAGAGACATGACTGTGAGAACATCTTTTTTGGCCTTGTTTGACTGTGAGTGGCTTTTAAGGTGCAGATTTATTTGAAAAAGGAACCGATACGATAGGATGTCTCCTTATTCAATGGTTCTGAACCCATCCCCTCTCCTCTCCCCGATGCTGAAGGCACAGTGGGTAGTATGCAGGGAGAAGGATCGTGCCATGCTATTCCTCTAAGCCTCCACTGCTGGAAACAGGATATTAAATGCTTCACAATAAAGCTGGTTCTGCTTGTTGTTTCAGTAACCTTGTAGCCTTCAGCCCAGCACTAAAATCTTACAGGAGCTGAGTTCCCAAGCATGAATCAATGATTTGTATCGGACAGAAAGGAGGATATTAAAGATACACCAGAGGAAACAAAGAGAAGCTGACCTTGGAGCAACCAAATGGGTAGAGACCCATCAGTTCAACTTCCAGCCCTCATTACTTGTCCCTTCCCATTGCTGAATTTAATCTTCTTTACATAGCTCCCTCCAGCCCCTGCCTGCCCTGGCACACTGGCTTTTTAACGTGATGAGTGGCTCTCATTCACAGCCTCTACTGAGAGGGGAGCTGAGGCTGGGGAGCGAGATGAGGCAGTTGGGGAAATAATGCTGCCTTTCCATCTCCAGAAGGCCCTCGTGGATGAAACTTATCAATTATGTGAAAAGGTTCGTCAGCGCTGCCAGGGCTGAGGGAAAATGATTCCCACCACAGTTAACAGCCCACCCTACACCCCAGGCAGTGGCTCATAAGGAGCTGCCTTGCTGCAGCAATCCTGGGGACAGGGCCAGCACCTGTAAGTCTGGGCTGGAGAGCGTGTGGAACGGCACCCGGCAGGGGCTGCTGCTGTAGTTTGCACCTTCCCCTCTGGCCCTACTGGTGATTCTCAACCACATCCAACTGTCCTTCACCTCTCCCATTCATTTCTTCCTCATCTGTCTATAAGGGAAACACCAGACGATTTCAACTTGCAGTACGCATTGAGCTGTCCTTGCAGAGAGCATCGCTCCTTGTGCTCTGCCTTTCACAAAGTGTCCAAATCCGTGGTGCAGCCAGACAGCTCTCATTGCACTGGGCATCCCGGTGGGCCTGGAGATGGATCCTTACAATCTACATGTACACCCATTACCACAACATCTATTTGGAATGCTAAATTCATTGCAATTACATGCTGAACATCCAAATGAGTCTAAGTTTAATATAAGAATCATTAATGAACGCCAAACATCTGCATTCTCCTGTCCCTAGCAAAAGGCTGGGAGAAAGTCCCTGATTTTAAAATCACTCCACTGAGCTCTCTTACTAAATGCCGGTTTTCAGCCCTACGTTGCATTATTACCATTGTTGTCCTTTAGGGGTTGATGTTAATGACGACTGAAAGGGCTTAATGAGCATGTGCCTTGAAAAAGCTCTTTATACACCTTACAAAATAATTACTGCCATTTTACTGAAAACTCCACAGGGCCAAGCTCACGGAAGCAGTCAGGGTGCCAATTTAATACGATACGGTACACTGCTTTACTCAAATAAGGCCTGATCCTATAGAAGTTCACCTTCACTGCCACAATGGACATCCACACCCCTCCTGCAGCTGCAGCCAGGGCTGAGGGTACCATGCCCAGCCCCTGGGAGAGGAGCCTGAATGGAAGGGTCACAAAATATCTCTGGGCTGGAAGTGATTTTGTATGGCAAGAGAAATAGGATTTGGGTTCTAACAGCACAAAGACGTCCGATGATCTCTGCTGACAAGCAACTAGTCAATAGCATGTTAAACATTCCTTACATAGCACTTAAAGCTTGTAAGCTCCTTTTTCCTGTTCTGTTCCCATCCAGCACAGATCAACACTGTTGGCCAGAGAGGTTGTGGCTGCCCCATCCCTGGAGGTGTTCAAGGCCAGGAGGGATGGGGCCCTGGGCAGCCTGCTCTAGTATTAAATGGGGAGGTTGGAGATTCACGATCCTTGAGGTCCCTTCCAAGCCAGGCCATTCTGTGATTCTGTGACCTATTAAGGAAAGATATTCACAAGAGACTTGCAGCATCTTCTGGGATGCAACGTGGCCTTTGCCTTTAACAGCAGACAGCAGCAGCGCATGGATGGGTTATAGAAGGATCTTACATAGGAACGAATGGCAAACAGAGAATCCACTGAGTCTGCCACAGGGTAAGCTTCTCATTTCATGAGTGTCTGTTGTTTGAGCAAAATGGCTCCATGATTCGCAGGAGGAGAACTGCTTTTAATATATTTGGGAGGAAAATTAAAATTTTGAAATCTATTTTTTCATCTTTCAGCAAAACACTTTCCCATCTGTCATCGAGGAAAAATTCTTTAAGTCTGAAGAAAATAAAAGGAGGAATGCTAAACAAAATGCTCCTGTAATGTGCTCTGACTGCAATGAAACTATTTTCTGGATGAAATAAAAACCTCTGCAAAAATATTCTCAACCAGCTTTTAATTATTATTTATATTGCTGAAATGCTTAATGCTCACCATTCCAGAAACTGGCCCTACAACAAAATGTACCTTTTTCACTAGTGGGCATAGGAAAACTTTCAAATACTTATTAAGTATATGCAAGACATATCCATCAACACCCACAACGAGCAGCGTGTCAGCAAAGCCCCGCTCTGCCCGTGTGTCAGGGCAGGAGCCTGCAGCTCCCAATGAATACCTTCTGTCTGAGAGGAGCTGCAGCAGAGCAGCCCAAAAGCCAAGGGAAGCCAGATCCCAAAGTCCCACGATGACAGAATTCTGACCTGTTTTTATTAACACAAAGTCAACACAGAAAATCAAGGCAAGCTTATGAGAAGTAAGGTGAATGCCTGGCCTATTTTTTTCAATCTCATTATTTCTGAGCCTTTGCAGCAGACCAGCATCAGGTTTTCCAATTTTTCTTTGCAACTTTGGATGCTAAAAATGTGCTTTAAGATGTCATAGTAATGAACAAATACTGATTCCCTGCTATTCCTATACAGTTTCCAGGCTCCTTCCCACGGCTGCTCTTTCCTAGCCAACCAAGATGAGCCTCTGAGCTCTCAGCTAAGGAACCTGCCCCATGTAGCTTTTTTTGCTGCTGGCACAAGACCAGGGGCAGGGGAGAAGAAGAACTTCTCAGATCATCTCAGTGGCCCAGAGAACAGAAACGTTCCCTGCTCACAGAGCAGTATGTGCTTTGGGATGTTCTCACCCCTCTCTTTTCTTAAACACAGTATAGGACAACCACAATTCATTGTAAGACTCATTCTAGCTGCGCTGCCACAGCTGTCAGGAGGAATCTACTCCAATGGGAAAGAAATGCCCATCAGGGACCTTTACTTAGTTCCACCCCTACTATTCCAGAGTACAACAGGAAGACAAAAGAGACCAAGGGAAGATACTGAGGATTCCACCTCTCTGCTAAGTGCCAGCACGAAGGGTGCTCTGTGATGGGCACTCACAAGTGGACCACTCAGGCAACGCTCTGCGCATGCTCAGCTGAACAGCCCAAAGCTGAACTTTGAAGCCAACTTCTCCACATGTGGTCCTCGTGTATTCAGTGCCAGCAGCAGGAGTTACACCCAGGTGTCTCTGCAGTCTATAATCAGGAGCTCTCTGAAATAATTTCATTAGGCAGGGGTGAGGGAGATGTGCGGTATGATCCAGTACAGCACAATCATCATCACATTTTGATTCCCTTGCACATCACTTTCCATATTTATCTTCAAAGACCTCTTGATGAAACAGCTGCTTAAATTTAATTAAACAACAGCATTATATAAACAAGTTCTTTTGTTTCGTGTGCTGAACGGGGTATTCTTCAAAAGCTATTCTGCCAAAGCTGGCCTTTCTGCCCCTTGACTTGTCTTTACTCCAATTACCACTCCAGTTTAGCTGATTAATTTGTAGCCACTGGCAAACATGCACAGTTGGCAGGACATCATTCCATTTCAGTGACAAGCACTATAAAAAGATCATTATTTTCATTAGCATAAATAACTGCATGTTGATAGAACGCTGGTTTCTGAAAATAGGTTAAAGTCTTAACTGTCTTTATTCATTACCCAGATATAATTGGAAGCAAAATTATCACATAAGTGAACAATACGCTCTCAATGTATAATGCTTAATGGCTGTACTCAGCCCAGTTGCAGCCTGGAATGACTTCTTTTTCTTTCTTTAAAATGAAACATTCTGATGCAAATCTCCATACAGACACACTAATTTATGACAAAATTTGATAGCGTATGAAGAGATCCAATGGAAAAACAGAATCACGTGACAAATAAAGATGCTTTGTGTCGCACTGGTTCAACTTGCATAGGGCAAAGGATATTATTTTTCTAGTTGCTGACCCTGGCTGGATGCTTTGAAAGCTTTCCTGGCTCCAACTGAATTTTTCTAGCAGCCTACTGAATTGCATTCCTAACACATTCTCCCAAACAAGATTTTTAAGAGTTAATATTGCATAACAAGGCTCCTTTGAGATCAAAGGCTTACTTTCCTCTTTCATTCTCTTCTCTGCCGCACTGACTCCACAGTCTCAGTGGCAGTTTTATGCCAGCCTGGAAACGCAGCTCCCGAGTCACACAGACGGCTGTGCTGCTGTGTGTGCAGAGCAACTGCCCACAGCGGGACCCTGCGCGGTGATGGCACCTCCCACGTGCCAAGGCAACACAGCGATAAAAGGAAGCAGCAATAATAAACACAGCATTTGGAAGGCAGATACTACAAGAGCTTCAGACACCGCTTTGGAGCTCGGCAGCTCTTCAGATGAACAAATTTATCAAGATACAGGATGTGACCATCCAGAGGCGCGAAGCCAATTAGTCTAAAGAGAAAGTTTGAAGTGAGATTCCTCCTGTCAGCTCTTCCTGAATGTTTGGTTTTGTTTCCCCCAGAAATCTTTGTGCAGCACCGTCTGATGCTGTAACAGAGCTCTGCTTCTGCATAGCAATGGTCCAGGGTGATGTGCAGCAACTATTGCGTCTTGGAGCAATTCACACTTCTGTCTGTGTTCAGGGCTCAGACAACAGCCAGGAAAACTACCAGGTTGGTTTTCTTACTTCGGTGAATACCGACAGCAGCTAGTTTCAGCAAAACAAACTTCTCCTTTATATTATTTAATGAAACAAAACACCAGAGCAATTGCTACCGCAAGATGGAAAAGCGACAGCAGCTGCCATCAGGAAGCCTTGCCACTGCTTTGAAACATTGCCCAGAACATTTTTTTGTATATTGAGATACAAGCTGGACAAGTCAGAAGATGACTTTGGAAATCAGCTGTTTTATATAAAGAAGAGGAGCCAAGGGCAATAAATACGAGAGCAAACGATCGCCTTAGTATTGAATACTGTTCAGAAAAAAAAAAACAAACCAGCAACAGAGGAGTGAAAGGTGCAAGTAAGACCTGAACTCAGCCTCAGCATCCACTGAATTCCCCCCAGGTCAGATCGCTGTGAGCAGCCCATCCTGCTGGGCACTGTTCCTGGGGCTGCTTGGTGAAGGCTGAGGAACCTGCTCTTGTGGCAGTACAAACCAGAAACACCTTACAAAACTGCATAGTAGCTGCTGAAATTTTGCAGCCAGAGTGGGATTCTGAGGAGGATGGAAGGTCTGACAGCACTGGCCAGCATCCAGTTTGGGAATGGGCTGAGAGGATGAGATGATAAAGTGGACCTTTTTCCTACTGAAACCACGCTTTTGAGATGCTTGTGCTGCAAAACATTATATAGCCCAAAAGCTCTAGGTTTTTATTATTATTATTATTATTATTTAATGAAATAGAAGGAAACTTAAACCAGATACCCCGAATTAAACCATACCAGGCCACGGTGCCTGCTCCTGGAGACAAGTTCCAAGGAAGCAGCTTGTTTGATGGGATCACCTGAGGCTGGCAAGAGCCCTGGAATGCAGCTCAGAGGCTGGTGAAACAATGGCCAGGCCCCAGCTCTGCCCTGGGCAGAAGAGGACATGGGATGGCAGGGGACGTCCTGCCCCTCACCTGCCTGTGACTGCAGCAGGAATCCCCATCTCCATCACACAAGCTAATAGGTAAGATGCTCTCACAGTGGGTTCCCCATCCCTGTGGCAAGCAGACCACTCAGAGGCAAGAGGAGGCTCTTCTCAGACACAAGCAGAGGAAACCATTGCTGTGTTCCATGAAGCATGAAGAAGTCCAGTCAACCTCTGTGTCTGGGAAACGCCTCTCAGCAACAGGGATTTAGTAAACTCCGGTGTTTACTGATGATAGCAGGAGCCAGAACTGCAGCAAACTGCAGCTACTTAACCAGGGAAGCTAGAAGAGGTTAAGAATTATTTGCAGCAAGCAACAATCTGAAGAGAGGAGCAAATTGTTGTTGTTGCTGTTCAAGTAACTGCAAAATACCCTTGGAGGGTCACTGTAAATATGTACATATCAATATGGACATAACTCCTTAGGATGCTGCTGAGTCAGCTGCATCACATGAACAGGACAAAGGGCACTGATAAGTTGACAAAAGTCAGCCAGTAAAGCAGTGTAAGAACTTGCCTATTGTTTTAAGAGAGCAAACTGAAAAGCTGGGTATTTAAGCTGCAGTGCAACTGCTGGCAAAGCACAGCATTTTAAAATCATGAAAGAAGGAGACAGAGGCTCAAGGAATGATTCCTACTTGCCCCAACTGCACGCTCACCAGGCTGAGGTCCTGCTGGGCTCACATCACAGGAACACAGGAGAGGAGCTGTGTGCAGAGCAAGGACTGCGGGTTAAGCCAGGAGGTGCTGCCTGCCAGCTTAGCACTGGATGTGCTTTGACACCATTTAGGGAAGCGTTGCTTTCGCTGTGGCAGCAAACTTGCAAACAACAGCTTGCCTGAACATAATGAAATAAAAAGACTCCTTGTTTTAGACTGGCAGCAACCACTGAGTTTTGGTAAACGTGAAAATTCATTCACCTGAATTATGAGTCAGAAATGGTTTTGTAATATCAATTATGGTTATGAGGAAAAAAAAAAAGAAGTGAAACTGCAATAGTTTTTTTGGTAATGAAATACAAAAAGCATTACATTCAACAACATTTGCTTGGAATAGAGCCTGTAATGCCTTTCTCCACTCACTGACCAACCCATGTGCCCTCCAAAGCACCTGCTTCAGTCATAGAATCATTTAGATTGGAAAAGATCTTGAAAGCTTCTGAAGTCAAACTGACCAAATGCTAACATAGTAATCTGTCAGGATAGTTAGCAGCTGCTTTGTTTTCAGCAAGTTTAATGGCTAATTACAGTTAGGACTTTGTGCTATAACACAGAGCTCCTTTTCCTTCGTATGACTACGATTACGCTATCGTTACCACAGCAGTTGTCCAGAAAGCAACACCTTTTACCTTGCAAGAGCCAGCGCTGAGGACTCATCCCACCCTGTATTCCTTTGCTGAGCAGAAAATGCTTGCGTTTGCACTTTCTTCAGCTGTTGCTACTCTGGCTGCCAACATGGCTAAAGTCACAATGGATCAGACTCACTGCTGCAAGATGGCTTGCTTGGAGCAAAAGCTTCCAAATGCTGTAAAAGGCATCCACGCTGTTCTCTAAGTACCACTCGGCTGGCTGCCCTCCAGTAGCCCTATCTGGCTAATGTAATATTGCAGAAACAAAGTTATACAGATTTAAAAAAAAAAAAAAAAAGCAGCGTGTGTGGATTGGTATTGTAGCAACACTGATTAGGGAGAACACTTTGTATGTATGGCAGGTGATCTGGGGTATCTTTTATTCCTGTGTCCATTTCCCCACATGTAATACAACAGATTTAAACACGTTTTACTCCTTTGAGCTTGGATTTCTGGGCTGAGAGATCACAATGAAGTTTTATAGCCCTTTCTTATGAAGTGTGGCATTTCTGACATTATTTGATGTGCAAGAGCAACTGCATTAGTGAAAGGCTACGCTTGAATAGTTATCACTTTAAGCCCATGCCCTGGGAGTATTGTATTCAGTTCCCTCATTATTTCCAGCCCTGCAGGTTATACCAAGAGTTGCTATTAGTACATTACAATCGTAAAATGAAGGTAGTCACTTTCTGTAAGGGTCAAGTTTGCTGCTAGAATCTGGCAAACTTCATTTTGCAGCTCAGAAGGACCAACAGTGCCACATTCCAAGCCAATCTACTGCCCAGCTGCTTTGCGTGCAGTTCTATGTTTTGAATTCAAGATTTAATTGGAAAGCACTAAAATATTTAACAAAATCTAACACTGCAGTATCAGTACAATACACCCATGAGCCTGTCTGCACAACCTCCTACACCATTCATCAAAAGCTCACTCCATAGTATCTGAACAAAGTCTCAGAGCCACAGTTACTGAAGAACAATATTGAAGAACGTTTTCACACAGGTAGCACCTCATTTTGGTGCCTTCCAAGCAGCCGTAACCTTCAGAGCATCTCCTTGGATGCCACTGGACAGATAAAAAAACAGACTTCCACGAAGCACCCGGCCCCATGTTTCACTTCATCTGCTGACGTCCATGAGACAGTGACACAGCTGTTAATCTCTAAGGAACAACACTGATCAAGATTACCAGGACTGGAAGAAAATGCTTAGAAAAGACAGAAACAGTTGTGACATCCAAGGCAAAGTGTTTAACCTGAGGTTTCTCTTCTTTCTCCTCAAGCTTCAGAGCCACACTTCAGGCTGAGTACTCACCAGCAGCAGGCAAGGCAGCAAGTAGTGCCTGCAGGCATTTATCTGAGTGTTGGTAGGACAGCACTCTTGTAAGTGCTGGTGATTGCATGTAAAGAATGAGAATGCTTCTAATCTGGCTGGTGCAACTTCCTACAGCCTGGAATATACAAAATACAGCCAGACACCACAGGTTGATTAAACACTCCTCTGTCAGCAAGGAGGTAGGTTGCTTGAGCACCTGTCATTGCGCATATACTGCTGATAAAGACCTGAGAGGTTTTAAGCATGAGAGAAACGCTGGGACAACAAAGAAACAAACAAACAAATCAAAAACAGTTCTCTAAGTAAAACTCCACTGGTAAGGGAAAAGAAAGTGCTACAGGCATCACAGGAGGAATGGGTCACAGCAGCAGGACCACTGCTCCCAACCTGCTCCCCCACTTTCCCCTCACTCTGGAGCCATCAGCCTTGCAGAATTGTTCCCTGCTGCCCCTCAAGCCCAAACAAGAATAGGCTTTTGGAAGGACTGCCTGAGTACTAAGGCTACAAGCAGTCATATCCCACAGAACACACCAGTGCTGCCACTGACAGCTAAAAGAGCACAGTCCTCAAAAGCTGCAATTAATCACACAGAGAGCAGATGGGATTGTGTGAACCGTGAGTGCTCTAGCTCCCATCCAGAACAGAACATTCAGAGGACAAAAATGTCCAGACAGTCCTAAAGTAGAGGATACGCCTCTCACTGCTGCAGAGAAGGAGGAAAAAATAAAAAAAAAAACAAAACACTGGAAGTACAAAATGTTTTTCAGGAGAAAAATTTCCTTGACCTCAATAGTCTCGGTGTTACAACAAGCAAGCTGTACCTCCAGAGGACATACAAAATGAAATAGAAAGAAACAAGGAGCACCGTCCTCATTCGAGCCACACACTCACCTGTAGAGCTTTGCTGATGTGCTGTAGCAGACGTAAGCCATGATCCCACGCATCTTTCCTTTACCAGTCATTTTTTTTGCAAACACAGTTAGATCAGTTTTGCTAAACCAGTATTTAATGGAGATGACTCACTACTGATCAACATTAATCAGAGAAATTAAACCTAACATCTTAATGACAAGATTAAGACAGGATCTTAAAGCATCTTGATGATGGTGCTTTGCCTCCGAGGCAGAGGGATGTTTGGATGTGCTTCTTGTCCACATTGAAGACTGGGCTTTCAGGGTGGCACCTTTCCCTCTAAACAATGCCTGAGCATTTTTTTTCCCCCATGATCTTAAATGATAGCAAAGGTTCAATAATACACGAGAGAACCTAAATATATTCTTTAATGTTTTCTGAGAAAATAACCATCTGCAAGAAATCTCTGCTCTGCAGCATTAACTCCTAATGAAACAACAATCTTTCTTTTTTGGACTCCGACTTCCCCAGCAAACAAATTGTAGAAATATATTTAGAAAGAAAATTCCAGAATGATTCCTAAGCTTTTTCTGAGACAAAGATAAAAAATACGATAGGTGTTAACTGCACCACTGAAAGTATTTAAGCACTGCACTGTAGGAACATAAATACAATATCAGGTTTATGTATTTAACACTATATCCATATTTATTTATAGATGTATTTCTAAAGTGTATATAGAGGCTATAAATATGTCTAGTACACACAAAAATAGTCAGTGGAGATACCTGACTTTTGCAGCTTGTATTTTTTGGGTTTGATAAGGCTTATTATTCAGAGCATAGCCAGAGTGACTTCAAAAGGTTACAGAAAGACTTCTAGCTTCGATCACTCTCTAAGATACTGCTGTAATGGCCAAACAGGTCAAAAGGTTATTTACCACCATGGCCTACGGACATCTATCATCTGCTGGTGTGCTTGTACTTCTCTGTAATACATATTGTTTATGCTGAGTATATTTATACCTCTTAGGACTCCACTATTAACCTCAGTATCACACATGCATATGTAACCTTGATATGAAATACAAGCCCTTCACTGCAGGCAATAAAGCCCAAGTTTCAGGAAAGCCGTTCTTCAAAGGCCAAGAATCCCCAGTCTGGAGCATATATTAAGATTGGTGCTAACATCACCAGAAGCAGGAACGAATGGAGCATTCACGCTTTAAATATGACTTCAGTTGAACTAATTGACTCATGGTGCCAGAAGAGCTAAAACAGCATGGGGCTCTGCTCCCGCTAACGCGCGCGTAGGAGAAGAGAAGCCCAGAACAGCAACACTGCATAACGACCTAGGAGCAGTAAAATGATGTATGAGCACTCTTCTCGTTTTCACAAGGCAGCGGTGGAACACTAACTTGTTTCCATGGCAACTCTGAAAAAGAATTACAGGTTTAAAATTGACTGAATGGTAGCCCCATGAAAAAGTAAAGGGCAGACCATATCTTTCTAAAATATAATTTAGTACTAAGTCACCTGAACAGTATTAGCTAAAAGGATTTCAGCAGTAGACTTGGGAAGTGACCCATTTGGGATATGGAGTGTTAGGCTTTTCTAATGGCGTGCTTAAGATCTGAAGGGCCTGGCGGACACGCTGTAGTATACAGCATAAAAGGAGAGGAAAAAATACCACCTTTCTGCCTGAAATCTCTTATCAGAAAAACAAGAAATTATTGAGGTGAAGGGAGGGGAAATGCCTGAAAAATAACTTGCACTTTTATAAAGGAACACAGTAAAACACACGTCAATTTCCTACTACAGAAATACACAGGGCAGGAAAGAGGAACGTGGTGGAAATTAAACAATCCTCGGGGTGAGTAGACAGAAGATTCTATATTTAGACTAGAAACACACCATAGAATTCAGTTGCTAGATCAGGCCAGCACTTGCCAAACATCTACTATTCTGCCCTAGGCAGGCTGCTCGTGCCAGTCCTGAAGACCCAGACCACGCCAGAAAGTTTTCCGTCAGGAAGAATTCCCATTAATTCCAGCAAGAGTTGAGGAAAACGCTTGGGATTTGGTCATTCATGTGAAGTTCTCTGAAATCTGAGTGCTGATAAGAAAGGAAAGGAGATGTAATTTGCACGTGCAAGATGGTGTTCCTGTAAATGACAACAGTTCTAAAGAAGAATCAAATTGATTTTGGAAACATAATGGGGAGAGCAGAAATCAAAGTTTACTGGCAGACTGATTCCATTACAAATAAGAAAAAAAAAAAATCTGCCAAATCCCATGTGCATTAGTTTTAGACTTAGCACTAACCCCAGATTTGGGAAGGGCAGCCTTATCTGCTTTGAAAGGCAGATCTGCTTTATAAACTGACAAAACCGACAACTGCATGGTTGAGGATTTGGTCAAGCAAATTTCGTTGCATATTACCTCAAAATACAGTCAATATACCAATGAGACCAGTGTAATAGCATGAAAACAGACTTCTGCTCAGCAGGAGGGCCCTGCTCAGCTCCTCCTGGAATCAGATGTTCCTGTATGAGTGGTGCTGAGATACTGGCGCCCTGCTCTCTTTCAAAGACTCACAAAAAGCAGCCGTCTGCAAAACCCCATTGAAAAGCCTTGTTTAAAGAATAAATACAAGCAGGGTCCTCAGCTTTTAGCAACGGCCACAAGAAGGAATTATTGCTGTGTTTGAGTGAACAAGGGATTCAATCTACAGCCAGCTTCTCCCCCCCCCAGAAAGGGCACAGATACCATTTTCCCCAAAGTCACTGCTTTTGAGACTTAGCGAAACAGGTGCCTTGATTCTCAGGAATGATCAACGCTCTTAATCCCTTAGGCTAGGATTTTCAAAAGAAACCAGAAAGAAAACTTCCAAGATAGAGAAGTGCATTCTCATGCACCTCAGCCATCCCAAGGCCATGCCTGTGGGTGCAGTGCTGGCACCCGGCTGCAGAGGAGCTGGGTCCCCCACGCCTGGGCTCCCTTTGCCCTCTTCAGGGAACGCTCACTTAAAACATCACATTAAGGTATAGGTTGAAACAAATCACAAGTGTGCTTAATAACGTATAAAATAGCTTAGTAAAATTGTCATGAAAATTTAAAAGCTTGGGCAAAAAACCTACACCTCTGCCATTTATACTGATGACAATGATAATGAAAAAAATAATGATGTTTTAACTCACCCATCAAAAAAATTTATTCACCCTGAGAGAGTAGAGCTATGCAAAGCTGGTAGAAAGATATACTTACCCTGAATTTATAAACTGCTCCTCAGATAAAGAAATACAGGATGAGGAGTTGTCTCATTTGCATTCACTCAATCTCCTTTAGCCATTTTGTAGCCAAGTGGATGCAAACTCTTTGAAATCAGAACTTTCAAGAAAGAAAGAAGCCCTAAAGCTCAACCTACTTCTCTTGTCTGTGTGTGCCAGTATTCTGAGGCAGTGATGGTTCCCTGTGTACATCAGCCGCCAGAGCTGACCTACAGCATCACTGGGAAGCACACAGCAGCCTCCTGCTCACTGACTGCAGCCCACCAAATGCTCCAGGTGCCAGGAAAGGGTCAGGACCATTCCCTGCAGCAGCGATCTCCATGTCCTGCCCTACTGAAAGCCACACAACAACCTCCTTGCTTATTAAAAGGTGGACTTCAGTAGATTCATGGCGGATGAAAAAAGATTAGAAAACAGAAGAAATTAGGTACTAATTATTAAAATAAGCAGGTAATTACAGTGCACCTGGTTTTTGCTGATTGATGTTCAGAGAAATTCCACGTCCTACGCTACAGCTCTGCTATCTATTAGGTAGGAAAAAAAAAACAACAAAAAAAACAGTTCTTCCAAGGACCTTCCAGGATTAGCCCCCTGACCTCACGAGGTATGCTTTAATGTAACCAGACACAGTTTAAAATAAATAGCTACACTTATGTAGCATTAGTCACAACAGACCTAAATTCCAGCATTCTACTCCTGCACAAAGTGATATGGCTAACTTATGCAATTTGCCATGGCAAAGAACAAGAATCCCACCAGCAAACTGCTCCTCGCAGCGCCCAGCAGCAGACCTTGTAAATGACTATGATTGAATCTATTCTAAATTAATTTGGAAGCGCGTGGGATTTTAAGGCAGAAGAACTCATCACAGTGCAGTTAATGGGCCCTGCCCTCGTAGCCCTGTGCCCCGCCAGCCCTGCTAAGCAGCTGTCCCAGCCAGGGGAGAGGGGAAGTTGAGGAGGCAAGCAGAAAGGTCTGACAAGAATTTAAATGAAGTAAAATAGGCAAATTCTCCGCTCCATCGACTGCAGTGGGGTTAGGTCTGCAGAGAGCCTGAGCCAAACGCCATAACGAATACAAATACAAGAGCAAGCTCAATAAACGCGGCGTTTCCGCCGTGCCCATCTCTCTGAACTGCTCCTGGCTCTGCAAGCAGCTGTGGAGTGACTTGCAAAATCTCTCTGCTGTTACCTCTGCCTGCATTTCGGACAACAGAGCTTAGGTGTCCTTTAGCCCTGCCAGAAGCGAGGGCTGAGGCAGCAAACATGGGCGCAAGGCATCTTTCTCATGCTCAGCTCCTGGCTGCAGGCGTGAGCCCTGCTCAGCGCGCAGAGCTGGGGAGAGGGCTCCAATTACAAGTGATCACTGCAAATCCTAAGTGTGTGCCAGGGTGTGACTGGCACGGTAATGCTGAGCCAAGCAGAGAAAGATTTGGGGAATTTTCCTGCCAGAGAGAGAGGTGCGAGTGGCCTCCTGCGAGCGCTGGGGATGCTCAAGCTGCCCTCGAGGGTGTGAGATGCTTTATGTGCTCCTGGCTCATGCTCCTGGAATGATCTGCCCAGCAGAGCCCCTAAAACAGCTAATGGATGACAAAGCAGGAATCCAAGGTAAATTTTCAGAGCTGATGAGTGAAAAAGAACTCGCATCTTTATGTACTGGCTGAGCACATTTAGGAGAGAATCGCTGGGGTGCAATAAGCACTGCTCCACATTATGTCACGTTTAGGAGTGAAACCTTCACAATTCTTGAAACCTTGACAATTCTTGACAACTACTGCATACTAAGCAGCAGCATTTGAAAAGTCTCCGTACCTGGTATGTCCAGAAGACCAGTGCTGCTCAGTTAACTCATCCCTCAGGGGCTTTGGACACAACACAGCAGCTGCATGCAGTGGCCCCGCAGCCCACTGCCCTCCTGCACGAGCTGCCCCAGTCTGGCTTGCTCGTTTGCTGGCTCTGCAGTGCTGACAAACCTGAACAGTTCAAACATGGGGTCCAGTGACCTCTGACTCAGGCACAGAAAGTAACTTAATTAACTTAATTAAATATTCTAACATTCTTAATTTTAAGGCAGCAGCTCATCCTGTACTAATTAGCGCAAATTCTGGGGGGATAAAGGAGAGAAAGAGCTGGCTAAACACTACAGTGACAGATGCATTTTATAGGTTCTGATGATTAATTCTGAAGTACAATCACCTTTTCAAATACTTATTACCAGCTACGCTTCAAAGAAACATCCATTTTCAGGGTTATACTCATCATAGGTCAGATCCAAAACCTAATGAAGATAATAGAAAGACTTAAATGCCTTTGATGAGGGACATAATAGACACGCTGAGAAATAAATCTAATTAAATTCCTAGTCATGTTGATATATATATGTGAATACAGGTTTAGGAGGCACTCTGTGAGAGGCACATAAAACCGTTTTGAACCTAGATGTCATCTCTGATTGTTGATGAGGCATCGGTTAACCTCTTGCTTAGAATAAAGGAAGACTTTCAAATGGCAGTTGATGGTTTTGGCTCCTTTCCTCTCTGCAAGCTGTTCCAGCAGCCAGCGTAGCAGAGGGTGCTGAACACTCACCTCCTGGACACCTACAGCTGTTTTTGAAGATTTTAGCCACATTACAACAATCTACTAAGTTTCTTAGCCCCACTTCATGTGAAGTTCTTGTAGATAATGGCAAAAACTATTTTGAGGCAAAAAAAGCAACCCCAACAACACAACAAAATACCATCAACCATTAGAATCCTTACAAGGGTTGCTCTGTAAAAATCAAACAGATTTTAGAGCAGAGACCTAAGTCTTCTGTGCAGCCCAGATATCACCTTACTTTCTTTGCCTTCCCAGTAGGCTATATGAGTCTTACATGCAATACTAAAAAAGCAATGACCATGACCAGATATACAAATTGCAACACAGGTGAAGTCTTACACTTTGGATATCTCAATCACCACTAGATCTGTACATCAGAGCAGTTAAACAAATAATAATTTAACTAGCACTTCAATGAAAGCAATACAGATTTAGTCCCTTGAATTCCATTCTTTATTAATAGGAATTCTTAAATGGGGGTCAGACTCCAAATCCACTTATTCCAGTTTGCTGTCTCTAAGGACAGCAAGCGATAGATGAATAGAAGACAGAGTGGGAGCTGGAGGTCATGGGAATAATGTGCCATCTCATAACTCTGCTTGTGGTTTCCAGTAACCTAAGTCTGAAGCCAGCTCTGAGTACAGCTGCCATCCTCCAGCTGCAAACCATCACAGCACAAAGACACATCCATGCACATTCCACATCCAGAGCCTGTCTTGTTTTCTGGGTGGCAGCTGGACCCAAAACCACCTTTGGCAAACACAAGACAACATACATAAGCCAGTCTTTCCTCCAATTTAATCTACAGTGATAATTAATGAATCTGACAAGCACCAGACGCTCTCTCTTTGCATCGCCTTTGAATGATTTGCCACACAGAGGGTGCATTGCTGCCTGAACACCTCGCCTACCACCGTGGTGAATATTTATACACATTTGTCACCATGAGCTAGCATGATTTTGCAGTAATCATTAATCTGCTATCTAGTGTTTAATTGCTCTTATCTGCTGCAGCAGAGAAAAGGAGCAGTTCATTAGGCAGAAGGAGTTCACTGGCACTGCATCTCCTCTACCTCTGGCCTGGGGCCGGAAGGCGTCAGACCCCACTCCCTCCCTTCTACTGTTGTAGGATCGGTGGCCGGTGGAACCCTCGTGTTGCAAATCCAGTGGATTCTGGGGGTGTGCTGTGTGTTGCCCCCAGCATAGGGCTGCAGGTCATGCTAGCTCACTGCTGGTGTACTGCACAGCACCGAACCCACAGTCCTGCAGCCCACGCTGCTCAGGTCCGGCCATGCCTACAACCTTCTCCCTGCAGCACACCATGCATCACCCCTGCCTTCCCCAAGGATTTGGTCTGTGGCAGAACACAAAACATGAGGGACTATTTAATGCAACCAACTGCTAGCACTTGTTCCTCGTGTGAATAGTGTGAAGTATGTGCCTGCCAAAAATAACAATACCGTACACACAGATACAATTTTGCCATCAGATAGGAAAAACCCAGCAGCTTCCTGGTGAGAGATGTGAACACAGCTCTTCTGAAGCAGAAGAAGCAGGGAAACGTAATATTGACATAACTGAGTTTTCTCTGCCGTGTGCTCCAAATGACACATTTTGCTCAGAGGCCCTTAGGCACAAAGAATCAGGATAGCTGGAATGTGTAAAATAATATGTTTAGTTTTGGGGGTAATAATACGTCTTTCAAATGAAAATGGCCTATTGCTGCAAGCTTCAAAGAAGCAGTCAGTGCACTTTTTAAAGCCTAAATAGGCATTTTACGATGCAAAGGATAAACCTGTTAGTAAAGATACTCGTAAGTCAAGTAAATACAGATGTTCTCTTACAGGAAAACTTAGATATTAGAATTCTGGAGAAAATTCTGCCTTGTCTAAAAAGGGAGCAGAGAAAAAAAGGGGGAAAAGTTATGCACTTCAGGCAGAGGTACAGCTGCTATGGACAGAGCTACGTATCATGGGGAGAAGATGCCACGTTCCTACCAGTAGAGCTCTGCTAACAGCCTCACATAGCTGGATGAGGCCTGCTGACATCAACGCACAGCAACAGACAGTACTGTTGTAGCTTTTGACAGCCAGAAAGGAGAAAGACATTCACATATCCTTCCTTTATACAGGGGAAACAAGAAACAAAACACTGCTCCTTTCTGAAAATATGACTTCAGACTTCCAGGTCACAAGTGAGACTGCTGCATTATTATGGGTGAGAAAGAAAAGGCTTCCAAAACTCACATTAGAGGGACTGAACCCTGCTGCTTCAAGGGGAGCGATACAAAGAAAGCTGTAAGAAATGCCTTTCTTTCCCTGCTCCCTGTGGCCTCCCCTGGGGCTGCCGGGAATCTGCTGCAGCACCAGTAGCACCTCCTGCCCTCCTCTCAGCACAGCTCAGGGCTGCACACACTTCTCCCTCACTGCCGCCCCGCTTCCCAAAAGTAGTGAGGGGTTCAGCCGTGCCATGGTGGTACCTGGAGCCAGGGCAGCCCCCCCTCTGCCCAGCTGCCAGCACTGGGCACACAGGAGTTTGCCATTGGTCTGTCCCATAGCGCCCGATCTTTAATTACGCCTGCGTATTAAGTGCAGAGCTGCATAGAGACAACACAATTTCGTTTTCCTACGAAAATGAAGGCCCTTTGCCCAGAGCTGACATCAAAGCATGCCCTGGCTGCTTCTTGACCAGATCCTAACTTCCTACGAGTCACATCTAAGTTAAACTTGGCTGATTTGCTGAAATACTGAAACAACTGCCTGAAGGAACAGAGGGGGGATTGTTTCTTCTGCTCAATCTGCTTAACCTGCTAAAGTGCCCAACATTTCAATGTCCGCCCACCCTCCTCTCCCACAAAGCCCCCCCTGCAGCCCTCACACAAACCACCCCTCTGCTGCCAGCCAGCTTTGCGGGAAAGGCAGCGTTATCCAGCACAGCACATAAGGGATTTAAGTTGGATTGCAGTGGCATGATAAAGCATATCATTATAATTACAGAAATAGGCTTATCCTGAAGATTTTCCCTTCATGAAGCCAGCAATCAAGGGAGCAGTGCTCCCGTGAAGGTGGAGGCACAGCTCCCAGGCCAGGCCTGCTGCTCCTCCGCGCAGTGGCCGCTTCCCCTCCTGGTCCCTACATAGCAGTACTGCCTGCTGTACTGCTGGGAGCTGGAGGTAGCCAGGCCAGATCCTGCACTTTGTTTATGGAGGAGATCCTGAGGAAAACGGCTGTAGTGTGTATGCGTTCAGAATTTGTCTGTCTGTAACAGAATGAGTTTTGATACCGTGGTGCTTGCTCCTCCAGAACAACTCAAGAAAAATTAAATAAATAGGAGACAGAAAAAAAGGAGCTGTGGAGTTAAATGAGCTTTAGATGTGTGCTATCCCCATACTTTTCTGCAGTGCTTATGCTTTGAAAGCCGTTCAGCAGCCGCTCAGCCTGCAGTAGCGGGCAGGTGAGGATGCTTCAAACCACACTGGCGAGCAGTGCTCCCAGCTGGTCTGATGTGCTGATGCTTCAAAAGCAAAAGATGAGATAACAACAACTCACTTCCATCAGGAAGTAATTCAGTTCACATGGTTTTGAATTGTGTTTGCAACAAAGAAACTGCATCACAAAGCAGCTTTAAGGAGAATGAGCAACAGAGGAGCTGGAAAAATAACTCTCAGTGATCCAGCATGACTTTCTCAGGCATGCTTTTCTATTTCTACAAATTATCATAACTTGGAACCTGAGGTATCTCACAAACATTCAGGTTACAACTCTTGCTAGCAAACAAATAGTAGTTAAAATCCCCAATTCCATTTTGTTCATTTGCTCAGCAGTTTTTCAATTGAGTAAACTCCTACCGGGCTGTATTTCCTGTCTGTAGCTTCTAACCCAAGATAATCTTTTGGGAAGAGTTGTAGAAAAATCACATACTGGTTTTTGAGTTATGGAGGAAAAGGAAATAATATGTTTTTCCCAAACATTGTGATTGAAATGTTGCATTTGCATAAGTCAAACCAGCTCAACCTCTAAAAATTTTAACTTGACTTGATTCATTGCCCTTATTCAGAAAGGAAAAACAAAGCTCATCTCAAGACAACACATTCAGTGGCTTTTGAGTTAGAATACAAATGGTTAGGTTCGGTGCATGTGCACTGCAGTATTTTCTCATGGGGTTTTGTAACATGATGGAAAACAAAACAGCAGGGTAGCAAGGCCTTAAGCTACAGAGAGCAAGGATCTGCTTAGATGCAATAGCAGAAAGCACAGAAATAAAGAAAAGAATCTTCTTACCTTCAGAAGGCCTTAGATATGCAGGTGCCTCCAGTGAGATACCCTCACCTCCACTGCCAATCCTTAAATGAGGTCTGGGAAGGGATGGATCCTGGCTCCAGCCCTTCTGATCACTCAGAGCACTGCATACACCTGAGCTCCCCTGGCCCTGCCTTCCCACCACGTGCTCAATCACTGGTTCAGGCCATAAGTCAGCATACCCAGTACAGGTTTACATAAAGCTCTTGAACAAGAACATTTTAGCTTGCACAGACCTAGTAGTCCTAGCTGAGGGTGACTGCAGTAAAGGACATTCAGCTAGTTTGCACTCAGAAATAATATTAATACTTATTATAGTTCATTCTTCAATATTGTTTAAATGTTTCACAGGCATTTGGCTCCAAATTGTGATGGCATCTTTACTTCAGATGCATCAGTAACAGCCTAGCTGTCTTCAGTGGGGCAACTGACAATGAGACGCTGCTTGGCTTGACTCAATCACTGTGACCTAGTGAGTGCCCTACCCCAAGCTTCTTAAGATGTTAAAAACAGATATATTTAGGAATGTGGCAAAGAAGACAGGGAGCAAAGACAGATACAGAAAATACAGGACACTTGAATGACACTGCTTCCTGTATAATTGTTTAGAAGCAGCTAACTACTCTTCAAAGTGTACTTCAGTATCTAGGCCTAAGAACATCCTCCTTCTCGCAGAAAGGAACATCTTTTGCATTCAGATTTTTTATTTTAGGCCTCACTTCCTTTTCTGTCTTCCATTTTTCATCTTAGATGCAATAAGATGAACTCCCATGGAATTGGTGTTCTCTTCCCCTCTTTATATACTGTCAGAAGAGTTACCCTACAAATAAGAGATGCTATCTTGCTCCTCTCTCCCTGTCATTGCAATGAGATCGGAAATGGAACTATACTGCACAGCAGCTGAAATCTGGTCCTGGTGAAGCGAAAGAAAAAAAAGCACCTCCATGAGTTTTGATGAACTGGTGAGCAAATGACACCGAAAAGGCACAGTCAGTTCAGCCATCGCTGCAGACGTACTTCAGGAGACCAGTCCCTTGCACAGCATATGCGTATGTTTATCTGTGCACCAAAAAGCTTGTCAGGTGTACCAGTTCGTCTCATGAAAGGTATCACTGCTACTTACAAACCTGTCCTTAAGATCATTAAATCTGCAGCGAGGTACTAATTAGTTATCAGCAGGAGCCGAGGGTGGATACTGAGATAATGCTCAAAGTGGGGGTTAAAGAACTGTATTGTTGCTGTCAGTGGAAAGACTACAATCAAAATCCTATCTTGCTTGAGAGATCTCAGAAAGAGAAGATGACCATAACATAGCTGGTAAAGAAAATGAGACTGATGCTGAAATGAATGATACCAAGCTATAGCCACTGAAATGTGGCACATTTGTCCTTGGAGATAGTTAACCTTTACCACCTTGTTGCCTTCCTGCTCCCAGAACTTTGCAAATAAGACCTTGCTGAGGTTTGAAAAGCAACTGGGGTCTGCATGAGAAAGTTTGAGCGCCCTCGCTGCAGTGGTAAGAGTGCTCAGAGAATGCAGCATTGGTCCTGGGACTGCAGTTAGTGCAACTCTATCTATTTGGTTTTCTGTTTCCCACACCATGCTCTGCAGGTTTTGCTTTTGCTGGCATAAGTTGTTTTCTCAGTGTCAAAAAATGAGCCAAAGTCTACAGTGTAAAATGATTTTTTTCACCTCTCTCACCTTTCCATGGCAATTGGCAGGATTTGCAGGTTTCACATTACGTTTCAAGCTGCTTCCAGAGGCTCCAAACTCCCAGACTCTTAAAAATCAATGAGCTATACACGGTGAAAGCTCAGGAATTTCTTGCTTCATCATGTACCATACAGCATATAACAATGTTTTATAAGAAATAAAACAACCCACGTATACGTGAACCTACCCAGAATTACAGCTTCTTGATGCTTTGTAGGACTGAAATTTTGGAGAACTTGACAAAATGTCTGCCTACGTTAAGGCCAGATCTCATCAGCACAGAGGTTATAGGTTGGGAGCTGTCCTCTACGTGTGAGTGGAAATGAAGAGATCTGATAGGAGTATGATACCAGCTTTATGGTTCAGGGATTGCTTTGATCAACATCGAAGCATCAACCTCACCTTCTTGTCCCAGGGAGGAGTCCATTGCAGTAAGCTGTGGAGTGAGTCTGTGGAGTGAGTCTATGGTGAGTACCAATTTGAAAAAAAAACCACAAAATTATCTGAGGTTAATTCCAAACCTGAACTCTGTAGGGGAAAACAGTAAACAAGCACTACTCATGTGCCTGTTCAGCAACACTAAGGCTCACAGAGACCCAAATCGTAGGGGAAATGGGGTGTTGGAGGTACAGGCAGGTACTCTCCTTCCTGCGGTGTCCGTATCCCCACTGAGGAAGGAAATGGGGGCATCTCACCTACCTCCATCTTCTGATACCCTGGGAAGGGGCAGGATAACAACCATGCAAGTGATTTAAAGAAAGAAAACAACTAGAGCATTTGGCTGGAAAACATGAGCTACCTTCAAACATTTCAAGAGAATTTGTTTCTCCTCTGTTGGTGGAGCAGTGAATCACCATTTATTTACATATAGGAAATGGCACTTTAGAGTAAACAGATGAATGTAGAAACTAAGTTGAAAGTGTCATTTTGTGAAATGTACCAGTAACATTTGTGACACATTCTAGTTTTTGACCATCTGGCAACAGGGAGGGCTAAAGTAATGTATAAACCTTGAGAGACCCCATTTGTACAGGAACTGCTTTAGACATCAAATTTTTAATGGAGTGAGTTCTCAAATCAATGCCACCCTAATAATGCAGAATGGATGTGGGCCAGGACAGCACTGTTTATACTGGCTCTTTCTGAGAGGCCAGAATTACAAATAGAGACTAAATCTTTCTGTCCTAAATTGAAAAAGATTTGTTAATAATTATTGCACACCAAGAGAAAAATTGAGATCTCTCTAGAGACAAAGGAACAGGCAAATGCAACTGGGAGGTCATTAACTTAAGCTTCGCAATTGCTACCCAAAGGGTCTCCTGCCAGGAATTTCTTTACGATGGTTCAGCTATTCAAAAAGTGTCTGCTCAGATACTGCAGAAGTCAGAGTAATACACAAAGAAAGGACATGGGGAAGAAGACAAGGAAACCTAGCAGCAAAGCCAAATGCCAGCCAAATGGGTGGTGCCTCTGGAATAGTTCAGATAGGTGGCTATAGCCTAGGAGTGGGGAAGTGCTCCAGGATGAGGAGACCTGAGCTGAATTTCAAATGCTGAGGCAAATACATGGCTACGCCTGCCTCAGTTTCCCCTTTGCTAAACAGGAGTAACAACAGCGACCTTGTGAAGTCTTTCCCCTGCTTTCAATGCACACCACAGATGGAAAGTGCTTACACAGGGGAAGCGCCGCTATTTCGGGATGCGGGAAGTGATGCACCGAGCAGCTGAGCGACTTATCTGCAGGCACACAGCGAGGCCGTGGAGCTCCAGGAATAGCACACGGGTCTCTCGACTCAACAGGAACAGATAATGCTTAATAAAGAATTTAACGCAACAATTAAGGGCACGCTTCCACCACTGCTACTTTAAACAAGGAATTCCACTGTCTTCTCCGCAAGCAAATAGAGTTCAAAGAGAATTAGGGGTGCAGACCTGAGGTTGGGAGAACTGCTTTGGACAAACAGCCTCACTTGAAGTGTTTTAGCAAGCAAAAACCAAAGTCAGTGCTGAGGATTAAGATTTAAAAGCAAGTGCTGACATACTGAGGTCACTGGAAATTCTGTCTGTGAGGAAATCTACTGTATAATTAAATTTGCGGTTTCCTTAGTGGGACCATCATTTCCTTCCATGAACAAAAAGATAAATTTCTTAGATATTCTGTCATGGAGTCTTCTAATGTAACGAGCCTTGACAGTCTGAATAAGTAACTCCACAGCTTTTAAGAATAATCTTTTTGATAGCAGTGATTCCCTGAGATGATAACCTTCCTAAAGACAACTAAGGAGTCTACCAATGAGCTGAGAAGCGTGGTTTTGCCAGCCGCAGAGGAATTGCAGTCGTGACCTTGTCCAGACTCTCTGACAGGATTTTGGCAACAATTGCAGGAATTGGAGGCTCGGGAGGAAATGCAAACTTCCTGGTTGAAGTGCCTGTTAATAAGTAATTCAGCAGGAGTGCCTGGGCCGAGCTGGAGGGGATATGGATGGCAGCGGTACATGCAGATAAGATGAGAGCAGTGGTATTGTCAGAAAGGTGCCCCTTATCTGAGGCAGCCTGAGAAGAAGTTGTCTTTCAGAAAGACCTCTTCTGAAACACGGCTTGCCTGCAACAAAATACCTGAAACTCATTTTATTCTTCCTGTGATGTGGGCTAGCCAATAACTGCCCCAAAATTACCCAATTAACAGGTTAGAAGATATAAAAAACTTTTACTTTTGCTTCCTCTGACATCTCCCATTTGTAGCTGCCATTTATTAGACTAGGGCTGCAGCCTTCCAGGTCCCAGAGGGAGGACTTGTTCTTACACTTAAAAATAAACCTCACTGGATTTTATTTTATTTAAACACAAGTTAGAATGGCCAGCAGCTTGAATCTGTGATGACACATAACTATGTTCACCGAAATTGCCCCACTTAAGTCTGTGGGCAAGAAGGCTTAGCAGTCTAGAGATTATAACCAAACTCAAACGGTCTTCACCCATTAATCACAAATTTGAAACAAGAATAGCATACTGACCACCTTTATGAAGGAGTGTATAGTTATGGAACTACAGAAATACAAAGCAGATTTGCATTGCAGCCTTTTTCAGTAGCAGTTCATGGTGGCAGAGAGAAAGCAGGTTATTCCCCTGTACCTCCTCCACCTCTCCCCTCCCTGGCTCCCTCTGAAGTCACCAAAAGGCAAACAAAATGAATGAGCATATCTAAAAAAATAGCTTGTAGAAACTATTTTTTGCAAGCATATACTAGAGATATCTATTAAAAAGATACATCAAAAAACATCCAGCTATGCAAGCTATTAAACCAGATTAAGTCCAGATTCACGTTTTTTCCTTATGCTTAAAGGAGCCTCTTAATCTAAACTGACCTCTGATACCAACAGCGGCAGTTAGCGCACTTCAGGGTGTTTAGAAGTATCTGCCCACCTCCCCTTGCTACATGAGGACCTTCTCACTGCAGTCTTTTTGGGTGGATCCAAGCTCTAGTTGTTGGCAGATAACCAACAGACTCCATGCAAGAATGGGTTATTTCCGTGCACTGCGTTTCCCTTTGTCTATCTTACAGTAAAGAAGAAAGTCTCCTGCATCATAATTGCTTTTTCTTTCAGTGCAAAATCAATCCTAAATTGGCTTGCATTGAGCTCTGGTGACACAGTGGCGGGCTACAGGCAGACTAGTATAAACACGCATCAGAGATACCCAGCACTGCAGCTGAGAGCAGACCTTCAGAAGAGTGGATACCCAGGCTTACAGCAGGCATTTTAGTGTCTGGATCCAGCTAATGTTAAAAACAGTCCAACCCCAAAAAGATATTAAAAACTGGGCCTGAAGCCTTACCTTCAAAAAGAAGCCAACTCTTAAGAAAATGGGGCATTCTCTGTGGGAACTAGGCTAGCCTGAACAACTGAATGGTTGCCACATGCATGATAAACACTTCCAAAGCCAGTTTTCCCCTTTTGACATCTGTTTGGAAGCTGATCTGAAATAATTTTTTTTTTTCCTGCTAATTGAGATCATGTAAGAAATTTTGTTAAAACTGGATTCTTTTAGGGAAATGGATGAAGTTACCTATGTGAACTATGTGGCTGAATCCCTGGAAAAAATACTTTGTTACAGTACTGATAGCATTTTCAGGCAGTCTGCAGCGGTGCATTGGCCTGGCAGGGGTCCCTCCCTAAATCACCCACTACGGAGCGTAAGGAAATTAATGCTTGGTGTGTTACAATGAGATTCCCCGGCAAATGTACGTGCAAGAGAGACACTTCACGTGCCTTGGCAGCTAGCTATTGATAAGGAATGAAAGATAAGCTCACAACTAGGGCCGTAAGGAATGTGAGAGAGACAAATGGTTTTCTGATCGCTGTGAAGCTACTTGGGGATAGGGAAAAAAACTGACAGCAAATTTCTAGGAGCCAGAAATGTATTCCAAGAGAATCCAAAACATATCTGTAATCTCATCCTGCCAGAGTGAGGAGGATTTGGATTTAGCCCCAGTCCATCAAGTACATCAGAGGGAACACGAATTTGGAACACACAGCAACTTCACGGCCCCAGAACGGGGTACGTAGCATTAAAGAAGGACAGCACATGATCCTTTCTGCAGTTTGTCCATAATTGGAGAGCTGGAAGTATGGCTGTCAAACAAAGCTAACAACTACCACAAAATGCAGTCACTTAACGCATAATTACTCCTCTGGGCCCTATCGAAGTAAAACATTACACAATTCAAAACTCTACTGTATTTTCAAGAAATACAATGGGCAGTGTATTCTGTTCCATCAATGGCTTGCTGACCAGCATGCCTTTAAGCAGCAAGCTTCTGTGATGTTAATCTGACTTTCCACAGGACCTTGAGGGAAGCCTTCCTGCAGTCCCTGCCTCCCTGTGTCTCAGCCAGAGGCAGCAGGCAATACAGGAAGGACCACTGAAACAACCCAAAGAGCTGCCTGTGCACTCGGAGTAGGAACAAAATTCCAGTACGTGACCTTCGCGTTCAATGCTCCACACAGCTAGACTGCTTCTCTACCTTCATTTTGAGTCAGTACCATCACTTCCATTAAACATCTTCATTGTAGTTAGGGATGAATAATCTGCTGTTATTGTACCACAGAAGTAAGCGCGTGCCATGGTACGCCAGATGTTAATGGTGCTGTTGTATGGGGATATATGGGAGCATAACGGCACCTCCCTGGCACTGCCAGCAGTTGGCAGTCCATATGGTGGTGGCACACACCCCGTCCTGATGGATGTTCAGCAGATGCTCTTCAAGAGCTAAATAATGCAAACAGAGGCTGGTGTGATCGATCTACAGCCCTCATAGTTCAGGCACTGCTCACAGCCAACAAATGCAGTAAGCTGGGGGGGAGGGCTGTTAAAGTAAAAGTAGTCTTAAAAAAAAAAAAAAGTCCCAGTAAAGCTTTTGGCATTTTAAATAAGCAATTAGAGGCAGTGCTGAAGAGAGAGTTGTACTTTGCTCAAAGCTTGGGCAATTTCATTAAAATGCAAACATATTCCAGAGAAATTTCAGGGTTTTTTGTTTGTTTGTTTGTTTTTTAATTAGATGATACATTGGCCTTCAGAAATCTTTATTAGGCTCCTTTTACCTTGGACCTTCCTCAGGACACCCCTATGGTGTGTGTATATTTGTAAATATAAATACTCGTGCATCCAGAGAGGGCTTTTTCTCATCTGAAAGTACCAGGTTCCTGAAGATTAGGACCCTTAACTCAATGCAATTCCTTCATTCCTCTGCACTTACGGTTACATAAAACTATCAGAATCTTCTTTGGAAAATGTTAGACCATTTTTATTGTCACAGTTAAAGAAAAATTACCTCTCTGCTCATATCAATATTTTAGAGCATCTTCAGTGGCTGAAATTAGGTCAGGCACAGCAAAACTGCTGGTAGTTGAGGTGAAATAAAGATCAGTAAGGTTACCTGATAAATAGACAGCACAGCCAGCAGCAATCATATTAGCACAATATGCATCAAAATCCGCTTATATGTAGGAGTCACAAGAAATGGAAACAAATACTAAAACCCACAGAGAAGACATAATTTATGATTCATGGGATGAGACAGGAATGCAATTTTCAGAAGAACACCACTGAAAACAAAACAATCTAAAGGAAAATGCATCAGGTATTGGTCTGTTTGAAGGAAAAAGGCAAACGAGCTGCCAGCATTGCTCCATACCTCCTCCATTTTGATTCAGCAAGCAGCCGCAGGGAAATAGAAGTTAGAACTTAATATCCAAGGTCGTTAGTGTTCTCAATAACTGATTATCCTTGAAAACATGTTAAAGAAGAACATTGTTTTAAATATAAAATTAGAATAAGCCAAAATTAGCCCATAAACTTGAAATTAAAAAAAAACAAACTTCTATGCATTGCTAACGTTTTTTAAAAAGAGCAAAAACTATAAGGGGTTTAATGCTTAATGTGAATTAACTCAGCCATGTATATTACATAGCCAAAGTCATAGAAATGGCCGTCTAAATTGATTCTGGAACTGGTAGGCCTGCAGCAGATTTGCAAATGATAATGCATATATTAATAGATACTTTCACTAATTTCACTAATGACTAATTTTAATGAGAAATTTGGCTTTCTAGATGAATAGAAATATTCCATCACTCACACACGTGCAAAGAATGCCACATGCCAGGGCAGAGTGCACCAGCCTCACCTCTGCAGCCCCTGCCCAGCACTGCACGCAGGGCCACCACCTGCACAGAGCTGGCCTGCAGGGCTGGCGTGTCTCACACAGTGCTGCTGGATTCCAGAAAATGGATCCCCTTCAGCTTTAGGAGACAGCTAAAGGCTTCTGTTTGAGGAGTTGCCGGGGAAGGAAACGCATACTAAATTAGCTGAGAGACAGAACACAGATCCCTCCAAAAGCTGCAAAAAGCAGAACCCCAACCACACAAAGCATTGTGCAGCCGCTGCAGATGCTCCTTGCACAGTGCTGTGGTACTGCAGGCAGCAGAACTGCACCTGCACAGGGGAAGGGCACGCTGAGCAGCATGCTGCAGCTGAGTCCAGCCAGTGACGGGGCAAAGGAGGGCATTGTCTGTGACAGAGAGAAGCTCCTCAGTCCTCATCTCCAATCCTGTAATTCCATCAGCCAAGACCGCATGCAGTCCCACAAGAGACACGAGGAAAAGTCTGATAAACCCTGGGTTCCAAGGTCCAGGGGAAAGCCACCAGAAAAGAAGAGCCTTGTGCAGAACGGCAATCCTGCATGCGATCTCTCAATTCCTACAAGGCATTATTAAAAGATTTATAATACAATCTGTCTGTCAGATTGATTTTGCAGGTTACTGCACAACCAGTCCTTCTCTACCACTTTGGTTTGGTCTTCCACCGCCTCAGATTCAGCCTGGACCCTATACCTCAATGAACGGAGAAATTATTTCAGCTGCAGCACTACCTGTAGGGTCTTCAGGCTCGTTTTCTTTTTCTCTAAGTTTCATTTATCTTGCAACTAAAGCAGTTTTACAATGCACACATGCAGAGACTCATTATCTCTGCTTCTGCCTTCAAAAGACTCTGGGAGTTCCTTGGACCCATTCAAAACCTCTTCCACTTTAAAGTGCCATCAAACATTATTCACTGTAATGCGAATATCCAGACACAGTTTGCATCTGATCTTTGTGGCCACCAAATCGTTACTTCTTTTTCTTTCCTCGTTCATTATATACATAGCTTTTTTTGTTTTAAATCTCTGCTTTCACATTTCCTTATAACTAGGATGATTTTTCTGGGCAGCATGACTTTATTCTTATTTGTATAGTTGTGCCTTTGGGGTATTCAATAAATCCTTGAAAATTACCAGCTTTTATCACATTAGTGTGACCAGTCAACAATGCTGACAACTGTGGCAAGCTTTAAAGAAAAACCCAACAACAGGTAAAGTCACAGAATAATTTGGGCTGGAAAGGACCATGGGAGGCCGTCCAACTGAACCGTCTGCTCAGAGCAGTCAATGAGAGCCTGTGCCTAAAACGTGCCTTATTCCATGTGCACTGAGCAGAGGTTCGGATTCCAAACATCAAGGCAAAAGCAGCAACATCAGTGAGTAGCTCCTCTTGTCCCTCATAATTCTTGCAATACTTCTCTCTTCACTGGAAAGCTCTCTCTTTAGCAGCCCCTTCAGCCCACTAGCAAACTTTACTATCCAGACAAGTAGCCTGCCTTAAATTGCCACACGGCGAGCTTTTCTCCCTGTGCTTTGCATATACCTTCACAAGGAGCACTGAACAGCACGCCCTCCTTCAGTTCACTAGATGAAAATCTAAACTAAGCCAGTATGTTAGACACAGCATGGTAGGCATTTGCTAACACTTCATAATCCCTGCCACAAAATAGCCTGCCATTGTTTTTTCCTCACATTTTACCCATGTGAAACATTTTTTTAAGCAATTTTTTTTCTTCTCGGGCATCTGTCAGCATTTCTGTTATTTCAGATCTGGGATCACATACAATTCCTCAACTTATTTCGACTCCAGCATTACTCTACAGAAAGCCAGAATCACGTCTCTTACGTTTCTGTGTGACTGAATTTGTCACAGCCCTGATGTTCAGGGCTACTCATCAGTCTTTCACGTAAATACAGACCACAGTGCAAGCACTCAGCAAGAAACCATGTGGGAAGACATACTTCAAAGCAATGGCAGGGTCTCTCCCCTCCTACCCTTCCCACATCCCTTGCAAACATAATTCCCGTAAGTATTAGGCATAATCCTACAAATCAGCAGAAAATTTGGCCTTGACAGCTGTGCCATCTTGTGTTATGTATTGCCCTGAAACACTTTCAGCTAATTTCAGTTTTATGAAAAAGTCAGAAAAAGTCTTTACAGGCTTCATATATTGACCTAGTGACATATATGTCTTTTCTCCTGTTACAGTGTGGTATTGCTTTCCCCCTTCTCTGTGAAATAAATCAGTAACTACATCTCCTTGAAGAAGCAAAATGGTAAGCTTTCCTTGTGCCAACGGCTTATATCCAGCATGATAAAAGCTTCGTGCAAGTGTGACTTGTAGAGGGTTGTCTTGAGAACATATAGAGTAGATCACATGCACAAGCAAAATTACTGCTCCCATCTAAGAGCCTTCATGAGTTATGGGTGCTCTCAGATCCCAGGGAAAGTATTCTGTTGCACTTTGAAGCTGCCATCCCTAACACAGCTGGTGATCCATTTGGAAGCAGGCTCATATCTTGTTCACAGTCACTGGATGGCATCCCTAGTAGGAGACACATTGCGAGACAGGACACTCAAGAATTTAGTAAAGGTCATAGCAAATAGCAAGAACAAAGGTGAAGCATTTGAGCTAAAATAGCTTTGAAATAAAATATTCCAATTCCTTCATGAGAGATGCTATGGCACCAACTTTGGTTACATTCAAATGGTTGAATATAACAGGATTTTGGAAATGTGAATCAAAAAGAGACAGTGAGGACAACAGAAGATACCAACATAAGCTGAGTCGTTCCCAATCTAGTTGATCATTAGCTTGAAAATGATACAAAGACAACTGACAGTGGATCAGCAGTAGATTGTTCCCTTAGGATCATGACAGAAGTTTTACCATAGATACAGTACCTTTCAAGACATAAATGCAAGCAATTTCTAAAAAGATAAAAGACATTTCTAATAAACAGCTGGCAGAGGAAATATTAAAAACTGGAAAGGAAAACAAGTGCACACTGGATGCAAGTTTACACGTGAGAAAGTTCAAGTTTGCTGGTTCCTGCTGCTGCATAGTGGAGATGGAGAGATGAAGGTGGGGCTTACTCTTGATGTGACTAGTACCAGAGTCAAAGGAACTCAACAGGGAAGAGTGCACTGGGTAAAGGATAGCACAGACTGCAGCCTGACACAGTTATTATTGTAACCTATAAACAATGGAAACGTACAGGAAAATAGTTACAACAAACAATGCATGAGATCAGAAGAGATGCTACTGCTGGAAGATCTGAAGGTATCAAGTGGATGCCAAAACTCCTCCAAAAATAATCTATAACAGGAAACCAAGCAGGGTGCAGGTAGCCCTGGAGATGCTCTTGCAGATTTCTGTTCAATGAACTCTGTTACCCAGATGTTCCTTTGTAGTTCTCAAAAAGCTTTAATGCTTCTGGTCAGTAAAGTTTGGAAAAGATTCAAACTTCAGCTATGCAGTGTCAGCATATATTCCTCTCTCTGCTAACTAAAGCACAACGTTAGCAGAAAAAGCAGTTCTGTAAAACAAGGCCATGAAATTCTACTTTGATTCTCTCTGTATGATTTCCTGATCAAGCAATTAATCCCTCCCTGGAACCTTCTCCTGATAAGTGTCCCTCCCTTGTGCCAACGGGGATTCCCCAGCTGCCTGGGAGCTGTCTCCATTCGACACTGAGGAGCTAAAGATTGAATCTGCATGAAATGAACTGATACTTCCAAGTGAGAATTACCCCCAAGAAAGTGGGGGCAAGGACTAAAGGATTACTGAGAAGCAGTAGTGAATTCTGGAAAGACCTTAACCCAGACTTGTCTTTATAGCTGTCTGACTCAGTGCGATATAACAGTTGCACCAAGGTCCCAGTGGTTCGCTCACCTTATTTAAACTGAGGTGAAAAGCAGAACTTTCAGATCTTGGTACTTCCTTGCTCAGAGGATGGTAGTAGCATCTGTGTCAGAAATTAAATTTGGTTTAAAAATCAAACATCTCTACATCTGCACGTTACTGCCAAGTAACGTTTAACAGTACCCTGTCATTGCTGCCCCAAGCCCTTTGATTGAGGATTTACATCTGCACTTATCTTACCAAATGCTGTCCTTCATCACACATAGTTTCCATTCACTTCCCTGGAAGTGGAATACGTGCATTGTAGCCATTGCTTTGCAGCTAACAATTAATGGCTTAGCTCCTGTCACAAGTAGTCAAACTGCCCTGCATCACCCCAGTACTCTCTAGAAGGATGGCAGGGCCATATTTCCCATACCAGGGGTGACACAGGCACATAAGCAGCGTTTTGGTATTAAGCGAGGAGTATCCTTCAGGCCACACAGCAGCGAATCTTCATAGGTGTTCACACATGCATAGCAAGAAGCAACCAGTTAGGCAGTGATGCACTGCCTTCCTGTGAAATCACAAGCCCCAGAAGCCTACAAGATGTGTACCCAAGCACAGGCAGAGAAGTAATGCTGTCTGAGAGGAGAAAAGCTACAGAAAGTTGCGTAGTATGATGGAAAGAAAAATGCTGCAGTGTCTGGAGACCTGAAGCACATTCTCTCCCTCTTCCCACACATGTTTTCATTAAAATAACTGTGTATCACAAGTCTTTGTAGCAGATGTAGGAAGAGTCTTCTGGATGTTTTTACCATTTTTCTCATCTTAATCTATTTTCACCTTAGAGATGTAAAATAGAGTGCTTACCAGCATACAGTTATCTCACAATTGCAGTACCTCATGAGCAAATCAATATAACATTCAAATGCATTTTTTTGCTTGCATTACAACTGGTTAACAGGAAACTTTTGGAAGAGGTAAAAGTGAATCCGTAAGTAAGCACAGCACAGAAATACTCAGCAGAACTGGAAGAATAGATCAGATGTGCAAGAGGAATACAAGTATCTGACGAATGATATTTATATTGGATCTATTATTCCCAACTTCCTTTGCCTATCTCAAATAGCAGAGAAATATGTTCAAACAAGAGATGGAGGTTTTTTTTACCATTCAAAGTCTGTCTGCATTAGTGTCTTATTTAGTATTCCTACAAACTGGTGTAACCCCCTTCTATTGCAAGTCTTCACAATTAGTAGCTTGCAAATGGAGACAAGAACTCAGTCTACCAGTGTGCAAGCGTGCTGCTGCTGGGGGGGAAATTTCAGGTTCCTCATGTTATGGCAATTTAAACTGCTGTGAACTGGTGAACTGTAGTGCTGGAGCAAAGACAAATTAAAGTGCACTAATTTCTGGATCTCCCATTGCACGCAACGAGTACAGCAGGCCAAGAGGTTAGCATGGTTTGGAGAGCCAGGAGTGCAACAAACAGAATTTCAACCGTCTTCACAAGAAGCACTGGTCAGCTGGGGTTTAGAGTTAATTTGGTTTCCACCCATTAAAATTATATGTTCCAAACATAAAAGTCATAAAAGGCCTATAAAAGTGAGAGCACTTGCACACTGAATAACTTTGGAAATTGGGTTGGCTAGCGGGTGAGTTGCAGCAGGCACAAGGGCAGTACAGGCAGCCATCCCCCAGTAGCACAGGGTACACAAGCTCCCCAGCATCCAGCCTTCCATAAAAACAACCATTTCATATTAGCTGAGCCAAACAGCAGCAAGACAAGACACAAAACAGCACAAAAAAACAGGGCGCTCACCCTTCTCCCCCAAGCAACACCCCACAATCCAAGAAGCTCAGCTGTGGATTTACACAGAATGGTACACTAACAGCCAAATTCTTAAAGAACAGGCTGCCAGAGCACACCAAGGACTGTGTCTTCAGGTGATGTAAATCTGTTCAGCTTCACTGAGCTGCAGTAATTTACACCAGCTGAGGGATGGACCAAAGGCATTTATTAAGGCTGCAGTGTATTTAAGAACAAGCACAGATCAATAGTCCAACAAATATTCATTTCACATAACTCCTTTTCAGAAGAGAAGTCAGATGGAGCCTTAAACATTTTCTTCTGAAATATCAAGCAGAGATCTATGAAATACAGCAGTTAACCCCCTTTGAGGAATTGCTGGTGATGAAGGACAGGCAGGAGGTGGTAGCACACAGGGGCAGCGGTCCTGGGTCATGAATGGCATGGGCTCAGAGAAGCTTGCTATTCCAGCAATGAAAAGCCAGGAGGAATGAATGCAAAATGTGAACCGCTTGGTGTGCTGGTGCCAAAGTTAGCCAGGTCATCTTAGAAATCAGTATCTTTCTGTGGTTATTTTTCATCTCACTGTACATTACTTCAGTGAGTTTTGCACCACAACTGCTCTCTGCCTAGTTATAACTGAAAGATACAAGCAACTTCACAAGGAAAATTATTCTCATGAGATTTCAGACTTAATTATGCAAACCCAAGACAAGGTTAAGATTTTAATGAAATTTCTGAGTGTATTGACATTTTTCAAATAAAACATAGCTGAACCTGGCCTTGGCAGGGAATGCAGCGATACCGGGAAGGCAGCACACAGCTACAACCGAGCAGTCATCCCAGACCTTGGACAACTTTCATCAGCAATGTATCTCATCAGAATGATACAAGAAATTGCATAAGCAGAGCACCTGCCTCAATGAAACAAAAAGAAAAGGAGCACTGTATGTTGGATGCTAAAAACTGGGGTTGGCAGTGATGGTGATTTCTTGATGCTACAGTAGAAGTGTTAAAGTGTAAGCATCAGGCTGTATTCCAAAATACGGAATATTATTTGTCTCATCACCACCAGACCACTCTGTTTTGTTGTATGTTGTTCTGTTCTTTCCATCCCTTTTGGAGCTGGCAGCTCTCCTTAGAGCTCATAGCATTAAAAAAAAACCAAAAAGCCAGAGGGCCTTAAATTTTTAAGTCAGTGTTTTGAAAATACTGCTGTATGTATTAGGCTTCTCCTGTTTTAGAGGCCCTTTCCTGGAGAGTCTTCCAACAGGAATATCATTTACATCAGCAAGGCTTTTTGGCATTTTTTCTTTTTTTTCCTTTTTATAACCACATTGCAGTGAGACATCAGTTTAGGCAGCCAGCACTGCAATAAAACTGACAACAGGTTTATTCTCCTGCTCCTCATGGGACCGATAGGAATTTTCAAAAAGAAAGCAGGAGGGAAGTAACAGCAACAACATGTGCCTATGATCTGCTTTGTCCCAGCATCCCAATCCTGCTCTTTCCATGGTGAGCCTCATTTAAAGATCCAATGCCTTTCTTATATTTCAATAGATACTTTATTCATTTGGATTACTCTGCAGGGACGCCACATTAGAACTGAGGGATTAGGAGGTCCTAGTGACTTCAGGATTGGGTTTTACCTTTCAGACCTATGTGTCCACTGTTCTCACCAATCCATCCACATCCCTGTGAAGCACCAGTGCCCCAGGGCTCCTCTGCCAAAGGGAATCCCCACAAAAGCACTGAACATTTCAGGAAAACAAACCCAAAAGAGTCCTTTCAGGTCATTCTTGAAGAGACTTTCATCTTAGAAGGAAGAAATCACTGAAACCTCCCCTAGCTGTTGTGCCTGCAGCTACATAATTCTACCTCAGTCTCTGAGAGAACACACGCAGTGGTTCCATAAGCAAAGGCTTTTTTTTTTGCACCCAAGTGCCCAATGGTTCTGACCACACAAAAATGGCCATCATTCCCTCACCATCAGAGAAACGACTGAAACCCTCCTGAGCACACAGTGATGCTCTGGATTTCCACTCAACCCTATTTCATCCTCTAACTGACATTATGAGCATGATCCCCAAAGAACAGAAGATGAGCTGACGGTCCAGGGAAGTCTTCTGGCCACGCATGGGTGTTTGCTTCCACGCTGCCTGAGCCAAGAGTCACATCTCTCAGGTCAGCTGGCTCTGGTGCAGACCAGCACACTTGCAACAAACATGCTGATAGATTAGAAACTGCATCTTGATTTAGTGGGCTTGGTCCCAGCAGACTAAGATGTAATTATATCTTAAAAAGGAAATTAATCCGTCCTTACTACCTAGCAGCTACCGCTCCCAAACACTCACAGGCTCTGCATGCGTGTTGGAGGGTGGCTGGAGCATACATGCATATTTATTCAGAGAAAAACACTACTTTATTAGTAGGAAAAATCTGCAGATTTGCTCGGGCTTGAAAAAGTTGTTCTCTTATGCAATTGCCTGCGTTCCAGCTGCAAACAGACACTGTGCCCAGGTGGTGGCGCCTGCAAATCACAGATCCCTTCCCCGTAATCACTCGGTAATTCATTTCAGGCGGGTTGCACATTGTTGAGCTTCATGGTTTATCGCGGAGGAAAATAGAAGTCTCATTGTATCTCAGCCCCTCAACTCTCATTTGCCCCAGCGCTGCAACCCCTGCCTTCCTTTCCCCACAATCCACTGACTGTATCGTGGTGCTGTGTTAAATTAGCTTCTACAGCCACCCTCTTTAAGGGGAGAAATAGTACCAGAATAAGATGTAAGAAAAGAAAATACTTACATTTTAAACTAAAGATTCTGTATCCCATGGGAAATACCTAATTCAAGATATTTGTAAATATGTTTGTGATGTGCTGATAAGCTGAACTGGAATAACATCAACATCAAAAAAACACACCAAGAAACCAGACCTAAGAATCCCCATCTTTAATGGAAACCAGGCAAGCAGGTGTAAACGTACCTGTGAGGGGGCTGGATGCAGCATTAGGGTCTGGTCAGGGACAGCTTCCCAACCAAAATGAAGCTTTGAAACTCTGTTTAGTACAGGCCAGAGTGACTACCTGCTATACAAAATAGCTGATGTTCACTTGGGGGCAGGGGGTGAAATTAAAGCTATCGAGAATATTAGAGTATGGAGGAAGACAAGATTAATTAATTTCAAGTGAATCACAAATGATTCAGGGATTCAGAGTCTGCACACACAGTTAAAAAGCTTCAGACCCAGCGTCTGAAAATCAACTCAGTAAGCATGTCTGGATGCCCATCTGGGGTTGGTCTTTTCAGGAACAGAGAGATTGCCTCACACAGATTGGGATACAAGAATGCAAACCTGCAACAACAGGGAGAAAAGCCTATTTCCCAGAATGAAAATGTTTTATTTGAATTTTATGATCTTTGCTAATGGAGGTTTGGATTTAACATACCTTTTCCTCTAAAAGTATGTGTTCAGATACCTAAATGTTAATTCTGACCTTTGTCTACTAAGTACATCCTATGTTTCTCAGATACAGCCACCTGTAACAACTACCCATGCCTACCAATTCTCTGTGTTCACTGTCCTTCTAAGGATTCCCAGAAGAGGAAAAAAAGGTTGAGGTACAGAAATATGGAAAACCGATTTCAGATTTGAGAGCAATCTCACATTTTTTTAGGTTGTTCCTTACAGAAAAACAAACAAACCCCCTCTTCCAACAACAACAACAACAAAAACAATAATAAAAAACCACAACCAACTGAAAATTAAAACACCCCAAACTTCATGGGCTTTTTTGCAGGAAGGATTTTCCTAGCAGATTTCAGGATTGCCATTTGTAGGCCCAAGGAAGTATCTCCTCATCTATGCCTCATTCGTAAGGAAAACAGCTTGGCTGGATTGAGAAATCACTGAATCCCCTGAAGCTCAAAAATCCCCAGCCTCTTCCCAACAAGAACCTAGGCAAACAGTAACTCCTGGCAATACTGAACCTCCACACTTTGTTCACTGCTGTGTGTGACCAAGGAGGTTGGGCAGACTGGTGCCGCTCCTCCCCTGCACCTCCTTGCAGCCTGCTCTCCATAGGATGTTCTGACTGCTGGACTCTTGCTTGCAGGGTGTTCCTTGCCTTCCTCTGCTGTGAGACCTCGTTGGCAGCCCCAGCTAAGCAGGATCACTGCTGCTTGCCCAGCTCTGTGCACTCAGCACAGCTCCTTGCCTGCCCCACTGCACAGAGCCACACTGCTACAGCTGTGCCTGGTGTTTGCATTACAACACTGCAAACACTTAGCTATGAGTTATAGCTCCTCCGAGACCAGCTGACTGCAGGTATCATGCATAAAGTGAAGCAAATTCACAAGTTCTTGTCCTCAGATGATTTCAAGTCTGAATTCTAAAGGATCTCACTCTCAGCACAGCTGGTAGCTGGTAGCAGCAAGAGCTTCACTCGTGTTGGACAGCAGAGCCAGAACAGCACAGCTCTAGCTGGGATGCAAACAGCATCGGTGCTAAATAGAATTTCAGTTTCAAGATTTGGAATTTTTTTTTACCTGGTTGAAAGCAAGAGTCTCAGGAATATATGAAGGTAGCAGCTGATTTTATGCAGCCATAAACAAAGAGACAAAGTGCAGAAAGATTCATTAGGGAAAACAAAAGAGGGAATATACCTAGCTGTCTTCTACGATATTTGATTTTGTATTACAGGCAACTTAGTTAAAGAAACCCTGTACTTTAAGATCATCACATTTTTATGCTAACAGTGACAGATGTTCCTCATACACCTTCGCCCCTCTTGCAGAAAAGCCAATATATGTGTAGCATGGGCTCTGTGTGTCAGTGATTTTGGATGGGATTCACATTTGCTAACTTAGCACCTACAAACTGAGCACCAGAACTGACCAGACTGGGCTCTCCCTCCTGATGGCTGTTCTTCCAGGACCATTTCAAATGCCACAAACGTTACTGCTAAGGATTTAAAAGTAAAAACAAAATGCTGCCAGAAGTGTAAAGTTTGAAGTATAATCCTGTAAATGCCTGAGCATGAATTTCTTTTACTAGCACAGATCTATTAAGTAAGTTATTTTTTCCTTTTGAGTGTTGATAATATTTTAGTGCCAAAGTGGCATCTTTGGCTTAAGTAAGCTGAACCAAAGGTCTGAGGATGTCTATTTTTTGAAAGAATGGACCAATCCTGATATGTTGCTTCAGCTTCTAGAAAAAGACAATGTTCAGCTTTAAAATTAATTCTGAAAGACAAATTCATCTGCAGTGATCTAAGAGGTGGAAGGAGAGCTCTGCTTGAAGGAGTATGATCAATGTCTGAGAGCTGTGCCAAAGAGTGCTTTTTATCAGCTCAGTGTGGATCCAAATTTCTCTGGCACTCCAGAATGAAGAGGATCTGTTTGATCAGCAGAAGAAACAGAGAAGTCCTGCTCCTTATTGTTGGTGTCTCAAAAAATAATGACAAAAAATCCCAATAAAACCAAACACCCAGAATTAAAGGTAATAAGGCTTTTAGCTGTCACAGCTGAAGTTTGTCAGCAGGCCCAAAAACTGCTAGTGGGAGAGAAAAATCCATAAAGTAATCCTATAAGCTTCATTTCTACAGAAAAACTGGCTGCAAAATTTCCAGCATTTGTCAGAAGTGCTAAGAGATTTTTAAGAGTCCAGTTAAAATATGCTTACAAGATTTCCAAATAATCAATTCTCAGTATGCTGTAATAGTTAGGCTCCTTTAGTTTAGTCACTAGCCACCGTGAGCACGGATGATATCTGGGAGCAGAGTATTTCCTTTAGTTAATACATTCCAGGGGAGTTAATGCCACTGGTGCCAGCACTGCTGATGGCAATGCACAAGCAAAGCAAAGAGTATGAAATTCAAGTCTAAGTAAAAGTACCTGCAATTGTAGAGGAAGATACTTTTATTCTGCTCTGCCGACAGAAGAAAAACAGCAACACTGCTCGGCAAGCTAGCCAGATATCAGCAGAAATCTCCTGTAATGCCTTGCAGCATGCAAATACCTGCAATGCTGGGCACGGGGCCATGACATAGCTCCATGTCCCGTGGGCTTAATATTACTGAAATTAAATAAAGGATACGAGTGAGATATTTAATTTTTCAAAAACACTGACATTCTGAGAAATAATGAAACACAGCCCAGGAGATGCTGAGTTACATACAGAGTGAAACAGACATCAGGGTCAGCAAACCGAAGCCAGCTCTCTAACTCCTCGAACATGCTGCAACAGAGCGTGCATTTATTTATACCCGTTTGAGGCTCAAGCAAGAGATTCAGACTTTCTGGAATGTGTGATTTATTTCTGAACTGAAGGCTAATATATTCTTAAGAATAAAGAAAAAAATTCTTCAAACCCCGTAAGGTTTTATTTGATCTACAGTAATCCTATTCTTACCAATCACTGCATTCAAACAAACTTCAAACATCACCTAAACAAGCAAGAAACCCCCAACTTTTCCCTGCTTTTTAGGATCTGACAATAAAACCAGCTCCAACTGCAAGAGGCAGTAAAAAAGAGCATGTAGAGGAATGCATCGCCTACAAAAGCCTCAGCAAATAGGAACAGCCATCCCTGCACTGATTCCCCCAAGCCCTCTGGAGCAGCAGCACAGCAATGGGTTACCAGAAGGTTTCTCAGCTGTAAGATGTGAGAGATATTTTTTGCTCCAGATCACTCCTCAGAGGAAAGCTGGGAATCCAGAAACTACGAATGAAAGGATAAAAGAGGGGGAAAAAAAAAAGAAAAAAAAAGTGACTATTGGGAAAACCTTGCATAGAGAAAAGCTAGAAGTTTGTAGGATGATCTGCAAAGAGGAGTGTGGAAAATCTCACTGGCAGAGACACATAAAGCTGGAACTGGATGAAATAATGCCCTTGAAATTTTATCTGTAGGAAAGGCTCACGCTCATTTCTTCTCAGCTATGTTAGCCCCAATGAGGTGGCCACACATACAAGGGGGATTTTGCTCTGCATGAACAACTAAGATGGCAATCCTTCTGTCTGCATTGTAAAAGTGCTAAATCTTTTTGCTTGCAAGATTTTGCTTGTTCAAAAAACACAGCTTGACAATGAGATCCCAAGTTGAGCTTGTAGAGGGAGCAAAACCCCCACTTCTTACACACAAGAACAAACTCCCCACCAAAACTGCTACAGAATGTTACACACAGATGTAAACAACAACACCTCTTATTCAAAACCTCTTTTCCAAGACAACATGTCTTAGCAGGTCAACAACAGCATGAGCTCTGCAATGCTCACAAGTAATGCCTCCTAGAGCACCCAGCCTCAGGTCTTGGATGGATGGAGCCGGGGGCACCCAGCCCTGGCTGCCACCATTGCTCTGCAGGTGTCAACAGCAGGCAGAAGGGCTTCTGCTTGCCAGCTGTGCCACATGCAGGGCAGCCCTGGGCACCAGCAATGTGGGCAGACCCATCAGAGGGTGGGCCGTGATGCTCTCCTGTGGAGTGGGACAGGCACCTTTGTGACAATGGGCTCTGAGTCTTCAGCACCCGCTGGCAGGCAAAGCACCATTTCAAAATGAAATGGGTGGGGGAATACAAATAAAAATAATAGTTTGCCAGCACTGGACTGACTGTGCGAGATGTTTCTTTTTGCTAATAAAAGTTGCTCCTGCAGAATCTCATTTGTTTTTTCAGTACAATTGCTGCTTCTTAATGGGGTAACAGACTATGCTGTCTGTATTAGTCAGCAATAGATGTAAGAGAGAAGCTCTGCCTGGTGGTGCCAAGCCTCAGTGTAATTTCTGCAGACATCCTCATCTGAAAACACCTTGGGTGACAGTTTGGCAGGCACACTGGCATTTCCAGCCGAGTCTCTGCTCCTCCTCACTGAACTTCAGCACTGCCTAAAGTCACTAACTGAGACAGAAACCCCACTGTGGTTGGAAGGGTACTGAGTGAGCTAGACTTTGTCTCTTGTCGAAATAAAGTAAATAAACTTTATGTGGAAGGTGGAAAGGAGATATGGAGAGTGTCCCACCTCTGGTCCATGACAGGACACAGCGTTTTGCTACATCTGGCTGAGGACTGAAGGGATGTTGGAGGATGAGCTGCTTTTCCAGCCCCACGTCAGTGTTTCTGCTGCCGCACCAGGCTGGTTACAGCACCTATGATGATAACGTCCGTGTGGACTGAGCCCTCTCCTTTATCTGCTCAGTTATTCAGGTCATCAGCATTGCTGCTTCTAAGCTCAAAGGAGAGGAAACGCAGCTCTCACCCATTTATACGAGCAGTGCCTTCCTGGCCCCATCAGTACAGCATGGATTTTGCTTTAGAAACCTGACAGCCCAAGTCAGGCCTCTTTCTAATCTTGCTATTCCCCTTGGAAAGCAAATGCATTTCTTTTGAGACCGCAGAGAGCATTCAGCCCAGACTCTTGGCTTTCACTGGTTGCAGATACTTTGAAAAGACTAACTCCTGTTAATGAGAAAAGGATAAACAAACTCAGATCTTGCAAGTGCAGCTCTTATACTGACCAGTTCCAAAGGGGAAGGGGATTTGGAAGGTGGTTTGCCAGACATGTTTCTGAACCATCACTAGAATTAAAACAGACCCCATTCATTTTACGTGCCTTCTGAAAGCTACATTCCCAGTGAAAAGAAAGTAACATATTGATAACAGCATGCTCTGCCACAAGAGAGAATTGAGAATCACCCACGCGTTGCCTCGAAAACAAACAACCCCCAAACAATTGATCAGTCACTGCTAGTATAGAGACAGTCTATTACGGAGAAAAATACAGGTGGAAAAAAATCATCAGGGATGTGCAAATACCTTTATTTAAATTCAAGCAAATCAAAGTAAGCTTAGCTCCCATAAAGGGGAACAATGGATTATGGATGCATTTTTTTCTGGTCTTGGCAGAAAGAGAGCACATTTCCAGGCTACGGAAACCAGAAAATGGAGTCATTTCCCTGCCAAGGCTGGGATTTCTGAGATGGCTTAACCTGACTGCCAGGAAACGTGGAAGTGCATCAGAGACTTCTGTATAAATTGTTGCTTTGGCTCCCTGCATGTAATCTGAACACAGCCCCACGACTGAGCTCTTTATCCAAGCGCCCTGAGAGCACCACAATGCGAGCATCCTTGGGACACTGTGCGGCACTGCCAGCGACACGACGAGCCACAGGCAGTCCTAGAAACTTTTGCTGGGTATGTAAAAGGCTCAGTTAAGAAAAAAATGGACCAGTTTGCACAGCAGTCTATGGAAAAGACAGGGATGAAAAACCATCTACCTATATAGAAGGGTGTAAAAAACAGAGAGCAAGACCACCTCACCGCATGCACTACAGCTGTACATGCAGACAGTCGTACTCTGAGGCTGACTGCTGTGCACAACATACAGAGCCTGGTGCGCTGCCATCCTAACCTCAAGCAAACCTTGTCCTGAGTGAAGAAAGCCATCAGCCACACCTTCACCACTGGAGGCAAGAAAAATGCCCTGCTGAGAGTGGCCGCAATGCCTTTTGTTTTTGTAATTTTCATTTCCTTTTTTTGCTGTGGTATGTAACACCATGTCTAATTTCAGTTCAGTCTGTCCACCGCCTACCTTCATTGCTTTGGGAATATTCATGACAGATCTTCACCTCACAGGAAGTATAAATTTCAAACAGCAAAACCAGACCATGGTTTCTAACTAACTCTACTGCTTTCTGCCTGGCATTTCTGCCAAGGAGACAAAATATTACAGAATACCTCAATTAGAAAGGAATAACAACAAGAATTCATTGGGTATCACCTCCCAGCTGTGCCGTGGCAGTGCCTGAAGCTGGGGCAGCCCCACCTCTGCTCACAGAGGCCCAAGGGCCCACCTCAAGCACCAGACATGGGCACACACCATGCATGGTGCCAGGGACTTCCCACAAACATTAGGAATCATTCTGCCATAACATCTTTCAGCTTAATTTCCAAAGGAAAATATTCCGTGTTTTTTAAAATTTGGGGTAAAAATCCATCTCTACCAAATGTTAGGATCTGTGTACACTGTCCAAAAGTTAGAGATGCTGCAGTTCTCCATCCAGCTTTCAGAACCCAGGTCACTGATTTGTCTCACTACTGCTACAGGAGAGGAGGTTTCATAGGGTTGTTTCCATTATAACCATTTCCACCTTCCCTTGTCTCTGCATTAATGGCTGAATTGCCATGCAGAGTATTCAGATATATAAGTAACAGAATCTGCAAACCAGCAATATCTCAATTGTCTGTCCCTGTTATTAGTTAAAAGCTGAAACTTTTTTGCTGTTGCTTTTAACAAAACATATTTCGCCCAAATTTGCAAGTTGCGTTCAGCTCCAACAGGCATTAGAAGATAATAATTCCAGTCTTTCATTTCTAACATAGTTCTAATGTAATCCCCTTCTTAAATCTCTTCTTTTGTTAAAAACTGTATGAGAAAAGCATTCCAAATGATCTGGTTTGTGTTACACAATTCCTTTTCTGTAGGACCGTATTACCCTCTCACTGACTGCTCTGCTTTAAGCTGGAGCTCTGAAGCGCTCCCTTGGTTGCTCTGCTTGTAGTGGCTGAATAGCCTTCTGTGCTGGCAATGACTTGAAGACTTCTTAGTCACTTCCTAAGTCCATTTCTTTGAGGAACTGGCTGACACTGAAAGCCTTAAAGTTTAGAGCCTTTTGTAGCTCTTTTGGAGGGGAACATACTCCATTTATGCAACAGACTGTTTAGGTACCCTGTCATGCCTGCTGGTATCCAGACTACATCTTGTGCGCAAAACTCTGATGCAGTTGTTGAAGAATACGATTAACATAAAATGTCATTGGCATAAACATATATACATAGTCTAGAATCCTTCCATATGCACAGTCTGGAGTAACTGCATGAGTTACTTGTCTGTGAACAGAATGGCAGTCTTGCATTGGAGATTGAGCTTGGAATTCCAAAAAGCACTCTTCTGTTTAGATCTCCACAAGAACAACATTTTATCCTAACATTTAACAATATCAGAAAGCAATGATATATACATTTTAAAGTATTCTTCCCCCTTGCCCTGACCCCACCACTCTTTTTCTTCCTAATGCACTTTGTCCTAAAACCACAAACATGATTCACCTTCACTTAAAAACTTATGTTTTTTGCCTTTGAACGTCTTCAGATTTGATTGCAGCAAGACTTACTGCGAGTAGTCATTTATTTCTGATTCAGGTGTAGTGCTTTCTTAAATGCTTACCTGATAGATCTCGACCCTTCCCTCAGACACTTGCCTTAATTTCTGCTGCTCTTGACTCTAACCGTAAGCCAGTGCAGTCAACAAATGAAAGCTGTGACCAGACATTAGAATGAAAACAGAAGAACTGACTGCTCTGCTACCATCATGCCTTCCATTTCTATCCCCATGTACACACTGCCATATATTTTTTTCCTTGTTGGCACTAACACAAATGACATGCAGCTCAGCTTGCTCAGAGAAATTTATTTAATACGGCAAGGCTGGTTTGAAGCTAGACCAGAAAACTGACCCAGCTGATCACTCTGTTATATGAACTCTAATTCTGGAACAAGAGAGGAGGTTTAATCAATTTCTGAAACAGCTGCTAACTTCAGAACATATGAAATCTCTGTAGATAAATATTATCGAAGTTACATAGCAGAGAGAATATTTTCTGTGTTGAAGACAGTACCAAAGAGTTACCTTAAATTTCACTGCTAAGAAAACAATTGAAAGAGTGGTATGGATTCTCTCATATCCCTAAATTACTTGAATTATTATTATTATTTTTTTAATAATAGTAAATCAATATAAAACAAGACTATGGCTATAAATAGAATTAAGAGATATTTATCACCTTGTATGCAGTCAGGAAAAGAAACCACACAGTCTGACAATTTTTTAGCCTTGCTATTTTCAATCCTAGATTTTTTTTTTCAGCAACACTAAAGTAACTGAGCAATATATGACATTAGCTGGTGAACGCTTGTACTTCAGTGTGGGCAGATGATGTATAGTGACTGCCCTTCCTTGGGCTCTACTCCGTCTCCACCTCTGCAATCTCAGAAACATGAAACCCACCAAAGTTATAGCATTAAAGTTAATGTGAGGAGAAAACAGGTTATTCACTTCAACTGAAAGAGCAGGATCCCTGATGAGAAATCACAAGTCAGCAATTTCTGGGATGACTTCCAAAGGCACAAATAGGTGCTAGGGCTCATATCACAGAAAATCAAAGGGAGTTTGATAGCTTAATTACAACACTTGATTTAAACAGTGACAGTCCCACTAAGCTGAATTACCACACAGCTCTGGAGAAGCTGGCCACCAGTTTTACTCTCCAGAATCTCTCATCATCTCTTCCTCCAGATGTCTGAGCACTGTATAACTCATAACTATTATAGATACACAGACACACTATAACTTCCCCTGATCTTAAAGAATCTTAAGGAAAGCAAGGCAGAGAGAACTAGGAGTGTTTACACTGGTAGCCTGTCCCTTGAGGATATGCTCGGTCTGCAGGACACGTTTGCCACCATTTTCATGCATATCTTCATCGTGACATGTCAGATGAAGGGGTATCATTCAGTACCTTATGCCTTCAGCTCTTTTGAGAAACTCCTACATTCATTGTTTGAGAACAGGACTTTTAAAAATAGCAGATAGGGAAAACAAACAAAAACCACCATGAAAACAGAACAACAACTCCCCTCTCATCCCCAGCCAAATCTGCCATGCCTGGCTAACAGCAAAGTCATCATTTGTTTTGGTTGAGACAAATTCTTTTCTGAAAGCTGTACCTTACACAAAGAGACTCCATTCAAATATGCAATTAAATTCGCTTCTGTTCAGGAAAGCAGGCCACATAGAGCATGATGTCAACACATCCCTACAAGATTTCTCCAAGAGTTCAGCAGAATAATTAGCTTTGGTACTGTTGCACAGTAGTTTTTATCTATCAGAGCTTTATCTTGCCTTCTCTCAGTGGTAAGTCTAAGAGAAATCCTGAACATTTGCCTCATGGGTCTAATAATCTTATTGATGCTCAAAGCGTTTAAATGTGATCTGCAGCTCCTTCACTCTTTGACATTCCAGTTCTTCAAAAAAAGTCAGATATTTTGGCAGGTGCTTAGCTCAGACTCGTTCTTCAGGCTATGAGGCTTTTGCCTGTCTAATTAGCTGTGGCAAAAAGCTGAGAATGTTGACAATCTGGGGATGTGAGGTAATAAAAAATAGATTATTTACCGGCAGCAAATTAAGCCCTCTAAGAACCAGTGTGATGAGTTGTGCCCCTCTGACAATTCCCTCTAGCAGACAGATACACTACTGTCTCCATCTGTCTATCAGTGCAAAGTGTACCTGATGGCATGTTTGTAATCTATTTTCCCATGCAAAAGACTTGGCTCACCAAAGCTTTCAGAGACTAAAGAAAGAAACCTTTCTGGTGACAGGAAGCAAAATATGTGTGCTTTCAAAGATGACTTTCCCAGTTTTCTCTGAACAGTGCAAATAATTGGCCAGTGGCACCTACCTCTGTTTACTAAGGTGGGAACTGGAGAAGCTGGGGGAATATCATGGAGAAGATCCTCCTGGAAGCTATGCTAGGGAATATGGGAGAGAGGGAGCTGATGTGGGATAACCAGCATGGCTTCACCAAGGGTCATGTCCTGCCAGACCAACCTTGTTGCTTTTTTTGATGGCATAACTGTATAAGTAGACAAGGGAAGAACCACTGATGTCATCTATCTGGACTTCAGTAAGGCCTTTGACACAGGCCCCCATAACATCCTTCTCTCCAAACTGGAAAAATATGGATTTAATGGGTAGAATGTTCAGTGAATGAGGAACTAGTTGCAAGATCGTACCCAGAGAGTGGTGGTCAGTGGCTCAACATCTGGATGAACATTGGTGACAAGTGGTGTCCCTCACCATTGAGTCAGTACTGGAACTGGTTCCCTTCAACATCTTTGTCAGTAATATCAACAGTGGGATCGAGGGCACTCTCAGCAGGTGTGCAGATGGCACCAAGCTGTGTGGTGCAGTTCACATGACTGAGAGATGGGATGCTATTCAGAGACACCTAGGCAGGCTCATACTGCATCAGGCTCAGTGAGCCCAGGTGAACTGCATGAGGTTCAATAAATCCAGGTTCAAGGTCTTCCACCTAGATCATGGTAAACTCTGCTATTAGTAGAGTGCTAAGCTGGGGAATGTAAGGACAGATCACAGCCCTGCCAAACAGGAGTTGGGGGTACTGGGGGATAATAAGCTGGACATGAGCCAGAAGTTTGATCTTGTAGCCCAGAAAGCCAACTGTATCCTAGACTGAATGAAAAGAAATGTGGCCAGCAAGTTGAGGGAAGTGATCTTGCCTCTTTGCTCCATGCAGGTGAGACCTTCTAGCAGAGCTCACTTCAGATCACTTTGTCCTTTTAGGCAAAGGACCAAAAAAGGGAGAGAAAACTTGACTTACTGAACTGTGAACAGAAAGAATAATAGAATTGTAGAATCACAGAATGGCTTGGTTTGGAAGAGACCTCAAAGATTACCAAGTCCCCAGCCCCCTGCTGCAGGCAGGGGTGCCAATAACTAAATTGCAAATCAGACCAGGTAGCACAGGGCTGCATTCAACCTGGCCTGGAACACCTCCGAGGATTTGGCATCCACAGCTTCTCTGGGCAGCCAGTGTCAACACCTCACCATTCTGTCATTGAAAACGTTCCCCTAAACATCCAATCTAATTTTCCCCTCTTTTAGTTTAAAACCATTCCCCCTGTCCTATCAGTACCTATCCATACAAAAAGTTTATTTCCCTCCAGCTTATAAGCTCCATTTTTAAACACTGGAATATACAAATTCCACTTAATAAGTGGTATTTTGTAAGATATTTGCTGAAATAAATTTCACTGAATCCACCGTCTCATTGGTGATCACAGTTAGTAGCAACTGTTCAAATGCACAGGGAACAATCCTTGATTTCTAGCTTTTCCTTCCTGAAAATACTAGAAGAGACTTGAAATGTTAACTTTCCAGTAATACAGTTAATTTGAAAAGAACTTAGGGAGCTGACTGTGTTTTTTGACTGTTGTTTTTAAAACAAACATGGGTAATGGGCTTGGCAGCTTTTTAGAAAGCTTTGGCACCATGGAAGAAAAAAAAAAATAAAAGAACCCTTTTCCTATGTGCAGTTCAGAAAGAGAGAAAGTGTATTCCCAATACCTGACACTAAGTTTCACTACACAGTAGAAGCCACACACTGAAAAAAATTAACTGCCAAGGGGATTTTACCAATAAATAATTGAGTACAGAATTCAAGAAGGTTCAAGGCTGGTACATTTTCCCCTGCAACTATAATGGTGTGCTGTTCCAAACGCTTAGACTACTACTGCATGTGAGACATCACCAAACCTTGTCTGGGGAGGCAAGGATTTGATGTGTAGAACAATTCTGAAACTGAGGAAAATGAAAAGAGAAAAGAAAGGAAAGAAGTTCTAGTTTCATTCTGGCTTTTTATCCCGAGCATGTTCCTATATCTTCCTATATCCCATATCTTCCTAGTATCTTCTGAACCTACTGACACACCCAATCCATATTTGAGAACAATGTGGCTATCGGATCAAGTTCTGTTAGATTCTATTAGATTTGCAACCACAGGTGTCTTCAATGAGAAAAGGGACCTTGCTAAGGGGAAAACTACTGCATGACACATCATTTACAACGGGTTCATAATAAAAATACAGCTTCTTCTTAGAGCTTCTGGATACAGTTACAGCCAGATAGATAGATATTCACTAATCAGGACACCAAACAGAAAGGTATGCCATCTTAAACTACAGCAGGAGTGCTTGAAATTACCTATGGGAGAAAACTCCTGGCTGGAGCTGACTGTCTGAGCTTGCTGTATAGGTTCAGTACCGATGCTCCAAAAAACCTCAGATGAATGTCTGGGATGTCACAGGCAGGGAAGCTGTTCCCTGAGCTCCTGTTAATGTAGGGGACTTTGAATTCAGCAAAAGGTAAGCAGCAAAGACTTCATTATCTAGGCTCTCATCTCATTTAGGTCTATTTAAAACAGGTTCCCTTGTTTCAAACATGCTACCTGATCATTTCACTGGATGCCTTCCTTATCTGCTTTACCAGAAGCAATGAGTGAGAACATCAGCTTCTGAAGAGTTATTTGAGATCCTACAGGATCTGAAAGCTTGTCTCTGTAAGGAGCTTACTCTGCCACTCCTGCAGAACACTGGCTGCCCAGATAAACCAAGATTGCAGGCTGCTGCAGGGACTCCTTGTATATAAAAAAAAGGGAAGCACATATCGCCGGAGGACTTTGGATGGAGGTGCTCTGGAAGAAGCATTTGAGTCTTCCTAATTTTGCACAACATGAACCATCACTTTTTGTTTTTCCCCTGGTAACTCTTTTAGATGCAAAGTGCTCATACATACCTCTACGTTTGCTCCAGTGGTTGAAGCGGGTTCCTGGCCCGGTGCTGGAGAGCAGTGCTCCCTGAGATGCAGCTGTCCTGTTTGCAGGCTCAATTGCAGCTGTACCTTCCTTGCCATTGCAGTTGGCGTGATGTACCTTGGCACATAAACATCAACAGGTGCGATGCAGCCAGGAGCGCCGTGTAGCACAGTGTGGCGTGAATTAGTACCCTGTTTCAGACAGGAAAAGGATTAAGAAAAAGGCAGAAAAACAGACGATAATGACAGTAACTAAATTAGTCAGTAGGAGACAAAGTTGCCACCTTAAATCTTGGGAACTTTTTCATTTCTCCTTGTGCTTTGATGAGAGAGTACAACTGAAGTCAGCTTTGCGTAGGGCTGGGAGAGTTTTAGAGCGCTTTTAGGTCAGTGAGATGCTACAGACAGCAAATGCAATCTTTTTCCCCACTCGTTCTCCTACCCCCACCTTTGGGAAACATTAAACAACAGCACAAAGAATTTCTAAGCAACTGAAGTGAAGTGATGCTTAAACAACAGCCACCAAAAACACAGCCATACTTCTTCAAGGGATTTTGAAAGAAAGATTCTGAATTTGAATGGAAAATGTCTCTAAATCCTTTAAGCTGCTTTGAAAATCTCAGCCTCATGATATGGTTTACATCTAAAATTACAGTGTTGTTCTGAAAACAACCAGAAGACAACCTTACCTGAAAGAATGGCAGACTGAAAAAGCCATAATTCTGCTGCACTGTGTTTGTTTGTGCTTTTTCTTTAAGCATAGAGTCAATTTATTTAAGGGCAGGCTGAATGCGAGTCTGTCCTTTTGGTACAGGAACCACTTTGGAGCAGCAGCATCAGGCCCCAGGCAGTACTCAGATAAGCACCACAATAAAGGGAGGTTCTTGGGGAGCAAAGCTCACAGCAGAGCTTTAAGCTGCGCTCAAATGAATGGCTGTGATAGTCTGAAGCACCTGCAACTACATAGGAGGCTCTGGATTTGGAAAGAAACTTTATTGTCAGAAGATTATGTCACTATTTAAGACAATTTATAGCACAACTAAGTACTACAGCAGGGATTCAAATGTGAACAAAAAAATTCACATGAGCGCTCTTATTTACACAGATGCCTCCTGCAATGGCACAGTGAACTGCAGCTCTCACACATCATACACTGGAATGTAGCACATATATGACATATCCCTACATCTCTTTGCATTTTATATTCTGCTGGTGTATGCATCTCGCCATCCTGGCACTAAAATCTCATCTTAATATTGCATGCTTCTCAGAAATAAGTTCATTACTTTTTTGAAAGAAAGAGGGGCAAAAAAGGAAAGCAGCCAAGTGTTATACAGAGGGTGATGCTGAGGACGTCTTTATAAGTAATCTGGAGTGTGAAATAACCAGGGTGTTTAGTATTAAAAATGTAAATTCCTTAGAGGTGATCGAGAACAGTACAAAGAGAGATTTAAGCTTCACTTGTGTTGGAGGATTTATTAGTTCTTGAAAAGAAGATTTCAAAGAAACCAGTAATGAATGAGGGAATAATTACATACCGAGTTTGCAGAGAATAAACTAATTATAAAAATATGGTATGTTATAGGCCATCTGCCCCCCCTCCCAAAGAACTGAATTGTCAAATTACTGAGCCAGAGATGACACATTATAATTATACTGTTACTATGCAAGATTTAATACAAAATCTAACAACATTTTGCAATAACACCCATTTCTCTTTCTTGTTTGAAAATGAGAGTCATTATATGCTATCATGAGATTTGACATTGCTTGTCAGTATTCCAACGTGTCAGGATAACTGCGTAACCCATCTTTTTGGAATGAGAAAAGCAAGTGACAAATCCAACGGAGGGATATTTCACTGCCAACACGGGAAATAAGTGAGTTTAACTATCATTCGGAGCACAGAGTAATCACTTAATAATCTAAACCAAATTATTTAATTCTGTGAATAAGTGCACAGACACTCAACAGAATGCATCAAAGCAACAGTGTGTCCCAAACAATTTCTCCTTGCCTTTGGGCTTTCTTTTATTAATCAAAAACAGAGATAAAACAGGCTGTGTTTCCCTTCAGCATTTGTGTTGTTAGAGCCTTTCCTCTGAGAATGCTCACTTAAAACCTATTTTAATATCTAGCTTAGACAGGATCACAAAGACTCCACCATCCTGTTTGGCTGAGAAGTGTGAGCCCCTCCTGGAAATGAAGGTGCCTGGAACCTGGTGTTCACTTCCAGCTATTAGCAGTGGTGTATCATAGCTAGGAATTAAACAATTCAGAATGATGAAGCCTTTATTTTATATTGCACTAATTTTGTCTGTTACTTACAGGTCTTTCTTCACTTTTCATGATTCTTTACAAAGCTGTGTGCAGTAATTTCATAAACTTTGGGAGATTCAGTGCCAAAGCTCATCCAGCATGTAATTTAGCTGTAGTACAGTTTTCTTCAGGATTTTATTCTCAGAAGGCTTTCATTTACTATCGGTGAGTTTGGGCTTTCCTGAAAAACACCAAGAGAATTATCAGGTAACCAGCACCATTGCTAATGGCAAAAACAGTATTGAAAAAAAAAAAAAAAAAAAAGCACAGAAAGCCAAAGAGAGTGTTTTCCTGTTTTCTCTGTTGATGACAAGTGTCTGCGCCGTGACTGCAGGCACCATCTTCTCAAATGAAATCGTGCCTTTGTTTGGAAGCTTTGTCCAGCCGTGTGCCTGCCATCATCTCGCAGCCGTTGCTCACACGTGCTGAGGACGTAGCAAAGCTCTTAGTGTCAGCTGGGCAAGGAAGCCTGTCACAGACAGCAGAATCCTCGTGAGCTTACAAAAGAGTCGCTCACATGCATTTAAACTCTGAAACCTGAAGAAAATCACCAAACCTTTTTTCATTAGCTAGTTTTGGTGCCCTGAAAATCTAGTTCTGATCTTGTGGGCCAGATAATATTGTGAGAACGTTTCCACTTGCTTCGTCGGTCTCGGGGTAAGAAGCAGCCATCTATGGGCAAGGGAGAGAAGGAAATGGGAGCTGAGGATATTTTTAAGCACCGTAGTTCCAATGCTGAACTACATGCTACTACAGCTAAGAGTCTGCTTCATCATCCTTCCTCCTCTCTCACCAGTGATTTAAAATAGTCATTTCTATTTCCATAATGTTTCTGTAGCAACGACCAAAACTGCTTACAAAGGGGAAAAAAATTGAGAAGAGATTAAGGTAATATTTCAATTCTTGATGTATAAAAGTACAAGGAGAATCTCCTTCGAGCAAAAGGTTTTAACATATTAAAAACAAACAGAAACCAAAACAAGCAAACAAACCAACAAAACAACCACAAAACTCAGGAAAGAAATAGATGACAAAATACAGAACATTCAAAGCTTTTAGTTGTTGTCACAATATCCATCTGGCTTGAGATGTCCACGTATGATTACAGCTTCCTCTTTGCCCAGGACACTCTAAATATGGATTCAGTTCTTATTTACACCAACTTCAAATTAAGGATTTAAAAGCTACTTAATAAAGCTGACACTTAGATGAGACAAATTAAATACAAGTGTTGAAGAATATACTAAAATTTAGTATTACATGTATTATAAATAAAGTTACATTTTCTCCCATTAATTTTGTTTCAGAAGAAATTCTTGAAAAACTACTGTGATTTCCTAAACACTGAGACAACAGCTCTATCTCCAGTGCAATGAAACAAACTGGTATATTTCTGGACAAGAAGATACGAAGCCGCCACCGCTTCCAGAGAGGTAAGAATCTCCCAGAAGCGTGCGGCATTCAGACTGGCTTTCTCATTCAACTCACCTCCCAGGTGGGAACACGGACTGCATCTGAAGAGATCAACCCCCCCACTAAACAACATGCTGCATGCTCAGCTTATTGAGTTCAATTCACACCCCAAGCCTTGCTCGCGCACAGTGGATAAGCAGCCCTGTCCTTGCAGTGCGGTAGGTGGCCTTCTGTTCAGTTTGTGCTGTGGGTCTCTGAATCAAATGCGCCATCCCTGTTAGATGGAATCAGCTAGTAATTACTTTTTAAACCGCTGAAGTTGTCCCCAAAAGGGCATTTTTTGCCCTTAGGTGAACAGCCCTTTAAAATTGTCCAATAACACAGCTACGTGTATCATTCTGGAGCTGATGTCCAGCCCAAACGCCCACTACTCCTGAAGAAAAATTTCCTTTGGTCTGCAAACATACCCTCAGCACGTTTTGCACCTAGGACAAAGTGTCAAAAGTCTGCAATTTTGCACAAGTGAATAGCAAACCAATGTCATCAACTGAACACAGCCCTAGCTGAAATTAATTGAAAAGCAAACAAACAGCCAGAAAAACCCTGAAGAGAGATTTTCCCCATCTCAGTATATTAGAAGAGGGATTACTACTGACAGCAACTTGAGAGAAGAAGAAATAAAGGACAGTGAAGGGGGAAGTAGTTTGCAGCATTCAATCAGTATGCAGCCTCAGACTCTTAATTTGCAAAAGCTCTGCTATAGACGACATTCGAGCACTGCTGATAGCCACTTTGCTTCCAATGACTGTAGCTACTGCAGATGCAGTGTAATGACTTCTGTAGTTGTGGAAAGATTTCCTCAGATGAAAGAGTTATGTCAAAACTTTGTTTTCCCTCCCATTGTTTGGTAAGACAGCATAGATGAAGTGGAATCCACTTTGGTGAGTTCTTATCAGGCATGTATATGTGCACACTTTTTGAGATGCAACGTATGTTTAGCTTGCTTGATTTTGCCTTACCTCCCTCAGTGCATTCTGATGAAAAAAGCTCACAGCAATTTAAATCGTGTTACCTCTGCCTCCCTGTGACCCACCTATGAGGTCCTATGACTCAAGCATAACTCTCTCCTTCCTCACTACTCCAGCCCCAGCAGCAGGAATGTAGGGCATCTCTCACAGAGCTGCCTTAGCTGAGGCTTGGCAAAGAAGCAGGCATGGGATCAAAGCTCGAGCCACTGCTTGCCCACTCTTGGTCAAATAAAGAGATAACCTGGCTGTCTTTTTAAAAGAAGACCATTGCCTAGTTAGCTCATGGTACAGAAGGGTGCCAGGGAATACTGTCCTGGCACAGGAACAGAGCAGATCCTGCTGACCTCAGGAAAAAGCAATGGCCTCTTTACTAACACAGGTTCAGGTAATCCCCATCTGAATTTTCAGTTAGACAGTATGAAATCTTCCAACAAGTCTTTACTCAATACAGCCCCAATTAGAGACCTACTGCAAATGACCAAGTCCTGGAGCCATGAAATGCAAGCAATGGCTCCCAGCCCAGCTGCCAGTCGCTGGGAGAATCACTCTGCTAAGTTAACCAAACCCAGACAGAATACACACACAGAGCAAATGCTCTGCACCTCCCCTTAGCACTGTGGACTGGACCCCAGGTCACTGGATTTCTTTGCCTTTCTGCCCCAGTGAGTGTAACAAGTGTTTTCTTCTGGTGCTAATCCCAAGCAACTGCTAACAGCATCACTTCAACCTTGAAATGTCTGCTTAAAATGCTGTTCTTTCTCCAAGTAAAATCATTTTGATCAGATTCTGTCCTCTGCATTTCTCATCTCTCTCTAAACTGAAATGTGAAACATTTTAAACAATAAAAATCACTGTACTGGAAAGCTGCACTGTTTACTTTTTGTATGCTGCATACAAGTGTACAGCAGACCTTTAAGAGTTCTAAATTCATTCTGACCTTCTTTGTCGGTTATTTACTTTGGGCCTTGAGGAAATGCTTAGCTAAAATGGCCTTTTTCCCTTTCAGAAATCTAATCTTCCAGAAAAATTCCACTGGACAGCAGGTTTTGTAATGGAATTACTGTAGTTAATTCCTATCACAGCAGTTCCTTAATGAAAGGCTGGAAGAAAGTCAACAGGTACCGTATTCTGCAAAAGGTGCTGTGAATATGAGAGCCTTAGTACAGAAAGGTGTGTCATCCTCCCATCAAGATAATTAACGGTCTCTCGAGTCAGGCAATTAAAGGTTGCAATAATAATCTATAAGATATCTCCCTTTGTTTCCCAATTAAAACTTTTCAGACTAATTAAAAACATGGTTGTGTCATGCAGTGTGGTGGTTTCCAACCGGCACAATAAAATAATGGGTCTCAGCCAGAGAAGATAAACGCTTGAAAAAAAATTACCCATTTAGCACCATCTTATGTCAACACTGATATACGAAGTTCTGTTTTGTGTAGTGGAGAAACCATCTTTTCTTTAAGGTACTCCTGCAGTGGCTTTCATAGGAGCTGAGAGCCTCACCTTGCTCTTTAGGGAGACCTTTATACTTCAAGTTCTGTAGCCAGGAGTCAAGTGCTTGGGTCCAGAGAGCAAATGAGCCCAAAGTAATGTCAACTATATGAAAAAGGAGGGAAAGATTAATTAAAACTCCTCAGAAATCTCTTCAATATCATTGTCTGATGTGCTTTCTATCAGCAGAGTTCTGTCTTCCATCTGGCAGCTTTAACAATATAATGCTTTTATACTGTTCCTAAGGTAATTATGCCAAATACGCCGAACATGAAGGGAAGCAATTGGTATAAGTTTCAGATTAATCTCTGCACATTCTGGTTTTTCTATTCTGCCTTCAGAGGCTGAGGTCGTTGTTTTTGTGTTGCTTATCAATAGGTTTTTTCCTATTCTGGCTGGTATTACTGTCCTGCCAGCTGGGATCACACGGGACCTGGCTTGCCCCTCAGTGGTATGGCACAGCCACTGTGAGCAGAACACAGAGCTGGGACACAGCCTCTGGTAAGAGTATAAACAACACAGACCTCCCCCACTCAAACACTTCCTGTGGGCCTGTGCTGGCATTAGAATTCAGTTCAGAATAACCACTGATAGACTCAAACTCCTCTTTGCCTGCTGCAGGCCTGGGGTTTTATCATCCTTGTGCACTGGGATACAGCAAAATCATATCGCTCAACCGTGTACGCTGAATGACATCTGTCTCCATTTCTGTCCCTCACTTACTACTTAATTAGTGGAAACTAATTGCTATAAGAATCTTTTCATCTTTAACTAACCAAACGTGTGCAATCCTTTCTATTTTTCTTTGTTTAAAAAAGAGAGGTGGTGGAATCACATATAAGTATGCTGCAAGGGAGCATCCACCTGGCTATTGTAAGGAATTTGTTCCTGTCTTTGCCGTGCTCTGAATTATATCTGTTTTTTGTTGCTCTTTTCAGCGTTATTAAGCACGATCATTTGCTCTCAACCACAACGGACAGCTTGAGCCAGTATTCCTTTTATCTGGCTGCACTATTCTAACAGAGCAGCTACTTCTTACAGCAAGACAAACATGAAAAATGGAGAACTTGATAGAAAGCAGCCAGATGGCTTCTTGGAAAAGGCCTATCCTTTCTTTTAATTGATAGTTACAGTAGATCAAAGTGACAAACTTTACCCTTGAGTCTTGCAGACAAAACTATGTTTATACATAATTTTACCACCAAATTCATGAAAAAGAACGAGGTTGACTCCTAAAATCTTACTTTACTACTTTACTGAAACTATGAACTGGCCCGATCCAGTCTCTTTGTACCTGTATGTATCATTTCTAAGACACAGTCCCAGACTTACTTAATCGTGTGAGAAGGCCAGTTTGCATCTATGAAAGAGGAAAACACCACAGATTTCTGGTTCTCAGCATTGCATTCAGCTACAGTGAGAAAAATTAAAAAAAAAAAAAGTAATGATGTCATAAATTTGGAGGGCGTAATCTTGTTCATTGATTGCTTCGGGCTAAGCAAAACTCTGTGAATGAATCAAGTTCTAGATAAAATTTTAAGGAAAGCAAATTTGTAAATCTGTGCATAAACGAGAAACGCCTTGAGAAAAAGGTAAGCAGGGCCACTGCTGCAGGCCTGGCTGCCCATGTCTCTAACTTATTGCTGGAAAGATTCACACCTGACACAACCAGACCACATTCGTTCTGCCTTCAAACGTCCTGTTCAGCAGGTGAAACTTGTTGCCTGCTCACAGGATTTGAGGGAAATAAAAGCTTCCTAAACTTGAAGAAAACTTGTTTGCGGCAAACGTTTCACTCAGCTCTGACTATGAGACAATTCTCAGCACGACTGAGTCTGAATCAGATCCCACAGAAATTAGGGGAAGATTTTTTTTCCTCTTTGGAAGGAAGCATAACCAAATCTTTAAATTTAAAGTTTTAGAACTTAAAACTAGTAAATATACACAGTGGTCCACAAAAACACAAGTATCTCTGTTTCCTAGAAAAAAGTATTAAACAAAACTTCCAGAGAAAATGAAATACTCCCATTATTGTTGCCTTTTCCAAAAAATGACCTTGAAACAAGGCATAGTAGGGCTACGTGCAAGTCTAGGATTTCCAGACTAAACAAGAGGGAAAGGCTGGTGTTGGGGCAAAGCCCTTCTTCCAGATGGACTGGGCAATGGGCAGCAGCTGCAGACTGTGCAGGTGTGCGCCTGCAGAACAAGTGCTGCTGGATCTGCCCTATGGAGCTGTAGGGAACATTTGACTGGAGCTCTGCTTTTTAACTGTCTTTTTTAATTCTTTCTCTGTAGTTTAAAATGGCAAACTCATTGCCATTGCAATTTCAATTTCCAGTTTTTATAGCCAAGGATGGCTACATATCCACCCTTCTGGGCAGAAAGCATCATACCGACAAACTTATTGGCTCCTCTGAAGGAGATGTCACTGCAGAAGTAGGCACACAGAAAACTTAAATAGGTGAAAATGTTTTGTGCTGCTTGTGGCTAATTAATCCAAAGCTTCATAGATAAAGCGATAACACTACATCTGTAAGGCCCTGAGCTCTAGCTTATTGTATTCATGTATATGCTTGCTCATTTACAGCATTTATTGTCTCTTGATTATGTACTATAACTCTCTCCCCTATTATGTGTTTCTGATAAGACACTACCCTATAGCTCAAGAATCCACTCAGATTATCAGTGACTGACCAAGCACCTCCAGTGGAGTCAATTCAAGGGTTATTTAAGTGGTAATTGGTAAAAACAGCTTCACATAGGATTCATGAACTGAATCTGTCCACACAGGCAAACTTGTGCGCTGCCTCTAATATACTGATGAGATCTTTGAGAAGTCAGAAATTCCTTGTTTAAAACACAGATAATAAAGTCTAGTGCTTGCACTGATGTTACCGGCGCTGGATCAAGCTTGGAGTCCTTTAGGACAAACGAAACAGGTCCATCCTCTGTAGACGTTGCTTACATAAACAGGCATACCTTGCTGCCAATGTCAGTTTGATTTATGTTTTGAAGGTCATTTCTGTAGTCTAAAAGAGATTAGATGGATGTTTAGGGGAAAGCGGAGATTATAGAATCATGGAATTGCTCAAGTTGGAAAAGACCTAAAAGATCATCGAGTCCAACTGCAACCTAACCAAACTACTCTAACTCTAGCAATCCTCCACTAAATCACGTCCCTAAGCACCACATCCAAACACATTCAGTGAGGTGACTCAACCACCTCCCTGGGGAGCCTATTCCAGTGCTTAACAACCCTTTTGTAGAGAAGTTTTTCCTGATTACAGATGAGAAGCTTCTGTGAGAGAAGTTGCCTTACCCACTCCTCCTTCTCCAGTTACCTTTCCCTAGGGCTAATCAATCACTGACCTAAAAGTAGAGGAGAGATGCTGATTCCTGTGCAGTTATAATTCTTGCTTATATTGTGGAAAAGGAAGTACAATGATGTTTTCTGTTTACAAAGAACACTTTCCATTAAAGGATCTTTACTCATCAAAAACTTTGACCGAAACTACTTCAGCTACCAATTACTGTGAGCCACCTACTGACTTCCTGTAACTAGAAATGTTCCATTAATTCATAAAAACGTGATGTGAAATACAGTAGCTATAAGCCCTTTCACCAGGTGCAAGGCAGAGAGGTTCACCTCACTTGTAGGGGCTAACCATATGTGCAATCAACAATGACATGGGTTAAAACTCATTTTGTTTGATTTGGTTGATCATGTTAGAATCATTAAATTTCAATCTGTCTGTACTAAAGAGAAACAGGAGCAGCAGAAAGAGATACTCACAATTTATCCAATACCTATATCAAAACAGTCATGTAACTGAGCACGACATAAGAGATGTTTTGTGAGAGGAATATTTTCACCTTCTGCTACAGCCTGTTTGAAGCTGGGAAATAGCCTGGTTTGGGAAGGAAGAGCAAGTTACCTGCAGGCATGGCACAGACTTGAAGTTATGTGGTCAACTACAATGCTTAAAAACAAGACAATCTGTTTTGAACACCGGAGTCTTCTGGGATTCAAAGCCATAACTTCTTTTATTTCCTTCCTAAAATGTTAATTCAAATGTGCAACTAAGTAAGTGCCAAAATAACTTGTAAAACTTTTAGTAACCCCACATTGACAGAAAAGATATATTGCAGAATGTGCTTCATTCCCTTTGATCTATGATTTATTGATGTACAGTATGAAATATTCATTAAAACAGACTGCTGTTTCTCGTTGATTTGTCATGTTTTTAATTCATATTTTAACACATTAATAAAACTGACACTATTAATTATTTTTTGAAATACCAAATATATTTGAGATGTAAAACTGGCATGGGTTATGTTTGATATTAAAATAGCAGGAGGAATTAGTTCAAGCAAAATATGATCTGCATGTGCTTGTAATGATATTCTATATTCCATAGCCCCAAACAACTCCCTAGTTCCCTTCACTACTTTGAAACAACTTTAAATTACAAATGCAGACTTCACTTAGAAGCAGCTTTAACATTAAGCTCACGCTGCTTTGGCATTTCATACAGATACATACCTTCATCAGCCTTTGCTTTCAGTACAACGTATGCATGTAATGGAGGGGCACAGGAACCTGTTTTTCTGGAATGATAACATATGCTTGTCTTCAGTGTTTTGTTTTTTTCTTTCCTTTCTCCTTAGCAGCAAGGTGGTTTAACCATCCATAAAGAAGCTTGGCTCTCCCACCCTGTCTGCTGTGTAGTAATATTCAGAAGGCTAATTCATTTTTAAGGGTAATGTAGTCTGTCTTATAATGGAAGACGTGTTATTACAGCTTCTAACTCGGAGGAAAGCACATCAAAATGAGCCTGGCTAATTCTGCTTACTTAAGAGATTGTTTTTCTGGAGCTGAAACAACTCATTTAAAAATAGTTACAATTTCAAATAAATAAACTATTTTAAATAGCGCATCACAACACTAAGAAATCACTTCTCATTTCCCAATGAATTTCTGAAGAGATGGAAATAGAAAGAAAAGAACTAGATGGAAAACCATAGAATCCTAGAAAACATTGAGTTTAAAGAGGTCTTACAGACCATCCAGTTCCAGCCCTTGCCATGGGAAAAGACATTTCCCACCAGAGCAAGGCCCCATCCAGCCTTGCCTTGAGGGATGGGGCCCATGCTTTGGGCAGCCTGTCCCAGTGCCTCACTGCCCTCTGATTAAGATGCCCACTCCTGGAAGCGTTTGGTGCACCTCACTTTTCTTTGGAGCCCCTCTGCAGCTCCACTCACAATGGGGCTCTGGGTTTTCTCCCTTAACAAAATCTAAGCTTAACCTGAAGGAACTGTACCAACGTCACTAACATCTTTCTCACGTGGTAACCAGAAAAGCTTGCCTGGAGAACTGAGAAAGCCCAAACCTGCTACGCTGCAAGATGCCTCATACAGAGAACTGTCAAATCAGCTTTTGCCTTGGTCTCTGACCGCTAGGCACCAGCTCAGACCAACACTGGATGCCATGTGTCCTGTAGGTCTCATGCTTTGGTAAAGAAAGAAAAAGATGTCCTCTTAATAACACACATACATTATCTGCCAGTCTCAATGTCTCAAATCCTCCTATTTTCTACCAGCAATACAGAAGCTCAACTTTTTCAATTGTTTTTTTTTAAATATTGATTTGTTTTACGTTAAATCAGCATTTCATCTGACCTTTAAAATTGAAGAATCCATGGTTCAGCTGCTCCCAAAGCCTTTGGCATCACGTTATTATGGAACTACGCTTCAGGTCTGTTTAGCAACTGACCTCAGACAGGAAGCTCTGCAAATATATTGTAGCTGCTTCTTTATTAACTGTCAGCATCTTCAGCTACTGCAGTTCAAAATCCATCAGAATACAAAAGAAATATTAAGAACTGACTGAAAATAAGACAGCACAGTTTCGCCAGGATCCTGCAAAGCATTCAGTAAGGACACACATTTGTGCTCCCTGGTGCTGCACTTCCTATGTTGTGAGCAGAATTGCAGGGCCACCCCAATACAGGCATTGCACAGATTTCACTCTCAACAAGTTAATGACACTGGAAAGCACTCACTGATTGAGAATAAGCATTCCTTTCTCCACTGTGTCATGAAGAAGGTGTTGAATGAGAGCGAGATCAGATCCCACACTTGGGTGGAATGGATGATGTTGATCAACATTTTATGTTCACTAGGATTTAACGAAATTGTAACCAGAAACCCCTCAAGCTATGTGCAAAGTTTATTTGAAATGTCATTATAAAGGGAAGACAGTCCCTGTTCCAGCAAAATGAGGTTTGTGACTATATGCATACCTTTTGTGCTATGGCGAGCTGCAAGGACATCTGGAGTCAGTTTCAATAAAACAGCATAAAAGAACTGCAGTAAGAGCTAGACATAAGTCATAAGTCAGCTTTAAGAACGAAAAGCAAATTCATTTTTAGCTATAACTTCAGTTCTGGTTGTCAGTTTCAAGGCTGTGCCTGTGTGCACACCCAGGGTACTCATCCACTGCTTTGCTGGGACACCCAGGAAGGTGCAGCCAGGTTAGACACAGGACTGGCTCTAGATAACAGAGCTGCTGGAATGAAGGCGACTGAACCTCCACTGTTAGATGGCTGAGTGACAGCTAGAGGAGTAATCTGGGAAGAGCTGGTCTCTGTCAATCCTGGACAGTTGCAGGGGTTCCCCTCAGCAGCTCCTGCTGTGCTTAACAGTCTGAATGCCTCAGTACTGGCTAGCACATGGGGCAAGAAGCTGCATCCTTCCACTGAAGACTTTTCCTGGTGCAAAAGGGAAAAAATAGCGCATTCCTGAAATGTTTGCAGATAGTTAAAGGAAAGTCACTGCAGAACCTGGCATGTTGGTATGCATTTGTATATGGTTACACAATTTAAGAGATGTTTTGTCTGCAGTGAGGATACACCAAAAATAGAGCAGCTCGGTACTTGAGAGCATCTTCTGTAAAGCAGATGAAGCCCAGTCTGCAAGGATGGACAGCAGGCTCCCATTTCCACACTGGCAGTGGCAAACCACCTTTCACCTATAAAACCATATAGCCCCAACTGCCTTACAGCAGCCTGCGCATGCATGTCCAGCAGCTGCCCTGAGCTCTGGACAGGGTCAGGGAGATCCAGGTCACTCCACAATGACACTGAGCTGTTTGCTTTGCCTTTGCCTCAGTTTCCTTTTCTATAAAGGGGGTAATATACAGCACTTGAAATTAGCGGATGAAAAGGGTTATTTAAGAGCTCTCCGTTATTATCGCTCTACTCGCCCATTGTTGACAACCAGTGGTATTAGGTCAAAAGCAAAGCAAGTTTTCATTAATGAAACATGAATCCTTCCCTAATGTGGTGGGACTGAGCAGTCTGTAAGATGATTTTGTTGTCTGATATCGTTACCCTTTATGATCTCATATTTTATGGTAGTTAACGCCATTGGTGGAAAACATGATTAGAGCAGAAAGCAGCTTCAAAGCAGCCATTGCTTACTGCATTCATCACACTTGCCGCATAGCTGGATTTTTCCTCTCTACAAATATAATCAATCAGTGCAGGTAAAGAGTTAGCAGCAAATAGAAGCACTTTATGCGAACTACCGTGTATCCTGTTTTTTATCAGTGTGCTGGGAAGTGTAGTTATAGTGGGATAAGTTATGTGGTGTGGGCTTAGGCATTAATGAATATGAGAAACTAAATTATTAAATTTTGCAATGCAAATTATTTTTTGAGCACAAATTCTTCATTTTTGAATGTTAAGGACTCATAAAAAATGTCAATGGTTTATGAATTAGGCCATTAGCATGCAATTTGTGATTCAAACAGTACCAGAGCCCCATGTAATAAGTGACTGAACAAAGAGCAGCATTCCTCTCTATACTCGCGGAATAGTTTGCCAGGAATTTCTGAAGACGAGTGCGGAAGGATGTCACACCAGGGACTCCTTCAGACCCTCTGCAGATGCACCGTTAAACCACGGGTGGATCCTGTGTGCATTCCTACATGTAGTGTCACATAATGCTGTACTTTTGCAGCCCGTGCACTCATGATCACAGGGGAACACATGGGGTATCTGAATGGATCAAACAGACCCAGACTCTGCAGTCACTTTCAGGTCACAAGTGTGAGTGCACGTATGCAGGCACTGCTACCCGGCCCGTTAGCAATAGCTCTGCCCCCTGCTACCAGTAAAACAAGTTTAAATGCCTTGTGAGACTTGAGGGAGAAAAAAAAAAAAGTAATATCCACCCCTACTGAGATGAATGTTGTAGTTTTTTGAATAAATACATATATCTTGATTGCAAATATTGAAAAAGAAGGAAAGCTCATTCTTCCTAGACAGTGTTTGTGCTGAGCAAGCGTACCTGAGAGGTAGGTTACCCTGCATGGGATTAGGCAGCACAAGGTCATCCAAAGTCCTTGCAGGTCTTGCAAACATTAATATGTGCTGAAACTTCAAGGAGAGAGGTGCCATTGAGGCAGGAAATTCCCAATTCAAACAGCAGTACAGTTCTTTTCCCAGGCTGGTAATTCCAAAAGGTAGCAAAAAAGCACTACTGATACAGAGATTTAAAAAAAAAAAAAAAGCACAACTGTTATGGATATAAAAATTCATACTTTGCTAGGATGAGAGCAATTTTGGACAGAAAATGCTAAATATGATAAAATTTCTATGGCAGGTTGAATATTGCTGTTATCTAAAAGATCTGTTTGCTCAGTGTTCCAGAATTTGTGCTGAAAAATTCATCAGAAACACGAGGAAGCAGAGGAATGGGTTGAAAAGTTATGTTAAATGCCTTTGATGTAACACGCACATTCTTAAAATAGCGTGTGTGTGTGTGTGTATAAAAAATACATTGTACTGTGGTATATGTAACTCCAGGAAGGGAAAGGCTCTGCCAATTTGAGAATGCAGCTCTGTTTAATTTGTGCCTGTAGCATCAATGATCCTCCCTTTCTCCTCTTACAAATCAGTGGCATAAGGCTGAGGCTTATTCCATTACAGAGTTTGACCTTTGATATGGTCTCTAATGAGGCAGAAGCTATCAATTCCATGGACCTCGGTAGGAGATGTGAACTTCTTACTACACAGCTGCATTCATCACAGTGCTCGTAGCAAATAACGGATAGGGGCTGATCAGCTGGTGGCAAAACAGAGGAATGGAAAGAAAGCTTTGATTCAGAATCAGAAACTACAAGGATTTTTGGTTGCCCCTGCTGCTGGCTGGGGTTAGCACTTAAGGCAGTGCATCCTTCTGCCTGCCTATCTAGCTGTGCTATGGAGCTTGCCATGGGCCATATCTCAAGATCTCTCACCTGGCTTTCAAGGCTAGAGCAACACAACCTGGAATTTTTTTTTCCTCTCTCCCTTCTTCTGACTGAATACACACACATATTATGTATTTACATGTACATATCAGGCAATTAGAGATCAATGTGATGGGCATGTTTGAAAGACTGATAGATCAGGCCAGTTTCACATTACAGAACACCACCACATTAACATTCACTAACTATATAAACTGTCAGTGGTTAATTGTTAGTCTTTATGAATAATTATCATTATGTATGCAAATCTCCTCTATTCAGCACTGGTGAGCTCTGAACCGCATTCAGAACTGGGTCCCTCAGTACAACAGAGACATGGACGTACTGGAGAGAGTCATATGTAGGGCTGTGAAGGTTCTGAGGGGGCTACGAGGAGAGAGAGAGGCAAGGCCGTTCAGCCTGGGGAAGGCTCAGAGGGATCTCTTCCATGTCCATAAATACCCAAAAGGAGGTGCAGAGAGGACACAGCCAGGCTCCTTGCAGCTCTGCCCAGTGCCAGGAGCAGAGGCACTGGGCACAACCCGGAGCACAGCAGCTCCCTCTGCCCATCAGGCAGCACTGCTGTGCTGTGCGGTGCTGGAGCCCTGGCACAGGCTGCTCAGAGGCTGTGGGGTCTCCTCCTTGGAGTTCTCCCAAAGCCACCTGCCTGTGGGGCTGGGCCCTGCTCTGCAAGGCTCTGCTGGGACACTGGGACCACAAGGTGCCTCCAACCTCAGCTTGCTTGTGACTCTATGATCCTTGCTGCTTTGGATTTTAGTTTTATGACCATGTTTGTAAAGCACGCCCCATCACACCCATAACGTGACATGCATGCATTTTCTTTCTTATCACAATATCACATAATAACATAGAGTATGTTGCACTCAAAGAGTTAGGGTTTGTGGGTTTTTTTTTTGGTATAATTTGTGCTTTCACCTTACCTTTTTGCCTTTTTTTTTTTTTTAAACTGTGTCCTCAGCACCAAGCCCTTACTCACTTTCCTGTCCTCCCACGTCTGTCCTCCTCCATGCCACACCATGCACCTCTCAGTGCCTTGGCAGTCACACCAGGCAAGTTGGGTCATAACCACCTCCTCCTGCCCAGGACAGCCACTTGTTGCCGTTACCTATAAAGAACTGCAGCAGTCCATCACAAGGATGAACACAAGGCAAAGTGGGACAGACACGTGAACGAGGGAATTGCTGTGCAGCTGCACAGAGCACAGCAGGCCCAGAAGAGCCCTGCTGTTGTCCTGTGAACAAACTGGTTTCAAAAGCTGTCCTAGGACATTCCTGCTTCCAATCCGATCAGCTTTCAGTTTATGAGAGTGAATACGAAGTTGTAAAAGAGAAATCATTAGGAAAAAAAGATTACAGCCAAAGCCTGCATATAAATGAAATATGAACAGGCCAAACACTGTACCCTGGAAACCTCATGTCTGACAGTGTAATTCAAACAATTAGACACTAAATACAGTGCAAGAACTCCTTTCCTCCAAAACCAAAGAGCCCAACATCCTGGCCTTTCAAAACAGCAGTCACACACTCTTTCTGGGAAATGAGCGATGGTTGCCCTGTGTAATAAAATATTCAGCTTCACAAGAATGTTTTATAAAGGAGGAGGTTCATGAATTTTTAAAATTATTTTGTAAATCACTCTGAAAGCTGACAATGAAGGCTAACCCTACAGCTGGAGTGCAGGTGCCACATTATCACCATGCTCAGCCCAACAGTGGTGTGTGTGGGCACTGTTCCCCTCCCCAGCACCAACAGCTCCCCGTACAACACCAGTCCCTACAAAGCTCCAGACACGTGAACAAGGGAACTCTGCTTCCTGCACCCCTTCCTACTCTGCCCTCATGGGGCAGCAGCTGTTTGGACTCAAGCACTGTGTGGTGGCTGCCTGAGAGAACACGCATACGAGCCACCCCAAAACATTTGGGGAGGTGAGCCACAGCACCTGGAGGATGGTGGGAGGCATATTCACACATCATTGACTCCGTGTACATCAAAACTGAACGCAAGATGTGGTCACTACTGTTGCACCTGTGGTAGCAGGAAAAAAAACCCCACGCAAAATTGCAGGAAGTGGTTGTATGGGGAGATCTTTCGCCTCGACTTCACTAGAAAACAAACCAGCAAAACTGCTATTGCGTGGTGCTAGGTAGGTAACAGATCCTGCCTCTCTGTCACCTGCAGGAAGCAGCACAGGCAAGAGCGGGTTTATTGGTTCACTGCCTTGAGAACGGGTTTATTGGTTTTATTGCATCTCTGCCAGGCTGCTGCAGAAAGGGCTCACAGCCTCGCGGTGCTCGCAGCGCTGCTCGCTCCAGGTTCAGACCCTGCTGGTGACCCAGATGGAGAAGTTGCTATACAATGTTCTTTAATTGGCAGTTTTCTGGTACGTTCTCTTCTGCATCTGTTATTTATGTCTCACGGCTTTCCTGCATGCTGGTAAACAACAAGGAGCTGCAGCAGTGCTATCCCCTTGTATTTAAAACATTAGACAGACAACAGTCCCAAATTCACATAACATTATGGCTCATTGCACCCAAAGGAAATTTTGTTGCTTTATAGAATGTTTCTCTGAGAATATGAAGTAAGCCCACGGCTGCCACACAATGACTGAGCAGTGGAGGAAGAGCAGGGGATAAAGCAAACAGTGAGGTGCTCTGGCAGAGCTGCTGACCTGATGCAGAAGCTTCCAAGGCTCAGAACTGCAGCCACAGCAGTGCCTTGGAGTTCAGTGCCAACAAGCTTGGTGCCACGCCAACAACACCATCAAGAAGCCAGATCTCTCCTCGTTATTAAATTGACCAAGCAAACAAATGAAAGGAATCAAAGCAATAACAGAGGGCAGATAACCCCTGGGCTATCTTCTAAGCAGTGGCTGAAAGATGTGGATTACTGAAAAAGTAAAGAGCTTGCCACTTGTATGTAATAAAGCCACAGGGACTGCAGCAATACCCTTTTTGTTTTAAAGAAGAGCAAAGGCATATATTGTCAGAACCATAAAGCTTGCCATAGAGAACCACTGTATGCGTCTGAAGCTATATAAAGACATCACAGGCTTACAGTTCTGAAAGGAGTGACAGCTATTACATTCTGCAGTGTTTCGGCAAGGCACGTGCGGAGTAACTATGGATCACACAGGGAGCATCATCTATTTGTGCCCTGACAAGAACACCTGGATAACCTCTCTGAACTGGTCAGCTGGACTGACTGGCCTGGGCATTTATCACTGCTGCAGCTTCTTTTTTAAAACAAGCTCTAGGAAGCAGTATTTCAGCTTCATAAGGAACCCAGAGGTAGAAAAAATGTTGTCTTGTTTGTTTTCCATGCTTGTGCTGACCAGGTATAATTTGTCATCTGAGGATGCAAGCTGCCATTTGAACTAGAGCTTGTCCAAATTTTGGCACGAATACCAGCGGAGCTGTAAAAGCTCCACCTGTCACCATTTTCACTGCCTCGTCAGCTTACAACATTAAGGGAGCGTTACAGGTCCCGGAAGAGTTCCTCCTTTGCTGCTGTTATAGAGGGCTTTAAGCCCTTCTCTGTCAAATTCAAATCTACCCTGTACTTTTCTAAGACTGAGATATTCCCACCTTGGTTAACCCCCTCGCTGCAGTTGGTGCCTGATAGCATTCAGCCTGTGATGAACTGAGTGTGATGGGTATGGAGGAGCGGCATAACTGGCAGCTTTTTCATACAACATGCACGCTGCCACGTGATACATAAACATAATGGGTGCGACACAGAAAAATGACCTCACAAAATGCACGCTCCTTTGTTCCTCATTAATCTAATACAAAACTTCCTAAACTTCCTACGTGCCCCAGGACAGATCTCCCTGCTCCTCTCACACGCTGCTGTTCAGCATTACACACCCCGCTGCACAGCCGGTGGGAACTCTCAGATGGGCCAATTCCCACTGATTTGACACATGAAAGTTTGTTCTAACCCAGAAAACTCATGGTGTCTAACTGAACTTTTCCCTGTTGACAGTACTGGAACTTGTGCTGTGCTAATTTGCAGGACGTGTTACAACTGTGACCATAACGTTGCTCCGAACTTTCTGAAATGTCCTTTTGCCTTGTATAAATGATAATCCCAAAGCTACGTGTCAGTCCTACTGCATAACAAGGAAGGACACGGATAACTATATACGTACTTGTATATGCTATATACATAACTTGAGATAAAAGCCCATAAAGACTTGCCATGCTGTGTCAGTCTGTCAGAGCTGACACTGTCTCTGCTGGTGCCCTGGGCTGGTGTTCAGGGCAGAGTAGAGCACACATCCCCTCAACATACCTTTTTTTTTTTTTTTTTCCTCCCCACAGAGAATTATCAACACCCAATCACTCAAAATTCAGATCATTGCCATCTTTAAATCGACGTGCACTAATCTATCGATTAAGTTAGCATACATCATTCCAACTATATCATGTTATCTCCTCTTTTTCTTGCATATGTTACCTAAAAATGTCAGATGCCATTTCTGCACTGCAAATGAGCCTGCACCAATTCCGTTCTAATAAAATTGAGTAGAAAAGGCTCTGCTTAGAAGGAGAGGCCGAAGATTTAGAATGAAACAATCCCAACTAGAAGAAAAATTTACTGATCAGAAATAATTTCTTTTTTTTTTTAACAAGATACATATATTCATTACATATGTTTTTCCAACTTTGCCATATTTTTATGTTCTTTCGAGCTACTGCTTTCTAAAACCAGAGTCACAAATAATTTGGAAGAAGCTATTAGTGATTAACCTGTCAAAGGCTTTCAGCTGAATTCGGTTACCAATCTGATAAAGGTAAAGTTTTGAGTGTTCTGAGGTTCGCATATTGCTTTTCACTGAAGCTCTCAGAATGAGAACAAGAAAGGGATAAGAAAATAGCAAGCTGTAAAATAATTCTAATACAAAGAAAAAACGCTACATCATCATCTGTAGAACTTTCAAAGTGAATACTGAAATAGCTAGCCAGAAAAACACAATTTGCTTCATTCTAAAATAAATTTATAGCAACTACTTCTAAAAATTGTCTAAGTGGGAAAATATTAATGCTAACTAACTCTAAAATATTTTAAGTTATCAAATGAAAAAAGTATTACAACCACTTTAATAAGCAAAGTCTCTTGTTTCCTGCAGACTTGATATGATAAATCTCATCCCACACATCAATTTGTTAGAAGGCAAGTCAGAACAATAACAAAGACAAACAGCCATTAGTGGACAAGACAGTTTCATCAAGCAAGACCTTACAAATAATATATTGTTGTTTGTCATCAAGACATTTTTAATACACCAGAGTCCTTTCCAAAAGCACCTATAATCAATTCCTTCTAATTTACAAACTCAGAAAGACCACAAGAGTGATAGTAATTTCATATTTTACACACCCACAGAGGTTACGACAATTGATTCAGTTCAGCAAAGTACCGTAATGACTTTGAATGCACTTGAAAGATTTTTGCATTTGTTTTCTAAAGCTGTAAAAAAAGTAATTCAAACTCTGCCACATGGGCACAATTTGTAAAGGTTGTACATGAAAAGTATGGATTCAGTTCTCACAAAGACAGCTCGCGTCTTATTATAACCCATCTGCAAGGCATGCTGGTCACTGCACTAAAACACTTTGCTTCTCTTTGTTCTTTATGTGGTCTGAATAGATTTCAGGATTCCTACGGCAAAAAGAGGTGGAGTGAAAAATGGGTAATGCTTAAAAAACAGTTCAGAACAACAGGTTTTTAGTCAATTACTTTCACCAATGGTAAAAGTAAGGATACGCAACCTCTGCCCTTGGATTAACAACCCACATAAAGATGAAAGCAATCAGAACCCTCCATAGCTCAATGCACAATTTTTGCCCATAAAACAAGATGAATAGGTATGCAGCCTGCCTTTCATTAACTGTTCACTAGCCAGATTTAACTATAAGGAAACAGCAGCCCTGCTGCTCTGCCCTCAGAAAATACAAAATAGCTGCAAGTTCATCAGATATTTAAGCGTCTTTGGTGACATTTTTTGAAAAGGTTTAGTGACCAAAGTTTCAGCTTCTTGGGGTTCTGGCCTCAGAATGAAGATACCTGCAGCTCCTGCCTGCAGGCAGAACCAAGTGCTGAGCACACCTGGGAGGCTTTGGTCATGCTCAGTGTCGCAGAGGAGCCCTGCCACTTCCAGGCACAGCAGAACAACAGGAACAGAGGAACTTTCTCTGGTCTTAGTGACAGAGGATGGACTTGGGTCACTGGCATTTGCTGTAAGATAGAAGCAAGGAAAGAAAGGGATATTCAGACATCACAATGCTGCAGTGCGAGACGCTGAATGGCTGTTTGGCTATGTGGGGAAACTTCCTGGTTGCTGAGCCCTAATTTAGGAACCATCTCAGAGATATTCTTATCTGAGCTTCAGAAAAGACAATTAGCAGATCACTGCAAACATGGGCTACATGCACAGCTAATGCTTCAAAGACCAAAAGCCTTCATGGGATCCTCTTGCCACTGAACAGAAATTCTGTTCTCAGGCTTCTGCAGCAGTTCAAGAAATTTGTTAAGCCTTATCTTGAGGCGTTCACTTGTAATTTTAGATGAAACTTTTTCCATGCATACTTAATGCAGTTTTGGCTTAAACCTTAAACCATTTGAGAACTCTATGCCATTGAGAAGATACCAAGTAGCAGGAATTTGAAAGGAATAAGAGGACTACTCTTCCAACGATCCTTGTTGGTCTGTCTTGACTGGGTAGCTCCTTTTCATATTAAGTGATCGTGCTTCTGCCACAGCGCAGTGTGGCAGAAGCCCAGTAGAGGCTTTTTAAAAAGAATTAACACATTAAAAATGAATGCTACAAGAAAAAAACAACTCAGAAGCTCTGGATTTGCACTTCGAAACATAGCATTTTGAGTCCAGGGAAGGCTGTTGGAGTTCTGAACTGTGCTCAGCAGATCTAGAATTTCACATACAGTATTCTGGGGTTTAAAAGAGCTTGCTTGGTTAGACAACTGATGAAGTGTGAAGGAGAGATTGCTACTTTCAGCCAGACTAGGGGAATCAGTGTCATGGAAGACACTGTAGTAGCAAAGAGATGGTACTGGCAAGAGAACACACTTGAATGGTTTTATGATTTATATTCTCCTCCTTATCTGTGACAATATCCATTCTCTGAAGATGAAACAGGAAACATACAGCTGCTGAATATATATTTATTTTCATTGTGTTCTAGCTTTCAGAACAGTGTCAAGGTCCATGAAAATAATAACCTAAGGAAGAAGAAAAAGATGCAGATGCACTCAACTTACAAGGTGCTCTCCTTGTACCTCTGTCAGAAAGAAAACAGAAACCTTTTGCAGAGCATAAGCATCGTGTTGCTACCAGCTAATGGCACGTCTCCAGCAAACATGCATGTTCCTCACTGCAGTTGTGCATTGTAATGCACCATAAATTTATTATTCTGTTTGACCTTCTTGATAAAGCATGCTAGGAAAAAGTCCTGAAAAACTGAAATTGCCTACCTGAAGCTTTGGTCAAAGGGAGCATAAAATATTGTAGTACATCTTACAAAAGCCTCAAACACCTCGAGGGGCAGGACACCTACAGGTTCTCTGGGCATCCTTTGCCAGAGCCTCATTCTCTCTGAGTAAAGAACTTCTGCTTCACATCAAATCTAAATTTCTTTAGATTTAAATCTCTTCAAATTTAAAAGCATCCTCCTTGTCCTATCACTATCAGACCACGTAAAAAGTAACTCTCCCATTTATAAGCTCCCTTCAAGTACTGAAAGACTGCAACGAGGTCTCTATTCTCCAAGCTGAACAAACCCAGCTCCCTCAGCCTGTCCCCATAAAAGAGGTGCTCCAGCCCTCTGAGCATCCTCGTGGTCTCCCCTGGATCCTCTCCAACAACTCCATGTCTTTCCCATTCTGGAGGCCCCGGTCCTGGATGCAGTGCTGCAGGTGGAGCCTCGCGAGGGCAGAGTAGAGGAGGATTGGATACAGAAACAGATTAATTGATCATTACCAACACCAGTCTAATGAAAGTACCTCATAGAGGACATGCTCCAAAAAGGTCTAGTGGTGCTGCCTGTAAAACAACCCTCCCCGAGCATCTTGCAGGTCCACGTCCCCAACCAGAACTGTCAGGGGTTTTACAAGCTTGCTTTGAAACAGAAGTAAATCACTCATTCTTTTTATGACTGCCATAAGCAACTGCATCAGCACAAAATCTGGATCTCAGTACAGAATCTGAGACTAAAAAATAAACTGAGTACATTAGAGCTTCTCTTTCATCTTCTCCAAGACAAGAGTGTGCCTCACAAGCCTGTTTTAAACTCCTCTATCTCAAAATATGTTAGAAATGCTTTCATAAATGAAGAATTTAAGATATTTCTTGAACATCATGATATACTTACTAAGTGACTTCCAAGTCTAGTTTTAGTTCCTAAGATATTGCAGTGCTTGGAAAGTGGTAAATGATTTTTTATTACCCATAGACAAAAATCAAATTTGTGCCTCAATCTCCATCAATCTTAGTAAGACTCTGATACAGTGATGCTCTTTTATTGGCTGGACTAATGAACACTAGAGTCAGTTCCTTTGTCTTCACTGGTTAAAGAAGTTATTCGTGTCCTGCTCTCAGTATTTCCAAAGCTAACGGTCTGATTTCTGCCACCAGATTGAATCCTGAGGGAATTACACTAGCATTTCCTTTCTTGTCCTTTCTTAACAGATACTATTATACATAGAACACCAAGGATAAGATTGTGAAGTTTCACTGTCATAGCATCATTCAGCCTTTTTTTTTTTTGCTGAAGCTGAGCATGCATAGTTTTCCTGCTTTGTGATCGAAGAGACGGGGACTTGTGAGGAATGATAACGCTGAAGAGATGTAAATGCTGTCCTCAGCCTACTCAAACAGAAGGTAAGACACTGAAGGCAACCTACGTGAACCTATTTTACTTTGTATTAAAGGAGCAGGCGCTGGTACGTCATCAGACACTGAAATTCATTGGAGGAACAGTAGCTTAAAGCAAACAAGATGGTAACTTCTTAATTGCTGCGGCTCACACCCTTTACATGAAGGTCATTTGTTATTTACAAAATGAAAAGGCTCTGTTCACATATTTCAGACATATTTTTCACATATTTCAGACAGGACGTCTCCTCTTTGCAAGCTATTTAGGAATCAGAACATAACTGATGATGTGTTCATCCTCCCTTAGGGCTTCCAACCAAAAATACTGCTTCCCAAAACACCTCAAATAACATCTTAGAATGTAATGTAGAGTTAAAAAATGATGAAGAAATACACTCACAATCTCCTCCAGTTATGTATATTATGTGACTGGTAGTTTACTATCGGATCACAAGTTCCTCAAGCTAGTTTTTTTTTTTGTATTTGTTGCCATTTAAAGTAAACATCTGAGGAAAAGTTCTGCTTTGCAAAAGCATTACAATGTGGGATCATAACTCATATGGAGGAAATTGTTTTGGACGTCTAAATCTAGCGTGTGAAGTTTTACAAAGCTCACGTGCTCGCTAAAGACTGTTGGGCTTTTAAAGGCCAATGTACAGAGCACTGCGCAACGCCTACAGGACGCAATCCACACACAAGGGTCAGGGCGAGAATTAGTAATGCTTGTGTGATGCTATCCAAACACAGGAGTTTTATATTAATAAAAGCCTAAATACATTAAAAACAACAACAAAAAAAGCAACCAAAAAAACCCAACAACCACAATCTAAGAAACTAAACTTCCCTCATTTTTAATTCCCTGCTTTTAGAAGATGACATTTAATGCTCAGTTTCTTGCATGGAGAAAGTGAAGCATGAAGAAAATTCAGAACGCTACCCAGTCTATCCATTGGCTTTTTAAACATAATTAAATGAATGAAAATATTCTTCTTGCCACCCAGACCCAGTGTAACAAATACAGCTTTTACCCAGGGCTTAAAATAATTGCCCTAAAAACACCTGGAAGTGTTAAGATTTGCTTCCAGTGGAGATTCTGATGGCCATTTCTTAATACCTGCTCATTTCATTATCTCTTGCCACACCAACTCAGCATGCTTTGAGTGTCCAAAACTAATGTTCTTTAACAATTTATTATGGAAGAACGTATGCATATATTCAATTACTCTCTGCAGAGAAGTGCAGGATTCCTTAGGGTACTGCTTTGCTTCCTCACAAAACAACAAACTGCTTCTCCATACAGCACTAGCAACTACATGAGAGAGCCAGAAGTCACCAGAAATGCTTTGCAGTACAAGTAGCTTTGCTTGCTCACAGGCTAAGCAAAAACAGATTTATTCTTCCCTCTTTAACCAATCTTACATTCCAATAACAGCATCCTTTCTGAACACTTCAGGGACAGAGATCTGCCTCAGTTTAGAGGTATTCAGGTCTTCTGTTATCCATTTGCACCACAATAAAACCAGAGTAACTGAGCTAAGTAACCTGGGCACCAACAGCAACAACAACCCGAGGGGTGAGTAACTGCTTGCATGCAATATGTTCACAAATGAGTACAGAGATTTGTCCTGAAAGCTGCCCTGGTTTAGTGCTGTTACTGACATCAGCACTTGCTCTTGAAGCAGACGCAGCGGGTAGCAGCAGACATTTCAGGATGATGGAGCTTAATGAAAACTGGTCTAGAAAAGAAAAATATGTCAAATGCTTTTGTTATTGTTTCCTGGGAATCTGTGTGGCTAAAGCATTGTACATCATCACAAGAGCCCTAAGTGGAGCCTTCTGCATCTCCGTGCAGCCTAGGCACACACTGCGTTTTCCAAGCCCAGGACCACAGAGTGCAGTGCAGAGCTGCAGGGTCCCACCTGGGAGCCCAGTGGCACCTGCAGGTCACTGCCATTGCTCTGCTCTTCCCTCCGGAGCCTGCGGGCAGGCTTTGCACAGCTCTGGGGTTTTTAGTACTGTGTGCGTCGCCAGTATCAGGTAGCTCTTTTGCTATGTTCAAAGCAAAGAAATTAACGAAAGGAATCCAACCAAATTCCTGGCCCTGCACTGTTATTTGCAACTGGTTTAGAGATAGGTCTCACAAATAGTCACCTCCTTCTGAGTAGTAATTTATATGCCAATTCCTCACCAGCATTTAAATCACTACTAACTACTTCTAACCAACCTTTTTTTTTTTTTTTTTTGCCTTGAGATGTTTAATTATTACAGAATAAATGGTACTAGTGAGGGATACATGGGGAAAGAGTAATTAGTGGTTCCATCTATCTAAATGAAGGAAAATATTATTATTAATTAATATCCATACAAGGAAGGAAAAAGAGTTTTAAAAAATCTACAATAGAGATATCTACAGGGGCCACATTTGCTCTGAGTGTCGCTTTGACAGGTACCCATTTATTATTTTAACAAGCTGAGATTGTCTGCATCTTCAGTCACAGGAGGTCAATCCTTCATTCCTGTCAATCCTTTGATAACTAAAGTGTCTGTATTAATAACTAAAAACTGAGAAGAACAAGCTCAGATAAGTACGGTAGGGGGTCACAGTGCTTGAAACCGCCAAACGGCAGCCAGTTTGTTTTGAATGAAGGAAAGAGTTTATCACTGCATGTGTGGTGCTAACTGTTTAGAAATGCTCTGGCACAGCCTGTCTAAAGCTGGACCTTTTCATCCGCACATTTCCTACCACAGCAGCTTACTTCTGTGGAGGAATGGAGAGGGATTTTCTCATGCCTGAAATACCAGCTGACCATTGTACAAAGGTAACTCTGAAAGTAATGTCTCCTTTTTGTTTCCAGGGGAGCTACAACAGATAGAAAGAGTCCAATAACAGTACTTGATAGAAGAAATTCTCAACTACAAAAAATAGTGTTTTTCAACACAGACATCATTGTTAGCTACGCCTTTTTGTCAGCAATGAACATGAGCCTGCATGTTGTGCTCACAAAAATCTGCACAAGCAGAGTTGAGCAGCTGTGGAACAATGGGTATGATGGCATTGTTGCTAAGCAAATGTTGCCCACGCAGTTTGTTGTTCGTTAATCCAAACGGATGGAAGCCAGAAAATGCTAAATCCAGAATATACAGTGGGTGCGGTAGGACAGCACAGTCAAGATTGGCAATGGCTCTACAGTCTTCAAACCAACATGGGGCCTGGCAACAAAATATAATGGAGCACTGGTGAAAAGGTTCAACCTCTACTGTCATATCATCAACATCTGCCTTTGATGTCATGGATATCAAAAGAAAATAAAACAGTAGGCATTTTTTTGGAGCAGCCCTCATAAATACACGGATAGTCTGTAAAATGTTCATGCATCGAACACCTGAGCAGAGCAATAAAAAGAACACCAAAAGTTGAAGGTCTTCCTGGAGGAACAGATGAATATTTTACACAGATTTTTAGACCATTAAATTTTGTCAGATCCCATCACTCCATGATCCTGATCCTGAGTCCAAGATGGACAATTTGAAACTGTCTCACAAGGAGTAAAGCAAAGTCAAACACATCTATTTTCTATGCCCTTACCGAGAAATATTCTTACTTTTAAGGAAATGGCATTTAAGTGTTCCAAGCTGTTTGGATAGCAATACTGGTTTTGAAGCAAATAGCTTTGACAGAAAATTTCCAAATTAGATTCATCGTGAGCAGAGCTCAAGACCAAACATGGCGCAGTGAGCGCCTGCAGAGCACACAGAAGTTTCCCACCATACCCATCAACTACACGTTGGTGCAACCAGTGCTAAAAAAGCCCCTCAAAACACAACAGTGGCAATGGAGATCAGATCATGGCATTTCCCATAATTGAATACAGCCTCAGCAGCGCACTTAAGCAGGGGCCCTCTCCTTCACGTGGCACATACTTACAGTGTCAAAACTGAAGTAAAACAGTCTTCCACTGATTCCCCCCTCACACTTCAACCTTACTATTCATTTAATTCTTTCTTGACTTCTAAAGATTTACCTGCACTCTTCAGCCTCTTCCTGCTGCTTCTGTCTCAATCCTTACAAACACCATCTTTTGTCATCTATCTAATCAAACTGTAAAAACGATTGAGTTTGCAAACACAGGGGCTTGGTGACAGCTGGGAAGAGCTCTCTGTTGCTCACAGAAGCATGGGAGTATTGATGAGCACCAACAGTTTAGGAAGGTACAATATAAAAAATAATGTATATACCTTGCAATATAGGAAGAAGGTAGGCGTTACAAATTTAGTTATGAAGTCCTCTAGACAACTTGTTTCAGTTGTCTAGGAATGCAGAGTACAACAGTAGGCTTCTTTACTACCCCTTTGGTCATCAGTCAGGCTGAGCTGAGCAGCAGGTGTATCAGCAGAGCTGACAGCAGTAAGAAATCAGCTGCAATGAGACAAACACATTGCTCAATCTGCTGCAAAGTACAGACTCAAACGTAGTTAAATGTAGAAGAGAACTTGAAAAAAACCTTGAAAATCTCTAGGCAGTCTTAGGTTTTGACTCATCTAGTGAGCAGCCTCATCATTTCCCTGAGCGCTTCCCCCCACTGCAAACCAGGAGTAATAATGCTGCCTCTTTCACAGGGCACTAAATTGGCTATTATCATGACAGTTCTAAAGAAATTAATTACCTGTAGTTCTGTTACAAGTAATAGTGCTTAAGGTGATAAGTACTGTACAAATACACACACGAAAAAGGTTCAGTTCTAACCCAGAACACAGTGGCAGTCTGATACACAGGGAAAATAAGCACAGAATCATAGAGTCAGAATGGTTTGGATGGAAGGGACTGTATCGGCCGTCTGGCTCCAACCCCCAGTCATAGGCAACAGATTGGGTTGCTCACTCACCAAGTCCAAGTGCCCAGGGCCCCATCCAACCTGGCCTCCAACGCTTCCAGGGATGGGGCACCCACAGCTCTGAGCAGGCTATGCCAGTCCCTCACCACCCTCATAATGAAGGATTTCTTTCTTATATCTAATCTAAATCTACCCTCAGGCCTTCTCCTTCCAGGCCTTGGTAAAAAGTCTTGCTCAGTCTTATAATAATCACTCCTACTTCTTCAGCTTACAGATTTGGTTTGGAAATCTCCTGTGAGAAAGCCTTCCAGTTAGCATTTAAGAATACTTCCAATTTTTTGGATATACGTGAGGTTTAATTAAAAGTGAAACGATCTTCAGTGAGGTTATTTTAATGAGTGCAGCCCAACAAGGAATAGCGACTGTACTACTGCAAAAGAAAAAATACAATAGAAGACGTCCTTGCTCATATGCCGCTCAGAAGGATTTTGTCCTTCTCACGTCTTTCACATTACCTTCTCATTTTCATATTTTTGTTTTCTCCTTCGCTTCACTCTCTGGCAGCAAATAATGCTGAATACTGAGGCAGCTGTACTCACTCATTTACAGATCATTTCTTTAAGCACCACACACAAGTGCTCCGCTTTCCAAATATGAATCAAGGCTGGTTACCTTAATTACTCATGGATTTCTGAGGTGCACAGGTGAGATGGGCTTTCATTGCCCCCATCTACCTTAAAAGTAGCAGCTAAATCCACATATGCTGTCAATGACTGCTCAGTGCACAGCACTAGCACAGATGAATCCTTGTCAGAAATAAGTCACTTTGTCTGAACAAGGAGTTTCAGGAGACGACGATATTTTTAAGTCAGCACATGAATAATCTAAGTGACTCTTTGGGAGGAACACAATAAAAGAATATTCAGTGACCTTTTTCACCTGATTTACTTTTTCTGGGAGTATCAAAACAATATTTAGACATGTTACCATAAAAAAAAAAAGTTAGACATGTTATCCATAAAAAGAGACTCTTGCTTCTCTTTTACATAAACTGGTAGCACAATACTAACAAAAAAGTCACCAAGCAAAATGGAAATGCTAGCAATGTAGCAGTACTTAAATTTTATGAGAGTGAGATTATGACTAGGTACGTAAAAACGAGCCGGAAATCTGCAGCTGACAAGAGGTCGGTGCGTAATTACTTCTCCTCTCTCACCAAACGGCTCCAATTTGAAAGACTTCATTTAAACAGAAAGACAGTGATGAAAATGCTGACTTGAGCTGAGCCTGTGCAGCCCAAGCAGATTTAACATTGGAAGACAAAAGCAATGAAAGGCTGTAGGGGTGCTTCTCAGACAAACAACTGTTTCTCTGCAGTCTGACAGGGACAACTCAGATGGGGCTGCTGGAGGCCTCTAGCTCGACACCGTGCATGGATAAAGCAGGCTGCCCTGGGCTGCGTGCAGGTCACTTTGGACTGTCTCTGAGGTTGGAGAGACCATAGACTACTCTGGCCACTGCTCTGCTCGCTCTCACAAGGAGGAAGCCCTACACTACCTCAGGATGGCTCCTCCCATGCCCAGCTTGTGCCTCTCGGGCTCCCACCCCGTACTGCAGGGCAGCACGCTGCCTCCTTTCTGCATACTCTCCTCAGGCAGCAGTGCGCAGCAGCAAGGTCCTCTCGCCTGCTGTTCTCTCAGCCAACCTGCATGTGCTGCAGGCCTCAGCCGTCCTGGCATCCCAGCTCAGGACTTGTTCCCATCTGCCGGCACCTTTTCTATACCCAAAAGAGCACACAATGCTGCAGCTGTACCTCAGTAGTGCCAACGGCAGGAAGGATTGCTTCCCTCGCCTTGCTGGCTGTGCTCCTGCTAACTGGCCCAGGGTGCTCTTGGCCCTCCCTGCTGCAGGAGCACGTCACTGCCATGTGTCCTGCATGTCCTCAGGCCCTCTGACAATATGGTGACTTAATTAAAAAGAACCATCTTTGTCAGAGAAGAAAGCAAGTTCACAGTCATTCCAGGGCTGACTTGGTCCCTGCACGCAGGCCTGGCTCGCTGCTCCCCGACGCTGGGGCCAGAGGAGCAGCAACTTGCTCTGAATTTGCTCTGTCAAAATGCAAGATGCATTCTGACATTTTGTAAAATAAGAGGAATAAACTACATTCTGACCACACAAACACTACTTTTTCTCTGACAGAAAGGAAAGAAATACTGCATTTTCCCTTAGTCTGAATAGAACATTATTTAAAGCTCCAAATAAACAGCTCTTCTCAGTACACATTTCAGGGTAGGCAAATGCTTAAGTCCCATCTGATTCAGCAATGCTTTTAACCATCCAAGTGTCACTGCCTTCAGAAAGAACGCTAAGTGAGTGCTGCTGTGCTTTGCTGAATTTTGGCCTCACACTGTAAGAAGAGGATAATTCGGCTCATTATATTTTGTGAATGACACAATGCCCCTGAACGTTAAACTTTGTATCTATTTGCATATATATATGTGCTGCATTAGGTTGGGCTCTCAAGTAACTGCAGAGATCAAAGTACACACAGACCCTTAGAGACTATCAGACAGCAATTATGCTGCAAAATAAATTATAGGCAGACTCTCTATGTCACACTCTGTCCAGCTGTACATGTGCTTGGGTTCCTCTACTGCCCTTGAACATGCCTTGGTTTCACTCGTTGAATAAAATACTCTTAGATGAGGGCTTATGAAACAACCACTTGACTCTCAGCAGTGCTTGCTTTTAACAAGAAAAAAATTCTGGAAGTTTAAAAATAAACAACTGCAAAAAAAAAAACAAAACAAAAAAACTAACCAAGCAAAAATTTGTCATGAGTTATGCTGAAAAGTTCCCAAAGATATTATTAGGGCTTTAAAATAACTTTTCAGAGAGGACTAACAGTGGTTGGGAATGGTCTGTGAGCAGTGCATACCTTCACAGTCCTGGACAGATTTGATGTCTTGCTGCAGATCTTGATTTCTGTGAATGTTAATTTACCTCAAAAATTTCCATGTTAGGGCAGCTCGAAGCATTCCTGTCACTGCCACAGCCCATGAGGTGCCACTTCCCCCCTGCTCACAGGACATGCTTGGGACCCGAAGCACAAGCTGGCTGAAGTCATCCCTGCACTGCTGTGACTCAGCTCGCATCGCCTCCAGTGGCTCTTGTGCGGCTCACTGATGGGCTCTGACATTCTTCCCTCTGTCAATATCAAATGAATGTTTGTGACTTCAATGGTAAACTACCATTATTGGCACTGCGATTATGTCTGACTGCACTTGGGATGGAAACTTAAGAACAGGCCAAAGGAGGCTACCCAGCTCCTCTCATCCAGCTTTATGGGGTGAAAAGCATCATTTAAGAACACTGGGTTTAGCTCATCACAATGTTTAAGTGACTTTTTAAAGCAAACTGTTGATCCATGAAAGCGAGCCCATGAAACTGAAGTTACTATTTTACTATTTTATCCCCCTTAGAAGATTGATTAGGATAGAAACCACTCCTACTCCAGTTCTTATCTACACCACAGCTCCCTCCAGGCACAACACTAAAAAGAAAAGCTCCTGATCCACCTGGAAATGCAGTTACTGCAGTAGTGGTTTCCCAGTGTGCTGAAAGCTTTCCTCCACCCCCCGAGCTCACCCCACGTGCACGAAGGATGCCAGATCAGCAGAACAGGGCCCTGCTGACCCTGGCAGCTCCCTGCTGGCAGCTCAGTGCTTGTGGCAACTGAGTCACTGCCTCGTCCTCACCTTACAGCAGCAGGAGCAGCAGCAACCCAGCCCTCCATCCCTGCACCATTCCCACTCTTGTTCTTGTGTATCCTGAAGAACTAAAAGCATCTCCTGCAGCCTGCCCAGGTGGGTGTAGGAAAGAATTGCTGAAAACTCCTACTGAAGCACATAATCCTCAACAACTGAAATTTGCTCAAACAATGCCACCTCTACATTAACATTATTCCTTCTATCAGCGAACCCAGAGAGGTGTTACAGAGAATACTAGTGGCTGTCTCTAATGTCCAAACCAACAAAATTTGCTTTCAGTTCTGTTGTCCTCCAGACATTCACAGTTAACTCTTGAAAATATTTCCATATATCCCTCGGACAAACAAGTCCCACTACAGTCTGCTGGTTCCCTAATACCACTGCAAGTTTGTTGCTACTTCAAGTTGCTCTTGTTCTCCTCTATTTCTCCCTTAAAATGCAAATTTGAATTTCTTTGAGAACAGGAACATTTTTTTTCCCCTGCTATTTTACAATGTCTTGCCAAATGGGATGCCAGTGCTTGATTAGGGCTTTAAGTTAGTATAATAATAGAAATAAATGGAATTAAAAGTACACAGTCCAATATCTTGCAGCATTGATAGTTTTTGAATTCTGCAATAAAAGATTAACCCAATGTATGTTTAGATAGAATCTCTGTGAGCCTGTGATATCCAGAGATATCCGAAAGCTCATGTGATTTACAATGCTTTGCTGCAGCTTTGAGTTTTTCAAAGTTTTGCAGAATGAATTCTTTCTAAGGACAAATATCAAAAGATGAACGGGAAGAAGGTGATTTATGATGAATAAATCTCAAAAGGTTCAGAACCTATACTCTAATGGGATATGCACCACAGAGTTTGAAAAGCTATCTGAAACTGAAGCAAAATTCATATTTCATCAAGAGGAATTTGGGGGACCATAGCAGTCTTTCTTGTCCAAAACGAATCTGGTTGTGTCATTCCATAGAAAGCATGTCATAATTTAAATTAATGCTCATGACTGAGACAGAAGCATTAGGTAATAGTAGGAAAACGAGGGAAGTGAAACTTGGAATCTAAAATAAGTTTTTCAGTAAAAGCTACAGATAACTGGAAGAATCTCTGATTTTTTCAACATTTCCCATCTATCCCTAAAAAGGATTTTTCCTAATTTAAGAGAAAGAATAAAAGAGCTTTGGATTGAACTGCATAATCAGTGAACCAGACAATCCCAAACTGCTCAAGCATATCTGACATCTGCTTGAAGAACCGGCTGCAAATAGCAGAAGAGAGTTTCCATTACAGTACACGCAGAGCTGGGTTGGGAGAAGCAGCATTAGAAAGTGTTATTCCCATTTAGTAATTATGCCTTGATTGTTTTTTATATGTTTGCTCTACTGTAGCTTGCTTGCCTTAGGGTGGCACTACTGCTAGAGAAAACACAAAAGTAATTTAGTTTTAAAGGGGAAATGAAAGTTTAAAAGTAGTTTAACGTTTCAGTAGAACTGTAATGATTGGAGATGACTGGATTCTGTCGATAAAGAGTACTAATTTCAATAGTAACTCATGCCTTAATCCTCCTCACAGCAAACAGACTCCCCTGCTCCTCTGTGGTACACAATATACTCTTCACATCACAGTCAATGTTATCGGGAGGAAAAAAAATTACATTTTCATCTTTATTCCTCAGAAGCTTCACAAAGACCAAATTTCCACAGAGCTGTTATTTACTCCTATGTAAATGGCATTAGCTCTGTAATGAGGTGATTCTGTGAGGTGTAATCACCATCACACAGTTCACGACCTCTTTCACTTGCTTAGATTTACCACCCCATTTCTCCACTGACGGCCACGACCTCAGCAGAATTAGAATGCAATGCCTTGTGCTGATGTCAGTGATCACCAGCGTTCCCAAGCCCTGCAGAGAAGCCAGGAGCAAGGAACGATCCTTGCAGAGCTGGGAGCCAGCGGAATGCGCTGGCTGCATGAAGACTCCTCACAGGACTTCTCTGCAGACACTTCTAACCCTATGCATCAGGGGAACTTGACCACATGTGGCACAGGTGGGCATAATGGTGACCTAGTCAGCAGGTCAGCTGCCATCCCTTGTCATTTTGGTTTAATAAATGGGCATTTATTCACTTCCACAATGTGGTACAGAGGTCAGTGTTTGGCCCCAGAGAATACCGTATGATTAGTGCATCATAAGACTTGTCTTAAATTCTCCACCCCTCACTCTCCAGCCCTTTTCTCTTTCATTTTTCCTTTGTTCCTTTCTGCAAATCCTAGTGTAAATGTTTTTTGAGTAATTAATGTGTCAAATACAAGACCTGAATTTTCATGAGCAATTAGTGGGCTGAATAAAGCCAGGGAAACGCACTTCAGATTTAATAGTGAACTGAGGCTCATCTGCTGTTTTGCAGAGCTGTATCCTGAAATACAGAGAGCTTCATATGCATGTAAACTTTTTATTTATTTCACATACCAAACCTTCCTCTTTTTTTCTACTTTTCACCACATACAAAATGCCGTTTGTAGTCTACCACAATTTGCATATTGTCCTTATGCCTCACTGATAATTGATCAGGATAACATCTGCTTTCTGCTAGTGTCAAGAGAAATGCGTTGGTTTCTACAGGACTGTGCAATTCCTCAAGCCTTGCAGAAGTGCAGTTCCCTGACAGAGAGCCATCACGTGCCTCCCACAGCTATGCAAGGCACAACTGAAAACGTGTAGCATGCCATGTATGCTGCTCCAGGAATGCAGAGTGGCATACAGCTTACTTACACAGTCACACATTGTGGCATAGCAACGCAAAGTGATGCCTGCTACAGGCAAAGTAAGAGCATTATAAGTAGTGTAGGTAGCAAGTAGGACTCTCAGAAATCATAATTCCTGCTGAAAGCATGAGACATTTATTGCAAGGGGGAAAGTGAAGGATTGAGAGATTGCCTAAAGAGAAAAGCTGGTGTGCAGTTTAACCATGGAACATACACTTCCAACAAAATTCAGAAGTACAGATACTGGATCATTTTGATGTTACAGGACTATAAGAAAGAGTTCTACTCTTTCCAACATTTCTGGGGATTCAGCTGTCTGGTTCAAAAAATACCTGACTCTGAATCAGCTCAGCTTAGAGGCAAGCAGTCAAAATGATTAGCAAGCCAAGGAGATGGCTAAGTCTCAAGGACAAAGTGCACTACTCTGACTAGCAAATCCATCACAAGCTGCATATATCATAATTGAGCAATACAAATTTGTAAATAATCTCTAGTTCAGTGTCTATGTTGACAAGGAAGAACATATGAAACCTTCCTTGTTAGGTAACCTTCTATCTAAACAGACCATTCTGACACTTAAGTGTACTGAGAGAATCTTCATGAATGCCTAAAAAGTATCACGAAAGGACAAGAGATGGACTGTGGTAGTAAGCAGATAAACAGTCCAATCTTCTCAGCCAGCAAAGCTGGCCAGAGATAAAAGGGTTAGGCTTCGGATAGAAAGCATACAATTGGCTTTCAGTGCACTGTCTGTTTCCCTAAATACTAGATGCCTTTCAAGGAATATATTTACTATCACTGAAGGACTGCAGGTATCACTGGAATCTAACTTATAAGCAGATCTAGGTAGATACTTATTAGCACCAAAATACAAATGATCAATGAAATGTAGAAGCAAGTGCAATATCCCTTCAGTGCCATTGGACTTGAAGTGATCTCATCTACAGGTAGGCAGAGCAAGGGAGCAGTTAAAAAGGGGTCACATAAAATGATGACACAGGAGAGATAAACATGCGGATCATGTTCTGGTCATCCATAACATGGAATGAAGATTAAAAGCACAGTTACTGACTGAGAAAGTACAATAACTGCAATCACTTTTAAGAGAGAGATAATTTGTCAACAGTCACTACACAATGGCACCTGGGATGCCATGATTCCTAAATGCAATTAGTAGCTGCAGGTGACCTGTTTGAGACAAAATGCAGCAATTATATCGCTTTGGGAAGTGCTGAGCACTCATCCTAAGGAGTGGGACCTTTGGATATGCCTCTGCTTTGGCTCAAGCCACCCCACATCTCAGGGTCCTCCAGAGCAGACAACATAATGGAACTCTGCCAACCATATAAAGCTGTTGCTTTGTGCTCACTGATGCGTCAGCATTGTAAAACTTATGTGATTTATATCCATCGGCATACCAAGTTTCCTTCAGCACTTCTTCCTACTTCATTCATGGCAGTATTGGTGTTTCTATGGATATTTGCATTTAAAAACCACATCAGGAATTCATTGCGGAAGGGAAGAAGTCTTTCTCCTCATTTCAGGCGCATGAATCATATCCCAGTTCTTGCCCCAGACCTACGCTGCAGGAAACAGCACCTATAAAAAGGTTAAGGGAAAATGAAATGCATCAAGGAAGATCAAACAGTTGCAGCAGTCGAGCCTCACACCAGACACACAGGACCAGTCCCTGATACGTAGCCAAGAATCAGACAAAGAAAAATGAGTTGTCAAGAAGCTGATTCTACTGAAGAGACTTCTCCCGGAGCTGGACATCTGGGTGCTTCACATGCCAACCTTAAATCATCAGTCAGTTGTTATTGGTGGGGAAACAGGAATAAATTTCACACTGCCAGCGCTGGGATGGGTGGGCAGCTGCAGAATCACTCGCGTGCCGCAACCGCGCTGCCAGCTCTGCCCCAGCGCCTACCCACTGCTGAGGGGATGGCCATAGCAGCCCCTTGCAGTTAACTTGCTTCAAGAAGTTTTCCATCTGCTTCCTGAGCTTAACTTCCTCCTCAACTCTGTATATTCTCCCATTTTCCAGACTGTTCCAGGTTTGAGCATTTTCAAGGCCTTAAGGCAGGTAATTTCCAAACAGTTAAACTACCTGCACAAATGTTCTGCAGAGAATTTTGCAGTGAAATTGTCTTGTAAGCCCACATTTTTCATCTCCAGAATAAAGTGCTGAAGAATATATTTAATACTACACACAAAAAGCTTCTGATCATCATGTGGGTATCAGCACTGTATGCGTAGCTCTGGTACAATACTGGTGTCCCAGTTTCAAACTCTCAGAGCTAGTCCTTGAGAGAACCAGAAAACAAAGAAAAATAACCTTACAATATTAAACAAATTGAAACTGTACAGTACTTTTTGTTTGCAAGGATTTGCAAATCCATGCATGAGTTTAAAGATCTTGGTAACTGCAGCAGGAAAAACAAGAAAATCCACAGCAAAGGAAAAATATTCTGGTTAGCATTCCAGCTTTAAGAAAAGTTCCTTCTACAATGGCAGGGATAAAGATGACATTCATCTTCAGTTTCAGCAATAAGCCTGAATTTAGTCTCTTTTCAAGACTGTTCATCATGTACACTGTCCTCTGAGCTTGTGTTTTCCCTTAGTTTACTGATGGTCTTATTATATCCTTATGCATGAGAGAAACACTTTATTCCCACAGCATTAAAATTGTCTTCTATGAAAGTGGGGAGGTGGTGAAGTGAGACATAATTTACAGTTTCAGAATAGTGGAATAACTTTAGTTATAAATCTGCAGCTCTCATGAGTTTCTTACCTGAAGACAGGGAGACTTACAGCCAGCAACACAACAAAGACCCAGTTAAACTTAATTTAAAGAAGGGAACAACGAGAGCACAACAGCACATCAGATATGCATTGAAGATGAAGAAAGGACAGTGGTTTAGAATGACTGTGGTTGCCTGCCTCAATTTTGCGCTCCTCTCAAAACCAGCAATATCAGTTTCCCAGTATGCCTGTTTGCTGACCTAGATTGTATTTGATATTTAAATTCTTGAATATTTTTATTTGAAAGGGAATGTAGCTCCCCAAGTAACATTTGAGTCAAATATACACAGCTCATTACTACAAGAACAAATATGAAGTCTTTAAGATAGTCCTCAAAGTCCAGACTTGATCATCAACTTCACTAAGATCAATGATCACAGCATTTGTGATCCAGCATTTCCAATGAAATATATGCGATACTTCTTATGTTCACATCCAGTACTGGCAGATCCTTTGCTCCCGTTTGCAACATCTACATTATAAAGATCTAGAAATCCATGACATTTGTCTACTGCGGAATCAGTTGCTACTGGCAGGGCTGGATGTTGAAACCACTGGTTTCAGCTCACAAGATCATAGAATGGATTAGGTTGGAAGGGACCTTAAAGATCATTTGAACTGCAACCCTCTGCCGTGGGCTGGTTGCCACCCACCAGCTCATGCTGCCCAATGCCCCATCCAGCCTGGCCTTGAACACCTCCAGAGACAGGGCACTCACATTTCCTCTGGGCAGCAGCGCCAGGGCCTCATCGCTCTCTGAGTAGAGAACTTCTTCCTAACATCTAACCCAGTTTCCCCCTTCTTTTGGTTTAAAGCCATTCTCCTTTGTCCTATCATGGTTCTATTAAACCATGCAAAATAGTTGTCCCCTCCCCTGCTTAAAAGCTCCCTCCACCTACTGGAAGGCCACAATAAGGTCTCCCCACAGCCTTCTCTTCTCCAAGATAAACAAGCCCAGCTCCCTCGACCTTTCTTCATAGGAGAGTCACTTCAGCCCTCTGGCCATCCTCATGGCCCTCCCCTGGACCCACTCCAATGAGGTACCAGCTGTCTGTACTATGGGCTTTGTTCCACAAGTTTTCATAACCTTTAAATTTCAATCTTGCTTGCAAGCAGATCTCTCATTCTTCTGGTCAGCTCTGGAACTCTGGTACTTACCAGAACTTCATCCCACTGTCAAGAAATCCCATGAGATTACAAATCTATATCAAAAAAATACCAAATTCCAGCCCACTGAAAACTATCTTCTGTACTTTCACAGAAACAGAAAAATACAAAGACTCAAAGAAGTCTGAAGAAATGAATCAGCCTTAACCCTCACCTGTGCCTTCTATCAAGACTTATACCTGAAACTATGTGCTGTTAGCTTGGCTTTGGGTTTTAAAATTTAATAGCAATGGCACTAGTAACCAAGCAACAGTAATTGCTTCTCTGAGATTAAGCCACAACATGACATTAAAGCTCTGCTACTGAACTTCCTTACAAAGGTGCAAAATTTTCACAGGCAGAAGTTAATTATGTAGAAGGGCAATTTCAATTTAAGTTGCAAGTATCACTGAGCTGTAAGGAAGCACGATACAATGAGGTCAAGAGTTCAGACTACCTGAGTTTTAAACCTAGAGAAGGATTACTGTAGTTTCCCATCTTAAATTGATGCATCCAGCCTCTCCAAATAGTTCCAACTACATCAAAACAAATGGCCTCAAAATAACTCCTATACAACAACATGATCATACCACAGATTTCACTATAGCTACTATTACAATTTTACAAGGAGATGATACTACCATGAATAAGAACTAGAGGGCACTGTACAGCTTGTAACTAAACTTGGAAGTTCAGTGTACTCTTCAGCTTACGTATAGTCAGACCTACTGGAAGACAACTGACATGGCCCCACAGATAAATCCACACAAATCGCAGAAAGCACTATGTGATTAGAAGTGCTATGATATCCAAAGGTCTTGAGACAAGATAGACGGAATAAGAAAAAACTAAAAACTACTCAAGAAAGGTTGAATTAGCAATAAACTAGTAGTTGATGGTTTCAGGGCTGAAATACTACTTAGAAAATCAATGACATGCAGATGAAGGTGACACTTCCTGCGTGTGACCTGCACTGATTAGAGGCAGAGAAATGTACCTGGAGCCCACATCACTGCACCAGGAGCAGGCAGTTTTGCCCTCTGCTGCGCAGCCTCCAGGTCCACCTCTTGTGCCTCCTGACCCTGTCAATGATACCGGGTCTGGGGGTGGCTCCCACAGATGCACCAAACCATGCCAAGACACTGTTGCTTAAACAGTCCCCTTGCACGAGAAGGCACAGAAGCATTTTTGTCACTCGCAGAGCAGTTGCCATTAGGAAGTAAATGTTCGCCAACACATCAGCCCAGTAGGCTGCAATTGTTCCATCTGCTTTGAATCTGGCATTTCTGTGGTAATCAGAACATATCCAAACGGTAATAGTGACTGCTTATCCAAACACCATAACTCCTTTCTCAGAGCCAGACCCTCCTCAACCCCTACTTGTTTCAGCAAAATTCTTTTGCATTACCTATATAACATCACCAGTACAACAATTCTTACTATCTTCCACCATTATAGCAGCTCTTTTTCATGTCCATTTTTGACACGATGAAGCAATCCAAAGAATCAATGCAGAGGAATGGTGACACAGGAGGTGTAATAACAAACGGACAAACACAATAGAAAGATGTCACAAAGGAAAAAAGTGCTCACCCATCTTCAAAGCTGCAGGCTCACAGGGAAAACTCCACAAGAGAGGGGGTCTCCAACCAGAAACCTTTCCCCAGGGCCAGTCAGCCCTTAAATGAGGTCTAAGAGAGGTGCAGCCAGGCTCCACCCCTTCTGGTTACATAGAATTGCCTTCACCTGTGCTCCCAGGGCTGACCGGGTCCTTTCCCCAGGTGCTCAATCAGTGGTTCAGGCTGGGACTCAACAATTCCCATACATGACAATAAACATTTAGCTTCTGAAGTATGGACAAAGAAATCAATGTATGTTCTATCTGATATTCAAGTGAAAGAGCATGATGAACACATGAGACATAGAAAATTTGCTTTGCCAGAGAAAACAATGTATTATGTCTAAAGCAAGTGTCCAATGTTTCCCAACTGAATGTAAATTATAGTGCTTAGCCTTGTAGAGATGAAACATCTGGAATAGCTATCCAATTTATAGCTCCTAATCACACATATTAAGCTTTAGCAAACTAGTGTTAATATTCCAGTATCCCAGCTAATTTGAAGATCTCTGTTCTGAGAGTTTGACTTGGAAAGAAATGTGGACCATCAGCAAAACAAAAAGCTGAATACAACATCTCCCTGCGGTGTTGCAGAGATAACTAAAGATGCCAGTCATTCAAGTACGTCCATACGTTCCTAAGTGTTTGTTTCTCAAGAGAAGGGAACAGCACTGACATCTGAATTGGTGCAAATCCAGTGCTAAGATCCCCCATGCTACGCTGCACAGACAGGAATTAGTCCCTTACAGGCACAACGTGAAAAGCTGTATTCAGAAGACGAACTTCTAACTTTTACTTTTCTACAAAATGACCAGAACCTTCCTACTGATATTAAACTATCAATTTTTAATACTGTTATCTTGCATATTGCTTTTATTATCTGTCACATTAGGTTTATTGAGCTTCATATTTGCTCTCCTTCTTCCCAGATGTAAGCTATTCAAGTTAAATTAAAAGCACAGATTGCAAAATATCCCCATTGACCTTACAGCCAAATAATGCTCTTAATTAGAAATAAACAAACTGGTTCAGACTAAATTAGAACCTGTCTAGACTTCAGACAGAAGTTTGAAGGGAACTTCTTTATCATCAAAGAAAAATTATTTCTGTTCAGTTTCTCTTTTTCTCCTTCTTTAAAATTTATCTTCTCATTTCTTTATTTTTTTATATCAGTTTCATCTGACACATTGGGAACAAAAACAGCCATCTACTTTGTTCAGCAACGTGTTCAGAAAAGCTTACAATGCATGATTAGAGACTCCTTATTGCACTAGTTAGCAGGAAGAAAACAGACTTGAAATGAGGTCTCCCTACCTCTGTTCAGATGAAATAATGTTTAATGGCTTGGGAGAGGGGACAGAGAAACTGGAAGTGTGCAAGAGAGGGCAGCACAACAGACTCTGAAATGAGGCACCAGATTCCACCCTTTGCTCATTCTTTGGGCCTGAGAGCACATCTGCAACATCTTTCTAGCAGAAAGCATTCATTGCATTTCCTAAGCCACTTTAAGATCTGCATAGGAAAGTAGCTATTATGTAATTCCCATTCACTGAAATATAAGCAAAATCAAAATAACCATCAATGTCAGATTATAGTTTTATAACATGGCAACACAAATAATGTTTGCTCTCTCCCTAACGCAAACCCATAAATCCTCAGTGGATTAACCTTTCAGAAACTCTTGCCAACTGTTCCTGCCACTACTGCACAATTCAAAATCTCAAGCTGCCAAAAAGCTCAGTTGCTGTTTTCAGAGCACAGCAATCAATCATGCTAAGGATGGGAAGATGAGAGAGAAGATTAAGAGGAGACAGAAATGTTAACTTCAGATGCAAGCATCTAACTTAGGTTTTCATTAGAAAGAGACAAAGATAACAAAATTTGAGTAGGTCTCTCGCTTTTCCCTGTTGGCACAGAGGGCCTCTTCAGCTTCATCAGACTCTTCAATGAACACCCCAAGTGTACCCCTGTAGCACAGCACAACTTGTGCTTTCAAGATGTGCAACCAGCCCAAGAATAAATGCAGCAGAGGACAGTAACCCATGCACAAATTTGCCTGGAAGAGCTCACCTTCGTTAATGCTCTGACAGATCCACACTTGCTGATGCTAAACCTGAACTATCCAGCTGTGCTTCTATTTCAATTAGTTGGCTAGGCTGTAGCTAGCACTGCAGCTGGGCCACAGTAAGGCCAACGTGATCTGCAGCTCCTGCTCAAGAGCTGGATAAAAGTACGCTAGGCTAAGCATCTCATTCCTGCCAGTATCAGTTTCCTGCAGTTCTACTGCGAGATAATCTCATTATATTTTATTTTATGAGCCTGCTCATTCTCTTTTGTATGGAACTATCTTTATCTCAGCCCATACACTTTCTCCCTCTTACCTTTCTGGCTCTCACTCCCACTGAGGTTTGGAAGGAAGCAACTGGATGGTGCTGAGCTGCCCGACAGTGTTAACCCACAATGCTTGCCTAAAAGGGGATCTGCTTAGTTCCATCATGTTTTTATTTTCCTTTTTACCCTAGGGGGAGAATGCATGAATGCTACTGTCATAAGAAGTAATGGAAAGGAAAAAGGAAACAAACTAAACCCGAATCCAGCCTGGTCAGACTAATGATCTGGGTGATGTTAAATGAAACCAGAGGAGTAAACATGCAAAAGTGACCAGCAATGCAATGATACTCCAGCCCCCAAACTGTACCAAGCTTTCACAGCTCCCCCTTAAAGACAGTGATATCAGCACTTACACCTTTCAACATCCGGCTTCTGTTCTACGTTCTATAGGGAATCTGCATACACCCACCTGCCTAGTGGGCGTCCCATAGAGCTTCTTTCATTAAAGCTCACCGAGGACCTTAAAATTAAGACCGTACTGTTGTCCAGAATTTGTGAAGGAAACTAACTCCAGTGTGGTGTTAGAAAGCCAACATTCCTTTATCCCTCATGATATGTACTGGGCAACTCGATAAATCAAGCATACATTGGCATACATATTTGTTATTTTGCAAGAACTCATTAACATATGCTAATGTCCTTCTGGACACGTGTGACTGCATCTAAGGTGGTTGTGTGACCACCTGCCTCTTCCCTGTATTTCTCCTTCAGTTTCATCACACTGACTTTTGGCTGATCTTCAGCAGTCTTTCCCCAGTATTTTCACTATAACCTAAAAAGATGCATGTGAAAGCCAAGAAAACGTTGGTGGATGCAAAGTAGTCTGTTGTGACTCCAGTGTTTCTGTGAAGCAGGATCGAGAAAAACACACCAAGCAAAGCTAAACTGGAAAGCTTTAGAACTGGCACTCACTGATTCTTTTTGATAAACTAACATATTCATCCTTACATTAATACACTGCTCCCTATTGCTAAACCAGCCTATATCAGTATAAAATTACTGGGCCTTATACTGCAGTCATAGTGTGATGAAGAGAGCTGAATATAGAAAGCATCATCTTTATTTCTATATATTTGTGGACAATTTGCTGTGAGTACAGAGGACCCTGTTCCACTCTTTATGGAAAATGAAAAACACCAACACAATTACCATCTCTAGATCAGAGATATGAAAACTACTGTATGTAATGAACTTCTAGAGCTGTTCAAAGACTGTCCTCCCATATGAGGGCAATTTCACAGACCACAAAGGACTCAGTAAACTATTCACTAAATATCTGTACCCCAGAACTCAGTCCTGTTGATGTCCCCAGGTGCTGAGCCAAACCCATTCATGTTTCTGTACCTGCAGGGCTCTGTAGATGTGCTCAAGTGCAGAAGCAGGAGCTGTCCTCCTGTCCCCAGACTTGAGCATGTGGGAGGCCAGGCCCAAGAAGACCCAGGCTCACTCTGTAAGCTCCAATTTTGCAACTAAATAGCTAAAAGTAATCACATATCCTAGCTTGTAGGTGGAGGCTGCAACAACCTGCACAGACTCTTATGATTAACTACCTCATTCAAAGCTGGTTTCAACTACAGGAAGCTCTTACATGCATACTGCCCTTCCTAAAGCAGAGCCTTCTTTCTTCCAAGATTTAGAAAGGGCTCTTGGCAAACTTTTCCTATTGAATCCAATCTGATGGATGTTATCCACTGCCATTATCACATATCACTTCAGAATATACATGAAATAAAACCAGTTTGCTGTAACCAATAAACATTAGATGACCCCCTATATATATTACAGGTGTATATTACAGATCAAACTCCTTTAAAATTCTCCTGAGGTCAAAGAAACAGCAAGGATATTATCCAATCGTCTTCAAATGTTTCCTCTTTTCATTAAAAAAGCCACTGCATCCATGTTTTTTTGTTTTTTTTTTTCTTTCTTTTTTAACTGCAAATACATGTTTTGGCACCCGCCCCTGTTCCCCTTGCACTCTGGGAGGATCTGAATGCTGCAGACAGATTTTGGGAGCCGCTCCACCTTGTTGTCAGGATGCAAACGGCTGGTTCGAACCCATTTAACTGATGAATGTATCATACAGAGAATAGCTGTGGCAGACATAACTTGATTCATTAGTAGTCAGGATGAGTAACCTTTTCATTCCAGTACACAGCACTTATTGTGGCTGCCAGGCACCTCCGTGCTGATTTACAATTGCTCGGCTTTGACGTGAGTGGGGGAGTTCTATTTCTCTCCGAGTGGGACCAAGAGCATAAGTGTGGGCTTACAAAAATATTGATCCAAACCGCACACACACACAAAGGCATGGGAGGACGACAAAGTACCAATTCAAGTTACATCTCTTGCTAGGAAATAGTGTTTAAGGTATAAAAGAAAACAAACAAAACCCTACACAGTCTTATCAAAGACCACAGAATAAAAAGCAACCTGCTTACTAATACACACACAGTTAGAGCCGTGATGCAAACAGCTATGTTCTATTTTAAACATGGAAACCTTTGCTTTAACTTGTGATTCTAGGAGAAAAAAAAGATAGGTGTTATTTTCTGATGTTTATACAGGGAAAAAAAAAAAAAACCAAACAAAAAAGACTGGCCAGCTTAACTCCTATTTCCCTGCAAACAAACAAACAAGGAACAGAAAACCCCCACATAACATGAGCTCAATCTTCTCAGTGCCAAATGACTGCTTTAGGGCTGCAGCAGCTTGCATCAAAAGGTCTAGAGAAGAAACTGCAGAAAAGCACACAGAACAACCAGGGAAGGAGGGAATGAATACAAGGAAACAAACCTGTTTTTGGAAGAGCTCAGTCAACTGAAGCTGATTGGAAGGAGGAAATTTCCCTGCAGGCTGATAGAAAAGGAGCAGGGAGTTCTGTGGAGAGTGCAGAGCTGTCACCAGAAATGGCATGTTCAGGTGCTTCTTTGCAGAGGCAAAGGCAACACCAATTACAAATCCCCTTCAGTCAGATTCTCAGCCTCCTCCCAAGGCTGAGCCCCTCTGGTCACCCACACACCACCATGTTTCTCAAGGCAGGACTGCTGTTTGTCTCTCTAGTTTGCTGCAGATACATGAGGATTTTCTTTCATTACCAGCACTGTTATATACAATAGCTGCACACAGTAACTTCACAGAGATACCGAATCTGGTAAAGAAGAACTAAAGTAAAAAAGTAAAATCTGGATGTAAAGAGCTGAGTTACTGGGTACATTAATATATATGATTTTCTCGTGGAAAAGTCAACACGGGTTTCTTGTTATGACTTTCAAAGCCACTGCTACTGAAAGCCTCTCTCCAAGAGTTCTTTGAAGAAATCAACAAGCATGTGGATAAGGGAGTTTGAGCTGATACTGTCTATTTGTATTTCCAGAAGGTATCTGACAAGGTCCCTCATCAAAGACTTTTAAAGAAGCTGTGCTGTCACGGAACACAAGGGATTGTTCTCTCTCAGAAAAAGAGGTGGTTGAAAGATACCGGACAAAAGCAGGGCAGCTGTCACAGAGGCAGGATGGCACCAGGGGATCCCCACGGGCAGCTGAGCCAAACATGTCCCAACCTGATCTAGTGACAAAGGGCACGGATAGTCAGCTGACAAAGTTTTCTCAGGATGATGAGTTTTTCAAGATAAAATAGTTTTTTTTTCCAGTAAAGTTGAAAGCCAACTGTGAAGAGACGCAGGGTTCTCTTGTGACACTGAAAGGCAAATGAATTTCAATACTATTAAACATAAAGCAATTTATGTAGGAAGAACTCCTAAGTTTTACATATACATAAATAGGTTCTGAACTGATTATCAACAAGAAAGAGATCTTTAAGCTATCAAAGCTTGTTTTATGAAAGTAGCAGCCCAAGGCTCAGCTGTGTCCCAAAAAGAATACAGGAGAAATAGAAAATGGATGGGGAATGTGCCAAATGTGTTCAAAAGGACAACCTCTATACAAGGAACTGTTCAACAGACTGAGGTTCAGATGAACCTGTAAAAGAAGTGAACGAAAATAATGACAGAAGTCCATAAAGTCATAGGAAGTACAGAGGAGGTGTTAGTAAAGCAAGGGAACAGCTGTCTCTATCCAGAGCAAGGGAGGGAGGCAACTGTAACCTAAACGTAGGACCGTCTGCAAGAAGCAAAAGGAAGTAAATCACCACTGAATAGGTATTTAAGCCACTGTGTGTACTGACACAGGTAACTGGGCTGCTAGTACTTCACATGAGTTCAAAAAGCAATTGTAGAACGTCATGGAAGAAAACCCACAACAAATTACCCCAAAGAAAACACTGAGACACAAAGAGCATTCTAGGAAGGGTTTGCTTTCTGCCTCTTCCTGTGGACTCAGGCTTCAGCTGCTACAAGCTGCTCAACTTTCAGCCTGCACTCCTACAACCAAACCTATGAGGCTTCAGTGATGCATGCTTTATCAACAATGCTTTTGCTAGAGAAGAATATGAACCTTTCTGGCACCACTGCCAGTTGTAGAAAGAATAAATTTGACTCCAAGAGTGGTAACAGCATGATCTGACTCCATCTTCACCCTTCTGCTCATGCATCTGTTCAATGCACCAAAATCCCTCCCTACAATACTGAGAGTTGTGGTGTTCTGGACTTGTAAGAAGAGGCTGAAGTTGGTGCTACACTGAAAAAAATACTTAGACAACTTGGTAATTTTAGTAGCAGTGTCATGTACAAAAACTGGGCAGCTCAGCTCCTTAACTTTTGGAATTGTGCTGTGCTGCAATGCTGAGATTAGAACATAAAATGAACGCTTAGCAGTTTAATTCACCATAAAGAAAGAACTTTATTCTCATGAAATGTTCTTATCGGAAATGTTGTTTCTTCTTCATTTAGCAAAAATAACAATACCCCAAGGGGAATGTAGAGTTGTAAGAACATAAGCGTCAGACTTAAATAAATAATTCAAAACAAAAATAGATCTTTAGACTGATAGTTGGACTTTGCAGTGGAAAGATGTTAGCGCTAATAGTAATTTTAAGACAAAATTTAGATGATAATTTAAGGGCTTTTAAGACACCACATAAAAAGAGACAACTGACATCTACAGGGTGTCTGATTGGTCTCTACCCAATTGCTCATTTTTCTTTCTGTGCAGTAATGTCTGTTGTCACTATTCAAAGGAAGTCTGATCAAGACAAAACAGGAATACAGAATCTTCTTATGACCACATTCATGCTTGTCTGAAGTGTTATTTCTTGTTAGAGATTTGCCAACACATTAGTTGGGCGTGTAATAGCACCAGTGTTACTCTAAGGTTCATCTTAGAGTCAGATCTGTCTCCTGTACGAGAACATGGATGCTAACAGAATCAATAGAAATGTGTGCATGTACTCAGAATCAGAATTTGATCTCAGTATTTGTATGCTGAGATCTGGATCTCTCTGTGAAAAATATTTCGATAGTATCTTAAAGGACTGCACCTGAAAAATACAGTTAGTGTTACTTGAAGTGGTATAGATATTTTTCTCCTCTAAAATTATCAGATGCCTGAAAATGCAGTGCTGTGTTAGCATTATTTTTTCTAATATATCAGAGCATTGCATTTTTTCTTATTGACCAACCAACAAGTTATTCTTCATATTAAAGTATTTCTTTTCAAAAAGGCGAAGGAAAATCTTGTCTGCTTCCATTATGAGCAAATTAAGAGTAATGGCAAATGCTTAACTTCATATGCTTATAGAATTTCATTGTTCTCCTCTTATAACTGAGCCTTTTATTTTATAATAAACAAGGGCAGTCATTGGTATTCCAGCACTGCACAGTTGCTTACCTTCTTAACTTCCACAGCATTCTTCTTAATTTATGTGAAGCCTTCTGATAATCCTTGAAGGCCAAAATTAATTGCTGTCTGTTGTTCCAAACTCTTTTAGGGTCCAGATTCATAGCACTGTGATAAAGACTCCTTGCCCTTCTTCTTGACTGAAATATATCTATATTAGTCTGCAGGTTGACACTTAAGTAAATCATTCATATGCAAGGCTGAATATGCTAATTGGAGAATAATTTTGAGTCTCTCTCTCCTCTGCAAGATATTTATTTCAGTGTCTTTGAATACATTTGAAAATAAATTTTCATTTCCACCCTTAAAGTGTACTTTTAGAACAGCCTATTTTTGTCATATCTTGCATGGATGAGGATGTGGGACTTTTAGCACAGGAGAAACATAATTCAAGACATTCTGTGCCATATAAATCCAGTAAACTGCTCTGATGCAGGACTTTTATCTTTTGGGTCTTCTTGGTCTTTCTCTAAACCAAATACTGTTCTTTACCATCTAGCACTTCTAAATGTCATGCCCAAAGAGCATAAATCACATGATTGATGGATTTCTCTCCCTGAAAGGAATCCTCTGAAACAGAGTAGCTCAGCAACAGCAAGCTAATTTAAAATAAACTTCCTTAGAGTTTCCATTCTCTGTAGTAAAATAATTCCATGGAATTCATAGGCATTTGGTAGTCTGCAGAGGTCAAGCAAGGCTGAGTCCTAAAAGTAAGAGACTTAATGAACAACAGAACGTGGGACTTGTTATCACATTTTTGCCATAACTAGAGCTTGCTGAGTATGCAGGATTACGGCATGGGAGAATGTCTAGAACCTTAGCTTGTGTATTAATCTCCCTGAATAAACAAATCAACCAACCAACAAACCACATTACTGGGAGGAATTTTCCTAAGCACTTCAGCTAAAGAAATACTAAAACCATTAGTTGAATACTTTCTTCCCCCAAACCCTCAGTACTCTAACAAATAATTTGAACACAAATGTGGGGGTCATGAGGAGTTGTAACTAACAACAAAAAAAGAGAAATAAAAATATTTCTTCTGATTCTTGTCATATGCCCTTTGTTCACAGTGGTACTATGCTTGTTATTATATGAACATGGCCTTTGTAAGGGTGCAAATTTCAGTGGTCTTAACAGAAGCACAGCGTGTCGATCTCTACTTAAAAAAGAAAAAAAAGACTGAGATCTCTTTACCACATGCCAACAAAAGCAAACAAGGTGCTTCTATTCCCATTAAAGTTCGCAAAGTTCTCCCTGGCTGTGAGACTATGATTTCATTCTTCTGTTTGGCCACAGATTACATTTTTCTGTTTTCCCAGCAAGTGAAACTCTTAGTCATCTGTCATGACTGCAGTTCATTTTTATGTGTCCCTCTCCCCTTCCCCTGCAAATTTTGTTCTAAATGGCCACATCCTTCACTAGATTAAAATTAGTTTATGATCAGGAGAAAATATGCTCCCAAGGAAATTTTAGGATGCAAAGTTAATGGAGTGTCCCCAAAGCCTCCAAGTGTCCTGTCTGGTATCCATCAAGCAAACCCCAAAGGTTTTGTGTAGTTTTGCTTCCAATATAACAAACAACTCTCTTGCCTCACACAATTCTGCTTTACAGTTCTAAAACCTGTGCTGACTCTGGGTCCATTTTTCATCAGCTTCAGACTGTCTTTCCAAAGTTCTTCAATCATTACTTTTTCCTTCTGTGCTAGGCAATATGAATATTCATCTTGCTACTCACAAAAGGTCTGCATATCTTTGAAGAAGCAGTCCTTTCTGACTGACAGTGACAGTTAATAGAACATTTAACTGGAAACACGATCAGTTTGATCTCTGCCAACTTTGTTCTTTTCTTTGTAAGAGGCAGCTTGGACGTGTGTCTTTCCATTGTACTCAACGTTATTTGTTTTTACTGCTACTACCACTTGCTTTTTGTTGGTGTTGTCTCCCACTATCTCTGCTATGTCAGTATGTGGTGACAGCCAGTTGATTAGGTTGGTTGTCACTCATTTAATTAACATCAGGTCTTGTTTTTGTCTCAAAATTTTCTCCGAGTTATTTTTCTTTATACCAAGCCTGTTACAAAGAGCAGCCACTTTCTGCAAACTGAGTTCTTTTTGCTTTTCTCCTGTGTTTGCACTGCAGTAGCTCAGTTGCAAACTCATCTGTGGCTTAGTTCCAAGATACTATCAAATTACACGAAAACAATGGCAATAACTGTATGGACACCTGGAATCTGATCCCCATGCACAGTGATTTCATATTTGAGAGACACAATTGGTCCCATTTATTTACATATTTTCCAGGACTTTATAAATTTGGAATTTTCAGAAATAATCAGTCCGGCTTACCTACATCCCCATCAAATATCCCCATCAAATTCAACAATGATTATACCAGATATAAAGCAGGAATTAATTGCTCAAAACATTATTCACTGAAGTTATAGAGGACTGAATTTTCCCAGTACTCAAAATGATCCCAATTTCATTCTTTTCAAGATGGGCATATGATGATCTATTCTTTGTGTATGAAAAAAAACGTCAGTTTTATATCAGTATAAATCTCAGTCCTGTTTCTTAATCCAAGGTCTACAAACACCAAACAAAGTGATGTCCTACTTTTCATTATTACAAAGCCTTGCAATTTTTTTTTTCTCCATTCTAGGACTGCACATAATACATGCCATACATAGGATGGTTTAATTTAGATAATGTTACAACTGAAATTATACAGGATATAGAATGATGCTAAAATGTCGGTAACAACGCTAAAGCATATATGGTCACACACTAGAAGAGATGCTGACTGCCTAGCTGTCTTGTTTTTTAAGTGCTGGGATGCTAGATGGTGCACTGTCCGAAAAGAATCTTAAAGGCACCGTTCTTTGCTTGATTTCAGAAACACACGTATAAAAACATATTGACATGGTAAGCATGCTTATTCCTTCCCCATATACTTAAAATATTAGACATCAAATAAGCACGCTCCTCCGTTACAAGCTGAGGATTGTACGATTGATTTAAATTGGAATATTCACTGCTTAGAAGTTCAGTATGGGCTGAAGATGTTTATCAGTCCAAGAAAGGAAAATGCAGATCTGTGGAACTGAGCTGGTCATTGATTAGGACATCATTAACTTCAGCCTCTGCAAAGACTTCATCCTCTAGCTGCTTCCCAATGCTAGTCAGTTTCTAATAGCAGTGATCGGTGTTTAAATGAAAGAAGGCTCTTTTCCCCAGAACTAAAACAGTTTAATTGCAGTTCTGATTTTGCCTCAGACGTGCAGAGAGATTTGTCATCAGGAAAAGTGAAGGGAAACTTTCCCAGAGTGCTCTTCCTGCTGCAGTGCTCTCTTTGAATAGGTCCTGGTCCAGCTTACTGTTACTGGGAAAAATTTAACTGGAAAAAATGTCAAACTTTTCCCCCTAAAACGAAAGTGCCCACTTGAAGCATTTTTTTTTCTTGTTTGTTTTTTTAAACTTTGTCCTGATTCGGGAAAAACTTTTTAAACAAGCTATGAAGTTTTCTTCATAAACCACCAACTTCAAATTTACCTCCAGCAGAAGAAATTAAGTTCAGTGAGCATTGTACCAAGTTGTTTTCTCCTTATAGTTAGCAAAGAAATGCCTATAGAAGGAATGTCCTTATATAATCTCACTTTGAGTTTCACCTAACTTGAAAAGTAACAAAAAACACCAAAACCTGGAAGAAGTCATAAGAATTCTTTTGCTAACATCACAAAGATTTCCCACTCAGGATTAAAAAAAAAACACCTGTTATAAGCCATTATCTAAAGTACTGACTTGATTTTTCAAAGGTCTTAATAAGATTAATATACAGTAAAGTCAATGCAATAAAAGGATGATCAAATGGAAAAACAATTAATTTCCACAGATATTAATATTCAGCAAGTATTTGTAGGAAAGACAAATCCAGAAGTACATTAACAGTCAGATTTTATCTTAGACTAGCTGTGTTGCTTTACAGGGAAAAGAACAGGCAGCAAGAGGGGCCAGAAGATAACAGATATTATGGTTTGATGCATCTTAAAAAATTGCATGAGCGGCTTTGCAAGTGTGAACTGTAGCCCTGTTTTGGGACTCAGGTCAAGGCGTCCATACTTTGTCTCCATTGTCAACTGCCCGTTAACCTTGAAGTCTAAACACAGAGCATATGTCACGGAAATAAATTTTGCTCCGGAGAGTGTCAAGAAAAATACTTATTAATTGTTAAGTTTTAAATGTGGTGCTTATCCAGGTTCAGAAGCTGAGAGTATGCAGGCAGCGACACAGTCCTAAAACAACAGGCATGATATTTTTGCAGAAAAAGCGCTGCATAAATTTTCCCCTGATATTTCATGTCATTCTACTTATTGATCGCAAACCTACTCTCATGAGCAAGCACAAAATTTTAATCAACATACTGGACTCAATCCCGCCACCACAGACTTCAATGGAAATTGGATCAATCCCATTATCTACCATATGACTGCACAGGGCTTCCATGGGGACAACCTCATTTCTAGCTCCTGCCCACGGGGCCCCCGAGGCTACATTTAAAGCAGTGAGCAATGTGAATACCAACAAGCCTAAAATAGCATTAAATGTGCTTAAATAGGCCAAGATAATTTGGACAGCTACAAAAGCATAATCTGCACTGAAAGTCCACCAATATTTCCCACACATTTGTTACAGGAAATGAGCTATAAAACCCAAATGTGTTAAAAATATATTGCATATTCTGAAAGTGAAATGCTGGCCAGGAGGAACTCAATGACAGAAAAAATCCTACTGACTTATTTGGGGTGAAATTCAGACCTCTCTTATCCCAATGGTACAGACAGCACAAGCTTAGGAATGTCATATTCAGGAAGGAGAGATTCTACCTGTCTTGTTTTATCATGAGGCCATGACTGGCATTGCTAATCAGAGCAATAAATGTACTGCTGTACATAGAAAATTAGACCAGATCCCTAGCTGGTGTAGAGCAGCACAGTGTTCTCTCTGGATGAACTTTTGAGGGGATTTGGATAATGGAAAGCTGTGGTATTGAAAGGGGCTCCACACAATAACAGTGGGCCTGGTTTTCACACAAGGGTACTGCTCCAAGCCTGGCTGGCCCACAACATACCTGTTTCTGATGTAAGCTAGCCAGGCTTTGTGCCACAGTGAGCTGGCTTGAGCAGTGGGACTTGTGCTGAGAGCCCAGGAAGAGCTGCGGGAGGCCGAGCCGAGGCACAGGGGAGCAGCTGCCAGCAGGAGGCACAGAGGAAAGCTCCAGAGCAATCTCCAAAAATCCAAATGTCCAGGGAGCAAAGTGCTGCCTGGAAAAAGGCTTGGAGCTGAAAGTAGTCTGTTTGGTAACTGTAAGAACATACAAAAAATGCTTTTCCTTCAAGAAATGAAAAAAAAAAAAAAAAAAAAAAAAAAAAAAAAAAAAAAAAAGGGGCAGATATTCTGCAAAAACCTACCTCCAGCCAGGGACACAGGCCAGATATACCTGCCCTGGAAGGAGGGCTGCTGGCCTCCTGCGGCACCCCAGAGCCCTCAGGATGGGCGGCAGGCTGCACACAGCAGCCAATGCTCATTACTCCAAATAATGGCTGGAAGTGACTGAAGCGTTTCTGTGTTACTGTTCAGGAACCTCATTCCCCAGAAATTAATGGTACGATCGTGTGTTAAATCAGTCCATCCTTAGCCTGGTTTTCATTATGACAACTAATTAGGAGGCATTTCCTGCAAGCAGGAAGCCAAAGGAGTACCTGCAGACCCCGCATACAATGCAGGATGGCGCACTGCCCGGGTCTCATAGCGCACAGCACTCACACAGCACCAACGCGAACTGATGGGACATGGCTGCCACGGCCACAGGAACAGCTGGAACAGTGATGTGCTCTGCTTGAGTCACACTCATGGCACACCCACACAGCACCTTCTGGCCACATGCTTCTGATCTATTCCATAGCTTTCATGAGGTCAAGGAAACCACCTGAAGGAGGAGTCCTCCAGCAAGGAACCTTCAGGACGCAGATGAGCGGATGTGAGGCCGGCTGCTGGCGGCACAGCGCAGCAGGGCCCTCATGTGCTGCGAGGCTGGGCACTGCCACAGAGGTCAGGTGGCACTGATGGCTTCGCCTCCTGAGAGCCGGCACCATTAGCAGCGCCTTGCGCGGAGGAAACCGGCTGCAGAACTGCCCAGCATCTGAGAGCCTCGCGTCACACAGCAACACAGAACACAGCCAAGCATAAGCAAGCTTATGCCCTACACATATATGTGAGCATGTGTGCAGCTGTGTATTTGTATATATTTACATAAACAATTTTCTGCACGTGTTTGCACAACGTTCCACTAAAAGAGGCATTCAGAAAAATTAAGATGAAACTCATTTTTAACATCCATAGCAAGAGCCGTGTTTCTTCCCTTTGCCATCTACAAGGAGGACATAAGAAAGCAGAACAGTTTCAGCAGCCTTTAGCAACCAGTCCAGAGCACAACTAAAATTGTTAGGGTTTTCTTTTGATGCTTGCATTTTCATTATTTATTATACACAGTGGAACTTCAGTTACCATAATGCCTTATCTGAAAAAACACATCCGACTGAAATGAGGTCATGTCCCTTGACATATATTAAGTGATGTGAAAAGCCCGCATTCATTCAAATGCCCATTTATCCATGCTAATACCATTGGAATAAAAAAGGTTTCACAACACGTCAGACTTCTTTTTTTGAACAAAACTCAAAGTTAATTAAACCAAGCCCTACAATATTTATGACTTTTTTTGTAGCTCAGTGTGGTTTAGAAAAGGTGATGTTAATATTGACATTCATTAACGTCAATCTTAATGTACTATTACATTAATAGGCTGGCATATCTTTCAGCCTAAGGCAATGCACTGTGCTGCTAAAGCTATTTATAACAAAAGTATTTTAAACAGCTTTGCCCCCCACCAAAAAAAAAATCAATTTATACTAAATGTTGTTGCAGAATCAGATTCATCACCCTAGGGATTAAGAAAAAACGAAAGACCAATTTAATGACGGGATTTAGTTCATTATTTATCTTCTAGCATGTAAATTATAGATTGTCATGAATTTTTCATCCTTTTGGTGCCCACTACCTAATTCATGCGAAAAACATAAGCCTGTGTTACAAAGAGCGAGATCCCTGGCTCTGTGTACGAGAAACATCTCCTCTGCCTTTTGACAGACGATAATCTGTCAAAATGAAAAATTAATGGAGGCTCCCTTAATTCATCATCTTCTGCCTCTCTTCTATTAATGGCTTTTTTTTTTTTTTTTTTTTTTTTTTAACTTCCATAACTCTGCTCACACTGAACAGAGCTGGTGGGTGGGAGGGTGAAGATAAACAGGTCAGCTGACTGCTTGAGCTTGTGCAGCACACTGTAATTCGGCTGATAGATGGATGACATGTGTTATTTATTAAATACATTCAGGGATCCTGTGGTTCCCAACATACTCTGTAAACGTGATGAGATAAAGCTCATGCCACATGTTTTACCACTCTCAGCTTGGCCACAGAGAAAATCACTTTTTGTAAATGCCTATAATGAAGTTGCATGAACTAAGTGTGTTGTGCTACATACAACTCAAACCATCCACACAGCAATCAACAGAAAGAATAGATATCATTCAGTTTGGTTATTAAATATACATAAAACCAAAACAAGCTCTTCCTCAAATTTGCCTTATTTAAAATATTTTATCTTGATGAAAAAATGGAAGTCTTCAAGCATAAAAAACTTATTAATGCACTTCATAATTTTCCTAAACACTAAAATCTGAAAATGAAAAAGCTGTGCCAAAGGTTCTTTTCACAACTCATCCACTTTCACGTCTGATTCTTTACTATGGTTATGACAAGATAAAGCCCAGGAAAACCATGCCTCATCACAGCCTAGGGATTTTGACAGCTGCATGATGTGATTGTTAAGGACAGAGGTGCTTTATGGAAATGGATCAGCCTACGAGTCAAATGCATACCTGCTAGAAATAGCAGAGGGGATTATAACATTGAAAAAGCATCTCCTTTAATAAAGTGCACGTAGTGCATCTATGGCAAAGCATCTACACATACTTCGAAAGAATCATTTTCTGCTATGGAAATGCCTACTCAAACATCCATTTTTAGCACTACTGCAATATTGCAGGCCTATTTCACAGGAAAAATGTAGCTCGACTGTGTCAAGCTGAGTGGTACTTAGAATTAACTTCTGAACTAGTAACCTTCAAACTTTGGGAGGGATTAACAGACTATTCCATATTCATTTTAACCTGCAGCCAAACAGGACTATTTTCATTGAGAACTTGCTGTTCCTCACACAGCAGCGTACATATGGCAAACAAATTCATTTATCACACTGGCTAGAACATGATTATGACACTGAAGCCTGGCCGGTATCTCCCTGATGATAATGGAAAGATACCCTCTGAACTCACAGGTAAGCCTTGACACAAATTTCACAATCAGTTCAAACAACAGGCTGCTTCATTTATGTGGAACCAGCCTGAAACCAACGGGTCTTGGCCCAGCATGTCACAGGCCAAACTGCCGGCCTCTGCTACTGAAGGTGTTTGTGAAAGTTGCCACCTACGTGCCTTAGGGGCTAAGTAAGAGAAAACTTCATACCTCATTCCTCTGTGATGAGAAGAGTAAAAATGATACGATCATTTTTAAAATATTCTTTTCTTTATAAAATGACTTTAATTATAGTCATTTTCATAGACCAGCTACATAAAACAATTAAAAGGAATACTTCCACTCAAATAAGATCATAAAATCTTGAAAAATATCTTGATCGACCCTAATGGAAATTGGAATAATTTATCATTACTGAACTGTTTTGCAGTGATTTGACTGCCTCCGCAGATTCACAAGTGATTACAAAGCTACATGCCTTACAGGGGTGGCTGGTCAACAGACCTGGAGCAAGAAACCTCCAGGAGTGAAACTTGTCAATACCTGGAAGATGTTCTGATGTGCCAAGCAATGAGCTGCCCACCTCTAATTTCTAACTGAATTTGTTCGCATTACAGGAAGCACCACTCAGAAACCACCACTCCACTTTTCTTTTCCTGTCTCAAAAACCATCCAACAGCCTTGAAACCTGGAATACTGCACCATGCTAATGAGAGCTCTCTTTCACCGTGGGGCAAGGAGATGAAATCTTTATTGCTGTTCTCCATGCTGCCCTTGGCCTGAAAAATCAAACACTCTTCTCCAAAATATCTTACCTGATACTCAACTGTACTGGCTATTATTTCTTAATAAAGCTTTACCATGCAGATTGCATTCATACACAACAGCTATTTGCCTTTAAAAGCTTGATGATGGAGAATAATCCAAGGGGGGAGCAACAGAATCATATTCCTATCTGCCATGGGTCATAAAAGGAGCCCCCAACACCTTCTCTCTTGATCAAGTATTAAATCCTTCAGATACCTAAAAATTATTATGCTGATATGGCTGTTAAGGTCAAGGTTTAAAGCGTAATGTGGATCTTAGAAGAAATTTTAGTGATTGATGTAACATATCAGACACTTACCTTGAAAAAGGTATTATTCAGCTGCCTCCACAAGAAGATTAAAACTGGGGGAAAAAGAACTTTCAGAACTGGTTAAATGACGGGTGGTGGTTCTCAGTGGTCAATGTTGCAATGAAATTACTGTAAAAAATAGCTACTGATATTGAAGCTTGCCTGCAACATCTTCTGATCTCTCTAATACGTGTCCTCCAGGCAGCCGTTCTCTCCTCACCTCAGTAACCTTGTTACACCGGCTGGTTTCAAATATTAGCAATTTTCAAAATCACGCCTGAAAGATGCTTTCTGTACATTCTGCATGTGAAGTTTCCGAAACTTTTCTGACAATAAAGCAGGCTCCCTTTGCCTTTGCTTAGACCTCAAAACATTTTCACACAAATTGCTCATTTTTTTTCTGAAATTGTATGTCATTATTGTTAATGGTTGCATGGGGTTTGTGACCACCATGCTTTTAAACAGCATTAAGAGAACAGTAACGCTGAAAAGCAGGCAGAATTTGGGAGATGCATAGCTATAGAAGTTTCATCAAAACCTTAACTCACTACCAGCAAATCTGACATTTTTCCACAACCAGCGTTTAGTGATAGATATCAATTCATGTCACAGTTCCAGTGCCGTATGACGAGCCTCTCTTTTATATAACATTATTGTGTAAGTTATTTAAGCACCTTTGTCAACAAGCCCAAAGATGATGTTAAGTTGAAGATACACTGAAAATGCAGTAGTATTATAAAATTCTAGAGAGTTACACTTAAAACACGATCAGTACTCATGCAGGGCAGAAACAGGTCCTGGAGGAGAGGCGAAAGGTGAGCACCTGCTCACTCCAGCAGCAGCCTCCTTGGCCAGGCCCACTCACATAGAAGCTGGGAGAACAACAGAACTGCTTTTTGCCAAGACGCCTATGGCACAAATATAACAAACACAGGAAAAGAAACAAACAAACAAACAAACAAAGTAGCAAAAAACTTACTCTATTGAGGCAACATGAAAAGTTCACATGCAGTTGTGTAAAAACAATAAACAACTGAGGCACAAAGAAACTGAAAATCAGGTCCAGGACCAGGTGATTTTTGGCAGAAACTTCAGTTTTTTCAGATACTTGTTGTCAGCAACTGCGAGACCCCCCCACGGGATGTGACGCGATAGGTCCTCTCCCTGCTCTATGATTGATGTGTGGCACGTGCCCTTAAGGGCGCAGACGAAGCACATAGGTTATATAAGCTAGAGTTCATGTGTAATAAAGGCCATTTTGCTGTTCATCATATTGGTGTGTGCGTGCAGTCATTTGGTCCTGGCCTGGTTTTAGGTCAGTACCATAGGAGGCAATGCAACAGATACTAAGTGAAACTTTTTAGCAATGAACTTGCAAGTAAAAGGAACCTGCTGGGGCAGAGCAAGAGCTCTGCTGCCTGCAGGGGGCCCAGCTGAGGGTTGTGCCAGTTCGGGTCTACCTGCTCTAACACTGTGATTATGCTAGACAAGTTGTTCCATGGTCTAATTAGAGTCCTCCATCCCTCTTCTGCCACAGCCTAACACAGATGAAGCTCTTAGAGACACCTGAGCTTGGCTGCACCTGGCTTGCATTCGTCCGTGCCCTCGTGTGACTGCACTGAGATGTGCCTGCGCTGCTGCCGCAGGAGGAGAGCAGGATGGGGCCCCCTGCAGGGTCAGAGCCTGAGCGTGCCGTGCCCACAGGGATGTGTTTAGGACTGAGATTAGCTTCATTAAAAGAAAAACTCACAGAACTAAAAATATGAAGCACCTGATTTTGAAATAAATTACCTTCATGAAATTATGGTCTTTTCTTCACACTGCAATATTCACAGGAAATTAATGAGGTTGTCAGATGAATTCTATGAAGATTTATGTGCTGATTAGGTGACATGTCTTAAAACAAAATAAAATAATAAAGAACCTCTTCCATTAAAAAGGCAGCATACTTAATTTGAATTCAATCTTTTATCAGATTACTCTGTTTAGTGGCAAATAGTTCCTTTGTTTAAAAACCTTTCACAAAGGCAAAGCCTCGGGAAAACATTTTGTAAAAGTATTCTGAAAGTCAAAGTCATTTTGACAGAAATCAAACCAGAAATAATTTCTCCCTGAAGGAATCCTGCTTTATTTTAATGATGTCTGGATTGTTTCCATTTAAATAGTGTAATGGGAATTTTTTAAAAAATTTCGGTACAAACTGTCCATTTTAACAATGGTTTTTCTTGTAAGCTTAGGCAGTCATTCGTCATACACATTTTATTCAAGTGGAGAAAACAAATATTAAAGGAAAACAATTTGACTAAAAACATCTTCCCTTCATTAAGGAGCTTTATGTTCTAATGTCTGAAAGTGAAAGTCTGCTTTAATGGCTGCTGGGAGCTGGGGATCTCTGTCAGACACTTACTGAGGCATTCTTTCTGGTAATAGAGGCTATTTATGGGGCTTTTCATGACCTTTCTTCTTGGTACTACCAACAGAGGAATACTGTAGGCATCTCTTTTGCATCCACATATCTGCTCGCTCACGGATTATTGTCTCTATTGTTTTCTTCATTTTGAAGAAAAATGTTGCATGTAATTAAAACAAGATAACAGCACGGTACTGTGTGTTCTATCACACATCTAACCAGTCCCTACAGTCATCACACATACTAACGTACATTGCCCTGTAGAGGCAAATATATAGAAATAAACTCCCCTGTTTCATCATGCAGAGCATTATGAAGTCTGCTCCACGTTCTCAGAGACAATTCTTCAGTAAGAAAAATACTTTTTGTTTTTTAACGGTACAAGACAGACCTTCTATTAAAAGAAAAAGAAACACACCCTGTGATTGTTTATCCAAATCCCACAGTCCTTCCAAGTTAAATTGAAAGCCTATTTACTTAAACTAATCCACTTAATTTTGCATTGAACACCACATATACTCGCTCCGATTGAGAACTCAGCTCCAGAAAGCCCCTCTGCACTGTATCAGCTCATGATTCCGAAAGCACCTCCCACCTTGAGCAGAGCCACATAGGATGAGGCAGAGAAGACAAGTTGCTCAGTTCCAGAATTTCTATGGGCAGCAGCAGACCTCAGAAGAGCCACATCCTTCAGCCATACAGACACACGCTGCAGCAGCAACTAGCAGGCTCCCGAAGACTCAGATCCCTACGTCTGTAAAACCAGCAGCAGCCAGCATTCTCAAAATGGTTTCCTTATAGAAAGCATTTGTACAACGATTTCCAAAATAGCTGCCTTTGTTTTTACAAGAAAATAGACATAGCATATAACGCTCCAAATACATCAATTTTAATCTTATATTTTATTGTTCTGTCAAAATTGCAGCTAATTCACGTGTTTTCCTCTAATGACAATAAATTTGGACCCAAATAATGAATACGTTAACTTGGTCCAGATGCCTGCAGCTATGTAATTCCACACTACAGAGCTGCACACGAGTCAGAAGCTCGCTATGTGTCAGCAACGAGCAGTCTGATTTGGAATTGGCGTTTTAGCACAACAGCGTAACCAAAGGCTGATAAAGTAGTTTTGAAGCAACACTCGTCAGTACGATCTCCATGAAAGCTAAAAATGGTTAGCCAAGCCATCATATAGTTGAGCAGCACCAGGGATAATTGCTGCTGTGTCCTACTGCCCATGTTTCCCCTATGGTTCCAATTTGATACAAATGTTGAGAGCTATATTAGATTCTGAAAAATAAATAATTCAGAAGGTTATTAAGGTTGTACATTCCAGCATGCGTAAGTTTGGAGGTACTAGGCAACTGGTTCCTTTTCAAATCTGAGCACAGCTATTTGTATGTATATCCATAATGAGAAAATAAGTCTTAAATTTCATGAAACAAATTATCATGAAATTCCATCAAGCAAGAAAGACTCCTTGAGCTGGAGTCTCAGGGACCTGGGTACATAGCGCAGGCTTCTACCACTGGCTGTGATGAGACGTCTGGCAACAATAAGCAGACTGTTGTCATCACAGGGGATCAAGCGCTTGAAGCAGGGAGGGTTTCACTGTCTCCCTGTTCTCTGGTTCAGTGCTTAACACCATAATTGCCTCTACATTCGCTTCCTCCAGCTGCCAGGCTAAGTCCTGTGCGGTCCCCATAGTGCAGTGCTGCAGCATGCTCAGCACAGACAACTTCTGGACTGAATCCAGAGAACTTTTGTTTCATTTGTAAGTGAGCATTAGAGTAACCAAATAGCATAGTTAGGCTTGACACCATTGTGAGTATTTGCCTCCTGCCCTACCATGCCAGACCCGTCTGCAGATTCCCACTAACAGACTTCATTGTGACTCAAGCTGTCGCTGCCAACTGCTTGAAGAGTGATGGTCAGCCAGGTCAAAGCTGTAATTGCCAATATAAACTGGCTGGACATCTCTGAAGCTGGTTTAATTTTTTTTACAGGTGTTGATTTGTAAGGTAGGACTTGCCTCTCAGCTGAACCACAAAGTCTGTCGGTGCACCAGAGACCATGGCCATCACACACCTCACCCCTGGGGATGCCAAACTGGAATGAAGGAAAAGCCATTAAATAGAAAGCACACGTGGAGCACAGAGATTTCCCTAGATTGCTCCTGTAAATTCTGCAGGTTTGGTAGAAGGCCCCAGCCTTGCACAGCCCTCCAAGGCTGGTGGCAGAACCCACCTGGAGCACTCAGAGACCCCACTCCAACGCGCAGCCATGGGGGCCTTTTCAGAAACCTCTCCTGGGTGTTCCAATAGCTGGAAGAGACTGACCTCCGATGTCACAGCAAATCTCGGCCAATTTTTAAACAAAGAGCAAACAAACCTTTCTGATTAGATCATTTTAATATTTTGCTTCTCGTGAGGAAAAGCTGATCTCCTTTCCTCTGTACTTTGATATAGATTTCTGTAATCTTGGATGCAGCTGAACTGTTTTCTTTTTGAAAATTCCCTAAAACGTTTAGCCTGAAAGCAAATATTTGCCTAAAAAGTTTTAGTTTGAACAATTAAAAACTTGGCAAGTGAAAATGCCAAACGCTGGACTACCTTAAGAAGGAGCAGTGCTACCAACTCCATCTGTACCAGACACTTGCATAACATTTTATGAAACCCTTTAGGACAAAAAAAAATTTGCACTTTCTCTGCTGACATACTAATAATTTTGTATATGAGAGTGCTACAGATCTTCTAAGTCAGACATTACTGATAAAAAGCAAACGAGGAACAAAAAAGATCATAGCACTGCTTCCCAAACATCGTAATATATTTGATGCATAAAATCAGAGAACAAAATGCCTCTGAGAAAAATGGAAGTGCAGTCTATTTTTTAAAGAACAGCTTACAGAATAAAATAAAAAGGCTCTTTGTTTCTTAAAACAATTTCATGAAAAAAAAACCATGGAATTACTTACAATGATTGTTTAACTTTTTTTTTTTTTTTTTTAGCACTTTTTTTGACTTTTCTAAGTGAAGAACCAGATATTGAAAGAAATATCAGACTGCTACACATGTGGGTCGCTCCGAAAGTAATGCCTCCTATTCATTTCCACGGATACTACAACAGATACAAAGCACACAATATTTGATATAACAAATTCTCAGTTGAATGACAAACCTCTCCATGTGCACTTCTGTTCAGATGCTCTTCTGACAGACTGTCCCTCTGTTGCCATCTATCACATGGCAACAACATACAACAGAATATTGGTGGAAGGTTCAACCTCTACTGCCATCCCACCAACATCTGCCTCTGCCATCTTGGGCCAACATCATAAATAGGAGGCATTACTTCTGGAGCAACCCTCATACATAGATAACTTTTAACACATCAGTGGGAGTTTTTACATTGTCTCAGCTTACTCATAAATGGACTCTAAGCCACTCGCTAATCTTTTCCTTAAGGCGTTCAGTAGTAACTCATTCACAGGTAATATACAGAAACAATGTATTGTTTCTGCTGCCTCTAAACAACCACTTGGTGGACAAAATGAGTCAAAGCCCACCCCAAGCCCTCAAGAAGAAAAAACAAACAAAAAAAAAAAGAACGTACAGAGAAAGAACAAGAGATAGAAGGGATAGGACTTCTAACCCAGCCCTCTTGCCAGAATTATAGGCTCTCTTTCAAAACAGCTTAGATAAATACGTCCATCAAAAGCTTGAATGTCTTGTTGATCCTGCCTTAGGACAGGGGGAGGATTAGTGAACCCCCTGAGGTTCGTCTTCCATCAGAACTGTCTATAGTGCCATGCTTATGAAACATTAGGGATTACCTTGGCAATAAGACCGTCTTCTGTTAAAACAAGACCTTAAAGAGATAAATTAATGACTACGACTAATTGGATCAGCAAAGAATGGGTCATGTCCTGTACTGAGGTCAATCAAGTTCTGCTCCTGTTTGGACAACGCAAATCAACATCACACTGCACTGCAGCTACCTCCTGACTATACAAACTGAAAAGTTGCAGCCCGCATGGTGCTTGGTAGCTTGATCCTTCAAAGGTCATCACCTAACATGATAAACACCAGCACTGAGGACAGGACCGAGCTGCTTCTGGTGCGCAGAACACTGTTCTTGAGATAAGCACAATGAATTCCTGCACTTGTGGGTTAGAAATATCAGCAAGCAGCCTGATGTACTGTGACAGTACGGGAGGTGACCTTTCCCCCGGCTCGCTCCTCTCATCATCTGCGTGTTGATACAGCAGCATCTGACTGCAGACTGAAAAGGAAACAGCACCTACGCCACATGGCAGCAGCCACGCAGCCTACACGCTGAATGAGCTGTGTGAGAAGCACCCACAGCAGAGGCCCTGCAGCTTCACCGCCAACATTGGATGAGCTGCAACTCAAGTCCATCTCCGCTGCTGTGCCCCAGAATCTGTGCACGTACTCAGCGGAGCTCTGCAGGCCTGGCCCACTCTGAAAGAGAGCAAAAGCCAGACTGCACAGCAAGACAGAGTGCTGGGGTGACACGGCAGGGCTGGTAGCTGGGGCTGCGGGATCCCATGTCACACCAGAGCCAGCTCCGGCTGGCATCACAGCACGCATCACCTCAAGGGCCCATTCCAGAGTGAAGCTCTCTGGTTGCAAAGAGGCTCATTAGCATTTGGCAGATGTAGGCTCATAGCACGGTTCTGGATGGCTGTCAGGAGTTGATCGTAGTGCTCCTTTATCCCAAGGCAGGCTCTGCTGGCCCAAGGAATGCTTCGGTAAGGGCCCAAACAAAACAAACCTTGCTACTGTGGTACTACTTCCACTGCTTTCAGAAAACCAGAGCCTCAGTAGGCTTTTTATTTCCTATAGCCACCTGACTGCATTTAGCCTGCCTTAGTGAACTAATTTTCAATCAACTTTAAAATGAATGCCAAATGCAGTGCCCATAATTAAAAATAAATCGAGTTAATCCTTTGTGACAATCTGAGTCCAAAATTATGCTTTTAAATTATTTGGACAATCATTTAGAAGGAAAAAAAAAAAAATCTCTTTCCCAAGTCTGATTACATCAATGCTTTACAGAAACATTTCTTCCTTGGGTCTCTGATTTCCCTAGTGGCAGCGATGTAAACCCTGAACTTCTTAAATGTCACTTAATTTATATGATTTTTCTGTTTACCCTTTTAAAATGACAAGTTGGTCTGTAGTATTTATGTCTGCTTGAAAATTACATAGCATGGGCGATCCAGTGCTGCAGCAGCATTTGTTAGCTTTCGCTTAGTAAGCACTTATCATAAAAAGAGAAAATAAAAATACACCTACTCTTACTTTTCCACCCTTCTCCTTTGTTGCAATATCCATCAATTAAAAAAAAAATTACTCAACTTTCCACATGTTGATTCTCAGCAGAATAAGAAGCTTAAATTGATTTTTACTCTGCCTTCGACGAGCAAATGCAGAAGTTACCAGCCTGTTTAGCTCTACATTGCTGACATGGGTTAATTAATTTCACTACTGCTTGTGGTCCCCAGTGAACTCTCCTCATGTGGCATCACCTCGTGGTGGGCAGCGGTTCACAAACACTATAAGCTTTTCAGTAGACCTGGTGACAGTAATGAAATTAAATTGACCTGAGCTACATTTGGTCTCTGAATTAAGATGGTGAGATCTGTAGCCGTCCATTTTGGGTGGAGAAGCACAGCCCAGCTCCTCAGATCCTGTGGAATTTTAAACAAGCTCTTTTTCACATAGCAATTTTACAGGCTTTCCAAAAGGCCATCCCCATTAACAAGGGAAAGGCGAGACAAGTTTATCATACTAAACAGATGCACATGAGCCACCTCTGTGTTTATAAGCTCTGCTTATTTTATATCAGTGAAAAAACACGATTCTCAAAATTAATCTATTTGGCAAAGTATTTTGTAAAAACTATATGCCCACATTCTACCTGAGCATGGCAGTTCCATCCTTAAGTCAGGAAGAGAATTTATCACAGTAAAATCTAGAAATATCTTCTTAATCTTCCCTGAGGAGATGAGGCTTGTGTCATCATACTGTCTGTACATTTCTAATAGCTTGGGAGTCTAATAGAACTAATTTCAGTATTTTAACTGAATTTATGGGATGACAGAGATTTCAGACGCGGGCATTCCCAAAAGTCCGGGAAAGAAGGAACTGAAAAGACTCAGAAAACCTCTTTGTAGGGAAAGGCTGCCTTGGAGCACAGTACGAGATGCTGAAAGATCCATATAGGCAAACACCACAGAACTCATGTATTTCATAAGGGAAGTTTCTGATGAACTATATTTTTCAGCACACCCACACTAATGAATTAATGGAATTTTATTTAGCTGGATGATCATGTTCAGTTTTCACACCACTGACTTTGACAGGCTTCACTTCCTAAAAATGAAAAAATGCCTTGAAAAATGCTGGAGAAAACACGCGGCACAAGCTTAGGATCACAAGGATCGTATGAGCTTTGTTGGTAGGTCAGTGATCACTGCCATGGAACCTCAAGCTGAGAGCAAACCAGCTCTTCCCTGCCTCATCCTGCAACTAACAAATTCCCTCCAGTGCCAACCTCTTAATTCTACTTGATTACCTGCTATATTAATAAGATGATTTGCTCATTTGAACCCATTGATCTGTTGATTCACTTTTAATTGCAAGCTTGATTTGATCACTGTATTGCTCCTTTCTTAATTACCTCAGAGATACTATCTAAGATTGGCTCAGTTATATTCTGGTTTAATTTAATAGCTCCTTGCTTATCCTGTGTTTTTAATCCTGAAGTAGGAGATCAGACTGCAATGCAGCTCAGAAACGCAAGGAAAATGGTATCTGCAAGTCACTGGTGATACTTTCAAATGGGCACCCAACTTATAGTAATTCTGGAAAACATCAGAAGCTGCTTTTAGCTCACTTTTAAATAGATGACTTAAAGGACCTGCTCGAACCTTAGTATCCTTGGTAAGTATTTGCAAATTAGACTTCCACTGTGGGATTCAGAGAGGTGATCCAAATTTTATGCGAAGATTACTAAATTCCTTGGAAAGGAATCCCAAGACTATTTCCCAAGAAAAGCAAAGAAAAAAGATTTTCATTTGATCTTAATTTTATTCATACTGCATTCTAACACCTCTAACAGCACCCAGAAGAAGAAAAAAAGGGGGCATCTGTTGAAAAAGGATCTTCAAGGTCACTTTTTTCCTGTGTATGTGTATGAAGAGTCTAACCCCCTGAAAGACCTAACAGGAGTCATAATTAACTTTCATTGTCTCAAACCCCAGGGCAGAAAGAAATTGAACCAAGGGTAAGAAAAGAAAGGTCAGAGATAAAGCTTTGCATAAAATGTCACACGCTATGCAGGAATGGCATGCCTACCTATTTCCCAATTTTCTCAAAAGGCATAACTGCTCATTTTCCACCTGTTGAACATAAGAGAATAGAGGAAAAGAACAGTGATGAGCACACGAGTAAGAATAAAGGGCCTCCAAGAAATCAAGATGACATAGTATGCCTTTTCACCTAAGATACCTTAAAAACAATGGTAAGTACTAATGTGAAACCTTAGAAGTCTGAGACCTACCAGCCTTCCAAAAACATGAAGCTATTTTGGGCAGCCCTGGGAAGAAACTTGGCAGAATTTCGAGGCGAGAGCTACAGCATGATCCCTTATTCTTGCAGCTGTGGGAGGTCTGGGTGGCCTACACCTCCCTGTGCACTTGCCTCCTCTGAATAATTCAGTGCCCTAGTTTACTGGAAAACCAGTACTATCCAAAGCTGTACGCTGGCACAAATGCCCTCCTATGCTAAAAAAATGGTGCAAATCCACATTTATTTGTTTAACTAAAATTAACTCCATGGCTTTGACTCAGTGGTATTACTTGAATTTTGGGGCACAAAGCCAGTATTTAATTGCAAGAGGGGAGGTAAGACCGAAGGTAGAGCCAGTTCATGATGAAGGCTTAACCCAAGATTTTTAAGCCTCAACTCTATCCAACCTGCTTTTGTCCACCCCAAAATGTGCAGTCCAGTAGCAAGCAGACTCAGTTCCACTTGAGCTTGGCAGTACCTATGTTGCTTTGTGTTGTAGTCCCTCATCAGTACAGTACGCCTCGTTAAGACAGCTCACGCTACTACTGGTTCAACAGAGGCACCCACCTGCTGCAGCACCAAGTCTGCTGTCTCTGCTCTGGTGATGTTTGGGCTCATTTCCTGCACCAAGTCTGCCTCTTCTTTTGTACCATGGCTGGCATAATGGGGTCTCCAGACACTGCATTACTAATAGCAACTTCAAAGAACTTTTTTTTTTTTTTTTTTTTGAAGTCCAGGAATCAAGCTTGAAAACAACTGTTAAACATGACACCTTTTTAAGGATAGCAGTGAGTGGACTATGGAACACCAACAATCATAGTACTCAGATAAATAAACAAGTCTCTGTGGATTTGATAGCCCAATAAATATCCATTACTGCTTGTTGCCAAGCTGCGTGCCTGAAAATGAAAATGAGGAAAGAACAGATCTTAATGGCTGATAGCAAAAATAATCGAGTCTTATCTAAATCAAACTTTATTGGCCTGGATGAATTATTTTTGGCCTCCTGTAATCAAAGCTGAAATTTCACCTGTCAGGCACAGTATGGTAAAACTCATTAGAACCTCACCATGTGCTGTTATGAAATTGCTCCATATGGCAGCACACGATTGTTTATTTACTAGATTCAAATATAGGCAGGTTTCAGAAAAAAATATTATTTTCAAATTTCTGTAAGGCAAAAGCGCATACGCTGAAGCTAACACACAGAAGTAATCATAATATTTTGCTTGTACAAAGAATTTCGCCTTGTGCAGCAGCAAACCTATTGATCAGGCAATTGGCAATCCTCAAGTGTGAGCACTCATTAAGGCAAAGGTATATGAATCATTTTTTAATGACATCTCTTTGCTTTCAGCAGCTTAGCATGTGTCCTGGTTTCAATGGATGCACTGTAATTTAGGCAAGCTGTCTACAGACTTCAGCCATTACTCTTACCATATGTTTTCTTCAAAAATTACCATGCACTGGGGCCTGCTGGCTGCATTCACATAGCGAGGTGCAGTCTCTCTGCTGTATCAGCGTGTTAGCATTACTTGAAAAAGCAAGAGTAATGTGCTTATTATAAAGAGAAATTCCCAATTAGCAAGTTTAGTGCATGTGTGTTAACTTGGATTAAATACATTCCAATTATGGGCAGCTCATTATTAGAACTACAGCCAGCTGTTTGCCAGAAATGCGAGATCTGGTAAACAAGCCTCTCCTCTGTTCTCTTGCAAAAGATTCCAGATTGTTTCCTCCCATTGGTTCCCAAATAACAGGTACAAATACTGCAGTAAATTACTCTGCCACCCTATTTAAACATTTCAAAGCTGAATAAGTGCCAGAGAAAGGGCAATGGGTTTGTTAAGACACAAGGAAAATAAGAATTCAACGACCAAAAGAGCATGCAGGTTTACACACACTGTGGCAGACACCCTGCTGGCAACTTCCCTTGCTAAGAAAACTGGACCAGAGAAAAAAAAATAAAAAAATCTATTGACACAGGAAGGATTTCATCCTATTACTACTTGCATAAAGTGCCTCTGATGTGCACGTCTCTGTTTGTAGACAAGTGAGGAAACGGCCTCAAGTTGTGCCAGGGAGGTCCAGGTCAGATATAAGGAACAATTTCTACAATTGTTACAATGCAGTCTACAATGTACAAAAAGTCTACAATGCACTTAGGCACCAAAACAGGCTGCCCAGGGTAGCGGAGGAGCCCCCTTCCCTGGAATTATTTAGGAGATGTGTAGACATGGCATAATGGAACATGGCTTACTGGTGACCTTGGCAGTGTTAGGCTGACGGTTGCACTTGATGATCTTAAGGGTCTTTTCCAACCCGAATAATTCTATGATTCTCTGATAATCTGTTATACTATTCAGCTTCCCTGGTTACGGGAGGCCTTCCAGAGTGGCCCAAACTAAGGTTTTTTTAAACCTTTGGTGAGTGGAAACAAAATCCAAGAGTTAGACAGAAGCAAAAAAATGCTGTCATGGGTTTACACAGCTTAACACAGCTGCTGCATGGAAAGCTAGTTCAAATTTTCTCCAAAGGGAATCCCAGAACGTATTCCCAACTGCTGATACAACTGAATCAGAAAACCAAAAAACCTACACTCTGTACAGAAATTAGGGAGGGTGGCAACTGCAAAGCTATAACTACACACACATGCAGAAGGCCAAGTGCCAGCTGAGGGCTTCAAAGAAACAAGTACAGCAAACAGCAGCAAACAACATGCCCATTCCAACATCTACATTCATCTAAAACTTACCTCAATCCAAACTTCTTTCTAGAAAATGAAAACTCCTTTTTCAGATGTAGGCCTGCAAGCATAGCTCAGCTGGTGCTGCACAAAGCAACACAGCACCACAAAGCTGCTGCTGTTCTAATATTGCCTTTCAGACATGTGATATTCTAATTATATTTATACTCTGACAAAACTAAAGTAGTACATGAAATTGGACAACCAAGAAATCTTTTTGCCCACCCAGTATATTTTATTCAGCTAGTGGTTTAAACAAAATCCCAAGCAGACAACATGCACTATAAGCCAGTCAGCAGCACGGCATTTGAGTGACCTCCAACCCTGCTTCAGTCCAGGTGTTCCAGCCAACAAGCAGGGAAATGCCCCTTCAATATTTACCCAGACCAGGAAGCAAAAACGTATCCCTGTGTTCCATGATTTGAATACCTTTGTTATTTTTTGTGGCTTCCTTGCCTCTACACTTAAACTGACAATAGCATCTAGAATGTCAAAGTAATGAACAGAAGGTAAACGGACCTCTGCACAGAATTCCTAGGACAGAGGTAAGAATAGGGTGTCTTACCACTTACCAAGGAGAGGGAGCAAGATCAGCTCTTCCCAGGTACAAGCACTTAAAAAACACACACTTTTTCAACCAATGGACAGGTTAAATAGCAGATTTGGATGATGTGAATACCTGGCCTGTCTCAATTACAGCTCCTTGTATTTTTGAACAAAATCACCATTTGCAACTAGCCAACTACTAGCCATTTTCTTACCAGCCCAATAAAAAAAATCATTAACAATCCAAATTAGTGATAACTGGAACAGAACACATGTCGGAAAGATAAATCCATTTCTTGTATCAATACTTTTATGTTATTAAGCAAAAACATTTAGCAAGGCCAAATGAAACAGGATAATTAAGGAACACGTGGAAAAACCACTCAGAAAAATCATAGTACTTGTAGGGCTGCAAAAAAGGGAAAAAAAAAAATAGTCTAACCAAATCAAAGACAGAGTACTGGAGGATTAGAGAAGAGGTAATTCCACAGTAGGCAGCCACATACATTCACAGTATCATTAGGAAATTCTGTTTAGTAGACAAAGAGTTTACTGGCTCAAGGGATATTGCTATAAAGGTTTTCAGCATTGTTTGTGCATAATCTACGTATAACATTCAACTTGGGAATGAGATATGATGTAGAAAATTGCCCTTGCAGTCCTTGAAGCCAATAATTTAGCTCTGCAACCTTAATTTATAAAGGAAAAGGGATGGTAGCTGGAACATGAATTTGGATCACTGTCAGATTTAGGAATGAAAGTAATTAATGCTTCTGTGAAACTCCCTTGATAGTTATTTTTGGATTCAAAAATCTTTAAAGAAAAGTTTTAATTTAGGGGCAGAAGCTCATTATACTCTCAAAAGAATCCTGCTGTACTAAATCATTTGGCTTTCAATTCATGGCCCCACATCCCCTCTTTACATACAGCTCCTTCACTGATAAAGCCACAAATTATTTCCCACATTAACTACTGAAACTTCTGATTTGCTCTCACTTTGAGTCACTCTGAGTTCAGGCCACTGGCTCTCATATTCAGAGCCTTTGCTCCTATCAAGTAATGATGGCGTCCGAAGACTTCGTTTCCAAATTTCTCATTTTCTGCCAGCTTTCACACCTTCACATTTCCTTACAAGTTCTCCAGAGCAGCTAACTGCTACTGGGCCTGCCTAACAGCACTCCTCGACCAGCCAAACCCTCATCAACCCTTGTTTCCCCACTGTAGTGCCTCCAAGACACTACAAAGGTGTTAAAAAAAACCACTGAGGTGATGCAATTATATGAAATGTCTAAATAACTAAAATGAAGGAAAATGGACACCTTGGGAGAGGTGGGTGGGACAACAGAAACTTCAGTGATTTTCAAGCTGAGATTTTATTTTAATTTTATTTTAATGATCTTTAGCATACTTTGTAAGCTCCAGATGGTACCAACCAGGCAGAAATTAATTTTTAATGCTACTTCACATTCCTGAATCTTACAGCTTTTGTACTTCTGTGAGATTTCTCATTTACAGCTATAGTTCCAGGAATCAGCACAGTGTCTGCTAAAGCCAATGGACAGGATCCTGTTGGCTACAACGGACAATGAAACAGGTGCTCAGGCAACAAAGTTAAGCACCTAGTTTTTAAATATTTCATTTATTCACCTTTATGCAAAATTCATCTCTCAGCTTCAGTTATTTATGTTCTCCAATGTAAGTAATTATGATGTAGGGCTGCAAACAAAACCCACAGGTTTTGGAGATGAAAAGCAACCAGCAGGGCTCCATCACTTCCAGTAGCTTGGAGGGCTATTTTCAGACTCTCAATCAAACCCACAGCTCACACAGGGTTAACTAAATTTCTGAAAGCTTCCAAAAATGCACCATAAATGCTGCAGCCTTACCCGTGGTTTTAAACCAAAAGGACTGTACAAGCAAGCTGAGCCTCCACAGGGTTGTGCACTTAAGTTATAATGATTACGCTGATGTTTGTGATTAATTGCTCTTGGTTATTTGCAATTTGAGGAAGAATGATGAAAGGAAAAAATCATATACTCCCCAACTTCAGCATTCTCTTCTGAATTAGAAGTGACAGTCAGTATTTGCTAAAAAGTACGGCTGCACCATTCCATTGGTTAGCCCCTGAAGAATGTATTATTTGAAAAAAAAATTGAGATTGGGGTTTTGATACATTGCTCTCTTAAAGAACACCACTAAGCATTCCATTCTTTTTTTTGGTGGGGGGGGAAAAATAAGATTTTGTTCTCCCTTTTTAATAGGCTGTTATAACCTTTAACATGCCATGAAATTAAATGCTTCCATTGGGGATCCATAACTTACAATAACAATAGTATTTCTAGCACTTGTTGGAACTGAGGAAAGTTACTATAATAACGAGTGTAATATTTTAAAGGTCTACAGAATTGTCACTATGCATTACTGAGTTCCCATAGTTAACCCATGAATTAAAAGCGTATGAAAGTGATAATAGCCGAAATTCTAAAGAAGCGATTGGCACTTGGCAAAATTATCACTTTGCTGGAATTAACCTGTGATCTGCTGGGAAGTATAAAAAGAAAGTACTTGGAAGCACATTAATCTCACAAGTGACACTGTTTGAAGCAGGAGTTTGGGCTGGGACCTCCTGAGATCGCTTCCAACCAGAATTACCCTGTGGTTCTAATCACGGCTACTAATTCTTGCTAGGTACACATACTGTTACATTAAATAGCAAGCATATAATAGGTACATTAAGTAGCAAGAACAGATCAATTTCTTCCTACTGGCATAAAAATCACAAAACATTCAGTTAGAAATAAAAACTTGAAGGCCAGACTTAGTCAGATGGTAATAGCATTCGTGTAACGGTGACTGAAATGTGCACCCATTCCTTGCTTTGGGGAGATAAACATGGCCTGATTTACAGAGGAGTTAAGCATTTACAGTTCTCTGAAATTTCTTTACTTTCAAAAGTGGCGGGCAGTGACTCAATCAAGCAATCAGCACCGTCCAGGACTGAGACCATGATTCAGGAATTTCTTTTTTTTTAAGAATACTCAAGTAGACAGAGCTTGTGAGAGTTTTCCCTGGATCCAAAGCCGTGCTCAACATTCCATCTTCCAATTCCTCAATGAAAAAAATGCTTAATGTGAGCCTCTTCTAATCTTTTATCAAGCTGATTTACTGAGTCTCACCAACTCCTCCTTGAGTTCTGTTCAATACTGTATTTTTCTTTAGTCTGCCAGTTCTTAAAGGACAATCTGTTACTTCCTATCTTTCTACAGCTTTCTAGTTTCTAGTATTGCAGCCACTTCAAACTGCTTGTTTTTACCATACAAGAGAAAGAAAGATGCCTACATCTTCAAAGAACAATGCAGACATTACAAAAAAACAAAAAAAAACCAACAATCCAGACAACGCAAAAAACACAATGAGATTCTCAACAATGAAAATTTTTACAGACTTCAGTATTGCCAAATTGAAAATTTCAGTTAAATCACTTGTGGAGATGAGATTACTTAGAAAAAGCAAAATCATGTACAGTGATTATTTATTGAGGTAGATTCTGACAGGGAATACAACCACCATATACGTACTTCCATCAACCCTTAACTATCCTGCAGGGATGAGGATTTATTTTGACACAGATCTCAGAATACAAAGGAATAATTGAGGGTAGCCATGAGAGAAGCCAAAATTTTCCTAAAAAGTCTGGAGAAAAATCTTTAGTTACTGCAGGGGAAACTGAATGCTCATTAGTTAACATTGCTGAAGAGCTATCAACACTCCTGGAAATATTGGTTTTCTTGACCTAAAATACACAGCTAGGTTCAAAGGAGTTCTTCTGTAGTGCTGAAACTAGAATCATAACTGAATCCGAGCCTAGTCCTTCTGCCCATCAGGATTAACAATAGCTGGTATTACCCAGCCTGGGTCCTCTGACTTACTGGTGTCCTCAACCTGCAGCAAGGTCTTTCTGCTGCTACAGGAGAGCCCAGCTGGTTTTCACAGGCAATGCTTATGCCACGTGATTCAAATGATTACGGGCATGTGCTTGTGGAACTAGCAGAGTTTTTTGAGAATCTGAATTCAGATTCAAATTTCAGTACTAAAAAGCAAAATAAGGTTGGTGATTTGGAGAGAATGTGGGAATTCTGAACGTTCAGACAACTTAAAAACACACTTCCAAGTGAAAGAGGTTTAGGGTACCGTTATGCCTTCCACTGATGAGTGAAAAAGTGAAAACACATCTAAAATATTTGGACAATCAACTGTGCCTGAAATCTTGTTTCCCACTCCAACATTACCCTATCCATGATGCCAAACATCATCACTTCAAGTGCGCGTAGATACCCCCCCCCCAATTTGACACCTGAAGTTTTCAGGCCATCTAACTAACAAATTGCCCAACAGTAAGCATAACAAAGTCATGCACAATAAAATGACAGCCAGTACAAGAAATAAGTAATGTGAAATAGCAAGATACACGTAATACCAACACACACACTTAAATTAAATGACAATATCATTTTCTCGTAATCTTTCTCTAACTCTGCTGGAAGAGCACAGTGTTGACAGGATAATTTTATAAAATTCCTTGACAGTTCATGTTAAACTACCCACCATTCCCTTAGATTGATAATTGGCACTTAGAAAGAAAATGAAATGTCTGCGAGACTCATTAAAAACGTCAGATATCTGAGAAAATTCAGTGCAATGGTTGTTACCTAAATCACCAGGTAAGCCAGGTAAAGGGCTGCTTCCTTTTCCAATTCCAAAAAAAAAAAAAAGTAATGATCTCGTATTTTTAATGCAAAGGAAATGAAGAGGTTACTGTGAGACAACTTCAAGTCTTCCTGCCATCAGCTGACAGTGGCAGCATTTTCAATTAAGTCAGTAAAGTTTACAGTATTTGACTTCAGCTCTGCTTTTCTCATATTTTCTCCTTTTTGAAGAAAGCAGAAAACGGAGAGAAAAATCTTATTTCTGCAGATATTCCCTTAATAATCTATTGAAAGAGAATCTCAACAATAAGTCTTACTTGGAAATGTTCAAGTGATCTACTCTGACTGTAGCAGTTATTTCTCTATCTGAAGTCTAAGCACACAGAAAAGTAACAAAACTGCCCTCTTCAACAAACCACAGAAACGCTTTTCTTTATGCACTTTGGCATTTGCATGGAGACAGTTTAAATGAAATAAGCAGACCTAAAGCTAAACACTGCCTGAGCACAGAAACATCCGGGACCCTCAAAGAATGATCAGACAACTTTTTTCTGTATCCACAGAAGAGTCTTGTTTTCACTTGATGTTAAACTACACATGAAGGAGCTCATGCAGTAAGCAAGCCTGCTGCAATAGTACAGCAAAATACTGGACAAAATGAGACAAGGTACAGGACCAAGTTACCAGCTCTCTGACATACTCTATCACATTACAATCACTTACTGTAATAAAAAGCAGTGGCTCAATCACAGACATAAAAACTAGCAAAAACTCTAACTTCCTTAGTTTACAGATGAAGTGACAGAACTTCATCTCTGTTCTACTACATCCATGAATATCTCAGTTTCTCTTGCTCTCAGATGATAAAAAGAATTTAATAAATTAATTATCTTACCTACAAAGGAACTTATTGTGAATCTTGCTTACTTCTGTTGATTGAAGTTGAAGTTTATCAAATAATTCAATGATGGATCAGAGAACTGTTGTCACACCATCCACATTTCAGAAGCTTCATTCTGTGGACCACATTGTTGGATCTTTGGCATAACTGAGTTAAAATGGCAGTCTGTCCTCTGAAAGTGCAAAAGATAAGAAATGTCTTAATGTAGTTATTTGGCAAAACTGCTTAACTAGTCTAATGAAGCAGAAGAGTACACGAAATCTGCTACTAAGATATAAAGTGAATATTTTGAGTTTTAAATATGTATGTGAGATTATATGAACAGACTTTTTAAAATATAGATGAAAAGAAAATAAGTAGGCTTGATATCCATGACAAAGTTATTTCTGTCATAAATTATAGTTAATTTTCCCTCAAGTTTCTCATAGGTAAAGGGGATGGAAGATTGGAGAAATAGACCTTGTAGAACAATGGCCCAGCTTCCAAAGATTTTCTCATTAGAAAAATTACTAGTTCCATTGTTAGGTTCATGATCCAGTAATCACACATTCACTACTATCTGCAGAGTACTGATGTCTTCTAGGGCTCTGTGAAAATCCTAAAATGTAACATCTGCAAAGAGCACCAAGTACCCTCACACCTAGCTCCTGAGGCATCTGTTTCTTCACCAGACTAGAAAGGCCTGCTTGGAAAAAGGCAATGGAAGGGGCAGCTCCTCAGAAGGTTGGCCAGAAGCAGTATACCTTGTATTTTAAGGTGTTCTAGGTCCAAGCAAAACTACAGAGCATATTATCTCCATATTTCAGCCCTGGCCTTAAGGAACAGCTTTAGCTCTATGAATAATCCCATTTCAATATTACAAGGTTGAGTTTCTGAAGGTTGGTTATAAATTATACCTATAAATTATTTCTCAAGTTACTGTTGGTAAATTCCTTCTGTGAGGAATTCCACTCCCTCATCTCTGCTATTAAACAACAAATCCAAAACATTTAATGATGGCTCTTTGAGTTTGTATCCATTCTGTGCTTTTTCCATTGAAATTCCTTACACTAACTGCAGCAGAATTCACACAGATCAAGTGAACCATTAAGCTGTTGTTCTGGATATAATTTTTTTTTTTTTTTTTGTTAGAAGCACTCTTCAAGGCATCAAGGACCCAAAGCAAAAGAGAAACAAAAATGGGAGTAGGTAAAAAATTTGTTATATGCTTCCTTGTCACTGTGTAAGAAGAAGGAAAATCTAATAGGTTGCCTACTTAGAGGCTTAATTAAAACTTATGCTTCCAGAATAAGAACTACAATTAATGCTCATGGTTTCCACAGTTCTCAAGACCAAGTTACCAGATTCTACTGCCGATGAAAATCTCCTGAATGTATTATATAGTAATATTAGAGAAATCAGTGAGTTTTAAATAAGAGAGCTTACTCATTTGAGAGGGCAAAGAAAAGGATTCAGTTCCTTTTCCCTTCCTCCTAGGTGCTAACAGCTTACTGTAATCACCCAAGTTCAGGGAAACTGAAACAAAATGCTGCATGCTATCAAGGATGCAAGGAGTTTTCTCTTTTTTTCTTCTTTGACCCTGGTAATAAAGATGCATCTTTATTATTTTCCTTGCTGTAGCCTGAAACAAAATAGCTGATTCTCAGGTGGAAAAATAATTAGAAACATAGGGGGCTGAATGAATTTTGAGATATTGAGGAAAATGTAGTTTGAACTGTCAGGTTTACCTGCTTACCCAGAGGAACTACAAGGCAGCAAAGAAATAAAACCTTCTTAGAACTTAAAGCTTTCATCAGCCTATTCCCTCTGGCTGATTTTTCCCCCAAATCTCTCTCTTCCCAGTGGCTCCTATTAGAAACACAAATAGTTTGCCTCTCTGCTTAGTGACAAATGTCACGTTACTTTAGGATTTTTTTTTTTTAATACTATTATAATGTTTCTTTTAAGACACACTACGCATATAGAAAGACTACGCAACACATTTAGACAAATATGCTTTTGTTTTGCAAAGGATTTTCAAAGGAAAACAGAAATACTGGAAGTTCAACTTCAGCCTGTCAGGCCAAAGAGCGCTGCCCTCTCTTTGATGCTTGACCTGCACAGCTACAGTAGCTGCCAACAGGACCAGTGCTATCTCTCTGTATACGTTTAGAACAGATACGGATTAGTGCAGAGAATGCTTACAGTCTTTCTTGTAATCACTGTGACCAGATCATGAAAAATTAATGGACAGAAATTGATTCCTTACTTTGCAATTAAAAAGATAAGGACAATCGGCATCCAGTGCCTCAGCAGGCCCAAATCTTTCATTGATCATCACATTTTCCCTTCCCTCAGAAAATACTTTTTCTCTCATCACATAAGTGCTTTTGGGGCAGTAAAATGCATTCTTGCCACAGGAAGCGTTACATTTGCCCAATCATCTTATGCTGCCACCCCACTCCTACAGAAACCAGACCAGCATCAGTAGCAGCTCCAGGTCTTCTAGATGAATTTTTTTTTCTAACCTCAAGGCACAGAGCACCAGCTTCGTGCTGATTCAGCTGAGACTCCCATTAGTGAGCAGCAGAGTTGAGCTGGACCAGCTCCAGCCACAGGCTCTGGACAGTCTCCTCCTGCTTCAAGCTACAGAATGCTGGGGAAGCACACCCCTACAACTGCTGTGCCTGCTCCTTTGTTCTGCTGCCTACACTCAACAGTCACAGAAACAACCAGCATGACAGAAAGGTGCTATAAAGAAAGGAAAAAGATTTCTCACCAACATCAGAAGATTCCAGGATCACAGAAAAAAGCTTCACCAAGGAGGAATCTCCCCCAAAAGATCTCTCCCCAGGGTCAGTCAATCCTTAAATGAGGTCTAAGAGAGGTGCAGCCAGGCTCCACCCCTTCTGGTTACATAGAATTGCCTTCACCTGTGCTCCCAGCTGACTGGTGCTTTCCCAGGTGTGCAATCAGTGGTTCAGGCCGGTACTCAGCAGTTCCCATACACCGCCCAACAGAAAAATCAAAAGGGCATGGAAAGTCATCTTCACAACCTATTTCTGTGGAGAAAAGGAACCCGAAGTGAGAGGCTTCAGCAAGCTGAAGTCTACTGGAAGGATGAGGAGGAAATGTGTCGTGGAGTGACTGCAGGAAGCCTTCCTACCAGAAACCCTTGGGAAAGTAATTACAGAGCGATTCGTGTCTTGGCAGATGGAAAAATGGTTTTAACAGGAAAGTTGCAAGTGGACTTCCAGGCACAATGATAAGCATCAATTTCTTTTCACAGCAGCAGAAGCATAAGAGTACATGACTTTCCCTAGCTATTCACTGCTACATTTAGAAAAAGATCAGAAGGAGCAGAGAACATGAGAAGTACCAGGGCAAACTAGTAAGCTACTCAGAGCAGAAGCTCCACACTACATGGAGGATAACTAGGGGAAACATGTTTAAGAACAAACTTATTCAAAAGCTATTTAAACAGCCAATCACTGTTAAATTGTGCAGAGGAGGCAATATGCTCTAGAGGGAGTGCAGACCAGAAGAGATTGACTTCTTCAAATTCACAGCTGTGGTGAAGCAATCAAATACTCCAATGCCAGCACTCCCCTCAGAGACAAGACAACCTGGGGCCATATGACCTCAACCTCTGATATGCACAGGGAAAATCTAATGAGAGATTTGCTATAGGAACTGATGTCTTGAAGTGACAAATTACAAGCTTCACTGACCTCTCGTGAAGGGGAAGTTTCAAACTTTCATCAACACAATTGAGCAACTGAGACAGGCACGTGCAAGGAAAGGAAAATTGACTCTAAGCAGAGACATTCACAGTTGCTGATAAAACCAACTTTAATTCTGCATTCTTGTTAGTTAGAAGTGAAATGACAGTGAAGGAACACAAAATATAGAAATGTGGAAAAACAAGAAGGTAAAATCCTTGGCTGGGTAATTGATTTACTGCCCCCCAAATCAGCACTGCTTGAGAAGAGATGCTCTGAGGATTTAGTCATTGCTAAGCTCAGTCAGAACCAGGAAGTTCCCAAGCGTTCACAATCAAAATAAATTAAATTAGATTAAACTCTTCCAAGCTTCTAGAACAACCAAAAAGGCTTACTTTGGATTTTGACTACAGGGTAAATCATGGGTACAGTGCAAAACAGAAAGCTTATCTTTCAAAACTTGTATCTCTGTAATTGCCAGAATGTTAACTGTGGGAGATTGCAGTACTGCAAACACGTTAGTTAATATTTCCAAGTGGCAAAGATTTCACCCCAGATTTCCAGCTCCACATCTTATGCACTTAATAGGTTTCATGCTGATTATTAAGCTGAACAATACAGAATATCATGCTGTTGGCAAAAAAACATTATCATTAATAAGATTATATATTTGCCTCTAAGAAGGAAGAAACCACTCTGGGCAATTGATCTATGCTTTCAGAAGACTAATAATGTGAAAAGTGAAGTGATTTGTCCCATCAGCCTTCACTTCCTATTCTAGGAGCAAAAAATAAAATAAAATAAAATAAAATTTCTGCCTACTAACAACTGTGCAGAACTTTCAGAAGCTCTTTTGCTAGATCGGAGCCTGATACCTAGGCCAGTCTCTTACAGCCCTCGTCTTCAAGCCCGATGATTTGTGGTGTTCCACTTGAGATCCTGGACTCGGGGTCCAGCTTTTCTAAACAAGCTGACTGTGCGTGTGCCAAGAATCAAGCCTCTCTGGAATGCCAAGCTGGGAACCTGAAGGCACAGACACCTGCAGTCACTAGCAAAGCTTAAAAAGTATAAGCATAATTCCCAACACTCACACATTCTCACAAAGCTTGCAAATGAGAATAAATCACACCTCACAGAAAGCCTTAAATGACAGGATTTGGCTCCGCTGCATTCAATTCTTCACTGAAATGTTACTTCATGTCACTTTTTATTGCCCTGCATGCATGCCAATGTGTACAAGATTAGTGCTGCTGCCGCAGATGAGGAGATGAACTACTACTGTTCCTAGGCTTGAATCCTTTTAAAAACATCATTGGTAGTATGAAATCCAATTAAAAGCAATCCTTTTTTTTTTTTTTCCCCAGAAAAAGGAGACGAAGCAGAACTCAGAAAGTGATGCCAAAGGTAAAAAAAAAAAGACCCAGAAAATGAAGTGCTTTACAGTGGAACATAACAACGAACAAAGCTTCAAAAAAGGAAAATGCTTTGGTAGTAGAACGATTAAAAAGAGCTCACACTAAAATTCAGACACAAAAACTGGAGGCAAAGCAGACTCAGGTGTTCTCAATCTACTCCCAAACAGACCAACAGCATTAACAATCAATACTCTTTAGGTGTGTTAAAGCTTCACCTTCTAGCTAAGAGAAATCCAATGGTTGCTCCTATATTTATAAGTGGAATTTTGACAGCAGAGCAGATACATCTTCATCAGTGCTTTGTGTCTGCCTGCCCCCTCACTTCAGTTCTTATTGTCATTTTGCAATATATTAATGATCCAAATCATCGAGTGATTCCAGTTAGGCTGCAAGAGCTTCTGTGAAGTAGGCAGCACTCCTCATAATGATAGATTGCAGGAATAATGGCCTCTTTACTGAAAACGAAACATCAGGAAACTGGCTTAGAAATGTCAAAAAAGGAGGGGCTGAAGATCACAAGCAAGTGCCTTATTAGGAAAGATAGAAACAAATATTCAACAGGGCAGCGTTATTTTGAATTCACTTCTTCAAGGCTGCCTATGCGTCAGACAGCGCTCATTCAGGCATCGAGCATCGGATGATGTTAGGACAGTCATCTCTCCACGATGACCCGGACCAGACCAGTCCCCTGTCTTTCTCTGTAGCGCTGAGGCTGTAATGAAGCAAGTACTTTCAGCTGGAAGGTGCTGATGTCAAGCCCATAGCAGCTGGGGAAGGGCTGGAGAAGCCCTACCATTATGACCATTGCACAGATGGAAGTACTCTGGCAGTACTTTCATATGGTGGATTTTCCCAGAAGATGCCACTGCTATTCCACGATTCCAAACAGTGAAGCTGCCACAGCGGTGGGCTGTGGTGTCTTGGAGCCAAACTGGAGCTAAATGGAGCTGGCACGCACACCTCTCGTGCTCCTGACTCACAGACTGCATACACATCAGTGAAAGAAGGCAAGAAATTGCAAAAAGTGCTGGGGTGTGGTCGTGCCTGGCTCTGTTCCTACACAAATGCTCAAGTAAGCTAATAAAGGTGGCTGTTCACATATTTGAGGGAGTTCTGCAGGTTCAGAAGGGTCAGCGACCCTCCTAAGTTTGGCACATCGAGGCCAGCCTGAAACTCGCAGAGTTAAATATAAATAGCTTCATGCACAGGCCAATTAAAGCAAACAGCTTTTCTCCCCTCCTCTCCCATTCACCTTCCATTTTATCTCTTTGGACTGACTGCAGTTTTGGCTGAAACGTATCCCTTTGAACTGCCCTGTGAAACCCTCTAATTAGCTTTCGGCTCCTCTGATTAGTAAATGCAATCCAGTGGCTATGATTATATTTCCAGGTGCTCTATAAATTTTCTGACGATAAACTAGGCAGACAAAATCCATGAATACACAGACAACCTGTAAAGTCTAATGCTTCCATGAATTAGTCTATCTGAATAAGAAAAATGCCATTAATGCGGATAAGCCCCTTCAACTCTCCCCATTAATAGCTGGTCTTAATTCACAGGTGCCTTTTTAATCTCTGCTGAATTCCTCCAGAATCTAATGAACGCATGTAATAATAATAGCAACTAAGAATTTAATCCCGATTCTCAACTTTCTTAAATTAGACCTTTGTCATTAAGAGATTACAGGATAGTGAATGATAGTTAATCAATGTTTTTAATTTGACCCCATTATTTATTTGATACAGTTTCTCACATGGTGGCTATAAATCTTCCCCCCTAACCAAGCTTGGCCACTAGAAGCAACGATGAAATACTGAGCAAAAAAATACTAGATTTGATGATCCTATTAAGTGCAGTTAAAGTATAATTAATCTCTCTCTCTGCATGTGAACAAACCTTTCAAACCACTACATATATGCACATATGTAATTCATACATAGCCAGACACTTCATGTAAGATTTATTGTGCTTCATTTTTTGTCTCTGTTAACTCTTAGCACTATCAGTCAAGATTTCCCAGCACTTACCACAGCATTAGCCCTAAGCATCGGGAAATCACATTTCTTGGTGCCAAGGCTTTAAAAAGATTCTAATTCAGCTATTAAACTGGAGGCAGCATGTGCCAGCCCCACAGCACATTCACCCATTAATTCTGTCCCCTGGAAAAATGACTGCCTCTTGCACCAGCCTGATAAAATGAGGAAACGTGCCGATTATGTCTGTGGCAGCTATCCTTGACCCAACCAACAGTGACAGTCATCAAGCCGCAGTACCGAGAGCGCTGCAAGCTGTGTGAGCTAACCCAAGACATCATTAATTCTAAACACCAGAGCTTTCGTCCAGATACTGGAGTTCAGAGAAGCTTAAAAACAAATCCCTTTGGTGGGATGAAATTCTGTGTGCTGTTCATATTAACTTTACAGACAGTATTTGGAACTTATTTCTTCAGCTGGACAGGTCAAATAAGAGGAATCAAAGCACCAGTGTCCTTCCCTGGATTGCTCAGAACTGGACCTCAGGATCAGTTAATAATGTTGCACAGGCAGAAGTCGAACTGACGGAGAGTCAGGCTGGTTTTTATTTTATTTTTAACACAACAGAGCGGAGGGGACAAAGCAGCTGTGAATGCCATAGACTGAGTGATTTCTCCAGCCAGGATCTGAAAGCACGCACATGTTCAATAGGGGAAAATTTCATAAAAATGGCATTTCATCAGAAAAAAACTAACATGGTAATAAAACAGCCCTTACAACCTAATCCTACCAAGTCTTTAGGAAGACATTCATAATTCACAAAGGTCCTGGAATTTTGGAAAGTTATTCTGTAAGTGAAAATCTTGAAGGTGTCTCATGGGATTACCATAAATAAGTGTATATTGTAGCTTAATGAAGAATTTCATCCCTAGAAGAGCTGACGTACTTGATGCTGTTCTGGACGCAGAGCAGCATTCTTATTAGATGGAAGATGGTAGCTTGAAGCATTGCCATCCAGCTGCAAACCTCACCCAAATGAAGACATTCCCTCTGCTGTTACAGTCCAAGTATTGTCTCTGCCAGCACAGCCCCCAAAGTGAGCATCTTTCTTCTCTCCTCTCTTTTTTCAAAGGGGCAGGATTTGGCTGCAGCCATCACACAGTTGGCACCATTCCCACTGTCACATCTGACCACAGACACCAAACATCCAGAAATGGGAGATCTCTATATGACCATCATGGAAGTGACAAACATTTTGGAAATGAAATTTGTTACTTTATGATGTGCTACCCTGAAAATTCTTACTTGCGCCTCTTTGCTCGGCACACGCACAAAAAAGACAGAAATACACATTTTAATATGGAGGTAGGCAAATAGAATCTCATAGATGAAGTACCACAGGAGTGCACTATACCCTTTTCACCCAGTTTCTGCTTCAAAAAGTAGTTGGCAAATAAGGTAAAGCTCAAACAGGATGGACCTCCAAATATCCTTTAGTAATTGCACCTCCTCAGCTTCCTTTTAGTCATAAAGAATGTAACCACATCTCTAGAAGATCTCAGTACGTTTGATTTGACAGACTTCTCCTAAAAAATGGGCAAATGCTAGAGACTAAATGATAATGAAGTCCTAGGGTGACATTTCAGACCGCCCAGGGCCAACTGGGCACACCACTAGTTTCATACTTGACTTTCTATTTCAAAAAATACATACTGAATGATAAAATCTCTGGCCAGTTGAGCTGGGAATAGGTCCAAGGAGTTAATACAGAAACATCATAGCCTAAGTCAGACAAATCCTTTGAAAAATTGCAGCCAATGATTTATTTGCGGAGTGCTGCTTTCCAGTAATAACCATTTTAGTTTTGGATAGTCTTGAAATGCTATCCACATTTAGGCCTATTTTTCAAAGTAGAAGAACTTGCGTTGCCTTCGCAATATAATTTAATGCTGTATTATTATAATACTTTCTGCATTCATATTTATTTGTCCACAGCCACAGACCTAAGCAATTTTTGTGGGCTCACTCTCCTTTTAAGAAATTTTACTAGTTAATAAATAAAGCTTAGCCTAGTTGCAGAGGTCCATCCCCCAATAGTTACTATTCTCTTTCTGACTCACAGACCAGCTGCAATGAAAACAATGCCCTCTCGTTCCTCTTAGCACTTAAAAAGGTTTATAGATCTCCAGCCTCCTACAACTCAGCAGAAAACTGCTCGCACTTGACAGTCTTCAGAAATCAGCATTGTTTCCATCCTCACTAAAACTGTCAGCCACACAAGGTCAGGAAATGAGGAGAGCTGATGCCACCTGAATCATTACTACCTCTGCGAGACCTCTCTCCTCACTCCTGTCTTGCAGAGAAAGCTGGTATACCCAAGAGTGTAAGTCTTTGAAGTTTTTTAAAACTGTCATAAAATAGTTTCTGGAAACTGTTTGGAGAACTACAAAGAACTCAAACCTTTCGAATTGTAAACTCATGAATACTTCCTTACCACAGTTGTCAAACTGCAGTAGTGTTTTGCAGGGGTTCATGAATATGAGCACCTCTGCTATAGCCTCTACTCTAATAGGTTATTTCTTTTAGATATGGTCCTGCAAGGACAGCAATAATGAATCCTTTCAACCTATCTAGACTGCATCTACTCTCATGCCACTTAAAGTCACCATGTAAATCTGTACAACAGCTCAGAAGAAACAGTTTGCTTCTGAATACCGTGATATGTGCTCATAAAAACAGCGCCCAAAAGATAAGAGGAAAATAAATTCCATCATATGCCTTTGAGACGTTGTTTGTCTATTTTATTCCATTTAAAAATCATAAAAACTGTGCATGATGGAATACAAGCAAAAGGTTTTCAGTGAGCAGAGGTGACTTTCTCTGAAGTCTGTAAGTAGTTGAGAAGACCTCACGGATAATAATGCTAGTTCCCTGACAAGGCAGTTCAATTAAATTGATACTTGCTTACTGCATACCTTCACACATAAGACACTGAACATCAGAAAATTCAGTTAGGGGTCATATCCATAATATCTTGCACGTACAAACATGATGTGTGTATGTATTACACTTATATCCTACCTCCATCCTACCAAAGGCATCATTATTCACCTTAGTTCTTAATCTTATCCTTGCTGTCATCAGGTTATACATCTCAGATGGGAACGTTGCTTTCCATTTTGTGGTCAGACTTGATATTACTGTTGACTTTTTCACTTGTCCAGTACACACCTTCCAGTTAATGGGGTAACAGTGACTATAAGGCCCTGGCTGGCGTAAATCAGTGTAGCCACACTGGCCTCAGCACGGTCTGAGCAGAGAGTTGCAGGCACAGGTGAGTTCCTTGTGTGGCGTGAAAGATTGGCCAGCCAGCTGCCATCTCTGAATGGGGAGCTCTTCGGGTGCTAAAGTCTGAGTTTTTGTGATGAGCTTTTTATCGTAAGGCCTACTGGGCTGCATCTGGTGTCGTGATAAGCAGCTAACACACAGAACTTACACCAAACATCTGGTCTGATCTGGCATCCCTGAAATCTGCAGAACTTTCCTGTCAACCTTCCTTTTGCTGTATCAAACCCAAATCAAGTGCAGTTCTCTCAAGCCAACAGCTGATTTCTGCTATCATCGGTGTTCCTAAGGTATTTTTCGGTCAGCTATGCCACTCCCCTCCCTGCTCTGAGCAGACCACTTTACAATACGGCACTCACCCTTTGGTTAATGATAGCGTTAAAAAAATCAATGGCTCAATTAACAATCAGGAATGGAGCTTCCAGGCAACAAGCACCATGATCAATAACTTATGTTCAGTGAAATTAAAGGCACTTGTTAAGTCAAGTGTTAAAAGCTGCACACACTTAATATGGGAATATCAGTCAAGAACAGTTTGGCAGTTTAACTTGAGAAAATCAGTAAGTACAAAGTTCCCATACTATGTTCCACACCAGTGGGTAACTAATGAAGCATAAATATTCGCACAAACTCATTTCTGTAATAAATTCTCAAAATCCCCAATCCACAGCAGTAGTGCTGAGTTGACATAAGCTTTCACTTCTGTTAGGAGTTAGTCTTGTAAAATATGAATCCAAAACACAGCTGGCAAAACCAGATTCAAAGCTAGCACAAAGGTAGATCCCAGTGACTTCAAGGCACTTCAGTGCACGAAGGCCTTGCTGCTAGGAATGGCAAAACTTTCCTGCCAGTATAAAGTGACATTTTAAGATTGCTTCCAGCAAATTTCTCTGAGGTCCACAAAACATTGTCAGTTGAATTAGAATCCATTGATTTTATGGGACAGAAAAAAGCAAGGATGCAAATGGCAAAGGATGAATGATGTGAAAACATTGGAGTTTTTGCAAGATTTATGAACATGCATTGTAATATCAAAATCAAAATCCACGTGCAGACATAATGTCCTACTATCATATTCCCACCACATTTTACAAGATGGTGGTTTGAGGGAAGGTTTTTCAAAGACATAAAGGACAGTGAGCTGCTTAGCGTGCAGTAGAAGCTCGGGTAAGTCAGATGTCTCGCTCTCATTTATGCAAAAGCTTCTGCTTAACTTTTTTTTATACATCAGCTCTCAATAGAGCTTTTCTTGAGAAGAGAACACTGTGTCAAAACTGACTCCTACATCAAGCTGGTGACAAAATTTGTCTCGTGGTCAATAGCCTTGTTTTTAGAGCTCCACTGATAACAGAGATGATTTAGCAGCAAACTCCTGTTCTGGGAATAGCCAAATTGAAGGCTGTTCTTCTGATTATACCAAGCTGCTTCTACAGAAAGTAGGGAATATTCACAGGATTATTTATGCTTGTTCAAAACTTTTAAAAATAAATAGAATTAATGAAATCTTTGCATGCCTCATTTTGCATATCAAGGACTCTCTCTCATAGCAGCCTGGTGTATATACATAATATATATATATATATAGTACCTATTTCCAAATAGCACAGTTTTGTGAGGCCTAAACTGCTTAAGCAGTAATAGAAAATGTGGGGGTGGGAGGGTGGTGGGATGGCAGGCTGATTCTCTTCAGATAATGAGCTGCCCCTTTCTTCACTGTGTTATGATCATACCCAGAGCATTGCCGACTGCACTTTGATGGGTACCTAATCAACAAAAATCAATCATCCGAAATTGCACAGACAGTATTTCATCTCCATCAAAAATTGTCTTCCTACAGAGCTCCATTAATCTCTTCATCATTGTTTAACACAAAAAAGAAACTTCAGTTGTAAAAGATATCCGACTTTGGTTTAAATTATAATTAAAACTATGCTGTAGTCACTTTAAGGAAGCAACTAAGGCTATATCAAGCATTTGCTCAACAGGACAATTTTGCTATGCAAAATTAAGCAATGCCCCTTGGCTACACATGGTAGGATGACCAAATGGTAAATGCAAATCTGAATAGGCATGTTAACTAGCACTAAAAGGCTTACCCTTTCATCTCACTCCCAAGTGAGCATGTTCTCAGTTCTAACAACTAACCTGCTTGCCTTGGACAGACCAGAAGCCCGGCCCTACCTGCTCTCAGGGCAAGGGTGGGAGGTGGGCACAGGCAGAGCAGAAGTTTTCCTTACCTCAATCTGTAGACAACAGCTGTCTTCAGAGCAGAGCAGACTGCCCAGCCTGTTCAACACTTTCCTCTCCACAGCTCCTTATAGCCTGACCTCAGTCTGCCACAAACTTCTATTGTGGCAACACTACAAGCCACCCCGTGCCCACTTTGCCCCCTGCCTCTCACCCCCTCCCCTTCCTTCACCACCCTAATCAGAATCAGGCATGCTGCAGAGAACATTTCTCAGTGAAAACTGGGGCAGCTGGGCAGTTAGAAAAATATTTATGCTACCTTGGTACCTGTCCTGGAGCAGGGGGCAAGACTGCTCTTTCTGTAAGCACAGCCCAGCACATTTAGGTTCAGGAAGCTTTTGGAATGTGGGATCTAAAGAGAATGCAGAAGAAGACCCAAGAAACAGCACAGCAAGGGCAGCAGTGGAGCTGGGAGGGCAGCAGGAAACATGCTGGCAGCAGCAAGCCAAATCTCAGTTTGTGATTGTAATCCAGCATAAATCCATGCTGTTGTCCAGCACTGGGCAGGCTGCACTGCAGCCTCTCGTCACAGCCAGTCTCCCTTCTAATTGTACCTGCAGTGCCTTACATGCCATAGGAAATCATCCAGGGGAAGGAATAAATAGCCATCAGGATCCTTCCTGGCAGAACTGAAAGAGGTGTTTTCTGTTCCTCTGCTCCAAGAAGCCCACAAGAAAGGCTGCCCAGCAGGAAGATTTACTTGTGTGTGGGCTGTCAGCTAGAGGACCTGTTCTAACCATAGCTACCCTGGAAAGACAGCCCATCACAGAGGAAGAAATCAACTCTGAGATATCGCTTCTCGCACTGGGAACCGCATTGCTACTTCCTCTCATGCCTCTCTGCTAACAAAAAGGGACTGCAGCTGCAGCTCTGTCCGCCCTCCTTATTTGCAGGAACACATTGCTATATGTGAACTGCATGACTTGCATTTCCCTACGCTTAACATTTAAAACAAAGAGAAACCACTGAACAAATATAAACACAAGTACTATAAAAGCAGTGAAGCCTAATGCACACACATTTAAGTGGATTCACTTTCTTTAACTCCTTCACACCATTTGCTTCTGAGCCCATATCCAGTAAGGGAATGCTGGATAAAAGTAAGTCGGATGGTGAATTGCAAAGGCAGAAAAAACTGGTTTCAGTTTTGGGAAATGGAGAACTGACTTAGGTAAACCCTGGCTTCAGCTTGCAGATTTGGTACAACCAGAGTATTGGAACTGAGACAGATAAAAAATCATCCAGTTCTACTCCAGGGTTATGCAGGTCAGATCAGGATCTCCACAGTAGTCCTTTCCAAGCCCAAAGCGGCGTTTATCAACTTCTGGGAGCAAATAACAAACTGATTATTCAAATATTCCACCATCCTTACTGAGAAAGTCACAGCTAGGCACAGTTTTGGGGTATCAAGGTAACAGCAGAATCTGTGTTTCAGAGCAATGGCATGCATGCTAACTTCCACTGATTTTGGCATTGAGTCTCAGTAGTTAACATTTACTCATGTAGATGACAGTCCTTCAACCAATTTTTTTTTTCTTGCTTTTCCAAGTTTAATAAAATCCCAGGGAGCAAATCTCTCAAATGTGTGTTTCTATGGAGGCAAGTAAAAGGTTGTTTTGCACTCAGGTTATTTCAAAATTTTACTTCTGAAAGATTTCTCACAATAATTACTGCTTAACTTGCAAATTTTTGGGATACTGAGTTCTCTTTTCTTGCTATCTGTCCAGCCCTGCAGAGCAGAAACATCATTCTGAAGTTTTGTTTATAAATAACCATGATTCTCCCAGGAAATCTATGGGAAAGATGGACCCTGGGCAGCATCACACCTTTCTGTGGTCTTTCGTGCTGCTTGCCTTTCAAATGGCCAACAGTAGATGTAATTTCAGTTTTCAAAATCACAACTGCTTTTTGGGCTTGTCAACACAAGATGGCATATACTTTACACACATCTGACAAGCATGATGGATATTAGAAAGCAAGCCAGACTTTTTGTATTACTTCTAGTTTAATGCTACCCCCTTACAATGCAGTGTTACCAGCATTGTATTATCAGTGCTCTGCTAGGAACCGGAAAACCAGATCAACAAAATGCACTTAACAATCAGGGAAGTCCCAGACTCAGGTCCTTTTTATTAGGACCCTTTCTCAGCCCTTTGCAGGACAGTTGCAGGCTGTTAGCGTAACACCCTCCTTCATGTACCTTGAGAGTGAACAAATACCGAGCCTGGCAAGCCCCTAATGTCACTGAAACAAATCAGAATGTCAGTGCAGGAAATTGGGACCCAAGTACAGGAGCCATAAATCTGTCTCATCCTGATTGAATGAGTTGTGCCCTGAAGGATTGTGGAGTGCTGAATGGCTTTTCCTCCTCCAGCATTCACTGCAGTCTGAGGAGGGGACAGAGTTATGGAGAGGGGGAGAGGTGAGCCCTGCTAAGGGTCCTGCGGGAAGAGAGATTGAAAACACCAAGCCTGGACCAGAGCTGAGGAGGGAAGTCAAGGAATGAGGCAGACAGTCATGAGCTGGTATATCATTCAACTTGATATTATTCAATTTGATATACTTCAAGTTGTTCTGCTTTTGTTGTTGTTGTTTTTCTTGTTGTTAATATAACTGAAGATACAAATGTGCAATGGAAAGGCCATGGTAGGAAAGGAGAACAACTTCCTTTTACAGAGTTAGGCAGAACTGGCTAAATTTAACCTTTAGAAAGATGGTGTGGCAATGCAGCTACAGTGAGTTAAAATAACAGCTACATTTTTTACCACAGGAGAAGAGGTATTGTTTATTTTAAGCTGCTGTTTGATAACTGATGGTTCACAGAATGACAAAACTGCTTAATAACAAAGAGCTTCTAGGATATCTCCTGAAATATTTAGTGAGGAATGCATGTAGAGTGCAGATATCTGTTCTGGCGTGGGTAGTCAGAGCTGATCATTTATTTATTGAGAGAGAAGAGATGGAAAAGCAATTTGGATCTTTAGTAGAAAATGAGACTTAGGCTTGAAAACCCTTGAATCACTTTCAAGAATACAGCTTACGTATCTATGTCACATAAGGCAAAGACAGGCGTACTTGTGCAGCTCTGGTATTTCTAAAGCTGCTGCCAACCGTCTGCACGAGCACTGCCAGGCTCTTTCAGGGCAAACTCAGGCTCCTTATTTTAAACTTTTTTCTTCACAAGCTCAAACTAATCCAGGCTGTAAATCTGTTACAGAGGCATAGCTAATAGGGATTGTAACACACAGCAGGGGGTTATAATGTCTTAAACAAATGCAGCTGATCCTTAATAGAGGGACAGTATTTGTGTGTGATATTATTAGGTCAAAAAACTGACCCTACTTTCTTTGTGTGAACTAAGATTTTTAGGGTTTTTAGCAACTCAGAATATAGACAGACAGAAAGACTCCTGAGCAGATTTTCTCTAATCACAACCACAGGTGCTTTTTCTGGTCTTGGGAAGTACCAAAGGCTCCAAATGTGTGTTCAAGGCCAGCGGGCCATTGCTTGGTGCTGGGCTGCCCCACGTACAGGGTCCTTTGCAGCGGTTCTTTTCTGTCCTGACAGCAGCAGGGCTGACTTCCTGCCCTGCTCCATGCCATCCCACTGCACCGTGCACAAGTGCTGCCTGACCACTGGGAACTTCTGCTCTGCTGCTGGCTCAGCAGCACAGGGTGTGCACAGGGTGAGCAGTGCATGGTGCAACACTCAGCATGACAAAAGAAGAGGAAGGCAGGGATGATTTGGAGCATTGACCAGAACACGGTAAATTAGTGCTGTTTGAAATATTATTTAAAGGGAATACCTATAGAAGCTCCAAAGGCCCGACCTTGTTTTCCTTACGGGCAACAGGATTTTTGCCTTTGCTCTAACTGAGAAAAGGAAGGAGATTTTAGCAAACCAAAATAAATATCATTTGTCTAGGTACACAGGTACTCCTGTGTAATACTTTGCACATATTTAATGGAGATATTTAAGTGGCTGCAAAAACACTTGTGAAAGATTAAAAAGTTAAATCACTGTTTAGTGATTCTCTGAAAGTGAGACAGTTCATGCAATCAGCTGAGCTCCCAGCAGTCCCACTCAAGCTCATGAAGGTTTTTTCCTGTGAGCTCGGTCTCACGGCAGAAACTGCTTTGGAGCTGAGCACCTTACAAGCTCCTGGGAGTGGAATGTCTTAGTTTCCAGAGAGCCAGGCACTCCTGACATTGAACAAGTAGTCAATCAGTTAGCCAGGCAATACAAAAACCCAAACAAAGCAGTGTTGTTGAGGTCTGTAGCTGGTGCTCCCAAGGATTTCTAGTCCCTGACTGCTCAGTAGACAGTGAAGTTTCTTGGCTCTTAGGCTTTCTGGGTAATACCGTAAAATAGAACAGCACAGAAACGTGGAACCTCGCTCTCTCAAAGTTGAGATTGTCCAAAACGTTAATTGCACGATACTTTGATGTCAAGTTCAAGAGGCCTATACTTCAGGATGAATTGAATGAGCAATATTTAACATTCACATGACACTTCGAACACATCCTCTAGTTACAGTGTTCTTGTTCACCTCTGCTTACAAATTCATTTCTGAGTACTGAATGCATACTGAACACATGCATTGCACTGCTAGGTTCCAGTGGAAGCCAGCACTTACAGATCTACTACTGTCTACAGTAGCGTTTGCATGGACAGGATGCATGATGTTGCTTTGCTATCAGCATCCCCTGAAGACCTATTTGGCTTTACAAGTTCCTTTCCTAGGCTAAAAATGCTATTGCCATGGATCATTCACATTAGCAAGACCAATTTACTCAAGACAAGCCAATTACTATCCATAGCATCAACATTTTTTCACTCAACCCAATGCATCCCTTACTGCTCCTATCTCAGTAACTCATCTCCTCATACATGGCTACTGTGATGAAATGAACATTCAGAAGGCAAAAAACCTTTGTTTTGAAAGGAAAATCTGCAGAACTATTTTACAGAGCCTCTGCCTTGCTCATGGAAAACGAGGCCTTGTGAAACACCTGCCAAAGCTGGAGCACTGTGCAGGTGGGGCTGGGGTGGAATTGCAGTGGAGCTGAGCACTGAAGCATTTGAAAGAAAAATATGATGTTTCCTGCTTTGATTGCTTTTGTGCATTTACCCACTCTACACTCTCCTTCTTCAAACAAGTGTGTGCAAATTCATTTCAGTTATGCATTTCTAGTTGCTTTATAATCAAAAAGACATGAAATATTGTGAATCCTTGCTTACTCCTGCACATTTTTTACATGACATATACGCAATTTTCTTGTTTTTAATGGTGGAACAGAGGAAAAAGTCTAAAAGGATGAATGTGCATGCAAAGGAAAAAGAGAGCATGCAGGCAGAAGGATTCATCAAGGCCAAGGACTCTTTCACTGAGCAAAGAGATATTATCTTTGAAAAGGAGGGCTTGCACCAAGATATTTTTATGTCACTTTGGCAGCATAAAGGGCTCTCAACATAAAGAATTGGACTCCTGAGAATAAATCCTACAAAAAAGGTGATGGGAATTGATGTAACTATGCCTGAAATTCTCCTCCAGCTCTGCACCCGGTACAGCAGCTGGATTAAAATGAAGTCTGAATGTAATAAGCTGTTGCTCTTCTTCTTAACCTGGTTGCCACATGATAGTGAAGGGACAAAACCACTTGACAACACTGGGATACCAAAGTAGAAAAAAAAGGTGCATTCTTCCATGCCCCAGTTCACATCACAACAGATTTTGCTTTGCCGTTTGTTGCTATTTGATGCCATGAGCCTCACTCTGGGTACGCTTCTCACCCTTCCATCCCCAAAATACCTGAACTTCTGCAATGCCCTGGATTCAGAGACCTGTGTGCATTCTACAGCATGAAGAAACAGTGTCATTAGTTCCTAAGAGACTTCTCTGAGTGCAGATTCCTCTCAGAACAGTCATCAAAGCATACAAGACAGAAGAGGAGAACCTGCAATGCTGCTAAAAATGCTTAATATTTAGGATACGACACTTTTAGAATTATTTTCTTTATAACTAAATCCAGGAAAAACATCAGGAATTCAGCATCTTCTAGAAAACTGCATTTCATCAGTATCAGTTTTGCTGATTTTTAAAATAAAACAACATGTTCAATGAGGTCTTTTTTTTTCCTTCCATTCTAATTCACTAGTAGCTCAGAATAAATCTCTTCCCTCCAATTAGTTCCAGGACTGAACACACTGATACAGCAGTTTGTTTTGCATGCATTAAGAAAAAATGTTGGATTAAAGGATTCTGCCATGACTTTTAGAAGAAAACTCCTAATTCACAGCAAGTACCCAGCAAATCCAAACTGCTTTTCTGCCTCAACTAACCTCAATTAGTTACTGCTCGGTTCTGATATAAATATATGATGAAGACAGTACTGGATGGCTAAAGCACAGTCCAGCAAGCACTCAGACTCTAATCGGAACAAAATAAAAACTTGCCTTAGCATGAAAAGCTACAGCTTGTACCAACAGAACTGTGAATATTGCCTGAACTAAGGCAGGAATTCTTGCCCTGGATACATTGATTCATACCTACAATATGACAATTTGCTCAAAATGAAAACTCAAGGAAGAATCGAGGCATTTTGTGTGTAAGATGTGTGGGTTATGTGCCTATGGCATAAACTGGGGCAAAGCACCAACAGTTCTTATACTGCAGCTTTAAAAGTGATACCACCACCCCCAATGGGGAAAGCACATGCTCATCTTCATGTGGAGCTAAGCCTGAGCTAAGCAGTCCTGCAAGGAAGTGGGAAAAATGAGCGTGAGTCAGTCTGTATGAAAACACAACACTCACTTGGAATTCCTGTCCCTGTCACAGAGCTCCTGTGAGATAAAGCAGAGGTTTTGTAGTCAACTTTCTGTGGTGGTCTCCAGAGATATTTCCTTTGTGGGGGAACTGAGGTCAGTAAGGGCAGAGCTCTGAATATAAGCACATTGCAGCACAGCTCCTGAAAACTCAGACCCCACATATCTGCACAGAAAATGTTGTCAGTTCAGTTTGGGTCCAAGTTCAAGGCACCCTTGAAAGGGTGAAGGTATTGGAGGAAAGCCACCATGTCTCCAGCCTTAAAATTCTCACCCTGTTGCAGGAAGGTCCTGAGGGCTTGCTGAGTCCTCAGCTAAGACAGTGATTGGGCAGGATGAGGCAAAACATCAGTCAGTACTTTTAGTCTCATATTTGAAAGAGGCTGTATGGGATAGGTGGAAGAAGCATGATGCAGAGGGTGTGCATTGTAACCATGTAAGTCAGAACAGTCATTTCCATTTCTCTTCTCACTTGTCCCAGTCTTTTCTATATGCATGTTTTCTTTCTCCTAAAAAAAACTGTGTGTGTGTGTGTGCATGTTAGTGGGATGAGAGGGGGCAGGAACAACACAGATGCTTCGTGTCAAGGATTTTTTTTAGATGGCAAAGTAGAGCTTTGGGATTTTAAAATAATCTTTTTGTTAACTTTTTTGAAATGTGAAGGAAACATTTCAATCACCTCACCTTTCCCTCCCTAAAATGTCTCCAGGTTATTTCTTCTACATAAGAGTTACATCAAAACTTTCCCTGAGCCTCTCCAGAGTACTTTACTCAGAAGAGCAACTATCAGATCAAAAAGCACTTCTGTTTATTAGTTCAATCTCCTTCATTAGATTCCCTCTATCATGTGTTTTCCCACACAAACAGCGATAAAAAAATCTGCTAAAATCCACTGACAGCTGTGGCTGTGATAGACTTTTCCTTAATCCGATTAGCTGCCGCCTCCCTGTTCACACCAGTTTCTGTAAGCAGTTACCACATTACACTACAATCTGCTGATTTCATCTGCACTGGCATCAGGCAGCATTCAAAGAAAGTCTGGCCTCATAATAACAGCCTTTGAGAGCCGGGAATCTCCTCTACACACATACACACAAGCTGCTGTCTCTCAAACTGTAAAAACCGTCATGATTTCGGAATTCAGCTCTAAATGAATAGGGCATTTCCACAAACAGCCAACTAAAACTCACGTTGCCCGAACTATTCTCCGCTCCGGCTTGTCTTTTGTCAGCTTCTGCATTGTTACGCTTAAATCTGCTGAGATGCTGAAAGAAAACTCATCTTCGCTCAAGCTACTGGCTCATGCAAAAAAAGTAAAAAGGTCTCTTCAGAGGAAAGAAAAATAAAGCAGCTTACATTTGAGCAGAAAGCTTACTGCGTCTGCTCAGCCCCTTGCCGGTGAGAGCCTGCACAAGCACTTACTGCTGCCTGCAGCCTGAACGGCCGCGCTGCCTTCTCCTCCCTGCAGCAGAGAGCCAGAGGGACAGTGCAGGTCTGAGGTGTTCCATCACTGCCCATGGGTCACGGCTTGGCTGGGGGGGAGAGGTCTTACAGGGACTGAAGGGAGGGCTGGAGCGGTCTTGCATCGAAGGAGGCTGGATGAAATTTCAAGAAGTTGGCCTATTTTTTGAAAGAAATTGCAGGTTTAAGGCAGCACTTAGAAGAAATTCTGATCTTCTGATGACTATATTGATTCTTTCCTTTTGGCTTTTAGGTAAGAGTCACACAGGTGGTCCCCAAAAAGCAAAAGCCTTTAATTTCTTTTCATTTCCTACCAGAAGCAATGTCTCAGCTTGTTACTTAAAGAAGGGAAAGAAAATGGCAGAGCACAAATTCACAGAATTTTTGGAAGAGAGATGGAAATTATGGCTCTTAATACGGCAAGCTAGCAGTGTAATGCTTAGAAAATAAACAATAGGCTCACTCTATGGAAAAGGCAATGTGCTAATAGTTCCTGAAAGACAGAATGGAGATTTTCATCCTGGGTCGAACCCTGGTCTCTGAGCAACTGGGTTCCTCCTGCATACGGGGCATAGCAAAACACGACAAAGTGATTTGGCCAACAATTCTAAGTTTACAGCATTTTGTCTTTGTTTGGTGAGAAATCAAGAAAAGACGATGCTCCATCCTCAGAATTGTGGATATATGAGAAATTTCTGCAATGATGATTAGGGTTTTAGCATTTTTTTCCAAAATTGCCAAATGAAAAGCTCCCTGTACGTAATTGTCATGCAAGTAATGTTGTTAAATATCTCATTGTCATCACAGGGTTGGGAAACTCTACCCTTTTGATTGGAGACCCAAGTGGCCCAGGAATTAGATATAGCTGTGTAATGAATTAACTTACTGGTTAAAATTTCAGCTGCAGGAGAAGCGTTGGAGCAAAAAGACACAGCTGTACTCAGAACATGCAGTTTTAACAGTCTCCACTTTCTTCCACTTCTTCCAAAGCAGACTGCTGCTCTAGGAAATTTACAACCTCCAAATTCAGGTCCTAGCATTACATTCTATCGAGACAGGGAAGTTAAACACTGTCAGCATTCCCTTTGTCCGATCTCTTTTGGAGACGCAAAATTTCAGCACAATTGATAACTTCATAACCATTTCACTTCTGACAAAAAGCTAAACTCCAGCAGGAGATGGCGCTACCAAAGCATTCCCTGCTGGATCCCGGCTCTCAGCTGAAGAGCCTTATGATAAGAAGTCTCCAGATAAAAGTGTCTTGCTTTTCACACAGTAGGAGGTAAGACAATGTAAATAATGTATGCATATAACTGGCTAAAAATATTTTGACTAATAAAAAACAAAACCAGACTTGAGATTGAGAATTCAGAGCAGAATAACAATCTGAAAATTCCAGTCACATATCTATTGTTCTTAGCATAAGACAGCATCCTGTCTAATGGTCTTGATTTTAGCTCAGGATCTGCACAGAGTGAACGCCAAGTCTGCGCTGACTTCCTGTGAAGGCAGAAAGTAGGAAACTGGGTAGTTATTCTCCATGGCAGCACTGAAAGCCCTATGGGAGAGAAACTCAGAAATAAAAACGTATGATTATAAAAAACAGGCACAAGAACGAAATGCTGCTCCAACAACTAAATGCTTCAAAATCCTGTTTTTGTTTTAATTCCATAAAACAAATTTCTATTTGAGAAATGAGATTCTCTGAATAATCCAAACAACTCTTTTACTGTAGCAATGATTATTATCCTATTTAAATAAAAGACCTGTGTTTCTGTAGTAATTATCATACCATATCCCTAATTAATTATTACTCAAAATATCTGTTGAAATTCTTGCCAGCCATTTAGAAACAGGCACAAATTATTCCCTTTGATCAGACTTGCATTGCTAAAGGCACATTAAAAATACAGACAGAGTCTGGAAAAGCCTTGCAAAATTGTCCATAAAGCCAGAATTATGTTAAATACTGCAGCAGCCCTTACTCTGCATATTCAGAACGATTGCATACAAAGGGAATTTCTCTCTTTGGACAAGAGGTCAATCCACACCCCCAAGATTAAGTTGTATACAGTTTAAAAGAAAACAATTGCCTACTAATTAGAACGCATAATGAAGGAAAACAAAGATTAAAAAAACAACACAGCATGACGTTTGTGGGCTTCAAATCAGTTTATAGCTACATCGACAAAAGCAACTGCACACATTCTGAAAGGCTGCGTAGGACCCCTGGACGTTTAGCACACTGCCAAGTAGTTAATGAAGGGAAAAACCCAGCCAGAGAAAGTGCTGCTAAGCTCCCAGTCTTACACAAAACTCTGTGCATCTTTAATTCCCATGAACAGAATCTCATTTTTTTTTAATGATTCCTGTGAAAGACCCATGACAGTTAAAATACATGCTTTCCACAATTCAAATTTGTGATGCTCCTGTCTTCAAATCTCCGATGTTTCTCTCAATAAAACTTTCCCTGGAGTTGCAGTTTCTATTTCAGTGTCCTCATTTCTAAGAAAAATCTGAGGATCCTCACCATACAAGTTTTTATCAGAGCTTTGAAACCGGTTCTAAACGTACAAAAAGCCAATGCAAGAACTTCTGTGTAAGAACTCGGTCATCAGCTGTGTCCTACACAGGTCTTTACACAATTATTTTGCCCAATTCCTGATAATTCCTGGTAAGTAAGTTACTGAATAACTTCTAGTACACTTTCAAGTGAGCATGAGTAGACCATTCCAATACACAATCAATCCAATGCATCCAGGACTGCTCTAAAACACCAAAATAAACCAGAAAAGAAGCATAAGCAAAAAACCCCACAGAACTCCACCCCAAGCCCAATACCAATTAAGGAGCTTCTCTCCCTTCTCACTTCCCTGTGATATGTACATGTGATGCTAATGGGAGTTTTGTGCACTTCAAAAAAAACATAAAAAGTAATTCCCATATGTTGCATTTGCCACAGGGAATTTGTTACATTCACTGATGTTAAATTAGGCCATTGTGTACATACTTTAGAAACAGTCAGGCCATAAAAACTCCTACATGTTATTACTTGAGCATTCATTCCTCAGACTGTCTCTTTGCTGATATTAAAGTCTGAATGTTGTTCATCAGAGAGTGACTGATAATAAAGAAGTGATTGACAAACTTATTACTTGGCTTTAAAGAGAAGTTCTCCCAATTCAAAAGGTTCTTCTACAGTCCAGAGAGACACAGCTTGTTCTTTGCACAAGAAAGCTGTAATTGGCAGAGAATATACACAGAGGAAAAAAAAAACAGACCTGGATTGTATTTAAACTGGTAAGTAAGTCAATATGTAGTTCTGAAAGTATGCAGGATTGCTTAGAGAGGACAAACTATAGGGTGAGGATGCCACAAGTGGCTGCTTTCATTGCTTTGCCACCAGATTACTTAGCCTGAGCCAGCAAGGTCACCCCATGGCGCTCCTGGGAGCTGCTGCCAGGCTGCAGCCGTGCACACAGTGGCACCACAGCAGGATGTTCCTCACCCGGGCAATCCCTGGGGGCCATAACCCTGTGTACCTTCATGAGCCTTACAGCCATGTCAAGGATGTACTTACTGGTCCAGTTAATCCCCACAAGAATAAGAGCTGATGGCAAAGTGGTGCTTTCCTGTCTGCAGATGGGGAGCTGTTTGGGTTGCCCTGTGCTGCTCAGTGTGGTGATGGATCCCTGCAGCGCTGGAGAGCAGGACCAGAACAGCAGGTGATGGCACAATCTGGCAGCTCCATGTGTAGGTGCCAGGTCAACATAGCCATCACCATGCTGCTGGGGCACCTTAAACTGGAACTGGCCTGGCCAAGCAGCCAGCCACCTCTGAAAGGGGCATGCCTGCCACATCAAGGCTTCCTTGGTCATGTGTCTTCTTCCTCAGAAGAAGGCGCTGCCAGAAGAAAACTATCCCCTACCTCTGTACTTTTATTCTGCTGCCCGTTTAGCTCCTGAACCTGCTTGTTGTGAGGTCAGATAGCAAATGCTGTCGCCAAGGAAGCAGCAGGAGAGGAGAGCAGCTGTACTGCCAGCCATGGCTCACTGGTGGGAGCAGTCCCGCAGCTCCAACTGCAGTGTGTAAATAATCCTTTAGTGCCATGGGCCTAATTGAAGACTGCTTTTTGATTCATCGAGCTCTAAATTAAGGTCAGACTTGCTCATTTTTCACTTCCAGTGAACTTTCTGCATTAGGCACCAAACAGCAAACACACTTGATTTCAAGCACAGACAGCAAACTTCAGCAGTTCCTCCTCCTCAGCACCAGCCTCCATCACGGCAAGGTCACCGAGATTTAAATAGAGGATGAAGAGTCTGCCTGCCATAATCTGCAGCCTGAAAGCTAAGCAAGTGCAGAGTTGCTCTCAGGAGCACAGGAAAACAAAGGCTTCAAGTCTCCTACGCTTGGGATAATTTGCTGAAATTTGCCTCTTAATAATTCTAGACACTTGAAAGAAAACCAGATGAAAACAAAACTCTTAGGAGCTGTACTACGGGATAACGCCAGCTGGTTTCCTGAGCTTGGCTCCATGTTTTCCTTCAAAATAACTGAACAAATAATCTTCCTCATGTCTCTTCTCTCTTCTCTACCTCTTGCTTTCTTTTAATCCTGGGCCAAGTCACAGTCCTCCCATGAGCCTTGTGCCACTAACCTCCCATTGCTGTCAGTGTGGTTTGCCATCGGGCTGAAATCCTCCATCATGAGCTTACACACTGTTATTTGAAACAGCCACCTTTTTCCCAGCTGCCCTTTTACACTACCAAACGTCATATTTTTTAGCCAGTCTCCTTTCCTCTTCTTCCCACATTACTTATTTTCAGTTTGCCCACCCTCTTGGACTCATCGGTCTTTAAATAACCCAGTACCAAACCCTCTGTTTAAGACATCCATTGCCTTTCCATATCCACCTGTCTACATAATGAACTACATCTTACTTTCCTTCTGGGTGCTATTTCACATCCTGGTGCCTGGATGCTTAGCAAAAACTGAATCCATCTTCCTTCATTTCTGCTCTCTATTCTGAGGGAGTGTTGCAAAAAGCTTTTGAACAATATTTAGCTGCATACATACAAAAATTAAAAAGGACCTTATATTTCATCAGAGTGCATAATACAAGTGCTACTTCTAGGAAAGTGAGAGGCCATAACAACATAATGCTGTTTAGGACTACAAAATTATAGCTACATCTCAGCTAGCAGCATACTTCACATTTTATTCACATTATTATGTTAAGAGAAGTCAAGCTATGCAATCTTACAAAATAGCTTTTGTACTACAGGTCTTGGTGTGAACTATATTTCTGACAATCTGATCACCACTGAATTTCATAGAACCATAGAATGGCTTAGGTTGGAAGAGACCTTAAAGATCACCCAGTTCCAAGCCCCTGCTGTGAGCTGGCTGCCACCCACCTGATCAGGCTGCACAGGATCCCACTCATTCTGGCCTTGAATGCCTCTAGGGATGGGGCATCCACAACTTCTCTGGGTAGCAATGCCAGGGCCTCACCACCCTCTGAATAAATAATTTTTGCCTAACATCTCTCCTCTTTTAGTTTAAAGCCATCCCCCCTTGTGTCCAACAGTGATAGGACAGTGCAAAATGTTGGTCTCCCCTCTGTTTATACACTCCCCTCAATGACTGGAAGGCTGCAGTGAGGTCTCCCTGGAGCCTTCTCCAAGCTAAACAAGCTCAGCTCCCTCAACCTTTCTTCACAGGAGAGGTGCTTCAGCAAAGCAGAGGAGGACAGTCACCTCACTGTCCCTGCTGGCCACCCCTCTGTTGATGCAGCCCAAGATACAGTTGGCTGCAGCCTTCTTGGCTGCAAGTGCACACTGCTGGCTCACGTCCAGCTTTTCATTCACCAGGACCCCCAAGCCCTTCTCTGCAGGCCTGCTCGCAATGAGTTCTTCTACACTTATCTCGAATTGGCTCGATCCAAGTGCAACACCTTATCTGTTGCCCTGTTGAACATCATAAAGTTCACATGTGCTCACTTTTCAAGCTCCCTCTGAATGGGCGTCCCTTCCTTCTGTTGTATCAACTGCACCACTAAGCTTGGTGTCCTCAGCAAACTTCCTTGAATTTATTCAGGAAAATATTTTATCATTTGAATAGAAAACCAGTACAGATGAGTAGTTTCCTTCAACATAGGTTAAATAATAAATGACATATTTTTGATAGTAGAGACTGCTCCTTCAATATAGAAAGGCACAACAACAATCAGTGCTTTTCCTAAATTCTTGCCCAACCTCCTACTTGTCTTTAGAAGGTTACGTGTGGTAAGAAAAAAATCTGCAGGATCTTGAAATTCAGGTACACAATTGAGAGATTTCCAGAGAGTTCCATGACATTCAAAATAAGTGAAAAAATACGCATATTGATTTTCTGTTTTGGCAGCATTAAGATTTATTTACTCTTGATGTTATAGTGACCTCTGGTTTGTCTTGGTCAATACATACCTCCTGGGTTGATAAACCTTAATATTCACCTCCATGAGAGTCAATATCCAGTTTATAACATAAAAGCTATCCCATGAGACAAATACTAACATTGCCAAATTGCTTCAGCCACCCACTCTTTTTTTTTTGTTTTTTTTTGTGAAAGAGGACTGAGCCTGAATGGTTGGCAATACTGAAAAAAAAAGGCAGTGACTTGACTTCTAACAATCTGAAGGATGTGCAAAATGCGCCACTGACCTTTTGCAAAAAGGACATTGGATGAAAGAATCATTTAGATCTGTGTATTAGAGAAGAGACTGACTTCCTTTTTTTTTGTACAATATAACCTCAAATTTGTCCTTGTGAAGATCATCTGCAACTAAAAACTCTAGGTACAACCTGTCTGTTTTCACACTTCTTTTTTTCTTGTGCCACTTTTCCCAGAAGATATCAATAAATGGAAAGGGATGTTGCTTTTCTGATACTAACGTTAACTTCTTTCTGGTCATAAAGCTCTGACTATAATGAATGATAATTACCAGAGAGCTTCCTACAAAGACAACTGCAGCCCATAATAAAATCTGGGAATTTTGTCACTGTGCTTCTCTTTCAGCCATTCAGGTTGGCTGCTATATCACTGGGAAAGCTTAGCCACTCCAGGCAGTGCTCATTTCTGTGAAGGAACTTAACTGAGAAACAAAATAAGTTTCCTTATAATCCATAAGAAGATTGTAGTACTATACAGACTAATTTTGAATGACTGCTTCTGCCATTAAAATGTCAGTTTTTTTTTCCCCAGTGTTTACTATAGAAACACTTGGGGATTTGGCAGCCCCTTATACTTCTCCTACTCAGGTACCTACTACTGTGGGATGATTTGTTTTTTACAGCAACTGCTGTCTGTCTCACTGTGCAATGAACTGGCACTAGGCCAGGTTCCACAGTGTGAAAAAAATCCTTTTGCGTTGAGGAGAGCTGTCAGTGTAACAAAACTTTCTGATGAGCAGCTCCTGTGTTCTGTGAATCCTCTGCTGGGAAAAAGCCCCCTGCAATTGCACAAGCTGCTCTGGCCAAAAAAAGAGACCTACTGCAGGAATGGGGACAAGGGGAAAACGTGTTCTGGTGCCCAGTAGATTTTCTGATGCCATAAGAATCACAGAATGGCCCGGGTTGGAAGGGACCTCAAGGATCATAAAGCTCCGACCCCCCTGCCACATGCAGGGCCACCAACCTCCACATTTAATACTAGACCAGGCTGCCCAGGGCCCCATCCAACCCGGCCTTTAACACCTCAGAGATGGACGGGGCATCCACAGCCTCTCAAATTATTTGACTTGTTTCCAGACCTATCTTTATAGTGCCTTTATAGATGCTAAGTCAGATCATTTATTTTCCAGACAAATTAGAGTACTAATGAAGTTTCAGAGGATTCTATTTTAGGTGCAGTCTTACTTTTCATTTACATTAATAACAACATGCAACAAACTCTTCAGTTCATCTTTATGCTGATATGGCATTTTGTCCCCCTATTCAATAGGCACTTCTTGGTCAGCAGCAACAAAGACGTAACAAAAGATATTAAATAAAATTCAACAAGCATTTTTAGGTATGCATTCTTTACATGCAATTAAAAGCTATGTTCATCTCTTTCAGAAGGTGCATTACCTGCAACACTGCTAACACCCCATCCTAACCAATAATAGCTGTAAATCAGATAGTGAAGTAATCTCATTTTAAAACTACTCGAGTCGACGTAAAGCTATTCACTAAACTTTAACACTTGTATTGATTCTTTAGAGCAACAAGAAAAATAATCAGACCTGAACTGCAGTTTGATAGCAAGTCCCACTGCGCTGGGCCGAAGTCTTGCTCTTTAAAATTGCCAAGCCATCATGTAAGATCATTTGATTGCCAAAAGATGAGGGCTTTGCCCCCCATCAACCCAATTCCTGACTGAAACTCTTCCAAAATTATCCCTGAGATTCAGATATCTCTATTAATCTCCAGTCTAAAATTACTGACAGGCTGTCCAGATATACTATTTGTGTACCACCATGGTTTTGTGTAAATTCTTCCTTCCTGGAATGGGATCCATGCTGCATTTTTATAGTGCTGCATTTCCCTCACTCTCTTCATTCCACTTCACTGTGCCATGTAAGCTTTTCTAGTCTCCCACAGAAAAAGCAGCTTTCAGTCCTCTTTTTGTTACTTTCTGCATCTGCTCTTGCTTCTATCATTTATCTGAGGGCATGGACGAGCAGACTGTCAGGGAGCATTCCTGCTGAGATGGAAACTGCACCCTGAGCGCCAATGCAAACCCCTCCCTAGAGCAGCAGTACACAGCCCGACACACCTGCGGGTCTCACTGCTGTCCCACAGCTGCCTTGAACTAGCAGCCTCATCTTGGATTCTCCTTCTTGCCTTCCACATTTATTGCAAAAGCACAGGTTAATTTTTTTTTTTATCTGTGCCACTGATGAGACCTTGGGACAGTGGCACACCTACGGATATCGGAACTCGCAAAACAAACTCCCCAGCTGTCCTATTTCCCTCCTACCAAAGGCCATTCAGCAGCATGCCATTGCTATTGTGTGCATGTGGCAGCTAGACAGTGTTGCTGATACTGCAGCTGTTTTTCAGCTGTAAAATACAACCTAAAATACAAGTTCTCAGCTGTTTCAATTCTTCACCATTGGGCACGACTTGTGACACACTTGAATTTTACAGAAATGAAAGAACTCTTCACAAAAAGTTACACAACCCCAACACATTACACAGTATAACAAAGTCAGAGAAGCATAATTATTTCCACTTTTCAACAGAGAAACAAGCACAAGTGTCCCTGAATGTAGATTTGACTTTTTTTTGTTACTTTGGCAATCACCAGGTGATGATATAGCACTAGCACACACTTTTGGTGCAGACAGGCTTGTCTCTTCAATCCCAGCACCTCCAGAAGTGATATTTGGTGACTCGGGCTCTTTTTTGAGACACAGAAAACAGAAGTTAAAGGTTATATACTAACACACAGTGGGAATATTTAAAATCATGACAGTTTCCATGGGATAAAATACCACTACTTGCTTGGATGCAGACGCACGTACATACTCTTTTTTTGGCACAACAATATTGGAGTCAGAAGAAACACTTGTACAGTTGTTTTTCCTGATGTGTATTTCTGAGCACAAGCTGTGACGTTAATCTAATGTATGTCTCTCCACATTAACTTATCAGCAAATTCTTCTTGAAATATTGCTTTCCCAAGTCTGAGTACTGGAGGTTAGAAAGTACCTACAATTTATATGTATAATTTGTGTTTGCTCTTATGCTTGGATGAGTAGAGGTCTAAATATTGGAAAGATCCCTAAGTTCTGCAGTCAAGATTTTTTTCCAGAAAGTTATACTCAATAAAAATCTATGGTTATAAAGATTTTGTTTTTAATCCATATTTGATTTGTTGAATGCTTGTAGCAGTGGCTGAAACACGAGACAAAGTGTAATTAGAGAAACTGTTTTCCCCGCTGTTTCAACACCAAGTTTGGAGGAGCTAAGAAATCCAGCAGCCCCAGAATCTACTGTGTAACTGCTTCCCTGACAGATCTGCTGCAGTCTGCTTTTTCTCTTCTCTCAAAGCAATCTTTAAGGATCCAATAAATCCAACCACTACTGAGAACAGCCTCAAGCCTCATATTGAAGTCAGAGCTATTCCAAAGAGGAGCAGGTAAACAGGGCAGACAAAGGCTGCATAAAACCTTTACAACCCCCATACGGCATCTCTGACAGAATGTAAAAATCAGGCATCTGGACCAAAACGCATCCCCACCAAAAGCACATGATTTTACTCACAGTTATCGTTACACTAGAGCAATTGAAATAAAAAAAGTATTCATCAAGACACTTCAGAGAATTCCCCCACGTATTTCTGCAGTGTTTTGTTTTCCAAAGACAGGTGGTTTCCACCATGGCATCTTGCTGCCCAGTAGGGCTGTCCCTCTTCCAGGAGCTCTTACTTGCCTCTTCCAGCAGCTTCGCCACAGCTAGCAAAGGCCACTGGGGTACGAAGCTGAAGGCAATTCTCATCTCAATCAACCTGATAAATTCATTCAGATTTCTGAAATCCTCGAGAGCGTATACCTGCTGAAATGTTTCAGATGGAAAATCTGGAAGTAGGCACCCTTTGGAAGTATGATCATGCTTGGGGAAGAGGCTGAGGAATGCCACTGTAGGAACAGAACCTCACCAGGAGTAGCCATCGATCATTAGAAGAAAGTCAGGAGGACGTGTGCTAAGTGACATGAGTAGGATGGATGAGAGAACGTAAAGAAATATTTTTCTTGCTGCTTAGAAAACTGGAATCCAATTTTTAGATCATTGATGTTAACAGGAACTCAGAGGAATCTGCAAAGAGAATTCTTTGTTCCCAAGTTACAAGAAGTGACTCTGTCTAATAAATATGTTGGCACAGAACCATATCAAGAAGAAGAAAATCCACTTAGAAGTTAATCACAAGTTATTGGTTATTTAATGTGTTCATAAAAGTAGCCTATTGAGCCACAGATGAAGAAGTCCACATATAACAAGGTTTAATACGGTACCAACCTCTGTTCTCCAGGGCTGAGAGCAGAGGGCAAGCAAAGGGTACAAATTCTACAATGTGCAATAGAGTTAAAGCAGAAATGTGGTAGCTTTTCCTTCAGTAAAGCAGTTCCAGAGGTTATTGCTACAGTGCTTCCACCCACCCAAGAGCTGCTGTGCACAGCCACTTCACAGCTGCAGCATCCAGCTGGGTGTTATGTGACACGTCCCTTCCCCGCTGAAGGGAAAATTCCAGGGTCCCAGTAATTCAGGGAAAGAAATATAGTAGAACCTAAAGTATGGTACTGCAGTAAGTTCTATCTGCAGCACAACCCATAGGCAGGGCAAGAACTGGCTTTGTTAAGGGAGCATAGCCAGAAGTCTGCTTTTACACTATGGGGATAAATCTTTGATACTAGAAGGTACAAAGGTAACTTCAAGACACAAAATCTTCAGTTTATCTCCTAGAGGTATAATACAGACCCCTACATTCTCTTCAGAGGATTTTTCTAGTGGTAAAATAGGAAATAATAAAATAAAGCAGTTTTTATTAGCAAGCATATAAACAAAAAAGGCTTCCAAATAAAACGAAATCTGAAAGAAAAATACTGAAGTTTTATCAGCACAGCACGCTCACTTTGTGCTGGCATCATCTCTGCTGCTGAATTATAAACCTCTCAGAAACCAAGGCAATAATTACTGCTGGGTGACACTTGAACTTTCTATGGCCAAACATTTTACAGGACATAATTTCAGCATGAGACTTCATGGCACGTTGTAAAGCTTTGAAATTCTTCCATTAGTTCAAATTTTGTGATCCTCTTTTACCAAGGCTTAAATGAATAATTATTGGTAAGTAATGATAAAAATGAATTGCGTTCATTTTTGACGGTGGAATCAGTAAGATAGTTCACTCTGGTACTGAAGCAAAGGAAAAGTGGCCAGCAGTGTTATCTGTGGTGTTTCATAGCAGTGAATGATAGCTGCCGGCTTAGAGGAGAGGGCATTTCCCATCTTCTTTTGCTTTCAATCACATCTTTTCATTAGTGATGACTGAATCACAAAACCAGCTGGAGATGGTACAGATGTGCACTTATAAGCTTGTGATGGTTATCTAGAGATTATCTGAACAACTTTTAACAGCAAAATTGTGATGGGAATTTCACAAGAACAGTTTCTCTGGTTCTTCCTCTTCCTGATTAGGTTCTGCAAGAGCCTGTCTGCTGCTGCATTCATGACCTGGTCTGCTGTGTTTCTCCAGACAGAATGTGAACCAAATCAGATTATCTCACATGGTTTCAAAAGTGCCTTAGTAGATGTGAAATTAGAAGGATGGTAAGGTTGTCTTAAAATAAATAAAGCTCAGTTTTTAGGCAAAAATCAGACAAGAAAGCCAATAAGCTATTTTTAGTTGTTTGTATCCTTTTCTTTCCTTTTCTTTCCTTTTATACCACAAGATTAAGAAAAGACAAATTCAGATCAGGTACAGGAAACAGCTGCTAAGATTTACAGCAACTGGACTGAAAAATTGGAGAAAATGAAAGCCTGATTATTTGGGTCAGTTAAAATTGGTCAAAGCAAATCACTGGAAAGCAGAATAGAGAGGACAATTTTGAACTGCCTGGAGGGCAAGTAAGACGACCTAATGCAAGCATCCATTTCCAGCACTGAGGATTCCCTCGTGCAGTGAACAGCTTTCACTAGCACGGATGTGGACAACAGAAAAATCAGATACCCAGAGGAAGCCGGTTTCTTTTCTCCTGGCTCTGCCCCTGAAAGCATCTCTGCCCATAGGCACATCTTACAGCTGGCATCTCAGGGTTTTTTCAGGGGGAGGACAGAGCAGAAGGGCTGCAGCTCCCGCCATGCTGCTCACACTCCTTGTTCCAGATGACCCATTTTGTCCCACCTGTAAAATCAGCACAAACTGGACTGTACCTCCAAAAAAAGATAGCCATGTAACAGTTTTCTTTAATGCTTTTAGCAGGTTTGGTTCACCTAGTATATCTAGAAAGGAAACACCTCGCAGTACTTCCTTTACATTCCTTTTTTTTCCATTTTCTTTTTGCTTGTTTTCTTTTTCTTTAATTCTGTTGTGGGTTTTTGTTTTTGTTTTTCTCTTCTGGGTTTGTTTTTTTGGGGGCTTTTTTTTTTTTTTTTGAGGAACCACATCAATTAATTGATATTGCCAAAGGCAGAATTTTTGCTTAGCAGCTGTTCTTTCACTATAAAGAAAGCAGCAGAATACATTACAGACAGAAAAAGCAGCCCTCACTATATACTGAAGTTAGATAACGGAGACCAGAAAGTTTCAAGAGTTATCAGGCCTGATGCTCATTTTGTAGAAGTTCTTTTCCACTTACATTGATTTTTCTACTCTGAAATGTGAAATGTAGTTCAAAATATCCCATGTGGCATGTCAACTTCATTTACCCACCGCATTTCTAATATGTTTTCTCCATACTTCTCTATCCCATCACAGCAATTGCTGTATGCCACAGCATGCTATCATGTTTTATGCAGAATTTCACAGTGAATTCAATGGTGACTAATGCCTAAAAAGAGCTGCCACAACATGGCCCTACCTTTTATTATTAAAGCATATATCCAGGGTTTTGGATCTAGTCTTAAAGGAGAACACTCCTCTAATTTCTATCATCTATTTACATGCACAAGAGAGGGTCCACATCAAAATCTCTGCTCCAAGTACCCATCAAACATTCACATCAAGATATGAATGCAGATCCAGGACTTACAGCAGCTTCTTCCTTTTAGGTTGTTTGGAACTGATACACTGCAGTCAGTCACACGGCCACGAATTGCACGGTTTGGACACAAAGTGCAGCAACAGTTTGCCTCATTCCTCAGAAGATCATTTAGTAAAGTTCACAATGTGGAGGACTAGTTTTACCTAGTTTAGGTAAAGTTTAATCGCTACGTAAAAGCAGAAGCTGACAGCCTGTTGCTCATCAGTTATCTGCTAGTTTTATCTACACTCAGATAAAAACTGAGCAATCTTAAACTCTGCTGACACTCCCCATCCAATTCAAGATGGTGCAAACAATATAATCACAGTTTATACAAACATTAAAGCTATTAAGAAAACAAACATTTTCTCAATTTGTTAATCTCATCTACCACGATTTGCAGTAGTTTCACAAGGCAATAAATATTCAGGAGCTGGGCACTGGGCATGTTACCAGCTTTGCAAACACTGTGCTTCAGAGAAGTCTTTTAGAATGGGATGGAAGAGGTAGCATCTCTCTCTTCACTGATTGTAGAGGGAGCAAAAACAAGCTTAGAGGGGCATGAATCATCCTTAATGCTTCCAAACAGGAATCTGCCAAATTATAACAATGCTGAATGTGTTTTGTAGCACAAGAAGATATGGTTTTAATTGTACAATTATTTTTATTTCTTATTGCACAAAATTACTCCTCCAGACAATGGAATGCCAACTACAATTGTAGTATTCCCTAATTTTTGAGCCTTATTTTGATCATCATATTAGCAAAGACCCTTAACAAAATGAAAATTGGCTATTTTGACTCTTCATTTTACGTGCAGAAGCATTCAAATAATGGATAAAAGATTAATGCTGGATGAACAGATTCACAGGTAGTCGCTCGCTCCTCACACTTCTGCAAACACTGGGTATGTACCTTTTTACACCGAACTCAAGCCTGAGGGTCAGGTCCTCGTCCTATTTTTCTCTTTCCTTTCAACATTTTGCTTTGACAAAAGGGAAAAAAGGTAATATTAGATGATTTTCTCAGTTTCTGCTTTTGTTGTTGAGGGCAGAGGAAGGAACAAACTTTATGGGCTACCCAGACATATTCATTACTTTCAGATTTGAGAAGCAGATGCTCTACGTAGCAAATAACAGCTCTCAAAAACATTCACTTTGTTGGCAGGTAAATTGCATGGGTTGTTTGAATGTAATCTCTGAGTGACGAATGTGCAAGGTCACAAAAGGCTGGTCTTCTGGACATCAGAGAAGGGAGGTGGTGACCATCATGGGTAACTGCAGTTAAAAAAGGACGCACAGTCTGTAGTCCAAAAAGCAGTCATAGATTGCAGGGTAGAGAGCTGCCACTGGTATCTGATGGTGATGCAATTGTTAAAGAATAAGTTAGAATATAATTCTCAAAAGAAGAAACAATCTTGTGAAAGAAATGGAAGATTGAAAAAGTCAGAACTGAACAAGAATGTAGGCACCATAGAGATGGGATCCACTTCTAACAGGCTGTACTCAGGCACCTGGTTTCATTCAATGAAAAATATATCTACCAAAAGTTTCATAAATGCTTGGATCAGAAACCAAGAATTCTTCAATTGCTTTTCAGACTGGTTCGACACAACCTTCTAATCTTGAAAACCACATAATAGATATTACATGCATTCACGTGGACAAAATACATCACAGCTGGTTCACTTCGCTGCATTTGGGCCAGCTGTCTCCCCATGTGAAATCAATGCCTGAACTCCCACAAAGTCTGATGGGAGCAAGATCAGTTCTGCTACCTGTCACATCAGTAACTGCTACATGCATTAAAAATTAACAATCTATTTTGAAGGACTGAAGCTTTATTGGGTTAAAAGCAACACTTCCAGCTAGAAACATGGTTTATCTTTTGCTAAATCCACTGCTTCCCATTACCGCTAAAATGAGATCTCTCTCCCATCTGCAATATATCATCTACCAAGTCCCTGATCCAATGATATACTCTCAGAATTTAAAGTTTAGACTGATGTTTTGCTTGAGATAATACAAAGCTTTCCATTCCCATCAGTAGAAATTCATGCCCTGTCAACACAAAATTGACTGTTAATGTACTCAAATAATTTAGTTGGGAGAAAAGACAACTAATGCAATTATCCCTGAACAGTTTAGATATTAATGTCTCTAGAGCATACTAAGTGCCCAAGAAGCCAATTGTAGCTTCTTAGAAATGAACCTTTAATCCCTTCCACTCCTGTACAACAAAGAAAATAAACCTGGAGGTTTACAGAGAGCGAAAAAGCCAATTTTTTATCCAAATTAATAGACCAGTATTTTTTCCATGCTTCTGAATTTCAGCAATGCATTCAGAGGTAATAAAAATATACTGATTTTTCTCTGCAAGACAATTCACAGCTTTATGAACATTCCTCTCACAAAACTATCTTGCTGGTCTCTAATTAATATTTCAGAACTCAAATCCACATAATCAAGACCTGAAAGGTTTCTTTATTATTTGTCTTGAAAATTGTTACTTTGCAGTATTAAAAACAGAAAAAATAGAATAAAAAATAGAATAGAATAGTGAAAAAGGAAAGAAATTTAGTTCCTCATATATGCTGCTATAATCTACCTTTAATCTTACATTTTGCAAACATGCAGAACCACACGTATAAATGCTTCATATATAAGCTTCCAGGGGAAGCTTCTTCATTCTGCTTCTTAAATTCCTGTAGACAAAATAAGGTGGAACCAGGCTATGTGCAGGTGGTTTAACTGAATCAGCTGCTAAAACTCACAGCCAGCTCCCAAACTGCCTACTTAGCACAGCCTCCAACAAGCCCTGCAGTCCCCCAGTGCCCCGCCATCTGTGTGTGCGCGGTGTGCAGCTTTTCCTCCTCCTATTTCACATGTTTAGGTTGTCCCCCAAGCCCCTTCCTGGCCCTCCTCCAAGGGTGGCTTCTTAGAACGGCAGCAACACGCAAAGATGGGATAAAGGGATGGCACCCTTTTAACTGTAACAAATGCATTTCTTCAGGCAAATCCCCACCCTCACCACCTACCTTTCTAGATTTCAGGATTAGAGTTTTAAACTGCATCATGCTCTTATTTAAAATAATTGTAATAATAAAGAATCAGCCAAAATTGTTGGCAGTGTAAACAGCAACAACAAAAAGCTCTGTTCTCAAGACAGTTAACTTAATCTTGAACTGTAAGGGTTTAGTCCTTCAGCTTGTGAGAAGGGGCAGAGAAAGCAGTCTGTTACATTCTTGCTTGCAAGACAGGGATAATGAGGTTCATATGCTTCTCGTTTTCTGTCTCTCTTGTCTATTTAGACTGTAAGCTTCCAAGATAAGAGTTGTTTCGTTTTTTTGCTGGTAGAATGAACCAGATAAAGATTCAGCTGTCAGAATAAACATCCAGTAAATGCTGTAAGTTGAGGATGCATTTTAAAGACTGCAGTTGTACTAAACTGAATTTCTCAGGTTTCTAAATTGTGCTGGGCACTCTGAGAACAGCTTTATTTACAAGATAAGTTATTTCTACTTTTGATCTTGAATAAAATCTAGACGTGCCAGGTTTATAATCTCTATAGGTTCCAATGTGTGATTTATAACATCTGGAAAAGATCAAGTAGAATTAGAAAGTTAGAAGAATTTTCACAAACTCAAATTTCACACTGTCAAATCTCATAACAGACCCAAATCTTTTCTTTCTATATTTTTCTTGTTAGAGGAGCAAAAATTTATTGACAGTGATAAATTTGATATGGACAAACTTAGATAAAAGTGGTAGGAGGTTAAAAGGGAGTATCATCTATGAAAGACAAAAACAAGACACTGACCAAAGTTTTAGTCATACAGTCTTGATAAGTTAAGCAGATCATCCAGTTGAATTGATGACAGACAGTAACACCAAATGGGCAAAAAGTGAAACATTAAGGCTGAGTTTAATCCAGCAGAGGAACTCACAGATCTGGAATTTATCTTTGATACAAATGTAAAGAAAGGTAGAAAAAAATAAGCCATGTATAGCAAAAAATCAATGTACTTCACAGCACGATATCCTGACTTGGCAGGATACCAAAAATACAAGCAATACTCATTCTGTGCACTTTCTTAGCATAATCTGTGCTGCGGTTAACTTTATTTTACCTAGATAACTACTAAGAGAATGCATTAAAGTCTGATGGTGTTTCCTTGTAACTTCATGCATGCTTGACTTGAACAATACGGCAGTTAAGCTACTCTTCTGTAATGCTATTTGTGGCTTTTTAGGCCAAAAGATTGTTCTTCCAAACAGCTCAGCTGCAGCCACAAAGGCTTCAGACTCCTGCTGCATTAAGGACAGCAGCTATCCCTGCCCAGGGAGGTCAGGGTTTGTTTTTATTTCTGAGATCCATTAAAAATCCGGTCTATGAAGAATGAGGTATTGAAAGCAGATTTGAAATCTAATTGAGCATAAGAGGTTCGCCAATTTTCAAGACAGAGCTGAATCATATGAAATTCAACACCCACTAAATATTATTTCTCTCGACAGGCTGCAGGAGAGAGTTTTAATGATTTTACTTCTTACACTGAGCCAGCAGATACCAGATATAATCAGTATAGTTGCTATTTCTAATTTCACAGATTTGAAATTATTTCAAATATTAAAACATCTTTCACATTGCCAGCAGAGGAGACAAGGCATAGGGAGGTTAAAAAACAGATCTGTTTTGTGAACATGAGTCCTGATTCTTTGCTACTTGGCTCCAGTACTGGGGAGGAGGAAAGTATTTTAAAATCTTTCTTTCTAACACTCCTAACACATCAGGTTTGTATGTGGAAGTCAAAGAACGTGAAAAGAAGGCAGTATTTGACAGTTCAGAGTATTTTCCCTCAATGATCTATGGAAAAAGCAACAAAAATCTCCTGCAAATCAAGGGATCTCAATCCCACAAGTATTTCATCTGAGACTTGAAAGGTGCCTGCCAACATCTCACCATTTACTTGGTGGCTGCAGGATGCTCCTGAGGACCTCCATGGCTCTAAGAGATGCTTGAGGCTTGTCAGCTCCACTGAGGCCAGGTCTTAGTCACCTCCAGAAAATAGTCCAAGGAAAGACAGTAAGAACTCTGCAACTGTCTGTCTATGGGTACTGAAGATTTAAAAATGCCTGGTTCCATGGCAGCCAGCATTCTGCCTTGCTGAGGATGGCCCTGGGCAACACGAGATGCCTGTCAGTTCTCTGAGCCTCTTTTGGGAGCCGACAGACCAACAGAGTGGCTGCAATGCCTTGAAACACGGCACTAGGTCCACCAGGAAATTGTGGTAGCTGTACTATTTATATGTGGGCAGATTCCAGTTAAATGAGAAGCCTGAGATTCAATGCGTTCTGATTTTTGACTCACTTCTGCTTGTAACAATGCGTCAGTTTGATCATAGTAATGTTTAAGCAGAAGTATGCTTATCGTTCTGAGTCGAAAGAAAATGTGTAGCATTCTGAATTTCTCATGCCTACTGCACATGAAAAAGATATTAAAACTCATCTTTTCACTTACGGCTTAAGAATTGTGTACTCTTCTCAGCACTCAGTATTTCACTTAGCAAAGGACAGCACTTTATAACTATTAAATGCACTGCCTTAGGGATGTGGTAACCCATTGACTTGACAAGTCTTTTAAAAAATGCTATAGTCAAACAGCGAGGCAGGATACATAGGATTTATCTGATAAGCTGAAAAGTCCCTAATGACCCCAAACACTTCAGGCAACGCTAAGTAAAAAAGTCATTTTGATGAACCTGCAAATCACATATAAATCAGGAGAGGATTTCTGTGTCCAAATGTTTTTTAAAGGCATATATTTCCATTGTGTCTTTTTCTTTTTCACCCTTTACAATTCCCTTGTCAAGAAAATATAAGAAATCATTGTGTTAACTGAATTCAACCTTTTTTTTCTCATTGTCTCCCTGCCTCCATTTTTATGGCTTCAATTTGAAGATGGCAGCCTTCACTCCCTTTCCTTTCCCATGCTTTACAACATGACAAGTTAAAGTTTAATTTATAAAGGAGTATACAAAATTGATGCTTTCCCATATGACCACGACAAAGATACACTTGTTCTGAAGATAATTTTAGCTATTATGCTACATGCAGAAGTAACAGGAGTAACCTATAGACTCTGTTCAGGGTGCTGGTGTCTGCCAGTCTGCTATTCCAACAATATTCTGTAATTAATGTTGAGTGAGCAATAAAGAAAAACCCAAGAGAAGGCAAATCTGCTTGTTTTCTTTTCATTATGGATGACTGTGCAAGAGGAAGCCACGAATATTCTGACAGTGCAGCTAAGATCTGGAAACTGTACATCTGTTTTGATCATTTGGATCCCAGCATTCATAAAGATGAGCAGTTTATTATGCTCAGTGCCATTTGTCAATACATCTTTCCCTATTTGTCCCTGCTGAGATTATGGCTGCTACAAAGTTAACAGCTGGCACTAGCACTGACTGCCCAGGGCCAATTTATGGAACTCAGCTGGTAAAATACTGACCACTTCTGACACACAAGGATGTCGCTCTCCAAGCCATCCAGCTCTCTGCCCTTCTGCTGCCTTCTTTCCTCCTTTTGGCAAGAGCTCTTGCAGTGTATGCTGTTTGTCTAAGCTCTGAATTCCAGCAAACCAGTAGCGCTCCCACCCCTCCATTAGCTTTGAGGGTTTCTGCCACCCCCCCCCTAATTTTGCTTCTGGCAGATGGTCTGCTCATCTCAGCTGAATTTTGTGCCCTGCCTACACCATGCTAGCACTGAAATTGTCCACTTAAAATGTATGCTGAGGTACAGAAGGCAGTTTGATTGTTGAGGGGGGGCTGGGAATAGTTGTTTTCTTTTTTTTTTCTCTTTAAGAACTGCATACTGGGTCCTGCATTTTTTCTTCTGAAAGAATCTGTTTTACAATTGAAAGAGAAAGAATATGCTTAAAAACTTTTTTTTTTTTAAAGACTATCAAGCTTAACAATATCAGTAGGCTTCTTCTTGTTTCCTCTCTCCATTCCCGTAAGTGAAATCTCACTGAGTACAACCGTGATATTACATTTCAGGTGAAATAAATCCTCCTTTCTGTATCTCTGGCCAAACAAACAGATCTAGAGACATCTTGTTGGCCAAGCTGACTGACTGCGGGGCACTGCTGCACAGGCACACTGCCATACGCCTTACAATTAGCACCACTGAGTCTGCATGCAATTGAGTTGTCACGGAGAGAACAACTTGATACAGAGAGCTTTGCAGGTCTCTGTACTGTTGGCATTTTTGGGTGACAGATATCTGCTAAACCCACGGTTATGTCTGTCCTGCCAACTGTGTAACAATTGGGCAGATACCTTTCGTGTTCCACCTTCCATTTTCCGGACTGTACATCAGCATCTTGCATTTCTAGATCTCTAACACATCATCTGTTGGCACAAAAAAGTGAACAAGCTGAACCAACTGCCCCTGATTGGCAGTTTATACCACTGCTGCGGTTTAAGCCAGCAGGTGGCTCAGCACCACACAGTCATTCACTCATTCCCCCACTCACAGCGGGATGCGGGAGAGAATCAGGGAAAAAAATAAAGTGGAACTGGTGGGTTGAGATAGAATTATTTATTAGGATAGAGAAAAGGAAAAGGATAATGACAGTCTCTTTCTCTCTCTATATATACACGAATGTACATAACGAGTAATACAAAAGGAATTGCTCCAGCCCTGGACCGATGCCCAGCTGGCCTCTTGAACAGCAGAAGAATGTGAGATGAACTCCCTTTGCTGAGAATGGCCTTAGTTCTGTACAGCACTGCTGAACAGCAATTATAACACGGGTGCGTTTATAATGTGTTATCATCATTGTTTTTCTCCTAGAACCAAAGCACAGCATCGTACCAGACATTCTAAAGAAAACAATTTCAACCCAGCTGAAACTTGGAGAACCATTCTTTCTGTCACGTGCACTTCAAAACAGAACCTGTGCAAATTAAGCTGTTCTCAGGATTAGTCAGAATCTGCCCAGGTGAAATTCTGGTTTAAGTGAAGTACAACAGAACAATTAAAAGTAATTGCAATAGTGATGGGATGTCACCAATGCTATTTGGACAGAAATAGGAGCATCAGAAAGTACTTCTGGACCTCTTGTCCTGCATGGCACAACTCCATCTCTCTTTGGGATGGAGTGCTACTTGTTCTTGTCACTGTCAAGACAAAGAAAGGACAAAAAGAAGTACAAAAATAGTTTCTGTTCAACTGGTCTCTACTGTCTATTGCAGTCAACAGTTCCTCCTGAAAATGGACAGACCTAGCCAGCTACTATTTGAGAATAAGGAATATCCAGCTGTCACTAACACATTCAAAATAAAACAGAGGCGTAGAAACACCTGTCTAGCTATAACCAACATGTGCTGCTTTCTCTGCTTCTTGGGCACATCCATCAGGCACCGTACACATGAATTTACAAGTCAAGCTCTTAGGTCATTTTCTCCAATGCTTTCTCCCCAGTGCACAGTGCACCCTTCAGCAGACAGGGCACTAATAGATACAGTCCCTCTCCATCACAAAAACGGTTCATACTCACAGAGCTAAATAACAAAACTTCCGTAAGGCTTTGGAAAATTGCCTTGTTTCTGTGTAGCATGTTTCTGTTAGTCATCTTACTCATGGGGAAGGAAAGTGCTCTTACAAGGCTGGTGGGATCCGAATGCCCTGCTTGTTCCTAAAGGACTGTGTCTGTATGAAGAAATTTGAGTAGAATCTACTTATGACAGCTTTGCAATGCAGCTTTTGGGAAGGTTTCACAAGCTTGCCTGTTCAATAAATAATCCTTTCGGAGCCTTTCTAAACACAACAGTGTTCAGAAAAGCATTACAAGCTGGCAACCAGTATGCAGTGTAGCCATCATGAATAGACTTCAGGAGCTGCAGATTTTGCCTGAGCAGATAAGAAAGTGCCATTTACAGGGAAATGTTTGTGTAAATTATAGGCATGAGATGCAGATTTCTTTCTTTTAATGCTATTTTTTAATGTGGTTAAGTCTATCAAATGCTTCATAGCAGTAGGATGTGCAAGAAAGGCCTTCTGTGCAACACAGATTGTATTTACAAATACAATCAACAAATAATATTTTGCAGAACTGCATTGCAGGCAGCCTTTGGGCACATTTCTTATGTGGATTTTTTCGCTTTTGTTGTTACCTGAACACTGCATCATCAAAGAAAGATTTATTTTGCTCCTGTGAGGTGCATAACAAATTAGGAGATCTCACTATCCTCACAGGGAAGAAATCTGAGAGCTGAAATTAGGCTAATTTGTCCCACAAGTAGCCCACATTTTCACCTCATGCCTTTGCAGAAGCTGAAAGCAGCCTGGAAACAGATCGGGAGACAGCACAAAGGTGGCAGCAATCCACTGGGACATGAACAGTCCAATGCAACTTAACTCCTATGGAAGGCAATGCACAAGCAGAGAGAGCAGTAAGCCATGCAAGCACCGTGCACTGATATATTACTCAAGATATCCAACCTGTGCTAGCAGCAGTTGCATCAAGCAGCCATCTCAAGAAAGAAAAAAGTACCAGCACCAGACTAATAATCATTGATCCTGACTCAAAGTTTCACACAATGCCCATCACAACTCTGTGACTCACTGCTTAAGGCTATGTATAAATTCTCCCAAAGCTTATTTTATGCAGATGATGTTGCTGCAAATGAAATCTATGAAAATCCTGAGAAGTTAAGCTTGTTTAAGCCTTAAAATAGATTTCCAAAACTGAGCAATCCAATTGCAAAGTAAATGTGTATGCAAACTTCAGACTAAATATGACTGCCTTATTTTGTAGTCTTCACAGAAAGTTCAGTCTGTTTGTGATAATTAGTTTACGTTTCAAGAAAAACCAAACTGTTAATTGAAAGATGAAACTGGAATGAGTCATCAGCGACCTAATCTTTCTAAATGCCTCCTAAAGATGACAACAAACAGAAGATACCTTCATTATTGCTCATTTCAGTGGTCAGTTCGTGACACTACCAGTGTACAAGAAGAGAATGAACAAACTTACTACTACAGCAGGACCATATTCTGCCTCTGTAAAGAAACTCAAACCTCCAGTCCAGCAGGCTGGGAGCTAGTTTTTTTTTTACACCTTTCAGAGTATTTGTTGCTGTACAAGCCAACATGTTTGATAGATATTTCTTTATTTTAAAAACTACACATTTTTTTTTTCTTTTTCTTTTTCTTTTTCTTTTTCTTTTTCTTTTTTTTTTTTTTTTCCAATTTCACCACTCACATCATTGCTGCTTTTCTTTCCCCCTCATTTGGCTTATGAACTACCACCATAAGGTTCTGCAATGAGAATTTGTAGTGGCATGCGGATGCACCACGGGTAGCTAAAAAAACAGGTAGCCTGCTTTTCATAGCTACATTTCTGAAAGGACTGCAATAAAAACATAGCAACATAATTCTGGCCCTGTCCCCAAACAGTGTTTTCTTCCATTAAATTAGTATTCTCACAAGCAGACCTAGAGACAGAGGGGATATCTCCTAAGCAGGCAGCACTGTGGCAGCAGCCGGTGCCTTTGGAAGGCAGTGGCAAAGCTCCCACCGCCCTACGTGAAATTAGCAGGCGCTGACCAATGGACTGCTGAACACAGTCCTCGTTTTTGCCTACTAGCTCTAAGCAATCCACTTCCATTCTGCCTTCTTTAGCAAATACTTAGCAGATACGTACATTTGAAGCATGACATCGCACATTCAACTTTCCCTTTGGGAAGAGAGAACAAAGCATTTGTGACAGATGGTAGTCCTGCTGCTTAATGTGATACTGGAAGACACTTAGTTACACACACTTAAGATACACACTGACGGAAACAGCATATGGACCAAAATAGAATAGAAGAGGTATTAAGCTTGAAACTTTGAAACTCTCCCTTTGAAATGGTCTTCTTTTACCAGAGACATTTACTAAAGGCAGAAACATTGTTTGCACATAACCCTATAAAAAGATTTGATAATTGAGAAAAAAGAACTTTCTGACACATACTTTCAAGAGAAAGTGTACTGCCAGCCTTCAGATTTTTCATGCTGCTCTTGATACATCTTCCGAGCTATTTTTTAAATGTATGTACATCTTAAGGTCTAAGATCTAACATGAATAATAACTGAGATGATACATAATTAAACATTTTGCACATCAACGTGTGATATTGATGGTTTAAATATTTAATGACTAATATGTTCAGTTAGGTTTAAGCCAAGCTACCGAGTTATTTCTCCATCACCTCTGCTGCCCTACATCTCTGAGTATTGATACAGCTTTCACTACGAGTTGAAAAGACGACTTCAAATCTACTTCCTGGAAGGGTGTTTTAATAATTACTGTCATGCTAAAATAAGTAGGGAACAGTGAGAAAATAAAGGATAGGGAAAAGGTATCTCTTTCTGCTAGCATGTAATACACAGTGCTCTTTGCTGTGCCCAGTCTTCTGTGCTATGGTGGAGGTGGTGATGGTGCTCCTCATTTTCAAGTCTTACAAGAGGGTAAGGAAGAGGCAGGAGCCCCCATGGTCCTCAGACCCACACCTTCTAAGGCATAAAACATAGTGCCTGCTACAGTGCCAGCATTTATTTGAGCTTATTTCCTGCACTCAGCTTAGTCATGTCAAGTTCAAGGCTTCTCTGCTGAATAAGTGAGTAGCTCAGTGTTTCATCCGTATTGCTATGCTGGCTGCTACTGACTTATCAGAGCATTGAATCTCAGGCTCAATGAGAGAGATCTTCATGTTTAGTTTTCAAGATGCGAGATCTGTCCCTGCTGATGACTGCTGTTGTTCAATTTGCACCCAGGAAGAGGATGTACTACCTGTGAAGAGTACGTGAAAAGCCCAGTGACAGCAAAACTCTACTTTAGGTCACTTGACTTTTCTAGTTCTAATCAAGTGAAACATTTTCAATTATTCCAGTCTTTTCCTTTATTCTTATATTGAATTTTTCATGACACTTAAACTTGTAGTGTATTTTGAGGTACACCTTTTGAACTGAATGTCTAAAGTACCTTTTGAGCTACTGTGTTTACTGCACTTCAGTGTATCCAGAAGACTTCTCCTCAGTGCATAATCATATTTCCTTTCTTTTTTCATCTCGCACTCTCCCCCTGAAAATGTGCCAGTCCCTGAAATATACACAAGTTTCTCTTACTACCCTTTGAAGTGCAGTAAGATGTACAATACAGATACATCTATCCTCTCTTCTACAGCATAGAAAATGATGAAGGCCAAACCACACACTTGCACCTCCGTAACGTTCTCAGAAGCATTAGCACAAGGCAGACCACCACAAGGATGGAGTCATGCCTTGGGAAAACTAATAAAGCAATGAAACTCATGAAGAATGCTAGCATCATGGTGCTGTAAATGTTTATATTCAAGACCTGTACTCATACTCAAACGACTAATCCCAGGATTTTCACAGAAGTTTGAAGGAGGTAGGTACCTATTTTCTTTTGATGGTAGGATTTGGGAAGCTAGTCACTCGGTTGATAGTTTCACTTAAGATTCACCAGAAACACCTACAGGTACAGGCCAATAAACAAGGCAAACAGCATCTCACAGTCATTCTTAGCACTAGTTAGGAGATATGTATATTCTAAAGGGATTAACTGCTCTGTGATCCATTGCCAAAGCTGTATCATACACACCGCTTACTGTGCTGAGTATGCTGTCAATTGGTGACCATAAATATCTGTTGTAATAAGGGAGATACAGTCACTTATACAGCTTGGATAGCGATAGAAGGGCACATTCACTGAAAAAAATCAATTTTAATTAGGAAGACAATTATATTTTCTCCCAAAGGTTGCCAAGGTCTCAAGATTTATCTTTAAGGTGATGGAGAAGTAATCTTTTGCCATTCTATATCTACTGGGTAGCACTGAACTGTGGAAATATTTCAGGTCCAAGGGAAGACCATAAGGTCCCTCAAGGTCTTATAACCCAAGGCAATAAAAATCACTGGCACATCATTAGCCTGTCCCCTGCAACAGCAGTTTATGATTATATCCTTTGATTTCTCTGAATAAAAGTTTGTTCAGTTCATTCTCAAACTATGTAGCAGTGATTTGGCCTGTGCTGCTGATTTCATTTCTATTTACAGTTGAGTTCTGAGCAAGGAGATAACCCTGGCTTAGCTACCACCCCCTCTTAAAATTGAGACAAGCAATGAAATCTCCCAAATGCAAATCAACTGCCTAGCCACTGCAAGTTGCTTCGTTTTGGGGCATTTTTTAAAGGAAATCTGTTTTACCTGCTGAGAAGAAAAGCTCTCCACGTATTTCAGAAGCATTTGTTGCTGCCAAGCCTTTCACGTCCATGGGGAAGGCTACAGCAGAAATGGGCAGTAGGTATTTGCTCTTTGTAGAATTTTTCTGAGCAGAGAGAAATTGCCCTAAACCTGTCACAGTTTTGCTTCCTAATTTCCCTTTGATGACTGTAGTGTTAATTGCAACACCAAAGCACTATAATTCTTGATTTCTAAAGACATCAACAATAAGGCAAAGGCCATTACATTCTCAAGTGAAAATTCTGCTCCTCTTAAGGAATACATTTGATCGACATGTTAAAGTAGTAGAGAAACCTGTGTCTCTGGATTCGTAACACATCCTGGTAACTATTATTATTCAATAGTCAGTAAATAGAAGGGTATTTTCTTATGGCCTACACCAAGTATTGTCACTTTTGGATGACATGTCAGTTTATCCAAGCAGAAAAATCATTAAGTATTGTTTGTGTCTTTTCTGAGACACTGTAATTACAAACTGCTTGCTTCAATCAGTCAAGACCTATCCTTTCCTCTCTTAAACTCTTCTGCCCTTGTTTTGATTTTCTTCTGGCCAAGTCATCCAGAAGATGGTTGGGAAGGCTGAGGGCAAGGTGATTGTCTGAAAAATCAGGTTGCATAATTAGGAACAAACAGCTTAAGAGGGTATGATAGGGAGCAGAGAATAACAACCTCTCATTACAGATAAATGAAAACTTCTACTTCAATCTCCTCGTATCTCTCTCCCTCTCACTGCCTACTGATCATCATACCAACTGTGTTCTGAGTCATAGCCATGAAATGGCTTGGGTTGGCAGGGACTCTCAAAGAACACTTAGTCCAATTTCTTTATACAGCAGGACATCCTTCACTAGATCAAGTTGCCTAAAGCACATCTGGACTTTGAATGCTTCTAGGGATGAGACATCCACAACTCTTCCGGGAAAACCTGTTCCAGTGCCTCACCAGTGTCACTAGGAAAAAATCATTCCTTACAATGAAATCAAATCTCCTCTCTTTCAATTTAAAACCATTGGCCCTTATCCTCTCACTACAGACCTTGGTATAAAGTCTTCATTCATCCTTATTGCCTTTATATACTGAAAGGCTGCAATAAAGACTCCCCAGAGCCTTCTCTTTCCTATGTTGAACAACTCCAGCTGCTGCAGCCTGTCCCCACAGCAGAAGAGCACCAGCCCTCTGACCAACACGTCCTCCTCTGGATCCTCTCTAATAGCTCCATGACTCTCTTCTTCTGAGAGCCCCAGAACTGAATTCAGTACCCCAGGTGAGGATCTCATGAGAACAGAGGCAGAGAATCCCGTCCCTCATCCTGCTGGCCTTGCTTCTTTTGATGCAGCCCAAGATAAGGTTGGCTTTCTGGGCTGCAAGTACACACTGCTGGCTTATATCCAATTTCTGATTCACCAGTACTTACTTCCAAGCACTTCTTTGCAGGACTACTCTCAACCAATCCTTCATGCAGTCTACATTGAAAATGGCGGCTATGGGGACTGACCAAACCCATGTGTAGGATCTCGTACTTGGCCTTGCTGAAGTTCATGAGAAAAAAAACAAAATAAGGATGGACTAGAAAATTCCCAAATAATTTTCAAATCTACCTTGAGAAACTGAAAAAATATTTCAGATACTTTTAGAATCTGTGACGCTCCCTCCAAGAGAAACATTGGACAGAATGTGCCCTGGCCAGCTATGCAAGCAAATGACCTTGTACATAACTAACAAAGCTGTACCAATGCATTCAGGATCACCTGGTACATTCTCACCCGTAGTCCTTTGACTGGTGTGGTCTTTATTCCACAAGCTTGTCTGGACAGACCTACCTCTTTACTTTTTGTGTCTCTATAGTACACTGTACTCCTAGTGCAAATCACTTTTCTATTGTGGTGCCCGCTTTGCCTATTGAGGAAATAGATACTAATTCCAGCCAAGCTACTGAAGAAATCATAACTGCCCAGAGATTCATCAGTCTGCTTTTGATGAACGCCACCATTTGTAATAAAATGCAAGCACTGGAACTTCGGAATCACTGCAGTAAAAAGATCCATCAAACCGCTGCCAACATTATCATCTTCTTCTTCTCTCTACGAATAGATTTCTATTACAGATTTGGAATACATTCTACTCTGAAAACACCCCACTGCTGTCAAGATCTCTTCAGCATATTAAACAAGTGCAAGGCACAGAAGAGAGAAGCACAGCACGGTTATGCAGTTTTGCACATTCTTGCAGCAATGTTCTACTTTTTTAAGAAGCTGGAATTGCCAACAAATGGCCCCAAACTTCCAGAGTGATCAATCTGCAATTTTTACATCTTATTTTCCTCTCTGCAATATATCTTATTATACATTACCATGGTGGTATTGGTGTGGTCTTGGTTTGAACTGTAGTGAAATCCAAGAAGAATGTTTCTGAACAATATTTCTGTGAGTTTTAAAACTACAGCACTTTTAAGCTGTGCAGTGCCTATTATTCTACATATATGTCTCCCAAAACTGTCAACACCTTCTTATTCAGCTGTGACAGATTTGATCCTGAACTGTGCAAACAATTAGCATGTAGTGTGCTCTGAGAACACCTTGCTTCCACCAGCACAACTATAACGGCTCAGCACCAAAATCCATGCTTTGCTTTCAACCATTTTAAAGGACTAACCTAGAACAGCCTTACCGTGCCTTTTTGAGGCCTCTAACCAGTGTGCAACTTATTGGTCTTAAAACAAACATACTTCATCCAATGGCACAAATGGACAATGCTCTAACAATGATGAAACACTTACAAGGAACTTGTATCAACCCACAGTTCAATGAAGCTATAAAATGATGCTCAGGACTAACATTGAAAATTCTCAAGTTTTGATTATATTTAGCTGATCTTGGAGAGGCCAAAGTGGTGTGAAAGTGATGGAGGCAAACCCGTGGATGGAACGCAGACTTCAGATGGACTTTATGAAATGATTTTCAATTGTAAGTAACAATAAAAATGCTTACTTTTTCCTGTAAAATGCTAGAACGAGCCTTTTTAAATAGATTTTGTCATCACAAATGCTGGAAAGCTTTCTGATTAAAAACGACAGCATTCAGGGATGCAGTTTCAACAAACAAACAAACATGAGAGTAAAATTCCATTTAATTTCAAGAAGCAATGAGAGAGGGTAAATTTAATAGGAACATATTGTTCCAGGCATGCTCTATGCCAGCCTGCAGACCTTGAGCAAAGCCAGCCATCTGAGAGCAGCAGGGGAGGGAATGAGAGAGACAGAGGGAGGTAAAGAATGAGCAGGAGGGGGAGGAGAGCGCAGAGAAAGAGACAGATAAGAGGAAAGTTCCTGTCAGATTTTGCCGTGATGAGAGAGAGGAGTTGAGCACTGAGGGAGAAAGAGATATGAGGGAGACTCTGAGCTGGCTGTGTATAAAATAAAAAACAATACATTTAAGTTAGGCTACAGCAGAAGTCCAAGACACAATCGAACTTTCACAAAGTCAATGGAAAGACTCCTCTAATTTCCACGGTGGCATTGCCTCAAGCTGTCAGTAAATAAAAAACAGTCTTTGTCCCCCTTTTCTCTTGGGTTGAGATGTGAAGGGGCTGCAGAATGCAGAATGATTCAGTCAGATCCCTGCTAACCAAAGTCATCGGATAACAGTAAGAGTGGCTCCTCTGAAATTAAGCAGAGGCAGCTTCGGACTACATGGGTGCCCCCTGTGCCAAGCTGGCACACCCCAATTGAATGCTGGAAGGGAAGGCAGGAGAATAGAAGCAATAAATCTTTCTAGAGCAGATTGTAAGATTTCAAGGCGTTAGAACAGAGCAATTTCTTTCAAGAGCTCTAACAGATATTTTCCAGCAAATTTTAGTAAAAAAGAAATTAAAAATTCCCCTGAGCCCTCTTAGGGGAGACACCAGTGCATAAACTAAGTTTCAGCACATTAGCTAACAATCTTGTTGCTATTTTTTGTTGCTGTTGTTGTTGTTCTCTTTCGCTTCTGTTTTCTGCTCATTTAGTTTCCTGGACCAGATTGTGGTATCTGAAACAAAACTTGCAGACTATATTTGAAAATACACCATATGTATGTTTGGTTTTTAACAAAGATGCTACTAATGAGAATACTCAGTAGAAAGGCTTCACTCAATGACTCTGAAACCTAGCTGAAATCCCTGGGACGCAGGATGTTTTGGCTGACATGCAGAAAAAAGGGTAGGAACAAGTCTTGCCAGGTATATAACACCTGAGCACTCTTCCTGCTAACACCATTTGATCAACCAATATGTAAAATTAATTCCTAAGCGGAACAAAGAGCTCTGCACTTAGTGGAGCTAGTCTGTAAGGCAGTTCTGGAGGAAGGACCCCTCTGCTTCAAATCTCAGCTCACACACCACATCTCTATGGAGAACTGAGGAGATCTTTTGGATCTAAGATGTGCCACTCCTACTCACACTACTGGTCATTATTCTGATTGTCCAAATTAAACACTTCTAAAAATTATAGAGCCATTTATTTCCCAGAAATTGTTCTGGTAAAAGGTCTGCATTAAAATCTAAATACTCTGCATGGTGGTGAAAAGTGAACAACTTTTTTTAGAATCACAGCAGATCTGTAGATAATACAGCTCTTTCTTTGACTGGAAGGGAATTTCAGGCAGCTTTGGATTCTTTAAACAAGGGAACTTCTTTCTGTGCAGACTGTTAACACGCCCTCAGTCACTACGTTGTTATCCTATGATGTACAGTGATTTATGAACACAGATAGGATTAACTCTGACCTTGTGAAAACCAGCCACTTCCTTCTTCCTTCTCTTCTCACCTGAATAACTTACTGCACCCCTTAAACAAATTAAAGAAATAAGTAAAAGTGACTGGAAACACTGCTGGACTATTTGAGTAAGCTGCAGAGAACTACACTGGATAATTTATTCTTGTGAGAAACATAATGATCACCCAACAAGTTTGGTTAGGAAGGTGGTTTATCAGGCCACCTTGATATACTAGGGCAAAAAAAATACACAGAACACCTACTGATGATGGATTGCAAGATATATTAATACGGAAAAGGATTGAGATTTACTTTCAATAGTAGATTAAGGGGCTCCAATGCAGCCAAGACTAGTTCTTTTAAAACAACAGGGACTGAGTTTATTCTAGATAAGGACTTAATTTTTATTGAAAACCTACCACCTTCAAACTGCTCAAAAGTTGAAGCACTATAAAACTGTCAAATAACACCATTATTAAAAGCTTTATTTGACAAATCTTCCACTGCTGGGATAACTTGTGTGTTTGCCTTCTCTCTCACATGAAATAAAATCATTCACTTATGCAAACTGCTGACAGGAACAGAAACAAATGGGGTTCTCAGCACAGGGTGAAACACACTATCCCCTTTCTGCAGCTTAATGGAAGCCATAGTTATTCATAAATCATAAGGCACTCAGTTCGGAGAGCCGCTCTGCTGCTTGTTGCACAACACTGGGAAATATTTGGGATGGGCTCACAAGCAGCGCTGTGGTGTTCTGGAGACCTGGTAATTTTTCAGGAGCAGCCTGCAGGTGGGAAACATCTGCATGAAACTGTTCAAGGAGAACAGAAGTGGCCAAACAATAGCTGAAACCAAAGGTAGGATTTATTTCAACCTTGTTATAATAATAAAAAAATGTTAGGAGCTCTGCTAGGTGGCCTGATAGCTAGCCTTTCATCTGTGACTAGTGACCTTTTGCCAGCACTTGCTATTGATTCACAGATTTTAAGGCCAACAAGGACCTTTATGATTTTTCAGACTGACTTCCAGATTAACATTAACATGTGTGAGCTTTCTCTTCTAAGCATCACTTTGAAGCAGCCTGGTACCAGCAGCTAATGGACAAATAGCTAACAGTTTGCCTTCAATGTAAGGATTGCCTTGGGAATGGGTCACAAACATTTGAAAACACTCATCAAGCTTCAAAGAACTTTGGAATACACCCGAAGTTGAGAAATCTTTACATTTGGAAATGTCTGGGGAGGTGTCTGGTTACTTCTCTTTTAAAATATTGTTTTTAAGTAACTAAAGAACCTTGTAAAACTCCTAGCCAGAACTTCACAAAAACTGCAAGGTGTGCCTTATTAGGTAAGTAGGCAAACTCCTTTCTTGGGACACCTCCTCAAATGGCATGGACTTTACCACTGCTGAGACAGTCACCTCTTTTGGTGATTGATTTTGTCATGCTTGTCAAGCATTCTCCTGGGATGTCAGAAATCCTGACAAGGCCTGAACACAAATGACCAAACTTGTGTGAGTGCTTATGTCAGGCTGGGGCAAAGAGCAATAACAGACCCCACAGGCACCTGAGAGTCTTGACAGCCAAAGGTTGAGAGTGGAGGAAATACCTGTTTCTCCCATCAGGTTACACGTGGAACTGGACTTAATAGAGAATCTGGAACTAATCACATTTCATTTAAGAAAATAGCTAAAATTAGTTTTCTCCATTGCTGCTTAAAGTCCAAGGAAAAGAATGAATGGGGGGTGAAAGGGAATCTGGGCTGAATCACACTTGGAGAAGTCAGGCTTAGCAGCCAGCTAAGCAGTTGCAAGAGCACGAAAACCCTAACACACTTTCTGTAATGAATTCTGTCAATCAGAGCAGAAAGTCCTGCTTGAAGTTAACGTTCCCTGAATATTTTCCTCATCTATTTTTAACTGCCAAGCATGGGCCACTCCTTGGAGATCTGGGAAACATCCTGCCTATCAAGAACATTACTGAGTACAAGTAATAAAACAAGGGCAACATTAAAATTACATTTTCATGACCCTGAGATAAACTTCAGGTGTCTCACAAACCTCTGCCTTATTCTATTGCTGCATCACTCACACTTTCATTGTCATTGCTTAATACCTCAAAGATTTATAATTGTTTACTTTCTTCCCAAATAACATCTCTGCTTTTTCCTTCTGTCCTTGTGACATGCTGTTCTGGCTCTGGCTTCAATGCCCATCATCAGTTGGTAATCTAAGTTTTATTTTTTCTCTGCACTGCATCTCTGGAAAAAAACTGTTTGAGTCACTTTCTATTTACTTTAGATTCAGCAGGACTTGCAGTTCAGATAATATAAATTATGTCTCAGCCCAGAAGACATTTTTGGCTTTGACTTAGCAGGGAAATGTATAGATGCTTCTAAATGCTATCTATCCATGAAACCAAGACAGCTTGAGAGACAGAATCCACAGAAATTCCAGCACAATCAGAAAGGTTAATGCAAGAGTATGGTCAGCTTAAAAAATGCTTCTTGACTGGGGTTCATGGAACAGCCTACACCTGTGCTTTTCTCCTTTCTGACAGACTGAGCAAGCTTCAGTTGCCCCTAAGCTTCAATTCTCTCCCTCATAATTTGGTAGCTGTGTTTCTGCTCCAGGAACAGATGCGATATAATACAAGTGATCGTTCCCTTTCAAATTTACTGTTTTATTAAGGACAGGGCAGCTTAAGGGACGGTCAGTCTGATTTGAAAGTGAGGCCAAAAAAGTGGAATATCACTGGAATAGAAATTTAGGTTTATTACGTATTCTAATAGGAACATACAAACACGACTTTTCATTGCATGAACACTTTGAAGCACTAGCTGAAATCAAGGAGCTGTACTGCAGGATGAGCACCTACTTGTGACCTATTCTGTTTCTCAAATCATTGAAGAAGCTGGTGAAATGAACAGATTTTTTACAAGACATTGAATTTATCTGCATTATACTCTCCAAACATCTCTCAGGGGAGATTTTTTTGCCTCAAAGTGCTATTAATTTATGCCTCTTCTGCAGTGTTTAGAGCCTGTTTGCTTTCCCTGTGAAGAAAGAGCCGCCTCTTGTTGCCTTCCCTATTCCCTCAGCATGCTTTTCCCCTAGGAATACTGGGAATCCCCAAAATCTTGCTTGTTTATTGCTGCTTCCTTGCAGTTTCACCTTCCATTGCAAGCCAGAATAGGCTTATTAGTTTTCCTATAAGTCAGCCAGTTTACTCTGAAAAGCACCAGGAGCAGTGTCATCTATCTGGGTAGTAATTCAAAGTTTGGCATGCTCAGGAATTCTACTCTGGAGGGTGATTTTGTTTTGTGCTTTTGGACCATGTTTTTGGAATACGTGTGTGTGTGAGAGAGAAACAGGGGAGCAGGGAAAGAAGGGATGAACTATAAATACTCAAAGATAAAACACTATTATGTTAATAGACCTGTTTACCCCTAAACACTAGATGTAAGAAACGAGATGGAGAAAATGAACAAAAAAGGGAGAAACATTGTGTACAACAAGATGTTCTTTGCAGAAATCCTTACTGCAGCAACTGAATACCTCATACTTTTGTTTATTCCAGGCTCCTGAGCCCCCAAACACTGTAGCACTTCAGGTGCTTGCTCCTTTCTATTACACTGAGCTCAACCAGAGTTAATGATCTCCTTTATCTTGCCCTGTGCCTCCTTCCTCTCAGCCACTGCAACACTGTCTGTAGCTTCTGCTCCAGGGAACTCAGCCAGGACCTTTTTCATCAGGCTGCCCGGCTCATACCTACGAAGACACTGATGGTACCACATGAGTCTCTTCCAGGGGAGCACAAGGAGTTTGTCTGGGAGCCCCACCCCGAGGTATGTGAACAGCTTAATAAATAAAGTGGTACTTCATTGCTTATCAGTAGTGCAGTCAAGCTAGAAAAGAATACACATTTCCTAGAAAGAGAATGGAGATGGAGTGGTAAGAGGCGCTGGGGGAAGCTGATAAGAGAGTGGTAGTTACCTTCAAGAAGCACACACTTAGCAAATTTACTCCCATGTTTCACGATGACGGGGTACAAATTCTTACTCAGGCACAATGTCATGGCACCATTCAGTAACTTCAAGAAAAGCTTTTAATTGCTACCTAGTGTCCTCCTTTGCTCAGGGAGTTCACTCAACATTGAATTACACAAGGTTTTACTAAGGTTTTATTCTGTTGTTTCAGAACGCTTTTCACCTGTAAAATAACATTACAGATGTAACTGCTGTGTTTGCACAGTCAGAAAATCACGGAGAAAACCCCGGGGAAATCCAACAGCATCTGTATTTTATGTATTTTATACATTGCCTTTGCATCATTAGCAAAGCACCTAAAATTTTATCCCTTTCCCCTAAATCCTACGCTTCACCAGTCAAAATTTTGTTGTTCCCTGTCTGCACTGCTCAGACACTCATAAGCAGATAATGAAGTGATTCACGCCATTCCTGCACTAGCCGAGGCCTGCTTGATTCCCATGTCAGTAGTATCACTGACAGTGACAGTGGAGGAAAGCACTTAGGGCTGCCCACCTTTCCCTTGCCATGCCACCTACTCTTACAGCAGACTGAGCTCCAATGCCTGTCTGTGGGAGGGCCGCCTCAGTGCACACACCAGGAGAAATGCTGTGCTGCTAACAAGGATGGTGGTTCTGTAGGCACACACAGAACTGTACCAACTACATAAAGCAATACTGGAGATTTCCAGCCCTTGCGTTCTGCCTCCACTTAGTCTGGAAACTATCAGCCATTCACGATCGGTGCTGCGTGTGAGAACTGAGGACTAAGAACACTTTGCACTGCTAAGCCATTATCTCCTACCAGAGAACAAAAGAAGCAAATATGATGGAGGTACTCAGCAGATGAGCAATATCTTTGAGGAGAGAGATTTAACTTAGACATTAATCAGCATATAATCGCTTGCGTAGCATGCCTTTCCTCACTATTAATGATTTAACATGATGATTTACCAAGGCACTGAGAGAATGCATGGATGGAGGGAGAAAAAGTACAGAAATATAGCCTGTGGTATTCCCTGCCAGAAAATGAATCTACCCATGCAGGAGTGTCAATTTGATAATGAAAGATAAAATGCACGATGAGCCCAAGAGGGTACTTTACATCTTGCTATGAATAATGCTGCTGGCTCACTCTCCCCATTAGGCTGGATCGGCCTCTCGCAAACCCAGACAAAAAAATATGGTGACCACTTCATTCAACAGAAATTGTTATTCAATCAGGATACCGCTTCCAATAAACATATTCTTATCTAGGCTTGTGCTAGTGAAAAAGGTGAAATAAAATGACAGGCCAGGTGAAAATAAAAGTTTTCAGTATTGTGAGATGACTTCCTCTTTTAATATTAACATCAGAATCCTCATTACTGCCCTTCCTAGCAATCGCAGTGCTGCTAGCTTTACTGAAAAAGTGAGGTTAGCCTAGCTTTACCACATCTGATGAAAGAAATTTCCCCTTTAAAAATGTATTTTTACCTGTTCTGAGACTATTTTAACTCAGAAGAATGTTTTTCAAGTGGTGGATTCTTCGGCACCTGAGGATTACTTGTAAGGGTTCCTTGAACACAAAACAAGAAACTCAAGCCTACTATCAGTAAGCTTGTTCGATCTTGGGATTCTATTTAAAGTAACACTGCTCAGTGACAGCTTAAACGGTCTGTCACAGGCACTGTGGCATTCCCTCTATAGCTCTTCCAAAGAGCAGAACACGAGTAGCAATAACAATTCTGAATAACATTTTTATTGAGTGTAACAGAAGTCACTCATTTTTTCATTTGTATTTAATCGAATGTAATTATACTGACCACAAACTCTATGCTCCCATTATCCACATCAAGCTTCAATTTCATTTTGGAGAAGAACACATGAGCTTGGATTAAGTTTTTGTGATTCAGGTCATTCGAATTCCCTTTTCCTATCCCTAAAAAACTGAAACGCTTCTTCAAATCACAACCCAGAATTATAAAGTCATTTATGTGGAAATGTGGCTTTCCCTTCTATAAAATTTCAATTTTTATCACCATACTGAAGCAGTGTTTTGCAGGACTGAGTCACTGTCTCCAAGCTCCTTTGTTTGCAAATTTGCATTCTACACATGTGTGGATTAACAACCACGAAATTCTGAAGCAAATGGGGCAGAATTGTTTATAATGAACTAAGCTGTTGTAACATCCTCCTGTAGGTAGGCACAAGACACTGTAGGAATTAATGGATCCAAAAATTGCGAGCATGAGACTGTAGGTGTTTCATACCATCTCAATTATCCATGGTCCAGTCTCTAACCAGTGGAGTGGTACAAATTGTGTGTGGGTTATTTCCTTCAAAGCCAATTAGCTCTTCATTCCTAACAGTTGCATTATTCTGAGTACCACAACTGTGTTTATTGAATTCAGTATGAAATCACTAATAAAAGTATTCAAGACGGGACAGGAGATTTTATGCATAAAAGCCTACGAAGCTGCATTATCTGATCAAGAGGGACAATATGCTGCTATGGCACAGGAGGCAGAGACACCTCATTCTCAACACCCACAGACACTGCAGTGTTAGAAACATACAACTGAAAGTTTAACAGGTACGCAGAAACAAACCAGCTCAAACTGATGGCAGTGGGCTGGAAAAAGCTGAGGGGAAAGGATTCTCAGGAGCTTTAGCAAGAAACTCCCAAAGAGAGAAATCTTCCCCTTGTTACTTGTAATCCCAGCAGTTTTGCTTTGGTGTAAACAAAGAACACTGTAAATACAAGCATGTGCTGTGGGATTCCCAAAGTTGGTTGGACATCAGTGCTGAGTATCATCTCAAGCTCTACCTGTAGTCAATGCAAACTGCAAGTGCTCAGCACCTTCATGCTCTGCATTCTCTTGGGCATCCAAATTTTGTTTGGACAAAACGTAACACTCGCTGAGAGAACAAACAGTCACTGTGGCCTGTGTAAAAGTTGGTCCTGATCCTTGCTATGAAGTCCAGCTCAGCCAAAGTCAATCAAACTTGGCTGACAAATGAGAAGCACATGTGAGTGGGAAAGGTGCTGGGCTTGTGGACTTTTTGGCAAGATGGAGGTGGTGGGTTTAAAAGCGCAGAAAAAGTCAGAGCACCAGCAGCCACCCCCATCACCTGAACGACAAGAGCATTTGACAGTCAGCTCTGGAAAAGACATGACACAGTGAATAAAAGCATCTGGCCAAGACATGTCCCCTTGTGGCCTTTTCCTCTGTAAGAATTTTGCCTCAGAGATATGAAGGAAATGGAGAGGGAGAGAAAAATGGATATAAAACTGCTGACACTTCAGAGGTGATATTTCTAACTTAGGAAATACTAAAGCTCCTTTTTGCTAATACACTCTTCGGTGGTTAGCACTGGATCCACCCGGGACAATGGACAAAAAAGAATTAACATAGCTGCTTTTTATTCTGTTCACACAATCTGTTTCCATTTTAAAAGCAATTTTGTAAATTTCTCACACTCCTTTTATTTAATCAATTGTGATGTAGAATATTAATTTCTAAGTTGCATGAATCTTAAGTATTTCAATACCCCTGTGGTCCTAAACCCTCTACAACAGCCCTGTGCATTTATCTTTGTTAGCAAGTGACACAGTGCTTAAAGAGTACAGTTAGAGAGTAGAAAGATCACAGCTGCTGTCGTATTAATATTTAGAGAGCAGATTTAATAAATACCATATCTCACTCTATGTTATTATCTGCATTAGTGCTATCAGGTTTTAAGGGAATTCAGGAGATGGTTTCTTATCCATCAGGTTGTCAGAAGCAGACAAGAGGAAAATCAAATGTTCATTTACTCACATCTGGTGTTCCACAGGGATCCATGTTTAGACCCCTACTGTGTTTATCTGTATAAATGGATTCTATCTATCATCTAAATCAGAAGAGTTTATGTGTAGAGCAAACAACATCAGATAAATATCCTTATCCACTAACTTGGTATAAAAGTACAAACCAAATGCACACAGCAGATTGTAACTCCTACAATTACCAAGGCTTTAAAACTCTCTTCCCTCTTTCTTTCACTTCTGTTTTTGCTTTAGGTTCATAACTTGCTTCGCAACCAATTATTACTTTCCCCCTTTCCTCACGTCTTTTATCTTTACACCAATACAGCGCTTCTGTTTCTCTTGTACCATATCAAGAAGCTGGAAAATCGGTTTTAAAAAGTGTTATAAATAGGTAACGCTGAATATAACATGAAAGAAAAGCAGATGTACCCCTGGAAATGAAATATTCAAACTAGGAGATATATTGCATCTTGCTTCAGGGAACCTGCTAGGGAGGACAGAAGAACCGTGGCAGAAGCAGTGGAATAACGCAGAGTGTTTTGCTAATGCTGCCACTATTCTTCTCCTGTGTTTATCTGATCTTTTTATGATGGCAGCTTTCTTCCCCAAGGAGGAGTCAGTAGAATTTTATATAGGAAGAAAGGAGCAGAGAAAGACCACAAGCGGATGGTTCTTTCACATCGACAGCCATTTTGGCTTACAGGGTTTTTATAGGAGTTACTGCAATTGTTTTGCTTTTATGACATCAGACCAGTTAATGCAAATATGGAGACCATGACCACCTACAATTTGACTCCCCACTCTACGCAGTCATCTGGTACTGGAACTACTCAGGAAGCTGCACCAAGTGTCTGTGAGAGAGACTTCCTCCTTCAACATCACCTGTGTGAAAGACACTTCCTAAGTACTGCCATCTTTCAGAACAGCTCCCAACTGCACAGTGAATCCTGCTCACCAATGCCCAACTTAGCTCTGTTGGGAATGTGACTTCTATTTACCCTCTGTCTTCTCCTAGTGTTCTTAAACCAAGCCAGACATTGTACATAAAGCAGGAGTACCCAAAAAAATCACGTTGCTCTCTTTCTCTCAGCCCTGTGATTTCTCTGCATTGCATTCATTCAATGAGCACTCTGCATTTGGCAGTAACCAGCACAGCAGACACTAACCAGTTCCTTAGGCAAGAGGTTCCAACTGACTGTATCCTATCAGTTAAAATAATAAAGTGTTGCTTCTTTTTTTTTGTTTTCCTCCCTTTTTAATTTTCTGAAATCCTGGCAATACAGCAGTGTGTACATCCACTTTAAATTCTTAGCAATAGCACTATTTTGAATATCTCATTTGCCTTAGTCAAACAGGAATTATTTGTAAATGTTGCCCTATAAAATACATATACACTATTAATCAGTTTGTGACTCCTCTTGAATCTTGTTTCAACAAGGATACTGTTTCAAATAAGCACAAAGCAATAGATGTTGAAATATCTATAGATTAGACCTCCACATCTGCCTGTATTTTGCTCTGAATAATTCTGTGCAAGTCAGAGCTCCTCAAAGCAAGAGAACAACCCTTACTTTTTGCAAATGATGCATAAAACCATTTGACCATGTATGGGTAAAGGTCTTTCAATTCACATGCTGTCACTAACATTTTGCTACACATAATCTTGATTACTATCCCATTGGAAAGCACTGCAGAACGAACAAACAAAATATAGCGAATATGGTCATTAACATGCACAGGAGGCATAAAGAGAAAATGATGTTAATATGCCTCAGTAAAAAAGAGCAGATCGAGAAAAGAAAGTATTTATCTCAGTTGGAAGACATGGCTGGACAACCAAGACATTTGGTCTACATTTAGATTGGTAGCTACTACCTCCACCAAACCGAGAACCACATGAAGCATAAAATGCAGGAAAAATACCTCGTATCACAAACCTGTGCTACATATACCTTGAAAACCAGCTTCTATGAAGTAAAGCAATGCTATTAGATCCTTAATATGGGAGAAAATGAGGCTTAAAAAGACATAAATTCTTTCACCCACAGTCATACAGAAAGATAAAGCTCAGAAATTGGTGTCCAGAAAATCGAACTGGACTGAACCGTTCTGTTCTATCCCACCTACTTTTGGTCTCCTCTACCAAACAAAAAGCCCCACCAAGCTTTCCATTTCAGTAGCCAAGCAAGTTCCCTGGAGGAACGGAGCTCAGGGATTGCCAAGTAACAGGGACACTCCAAGCAGCATGGAAGCTGATGCAAGATTTCTGCTCTATATACGTATGAACACACACAAACTTGTTTTAAACATATGCTGAAGGCTCAAAAGCAGTATCATCCAACAGATCATTTTGGCAGCTGAGATTCTGGCTGGTTCAAAGGAACACTACACAGTTCACACATTCTTCTTCTCCACCAGCCCTGGATAAACATGCAGACTGAAATGCTGGGTTGGGTTTTAAAGCAACCTACAGATGGTTGTTAGAGACTGCTACCTCAGGAGTTCTAAAGCCCAATTCAAGCAAAGAAACAAATCAACCAACCTCTAAATACTCCAAATGAGAATAAAAATGCACTATAATTTTTGACTACAGATTAAAATAATCTGACGTTATTTTGCTTGTAACAATGGACCATGGCTGAGCTGCACCAATGTTCTTCCTCCAGGCGTTCCACTCACATTCAGTCAGCCCCAGTTTCCGCACACTAAGGATTCTGCAACTCCACACCTTCTTTAAAGATGGAGCCTAACCGGAACTTAAATTCCAAATCCTCAGTTCAGATGCACAGTAGTAGTGAGCAAAATTTCTTTTTTGTTTAGGTGCATCAAAGCCTTCGGGCAAAAAATGGTATTGGAATGCACTAAACTGCATCAAACTGTACTGTGCGTTAAAGCAGGGTTGTACAGAGCAGGTAGCCTCCAGAAAGTAGCACCCAGGTCTCACTCTTTGGTGTCCAATGTGGCACAGGCATCCCCTACCTCCACACATTCTGCAGCCAGTTGTAGCCTTCAGCATTAGCAGGAAAGAATCTGAGCTGAGCTCACAGAAGGACCAGAATGGCTAGCTGCTACAACCAACAGGTTCACGAAGCTGCAAACCTCACTGCTAAAAGACACGAGGGCTTGAGGAGAAACACTTCTGCAGCAGTTGTGCAAGACCACACTTACAACAGGTCTGAGCTTTCTCATGTACAATGTTCCTTGCCCTGTTACAACTTTACATGAAATTTTGTCTTCATTTCCAGTCAGTGGCATCAACAATTTCAAGGACACTGCAACAACAGTCAAAATAAATCTGAATAAAATCATAAATAACAGAAAAACCTTGATATTAAAAATTAAGATGAAATTACTCTGAACACAAAATGTTGCAACAGTGCTATATGAAAATGATCAGAAATAGATCACCGTAAAAAAATATGCAAATTTAAAATGTGATTTAAAAGCAAAGCACAGTAATGAATACGTTTACAAATGGTTAAGTTTTGTACTTAACCAAAGGTGTGTACTACAGATTTTGTACTTGACTGAACCTATGTTCATGAGGTGTAGATCATCACTTTTAAGTAAATGGTAAATTTTGGTTATGTTTATTATGTTTGGTGTTGGTATTTTTTAGGATATGAGATGCAATTTCTTACCTTTTTTCATACTAAACTTCAAACTTCGCAGTTTATACACTAGATTCAGGATTAGTCCTACATCACAATTTATCAGGGACAATGTCCCCTAAAACAAAATTTTTCAAGCAAACATTTCCAGAAAAGTTCACATTTCATTTCACTTACGCTGTTATATTAGAGCACAGCATGTCTGCTGGCATACATGCAAAACATACATTTTTCAGTCAGTGGCAATTTACAGAAATACAAGATGGCCAGCATTGATTCTGGCATTCTAAGTTATGTGTTTGGGTCCGGCTGTAAGTAATGGCCAGACAGAAGCAATGTGAACAGCTGTGCAGAGTGTGTACACCCAGTGTGTTCTTCCTGAGACTAGACAGAAGCAAATTTAGGTATTTCCCACTTAATCAATAGATGGTGAAAAACTGTTCTGCACTGGGAGTTAGGTCAGCACAGCGCAGTGTGCGTCTGATCTCCCCCTGCCGTGCTCGGTGTCCCTCAGAGCACGGGGTGACCCCCATCTGGAACGCTCATGGCAGTGCTGCTTCGTTCCCCACAGCCCGATACACTCGGGATCCGGCCCTGCCTGCAATGCTGCAGCTCTAGGGAGGAGCTCAGGAGTCAGAACCAGAGAGATTCACACTGCTTCATTACAGCCCCTACCTACACTCACACAAGGGGATGCCAGTATGAGATGTGGATCCTAAGGGAAAAAAGGGTGTTCAGGGGATCTTTTTCCAGGGATGTTTAATCTGCTCCTCTTTGAGAGCTTTTAAATAAAGTTTTCTTCAGAGACACATCAAATCATACATCAAAGAGGCAAACCGGCTTTGCAGCAATGAGAAGACTTGGTGGTGAGCACCATCTCTCATGCACTGATAAATTGGTTTCTCTCCTGCTTTCATTACGCAGTATTAGAGTGATATTTATTGAAGTTAATGGAAGTATTTCCACAGACTTTGGTGTGTAGTGGGTCATATAATAAGTTCCTCCATACGTTGTAGTCTGAGGGCCAGAGCAGTAGTTACTCATTTTAAGCACTATTTTAAGATTTGATGAATGGCTTAGCTCTTTTTCCCAGTTTTCCAAGGACCTGAGGCAAAAACAAAGCCGAACACAAAGCACTTCCTGGCACACTCGTTTTTTTCTCGTTTGGTTGTGTTGTTGTTGGGGAAAAAACGAGAGTGCAGTATAACCGATAAATCACTTTGTCACCTTAATCTTTTATTGATCTCAATAAAAATTGTATTTTGCTTCTTAACAAAAATTCACCAAGAAGGACATCACATCCAGGGGTGTGTATAATGTGGGAAGCACTCATCATTTAACGTTCTTATTTATGGGACAAGATATGGATTTTTGTGGAAAAATTCTCTACTGTTTTTGTAAGGTAATGCATCATATTTCTAAAGATGTGCTCGACAAAAAGGCAGCCAGTTTACCAACTACAGTAAGAAAATGTATCTTCTAGTGAATTTTTATATAAACAAACTATAAGAACGCTTTCTCAATCAGTAAAGGTAAGAGAGTACTGTACTTTTCAACACCAATACTATGTTGTCAGTACAGTTCAGTATCTCACAGTCATTCAATTTTGTTTCAGATGAACATTTTGGGACATCTCAGCAAAAAGAAAGAAAGGAGAAATGATTACTAAGGGAGCATTACACTTCCCCACAGGGGAAAGTCCCCTGCTGTCTTATCACTTGGTTCCTAATAATCTCTGAGGATGTAAAAGATTGCTCAAGCAGCAATCTGGACTGAAGTCAAAAGCATGCTGGTAAACCAGGATGCACTCCAGTAGAGAGAGAAAGGGAAGTTGGCACCTTCTGCACAATCATATGTTAAGTTACAGAATATAAGATAATGAGCTGGACCTATAAGCATCTGACTTTATTTCCTACATCTCACATCTGAGAGCTGCCTTAAAATGAAGTCACTTTAAGGACTTTTGACTATTTTCTTCAAGAAAAATACAGGCTGTACTGAAAGCATGTTAAGGGCATTAGTGCACGACAGCTCTGTTTGCAACCTCTGAATTGTATAAAATGAGTATATGCTTTAGTAATTAATGGAGGTTTCTGATGTTCATCACACAATAATGTAAACAAAGACTGGAATCTTTTGATGTAATTTTTAGGATTACACTCCAAACTGTGTCTCAGCTCCCATTTGCACAGTTTGCAGTTTACCCTGGCTATCTTCCTGTCAAGAAAAGCAAAACACAAAGAAAAAGCCTCTGCAATCCATCTTTGGAACCACAAACTGTCCAGCACCCTGGGCTCCTGGGCCAAAACTTCCTATGCATCAAACACAAGTGAGAGTCTGTCCCCAATGGTCCTACGTTCTCTTACTGAAATAACAGCCCTGTCAGTCAAGCGTGTTTCCTTAACACCAATGATGCAGTGCTTGTAAAATTATATCTCATGTGAGATAGTCCACTTTACACAGCAGTAGTTAAGCCCTTTCATTTTCTCCATTTACATTTGTGCTGGTCTGGGGGCCCAACACCACAGGAACAGGCTTTCTCAGTACATAGTGTGTGTATTGGTGAAAGCCACTTAAATTCACAGAGTACATTTTTTTCATCTTAAAGTCACAAAATGATTTTTTTTTAACACTACGTTGCTGTAAAAAGATGAAGTTGAAATAAGTACTATTTTCTCCTGAAATTCTCCAAATTTTCTCCCAGATTTAGAGTATATCCAGCAGAAACAATTAACACAATAGAGGTTCCTCACATTTTCTGTGTTCTGCTATTCAATTTTCTCTGTTCCTTCATAGTCTGAGCCCATACTTTTTTATACTTTCAACATAATGAGAACAGAAAAAGAGAATTCCACCAGTGCCTACAATAAACCAGAAGGCACTTATTTCCTGCTCATTCCTATAAGAAGTGAAGCTGAAGAAACACTTTCTCTGTTCTTTATTTGTTTTTCAGGGTCAGAAATTCAAGGCACATTGCACAGGCTTCTTATATCATGGCTAGAGGTCAAACCTCATAATACATGACTTGTCAGTATCTTTTAGCACAATTGATAGCAGTGTGCTGCTGACTCTTGCATTCCAGACCTAGAAGAAAATGTCCAGAGCAACTGAGGTTATATGATAGGTTTTGTAAAATATCACCAAGTCTCAGGAAGAAAGATGGTGTTGGAGGCTCAGAAAAAGGGTTGCATATCAACCTTAAAAAATGCCAGAGCTTTGATGGATGTTCAAAGCTGGTCATTAACAGTAGTGACTCCTGCTATCCACAGAAATCTCCGCCTAGTTTGGTAGGAATTAATCTGTGCAGCACAATAACTTAGAAATGGACGTCTTCACCTCGAAGTCAAGAAAAAGAAAAAGAAAGAAAAAAAGAAAAGAAAAAAGAAAAAAAAAAAGGAAAAAAGAGCTCTTTTATTATATAAGTTAAAGGGGAATTCTGGCTCCACTGCAGTACATGCAGAAATTCTGCTGACTTCCAGTGACACAGAAATGCAAAACCATGATTTACAGTGGGGTGGAAGGGACAGCACTTGTACCCATGGGGTTAAATCAGAACCAGCGTGATTTCCAACAAATCAAAGAAATGGATACAATCTGCATTATTACGGAAAATCAGCTTGCAATCGACCTACTCTCAGTTAACACCATACACACTAAAGCGTTTCCAGGAGGTCTTTTGAAAGAGAAGGAAAGTGTAATAAGCAGATGAACTACAATTAGAAACAATGACTGGGGAGAGAATCTATGCTTTAGCAGTGGGAAAAATGAGAGCAGCTATTTCTTATTTTGAACTCAGTTTCAATTAGCTAATGATAATAAAATCTTCTTAGGCTTCTGAAGGCTTACTAAGGACACATGAATACCCAATAGCAGGTCTCCATCCAGGAACTGCTCCATCTATTTCCCTAGCAAGCAGTGATGTAAATAAATCAAACGCATGCATTTCAATGGAATTCTCCCCCCCCCAAGTATTTTTTTTTTTCAGTTCTGTCCAAATTAGAGCAGTAGAGAGGGCTGTAAATAATCATCAGGAATAGATGAAACCACAGGCACAAAAGAACCCAAAGTTATTTGCTATAGCAAAACATAAGAAAAATAATAAATAAAATATAAAAAACATAAGAAAACGTTAAGTGAACTACATGTGGACATTAAGGATCATGGCCTGCTTTTCTTTACGCCACTGTAACCCAGGATTACCTTCACTTGCATCAGGACAATACCTGAGACCTGAAAGTAAACCAGGTCAGTTAGCTCACATCCGAAAGTCAGCACAGAATGCTCTTTAGTGCACCCTCCAAATAGATAATCTTTGGGGTATAAAACAAAGCTTCCTATGACATTTGATTACAGATTAGTATTAGCATTTCCTTCATCCATGTCCCACCCAATTCAATGAGAGAAGGATAATTTTCAGTACTACTTTCCTTTTATCACGGTTCTCTTCTAACATAACTTCAAAAAATTCCTTTTTTACCCATTCATTAGTCTTAGAGGATCCGAGATTTTCTTAAGGATTATGTTATCAAATATTATCCCAGATGTACCACGTCCTGCTAGCTTAAGTAACTGAAAGCAAAGGGATTTTACTTGCTATCACTAGTATTTTTATATTGAGTAAAATACTAAAAAAAAAACACTACCACAGAATAGAGACCAGTTTTCTATTACAGAAGTTAAGATTAAAAAGATGATAAATGCTACTACATTTACATTTGAAATGGAAAGACATACAGAATCCTTCCTAATTTTGGAAAAAGATGGATAACAAATTTTCTCATCTGACTTTACTGCAGATTGCAACAATATAAATTTGAAATGGTGGTACTCAAAATTTTGCATGGTTGTTTTAATGTGCTGACTTCCTACAGAGAATAATGACTGCTGAAGAATTAAGTGCCAAGGTCAGGTGATGGCAAGACTGGAAATGGGAACACATAAGACAAAGTGCCATAGACTCTAGCAGCAGATGTTCGTACCCTGCATGGATTATTGGAAGAAAGATGTGAAATGCAGCATTTTATCAAAAAAAAAACCACACCAAAACAAGCAACTGACAGTGTGAGGTAGGTCTGTGAATGTTACATTTCACTGTGTGGAAGCTTTCTGAAAATCAATTTGAGAAAGATCTAATGCTGGGTCTACAAAAGTCTCCCAAGGCAGAAAGAAAAGCTTAAGCGACTTTAGGTGACACTAAGGAAGCGCTATCTAGGAGAAATCCTATGGGCTACACAGGTGGCACAAAGCTTTGCAAGCTGGCATGTTACACCAGGCTTTGCTTCCACTCTGATCAGGCCATGATATTTCCGGTATCAGTATGCATACAGGCCTCAGGGTGTACTGTTGAGATGGTCAGCAGCAATTATATCAGGTTGTATAGAAAGGAGCAGTTCAGCTCACTTCAGCCATTCAGCCTTCCTGTTACTGGGGCTGCAATGCTGTGCAAGTAGCATTAGTTCGGGCTCATGATCCAGAAACAGAGTGGGTTCATATATCAAATCCAAATTCCTGGATAATGCTGGCATCTGGCACTTTCAATATGCACACTTTTACAAGAAATCCCAACAAGAAGAATCAGAATAACATTGTATTGTCATGCTGCCCACCTCCAGAAGAGAATACGAAAAGGTAGTTTTTGAGATACAAATTAAAAAAGAAGCTGCACTGACAAACAAAAGAGTATTGACATGAATCAGGAGTGGATAAGGGGGAACCAAAATGAAAGCCAGTAATGGTCACTGTGATATCTAAGTAGAGCATGATAATGGTGGTGATACTTGTGATTTTCTTTGTAGCATCTCTGTTGTCTAGTTTTAAAGGATTTTACTGTTGTTATAGCTAAAAACACTATCTTATGGTTAACAGTTAACTTGCCACATCCCCAGAGCACCAGACTCACGAGAATTCTCACCTGTAATAGAAATTTCTGCTTCACCCTGTAGTCTGAAGAAAATAAGAAGAAAAAAAGATTCTATCCCTATTCATTATTTTTCTCATGGAGATATACAATGAGAAGATAGGACTGTTCATTCATGCCTCTGCTTTTAAGTAGATCAATCAGTTTAGCACAGACCACTGTTCTATCCAGCAGCAAGTCCAACATGCTCCAGCACAGGCAGAGAAATAGAAATAGCAGGACCTTCTGAAGAATCTGCAGTTCTGACTGTCCATCTGGGAGAGGAACGATCTAGGCATGAGGATTGGGCTGCACATACATCATCATATAAAACCCGAGGAAAAGCAGTTTTGTGGCACTGTGTGTGCCCAGCCTTAAAATGCTCTGCTGTGTGTTGTCCAAGCAGATTTGGATGGTTGCCAAAAGACAAGAAGCAAATTTTGGAGAGAAGCCAAACGACAAGAGGCAATTGACCTAGCACTTTCCTGTGCTTTCTTGGGGATTGCAGAGCTACAACGTGCCACAATTGCTTACAAATGTTAGGATTGTTTTCTCTACCTGTGCATTGTGTAAAGAGACTAATGTGCTTTGACCTGCAATTTGCAAGGGGGTTACAACTACCATGGGAGAAGCAAAACTTAGTGCACAGTTTCAGAAGTGCTCAGGTGGAAGAAATGGCAACAGCTGAATTTTATTGCTCCCTACTACAGAAGCAGTGCTCTTAAATCTTCACTTGTACACAGACTCAACCAGGACTAACAATATCAGAAAAATCTTGGACTGATTTATGCACAGCGCTGTACAAAACTTCTGTGAAGGAGCCTAGCCTCTGCTTCCCAAAGTGACTGTGTTTAAGTGACACCTGAAGGCCTGCAGCTTTACAGTATGCAGATTTTCTTTTTTTCCTGAGCCCTGCCACAAACGGGCACAGAGATGGGTGTGCAAACTCCATGTTTGGAAAACCAGAACTTAGGTGGGATGTGTCAGCCAGCAGACAGCTCAGGCTGCCAGGAAGAACAGCACAGGGATTCCCTGCATGAATGCTGACCCAGCATTAAGAAGCACTGTAGTTGTGCTGATGCAGTACCATTTACCTTGAACTTCTTACATTCACTTTATTCTGCTCTCAAGTGCACACACGTATGGGTGCGCCTCCATTTCCATTCATCCCACTGCTGCACTCCAGAACCGGTCAGTCGGGAAGCAGCACTCAGCTCCGACACGTGGTGCTCAGCAGCAGCACTATCTTGAGTACAGAGTTAACACTGATCACAAGCCTTTCTCAAACCACTGGATTTTGTTGCCCTTTTATAAAATGCAAATTACAAAAAAATTATGAAACACTAGGCAATAAAACCTGAATTTTTAATACCAGGCAATCACTGAACCTGTGCACATGAGTATGGAGAACTAAATAATCCCACAGCACAGACCCCGGAGAATTTCTTTCTCTATATTGCTTTTATAACAGCTATCTGTCTTAGTCTGGTCTTGTTGATATATTTTTAGGCTTTTAATTTGGAGGCTATTATTTGCTCAGATGTTGTCTTCAGCATATTAAGTACAGTAAGCTTGCGTCAAGTCCTACGTTGGGCATTTGAGCTGGGGCAGAATTTCTTACTTAAACACCCATGTACAATGACAGAATAAATAAATAAAGAACACCTTCAAGGCTTCCAAACAGCAAGCAACAAAATCACTCTCTAACCTTACAATAATGCTCTGCTTACGGTCCTCCCAAAATGCAAGTCATTTGCCAGATCCCAAATGATATTTGGTTGATAGATTGCTGGTGATTTCTACATCAGAGCACCTTGGAGCCCTGGTGCTAAACCCCTGACAGCGTTAGCATAAAAGATTTACATTTATGTTATGAGGGCCACACAAGAATAATAATTTTAAAATACATTGCCTTGGCCGCTGGTGCACCATGGGAAATCTAACAGCAGCAGGCAGCATGCCTGCGCTGTAATTACAAAATGGCAGCACGGGAGAGGCTTTGGAGAGAAGGAACCAGAGACTACAGCCATCTGCATGCCTTGGTGAATTGAAATTACAGTAATATATGAAGACATTACCTGAAAAGCCCAGCACCATTTAAATGATTTACTATTACGCCCCAGCAAGCTTTAATTTAAGGATAAAGTCATTCAGCAAGCTAATCTGATATAGGAGGCATTATTTCACACAGTTAAGTTAATTTACACTAGCTGATTGTTGTTGTTGCAGTTGGCATTATTATCTGCACAAACAGCCGATCGGCCCTGACAGAAGCAATATACTGTTTAATACAGCGTCTTAATTCAGCAGGCTAGCTATCTGTGATAAAGGTTTGTTTATAAGCAATAATGGGGAGGAAAGTCATTTTGAGGCTAAGCTGATAACACTGATGAGAACTATTTTATTTATTTTTTTCTGTAAGAAAACAAGCAGGAACTATTCACTCATTTGTCCACCTGTCTACTAGGAGGAACATCCCAACAGATTTCACTTACATTGGTTTCGCTTTCCCCACCCCAACTACAAGGTAGATCTCTGGCACCACTTTCTGCATATATTTCACTTGACAAACAGCCATCACCACTGAAGCAATATAAGAGCTCCTCTTCCCCAGTGGCATTCCGCCTTCAGGAAGATCTCCACAGCTGAACTCTAATGTCAGTTGGTTTTAAAAGCTTCTAATGTAGCACAGAGAAGGCAAACTGCACGTGACACAATCAATAATTATGTTTGATATTTCCCTCCCCCCCTAAATAAAAGAATAAACATAATAAGGCAATTCTCCTTTCCTTTGTGCTGCAGTGTGGACCAGGCCTGGTTAATCCCTGTGGCTGGCTATACGGAGCAGTCTCTCTGTCTGCAGATAAAACCGGGGGAGAGACAGTGCAGCAGTATTTGTAAGCATGCTTTTGCACTAAGAATTATAAAACCCTTTAGCAACAATCTTTAACATTATTTTTTCCTGTAGAAAATTATGCCACAAATAAAAAACTGTAACACGGCTACGTCCAGTAACTTTTCCTTTCGCCAGGCTGCTGCAATCAGTTATACTGAGCTGTGAGGGAATTCCTGAGCTGCCCTTTTCCTGCACAGAACATTTAAAGTTCCAGAGCACGGTTCTGGGTAAACTGCCCTTTTTCCTCAAAACTGGTTATCTGGTATAAACACCTCTGTTCATAAAGACAAAGTGTATGTAATTCAACTGCAAATGAAAGAAAAATACACGCACAAAAAAAACCCCAACAACCCCATACTTCAAACAAATAAAGCAAACAAACAAAAAAATTCCCACCCTGATAGATTTTCTTCCCCACCTGCAGATTTGCTTCATCTTTCAACAGAACACTGGTTTGGGAACAGCAAAAAAGAAGACACGTTAAGAGATTTCTGCATGAAAAGCATATTAAAAACAGACCCTTGGAAGTTGTTGAAAAGCTCAGTGCCAATTAGATGCCAAACTCCACTGAGTTTCAGTCACAATTCTAATTCTGAAGACCTAGGTCTGGAAAACATCTTTTTCATAACAAAACTTATCCATGAGTTTAAAAAAAGCTATAAAAATGCCACTAAAAAGCACATTTGCAGCCAGCTAGTCTAAGCAGCACACCTCTAAGAGACTGACCCAGCACAGTACGACATTTCATACCAGCCATGACAAGCCCTAGAGCAGAACACTGAGTGCTGCTGCACCAAATGATACTTTCCAAAAAGTTGTTCTGGCAGCTGAGAGAACAGGTAGCCACTGATTATCTGAGCACAACTTTTGTTGCCAGCAACTACTGAGGTATTGCAACGTGACAAGTTCTTTTCTCTGCTTTGCAGCACACTGCATCTGGTGTGGTGCAGCACCTGTCAGACGTGATCAGACAAGCTCTACATAAGTGCACCAGAAAGGTAAACCACTCTAACCTGCACCAGAACTTTTCTTTCTAGAGAGTATAGAGAGTATCTGCCTCACCAACACTGGATCAAGCTACAAAAGCAGTTTGTGATTTGCCATGCTGGCTCCCCAGGACTCTAAGGCAGCTGATGTACTGGCACAGCTCCAGGATTCACGTGGGATCATGTTTTCCAGGATTCTCTTATGGCTGACAAAGGAACCAATGCTGAATGTGGTGGTCAAGTCTGACATGCTCAATGTTTTGCAAGCTATGTGAACAGCCCATCAGTGCATGAATTTCTTAAGAATGGCATTATTTCATGTCTCGGTGTAGAAGCTTATAAAAGCTGTCTTCATTTCAGCCACTCAAGCAATCAGTGGGTTTTCATCAGGAATTGCTGAAAAGCAGTGTGAGAGCACATAATAGTAACAAAGAGAAAGGAACGGTTTAAAGGAATTCTTTTCTAGTTTATGATAATAACAGGATTTTATCAGGAGGTAAATTTCTACTATTCAGTAGTCATTCTTTAATTACAGTTTAAGGACTGTATGTTAGCACCTTAGGTGGTGTAAAAAAAGAATTATACTCAAGTGATTTCTTTTGATTCAAACGCAATAAAGGCAACGCAGTTTTTGTTGGCTGTTGTATCAGTTTAACAGAGGAGTTACATTCAACTCCTGTGCACATGTACATTTGAGTATGAAGATTCCAATGTGCCACAATCTTTAAGAAAGAGACTGAAAGGAAAAAGAGAAGGTGAATATGGGCTGCTTCATTTCCATGCTGTTACTTCAAACATTAAAAGCAGAGCTGAACACAGGAAATAAAGAGGAACACAGCAAAGTAATTTGAAATGATTTAAATGAATTAGGCTTATGGTCTGATAACTACATTAAGTTGTGTATGTGAATGCATGGCAACGTGACCAAGAACTGAGACATAATCAGATATGCAAGAATAAAATGAAGGAAGAGTATTTTCACATCTTGGGGTAAATTCAGGATAATAAAATAAAAACAGCTGAAATACTGTAAATAAATTAAAAAACAAACAAACAAATCGAGAATACAGTCTGAATTAATCTCTCATATTAACTCAAATATTTATCTTCCTATTTACAAGGAATCCACCCAGAAAAAAAGTATTTCTACTGTAATTACTGTTTTAAAATAGGGACTGCTTTTAAAAATCACTGTAAGTCTATACCAAGAAGTTGATTCCAGCCTTGTAGAGTTTTAGCTCATTTTTAAAATAGTCTGAAATACTTCTTTCCATGAGCTGATTCTCGCTATTCTGTACTAAACAATTTTACTCCTCTGTGATTGGTAAAGTAAGCTACTTCATATCATTATTCCCTCTACTACCTTGAATGGCACTAGAAAGTCCATTAGGGATGAATTTTATCCACACAAAAGATGATTCTGGTAAAAATTTTGGTGCTTTTGCACGTTTTATGTAATTTGTATTAAATTCAAAATAAGAGTATACGGAAAAACTATATACACACAGACAACTGGGAGTACTTCTAATTTCATTACTTCCTTCTAGGTTAAGTGAGGTATGTCATTAAACTATTTTATTCCACCTAATAAATTTATTAACATTTATTAACCAGGGGAAAATATTAATTGATTTTGCCTCCTGGACACACATACCTCCTAGCCATATTTAACTGCCTAGATAATTGATTAAAATGTAATGTACCATTAGGTAATTCATGGAATAGAGAATTACTATTTGAATTCCTCATGCTTGATCCTGTATTTAGTAACAATGACCTGGCCCCTCCTTCATCTCCTTCCAAATCTCCTGTTATGAGTCAATTGTAACAGATAATTAAAACAATCCTACTCCAGAACAAAACTCACCCACAATCAGATAAAAAATATGCATTTCTGATGCAGGTGCAGGAAAAAGAATAATTTTACTTAGTACAGTTCATCAGTTTGTAATCTCATTTCGACCTCATCCGAAATAGAGAAGACCAAAAGGAGAAGAGCCAGCATGTACTTCTTACTATTATGACAACCAATAGCAGGCATATGTATTTAGAGGAAGCAGGACTTGTTTTGGATTGGACTACTGGGTCAGGCCATAGAAAGACACAGATCTCAAAATTCAGTTTCCTTGAAGAATTTCTCTGGCAACACCAGACCATCGTGCTGGTCGGTGTGGGGCCTTGCCTAGCTGCCTGTCCCAGTCACTCTCCCATTCTTTGACAGAATAGAGGAAGAGAGTAAGATGGAAAAACTTACAAATCTTGATAAAGATCACTTATTGGTTTCTACCTACAAGCAAAAAAGACTCCACTTGGGGAAAATAAATTCAAAATTAGAAATAGAGTTTGATAATGAGAAACAAAGATAAAACTACTTTCCCCCAATCCCCCTTTTTCTCAGGCTCACCACTACTCCCTCACTTCCAAACTCTTCCAAACCCTCCTCTGCCTGGGCAGTGCAGGGCAGTGGTGGAAGGGGACGGGGCGCGGGGTGTCAGCACGCAGTGGTTCCTCTCAGCCCCTCATCCTCCTCACATGTGCTCCTGCTCCCCATGAACTCCCCAGAGGCTGCCAGGAATCTGCCGTAGCGCTGCACTGCTTGTGTTACTGTGTCAGAAAATCTTTGCGCATCTTATGCTGCCTAAGCTTCTATTTTACAGCATTTAAAGAATTGCTCTAGAACTATTTTTAAGAAAAAAATCACTAAGAAGCAACACAAAATTAAACGGTATATCACTGGATTGAGACATTCCTAGTCATATACAAGCTCTTATTAAAAATGCTGGAAATTATGTGCATAATTTTCGGTAAGTCACATTTAGCCGTGTCACTTCTATGAAAAGGAAAACTTTAGACAAATAGCCTGAATGCCTCAACAAAGTAATACAAGACCTATATTCAGTTCATAAAGTAAATGTTCACTAAACTAAAATCAACTACTTCTGACATCTCGTACAATTTGTATTTACACATTTATTTGTTTTACGGAATATAGGAAGGCATTCCTATCAAAAGAATACACACAAATGTCTTGCAAGCCAGTCTAAGCAAGATGAATATATTTCTATTATGAAAGCTGATGAGGTGGTACTTGGGCCAAGAACTATAAAAAAAAGCAAATAAATTTAGAAAAGTCTGAAAGGTCCGTTTATGGCTGCAGATTATCAATACAGTCCTAAGTGTACCAGGCAGTCCTGAAACAGTGTGTCACAGGACATCTGCTCTCTACAATTCAAGATGAACATCTCAGAATTGAATGCATTGGTGTTACACTTTTTTCAGACACCAAGTCACACATTCCCCCACTTCAGGTTCACAGATAAATCAGCACTGAAGAAGTATCCAGGAATATCCACAAGAATATTAAGGTATTATCTGAATTTAAGTACTCATTAAAAAAACAAATTAGACTTTTAAGTGAGATTTCATGTCAACAAAGAAAAAGTACAGGAAAGTAGCACAACAGTCCAAAGCAATGGGTTGTTTGTATTGCCTAGACTCTATCCAAGTAAGAGAGGAGTCCAGAATATCACTAGCTCAGCTCCTAAGTATGATTCTCAGTTATTTGTCTAGTGTTTTTAATAGAGAAGAACCTTGAAGTAGCAGTTTCTAGTGAAACACACACAGAGTGAGAATTTCTGGTATTGTCATTTCTGTCACCATTTTTTAAAGACTTTTAAGGTAAAATTTTGTGAAATTTTTGAGACAGAGAAATTTTCAGGTTAAATGCTTAAGAATTTAGTTCACTTCTGTTAACATTTTCACATTTTGCTAATGTGTCCCCTTTCCAGACACAGGCACACAAGAGCCCTTATCTTTGGGTATGGGTAAGAAAGAGGCAGAATTACTAATATTGTTATTAGGTCACTGAAAAAGCAAGGAAAGAAAGACAGGCTGTCAGGTGCACAGGGCAAGTTACATCAGTAAGTCCAGTAAAAGAATGTGACTCTCTCTACAAACTCCATCTCATTTATATTCTTACATCACCATGTTTACACGGGCAATACTGCTAAAACTAAAAGAGCATTGTTGCTTAGATGAACAGGCAGGAGCATTACCAACAAAATCACTTAATCATTAGAAAACAAAATAATTTAAAATTAGGTTCCAGGATACATGCTCTTTAAGGCCTATTTTACTTTATGACTAAATAATTCTAATTGGAAATATTTACAGAGACCCCTAATCTGTTACAAACTGCAGGTGTGATTCTATTCTCACAATACTTTTGCACAGAAGTGAAACACCTTCAAAATCAGATTCTTCTGGTTTATAGTGAACAAAATTAAACTGTGTTGCTTTTTGTTGTTGTTCAATAGTTAATATACACTGGAGATTTCCAATATTGGATAAATTTCTCTTGCTGCTGTTCTTGCTGCTTTTACAGATTTCAGTTATTTAACACATTATTTAGCATGCAGGTATAAATACTTGGATTAAATCACACACAGGCTCTGAAGGTCCTTTCCTTGCCCAACTTTGTTGTTTTGCCGTATTCTAAATCACATGCATCAAACCTTTACTCTTTCTCTTACATTTAATATGCAGCTCTGAACCTGTAGTTATACATCATGTTCATTTGTTCAGGAGTGATATATAATCTAGACTGAAATTAAATAATGTCATCCAATGTTTAGTATTTATTGATACAAATTTAACCTGCTCATATTTCAACATCCAATCTTCCCCTGAATAATCTGTATTTAATTATGCATTCCACCTCTCTATTGACCTTTGAAAATATCCCTCATGACTACCAATCAAAAATGATATAAATTAGATATTCTTTTGAATTGCTCTGCAGTATTTATCATTCCACTCCCCAAATTATTCAGTGAAATCACTTTTTGTTCTCAAAACCTGACTTCCTAATGCTAAAAATGCATACACACAATCCCTTCATAATCCCATTTTTTTCATTTAATATGAATATAGTACTATTTGTGTAACAAAGACAACTGAATGGATGAGGCCGTCTACAGCTACTTTTTAATGATTAAAATGAACATTTTGGGCTCATCATTTTGCAAATTTTTCTTTTTCTTTTTTTTTTTTTTTTTTGCGTGGAAGAACTCAGTGACACACCTTCACTCCATGACAAACACAGTTTTGTCAGACTGCCCCTCTGCTGCCCCCTGTCACATGGCAACAAAATGTCAGGGGATATTGGTGGAAAGGTTCAGTGTCCATTGCCAATCCCACCAACATCCACCTCAGGCATCGTGAGACAACGCTGTAAAAACAGGAGGTATTATTTTTGCAGCAGCCCTTATATCACATCAACTAAGTTTGCTCCTAGAAGGTACAATCAACTAAAAATATTATTGGATGTAAGGATCAAAAAGACACGTAGAACAAAGAAACTCTCACTGGATATGTAAGCAATTAAGCAGACATTCAAACAACAAAAGAGCTTCATGTATAGCTATCTGGCTTTTACTTTATTTCATGTGAGTTCAAATTTAGAATAAACTCACAAGGCAATGACTTAAAATATTTTTCATCATGTAGAAAAGCACTACTACTTTTGCTAATTTTCATGCAGAAATAAATGAAATGTATGTAATTCTCTTCTACTTTGCTGAAGGTAGGAAGTGTACATACAGCAGGGGGGTCAACTCTTTACAAGGATAGATAATAACAGGACAAGGGGAAATGGTTTGAAGTTGAAAAAGGGAAGATTTAAGTTGGACATCAGGGGGAAGTTCTTTACTGAGAGTGGTGAGGTGCTGGAACAGGTTGTCCAGAGAGGTTGTGGATGCCCTGTCCCTGGCCTTGAATACCAGGTTGGACGGGGCCCTGGGCAGCCTGGTCTAATATTAGATATAGAGGTTGGCAGCCCTGCTTTGGCGTGAGAGTTGGAGCTTGATGATCCCTGAGGTCCCCTCCAACTCAAGCCACTCTATGATTCTATGAAACCTAGTTATTCTGCACTTCCCAGTTTCAGTTTGTACTTCAGTTTCCTTCTGAGAGATCTTTACTAATCTCCTGTGTATCAGTATGAGACATTTTGGAGCTATTAGGCCAGTCTTAGCCATCTGTTTACTAAATCTACGTTGGCAGTGAGGTGGTGCTGACTGCCCATACTCCATGAATTCATCAGGGGGAAGTGGTCTCTATCTTTGCATTAGCTTACATAAGTTTCTTCAGCTCAGACCAAATCACGATGGCGCTGGGAATCTTTATTTCTGTGCACATAAATGTACGTACATGTAATACAGTCCTAGTCCTAAATAAACATTTAATGCTGTGGATCTTTTGGCTGGACTCCCATTTGGTTTGGTTGAGTATGATTACTGAAATAAATCCCACGTTATGAAAGAGCACCTTTTATCTGGCAATGTAACTGAACCTTCCACCTCTCCTGGGGGACTTCCAGGGTGATGTCTTTCACTGCAGTTCAGCTCTGCATGTTACATCACAGAGGTCCTCAGAAGGATAGGCTGTGGTTATCAGATGAACGGACCAAATGCATTTAGAAGCAGCAAAGCAATTAACTAATCTTGCTAATATACCATGCGCTATCCCTTGGCTAATAATACATACTGAAAAGAATACTGCAGTGTAGATGGTAGGTAGGTAAAAGTTTCGATTACGTTTATCTTTTGAGACAGTTTTATTAGATAGATTAAGTTTCTGTGCATCTCTCCAAAGACCACAGTAATAACCAGTGTCATGACTTTAAAATCCTTTGAACTGCAGAGGGGAATCAAACATGGTTGTCTTTTTATCACAGCTTTCACTCTTTAGAATTCTAAAAGCTAGCTCTGCTCATCTGTCAAAGGCATGGCATTAAGGGGATCACTGTTGACAAGTGATAGTACAAATTATGCAACACAGATGACATTTCACTACCTCTCTCTGATCTGCAATTCCCACTCTCAGCCATTCCCTATTCTATGAAAATATTAAATCACAGATCCAAGTGCACAAAAAGTGAGAGTGTAGGTGTCCCTTGCTAAATTGCTACTGAACAAAAATATGTTCTGAAGCCTACACCTATAATTATGTTTGTGAAAGTAGGACCCATTTCACCCTGTGTCCCTGTGAGGATCTTCAAATGGGGATCTTCAACTGCCCTGATCCTATGATGACATAAATATATACGGTATTTTCTGAGTAAATTTCAGCAGTTGTGAAAGGTTTTGCATTAAATCCAATGGAAATCAAAAGCCAAAACAATTCAGCTGTACATTATCAAAGAGATTTCTCCCCATAGAAGGACAAACTTTAAAAAATTAAGTGTTTTTCATCGGTCCCTTGACAAAGCTTTATCTCAGAATACTGAGAAATCAGATTGCAGTTTTCAAACTATTTGGGCTGCAGCAATAGCAATGAAAATGCTGCATAGGAAGGAAAGCGCCAGGAACACATCCGCAGCAGCAGCGGTAAGAAGAAAAGCAATTCCAATGGCTGGGACTCAGCCACAAACAGCATGAAATCAGACAATCTGCATACATTGCCTGCATTGTGCTAGCTAGAAAGAAGTCAGTTTTCAAGTCCTGATGATATGCTCCTCTTGCTGCAGAGAGCTAATTTAGTCTTTCAGAAGTTACAAACCAGTCTAACACAAAACTGACAGTAAACTCATTTTTGGTCTCAGAAGAAGACTGGAGATGTTTCTGTATGGTATAAGAGATTTTTGCATTGCCATGTATACGATGACATTCTTACAAGCTGGAGCAATATAGATGGCAAAATACTTTTTGTGAGTGCCATCAGAACAGGCTGCATGGCACCACCAGAGGTGCTGCTACTCAGGAACCCTCATTATACACACTCAGTAACCACAAGCTTTGTTTATATTCAGTCAATAATACAGAGGAGGTCCACTTTCAATAGCTTGTTTTGCAACAAAAGAGTTGACTGAAAACATTGCTTGAACATTTTCTCAAGCGTACAGTTGACTCATTTCGACACCTGACCTCAAGATACTGTCCAAAACACAGAAATATTGAAATGAACAAGTGGGTTATAACATACGTCAGAGAAGGAGAAATGGGATTACAAACAGAAGTTTTGCCGCAAGGCTGTATTTACATCACAAAAGCAAAACAAAAGAACAAATAACATCGTATTGATCTATTTTTGCTGAAAGCTTGAAAAAGCTCTTGTGCCAAAAATCACCCCTCTTAGTTACTCTCGGTATTCTCATTATTTATTATATTAACCTTTTTTTATTAGCAATCTTATTATCGTTGATGTGCACGGGAATGGAAGCAGTTTACAAATGAACAGAATGGGACTGCAAAGAGAACAAATCAGACAAATTGTTACAGGTTATTTACAGGCTTAGTATAAATCTGCATATATATTGAGGAAGTCAGTTGGGAAGCACCTCCAGGTATATGCCTCAAAAGACATGATTATGAATGTTCCTGGAAGCCACGTATGCACACAATGGGCTACTACAAATGAAAGAAAACAGTTCAATTTGTCAAACATGCTTAGGCATCTGTTTCTATTTGAGAATTACTGTACTGTATGTCTTGGAAAAAAAGGAAATACAGACCTTGGCTTACAATGGAAGAGTAAACCACTGGAGTTTGTTTGTAAAGTAGGATTAGACTGAGTTTAAGAATAAAAATCCCATATTCTAATCCGATTTAGGACACAGAACTCCCTGTGCAAGTTTCCCCAACATTGATCACTTTTCAGAAATGATTTTAGTTCCGCTGAATAAATCATCCAAGAATCAGTCAGATTATAAGGATAAAATGAAACCAGAGAGAAAGACAGACAGCTTAAGCGCATTAGAACATAAAATCTGCAGTGTAACGCAGTTTTCTTGAATGCTGCCCATTTGAAAAATTGATGGTACAGCCTCTAAAAATGCTTTCCCACCTACTTATGGAAACCACAGTTACTGTATGGGAACTAAAATGTGGTTCTATTTATTAGGTATTGCACAGTCATCTTAAACATTCCATGTTATATTTTTGTGTAAAGAGCTTTCCACCAAAAGGGAATAGTTGGAGATAATACAAAATCTATTGGAAGTCAGGACTATAATTAATGATTTAATCCATGTAAAGCCTGGACACTAACATTCGTGGAAAAAAACACCCCACAAAATCGGGATCATGACTTCTGAAAATTAGCTTGCTATATAAAAAGACTACAATCAAAAAAGATTGCCTTGTTAAAGTAGGAATGTTCTGTGCATATATGAGAGAGGACAGTCAACCCAAATACACATAGTTTTTCCTATCTATTTTATGATGTACACGAGGTCCTCTCACTTCTCAGATGTTTGCCTCTGTAACTGAGAAGTCATTTCTCAGGAAGAAATACTACAATAAAAATAGTCTGAACTTCAAATGATCATTGATTTTTACTATTATTCATCAGTTTTACCATGAGTATGTCATACATAATGTAATTTCTAGCTATGTTAATTAATATAATTTTGAAGAGGTCTTCTCTTCTGCTCTTCTCCTCATCCTGTCACTTGTGTCATTTTGTTACCATCTCAGCATGGATCAAGCTGTCCTGTGGAATACAGTGTTGGCAAAATCAAGTTTATATTTCTTGGAGCGCCTCTTAGCTGATGCAAAGGAAATAATTCCCCAGATGGAATTACTTGTTAACATAGCCATCATTAAGGATTTGGAATCCTCAACAATTGCGTACTTTGTGAACTTCGAGAAGTCGACAAACCTCTGAAGGGGCCTTAATCTGTGATATGAGTATTTAATCCTATGTTTCTTTTGGAATCTTTACACAAGGAGTTTAATTTTGACAAAATGAAAAGGTAAACTAATTGGAATGATGTTGTTCAGACATGTACTGTTATGGCTGTGTCAGCACTCTCAATATAAGAATCCATCTATGACAGCTTATAACTCAGCCAAGAAAAGATTTTTATGGACTTTGCTTGGCTAGCAAGGTCTCCAGCACACTGCAAACCCAGTATTAGGCTGTTGCCTGTAGAAACACCTTATTAAAACAAATGGTACACAGTCTTACTGCATCTGCATGACTGCATACATAACCTAAGAAGTTTAGGAATCACTGGCTGATTTCAAATAAGTTAGAAAAAAGCAAACAAAGTTACCTTCCTGTAAGTTTTACAGTTAAAGTAAAGAAGGTACGCAAAGAAACACAAAGAGAAGCTGCAGTAGAAGAGTCATTCATAGCAGATGAAGTGGAATTCAGCTCACATCCTACTGACCATATTGCCAGTCACTGAACAAACAACTTTAGAAAAGAGTTACTCATAGAAACACCTGTTTGCTTCAGGTAAACTTGCTTGTTTACTGAGAAAAATATATACAAACTCAGAGTATGACAGTGTTTTGACTGTCTGGTGACATCGATACAAATGCCAGATAGGTAACCTGGTCACAAATAGTAGAAGACTGAAGTACATGCCTCCCTCCCCTGTCAAACTCTAGACGCTTATACTCCACTTTTTAAGAAGCATTAAGATTTTGGCAAAGTTTTTTTTTTTTTTCCTTAGAAAACATAGGCCATTCTATTTCATCAGAGAATCCTGATTCTTTTTTTATTTAGTTCTCATTGCTGATATAAAAGAAAGCAAAATCAAAATGAAATACATCAAGAATATGATACTGCTGATGGGTAAGGGTCACATTTTTGACCATGGCATCTGGGAGCCCCGAAAAAGAACACATCTGTTTGAAAATGAGATTCCTTTCTAAGTTTCTATAGTCCGGAGTGTGAAACTACTCAGTCATATACAAGGCATACCCACAACAAAGGCAAATTACTTCCTGGAAATGTTTTTTATCTCAGCTTAATTGCAATGTCCTAAAAACTCTTCTCACTGCAATCAACTCCTTCTCAAATCTATTTTCCTTTAGGACAAACTGTAAAGATGCTTTTCTAGGACTTTATAGTACTGTAAACAAAAAACACCTCTATCAGCAGAAGCGACAGCAAATGAGGACTTAGGCCATTAGGACTTTTGCTTTTCCAAGCAGAGCTTGAAATATTTATTTTTACTCCTCCCCTTCTACAGCCCCATGCTATGTCACAATTGTTGTATAGCTCCGTCTCCTGGGTCGTTTGCTTTTCTTGATCTCTTTTCAAAATGTAGTCAAAACTGTAAAAAATATTGTTACTTACTGATAAGCCTTGTGAATGAGCTATGAACAAGTGATCTGAGGCAAAGTATAAAATAAAAGAGTTGGGGGTAAAACATTCTCTGGAAGTATTCTTCAGAGAAAAAAAGATAATTGGAGAATAGCATTGGGTTAGGAAGAGGGAGGGGAAAGAGGAAGGCACGCAGATTAACTTCAGTGCTGTTTTACATCACACGCAATAAAAATAAAGCATCACATTGGAATTTAGTTAGTTTAAAAATGTTAGGCCATTAAATTATTTCTTGTTTCATCCTGACTCTCCTGTTGACCTCTGGCTGTCCAACTATGTCAAATAAAATATTTCAAAGAAAGAGTTTCGAGTGTTCAACAGCTAATTTTGCTCCCAGATGTGCTGAACTGGCAAAAGTAAAAAAATACGGTGCAAATGTAATTAGTGAGAATGGGAGGATGGAATACTAGAGTATTTCAGAGCCAGAAGATAAAATAGTAATGAACAGATTTGGAAGATGAAGGTAACCATGAGGTAGGCTCAATTAGGAAGACAAGAGAGATGGAAAGGATAAGAAAGCTGCAACTTATTAATAGGTGTCTGATTTATGCAGATAATATTATATATCCATGCATAAAAGGAAGTAACACCTTTCTTGTGCCACAGGTTGTAAATATCGCACCACGTTCTTCAGAAATAGGTCTCCATAGTGATAAGCACAGGCCAAGTGGTTCTTCAGATGTTGCCATCTACTGTAATCCACTTGTAGGTTTCTTACGGGGATAAGAATGTACTCACCCTCGTGTTTGGCAAAAATCAGTATGGCAGTAAGCCACTATGTCACAATAAGAGTGGAACTTCCTCATAAAAAGCAAATACTTGCTTATTCTATAACTTTCCAAGTTGAAAGTTAATAACTGAGTTGCATAGGGGTAAAAATAAGGTTACCTGGAGAAATGTAATAAAAAACTGCTATGACATCTCCTCCTGAATTTCAAAAGTATTCTGCTGGTGAGGGGCGAAACGTTGTTAGACTTCTGCTTTAGAAAAAGAAGTATGTGGCATTATCATGTTTACAAGGGGAGTTGCAAAGAATGTTTCATTCAGGGACCATCAAGACGCGTAGTTATGTTTTAACATGAGGAAGATAACATGGCTTGAAATTAGACAAAATCACAGAATTGCAGGGGTTGGACCTCTAGAAATCACAGAGTTCAAACCTCTGCCAAAGCAGGTTCTCTATACTAAGCCATACAGGTAGGTGTCCAGACAGGTCTTGAATACCTTCTGAAAAGAGACTCCACCACTTCTTTGGGCAGCCTGTTCCTGTGCTCTGTCACTCGCACAGTAAAGTAGTTGCTCCTTGTGTTAGTATGGAACTCCCTCTGAAAAGAGTCTGCCCGAATCAACTTGGCTCTCACAATTTAGATATTTATAAGCAGCTACAAGAATTCTGTTTCAGCCTTACCTTCTGCAGACTGAAGAGTCCCAGGTCTCTCAGCCTTTCCTCATTCAGTAGATGGTCCAAGCCCCATATAATCTATGGAGTCTTTTGTTGGACTCCTACGAGAGTCCTGTCTTTTTTGAATCGAGGAGCTCAGACTGGACAAAACACTCCAGATGTGGCCTCACCAGGGCAGAGGAGAGGGGGAGGATCACCTCCCTCACTCTTCTGGCCACGCTTTTTTAATGCGCGCCATGATACCATCGGCCTTCTTGACCACAAGGGCACACTGCTGGCTCATGGCCAATCGTCCACCAGGACACCCAGGTCCTTCTCTGTAGAGGCCCTCTCCAGATGGCCAGTCCCTAACCTGTACTGATACATGCCAGTCACCTGCAGTGAATCACAGTTACATGTACTCCAGGCACAGCTCCCCTCTGCCTGCAAATACTATTTCTCAGCCTTTGCTTTCTGGGTCTGAATTTCTCACTTGCCACAGTGTAATGATGGGATGTATTCTCGTTATTGTTTTAGTCCTATTTAACAAAAAGATACCTTAGTTTCTTTATATCCTAAAAAAAAATACCTCTCCATACCACCCCCAAAACAAAACCAAAACAAAAACTCAACTATCACAAATAACAATAAAATACAACATATTATTTCTATACGGTATTTCTAACTTCAGTTTTCTGAAAGTACATCTTGATGCTATGAACCCATTTCCTATATAGGGTTGTAACTTCTCTGTATCTTCTAGACTATAAACAGTCACCTGTGGCTGGCCACCAATGAAGGAAAGTAAAGCAGAGAAAAGCCCAGCAAAGAATTTCTAGTTCTGTCAAACTTACTTGGAAAACAACATAGCAAGATAGGTAAAGGCTTAGGAAGTACATACCTGCTTAATTTTGTATTACAGTATGTTATTTTTTCCACAAACATACAACTAAACCCCCATGACAGATTAAAAGACAGTTTCACCAAAGTGATCACTGGGACAGGAGCTCATTTCCAGCCTACCGCTTGTAAAAAATGCTGCCAGTCAACATACGGTATATTAAAAGCAGATGGTGGGGACGGGGGCAGGGCCAAGAAAGTAAAAAATAAAAAAAAATGGCTGTGATGGTTCAGGAGAAAATTCTCATGTGTTCTTATGGGTGGAGACGGCGTGGGGATTTCTGGCAATGAATCTTTTCTCATTGTCTTGTTTGATGAGTTAACCTTGGCCAGCTGCCAGCTAGCCACCCACTGTTCTCTCATTCCCCTCTAGAACAGGACAGGGTGAGCAATTACCGACATGGGCAAAACAGAAGTGACACAGAAAAAAATAACTGTGATTTACTGCCAATTAAACTAGGGTTGGATAGGAAGAAACAAAGACAAAACCACTTTCCCTCCAACCCTTTTTCTTTCCAGGCTCCACTTCCCTCCTCTGCTCCAAACCCTGCAGCACTGCCCCATGTTTGTCACACAGCTCCATGGCATGACCACACCAAGAGAGTTCCACACAGTGCCCCTCCGCAGTAGGTCAGTCTCCCCTTCTTTGATGAAACTTTATGTTGATCAAAGAAGGATATCTGCTCCATTCCATACCCATATTCATTTTCACAAACAAAACTAGCATACTGACAACATTAAATCATGCTTTTCCCTCCACCAAAGTAAACAAACAGCAAAAAACAAAAAACCAACCAAAACAAAGCAACAAGCAAAAACAAAAGTATAGAAAAAACAACTAAAACGTAGGCTAGATTTAATCGCTCGTGAAAATTGTGTTAGAGGAAACATCAGTGTAAGCCTTCATTGCAAACAGCACAGAAGAGATAAGGAGAATCTGTGGCCTGCATTCCTATGTTAGTGCTGCACTTTCTGGGTGTCAGCTAAGAACTCACCTGGGGGAAGCAATTTATTGCTTCACATCCTACATTTCACTGTTAAGGATTAGGACCATTTCACATTTCTGTGGCAAAACGCTGTTCCTATAACATCACAGAGTATTAGATCTCTTCTGTCTTATTTATTTTACACGTCCACATATTGTGATAATTAGGTTGTATAATATCCCATGCAGGCTAATGTGAAAATCATTTCTGCTGAATGGAAGTAAGTTATTTTGATTCCTCAGGGGTTTGTTTTGTCAAAACTCGTGTAGTATTTAGGAAACAAATCATTGTTCAATTGTGGAGCATGAAAAGTGTAAAATTATCATAACAGAAGTGGAGAGAATGAAAAGAACAATAGCTCTAACCTCATTTGTTTGATTATTAATGGTGCTTCATCTAATTTACAAGGCATAACCTTGTGTGATGCAAATGTAGAGCAAAATTTACCTTTTTATCTCTCAGCCTCTAATTAGATATGCTATACATCATACTATTTTTAATCTATTTCAGCATGAAATACATAGAAATTAGAAAAAAGCCTATGAGAATAATTTTTACAAAATAACATAAGCTTAGAGAGATTGAGAAAAATTGTTTAGATGACTCCACATCATTTTACAATGTGGTTAGCTCTTTCTCTTCAGCTAAGAAAGAAAAAAATACATATATTGAAAATTAGAAATGAAACCTTTTCGTAAATGCTGCAACTTACACACTTAGAAAGCTTTTGTTTCTATTCCTAAGACTTCACAAAGGTACCAAGGACTCAGAGAAAATGGCACTATGTCAGGTCAATTCCAGGGGCCATTCAGCCTGCACAGTCTTGGTGGCACTGCCTGCTTCAGAGAAAACACATCACCTTTTCGAATGACTTATGTAACTGAAGAGCTAAAGACATTTCAGATGAGAGCACTGAAGGAATGCCTCACTGGATACTTCAGGTAACACACAGCACGGGTGAAACAGAGCAGAACCTGAAATTTCCTCTGTAATTTGCACACAAAAACACACAGATGGACTGGCTTGTAGATGTGACTAAGAGGAAAATGCAGATCACTGAGTTACAAGAGGCAGAATAAGGGGTCAAAGGGAAGGGTGTTAATTCTACCTGGATTGTGTTGCAGATGTCTTTCACAGCTTCTATTTCTCGGGAAGTTTTGTAAAAGTCCCCATTTGGTCAGCTATGGATTTTGGTGTCCTGCAAGCTGTATTACCATAACAACAAGTAGAGCATGTGCTGGAATTAGGCCAACGAGCTCAATTTAGGTGGCTTCTATAAGATGCAGGCGTATCAGCAGAAACAAAAACATCTCTTTCAAAACAAGGAGGTAAAAACCATAAGGTGATACACTGGAAAATCAGTGTATTTAGGAGGAATTTAGGATTGAAGCTTTTCTCTTTCCTGCTATTTTATTGATGCATTTCACCATTGTGTCCTCGATACAGTTGTTAATTAAGGAGAACTGAAGAACGGATGCCTCTTCAACCTTTTGGGTCAGTACCACTTTACAGAATTTTGCACGAGAGATCCTATCTTTTCCCTTATATTCTATTGAGGTGATATTTCAGTGAGAAGGGTGAAAAGCTCTAAAACTCTAGTTTGCAAATTGTGGTTTTTTTTTTTATAATTTTTCTCCCATGCCACCCTTGCCCCTCCATTAACAACAAGATCATCTCTCTGTCTTACATTGTACAAACAATCTCAACAATGGCAAGACGAGAATAGGAAATCACTGCCTTGTGGCTTTCTTCTGTGTCTTATCTGTTTGATTTTATATTTCTGTTCGATGTTTATGAAGGTCCAAGCACAAAGGGGCATCAATCCATGACTATTTCCAAGACATTATGATACAAATAAATAATAACGTTGGTTCTAATCTTCTTTGATCAGAAGAATTCAAATGAACTAAATCTCAGGCGCAAAGTAAACAAATTTAAGGAAAGGAAACTTTTCTGTAATTTTGACAGGCTGCTTAATCACAATGATGCTGTAATTCAGAAAGGCCTTATTTATAATGGTGCAACTTCATAAACAACAGCCCTTTAAAACTTATTCTGTGGCATCCCGGCTCACGGTTAGCATCTGAAAGTTCAGATCAGGGTTCTATTTCTCTTATTTCAAGGTCTTTGCTAAAATGTCTGTGCAACACACTGTTGCTCAGTCACATTTATTTGTGCTTATTATCTTATGCTATTATTTCTGCAGCAAAAACTGACAATTATGTACTTGCAGATGTAGTAGATCAAAATCCCCTGAACACTCCGGTGTTTGCTCTGGGCTTATTACTCCCTGATACTTCTGCTATCTGTAAAATTTGCTTGTTTACTATTGCTATCTCTATTTAGATCATTTATACAGATGAGAAACAGTGTGAAGTCGCACTGCTGACTCCTGGGAGATCTCATTTGTTATCTTCTCCCAAATGAAAAGCAGCTTCTTTTACTACTGTTTGCTATTTTAAGCCAGAGCTCCATTTACACCTGTGTTCTCAATTGCACTTCACAAAGATTTGTGTTTAAAAGAGATTAAGATACGCTGGCTCCACATCTAGCAAAGGGGAAAAAGGCTTCCAGAGAAAGATAAATCTTAAATTCCCGGCCAACGACAAAGAAAAGCACTGGCTCTTGGCACCAGGAGGAGGAATGATTACATATGCTTACAAAGCAAAAACAACAAAGTCATCTTAGGAATTTTGCTGCAGCAACTTTGCACACCTGTGCCCTTCTCAGAGACAGAAAAATGATCAGGTAAACAAGAGAGGAATTTTACTGGGATTTCAGGATACAGCACAGGGAAAGCGTGGGTCAATTACCCTTAATGCATCAGGGACTTCCTACAGTTTCTTTCTGTTTCTCATTAAAGTGAGTAGTTGAGCGCTCTGAAGACTCAGTAAAGCTGGTTTCCTACAGATTTCTGTTTTGTGATGAAATCTTCATCAATTTTCATAAACTCTAAACTCAGAAGCTTTGATGGAAATCTTACGGTGGGGGAAAGGGAGGGAAAAAGGAACTAATTCTCAATTCTAGCAGCTACTTTCAAGAACAGCATGTTTTTAAACTATTAATTCTCTGTCAGGTTTGGCTGAAGTTTGGCTGATGCACTCAGGACAGATTTTCCTCTCCACAACAGATAAAAAAATCATGATTAGATAAGACATTTCTTAAGAAACAAGCCTTACAATAACAGGAATTAAGCAGCAATGACACAAAGCACTCATAGACCAAAGCTACTATTCCGGTCACAAATCAACCCATCCTCTCAAAATACCTCAAAATACTCACCTTTTTCAAGCTGAACAGATTCACTAGCCTTATCATCTTGTTTAAATCAGAGTTCTTAGTATTGCATTCCTTTGTCTTTGAGTAGATACTTGCATCATCTTTATTATTAAGTTATAAAATACCTCCAATATTTGGATTGAGTCATTTACTTTTATTCTTATTTTACTTTTATTCTGTTTGCAATTCCAGATAAACCTACTTACTTTATAGTTCATAAGACCTAATATAGAAGGCTGTTTGGCTTTATTTTCAGCAACGAAAATTTAGTAGAGGATAGGACAGAAGAGTTCAGTTGGAAGAGACCTTCAGAGATTATTGAGTCCAAGTGCCTGACCTCTTCAGAACTAACCAAAAGTTAGAGCACACTGTGAGGGCATTATCCAAATGGCTTCTGAACACTGACTCACATTTCTGACAATTGATTTCTCTCTCCTACTAAATTCGATCCTATGCAGTTCCAGAGGATTTGAAGAATTCTCTGAATAAGACTGGACTTATTGATACTCTTTACAGAAATACTTCAGTAAAGCCAGTGAAATGTCTAAAAACTGCCTCATTCCCAAAATGCACTCAAGGTGCCGGGCTACCTGGCAAGTACACCACTCTCAAAAAAAGAAAGCTGAAATGAGGAAAGATGATTCCCATAATTTCCGTTCAGTACTTTCCAGCCATCCCCAGGGGTCTTTGCCAAGGAAACAGACGCAGGTCTACACGGCTCTCATTGTGACTGTGAATGTACTAAAACATTGCCTCTATAAACTGCAACAAGTGAAATAATTAACAAGACCGGCACACACAAAATCTTAGCTTAAAAGAAAGGCTTCATGTCCAGCCTGTCCTCTATATTCAGTGCAAATAAACAATTTGCTTTTCCACCCATAAGTATATTACCTCGGCTCAATCTCCGCCGTGAGAACTCCCTCTACCCTTGTGGAAAGCATATCACAGTAATAAGAATTCCTTATTTGTGGTGACTTGGTGTTGAAGTGTAAATCACACCTCTAGAGATAATACTGTACTGAATTTTCTGTATCACACAACGCTGCCTTTTCCTTTATGCAGCTTCTATCTCCTCAGCTTTCATGTTCTCCTTATCAAACATAACCTCAGCTCTTCAATGTTGGCATTTGTTTTTTAAATGGAGCAACAAAACATTGAAAAAAAAATCATATTTAACTACAACATTGTCTTCTGCATCTCTGCTTAATTGATATTGAAGACTCGTACACAGTTTTGTTCTGTTACAGTGCTGCACTTTTCAAAAAGTAATTCAGACTTCAGCAACCTTAACACTGGAAATATTATTTGCAAAATCCTGCTAAGCAGATGATAAGTTTTCAAGACATTTTTAAAATACGGTGAACAGTCTTAGGAGGCTGAGCATCTCCCTCATGCCGCAAGCTCTGTAAATACTGTAAAACAACAGTTTTTGGGATACAAACTGTAAATTTTAAGCCATTGGGTGTAAGAACTACATGGTGCTCCATGCTGATGCTTTACAGCTTTTTTACTCTTTAGAGCTCTTCACCTCAACTGCAGGCCATTAACACTGACATACTCCCAGATATTGTCCTCTGATCTTTGCATAAAGATTATCTGATGTATGTATGACTCTATGACAAGGACAACCTTGGCATTTCAGCACTTTAAGCCAAAATTAGAACTCACTCTTTTCTGAAAATCTTCCTTCAAAACATTGTAGGAAAATACAATAGAGTAGCTCTAGAAAGCAGCAAATACTCTTTGGTTAGAGGTTGATAAACCTCTATTGTTACTACTTAAAAGTACATTGCTAAGTTCTGTCCTAGGAGGCAAATGAATTGGGATGAAGATTTTTGTGTGTGTATGTGTGAGTGTTGTTGGTTTTTCTTATACTCTTCCTCACGGATAAGGCAGACCAAGAGAAATGCGGCATGCACTGAAAGGCTACAAAGCTTTTGGGCAGCATACATCAACAGAACATGGAGAAAAGAGTCTGCTTCAAAACTTTTTACAGCAAGGATGAACAGTAGAAGCTGACTACAGAACTTTCTGCAGCATATCACGACTGACATGAAATCATTACAGAAAACCATGCCACTACAATTGACTTTGCAGCAATTCCATGTCTCAGCATTGGTACAATGGCAGCGTGGATTGACAAATAGTAGCTAAAACTGGCTCTGGACTTCTGCATCTATTGGTCTTTGTTAATTACATTTCTACTTTCTTTATCACATTTGCTTTTAAACTCTCGGCAACACAGAGGATGCTGACAGGGCAAGTAAGTTTTGTCCTAAGTTCACATACAAATCTCTACAAATAAGACACCAGGCTACGTGACGTGTTATCTAGTCACTCACTGCAGGAGCAGAAAAACAAAGCAGTGCAACTCTTGGCAATGATCCTAAGTAGGTAAGAAGGAGATACAGATGCCTCCAGGGACACACTGATATTTGGAGTTAACTAGCACTTGGAAAAGTCTGGCATCTGTGTTCCCCTCACTGCTAGAAGTAGCTCTGTGTTGATTCAGAGCATGTTATTCAGTCACTAGGGATTCATTTCAACTAATCTTAGCTACCCACAAAGCAGATACTGTCATCTGAGCTAGTTATCCTTGAATAACCAGTGCAAGACGGCTCACACTTCCACTGGAGTGAAGATCATCTTGTTCAGAGAGGGACATCTAAGAGAGGAACCATAGCCTAGAAGTAACAATTCTTTTCTGTCTCCTCTGAAGGATTTTATAGGAGAAAATACCTGGAGAGGCGTAAGAGCTCTTCAAACAATGAGGTAGAAAATGGAAGCTTAAGGCGTTGAACCTATTCATGTCAACAGCTCCATCAGCTGTTAGTGCAGTGTATGGAACAGTAAAATCCCAATGTTACCTCAGTTTATCATTCTTCAAGATCTCCGACATACAAACACACCAGTCCAGAACATGTCAGTCATGGACTAGAGGCTTCTCTTCAGGCTTCTCACTGTTTTCTGAGAGAAGAATAAAAATTCCATTCTATTTCTTGCTCCTTTTTCACAATTCTTTTTATGCACAACTACAGTAACTACCTATGTGTAAAAGAGGATAAAAAAACTGGCTCTAATAGACCATGAAGACTGACTGTCAAGAATAAGTAAGTCTGTGGCTACCTTGAGGTCCATGCTCACTTCTATTTCTCAGGATTCACAACACATCTAAAAGCGTTTCACAAAAATACAGCTTCTCTCTTCTGCAGAAATTCACTGTTGGAATCCCGCCTGCTGTACATTTTGCACAGATCTTACCTGTGCTAATCACAACATCAGCTTCTCAGTTGCACTGCTGTACATGAGTATCTGAGCTGGCAAAGAAAGAAGCCTTTGGGATTCAGGGGGGGGTCTTGAAATTGTATTTCAAAACATATTGCCTCCTTTAAATTGGATCAAATTTGTTTCTACTGACAAATGCATCACTTCCTAACTTCTCTGACATCTCAACAGACTGTTGAATAAAGTCTGTTAAAGTAAAAATTGTAAGCTATGGCTTGTACCATCAACAACATCACTGAGTAGATAAAATACATGGATTTTTATCTTATCATTTTAACAGGAAATTAAGGGGAAGAATGAAATTTCTGATTATACTGATGGTCTAAGAATCACGCTCATTTACTATATCTAGCATTAATTCAGATGTTGCCTATAGAATCCACAAAAAGTTATACTCTTCCCTCTCTTAAAAATCAGAATGCAGTGTCTTGTAGTGAAAGGTTATTCCTGTTTTAGTGGATTTTTTTTTCTTTGAGTTTTAGAAAGTTTTAATAGTAGTGTTTTGACAGATAAGACATTTTACAAATAGATATGGGAAGAGGAAGCTACAAGAGCATTAGAGCTGCTCTTTTAATAGGCAGCGCTACAGACTAGGCGCCTTCCATATGAAAAGTTGACACTATGCCTTGAGAGTCAAGGACACCAGGGTGCCAACATAAGACTCCGTCTCCCTTAAACGTCTACCACGTATCAGAAATACAAGGTACATATGCATGCCACACTATAGGGACAGCAGTAATAAACTTGTATTGGTCGTGACAGTGACCTTGAGCGATACGGAGAATACGGAGAACTTACCTACTTAGTGAGTAGGTAAGTGATAAAGACAGATAATCCTTACTGCCTGAGGTGATCTGGTGGCTGCAGCCTGCCTTATTTCCCCAAATAGGATAATAATTCATTCCAGTTAAGGCTTTAATATTTATCAACATGATCTGTTCGGGTTATTTCTCAAGCTTCAAGCTAAATCAAAAGAGGACAACCTTTTTTAGCAGGGAAATGAAGGACAATCTCCATCATTCAAGTTTCCCCTAGTCTTTTTTTTTTTATTTTTACTACATACATCCAGGACTTTTATAGGCCAGTATAGTTGTCTTTGGTTCTATTCTTGGTGTCAAGGCTTTTGGAAGGCCTTCTACCCAGCTAAGGTCTGCCCTGAGCACTACACTAGTCTATACTACAACTGTAGTCCTGATCAAGTCAGGGAATAGTCCTTGTGAGGGACTAGTTGTTCCCTAGCTCATCAGTTTCTTAAGAATCACATAAAAGTTAATGTTTAATCTCCCTTAATAAAGCTGTCAGAGGTAAACATTGCTTTACTACTTTCTTCTTAAGAACACTAGACACATTCTGAGGGGGAGATTTAGATTTAGATGTAGTCAGCTTTTAAACTACTCTCCATATTCCACAGGAGTAAATCTTCCTCAAAAGGCTCTGGCAATATGACTGGAGCAGGGGATGGGAGCACAAAGGAAAACAAGGAGAGAACAGAACAAAATCACCCTCCAACACCGAAGAAGCCTTCATTCCTGATCTCAAACATTGAGAACAGAGGATTCTCCGTATTACTTCAAAGCACTTTCCTGTCCCAGCTGGTATTCTATTTCCAGCCATGGCTGATTTTTGTTACTTCAGAAGGAGAAAAACAAACAATATATGCAGCCAAGCATACACTGGAGGAAAGAGTCCTTCCAATGCCTATAGGAGACTAAGATATAACTAAGCCTAGAATTTCAGCCTGAGCTGCAATGGCACTTTATACTGCAGTATTTTTATACCATTGAAAAATGTGTTTAAAGCAGACCCACTATTTTGATCAGTCAGGAGGCATTAACATTTATTTTTATACAAGTTGCCAGACAGGTGGAAACACGGTCTACTTCAGAACCTTTCCTTTTCAAGCCTGGATACAATCTTCCTTCCTATGATGACCTCTATAGCTTCCACTTGTCAGGATTCAACTCTGAAGTAGTCAGCTGTCTCCCTCCACTACTCATTTACTATGCCATGAAATTCTTCTGTATGAATGCACCAATTGCATTTCCAGCAACGTGTCAAAGAGTATTCCAAGACTGACAAACCGATACATATACAACACATTTAACCCAACAGTTTCAGGGCTATCAGGAAAAGCGCACAGCCGTTTCTGTCTGCACATATTAACATCCAAGTCATCTAAGCTCTTCTTCTGTGCCTCTGAGTCATCTCGATTGCTATGGATTACCATCTCTCTGGAGATTCAGGATGGCATTCCCATTATCCACTTAGCTATATGCTCTTACTATATCATCTACTTAACTTCAGCCAATACTACCAGCTGCTGTTACTTTTGCTTTATGAATACTGCAGTTGTTACACATCATCCTGATATTCTTACCTTTCCCAGGAAGTTTTATAACATTTAGCTTACAGTTTGTAAAAGAACCTGAAATGGCAAAACCTAAGCTTTGAAATTTGTCAATTATGATTTTGATTTCGTGTTTATCAATAGGCAGATTTTTTTTGCTTCAATACTCATATAAAATCTTTCCTCCACAAAAGCAATGCTTGCTGTAGAACTAGATCAGACAGTGAATGTTCTTTACATTCCAGTATTTTATGCCATCGGTACATTCAGTGACAGCACTCTCAGTTTCTCCACCCATGTACCAAAATGCATTATTGAGAAGATGTGACAAAGCTACAGAATGAGTCCCAACAGCTTAGTTTGCATTCAGACAAGAAGGGAGTGCAATATCTAAATTTTTAACACAGTCGATTTTCTAAGAGCCAGTCAGAGCAAATGGAGAAAGGACTACATAAGGAACATGCATCTCAGTGCAAGATATTCTGCATTCAGTTTCAAAAAGTTGTTCCAGATTCAGAACGAGTCAATCTAGTTTTAATATGACCTACAAAGAGATATTACTCCACTAGGTTTTCTATAAAATCACCCTATTACCTTCAAATGCCATTCTCTGCTTGGTGTCCCATCTCTTAGGCTGAGCATCTTTCCTGAAAAAACCAAGTTACTCTCTATCATAAATGTTCTTCCTCTGTCGTAATTTTACCTTCACTGAACGTTTGACAAAATTGCTCAAGTCTTTATCACATGTTAACACGGCATAAACATCTACTAAATAACTGCCAAACTATTTTACTGTTTAAATGCCGAGAGTGCACAGCCTGAAGATTTTCTAAATTAAAGTAATTTAAAAAAACAACAAAAAATAAAAAAAAGAACAATATGGGGGAGAAAGACATATAACACATGGAATGAGCATAAGCACAACAGACAAAATTTTTATTGACTGTAAATCAGTAAGATTCCAGCAATCATTACTGTTTCCAATGAAATAAAGGTCTCTAAATCCTCTATAACACCATGAAATTCAGCTTCTCTTCAAGCTGACCTTACATCCCAAAGGATGTCCTTACCACTGTCAGTAACATTGCTGAGATGGAAAACAACACCATCACGATGATATCCTGATCAAGCTGCGCCCATACCTCTGCAATACGACAGCGTACATGTTGGTCCCACAAACGCCTCCATAAAGAACTGGCACACTGAGGACAATCACTTTTTCTGACTTCAATGCTCCATACCAGACCTATAGCCTATTTTAGTTATTCAGCAGGGAGAGGATGCAATTCCTCCTATCTTTAGTGGTTGGCTTTGAAATCACAGGCACTGATACCAGCAAGAGCAGAAGTTACTGAGTACCTTTCAAGATGGCTCCCAGTGCATGCACATGTATGCATTCATCTGTATTTATAGTATTACTGCTCATTAAAAAGTCTGTGTCCATTTCAAGTGAAAAAATATTTAGTTCCCTGTCTTATGACAGTCTTTGTAAAGAGCAGTGCTATATTGATTCTTGCTTCAGTGTGTATACAAACCCATTTATAATGTTACGACCTGAACTGTAGAGCACAAATTTTAAATGACCTATACATATTACTTGGTAACTTTTGGATTGCAAGTTAAATACTCCCTGATTAAACATGAATACTTTTCCCTGGGAGTACGAGATATCTTATCAGAAAAGCCTTCTTTATCAAATTCACCATCCTGGAGGCAGACACATTCTCTTGCAGTGCTGGGAGTTTATAATGATAAAATTAACAATGTTGTATTTCCCAATGAAGTCAGCAGTAGTGCACTGCATCCTACCATTAATCATTAGAGCCAGTTCTCATAACAGAGCCACTTGCTGGCCCTCAGGCACCTGCATCACTCCCCAAGCAATTCCAGTCCCCAGCAATAACTTATCGCAGAAGCCAGGGATCAAGATTAAAAACCCAGTGAATAATGGGAGACTGTGTGCACCTCTATTCCTCTGGTAGATACAAGCAAGCTAATAACCTCCTTAAAGGGGAAGCAAATCATTCCATATTTTTTACTTTATAGACAAGCCAGAAAAGACCTGTATCTATGTCTGAGTAAAATTTATTGTATTGTTTAAGTTACTTGTTTCTGCCTTGCGGAAGGCATCAACATGCATAAAACATTCCGGGGGCTCCTTCGTATAGCACTCTTCCAAGCGCTATATCCTACATTCCGATTGCAATAGAAACTGCAGACGAAGGAAATTTTAATTTAAATTGGAAAATCAGAAACATTACCCACTTTGCAAAAGCATTTGGGCAAGCAGGATAATCAGAGACCAGATTCCCCGCTGGTAAAAAAAAAAAAAAAAAAAAAAAAAAAAGGCTTGTATTTGCAGTTGTGCCATACAGGTGATAAAAGAGCCCTCGCAACAGCATTTCAGCCATGGCTTCTCCCCCTCTCTCCTTCTCAGTCACAGAGCATTGTACTGAAATACTGAATGTTCTGCTGCTGCTGAAACTTGGTGCAATTCTCTGGGAAAGAGCCTGCTGCAATCGATGCAGCTCTCAACTTGCTAAGCATACATGAGAGACAGGCAGGTCTGGAAATAAAAAAAGGAATGTGTTATTGAAAACTTCAAGGGAACCTACACTGAAAATACCTGCTGGGATTAAAAATGCATACATACATACACAAATGTAGATGTGTATGTATGTGTATACAATTATGTAGAAAGAAAGGTTTAAGACTCATTAAACTAAACATCAAATATTATTCCACTTTCCAGACCATACGTAATGTTACCCAATTTATTCCTATTTTCACCTGCAGAACATTTGCAGCTTTTGTATTATTATTATACTATTTATTCGAAAATGAATCTGGAAAAAATGCTTTCAGTGCTACAGTAACTAGAAAGGAAGTAAAAGAAGAATCTGATATGTGAAACTGAGTCATAATATATTATGCTGCCCTTCTGTGTTCTTGCAAATTTCATATCTCAAGATTTTTATTTTTCCGGAGGTTACTGTAAGGAAGGCTGGGGGACTTGAATTCATGAATGAAAAATGGTAATTAATACACTTCATGTAATTTTTACTTACTACTGGTTTCGTACATGAGGTGAATGGAGAAAGGATTTTGAATACTGAAGAGGAAGTGAACAACAGGAATTCAACAAAGAGAAATGTAAATCATCAGTGCAGAAAGCATACTGTATATATGACAGTTATTTCCCACACCTGTATATGATGCTTGAGTCAACAGCAATTTCAGACAACATGCTGAGATGAGCCAGTAAAACATGGAACACTCAATACTTGAGCAAAATGCATGAAGAAATATGTAACTGAGTCACTGTTGGACTGATTTCATAATGAATGCTATAGGGACTGGGAGGAGAAATCTCTGTCACCGTGTGTCTGATTTGCTATTAAGAGCATAAGAAATGTTGAGGATTACAGAGATTACAAATTAATCTTGAAAACTTGAAACGTACAACCAAAAACTCTGAGAGAAATGAATAGGTAACAGCATAAGCAAAAATTTGCCACGTAAAACTATTTATCAAGCTTTGTGTTTTACTGTTGTTTTGTTTTTTTTTTAAAAATAATCCAATTGATCTCCAAAATTCTGCTTGTTTTCCCCATTTTGTCATTTGCTAAAATTTTATTTTAGTTCATTATGGTCATAAAACCTTGATGCACCCCAGAAGCTTTTGCAGTGAAGTATCATTACTGACGTATCTACAAACCTATATAAGGATCACATTATGCTTAAAGATTTAGAAGTGAATAATATTCTGCCAGTCCACAACTTCAATCCTTAAAATCAAAGAAGAGTAATGGAAGCGTATTTTAATTTGGATGTATTTCTGAGTACCATCTGCTGGAGCATCAAAGGTCTCTAGCTTTTTGCTCTTAGCACTATTTCACAAGGTAAAGGAATTGATAGAAACATAAGTAACTTTGGACTCAGTAACACATTGCTATCAGTCCAAAACACATACAGTAAACCAAAATCATAAAATCATGGAATGGCTTGATTTGGAAGGAAACTTAAAGCCTATCCCATTCCAAACCTCCACCAGATCTTACTGCCCAGGGCCCCATCCGGCCTGGGGTACCACAGCTCTCTGGGCAACCTGCTCCAGTGCCTCACCACCCTCTGAGTAAAGAATTTCCACCTAACATCTAACCTAAATATCTCCTCCTTCCGTTTAAAGCCATTCTCCCTTGTGCTAGTATCATGGCATACATGGCATAAAAGTTTGGTCTCCTTCCAGTATGTAAACTCTCACATACTAGAAGGCCTCAATGAAGTCATCCTGGACCCTTCCCTTCTCCAGACTGAACAGCCCTGACTCTCAGCTTCACAGAAGTGCTCCAGCCCTCTCACCATCCTCATGGCACTACTCTGGACCCTTTCCACAGTGTCATGTCCTCCCTGTGCTGCAGACCCCAGGCCTGGACACAGTTGAATTTTGAGTATCCTAATACTCAGATCATAATCAACCCACTGAGTTATTTCCTTCCCCCCAGAACTTAAGATATCATTATTCACTTTTTCATGTCCAGAATGCTTTCAGGGTGTGGAAAAGCTGAAACTGAATGGAATAAATTAGATTATTTCCTGATTGACAAAAATTCCTTTTCCACAAAGAAGTACTCCTTCCCAATTAGACCTTTGTTTTCGATACATGAATTTAGAATCATAGTATTACACGTAAAGTTTCAACAAAATACCTCTACTGAGTATATCCTGAGCTCCTCTGCTTCTTGATATTACAGAAGTCTGTTGTAGGAGGGAGAACAGAGAATACTGCAAGTCCACAATTACTGGGATTTTAAACTATTGTTCCTGTGCATGTGTGTCATTTGCTTTATAAATGTCAGAACCAGTGTCAACTGAAGCCATTAGAGACACGATGCTATTAGCAGCTTCTCCACATGTTCTTGAAGGAGAGAAGATCAATGAAAGTGCTTCAAAAGCTGCGTACAATTGATGTACTACTGATGAAACTGCGGAGGAGCAGAGGTATTTTGGTCATGTCTCAAGGAAGGAAAGCAACAATCGTATAAAAATGTTTCTGTAAGATTACACTTCAGAAAACACAATCCACAGGTGGATGAAGAAAGCAAAGCAACAGTTTTAATAAGCTGGGTTAGTATGGTAGCAAAGGCTGTTATTTAATGCAAAGAACTGGCTTTCCAGCCATGTACTCAGGGTCAAAAAGGTTTGTAAATTAGACCTCTGCATCTTGCCAAATAATTCAGTAATTACAAAACCACACTTGTAATCTATTGCTCACTCCTGAGCTACTCCTCACCATGCAGAATACAGGTAACTTGAGCGTCAGGAAGTTTTGTGCCATTCCTTTCACTATATGTCTATTTCTTGCTTTTCTATTTCAGCCCATTCATCAGCTTGAAATAAAATGTCCTTTGGTTTGGTTTGGAAAGAGGTTAATCAGATCTCCAGAGAGGATAAGATTCACAACTGATCATTGTGAATGTTGTTGGAGAGAAAGAAGTTCAGTCTTCCTTGGTAACAGGATACACAACTTAGAAATGTTCAGACATGGTTTTAGGGTGCAGTTCAAGTATCTGCTAGACCTGTCTTAACACTGGAAGAAGTATTGATTTAGGAAAACAACAGAGAATGTATCAACTATTGTAGATTTAAATTGAAAATGGATTTAAGTCAAAGTTGCTCCGAAATCAATCAACCAGTGATCCAATATGAAGAATGCCTTCCATACAATCTCAAACTGGTGAACTCAAGCAACAGAAGGCTTGTGAAGAACCTCAATGTATGACTTATTCTTATGAAAGAAACAAAGACAGAAATTAGAGGAACACAACTATTACTTAGTCTTGAATAAAATATTTCCATTCTACCCTAAGTACAAAATGGCACTGAACTCTTCCTCTATCAGGCAGATAACTTTACACAGTGATTGTCTTCACCACAGAATGTGATGTGAGTTTGGAAAGAAGGGATTTCATTAGTATGTCACGAGGACAAGTTGCTGAGTTAAGGTGCATCACTACATTATCATGTTCAAGTTAATATCTATTTCTGTGTTACCTATTCTAATCTCAGCTACAAATTAAAGTGACTGCTCAAGCTTTTTTCAACAGGTTTCCAAAATATAAGCTAAATTGCGATACTTTGTAACAGGCATTTTATCTGTTCAGCAGATGAACAGCAATTGATTAAGCTTCAGTGATTTGTCTGGGGATATAAGTTCCTGAAGATCCTGATCCACAAAATCAGACACACAGACACACAGTGATAGATGATGCTGGTAGCAAATTCCAGTGCAGTATGGCTGAAATTAGTGGAAGTTGTGTGCAAGAGATCAAATGTTGGTCTAGCAGCTCAAATTTGGGAAGGTCAACGATTTTACATTCCTTAATCTCAAACCACTTGGAAGAGTGGAACTGTGCCCCTCTACATATCTCATTTCACTAACTTTCAAAAGTCTGCAATATTGAAAGAGGCAAATCTTCCTAGCTAAGCATTTTTAACTCTAATGTGTAGAGTAATGACAAGAAAGAATACTTCTGCCATAGTTTAGGGAAATGAGGAAACAGAAAGGGGAGTTTACTGGACCCCCTGCTATCTGATGGCTGATGAAATGCAATAGAGGAAAAAGGTACAATGCTAAGTCCCGAATTTACTTCCTATGGTTTACTATTTGTGTTTTAATTCAGTATTTTAAAGAGCAAAGCATATTTCAGAGTTGAGCCAATTTAAAATGTAAATTTAAACTCCTGCTTTCTAAATTGTTTTCCTTATGAATGCACTCTGGAGTACATTGTTTTTGTTTTCTTTTCAAAGCAGCAAACTTTAGCACAAACAGCTCGTGGATCAATAAGCAACCTGTTTCACAGTCTCTATGTGCATTGATTCATGAACCATTTGCCTCCTTGTAAACACCATAAGAAAACAATTATCACTCAATAATGTACCATTACATCAGCAGCAGCCAATCAGAATGCTGAAAAAAGAATATTTTCTTGTCCCTGCATATGATCTGTATATTGTAATTATCTGTATATTGTTTTCATTCAATTTTAGAGTAAATCAATATATTTTTCTTTCCATGGTCTGAGCATTTGGAAGTGCTCGTTTAATTTCTCCCTAAACAAACAAGAGGCCACCTCAGAAAACCAAGCAAATCTGGATATTAAAAACCTGGAAATAAGTGAGAAAAAAAAAAAAAAAAAAAACAAGCTTAAAATTAAAAATCCATTCTTAGGAATTTAGCAGACAATGTCTACTGCAACCAAAATTCTAATTTTCAGACAGAAATGCTGTGATTTAGTTTATGATGCACACAATGTTACCTTATATTTAAAATATATAGATGCAAAAAGTCTTAGAAGGACAGGAATTCTGGTTAAGAAATTAAACTGCTAAATTTTATAGATACACAACAGCAAAATGACAGACTTGATCTTGATTCTGCCTACCAGCAGTGCACTGAAAAAGTAAGGAACTGCAACATATTTCTTCATCTAAGGAAAATTCCAGCCCAAAGTCCTGTCCAAAGCAGGCTAGCTGTGATAGCACATTGCTAAGGGTTTAATCTCCTCAGGTCTCCAAGAATGGGGAGTGAATGAGTTCTCTGGAACATGCTCTGCAGTCCTTGTGATGAAGAATTTTTGCCTACCTCCAGTCTGAACTTCTCATTTAAATTTTTATTATGTCTTCCTTCCACCTGCCACAAACCTCTGTGCAGAGCATTGTTCTGAGTAGAGAGAGATAAGGATGTGCTCCACTAGCTATGCTTCTTACAATACAGCCCTCTTTGCTGCCAGGCCACGCTGCTGGCTTGAGTTCAGCTTTCTGATCACCAAGATGTCCAGCTCTTTCCACCATAGCTGGATTTCAGGCTGTGTTTTTTGCATGGATTTCTTCCTCGCCAGGTGCAAGACTGCATGTTTTCACTCTTGGGATTTCCTAGAGTTCAAGCCAGACAACTTCTCAAGCCTATCCAGGTTTGGATTGGCAGCCCTGCCTTCTCACTATTCATTGGTCCCCTCCAATTTGTTGTCATCTTCAAACCTGACAAGAACACCCTCCAACATCTGTTCCAGGTTACTCATAGAGATGATAAATCGGAGGGGTTTCATATACAGAACCTGCATTGCTTCACTCGTTACCAGCCTCCAGGTAGAAAATGATCCATTGTTTATCATTAGATCCTCCTAATCTAAAATTCCTTCTGCACATACTAAAAATCTACACGTGTATTGTGTTGACACTATGGCACTCATTTGGTTTGAAGATTAAGCATCTTGAGAAAGGACCTTCTGAGGTCATTTAATCAAATCTCCCACTGATGTGATATATGAAACTTATCTGGTAAGGTTCTGAACACTTCATTTAAAGAGAGCAGGCCCTACATTAAGATATAAAACCACACACATCTCCTTAAACTAAAGATGGTTAAAAAAAAAAAACCCTTAATATTTATCATATAATTTCTATTCTGCTTTTCTACAACTTTTGAGAGGCACTTAATGCTACTCCCTTATGTAGTCATTCAGAAAAGGAGTGTAGTGGGGAAGCAAATAGAAAATGATTATAAAGGCAACTACCTAACACAAATGTCAGTAAAGAACAACATGCAGAAGTTAGCTTAGAACAACTGAAAAGGTTGTATCCATATATACATAAATGTAATGTTTCTTCATTTATCAGGAAGTGTAGTGAAAGGACAATGGGTAATGGCTTTAAACCAAAGGAGGGTAGGTTTAGACTAGATATTAGGAAGAATTTTTCTCACTGTGAGGATAGTGAGGTCTTGGCGTGGGTCATCCAGAGATGTGGTGGATGATCCCTGGAAGCGCTCAGGCTGAATGGGTCCTGGGTAGCTTGATCTAGAGGGGATGCTCGTGCCTGTGGCAGGGTTTAGAATGAAATGGTTTTCAAGGTGCCTTCCAGCCCCAGCCATTCCACAACATCCTTGTAATTTTACATTGTGCTAGAATCCTAAATTACAGCAGTTTTGATTGAAACGTCAAGGGCTACACAAATATTTGAACAAAACATTATATCCTGAGAAGACACGTTAAGTCAAGATGTAATTAAATAGAGCAGCTAAGGTACTAGAATATTTGTTCTTCTAGTGTCTTTCTTAATTTGACTGTAGCTTTTACAATACTTTACACACTGTACTTTAAGACTAGCTCTTCCTATTGTTACGGCAATGATCATTTAGCACACATTTTGGTTGTTGTTTGTAAGGAATTAATTCCAGTAACCCAAACCACACCTGTTTTTGTCAATATTACCTGTCTGCAGCTTTGCCCCTCGCTATGGTTATACAGACTCTGAAAGCAGCAGGGTGCACGGCACAGCATCTCTGAGTGTAATTCCTTCTCAAGACAAATGAAGCCCTCTCACAGCCTTGGTATGACAAAATCTACTATTTCTGCAACTATTCAGTGAATTGCACTGGCTGCTTTCACTGCTGGTGAAGATGAAATTTCTGTTTCCACCTCAAACCAAAGTAGCCTGCTGCCTCAGAAATCAAAGTGTAACTCCTCACAGAGAAAAATATGTGGTCAGAAGAAAATATATGCTCTAAGTGCATATCCCCTCCCACAACAAATTCTCATACAAAAATTGCACTTCTCTTTCTTCAAGATAACTACCTACAAGGTTTCCCCACAAGCCAAGGTGACATAGGAGCATAATCGAAGCTAAAGCGTAATTTCCTCATTAAATAGATATTTCTGAAGAAAAATGATCCCTACAGGTTACATAAACCCTACAGCAAAACCACCTCAGATTTTGACATCTTGCATGACCTCACAGCATTCTATTGTAATTATGACTTTTCTGTTTTGTCTAATGACTTTTAAAGCTTACTTCTTTCATTAGACAATTAATTCCTGGGAGGTGATCAGAGACCTTTATTCCTTAGAATATATAGGATAGCTATAGGTAAGGTATCCTGAGTTCAGTGTTATCAAATGCAGCATTTACACAACATTAGTCCAGGTGTCTGCTCTGTTTCTTGTAATACTGTAACATCCATCTGACTTGGCTGCCAGTTACACCATGTGGGGTCCTGCAGTACCGGCTCTGTTAGCTTCTAGGGAGAAGCCTCAGGTCTGGTTCCTTAAGGGCAAAGTCATATGAGTTCCTCAGCAGCCAAGCATTTGGAGTTTTCCAGGTTTTCGGTAACTGGCAGAAAACCAGTTCATTTTCTGTAAAGTTATTTGGATTGCAATCACTCTACTTTTCATAAGTTAATAACATTTTTCTTCTACAACGTATTTGCTGGTCTTTGTATGCCCATTTAGTTACATAAGCACTTAAAACCCTATATCAGACTAAGGAAAATACAAAGCTTTGATTATGCAGCTATAACTAATGTTGCATGACAGATTTAGTAAAACGTGATGAAATTTGACCATTACAAACCTGACATCCAGCTGAGGTTCACACAGTCCCAAGAGATTTTGGAGAGTGCGTAGAGTACAGGTGACCTGAGAAGTGGAATTTGCATACTTGTATGTGATTTAGGTCTTCTGCTCACTTAAGAAATGAAAGAATGCGCCATGATTTATTCATTCATCCTGCCTCAAATGAGAGAGTAATGAATGTGAAGCTGTTGGAGCGCATCCAGAGAAGGGCCACAAAGATGCTCAAAGGTCTGGAGCACCTCTCCTACAAAGAAAGGTTGAGGGAGCTGGGCTTGTTTAGTTTGGAGAAGAGAAGGCTCTGGGGAGACTTCACTGCAGCCTTCCAGTACGTGGAGGGAGCTCACAAGCAGGAGTGGGATTGAATCTTTACACGGTCTGATAGTGATAGGACAAGGGGGAACGGCCTTACACTAAAAGCTGGTAGTTTTAGGTTAGATGTCAGGAAGAAATTTTTTACTCAGAGGTAGTGAGGCGCTGGAACAGGGTGCATAGAGAAGTTGTGGATGCCTCGTCCCTGGAGGCATTCAAAGCCAGGTTGGATGGGATCCTGGGCAGCCTGAGCTGGTGGGTGCCAACCAGCCCATGGCAGGGGATTAGAACTACGTGATCTTCAATGTCCCCTCCAACCTAACCCATTCTATTACATGCTTCCATGAAATTGCTTGCTGGCCATATCCATTAAGCACATCCTTAGGCACATAAGCGTTGAACATTAACACTTAAGTTCAAAAGAAGACAGTAAATACAGATTTTAAGATAACTCTGAAAAAGCATTTGGAGAGTAACTGATCAGCAGTTTATGTGAATTACAGAACCAAAACAGTAATGTACAGAGATGACTATGTGACTACATGCTTTTATGCCTCTAATATTATCATTTAATCTTTTTGGAGAACTGAATGATTATTACTTTGTTTGGCAGTATGCTATAATTTTGTGAGTCTTTAGCAAAATAACCTCCCTGAATACATAGCACCAAGTGTTAAATTCACTTGGCCTGGAAATGATGACATCTGCTTCAGTTTTGATTTTTGGCTTTCAGGGTTTCTCTCACTCTCCACATCAGACATTGCATTTTATCTTTAAGTTTCATTTTTAACAATGCCACTACCAAAATATTTACAACGTCTTTACAGATACTACGGGGGAGACTCAAAATAATCTCCTCCTTTACCTCAGCTCTGCAGACTCAGGGTGAAATACTTGGCTTACTTAGGTTCCTAGATATTTGAAATTGCCTGACACATATTTAATCATTCTTTACTCAGGCATGGAATCCTTCTCGCTCCACTCAAGAAATGCACACCATTTTGACAAAATGTTATAGATAGCAGTGAAGATCTCTATAGGAATTGTATGAAACCTCAACATATCAATAAGAGAAAGCAATTCTTCGAGATGATTGTTTCTAAAGTAGAAGGTAAAAGACCTATGGCTGTTTGGATTTACTGAGCTTGTTAGCAGGACATGAGGAGCTAGGCTGAGCGTAGCCCTAGATGAAAATTAGACATGACAGAGAACAGCAGACCACATTAATTAAAGTGCTTATCAGTGTTATTTGTAGGGAGGTGATGAACTTGCCTGAATTTCCATAGTGTCAAAGATTTCTCTGATTTGTGATCTTTTTCTTTTCTGAGGAAGAAGCTTACTGGCATATCTACATACCTTTTAAAAAATGGAAGGAAGGCTTTTTATTGCTCTCTTTCTCATGCGATCAAACCTAATTTCCTTCTCAATTTGCTGAGCCACTATCTCCAGTAATTGCAATTGGAGTGTCAAAACTGTTGGCATCTTGAAATAATGGGATGCTGCCCAGTATCAATCTCGTTTCACATTTCTGACAGAAAGCATGATTTCCCTTTGTCTGTCTCATTTGCAGTAACAAACTGCATAATTTCCATTTTCGCTAATAATTTCAATACGCAGAGTTGGCTGACCAACATTTCAGATCCATTCCCTTATTCTTATATTGACATAAATATCCTTTAAGGCCTCCAATGTTTTCATTTTAGTTGTAAAGCAGAAGAACAGAAAGGTTATTTCCTTAACCTGGATCAATCTATGGAATAATTGCTAAATGCTAGTGGAGTCATCTTCTGATGGGTGAAACACTGATTAGAGTACCGTTAGTAAAACACAGATTGTTTTCTTCTGCTCATAACAATCCTCGCCTTTTGCAGCTGATGACTGTAAATTTCTAAAATTTTTATTCTTCGTACTTAAAATGAAACGTCTTTTTAATGTTTTCATACATTGCTTCAGTTTTGGTAATATTTCCCTATTGTCTGCATGCAAAAAAGTTTGGCCTCCTCTTTGAAAACAAGACATTTGGCATTTCCTATTCAAATTTTTGTTTTTAACAAAGGAAGGCTTCACTTTTAAATGAAAGGCAAACATTAGGTTATCTCCATCAATGTAACTTCAGAAAGAATGAAGTACGACTGCTTCACCCAACAAGAAAAATTCCCAAGAGAGTCTATGGCTTTACATTTAAAGCCATCTTTCCTTGCTCTCTGTGGAGTCAGGCCTCTTCTCCTTGACTTCCCCACGACTATCTTGGGGGCCTATCTGTGGGCTTCAAGTTTACCAGTATTTGTAAGCGGGTTCCAAAACTGAACTCACTAATAGAAATGTGGGTTAAAATGTGCCAAGTAAGGGGAAATGCTTGTATTCCACGGACTACTTCCCTCCTGACTACATGATCCAGTCTACTTCTGTCTACCAGAGTACACTATCACACTATTTGCTTTCATTTAGCAGAGACTCATACTGTTTCAAAACTCTGTTATAAGAACAAACTATATATTTCAAGCATTCTTCCCAATATCATACAAAAAACAAATAACAAAAAAACAACAAAAAATCATCATGCTTTTACCCTTGTGTGTAAAACACACCTCAGTTTGAGGAGAGCCAAACTGGGCAGTACTTTATGCTTATATGCTGATCCACTGCTGGAAACTGATTTATACAAAATATGGGGAAGGTGGCATTAATTAAGAATGTATTTCCCTATTTCCATCTGCAGACATATTAGAAGATGGCAACTTCTATTCTAACGGGGAAGTTTCAGTTATAAGATACAAGCGTTATACCATTTGCAACCAGGAAAAAAAAGCAAGCTTTAATGGCCTATGAGATCTTTACATTAAGACGACTTGTTTCTTCCCTAAAGAAAAGTTTCTACCACATCGTCATCATGTGACCTCTCTGTTACAATAACTGTCACAACATTCTCTTCAAAATGCCTTTTCACAGATTTACAGACATCAGCATCCTACTGAGCCAAAGTCAGTGTGTGTGAGATAGAACCACTTAGGCGCTATTGCTGCTTAGGTCATCCTGCCTGCTTTTCTTACAGATGTCATGGCTACTGCAGTAAGGTACACAGAAAAAGATGAGAAAAAATCTGACCCAGACTCACTCTTTGAACAATCACATAGCAGTTTATACAGTGGAGTTCAGCGTGATACACTTTTCAAGTGGAAAACGCTTGCTGACGAGAAGTTGGAAGAAAGAGCTGGAATACCAGGCACATGGAACACCACCACCAGGAGAAAAGCTACACAATACTGCAGCAGTGGCAGGCAGCAATAAGCCTTTCCCAATCTTTTTTTTTCTGTGAATAAAGCTGACTTTCGCACTCTCCTCATATGCCCTGCAGAATGTGGAATGCTATAGTGTACCTAAACTGAAGATCTGCAAGTCTGCAAGTGACATCTCTGCTATGGCGGAGGGACCTCAGGGAAAACACTGTATTTACCTGTGCTCCATTCTCCAATTGCAGAATTACAATACTAGTATTGCCTCTCATGTATTTCAATTATGAAATTTGCTGTCTCAAATTTATTTCTAGTTTGTGGCTTTCCAATGACTACTAGAATACAGTCATTAGAATACTATTTACTCAAGACAAACAATCCAAATTAGGCCTACGTTAAAGCAACGTTAAAAACGCTGCTTTACAGCGATTCTGTAACGTGTTGACTGGACACTACAACGTGCTGGCTGCAGTTTTCACTGGCCAGCACATTCACGTTCCTCTTGACAAATTTTGCTGAAAGAAATACTTTGTGCTTTTTTTCCTGTATATCTCCTGCCACTTATGTATGTTTTATGGAATGTCTTTTCTCAGAAAGCACAGATTCATCTCCAGTTCTATATGGCAAATTTTTCAGTGTGCAAACCAAACCTGTCTAACTTTGAAGTTCCCTTTACACAATAAGATTTTATTCTTTACCTATAGCAATAAGACACAATAGTAAATCCCAATGCACATCATCATCTGTGCTGATACAAAACACAGAAGATATTTAAAACCTATTCTTGAGTGAATTTTTTTTAAATTTAACTTCTGTAGAACATTTTCAAGTGTATCTTTCTGGGGACACAGTTCTCATTCTGATTGCTGATCTTGAAAATAAATTTAAAAAACATTTTTCTAAAAATTATTTACCTTTTTACGTGGAGAAAGGAAAAAGCTCTACCAAAGTTGAATGAAAATGCAGATGTCCAAAGCAGAGGTTTGACAACAGCATGAGAAGTTTAGATGCGTTTCACCACTGTCATCTCAAATCAACAGCCTTGCAGATAAATCACAGGACTACAGGCCTACCTGCCAAGTCATTTCTGCTTTTAGACCAAGGGTGAGACTATTAGTTTGCCTGCTCTCTGTGTTCCTCAGTTTCCTCAGCTACAAAGGAGCCATAAAAAGACTTCCTGGGTAAAAATAGTTTGACGCACAGTTCATGACGACGCAAAAGCAGCAGGTGCTGCTTCACAAAAGCTGCGTATGAACAAGAGGTTGATGATCCTATTCAGCTAGGTTTATCACTGTGAAAATAAATGAGAGAGGAGTTTATTTAATGATATCTACAGCTAGCTTTCAAAAAGGTTATAATCGGTGTAAACTCAATAATTTCCATAGCCATTATACTACACAGAACTAGATCTACATCACTTTAAAACAAAATGATCACTTGCATTTTTTTCTTCATTTGCTTTTGTTCATTATTTATTTTTTTGCTTTTACCTGAACGATTTTTCCCCCACAGCAAAAGAAGATAGCTTTCTATGTATAAAGTATTTCACAACAGAATCAACTTTAGGAGAATCTCTTCATCAATATATTGTGTTGCATCTCTAAACTCATTCAAAGCAATGTTTGATTTGAGGGGAGAATACAGTCCTACAGAATTAGGAGAAAATGTCCTTGCGAGCTTCAGGAGTAACAACTGCTTAATGTCCAGCGGTGTGCCAAGTGCATCTGCTGCTGTTGTACCCAAACTTCATTGTGGGAGCACAATGCCCTATGCTAGAAATACAGTTTCAGTATGTATATAAAAAATAAAATCTATTTCAATTATACATGTAAACATGTAACTATTAAAAACGATGTATAACCCTAATGTCAGGAGTGGTAACAAACATGAAAATATGTTCCAAAGAGCTCTATGTGCTCCTGGCTGAAAAAAGATTATTTGACTGCTCATCAGGTGCTGGAGAGGGAAGTCAATGGACTCACGGCCAACACGTCTAATGAGACAATTATGCCTTCGCAGGATCTTTGTCTTGAATCTCTCTGAATGAATGGTGAGGACACATTTTGTACTGTAACAGAATGAAATGTTGTGTTCTGCTTTCCCTTCTTTCTTGCATGACAGCACCATCTGTTTATAAATACATCACTGGAATGACAGTGCTCTGATGATGTACTAATATAATACATCATCAAAGTGCCATCAGTGATGATCTAATGATGTATTAGAATGCTGTTTATCAAAACCCTGTTGCTTTGATGATGTATAGGTGCAATACATCACTGGAATGTCTTGCACCACTGGCACTTCGCTGATATAGACCTTGTGGGGAAAAATGGGTCCTGTTAGGACTCAGCAAGAGCACGAAATGCAGATAAAAATAGGAAAATGAAGGAAATGAACACTCACACATTCAAATGAATTCTATTAAGAGGAAATTTCAAAGGTGAGGAGAAAGCAGCATAGACTTCAGCAAACTGAAGTTTCTAATGAAATTGGATTCATCAGCTGGAGAAAGAAATTTGATCACATTATGAGTGGAGCAGGATGAAAAAGGTCAGTAAAAAAAACCCAGTTTGTATGCAATACCTATTTCACAGATCTAAAATCCCTATTCTCTTTCTTCCTTCCCCTCTTGCTCATCTCTGCAAGTAGACTCTGAAAACAAACAAGTAGTTTTAGGCTATGAAGTAGAATAACAATAATCTATCAAGTGCCCCACATGATTCTCAAAGCCAGTTTTGGGACATCTCATATAAAGGTTTATGGGTTTTTTTCCAGCTGGCCCTGTGCTTTTAACTGCAATGCATTTCTTTGGACACAAGACCTGCAGGCAGCAACCCAGAGTTCTGCACTCAGCAAAGACAAGCTGAAATCATGGACTGTGCCTCAACCGAGACTTTAAGGGATTCTTTTCCAAAAACACAACAAAAATAGTAATTTAGACAATGGACACCATGGTAAACGTCCATCCAGTAGAATTAAAATGATAAAGTAATATTTGGCATCGCAAATATGAATGGAATGGAGTAAACGTGTTGACAGATAAATATACTTTTCACTAAAAGTGCATTATCAGAAGACTCCACTACACTGCGACCAAGAGGTGGGACTTGTGGGCAGACACCTACAGCCCCCAGGTCTAACACAGGCTCCCACAGTGACCTAAAGGTTATGTCACTTGATGTCTGTATGCTTTCCATTGTGATCATCCTTTTCCTCTCACTCCTCTACGTTGCTTTTGCATTCAGGACAGAGTCTACATTAACATGCATTGATCCAGCTCTTAAGAGACAAATAAGACAAAGCCCTAATTTCCACAGCATTCCAGTGTTGGATACAAACAGATTATCACAGAATAAATAATTTTAGATTTTATCAATCTATGCAAATCACTTTTGCTTTTGTTTTTATTGAATGAGCGAAATGATTTCCCTTGATTTTGAACAGGCTTCCTTAAAAAGACAAAAGAAAAGAGCTCTCTAATACTGCCTGAGAAAAAAAGAATGAAGCATGGAGAATCTAACAGCTGTTCCAGCTGAGAGTTTCCACACCTCTGCACTTAAACAATCTAAGACTTCTTGATTTTTTAATTTATTTATGGTTGTTGTTTTTTTTAACAGCTATTTTTCTTACAGATAGGCAGAAGGCTGCTGAGTTTATTCTGCTGACACGAAGCAGGTCTCATAAATTTTCAACAGCCATCATGGTAACAAGCTCATTTTATTTCTTCTGACCTCATTGTTATTCATTTCAGAGGCTCTTTACAGACTCACAAAGTATTGTTCAAACAAGGGAAAAAAGACTTTGTCAGTGACCTCCACTGGAAAAATGACCAGGAAACAGTAATCCAGCAGGCCCTTTTGGTGAAAGCAGACCATATCACTCACATCAATGCCACAGCCTGTATGTATAGAAGACAAGCACACTACTTCCACAGAAGAACCAGTCCATATCTGCTCCAGTGCTGGAATGCTACAAAGCTTAAGACTAATTCCACTGGGCATTTCCTTACAAATGGAATTATTTTGCTAACTCTAGGCATTCAACTTCATTCTGTTCATATCTGTGTACAGACAGACACACTCTCTACATACAGATTACAGAGAGCGTTGTATTTTCAGTATTCTGCTAGATTAAAAAATTGTGTATGATAAAAACTAAAAAGCCACGCCATATTTTGAAAGACTCCAGTTCTCACTAGTTCTGCCCAAGAGGCTGTCAGCCTCCTAAGTCAAGAAACACACTGAAGTCAGAAATAACTTTCCTAAGTATTCTAACTCCCTTTTTTATTTTTCAGAACAATCTTCTTCCACGTTACATAAAATAAAAGATCTGCAACACATCTTGTCATTTTCTGTTTATAAACTGTTCTGAAAGAGAGACTTTCTGGACTTTGTCACTCAATATTAACTTTTCTTTCTTTCAGCAAATTATTCTCTCTCCGTAGACTGATCAGCTACAAAGTAACAGTACATTACACAGTCCTCTTTTCAATTTATTTGACTAGAACATACTGCTTAGCATGTGTGTATGTGAGGTTCCTTGTGTGACAGCAGTGTACACAGATTCTGCAATTAGGAAAAGGAAGGACAAAAAAGTCATGCCTCATGCATCCAACATACATTTTATGATTGAGTACACAATGTTAACTTAACTCATGGGTCATTCTGTATCAGTAAAGACTTATTGCTTCCGGCTCAAGTTTCCTACAGCGACTGCTTTTAGGCACTTAAAAGAGCCACTTTTTCAGAGACTAAGTCAGTTTCCTTTCAAAGTTGGGATCTGATGATTTAGACATCAAAATTGGAGTGCTGAATAGAAAAACTCAGGTCCTGCTGCTTAAAGGCAGTTAATACAAAGAGATCTTGAACTCCGGAAAGCTGAAATGCAAGTATGCACACTTCTCCACAGAAATTCAGTTCACCAAAATAATTACCACATGTTTAATCAACTCTACCTCCAGTAGATAGCTGGAATAACCCTCAGCGCTCAAGACACCAGGCACAGATAATATCTTCTATTGATGCCGCTGATTTAATGGAACAAGGAGACATTTTGAAATTCAGAGTCTTCTCATTAAGTTTGAAGCCTATCACATAGTTCCTATTTCAAATGTAAATTCTACCGCTGCACGGGTTGCAGCATTGCATCTGCTGTCCCAGCTGCAATACTAGAAACTGTTTGGACAGTTCTGTGCTACCAGAGTTTGATGGCAGAAAGTTTCATCTTTTTTTTTTATTAAACCCTCATGTCCATCAAAAATTTTCCAGAGAAAGACAGTACCATTTGTTTCTATTTCACTTAAAAGTGGCAGGTGCAGACTTCAAGGTCATCACAATTCATAAAAACTCTCTTATTTCTATGACTGCTGACCCTAAAGAACTCTTTAAATGTCATGAGGGCTGGAATTGTGGAGAACCATCATGCCTCTACTGTAACAGCAGAAAAAGAATAAGTACCTGGACAGAATGATTTATGTGTGATCTGCTGGAGGCCACTGAGCAGCTCTGAGCTGAACTGGAAGATAGAAAACTAAGCCAGGTGCAATAACAGTCTTGTTAGGGCTCACACGCTTCTTAAAAAGATTTTCACTTACAGCCTCCACCCATATGAAGAGAATGGTCACTTTTTACAGAGGAAGCAGATGTTTCACAGTGTTTTGACAGGACATCTGATTTTACGAATGTCCTGCAGACACATTCCAGGACACGTGGATTTAAAGCTTGCAGGATCACTACCAAAAACACACAGCATCTCGCCTGCAGAAAATAGCGGCAGCCTGAAGGAGTGGCATACTGCTTTTTCTTGTCAGCATCACCTACTGAAACATTATCCAGTACATCCCCTTTGAAGGGCTGAAACTGAATCAAATATTGGCATTTTGGTTGGTATTTGAAGGAATACGAAAAGATTCTGCATTCAAATGACAGAGCAGCCCAGGTGTGAAGAACCTGTAGTTTAAAAACATTTTACTTCAGCCAAAGGTGAAACAAAGTGACTCGTACTCAGCACAGAATTCAAGATGATTTTTACCATGCTAAGTCTAGCCAGAAACTGTGCTACCTGAAGGCTTCAGTGCGCTGACAATGAACGGAATTCTGTGAGGTTTCCATCTTAGGGCTTCTTCTGAATATTTAAAGCATCAGCAAGATCTCAGACTCCTCTTGGCATCAGACCCACGCTGCTCTGCTCTCATATCCTAAATAATTCAGCACTATAGCTACAAACCAACCAGGGCACAGGGGTGTCTAACTGGGCTGTGTGAAGTGCTGGTCAGTGCCCTCCTGAAACCAGTAACCCAGCTACAAGTTCTTCAGCAGGTAAAACGAGGTGTCACCCTGGATTTTTGTATTGCCCACTTGTAAAGATCTGCCTTGTATTGTAAAACTCCAATCTTGATTGTTAAAAGACAGCGGAAATCCTTAGAAGAGTGAGAACCATTATGATGTGAAATAGATTTCTGGAATAGCAGTGATTTACTCGGAGGAAAAAAAAAAAAAAAAAAAAAAAAAGATAACCAATGCTCCAGTGGTTTGATATCTGTGATTATTAGATCAGGTCAAACTTAAGATCACCTAAGTTTCTGTTGTTAATTTCCAAGAGACTAGAATATAAAGAAGGAACGAGGTTATAGTTAAATGAAAGCAAAATGGCCCAGCTGAAGGGCAATGCTTGTAGAAAAGATTTGAAAAAGGTTTTTCTTTCAGAAAAATCCAGAGGCATACGAAAACTTCACATACAACTAAATCAGTGATTTACCACCTCATTTCATTTTTAATTTAATGGTTCTGTTCATTCATAAAACAGAAATACTACAAGGTGAAACACAGACTGAAATTTAAACAGCTCATTAGAGTTACATATTATTTTGTCTCTTAAATATATTGCTTTGTCAATGAAACATGGTGGTTTATGTGAGATCTCTACCAAGCTGCTGCTTTACAGTTATTTGAGTTTGATTTTACTGCACAGTTCTCTGATCTACATGTACATAATTTTGTTTACATGTAACACACTCACTGGTATTACAGTGATTTGTAAGGTATTTTTATTGATTTCACTTTACAAAAAAAAAAGAGTCAGAATGAAATTAATCCTAACAAAAAGAAGACGATAGGGAAATCTTCAGAGCTTTCTCCACGGAAAACTTGTTGAAAAGAGATATGATTCAGAAAAGCGTTTCCATTTTCGCATTTCAGTTTTATCTGAAAAAATTTGATCGTTGAAAATATCTGATCAATACTTGTCATTTCTCATTTGTCATTTCTCAATAGTTGAAGGAATTCATTACAATGCAGAACTGAGGACTACCGAGATAATTAAGTGGATGCATCTAATCCATAAAGATACTATAAGCAAAATGAATTATTGGGTTTCTAGCCCTTTGAAGGTAGAAATGACATTATTAAAGCAGATCAGATTCTAATGAATGCAGAAAACAGGTTGACTTCTATCAAATTAGTCCTCAGGTTCAAACTACTTTCTTTTCTAAGTTTCACAACAACTTGCCACATAACCCAAACGCAAAGCTTGATTTGAAGGACCACAGTAATTTGGAATTTTACATATGGGAGAAAGCATGATGAAATGTGTCATTAAACCTCCATTAAATAATAAACAAGCTTTCTAATAGCTCTGCTAACTAATCATCTGTTTTACATAGCTCTGTATACCAGCAAAATGATTACAGCAGTGGGGCAGAAGCAAGCAGAGCAGACAACAATTCACAAAGGATTACATCTCTGCACCTCAGCAAAAGCTCCTCTTGCAGAAAAAGAAAATGGCACAAACCAACATCAACATTCAGGAGCTCCCCTTCTGTTTAACAAAGCAAAGTTCAGGAATTCACTGGGACTTTAATGGAGCTCAGTGAAATTACCCCCACTGCTTGTCTAGCCAATTATTTTTCAGATAATGCCAGCTATTTCATACAGTTTATTTTTGTTAAACTGCATCTGCAAAGAGAGCAGAGGAGCACACTTGCCACCACATTAGCACATATGCTAGGAAACAATACAATTAAAGCAAGGCAAGGCTTTTGCTACTAAGAGATGACAGATTTAATTTTAACAAGAAGAATATCAGCCACTGTTCTATCATTCCTTACACCCAATCACAAATAAAATTCATGAAAAAAGTAAGTACGAAATGAACAGAAAGCAGGAGCAGACTATTTTTGCAGGATTCAAGTCCAAAACTAACACAAATTAGTAAACTGAAATAGCTGGTTATAAGCTCACAGAAATGTGAAGTGCTATTACAGAATAAACCAGACTTGCTTTGTGTTAACGTATCCATCACCTGAAGTCCTCTGCTTCTAGACATTTCTCCAAAACTTTCCTCTTGGGTGGCAGTGGCAGCCAGAAGACTGAGCAGACAGTCAGAGCAGCCAGAAGACTGTCACTCCTACAGCAAGTTTATCAACAAGAGTCAGCACTGGGTACAGGAGGTGCACTCCTGTCCTAGCTTCAGCTGGAATGCAATTGTTTTCTTTAGAGCATCTTATATGACGTTATGTTTTTCGGTTCCAGGACAAAACCCAATAGATTTAAACTCGTGTTTATAGTTGCTGCTTAGCAGTGTTGTGCAGAGCTGTGGCCATTCTCAGCAAAGGGCCTGAGGAGCTGGGAGAGAACAGAATGAGGACAGCTGACTTAAACTGGCCAAAGGGATATTCCGTACCATATGACAACACGTGGAAGGAGTTTTGAAGGGCGTAGGAGCTCATCACTCTCTTTCATTGCTTGGGGGCTAGCTGGGCATTGGTTAGGTAGCAGTGAGCTCGTGTACCACTTGTTATTCATATGCATATAGATACGGCCATAACTATTATCCTTTTCCTTTTCTCTATCTCAATAAACAGTTTTATCTTAACCACAAGCTCTACTTCTTTTCCCAATTCTCTCCCCCATCCCAGTGTGAAGAAGGGACAGCGCTGAGCCAGCTGCTGGGTTAAACCACAGCAGTTCCTTTGTTTGCTCTTTCCCTGTCCTCCACCTAAATGCTTACCCTGCCCTAATAGAAAACACTTCAAAGAATAGCAAGAGCTTGGACCCACAGCATCACCAAATACCCCAATCAAAACAGCTAATATACAGTATAATGCCATACAGCCCCTCAATCACCATAAAGATAGTGAACAAGGCAGCACACAGCTGAATGTTATCAAGAATAATGTGTTGAATAAGTTCCAAATGTTTGTTTGTTTTTCTTTTTCTTTAATGGTGTTTTGTTAAGCTTTTGAATAATTTCTTCTAGGTCACCAAGCAATTGAAATACGTGTACTTGAAACTTCAAAATATGGCTGGCATTGTGCACTAACAAGGCTGTGTTATATTTGATTTGTTAGGCAGATTTATTCTGCTGAAAAACAATATCACAAGACTGTTTTTGCAACTATAATAAAAGTAATAATAATGCTGACAAGTTTCTCTTATTTCACTTTCCATAAACTGAAATCTATGTTAGCCAATCAGAGTATGATTACATTCTATTTCGAGACTTTTTCATAAAAGCAATGCAATCAGTTGGTAAATCAATAAATAGGAAATAAACTTCTTTTTGTAGAAAAAAATAATGCAAACCAGTATTACTGGCATATGATATGGACTGATACTTTTTGGCATGTAAGAAAATCAACATAAATCTAAGGCTTCCAACTGCACTACAAATTAATCCATATATTTATGCAGAATGAGTAATTTTCACTGAAAATATACTTAACAGAAACCAATACACCTCTTTGACATAACAGTGTATTACACCTGTAAATCAATGTACCTTCTATATTGTATAATGTAATAAAACCAATGAGATTTTTATGCAAAATCCCATATTTTACCCTTAATATAATCTATTACAAACAACTACCAATGCATTCAAAACAATATAGGGTTTATTTGTTTAAAATCTGCATTGCAGAAAAAAGAAATTCAGCCCTGTACAAAGTATGCACACATCCTACTCAACAGTGGTACACTACTGCAATCTTACCCACCATTTTGGGATTCAGATGCCCTTTGTGCTAGTCATCTACCGAATGACTCTGCTACTTTGACTTTCCATACCTGTGGAAATGTTAGAGGTAGGAAGATGCTATAGCTAAAGCCATTGCACAAGACCAAAATAAAACAAGCCTAATTTCTCATAAATCAAAGAATTATAAAGGCTGGAACAGATCTGAGAATTCTGATGCATCTATACACTTACGTGAAGAGTATAAGAGCAAAACAGAACTACAGACCTCCATGAGCCCAGACTGGTTTCTTACGTTCATCAAGTAAGCCACTAGATCAGTTTTTATGAGCTTCATGGCAACAACAGAATATCAGAATAGGTTATGTTTAAAGCCCCAAACAAAATTAACTTGAAATTCAAGCACCGCACAGGAAGGCCTGAGCTGAGGAGCAGCCCGGGGCACAGCGGGCTCAGGAGCCCTGCAAGCAGCTGCACGCTCCTGCCCAAACACAGCCTGCTCCATGTTTCCCAAGGATGTCTAATCAGAGTGCCCAAGCAAAGCTTGCACATTCTGAACCAGCAGCTGGAGTTACTGACACCCAGTTTTGTCAGCTCTACGATACGGCATTCGAAGTTCCATTGCATCCCCCAGTTACAATTTCCCACCCGAGCTGATCAGACCATCTCTGTTACACGCAAATCTAAACAGAGATGAGTTTCACAGCAGTCTGGAACAAACCTCAGACTTGTGCTTCTGCACTTGCAGTAAGATGCTATTAGACAAGGGTGAGGAGGCATTCGATGAGTCCCTTTCATGCCTCTGGCTAAGTATGTGAAAACACAGATTAGAAATCCAAAAATGTGCACAGATGCTCTTCTCCTCCTCCCCAACAAAAGTGCCAACGTGGATAAAGGACCTCTTCTTCTTGTCAGTCAGGAATTATCCTTTTTTTTTTCTTTTCTGAACCAGTTCTAAGATGTCATCCTTTCATTTTTGACTTATGGCTTAAAAATGGCTAACATAAGTAACAAAGCTGCGTAATAATAATCCCAAAGTTATTCTTGCCAGAGTCAACATTCAAGCCTAATTATTGATATTAGCTTTTAGTGACATCAAAATGAAATTCCAATTTCTAACTGCAATCTAGTATGTGTGAGTGGTAGAGACAATTTATCATGGAAGAAGAAAAAATGGTACATGCTGTCACATCATGTATCATATAAGTATTAAAATTGCTATGGAAACTGTGCACTTTTTATAGAGTAGGCACATAAAATTCACATAATATGTCAGAGAATAAGTTACTACTGTCCTGAGGCTGTAATAAGATCTACGCCCTTATTAGTGAAAAGATTTGACAGATTTTGTTTATAATGAATACTTGTAGCCAATGAGTTTGAGTCAAAGTCACCCTATTTTGACCCATCCACTTGCTCGTAGGTTTCTGTCCCCCTTAGATACAGGGAGAGTAGGGAGTAATATAATTTCCAATGGTTATTAGATTCCATTATAGTCACTTTTGATACGACAGGGAAATTGGCTGTATCCAGGCACTATATTCAAAATTATTAGGAGAAAATACCTTCTTAGCTTTGGATCTGTTTCTTTTATTATGCAGACCTATTCTTAGCATTTATATGCTTTATTTATGGTTTTTTGGAAGAAACAAAGCAGATTAAAATTTAGGATTCATTTGATAAGAACGTAAACAGAGAAATCTAGGTTTTAAACCAAAATGCTTTAAAAGCATTTCCTGTGAATAGCCTAGATTCTGCAGCCCTTTGCCACCCTGATCTGTGTGTGACATGTTTCACCTTGATTGACAGCATCTCTGATGGGTTAGGCTGGAGAAAAATGAGCTTGTTTAGAAGAGCAGAAGATAGTACAATTAGGTTTTGCAGTCCAGCAATACAGTGACTGGTGAAAGAAAGCAAAGTGGAGAAAAAATGGTTGTACATGCAACACCCCAGGGTGCAAGGGTACATTTATCACCTTGTTTTATATGACATAGTGGATGAATGTTGATGGCGATTGTCAGCATCAATGTCAGTGAAAGCAATTCCTCAAGTAAAAGAGTTTGTATTAAAAGACTCTCCATCAGGAGGAAATTCACATGATTACTTTATAGATAAACAGCCTACAAAATGGAGCAAAGGGACAACTGTTGATTAAAGGTCATTTTTTCACTTTGTTCTAAAAGTGGGCTTCTCTTGACAGAAAGCAGCGTACCTGCAGTGAGCATACAGCAATCAGACTGAAACTTTTGAAAACAAGGCATTACAAAGCCAGTGCAAAATGAGAGCACTACCAGCAACAAACTGATGTTATCTCAGAGTTATGCAGTGTGAAGAGGAGGACTGCATGACATGTAAAAACACTGTACATTACACTGTTTTACAGTAGTCCATTACTGTTAAACCATATCATATTAACTGAGTCCATATATAGCATCTGCAACTGAAACCGAAAACAACTCCTGGATATTAGAACTGCAGAGATCAATATTAACTTCTACAAAAAAAACCTTCATTGCCTATTAAAACAACTAAAGAAAAGTGACACTTAGCAATTAAAAATCAAGAATCTAATGCAGAATTAGGATTGCCTGGCGTTACTTCTCACAATCAGAAAAAAAGGAAGCATGTAATTCCAAATGTTTGAGGATCACCAGCCTTATGAGAGCACTGGAGAATACAGGTGGACTCACCCAGCCCCCACTATACATTCCTCTAGCAACACTCCATTGCATGTACGTGTTCTACCTGGACTGAACAGGAACTATACGTTAGTGTTTGCTGTGCTCCTCACGCACGGCACCACAGGACCTTGCATATACAACAGTCTCCATATTCCTCCATATAATGCTGTAAAATGCCGTCTTTATTCTTCTCCTATTCTTCTTCTATTCTATTCTTCTATTAAAACCACAGCCTACAGTCACCTTTTCTCTTCCCCCCTCTGACAGCTTCTAGGACACCAAGGTTGGGTTCTTTGGCTGAAAGAACCTTCACATCATGAAAGTGAAATGAAGCACGCAAATGCTCTTTCTGCCAATGTAATATTGAGATCATAAGCAGTGCTACATCTGTCCCTCAAGCAGCCTTCCAGACTGCTGTATGCCAGAGTGTGCCTTTGCTGAAGCACTGTTTGATCCCTCTACCCTTCAAATATAGGTACCCCCAGCACAATGTATTTAGATATTTCCTCTGGGCTACTTCAAGGTCTGGGGAGACATGGAGGTGATGTGTGTGACTGTGTTCACCTCGTTCATTTCCAGAACATGACATTTTTCTCATATCTGCACCCACACATCTGAAGAGACAGCTACTGAAGAAGCATAAAGGTAGATAAGTTGACCATGCAACGTTTCAAACTTCCATTGGGTAAGGGTATCACCTGGACCAATACAAAGGAAACAAACACAGATTTCATTTCTCAAACTTTTTCTACTAAATAATTTCTACTTTCCTCCAGCCAGGAAAAACAAACTTTTGGAAAAAAAAAAAAGTGCTTCACTGAAATTTCACTTTAAGGATTTTAATTTTTATGAATGTCGTACTTGCATTTATCTATACCCTCTATTAAGTGCACAGCACTCACTTTTCAATATATTTAAAGAAATTTAATGACTTTAATAAACTTAAAGGGATGCTATGTCTGTTCACTCCGTAAAGATTGTTTATTTCAGGAAATAAAGCATTTTGAAATGAGTAATATGACTTTTAGAGTTATGACTATCTCATTCAATTAGTTTCTGTAATTATTGTCATTTCACACAGTATATGCAGTACTAAAGGAGAAAATACATTTTCAGGAATTACAGTGTAGGTGTACAACTGTTATTGTTAATGAGCCATAAACTTTAGTCTCCTGCTCTGTTAATTCATGCCAGCGTAATGTGAATTGGCAAAATAAGTCGACAGTCACAGTTGGACAAATAATGTTGTATTTCAATATTTTCTAGGAGATTGTTATTCCCTAACGCATTTTGCTGAATTTATTTTTCCTCTGTATTTTAGAGCATCATCCTACTAAAAATATGTTATAACAGACTCAATATCAGAACAATAGCAAATTCTCACTGCTCAGGCACAAGCTACTTCAGTTATAGAGGAATTTATAGAACACCCAGTTTTGCTTTACCTCAGTTTCAAAAAGATACTGAAGAACAAATTGAATGCATCCTTAGGTCTTTGCAACTCATGGTCTTAGGCTTCTATTTACATCAGTGAGTAGCAGCGGTCAGTAGGAGCAGATCTGTGAAATCGGTGCAGAGGTTGCTGCTTGCCTTTCAGGAGGGGGTAGGAGATGGGAGCATAAGAGAAGTCTTAAAACTAGCTTTAGTCTGATCTCATGGCCTGGAGGGAGAATGTCTTCCGGTCAATCTTCATCTGGTAAGTATCGAAGTCATATTTCACAACTGCTCCAAACCAAAGCTCACCAAGGGCAGAATTGAGAAACTTCCTTCATATACACATTCCCACCTCAGCTCAGACAGATGCCCAAATCAAGACTCTTTAAGGCCAATGAAAGAAATCAAAGGATTTTGGATCACGTTCTTAAAACATTTGAGAATAATTAACACACTGCAGTACCACATGTTCTCCCCTTCCAGTACGAGAGCCTCCATGCTCACAATATGAATTTCCAAAAAAAAAAAAAACAAACAAACAAACAAAAACCATCCAACATTTAATAAGATTTGAGCAATCACATGTACACGCACCCAAAAACTCAGAGGAAATCTAGTGATTTTGATGAGTGATTTTCACTCACAGTTCATGTTGTCCTGTATCTTACATCTTGGGAATGCCTATCACTTCACAAGATAGACTCTATTATAACTCCTGATAAGATGCTCTTAGGTAGGCAATACGCATGCATGATAGATTGTGGATGGGGACAGTATTGAAAAGGAAGAAAGAAAAATCGATTGCAAGTATCATCTTCTACATTATCTCTGTAAAGTAGGTAAATAATGACAAAGAACATGCTTTATACAGCAAAAGTCTGCAACTCTTTAGCATCTCCAGAAGCTGGCACTGAACAGTCAGACTGGATGCGCTGATGAATGTGTGTCTGCTGCCTTGTGGATAGGTGTTGTCCCTTTAAGCACACGCCATGATGAAATATCCACCCTCTAGAAATATGACAAGAATCAGGCTGTTGTTATATCACTCAAAAGGAAAAGCTTTGATCAGTAGTTTCTTTGCTTCGAGTTCAGGAAATCACTGTTGACATACTAAAATTAGTGAAGGACAACAGCTTTATTTGTTATACAAATTCAACTTATATTTTTTCACTTCTATATAGGCCTTTATTATACAACATCCAGGGCTTAAGTTCAACTTTTTACTGGATTTTCTACTCTGTGAATATTACAACAGCAAGAAACGTCCTTAGTGCTATAATTGCCATATCCTGTCCCTATCCAGACAAAGCCCAGAGCTTCTCACAGTGAGCTGGTTCTTCACCATAAGTGATATTTGCCCATATTTCTCTCCTTAGGCCACGACAGAGCAAAGTGGAAAGGCAGGCAAATGAATATTTTCCAAAGGCAATCAGGTATTTTGGAATGATTCATGTTTTGCATTTGTTATGTAGGTCACATTCTGAAGCAGGTTCTGAGAATGGATATTCAATTAAATAATCAATAAAAAGCTGGAATATTGAAAAAAAAAAAAGAACAAAATCACCTGTCATTTTTGAAAAGCTTAGCTGCAACGTGCATATTTATGCATTTGTATGAGACCTGTGCTTAATCGAACACACTTGTTCTCCTGGCTTTTACAAGGACTGTTACACAGGTCTCAAAGGTATAAAATTAGTTGGAATAATGCAAAGATACCACTGGCATTAAATAATTTCAGAAGCCATACACATTGCTATGCTTTTTGTGTCTCTGCACATTAAAGAACCGTAGAGTTTGAGCACTGTCAGTCTCAGTAGCCAGAGGTGGCAGGAGCAGTTTGTTCAGCCTCTGAGAAGAGAAGCCAGGTGGGATCTTATTCAGAAACGCTCCCACTGCCATCCTCCATTCTTTACTCTTCAGATACCTTCTAATTAAACAAAATTATTTCTGGCACTGGCAAGCATAACATCTGTCCCTGCTTTTCATGCACCCCACTTAAGGTCCATCACAGGTTGGTGAAGATAGAGTAGAACCCAGCAGGAGGAAAGCAATAGGAAAGGGATTTGGGTTCCTTTCTTAACCAGTCTTGCAATTCCAACACACCACACGTGATGGAGAAGGGAGGAGTAGCAGATGTTTTTCTACACCGCAGGCTGAAGCAGCAGCTGCTGAGGGGCTCTGCTACATCCCAGGATCAAAATTTGGCTCCAACCTTCTTCCCTGCTTTCCCTTCACACTCCACTCTAGAAAAATGTGAGCAGAAAGCATCTGCAGGTTATGAGAAAGCAGAAGACAACACAAACTTGACTTACTGTGCCTGTATCATAGCTAGGGTTAAAACTCTCCATTTCTCAGTTGCCCCTCCATTAAAAAAGAATCCAGTAAAAAAGTAAATGAAAATGCACCGAAAGTTTTCAGCATGCAGCTGCTATTCTTAATAGATTCAAATCTGAAACCCTGAAATTTACATTAAACACGGAGTAACAATTTGAGTCACTTTCTCAGAAATACCACAAAATTTCGTATGTAATCTTTTTTTTTATATTCACTGAATCACCGAAGATAAATTTTCAGTCACCCACTTTGACAGCAGAAGAATTGTACTGAGGACAATGAATGAGTAGAAATGAATGGATCACATTCTGTGTGCCTGAAGTACCGAGCTCCGAAAAACAAGTTCAGTTCCACCTAACAAAGCTTACACTCTAAGCTTTCCCACATGATCATCCCTTCCAATCTCTACCCTTATTCTTATCCTTTCATTCCATATGAATTCTCTTAAACTGAATTTCTACTGCACATTCATGCAGAATAATGAATATTCCATGTTAAATACGAGTGTCTCAACTAACAGACGCTCTTATCAGCGAAAGCTACATCTAGGTGTAAATATATCCTCAAAGGAAGTTTGCAACCTACAGGAACTTAGATTAAAAACAAATATTAAAAAAAACAACAAACGTTGGTCCCACTGAAGCATGAGACTGAAAATGCACTCGAGTCCCACCTTCCTTCAGACAAAGACGGCTTTTGAAAGTAAGAGTTTGCCCAGGTACAATTTCAGAACAGAGCCCTGGTCTGGTTCAGGCTTTTGTGCATACCCAGGGAGTTCCAGGCAGCAGCATGCCAACACACAGAATTATCAGCACATCAAAGGCATTATATTCATCAAACCTTGCCACAGCACATTTACTAGCTGTATGATGGATGTTGTTGTAGCAAACAAGGAACACTTTGATGTACATGGCCTTCTTTGATTAATGAGGGCTCTTGGTGAGAAGCTGCATCTGGAGTAAATTACTCTTTTTAAAAATGGCTGATTTGCACTATTGTACTAATTATGTCACGAGCTCAGAGTCAGCTCCAGATTCAGTCACCCAAAAGAAAGGAACAAGAATACCCACAAATACCTCAAGCTTTTGCTACATACACACATCAGCTCAAAATCCTTATTAACTTAATAACTTCTTTTCTTCCTGCAAAAGAGCACTGATGAATATTTTTTGCCTCCTGCAAAAGTTTCTGGAATCTAGTCCCTAATCTGCTGCTCTGAAATAAATGCAAACTTTCTGTTAATTCCATCGCATTTTAAGAACAACATAAGGTCTTTAGAAACATTTTAATCTCCCTCCCCCCTCAAAAAAAGGCAAAACAAAGGCAGAAGGGATCACAATGCACAAAGTCTGCCTCTTAAAAACATTTTCTAGATTAATTTTACCAGCTAACAAACCACTACAGACTGAAGTTATTCCATTAACCTCAATTCTCTTAGCGTGTGGTGCCTTAAGCAATTTATCCACTTAGTTGTAAGAACAAATAAGTATTTTCAGAGCGTTAACACTGAATTACTTTCTTCAAATTTTGAACAGTAAATATTTTATTGTGTTAATTAAGTATGTTTGCAGACTGCGGTCTGTTATTACCGATGACAGAACCAGTACTTTGTTTGGGATCCCACGCTACCCATCCCATCCAATTCCAATATTTATCACTGGATGTATTGAACAAGATGAAAGAAGGAGCAAATGCAGCATGCCTGCGTGTGTGATGCTCCACTGAGGAGGAAGTGATTTCTTAAGTGCACTTTCCCTTAAGATGTTCAAATTTAATTCAATTTTGGTTTCGTAATTTAACATCTTTACACTACACTCTTTTCTTCAGTCGCATCACAGCATATTAATTCCAAAAAAGGAAAATGAAAAGGCATAACCCACATTAAACCTATGGCTCAGGCAATAAAATATCAACAGATGCCATGCCATGTCACACAGGGAGCCTTCTCCTGTTTGAACGTGCAAAATTCAGGTGAGTGAATGTTTAATACAAAATGAACCAAGCTGTTTACATCTAACACCTATTTGGTTTCACCTGCCTATAGCATCTTGCAGCTTTCTATGGACTATGGCAAGACAGCTCACAGAACTGAATGAGATGTGAGGGGGGCAAATTACAATGGAAAAAGATTCTTTTGTAAAGTCAAATGCTTAGGAAATGAAAGATCATAAGCATACTGTGCACCTAATCTGCACATCTGTCCTGAGAGAGGTCAGTCACATTGCCATTCTTCTCCAGGTTTCCAATGAATTGCTACAGGGAAAAAAAATGTAAACTGATTCTGTGCAAGTTCTATTTCCTATATCAACAGTAACATTGCTTTCAATGTTTTTTCAACACAAGTCTTTCATTGCAATTTCCTGAAAACATAATCCAGAATTCCTGCACCATCAGTAAAGCACCCAGAGTCAGAATGCCTCCAGATTGCTTAGGAGGTAACAAGTTGCAACTTTCTAAGCTGCTCTAAAAAGGCATTTCTCTTGCCAAAGAACAAGATGGAAAGTTTTTGTTTGTTTGTTTTTTCCAAAGTCACGTTGAATTTTATGCTTACATTCACAAGGGGAAATTATGAGGGAAAGCAGTTGTGGAAGAAGGGCATTCAGCCCTTTGACAGGTCTCCCTGAACATGCTTCTGAAAGGTTAGGAGCTCACTCTGGGAAATGGCACTCACAGTGAAATATAGTGCTGTCACTGGACAGCCCACAAGGAGTTCTATGAACTTAGTCAAAATTTTCGTAAAATGTCACATATCAGCATCAAAATAATTCCAGGCCTACTTACAAATTTATCAGGCAGGTGGAGCCACACAAGATGTCATGCAGAATAAAACAGAAATTCCTGTCTAGAATTCCTGTCTGAACAGCAGACCATATAAAATTCTTGGTACTATTAACATGGAAGAAAAAAAGAACACAGAACAGTATAAACAATGACTACATATTTAGCAAGAATGCTCCTCTGGTGCCATTCCAATTCCTGAGCTATTGGATCTGTTTAATATCAGAACACATTTTTTAAATGGGTTAAAACATCAAGGATAGACTAACAAACATAGGACACAGTTTATATTGCCTAGCAAACAAACAAACAAAAAATCCAAATAAACTTTTTTAAGCTTATTTGGAAGCTGCTGATACCCTGAACTTCATTCTACTTCTCCTCCATGTGTGCAATACTGCTCCCCAGAACAGCTCAGGTAACTTCGACTTCAGTAGAAGTGAGCACAAAGCCTGTGTCATGGTCCTTGAGACTAAGAACAGCTAAACTAATTTGCGTTAATGTGGTTTCAGGGCTGGTTTAGAAAGCACTTGGAACATTTGGTTGCAGTGCAGAAACTGAACTAAAGGTAATGCACTCTCAACCTGCCAGTAGTAGAAGACTTCTGCTCAGTCACACGGACAATTTTTGGACAAGGTTATGCAAGCTAACCAACAAAACAAAGCCAACCAACCACAGTCCCCAGATTGATTTAAATGGTACCCCAAAATCTTGCTTAAATTTCAAATCAGTGTGAGAAGGATTCTTCTCTACCCACAGTTTTCTTTAAATTCCCGCCAGCCAAGGTGACCAAGTGTGTGTTCCACATTACAACCTTTCTCCTCAGAAATTTTCCAGACAGAATGCTCTTGTTCAGAACTCTGTTAAGTCAAAGCTCAATATTTCATCTGGTTGTAACTCCTAATTCTAAAACATCTGCTCAGAAAAACTTTGCTATTAACTTTACATAATAAAACTTCATGGCTTTTTTTCAATACTTTCGCTTCCCAAGTATCTCTACCATTCATTTCCCACATTGCGTACTAAATGAATAAATTCTTTAATCAAAGAAAACTGGAAATCCCACAGAGATACGTTCTCAGGCTAGAATATTCTCAGCAGAGAAATGTTTAATTTTTTTTTTTTAATTAAAAACATTTCAAAAAAAGGTAAATGAAACCATGAAGAACACAAGTTATGTTAGAAGACAACCATGACTTGTGCTGAGCCCACAAAAGCAAGCAAGGAAATATAAAATGCAATAGACAAAATGATTCAATGCTGACCTCACATCAGTTGTAAACTGCTGGATCTGCCTGCTCCAAAATCACTCATTTGGCTTCAGGGCATTTTAAATAATCCTTTGATGTTGAAATTGCTACAGTACAGTTGGAAAATAGCAAATGTTGAATATAAAAAGCAGAAAATAAAAGCAAGTTGGGTAACTGCAAGCTGGTAAGTCTAACAATGAAACAATTTTGAAGGGAGAAAAATTAAGGATAACAGTTAAGAGGACGTCCTCTAAATATACTGGGACAAGAGAGCTATAAATACTGAGAGGCAGTTGTAGGAGAAGGACAAGCAGCTATAAATTAACTGCAAGTTTAGGCGAGAAATTAAAGAGGGCTTTTACCCATAAGAGTTACAAGGCTCTAAAACAGCTATATAATTAAAACAAAAACAAACACTATGTAAGATCTTTTCAATTCCTGCTAAGGAGAAGTATTTTATGCAGGAGCAACACTGGGTTTGGACCAGCTGCAGTTGCAGAGGAACAGACGCGGGAACTCTGGTGGGATCTTCCAGTCACACATACCAACCAGATTAGTGACTGTATTGGATCTCAGGAACACATCCTTTGGTGGTGGCTGCCCACCCAAGCTGCTCATAACAAAATCCTGCCCTCAAAAGGAGTGCAACTAATCATACAGGTCCTGGTCAAGAATGAGTAAGACGTGCTATCATCACGGAACTGCAATCCAAAACAGCAGAAAAGCAGCTCATCATCTGAAAGCAAGATAACAAGCAAGACTGCCCTTTGTATTACCATCCATTACCATATGCCCTTTGCATCACCATACCAGTGCAAGCACTGTACTGGGGGAAAAAAAAAAAAAAAAAAAAAAAAAAAAGCATTAAGGCAAAAAAAGAGAAAACACACACACACACACACACACAAAACCATCCAAAACAAAACACAAATTTGGCTGGCTTTGACTATGACAAATGAATAAGCGAGAGGTTGAAAACTCGAGTAATTAACATCTTTTCCAAATACAGCCATCCTCCACACCTTTTCTCAGGAGAGTCTCAGCAGTACCATGCATTGCCCATGTTTGATCTGCTATAGTGAGACATGTGAAGGAGTTCCTGCTGCAGCTCCTGAGACACAGTCCTACAAAGGCCTGGGCTTCATTCCAGTACTGCAAGGAAGTTAATAAGGCCATTTACAGTTTACAAACTACTTCCCCTTGCACTGACCATTGTAAGCCTCAAGCAAAGCTGTCATGAGGCTTTTGTAGGGGAAACCTTAAGGGCTTTGGTTAAGGTTTGCTGTCAGAAAGCTGCTTGAAATGAATTCAAATCACCAGGCTCTCTTACTGAAGGTCAAACACAATGTTTGCAGCCGGAATTGCCGACACAGTAACAGCACGAGGGGAAACATCAGGGCCTGTCTGAGAGGAAGACACTGGCTGCTTTGTTAGGGGTTTGCACAAAAATGTTGAGGAGGTGGAGTAATGGCAGGCATGGCTGCATTAATGGAAGGCTGCAAGCCGCCTGTCAGAGAGGTCAGACTATGAAACCTTCTACCTTCAAAACAGCACTTAGCCCAGCTGCCTGAACTGACTTGAAATGCTGAGGGGAGAGGCAGCTGTTGCCAGTGCTGCAGGAAGAAGCAAATCCAAACAACTCCTCCCCGCTTTCCTTGCCCTACAACAGGCAGGTTGTCCCCTGGAAAGAAGGGAGGCCTCCCCAGCCAGCAGGACGACCCCACTGAGCACCTCAATAGCCACAGGCTAACTGCTCCCACTGAGGCTTCACAGGGCAGAAGGGAAATCTCCACACTGTGCCCCTGCCCCACAAGCTCTCTTGCCCAAAAGCATGCAGTGGTGAATATCCAATTGCTCCTGTTGCTTCCTGATGAGCCAATTAACTAAGTTGCAGTACAAGGCTCTACAGCATGAATGCCTGCATCCATTGCTGAACAGGAACTGATGCCTTATCATCCTTCCCTAGACATAACTTATGACATGCTGCTGAGGACATAGCAATTTCCAGAAGAGATTTTTTTTCTTAAATAATTCATATTTTAGGCTCAGCCCTGGCCACAGGCCCAGATCCAGGACTTTTCTCCCTTTTCCAACCCCAGAAAATACAGTTGCAAAGAAAAGCACAAAGGAAGATGCATTCAGTTTTGCCCGCTCACCATTTCAGTTCTGCTGAATACATTTTTTGACATCTTTCTAGAATAGGTAACTTAAACATTTGTATTAAAAAACTGGATTCCTATTCACAGTGGCCGAAGCTTCAGTTCTAAATGAAAGCCAGCATTTTGCAGAGGAGCAGCAAATCTGGTACCTGTATGTGCTGGAACATGCCAGCTCAGCAAGTTCTCACTCCCCATATCCCCAGAAGTGAACAAGAATAATAAGATTGGCCACTGGGACCAGAATCAATCTCTTAAATATGATTTGGAGAACCTGAGTCCTCTCTTATATTTTCCACAAATTATATTGTGCCTTATTGAAAGCAAAATCACATCAGCATTTTCCATATTTTATTGGTGTATAATAAGAAACTAAGACTATTAAAACAAAGCCAGACACTAGCTCACAGGTAAGGAAAATAAGAATAAAAGGGAAAAATTATATTTGATCAAAAAACCACGAAGAAACATTTTGATAGAAAATTTTCTGGTAATGAAAAAATTAGAAAGAGGCAAGGAAAGTTGTCCATGTGCTAAACAGGAGTAATAGGGTAACATACAAAGTGTATGCACATGGAAGGATGAAAACTAACCAGAAGATAATGCCTAGCTCTTAAGTACTGCAGCCGTCAGATCTACATACATGAATCAAAGCAAGTCGATAGCTACTCCCCAAGACAGAATGTTCAGAATGCCAGATTCAAAGTGGTTAGAGGAGGATGGAAAGATAGTTTTAGAAGGAGCAAAAGTCAAGTTTTTCTTCTGTATTTAAAGAGATCATTGTCATTCAGTAATGAACTCCAACATAAACAACTAGGATACTCACAGTAGTAACAGTTGCCACAAAGAACCTACAGAATAAACACTTCTGATCAGACAGCACTTCAGTACAAGATAAACACTTACAAAGGTCTACCCAGACCAACTAAAACTCTCATGCTTGTCCAGCAACCTCCCAGAACAACACTGTTAGGAAAACAATCTACGCCCACTGATTATACTGTTTTTCAGAAGCAGAATGTTGAATGTTTGAGGTAATACATATAATCCCCTCCACGCACTTGAAAAGTGCCTATCATTATCAGCAATATTGTGCTAGTAATGAAACAATAAAAAGGTAAGATTAACACTTCGTTTGCCACAACTGTTTCAAACTCATTGTTATTGTACTGCATTCATCTTTATTTCTTCAGTGAATACCACTACATTAATTTCCTTAACACAATTACTTGAATGTTTTTTGTTTGATAGAATTGTAAGGAATAGGAATTGAAACCATGGAAGTTGGCCCTTGAATGAAACAAGGAAACCAATGAAAAGAGCATGAGGGGACAGGGCCTCAAGTCCACCGAAACAATGGCAAATGGGAATTCTGAAGAATCAAAGCTTGGCCAGATGGAAGATTAGGCCCTACCCCATTCCCAAAACAGCAGGCATACAGACAGCTCCAAAGAGTTGATCAAAACTTTTTACAGTATTAACAAGAATATAATTGGTTAGCATTATTCCTAGGAATAAAAAGGGTTGACTCAATGCTACTAAAAGACAAACCTAGGATTTTGAAAAAGAGAGAACTGAACTTAACAGGCATTTCACTGTCAGCAATCACTGGCTTCTATTGCAGATATTCAGTGACTTGTAAGGTTAAGCAGGAAAATGTTTACTTTTTGTCTTCTCTGTCTGTAATTCCTGCCTAGCATCTTCATGCATAAAATCTAAGATCCAGGGAAGAACCTTTATTTTACTTGTAAAAATAGCCACAGGTTGCCTTGAAACAAGGAAGACTTCATGTAGCACAGCATTTGTTTTCTTTTAATAGGAACCAGAACCTAAATATCACATTTGGCTATGTTGCCCTTTTGCAAATAAACACTGAAGGAATATGCGGAACAGACTTCGTAGTTAAGGGCTCCACAACTGCTGCAGTAACACCAATCTATGCATCTTACTGAACTGTGCCATTTAGCAAAGGGCAGGTGGAGGAATAGGCAAGAAAAAAAATCACGCTACATCCAAAATTACTTAGTTTAAAAACAAAACACAACTGGCTATTTTGTGCTTCTTGCTGCTTTATTTTTAGCAGCCTTGTGGCCATCACGTCGTCTCTGTCAACTTAGATTTTCAAGTCAAGTTTTAAATCTCATTAATAAAATACAAACCATGTTATAGGAATATTTTATGAAATAAAAAGCAGACTTTTTCTATTAAAATCTGTATCCTTTTCACCTCACAAGTGGCCTGAAGCTTGAAAGCTTACCTGCTTACTTCACTGGGCTCACCCGACATCATTAGTAAGGTTTATGGGCCTGTCCCTGATACCTCCATTTGTTTCTGAGTGCATTCCGCTAGCAGTATCCCTACAAAGAAAATGAGCCTACCAATACATTAGAAAGAACAAGAAGAACCTACCATGATTCAAACTGGATGATGTGAAGAGCAACCCAGCTGAAGCAGAGTGCTGAGCTGTGTCCCTGTGCATAGAATAAATGCTGCTGTTTCCATAGTTATAGGTAGCAAAAGATATACAACAAAAGACAAAACTTTTATTCTTGTTTTCTTCTTCTCATAACACCTAGCACCCAAATTCTATAATAAACACTTCAAAAAGTTTCTAAGAAAATAAAACAGAAACATTAAAATTATTTTAATTTAATATATATGTATGTAAATAAAATCCTGGGTTTAGAATTAGAGTCTGAATACAGTTCATTTGATTGTCTTAATCAAATCTCAGCCAGTAAACGCCACACACTAATTCCTACCACCAAGTCTATCACTCAAGCCCTTCCCAGGGAGCTGTTTATTTTTATGTCCAATCATGTGAAACAGCTGCAATTTGGGATATCGTTTTCCTCTCAGAATTTGGTAGCACTCTTATCTTTTGTAGCATTAATTCTGATTCATACAAAACTGTCATTTTCAGGAGAAAAAAAAAAAAAAGGATCGATTGGAATGTGGCATCTGCCTGCTGCCCCTCTTACAGCTTCAGCTAATCTCTGCTGCATGACTGTGAAGAAGCAGTGCCGTTCACTGCTATGACACAACTCCTGTCTTTACACCTGGGTAAATCATGTTAGCCAGCTCCTATAATACAATTCCAATTAACTCTGCCTTTCTATCTAACACAGGAAACTGAAATGGCTGGTCCAATTCCTCAGAGAAGTGCGGACTCCTGGCTTACAGCAATGTACCTCTTGTCTCAATAAATGTGGCAGAGGTCATCACCTCCCCTTTTGCAGAAGTCCCTGCAAAACAGCACTTGCTTGGCTTCATAGGTTAAAGTGGCTGCTACAGGGGACAAACAGTCCAATCGTACACTGTCCTGCAAGAAGTCTTACTCCCCAGGAGAGAGGCAATTTTTTAAAAGGCATTTTTGAATTATTTTCTCGGGCTGCAGATGGGTCAGTGTAGTGAAAATAAAATGATTACGCTCTGTGTAACCGTATGCTTTTTCCCAACCAAAACCTGTCATCTATTTTAGAAGGTCTCACATGTCCCTCGAGCTGTCACTTCTGATAAGTGTACAAGTGTTCTGAGGACACAGTACTACTGTATCTGCCTCTATCAGATCTGGCTCTGTCGTTTTTTTCCCCTCCTTCTTTGCACGAGTTACCTTAGGAGCCAGGAGAGTTGCATCGCAGAATTTATTGTAGCGATCTTAATTAAATTAATATTCCTGAGTGCAAGGCTACTGGGATCCAAGGCTGGTATGAGGTTCATCGACTTTCACTTAGAGGGTAAAGTTTCCAGTTTTCACTCTCACGAGGCAATATGAAAAATTTATGACAGAAGCAGGAGAAGTCTTGCTAGAGGCAATGACATCCCTGTGCAATTAAAACACTTTCAAGTGTCTTTTTTTCCTCCTTTCCCCTTCCACTCATCTTAGAAAACAATCTACAGAGCAATTTAAAGTTAAAAATGTACAGTGCAAAACAAAGATCTGTAAGCAGCTGACAAATTATAACGCGATCATAAAAATTTCTTAACAGTTTGAAATGTAACATATTGTACAAGGTTAGGGCCAGATGGTTAAGGAGCTTTTTTCCTGTCATTTTTATAAGAAAACCAGTTCTAAAGCTTTCAAGCAGCAAAAGAAATTCCCTCCACAAAAGGGACCAAACGGAGACCGTCTTAGACCTCTAGGAGATCCCAGCAGTTGTACACAGCCCCTTAAGGGGCAGTAGTTGGAAAAGGCAAGGCTGAGTAGGAGGGCTCCTGAGTTTCAGTTATGCTCCGTAGTTGTGGTGGGAGATGACTCCTGCCACAATCCTGAGAGCCAGGTATTTAACATCACCGTGTGGTGTCACCCCTGCTGTAATTTGTGCACAAGCAATACTCCATTCAAAAAACCAAACGCCAAGAAGCAGCAAGGAAACCCCACATCCATCTCAAGTGCTTTGTGTTCTTGGAGGGCTAAGCCTTTGGCTCTGAGCAGCTCTGGGATGGGATGTCTTTGAAGAAGACATTCTGCACCGTTGTGTGAGTGAGGGCATTAGGGCACTTAGTTTCTCTGTGAAATAACATTCAACAACTGCCATGGCTGTGAACTATGGGAATAAAGAAACTGAACATTTAACAGCCAACATAATGCAATGATCCTTTCTTACCTCAAAGGAGTGCATAATTTTTTTTTGCAAAGTACATTGCATAGCACGCTGCAGTAACCAGAACAAGCAGAGTAGCATGGAAGCAGCAGAGACTATTCTTTCAAAGACTGTGAATAATTCCCCTTAACAGCACGTGCCCTGAGAGAAAAAATTTACTTTGATAGCCCACACTTAATTCCCAACACGCTAGTCTTTGTTATCTCTGGATAGTTAACACTGCTGCAATGCAATGGTATTTAAAAGAAAATAACATCTGTTATTTCTGAAATTGATAAACAATGAAAAAACGAAGGCTGTAATTTCTTAAAATCACTTCAGAATTTAAATCTGAGTAGGCTGAAGACGGTAAATACTACAGATACCTACCAGCAGATCTAAGGAATGGAGCTAAATCCTGTTAAATTGTCTTACTCTAATCATACTGGCAGTAATATAAATAGGCCTTCAATTATAGCTGCACATGATGAAAAATTGTGTCTAAATTCACTTTCATCCTAAGATAAGTCTATTGACTTGTTTTGCATTAAATAAACCCTCCTCTACCCTCCTCTCCGCTTTGTCTTTGCCTTGCCACCACTTCTCTCACCCTCATCATGAATTCAGTCTTTCTCTCAGCAGCGTTTCACAGTTAGGATAACGTGCACAGCCATTTCAGAGACCTGTAAGAGGAAACAACCCAAGGCTCCATTCTCAGTCACATCCCTGTAGATCCACAAAGACAGCCGAGCAACTGGCAGCCTCTACTTTGTTCTGAATGTACCCAAACCTGAACCAGAGAGCACTCCTTTCCTGCTTGACCAGCTCAACAAGTCAATTCTTAAGGCAGCATTAGTGATGGCTCTAACTTTCATTTTAGTGCCTGAACTGTTGTAGAGGAAAAGCATTTGTGCACCTCTTAAAATTTGGTGCAAAACATCCTCAGTATCAACTAAATTAACACCACTACAAAGACAAGACTATCTACCACACCAAACAGTTGTTCCTCTGTTGCCTTTTGTTGCTGCAGTTGACTGGCATCCGTTATCTCTCACCATACATTTTGATCATTTGCTGTTCCAGTACCTGAAGGGGCCTACAGGAGAGCTGAGGAGGCATATAAGTGCACGTAGCAACAGGACAAGAGGACGTATAAGTTGCACGTAGCAACAGGACAAGAGGAAATGGCTTTACACTGGAAGAAGGTAGATTTAGACTTCATATTAGGAAGAAATTGTTTACTGTGAAGGCAGTGAGACACTGGAACAGGCTGCCCCCCTGCTTCCTGTGAGGAGCTGCAGCTGCCAATGAGACCTCAGCTCCTCTGCTCTGCTCTGAACAAATCCAGGGACTTCAGCCACTTGTTCCAGACTGTAGTCTTAAGGCTTAGCCATTCTGTAAATAATAAAATACAACTATCTCCAGTATTTGCTTCTCTCAGAGGCACTTTCTTATGGCTTCAATTCACAGCATATATGAGAAAAAAGAAACTCAACACAGGGTACTGATAGTCACCATCTCCTGCAGTAAAAGCTCCTTCTTCGAGGGCTATATGCATTGAACTTCCACAGCTGCATTGTCTGGTGTACCACTTCAGTTACATACGACTATTTCAGGTGTTATGTATGACTTAAGAAAGGACAGTAGCTATTAAGACATGCAGATAAACCACCAAGCCAGCACTAGAAAGCTGTAGAAAGATGTAACTGATCATCCAGTAAAGACATCTTACAAAAGAAATGTTGTTTGGTAATGAGGATGGGGCCTAGGAGCATATAAGGGGGACTGGGCTCCCTCTTACAAGATGAGCATTTCTGAGTCTGTCCTTGAGACAGGAAGTTGACGGCCTCAAGCAGGCACTGCAACTTGTAGAAGACAGATAAGGGAGCAAAGCTTTTTGGAAGCAATTTGAACAGCTGAGCCAGAGTGAATCACAACCAAAGCTGTGACAAAGAAGAAAGCAAACATGGTAGTTCCCTGTGACCAAGCTCCAAGTCTAACTGATTACACATCATTTTTGCACATCATGTCCGGTGATCACATTAGTGTGTAGATTAAACAAATTCACAAAAAATAATATTTGATATATTTATCTATCATATATGGTATATAATATCTAACTACATTTACATTGCTGTATTGTATAACTGTGCTAAAAAATACAAAGAAGTCTATGGAATGTACAACTTCTGAACACCATAATAGTAAAATATCTTGTACAGGTAAAGAAGGGGTCAAGGGAAATACTGCATTTAAGATGATTAACAGCAGAAGCAAGCTGAAATGCAAGTTCACTGAACAAGAAAGAAGACTAAGATATTGCCTCCTTTCGGATGCACAGAAGTATTAAACTCACCGTCTGAAATAACCTTGAAACACTTCTAACCACACTGTCAACAGATCCCTAAGACAAAGACACACAAAGATAAACAGAAACAATAGATCAAAGTTGAATTTGGGAGGAAAAGATAACCAACAGATAAAGGACCTCATTAGAGTATAGATGGTGATGACAACAAAAGGGAACAAAAGCAGGAACTATTTTGATGCATCCCTGCTAACATGTTTCTGTGTGATGGGAGTGGGTTTGTTTATCAAAAATTCAGGAAGATTTTGTCATTTTCTTTCTTTCTTTCCATAAAATAGGATGAACACGGAATATGACAACATCTCCCATCCTGTAAAGATAAAGATGGGATCATAAAGCACACAGCACCTTTCTAGAACTGCCCTCAGTTGGAAGGCATCATTCCCATGGCTTGAGGTAGGTACCTTCAGTAACTGCACAAGTTAAGGAAAGTCTTTTCTACAGGCTCTGTGTTAAACCCAGCTTAGCACACAGATACAAGGCAAGAATGCCTTGAGTTGTTTCTGTTGCATTCAAAGTGAATGAGTACTTATGTATCAAATTAAGAAAAGTTGATGTTAGAGCAGCACATAGTGCAAAAACTTTGGATTCATGTACCTGTGCCAGGGATGCCATCAGGCTCATTTGCCAAATCATGCAGTTTTGCCATAGTCCATGTTTCTGTGTAAATGAGGAATTTTGCACTACTTTACACTGTGAGGGGCCTTATGACGATAACTACTTTGAAGCACACGGGTACCTCAGATAGCACTGCATTTGGGAACCAAATAAACAAACAGTAAATTGGACAATACCTGAGACAGACATTTTCACTTTCTCTTACACTCTTTTCCCAGTCAGTGGGCAGATTAACCTCAATAGCTGCTGCAGCCTAGTTAACAAAGGCAGGAATTTGGGGCACCAAGGGCAATTGATACTGCATTAAATATTTTGCCAATTTAGCCTCACTGAAAAAATCTATATTCCCCATCTGCACAGTCTTTTGCTAACACAGCATAAGACAAATAGTAACTACCAGCTATAATAAGTGAAGTGAGGGATGAAGGAATTCATGAAGTTCAGGATAGTTTCCAAAAGGTCAGAGGCTCACATCACCAAAACAACACTGGGGGAGAGCTGGGACTTCACTTTGAAAGCAACTATAAGCTCGAATGGAAAAACCCTGTGTAAGAGAGTGTATCATAATTGGTGTCTTCGAAAAAAATAAAACACACAAAGACAACAACCAACCAACAATAAAACCCCAACACTTCTTAAGGCAGAAGAAATAGAAGAAATAGACAGGATGATGGAGGTCATAAAAGGCGTCTTGCACTGTTACTGACCTTGAAACCCTACTATTCTCTCAGCCTGATTAAAGAAAAAAAAACAACAAACTTAGATACTCTCTTTGTCCTCCACATGTATAAGCACAAGAATTAAAAAAAAAAAAAAAAGAAAAGAAAAAAAAGAAAAAAATCAATACAAGCTGTCTTCAGTTTAACCAGAACGTTACAGCGAATAGGTTTATGAAACCTTCGGTAAGGAAGAGCACAATTGCTCCCACAGCAACAGAAGTCGCTGAATTTTAGTGTAGTGTAACTTTCTCAAGTGCCATATAACACTGCAGAAGGTGTTCATATTGTCAAGGGACAATACTTTTACTAGAGTATAAAAATTTCTAACCTGGAATTAACTCATCTGGTCCACTACAGTGGTTGTACAAGCGATCACTAACTGTATTCCATACAACAAAGAATAAAAACTGCCACGCACACAATTTATGAGGATAATAGGAAGCATCTCCTTGATTACCCTAAGCAAAATGCTTTATGCTCACAAAGATGAATTAACATCCATTCAACCATGACTGGTTAAAGTGTATGGATTTAAAGTTGAAGAATATCATGGATGTGTTGTTTATTTTTATTTTATTATTATCTTTTCCCACAAGTAGCCCACCAAGCTTAATGAGTAGTGTTCAATTCCCATCCTTGCTGCTATTTTGTAGAAGGAGGAGAAAATGCCGTGCTGCAGGAAAACACAGTCCAGCCCTTGAGCTCCCTCTTATCCCTCTCTTTGTTATATAGATACATACATAATCTCATGGACACTGCTGTATGATCCTGTCTGACAGAGACAGATACCAAGATACAGAAATAAAGGGTAGCAAAAATAAGCAGATGGTGTTGCTTTACTATGCAGGGGCTGTTCAGCAATTTTTCCCACCAGTGAAGCTGCTGTATTTTGCACAATGTTTTCCCAATTCACTAGACAATCAGGAACAGAACAACATGAATGCTCTGTTCTGCTATGATGTGCTGAGACAGCAGGTTATCATTGGTGACTCTGAAGCTTGCTGACATCTGACATGAATTCCTGGCATGCTGACTTTTTAAAAATCGATAGGGACAGACCTCAGAGTAACAGAAATAGCTGTGAAGTTTAACACTGCTGAAACTGTTCAGGCTTGATTGGCTGGTGAACATGGAAGGTCAGAAAGAGGAGCACTAGATCCTCATCAGTAGGAACAGAAGCAGATTATTATAGCAAAAATTACTCTGAAGTTTCATAGCTTACTGTTCCTGTGAAACAGCCGAGATCAGGAGATGCATAATGTGCAGCAGACCTCTTCTTTATTAATACAACCTTAAGCTAAGGATGAAAAATGTATATTGGCACGTAGAGGACTCAATGAAGTGTTATAAAGCCACTGCTTGACCTCCGTTTTTGATAATTTTAGAGCACTTCCTAAAAACTTTTTTTAAAGGAAACACTTTCGCATAGCCAGATGGTTGGCACTAATTAGAATTTGTTCTTTGAGTGGAAGCGGAGCTCCAGGATATCAGCACCTGAAGTTTTACTTCAAACATGAATGTAGCCTTATAACTAACATTCCTATAAGTCCTTGTCACAAAGAAATTAATAATAGAAATATTTCTTCAATCTAGACAAAATTACAATCTAGACAAAAATCTGCAAAACACCTTAGAAGCAAAAATAATGAAGCAAAATTTATCATATGTGTTAAGATCACCAATATGGAGGCAAGTGGTGATAAGTCACTGTGAAATTAAAGAGAGTTCAACAAACCTACCCAGAAAGTTTTGAGAAAATACCAAAAAATGACAGTGCAACTCTTCTTTCAGAATACAAATGGGAATAAATTATTACAATAAAAAGAAATATGAAACATTTGTGGAATTGTAAGAAGAAGCTAAAAGCATACTTTTAAATAAACAAACAATTGTGTCTGCAGAAAACAACACCTCCTTTCTACCTTTCATTCACACTGAAAGCACTTTAAAAACTTTAACAAGATTCATTTGGCATTCAATTCAAATTATTTTGCTTAAAAGTAAATCAAAGTAGCTGAAAAATGGCATCTCAACTATGAGAATGATGGTGAGGTCCTATCAGAAGTATTCAAGAAAGGACTTAAGGACCTCTCTGTTTCTCAGGCACCTCACAGCACATGGTCAAAGAGAGAAATGTATCCAAACTTGCCACGTGGCACTCTGCATAGGAACACCTAACTACTTTTGTGATACAACATCCAAGTGCACTTGTAGTGGTCATTTGACTCACCTAGCAAATTCTCTTCAGTCATTCAACGTGTTTTCTATTTAAATAGCTCGTTACTGGAGGTGTGACGCAGTGAATATTCCTAGGAGGAACATACACAATTTATTTATTCCTAGAAAATGGACTTCATGAATGTTATTTTCTTCAGTGCTATTAAGACATGGCATCTTAGATAAATAAAAAAAATGATACTATAATGCCAAAGAAATCTGGATGACTGATCACAGCAGTAATACTGACAGTAGAACACTGCATGGCGATGAGCTAAAACACGATCTAGGCAATAGCTTATAGAATATGAACATGTCCTGCATTTCTAGAGTCCTTGCAAGGCCTCTTGATTCCTTTGTAGCTTTTTCTTTCTCTTTTTTTTAACCATTGAATCCCTAGTGCCAGGCTCTTCAAGTAATCAGCACATTTCTTCCTAGCGTAGCTATTTCTGGAAATCAGAACAATTCACTGTCTCTGGAAATATCAAGCTCCTCTCACAGATACGTCTCCTTCTAAAACAAAAAGTACTTACGCAGATGTGCCACTGAAGTAAAGCACAAGAAAAAAAGAATGATCTAATGAGATTGAAAAATAAATGTTGGGAAGATAAAGCCATACAATAAAAGGTCGGTTCTCACTCCTGCTTTGGTAAGATGTCACACACAGTACAGGTTTACACAGATCCTAGGATGCCAAGAACCTCTCAAAACTTGCAATTCTAAGGATTCTACCAGTTGGACTGCCTTAGTGAGAGAGGGAGAATGAGACTGTAAACACCACAGTTTGAGGCTTTACTTCAAATTGAAAGTTCAGAAGCTATCAAATTAATCTGCTCATTCACCTCTGTCAATGCATCTAAGAAATAAATAAAAAGGATCCTATCAGTCATCATTATTTCAATGGTAGCAAGGTATTTTGAGTAGCGAATTTTGGATACTTAGAGGCATAAATGCTTCTATTGTTAAGTGATATTTTATAACACATAGGCAATGAATAAACCTAATGAAGATCTGGATTCAACAAGAATAGATCAGCTCGTAAGATGAAGACCAGTGTTTATCCAATTCGAACCAGCCATGAGGTTTCTCATCTGGGGACAATGAATTTGAAAGTAAAAAACACACTTCAGTAGCAGTCACAAGTCTAGGTAAGTTTCTAGGTTCCTACAGTGCATTACAGACTTGGTCCTTTTAATCTCACAATTCAGTGTTTGATTTGTTTCTCCCTTCAGACCAGCAGCAACTTCAGCCAGTCATCTGCAAGTTTCTAAACAGACTGAGGGGTGAACCTAAACCAAAAGGCTTAAATTACTAAGTTGAGTGGCAGTAACTCTTCTAGTAATTAAACTTGAACAAGGAGATAAAATTGGATATCTATATCCGCATATCTAAATGTTACTCTAAGACTTTATTAGCCTGATATACTGAAATACATCATGTTTTCTTACATTGGTGAAAGCTGTTGCACAGCTTTACGACTCAGTATGCATCACTGAGCTGTTATTGCTCATTCACCACCTCAGCCAACCAAGATCCTGCCCCGCAAGTGGGATCAGAGCCTGAGACTCAGCTCCTGCACATTGTGTCTTAAAGGCTGCCTGTAATGTCAGGCTCTCTGCCTGCCAGTTACCTGTCTTTCAAACACGGATAACACAGCGAAGAAATCTGCAGAGTTTAGTTACCACAGAAATGTGAGAAGAGAAACATCTTTGACATGGAGGAGCACCTCTGACCTCGGAAGGCCAGGGACCCACTGCCCACAAGCACTGAATCTCACCTTAAGAGAGGCCACTCTAAAAGACAGTGAGAAAGGATTGCCCTTTACCAGCGCCTTTGATTTTATCAGCTGTCAGAGGATCAAGCGGTCCTTTCAAAATCTGCGAAAGGTAAAATATTATGGCCCCACAAGAGACAAGAAAAAAAAATAAACTTTTTTTTTTCTTTTTTTTTTTGCAAGCTAAGCAGGAGACAAGTGAAAAAAAAATACCACATTTGTAAAATGCTTCTTATCAAAACTAATTCGGGGAAAGAGCTGCTACAGGCAAAAAGTATTTGTCTCTGGTGATTTGTTAGGTTTGTGACATTGACTCATTCTCTTTGAAGCTGGCTTTAGGTATTAAAAACATCAAGTGTCAACCTGCTATCTTTCCAGGACTCTAATTCTGCTACTGACTCAGAAAAGAAAATATCCAGATTATGTAGTTACCATTACTTTCTATTAGAGTCCCTACTGGAAGGAACAAAGAATGAGAATTAAAGCAATGGCAATATTAGGTTATGCTTTGTGTTTTTTTCAATCATAAGCACTAAGATTTAATATGAAAGTTCAAGAGTATGTAAGAGCAATTTTTAAAAATGATTATTTATTTATAGGTCTGTCTAAAGCAGTATCTATCTACACATAATTGTAATGCAAATTATATACAAATGTTAATAAAGGTGATGTTGTACAATTAGCCTTCAGGATCCATGAAAAGCAGTGACATTCCTTTATAGAATGTTTTTAAAGACTGCTCATTTCTGTTATTCTAATGCACAAAAAACGTGCTTGGACTCCACAGTGTGAGGCTGATATCAAAAGGCAGTCACTATCCTGCTACCCAAAAGACAAACAGTTTGTGCTGCATCATGTATTTAAAACAATTGGAGCTGCATGAATGAATACCAGGAAACACAACTGACATGAGAAAAAACAAGGGAAGAGTCCAGACACAGGTGAAGACTTTGGTCTCAGAATATAGTAAGGTACATGATAGTTTTTGAACAAATGCTGAAATTTTGAACAAAAGTTGAAATAACTAAGAATGCTGCAGATCAGTTTTCATCCATAAACACAAGTTAGACATACTGTCTTTTTTCCAGTTTACATAATAAAAAGAATTCATAAGACTCAAAATTTTAGTCTAAACCAAAAAAGATAAATAAAACACGTCTCTCTTGACATGAATAACATTTCTGGGAAGCCTGTTTCCCTCTCTCCCCTAACTTTTCCTACCACTTCCACAGTGAACTCAGTTGATACCTGCCCTGAATCCCTTCCCCTATAAAAGAAAACGGTTTCTAAATAAAAAGCTCAAAATGTTTCAGCTCCCCAAAATTAGGTGTTTTAGGATGAAGACATAACTGAACAAATCATACCAGAACAAAACTGCACTTCCCCAATCTCTAGAGCTGCCACAAATCCACCTTCTCAGAAGCTCTTTTTCTTTTAATACGCATAGCATCATGGGAAAAGAAAGATTAAAATCCAAATAGGGCTGCTGGCAGTCCAAAAGTTTATGATTTCAATTGTTGATTTTTTTATTGCAGACATTATGGATAATTGTTGGGTTACTCTGGAAGATAAGGAAAAAAGTGAATAGAGTATGCCTCTTCCAAGGAGCTTCAGAAGTACAGCGCAGAGTGGCCTTACATTGTTTGCACTTGAAGATGTAAAGGGACGTCACAAGACTGTCTGCTCACATTGAAATATACTTCGATTTTTGACTTAAAATTGAATGGTTCACCTGATAAATCTCTAAGCCTTTTACAGCATTGAAATTTGGCTCTCTTAATGAGGACCAGTAATTGTAGATTCAAAGACTGCCTAAACCAGTCAGCAGGAGATAATATATAATATGTAACCACAGGAAAAGCAAACTGGAAAAAGAAAGACCACTGGCTTTCATAAATCATTTTTTGACAGGAAGGTTATTTATCATGGGAAATAAGCTTAATCAATAATAGAGTGAAACAACCTTAATAAAAAAGGGAATCAAGCTCTGTTCTGCAAGAGCATTATAATTAATGTGGGTAGGGGGAGCGGGAAGAGACGGAAAGAATTGTTACAGAGAACTGTTATTATCCTGACAAATGGATTCTGTATTGTTTCTAAAAGTTCATTTACATTCAGCAACTTTGAATGAGAAAGTAACAAGAACTGTGTTTTGTTTTCTAAGAAGTAAGAAGAACTTTGGAGGGAGGTGAATAATTAAGGAAGAATTACTCACCTGATAAAAATATTTTTATTTGATCTTTAGTAAAAGGCACAGCCAATCACCATGGTTGGTTTTTGTTTTGTTTTGTTTTTTTCTTTTTTTTAATATCAGCTTTCTCAAAAGATAAAGATGCCAAATTTTTTATTCACCATGTATAAATCAAGTATTAGCTTCTCTGAAGTCATAATTTTCATCTGGGATTGATTAATCTTACAACGAGAGGAAAACAAAAGCATCACAGAGGTACTCTGGAAGGTCAATGAGAAGAAACATTTTCATCTTTATTATAAGAGTACTTGTATATTAATATTTATTCTTATAGAAAATTTTAATCACAACAGATTCTGAAAACATTAACCAAATTTTTGAAAAACACTGCACAACCTTCTCTGCAGAAGCAAAAATGGGCATATTCTTAGACTGGGCGCATGGATCCCATATGGATCTCGATCCCAAAACGTTCTTCTCAACTCAATTTGCTACAATGTCAAAAACAATGCAAAAGAATGCGGTTGTTGATGTTTATTAAAAATCCTAATTCAAAAATCCTAGCTCAAGCAGAACTGCAAAATGAAGAAACATCTTAACAAAGGGAGTTCACAAAGTTTTTCATTCTAATTTTATGTGGAGGACACACGGTTGCAGAAATTCTCAGATGTATTTATAGAGTGAACAAAGAAAAAGTATCTAAGTAGAAGAATGATGAAGTCAGAGATGAAAAAAAAATTGTAAAAAAAATTGCTGTGTAGGCTCTGATTCTGTGTTTTACTTAAGAAAACAAAACTCATGAAACTCAGAATTTACCCCAACCATAAAGACAGTTCTCTGCAAGAAACACACTTTAGAGTATATGATTTCTCATGCAGACCAAAGCATGTGTAAAGTTGTTTATATGAGTCATAAGGCACTGCATTTATCCTTTTCTTTCCTAGATGTTGATCAATTCTTTTCAAAGACTAATGTTGCCAGATATCCCAAACAGAATGGGATTATATGTATTTGTCTAAGTTCTATAGTTCCTGTAGAAGGTTGCTTTCTTCACATTTTCCCAGCAGCTGAGACTTTAGGATTTTTGCTAAGATGCTAAATGGCCTTAAAGCAAGAAATACCTGAACCAAGCAGGAATGGAAGAGAGCAGTCCCAACCCCATGCCAGGCTGTAGAAAGCAGCGCTGCTCCTTGCTGGAAATTCATTCCTGCACTATCATTCTCATGCCACTGAGTTTCCCTGTGTGCTGGCTGGGCAAAAGGTATACACATCTGGATCTTCCTCCTGCCTCGTGCAGGCTGGGCACAGGAAGCACTCTGGAGATCATCTTAGCGTACTGCCTGGCTATGCATGTAAGAAAACAAACAAAAAAAAACAACCACCCACAAAAAACAAGAACAAATCAAACACGCAACCAAAGAAAACTCCAAACCACCAGTCAGAATTGGGAGATATCTATTTATGTGACATCTAGTTGCTTAAAACCCAAAATACAGCAACGCTGTCAATGAATGCCGGGTCCTCCACTTGCACAGGAAAAGACTCATTGAACAGAGATTTACGCCTGACCAATCTCTCAGAGAAAAGCAAGTTTCATTCCCAAAGCATCATGCATTCCCCAGGGCTCCAAGGGAAGCTGTGCAGCAGACACACCAGAATCCAGGTGTCACCACCCATTATTGTCATCAGTAAGAACAAGGGGACACATAGAAGCATCCTGTGTGCGGCTAAAATTCCGTATTATTAAATGAGAAACCAGCTATCACTGCTAGCTTGCAAAGACTGCTGTTTTGAAAAACGATTACTATCAAAAACTTATGACATTTAGCCATATTAGAATAAGCCTCACTAGCTTAGCTTAGACTTCCAAATTTCAGAGGAGCACTTATTTCTCCAAGCCTCTCCTCTACAGAGGATACTTTCTTTGTTCCTGTTCCCAAATCCTCACTGATCTCCACTCAGCATTCACACACAAGGTCCAGGCAAGCTGCAGGTGAGAAGTAGAGTGGCAAAACAATTTCTATCCAGGAGATTCTTAAGAAAGTCTCCTAAAGTGCTGCAAAACAAATTATTGTCAGCCCCGTTACAATTACTACTCAGCTTGAGATCTGGAAAAACAGTTTTAGAGGACTGTTCTTGAAAAGAACATCTTTGTTACTTTAATTTGAAATTCTTAACGTTTTATTTCAAGATAAAAAAAGAAAATGCTTTCAGGTAACTACGTACAGTGTACCATACACACATCACAGCTTTTATTCTGCTGGATCCTACAAGGATTGAAGTGGCAGCGTTCCTGTTGCTTTCAGAGAAGCAGGATCAGGACTGTCGGTTACTGGGAACCAGGTATGTTTTTCCACTCCTAACGTACATCAAAAGAGTGTCTTGAAATTGGAGAAACGCAAAGTGGCAAGACGGCAGTATAAATATTAGCTTTTCAGTGTGTTGTACTTTAGGCCAAATTTTTCTTTAGGTTCTGCTGGGAATAGTTGCAATAACTTATGCTACACAATCCCAGAATTCAGTCTGTTTTTTATCCCTTCATACAGCATTGTCACCTAGGTGTAGCTTCCTACTTACATGTTCACATTCTGTTTTACTGCACAACATTCATGATGTAAAGGTGGGCTACTGTTAATTTAATTACGCAGTAGGATGGAGAGCAGAACACATTATTCCAGTGCTACTGATAGTTGGTAGCAGCACCTACTGGTACCCCCATATATTTCCTCAGGACAGAATACCACTTTAATCAGGCACACTGCAGCAGTGCAGCCACACTTTCCAATCTTCTACAGCGTTTGTCTTTAGATGCTTTCTATTGCTCTCTTCTAGGAATGCATGGACTGCATTACCTATTTTAAACGTGTGAGACTCAGAGAAATGGAGCCCAGTTCTATATTAGTGTGTACTTTTCTGCGGAAGTCATTACAGCTGCAGAAGAAGAATCTTTAATCTGCTGAGAAAGATGGCAATAATGATTGACCGCTCCTGTTACTGGTTTGCTTGCAATAAAACATCTATTCATAATACATGTTTAGTGCTGCAGGTGGCATTGTTACTGTTCAAAGAACCCTACTCAGCATATAATGTGCTCGGCACTTCATCTTCCTGAAAATGAACTTGAAAACTTCTTGAATTATATATCTCCTCCTGCTTTTCAGTGGATCATAATTTTCTTCGGAAGATGAATTGCAGACAGCAGCACTGATGAGAATTAAACTAGCAAGGTTCATGTTAAGAACATAGTCAGTAAATCAAAAGCTGAAAGTAATGCCAGAGATTCAAAATCATAGACCGACAATATCAAGAGATGCTAGGTATGATGGAGACTGGTAATGAAGTTATAAGGTTAAACATCAGCCTATCACAGACACCCATGCGCAGAAGTAGCATAAACCTGCACTCCTCCAAACAACGGATTCACCCTTATCTCTTTGGCAGAGAATAGGAGAGGCTTCAAAGTACTAATTCTAAAAGGCAGAGTATGTCCGTATGAAAAACAGAGAGCTAATCTCTTCAAATGCTGATATGCAATGCCAGTAACCACAAGGAGTTTTGTGAAGTTACCACTGGGGACATCCCTCAGCATGGCAACTGAATACTGTGTGCACAACAGCAACTAAAGAGCCATTGGAAGAAAACACCACAGCTTTAGAAAAGCATCTCTCTTAAAAAAAGGAATTCTCCTAAAACACAATAAACTCTTACTCCAAAACCACTATACTCAGCTTTTGGAGCAATCGCTGAAACCATTCACTAGCAATACATGCTACATATAATCACATTGCTGATGAATAAACCCTGCCTAAATAGTCTCTGTACTGATCCCATCAGTTTTGTGAAGCAGATATTCTGCTGCAGTGGGTGTTTATCTTATCCACAGGACAATGACAACCTCCAAGAAAGGTAGAAGATTTACATTCTACATGTTACATTGCTGCCTCCAATGACATGCACATTCCTCTCCTTGTTTCATACACACTTTTACTTCTATATTTGGCAAATAATTTCTTGAGGAGAAATGCATTTAGAAGCAGCTATTTAGCATGATGTGCAAGGATTTAACTGCGTGACTGCGTTGAAGTTAACAGGAGTCCTGCAGCCGTATCTCTGTACTTGTAGTGTTACTCCTCCCAGCTGCACAGGGCATCAGGCTTTCAAGAGCGTCAGACTCAAGGAAACTGATGCACCATTGCAGTGCAAATCTGCACGGGATTTATGCGCAGAAACCTACGTATAGCAATTCTTGTTTTACAGAAGTAACCATATGAAATCACGAATGGCTTAACATGAGAAAAATGACACCTATAACTTATTTTTAAATCATATCTGTGAATTGACAAGCGAATTTGATATTTGTGGAAAGTAATTTGACTCCCAGGGCAGAGCCAGAACAGGACAAGTGGGAGCACCACAAATGTCCTCCTTACAGTTCACCAAAATAACTCCATTTTGGCCAAAATAATCAAACTTCACATCAACAAAACCGTCACAACTTCACTGAAATTTCCCAGTGGAATAGTGAATTCTATGGCACGTCAAACCGGGGCTAAATCAGATCCAACAACACACTGCTGCTGATACACACTTCCAAAAGAGGAAGAATTTAACAAGCCAGAGCTTCAGTTGATATAAATCATCACAGTTCGACTGATGCTCACGTAGCTGCATTTATTCACAACCACTGATGACTTGGACTCCGGTTTCACAAATAAGAAATTTCATTTGCTAATGTGAAGATACATTAATGGTTTATCACAAATTCATTCAGCAAAATATTTGAATCCATACTGCTTGTTTTTAAGGACAGATGGCTCGAACAGCTAGAATTAAGAGGTTTTTGTTCCTCCCTCTCCCCAAGGTTTTGTATTTAAAAATTTCCTTCCTGCAGTACCTCTATGTATTCATCCAAGGACCAAACTTTTAAGAACCCAATAACATACACACTCCTGTCACACAGCAGTCCTGCAAATGCACTGGTACCTTTTAAAACACTCTTTTTCTTAGTGCCCTTCTCCTGATGCAAGACCAGAAATTGTACAACCGCTCCTATGACTGTAGACGACAAATTTAAAATACCCTTAATTGGAAGCTGAAAAAGCTAAGCATGCTGCACAATGGCTGTGGCAAAAGACTTATGGTTGTTTACTGTAACACTAAGACAGTCCCATTAAGAAGAATGATGGGAAACTGCATCCTGGCATTATTCTTAGCAAAAGACTTGACAAATATGTTTTGTAAATGAAGGAGCTACAACAGAGAAAACATATAATACATTTTTCCCCCCTTTTTTTTCTTCCCAGTGAAATGGTTGCATGTTTAATGCTTTATACATTATTCAAGGCTCCATTTTCCAGGTTTCATCAATACCCTATCCACAGCAGCTAGAAGCTTGTAACAACTGACAAATGCAGACAAAACATGCTGCTTAACCCAAGAACATTGGGTCAGAGAACAAACAGGAAAATTTATAGTCGTCACTGTATTACTTTTGGAATGGAGAAGTAAATGAATATCATACGTTACAGCTTATCACTTACAGTATGAGTGTATCATGAACAGCCCAGCATGTCCTACTTAAATAATACTGATGGATAACATGAAGGCAGCTTTTGTAGACAAGACAAAACCTCAGCAACGAACATGTTGTTTATATTTACATAGGGCGAGAGAAAGAGACAAAAGAATAGCAACAGTCACATCAGGGGCTCACGCAATCCTCTTCTGCATATCCATAATGAATCTAGATTGTGCCTGCCATGGAAGCTATTGCAAAGACAAAAAAAAAAGTCTTTCTTGGATAAACAGTGGATTCCACAATATATTCTTAGATCAGACATTATATTATTTCCCAGCTGTACTTGTAAGCAGCTCTGCAGAGGACAAAGGAGGGGAAAAAAAAAAGGTGGGGGGAAGAGGGGGCAGTGAGGGAGGAATAGCAACCAGAGTTTTATTGCCTCTGCTTGCTTCAGAACTGCATGGAGATTAGCAATAATTTTTACATTCAGCAGAGTACCTCTGAAGGTGACTCAGGAACTTGTGTAAACTGGAGTTGTAGTAGAGTATAAGCCAACCCCAAACCTGTGGAGCTGTTGCTCTGTTGCTTCGGCACATGGAACAGCCATACAGTTACACCTATGCAAAGTATGCCAACAGGCAGCTCTCAATTGCAGCGCTTTGACATGAACATCTTCAGACCAGACTGCCTGAGGATCTCATCCCACGCTGTCGTCACACTATTTCAGACTCGTGCCATTGCTCTGTGAATGGCAGTTGGTAGGAAAAGACACTGAGTTCTTAAAAATGGAATTCAGAGCCATTTAACATTCCCTCTGCCGCTGTATCACAAAAAAAATCTGCTAAGCAGCTTGGAAGTAAATCCCACATAAAAGAATGACTGAATGGTATGAGGGTTTCTGTTGAATTACTAAGCTGTTTTTTACTACTAAAGGGGAAAACAGAAAACAATCAAAAAAAGCAACACAACACAACCAGCTCTCACAGAGCAAAAACCAACAGAACCAGCGTTCCTCTAAATAATAAAACATAGTTAGGATAAAAGTTCACATTTCTCATCTTTGTTAATTTAATTAAGTCACTAATGCTAACTACAGGAATTAATTTGGTCTATCATATTCAAGGATTTTTTTTATTTTTTTTCCCCAAGGAGTAAGAAGATATTCCCATCCCAAAACGAATTAAAGAACGTTTGTCTACTCACAAAGTGTATCATTTTAATTAAGATCTTACAACCATCACTTATTATTTAAATCTGACCTGTATCTCAGGAAGGGAATCTAAACTAACAAAACCAAGGGCCTTACACAAATGAACGTGATTTTAATGAAGCTGTACATCACGATCTTGTGATGTACAGCAAGACTCTAAGGAAAGTTGTTTCAAAATGAAACGCTCATACAGAACAGAAACGATAAATCACGGTGATCCAAAACCATTATTGGTTGAGATGACCATACACAACACAGCAGCTGCAAGCTCATGTATAAGCATTAGGAATGGGTAAATTAAAAATAATGTAATATATATGTAAGTGAGTTACCAAATGTCACAGAAACCAATTATGGCAATGCTAATACAAAAGCAAAAAAAAAAAAAGGTCTTGCACATTATTTTACAAAATATCACATGGGAAAATTTCTATGCATAAAAAAATATCAGCTCACTTAACGCATGCTGCTCCACACAGGTGGTAGATTTATTGTTGGTATAAATGAAGGAGGTGAATACTTACAGAAATACTCCTGATAATAATAAAAAAAACCTGACTCCAAAACAGTTCTTGGACTTTCTTTACCTACTAAAGAGTTTTCCTTTCCCACTGCTGTTTCTCAGCACTCACTGTCATCCAAGAATTCCAGGGATCTGCAGTTCCTTAAGGTTACTACAGAACACAGTAATACACAGAAGCCCCTGTGGGATGTAGTCTACTTGGCACAACAGCATCAATGACATACACACATTTCCCTCTCAACACATGAAATGAATTAGCAAGGTTGGCCAGCGTAGCTCTAAATGATTACATGATGAAACTAAGGCTGTTAGATGACCAACATGGAGAGCCACTATCAGTGCTATTTAAAAACATTCCTCTGCCTCCCAGGTTCTCCATGTAAGCATGCTTACCAGACAAACTGTAGGTCACCAGCAGATATTTATAACTACTTGTTATGAATAACTTCAAAATAGACAACTATGGAAAAGGCAATGCATGCCCACACACATACAGCATATTCCTTTCTTCTAGAACTTCACCAGAAGGGACTGTAGAGGGTGTGCTTGTAGGTTTTAAGGTAACCTTGAACAAGAACAGCAGATTACACAGTCCTGTACTCCTAGCAGCGCTGTGCTATGCACTGGTGTGGACAAGGCTCCAACGTTAGGGCTGAATCTACAAAACATGGTGCTGGGAAGACGTATACTATATTATCAAATATCTGCTGCCTCAGACAGGGGAGACGGTAATAAAGCTACAGCTAAAAGCCAACACTTCCAGCCCAAACAGCCAGCTACTGATGTCAAAGATTTAGAAAAATAAACGAGAGAGAATATCTGTCTGAGCGGGACTTTGATATGATCTAGAAAATCATATTTCTATTACAATGTACTTTTTGTTTAAAGCCTAAAAATCTCTGGGTTCTGTTGTCTGCACACAGCTGAGAATAACTAAACAAAGTTCTCTAAAATATACTTTATAGAAAGAAGTCGTCTTATTGATGGCAGACGAGCAAAAATTGCCGACCTGATGCAGCTGGGCTGAGCTGTAACACAGCAAAAGCTGTGAGAAAGCTCTAAGAAATTCACATTCCAGAAGGTCATCAGATGAAAACACTGGGAAATGACTGCTAATGAAGAAATTGGTAACACCTGCAGCAGGGCAGTTGGTGACACCACACAAGTCCTGCTGCAAGGACCACCAGTAGTCAGGGCTCCTTTTTGAGCTACAATCTTTGTCACCTTTCAGCAGATCACATAGAACTCTGAGTACAAATACAGATCTCTACGAACAAAGGGCCTGAATTACCCCTAGCAAACAATCAAGTGCTAAACCCTGCCATAGTACACGGTCATTTTCTCTGTCTGTCTGCTGGCAGCATCACTGTAAGAGTTTGTCTCTCTAGTGTTTGTATCCACCTTCAGTCAGAGGCAGCCATCAGATTTCTTCCAGCTTCTCTGCAGGAATAAGCATGCTCCAGACCCTCAACTTCCATACACCCATCATGCCCTAGAGGCTCCCAGCCATCCCAAAACCCTACTCAGGAGCAGGTCAGCTTCTCAGCATCTCTACAGATCCCTGGGGCTCAAAACCAGAGCCGTCCTGTTGGCAACTGGATCAGCACTGCACAGAAGATTGCAACAACCATCCTGTACCCATTAGCTGCACTCCAGACACAGCAGATATCTGTGGTTTGTGGGATTTGTTCTGTTTGCCCTCCCCTAAGCCTTTGCAGAACTGTTTTCATCCAGCCAGCTCCTAGTCTGCACCGGAGTTGATTTTGCCCCAAAGGTGCAAAGAAGCAGCAAAATGTCAATCTCCTCATAGCACTATTATGACCTTACAGCTCTACAGACATATATTCTTATCAGTTATTAGATACCGGTGATTTTCTTCCCCGTGATCTGCAGACATGTCTCAGTGCATCTCATCTATTAGCATGTTCCACGTAACTCTAGAACTGGCAAGCTTTACAGTGACTCAAGTCCATTTCCTACTGTTCTTCACAGATACTTCCCATTGCTTCCGCAATTTCATTCACCTCTTGTTTTGAAGCATTCACTGAGAAACAACCTTGAGCTTGATTTGTCACTGACAAATTATGTCATCTTGAGATTCCTTCACCCTACAGTTTTAGCAGTTCTGGTTTATCATCTCCATTCACTCAGAACTTCAAAGTGCAAAACAAAACCCAAATGAAATATGAAGTATTTCAATATTTTTAAACACACATGCATTCTTTGTGGAACATAATAGGGTAGAGGAGAGAAAATTGCTAATGACAAAAATGACAATGCTAAATGTAAAATAATGTTAAGGGGTATCACTTTGCTTTATACACTTCTTTCTGGCAATTAACATCATCACCCCCTAGAAAACATAATTAGTATACAGGCTTAATGCACACGTAGTAACTAAAGAAATTCTAAAGATCTGAAGTACCAGAAATGCAGCTAACTTAACACAGTGAAAGCACCAGGAGGCCGGAGGCAGTGCAGTTCAGATTCCTTACTGAAACTTCTTTCTGAAAGGAAGTTACCTGATAAGGAATGAAAGTTTGTTCTATGTGGTATCTCTGTTAGGTAAAAGACATTTCTTTGTCCACAGGATATTCAAACCAGAGACAGCAAAACCTTTTCACAGTATCACACCTAACTGAATAGAAGGAAATCTCAATTTATTTCAAGTATCACTATCTGAATAATAGGAAAAAAAAAACCCTACAAAGCCCCACTCAATAGATACTTAGCAGCCAAGGACAAAGCTGCAGCCAGGCTTCTGCAGAACTACAACCTTTCATTTACTACCATTTAGGAAGGGCTAATGTCAGACAATGGATGTAGATGAAAAAATAGTCCTTAAAAAGAAACTGCTTGCTGGCTGAAAAAAAAAATAGCCAGGCTCAGGAATCAGAGACAGAGAGGTATTTAAGAAAACACTTATTTTGCCTTATTTGCTATATTGCCCTGATGTTTTAAAGTAACAAAATTCCTTTTTTTTTTTTCCTTACTGATATATTTCCTATGATGTAAATTTGAGCAGGTTCAGAAATAAAAAGTTAAACCAGAAAAATAACCTGGAAGTTATGAGACAATATTTTTTGCTTCACTTCTTTATTGCACATAAGTGTGGCTTTACGGTTGTTTATACACAGATGTGAATCTGTCCCTATCATCACATTTCACTCTGGAAAGGAGAATAACAGAACCCTTGTAACAAGACCTGCAGTGACAATGTTTTCTTAGTCCACTTTGTCCAAACTGAGTAAGTTAAAGGCACAATGTGAATAAAACTAAAAACATTCACTTTTGCTTCACAATCTAGTATATTAACAGCTGGTATCCCTTTTCATTTTTGTCCATGCATAATTGTGCTTTAACAGGCACTATTTTAAAAACCAACAAGAATGTCCTTTCCCAATTGTTAAACAACATGGAAGCCCATCAGAATGCAAGTTTTGCCTCTGTTTTGTCTGACTCTCAAACGCAAAAAAATTTGTCACAATCCTTAGTGCTTCCACCGTCTGTAAAAAAAAAAAAAAAAAAAGCTCCCACTGACCTTCAGCTCGTTTCCTCATTTACCTACTTTTTTTTTTTTTCTAAACCTGTAGTCTCCATGTACCTGTAACTATGTTGCAATGGGACAGCATACATGCTTACGTTAAAGCAATTACCTAACGCACAGCAGTACAGCTTTTCCTGAATGGCAGATAGTGTCACAAACAACGACCAAAACCAAGCATTTTGAGCAGCTTTTTGTTAATCTTCAGGTTAAAGAACTAAAAAGCACACAGAATGATTTGCTTTTCAAAAAGAGACATTCTTAGGTATCTTCAAGTCAGATGAAATTGATAGAAACGTAAAACTACAGCCTAAATTTACTGAGTTGTACTGTGTGTGTGTACACTGTGTGTGCGCCTTCGAACAGCGCTGCTGGGATGGGTGCAATATTTACATACTGCAGTTGCGAGTCTTGCTTTTCTCCATTACAGACTTTGGGCTGGACGCTGTTTTTAGTCCTCGTACAGAGCTTCCATTGAAGTCAACAGCAGATCTATCTTGGATCAATGGCATTATATGGCCATCTATAAACAAAAGTTTGCAGGTTGAAAAATAGTCATTATCCTATTGGTCACGAAACTGGTAGTTTGATATCTGAAACCAATTTTTCTGGAACCTAATTATACCTTTCACAGAGCTCCAGATGACATGCTTCACAGCAGTTAAATTTACCGTACCTTGTTCTGTGCACATTGCAGACAACGCTGTTTTATAGATTGTTTGGCAAGCAGACAGTAAACAGGTGAGGTAATTTAACAGCTTGACCCTGCCTCACTTTCCCGGTTCTTAAAGAAGCATCCTTCAATTCTGAATACTCTGTTACATGTGTGCATATCAACTGGAATGGTTTACCAAATACTAAGAGACTCCATTAAAAACAAAGGAAAGTTTACTTGAGGTAATTTTATTTAGAAAAGAGCAACTCACGAGAGATAGCACTGCAAACATGTGGAATATATAAATCGTTTACCTTATCTAAAAATAATGCTATCCCTAGCTTTGGTAAGTTCCCCTATTCGCTGAGTGAAACATTCATTTTCTGAATTTATCTCACTGGAAGAGAAGGAGCAGAACAGAAAAACTATTGGTCTGAGAGCTCCACTGAAGGGTACATGAAGGAACAAGGTGATTAATATTTTACTAGAAAAAAAATAGTAAATGAAAATTGAAATTGAGGAAAAAAAAAGTAATCGCAAGATAAACTTATATCAAAAGTTAAAATTCTCCACTTGCTTTTGACAGCTGCTGTTTTTATTATTAAAGGATCTGCCGAGAGTCTGCATTTTGATGTTAACATATGAAAATACGTTGACTGGCACAGAAAAACAAACTCATAAATTTCAACTTTAAGTATCTGCTTTAATATATTATTGCATTTTATTGGCAATATTCCACCAGCAAATGTCTTTTTATTATTGTATCCCCTCTTTGCAATAAAGAGGAATGCTGTTGACTGGCCTCCACTTTGGGAAATATGAAATCACTGTTTCTTGCTAGCTGTGGGCAAGAAGTAGTTTTCAAGCCACACTGAAGTTACAAAACAGCTCAGAAAAAAAAAAAAATACCTAGCAAGAAATATGCTAGCACTTTTCATAAATTTTCAATACATGGATACAGCAACATAATTTCCAAGCATAAACACCCAGCAGAGGAAATATATTATCTTAAATTTCACTGTGTGACAAAAGATAGGATGTTTAATAGTGTAAAACAAGCAGACTTCCGTCTAGTGTGGTATGAAATTTGCAAGAGAAACTTTACTGTTTTACATAAGTAGTCAAACATCTTTGGCTAAATTCTGTACCCCTAACTGAGGCAAATTTCCCTTCAGCTTCAGAGAACACTTTGCCTGACTACAGATGTACTGCTGTATTCACTCAAAACTTTAAGATGTTTGAGTAGCTGGAAACAAGTAAAAAGGAGACTTAGGGCATTTATCCTAGACTCTGCTAATAGGGTAAAAAAAAGAAAACTGGTGGAAACTTTATGAGAGAAAAGACAACAAATCACAGATACTGCACCAAATGCTTGTATAAGGAAAGAATTTAAATTTGCATGCTATTCTGAAATACTTAAAACACTTGATATCCGTACGCAGTATTTACAGGCTGTATATATACATATATATACATATATCCTGTAAGTATAGTCATTTTCCATTCATGTGTTGGAACTTGGTGCCCTAGAAACCTGTATTACCTCTCAGTGACTGGAATTCTTTATTTTACTCATCTGTTCAAGAAAAGGAGTTTTGCTATGTTGAGTTCTAATATTTTAATTGCAGATACTGTATGCTATGTGTATGTAGACAAAATGTTACTGAGATGTTGAGTTTCTTGCAGCTGGGTATATCTTTTCTATGTGTTAGCAGGTTTTCATGAGGTGGTTGATGGAGTGAGCTGAGGCTTTGCTTCTGCAGATGAATCCGTGTGACACAGATCAGTGCTTTCGTGCACATTTTCAGGATCTAAAGGGGGACTATAAGAAGGGGATGGATTCTTTAGCAGGGTCTGTTGTGGCAGGAAAAGGGGAGGTTATTTCAAAATAAAAGAGGGAAGACTGCACATAAGGAAGAAGTACTTTTACAGTAGGATTGGTGAGGGGCTGGAGGTTGTCCAGAGATACAGTGGATGCCCTGTTGTTGGAGAAACTCGAGGTCAGGCTGGATGGGGCTCTGAGTACCGTGATGGAGCTGTAGATGTTCCCGTTCATTGCCGGGGAGTTGGACCACATGACCTTCAGGGGTTGCTTCCAACTCAAACGATTTTATGATAAATTTTTATGAATACAGCTGCTAACCATATTGCGTCCAAGGATCCACAACAAAACTCCATGACTCGTTGACATACAGGAAGTTGGTTGCAGGAGGCACTGTCCTACTGTAAAAAGCAATTGATGGTTTCAGTCGAGCCCCCAGTGGATACAGGTCAACTGCAGAAAGTGCAGTGAAATGTGATGGTAAGGGCTGTGTTAGGACAGTGATCATGAAATGATAGCCTAGGTGAATTAAGAATGGCAGGTAGCAGAACCGGTACCTTGGATTTGGACAGGGCAGCCTTTGACCTATTTAGAGGCCTGGCTGATAGGGCACCCTGGAATACAGTTCAGGAAGGGAGCGCACTCCAGGAAGGCTGGGCCTTCTTCAGAAACGTGAGCTTAAAGGCCTGATGTGCAGAAAGTCAAGTTGTCCATGGTCAGCCTGGCTGACCAAAGAGCATCTTCAGGAACTTGGAAAGAGAGTTTATGATCTCTGGTTGGTCAGCTCAGGAAGACTGTAACAATATTATCAAACTGCATAGCAAGAAAGTTTTAAGGAACAAAGCCTAACTGGAAAACAATTTGGCCAGTGCAGTAAAAGACAATAATAAATGCTTTTATAAATATGTTAACAAGCAAAGGAAGGATTATTCTTAATTCTCACTTCTGTACTGGATGTGAAGGGGAATGTGGGGACAAAAGATGTGGATAAGGCTGGGTTACTAGATGTTTTTTTTTTGCCTTAGGCTTTATTAGTCAGGTCAGTATTCTCCAGGGATGGACATTTGTGACTGGGAGTGCAATGAAGCCCCTATAATCAATTGGAAAACTGCAAGTGAACTGTTCCACTCTCTGAATGTTTGTAAGTCTATGGTGCTGGATGGGATACATCCAAGGGATGGAAAGAGTTGGTGGAGGAACTTGCCAAGCCACTTTTCAGCAAGGCTGAGTGCTGGATACTACACTTGGGTCACAACACCCTGCAGTGGTGTGGGCTTGGGGGAGAGTGGCTGAAAATTTGCCTGTCAGAAAAGAACCAGGGGGTGCTGGTTGGCAGCTGGCTGAACAGTCAGCAGTGTGCCCAGGTGGCCAAGGAAGCCAACGGCATCCTGGCCTTCATCAGATCAAGGAAGTGACTGTCTGTCTGTACTCAGCTCCTTCTGTTCGTGACTAAATTTTCTTACTGACTTAAGACCTTTGGCCCATGTTAGCAATAGACTTTATTCCTTTTCAAGAAAGAAAAAGGCATTTGTTATTTGCCTGTAAAAATGCTATTCTTCCATTTGCATTCAACATGAACATTAGCATTATTACTCAAAGCCATAAAAAATGCTATCAGTTTAGCCTCAAATAAAATATTAATTATAGTACTACTACTACCATGCAAATAGGAAAAAAACCTTGCGTAGTTTGTCTCCTTAAAATCATAAGCAGTCGACTATTGATCAAAATCAGTTCTGAATTATTGCTTCCATGGGAACATATTCTAACGAACCATGACAAAATTTACATCTTCACCAAACCCTAGCATAAAAATCTGAATCCACTTAGAAATGCACCACTGTTTCTGTTTCCATCTTCACTACATAATTTTAGCCTTTCAGTTGTAGGACTGTAGATCCAGTCCTACAGATCTAAAGGTAAAAAAAAAATAAAAAAAAAAAAAATTAAAAAAAATCGATAATATGAGGTCAGTTTGAAAGAGATCTGCATTGAGGCCCAGACCAAATGACGTGACTATAACTCAAAACAAGTTTTTGTATTAGCTTTCTGGGGAAGAGGTTTGTTTTTTGTAAACCTAGAATTTTATTTTTTTCTTTTAAATCAGTCTTGCCCTGACTTTTGAACCATTCTTCCTTCCTCAGTAAAAGATCACATTGGCTAATCATGTATCTGAAAGATACATACATTCCTGCTTTCCAGTCTTTTCCAGTTACTTCCATTACTCTCACCGATTTTTCAAAGTCATCCTATTTACTTACCTGACTGTAAATCTCACTATGGCTATCATGCAGGCCCATCCCATTCCTGTGCTCGCACCAGACCTTTTCTACCACCGTCAGTGTTATTGCAAAATAACATGCTATGATTTTTTCACAGCTGCAAACCCAATGCTTTGAAAAGCAATTAAGAGCAAAAGTAGAAATCCAACATGAAAAGCCAGAGTTCCACTCACAGATGTAAAGCCAATATGTTCAATCTCAACCTCTCAGCCTTAAGTCTAAGCAACTCTGCAAACCAAATTCATAAGAAAACAGTGCAGTTGTGCAAACAAACTCACATTCTCTCAACTAAGTCCTGATTGTAGGAATCTTTTCTCAGAAAAATTGAAAACAGAAAAAAAGAGATGTCAATTTAAGAAATTAATTACAGCTTAATTAGTTTCTTTATAAACCACTTAAACCACAAGCATTTTAAGCTTATCACACAGTGCTTTTCAAAATTCTGTTTTCCCAGATTCAGTCCCGGTGACTTCAGGTAAATTATGTTTGCTCCTAGCCATTATTTTTCACAATACTTCCAACACTTACCAAACAGTCACTATAACATATTTGAGAACCATGAACCTGTCTTACTTCCTTTGCTGAAGAGACGCCTGGAAGGCCTTCTTAGCACACAGAGTCATGACTTTAAGACTGCCAGCCAAGCTCAATACACCAAATAATCTAATACAGATATGCACAGAAAGAACTCTTCACCCTAAGACATGCTAAGATACAGTTGGTAGGGAGCTGACAACACTCTTCCCACCAGTTACTGATGAAGGTGTGAAAGATACTGCCAGCCAACAGCAAGGACCCTTCAAATTCACTAACAAGGTAAGCTCTGCTCTTTAGAAATGGACATTCTATATCCACTTTTCTAATAAAAGATGACCATTAAATAGATAAGGTCCAGAATTTTAAGAAAAAAAACAAGCTACTTACCAAATCACAGACAGACTTCTTCCAAACGTGCTTATACAGAGATGCACATCACCAGCACACACAGGTTGTTTTCTCCTGAGCTCAGACCTTGTCCAGTAGTGCCTGTAGTGGTTCATGCTGCAGCTGTCCATGCTTTGCACCGAGACAAAAATTTTATTCTTTCCACATCCTCTCAACTGTGAAGTGTGAGATGCACCAGATATAAAAAAAGAGGGGATGCACAGTCACACAATACATCTTTTAACTGCTTTACTTAATTTTCTTCCCACCAGCTTAGAGATATTTCATATCCATGTTTCAGCGTGTGCATCTCAAAATTAGAGTTTGATTAAATGTGAAGGTAGATATAAGAATCCTGAGCAAATAGAGCTTGAAGCTTAAATTTGAAGAATGCAGAATCTGCTCAGGGGCTCCGAGTAGGTCTTGTGAACATATGAATAGTCTGAAAACAGTACCCAGAATCCATGTCTTGAATGGGTATTTCAGGAAGCCACTTATTCTCTGTAGAACATGGTCTAGTAATTGCAGGGAATCCATGCAGGCTACTCCATCACACCCTTCAGAGATGCATTTGGAAATGTGGTTCTGTTTAACAGTCAGATGTTATCCATTCATTCATTACAGCTGGGTCAGGCAAGCTTCTTCGGCTTCTGCTTTTTCTGGCATTGAAAAGAGAATCCTCCAGGCAGTGCTCTTCTCTTCACACATGAAGCAAAATACCCTGTCCATCCTGGCAGAATTTGATATTTTGTGTACGTGAGGGCTGAATGCACAATGGCCAGTCTACCTGAAAAAAAAAAAAAGATCATAAAAGTTTGCTCAAGTCTGTCAGTCAAACACAAAGTGCTTCACCTTGAACTAATAAGGTTTGCAGGAATTATTTCACATAAACCCACTTCCCTTTTATGCCCCTGTTACAAAGGTGGACAACAGTCACACTGCAACAAGGTCATATAAATAAGCCAAACAAAAACAAAACTTCATTTGATTAACAAAGAGCCACATCTGCAGGTGGACAGCTGTTCAAAATGCAAACTTCAGGCTGTCAACTTTTACTATCATTATTTTAAAAAGAAGACTTGAAATGAAGAAGTAAAAAACTAAAGCCCGAACAAAACCTAAACTGCTTACTTCCTGACCCATCTCATTCCACTGATCCATTTGTAATGCAACTTTGGGTATGGTTGGATTCTGTATTTGTCTTTATTCTCTCCAGTATTTTTTTTTTTTAACAGACAGATGAATGGGATGACTTTACTTGATTCATTGGCACTGTTAGAGCACTGACTTCTTTAACTGCAATCATAAATGGTTTCAAGATATGAAACAAGTGTTCCAGCATGGACCATTGAGCAGAATGGAGAACAATGCCTTTCCGCTGTCACCACACAAGATATATTTAATGATTGCTACCGTACATTCTGATCAAAAGCAGTTTTAGTCATTTACTACATGGAATTCCATCTTGTTTATATACTCTGAAAAAGCTGCACAGACAATAGCAGCTGTTTGTTGGGATTCAGAACTTTGAACTGATCAGAGAAGCATCTTTTATAGACCAAATCCTCCTATCTCCTTTTATTTTCACTTGTTGTTATCATATATTTATATAAATATCTTGAAACACAGTACTCCAGCACTAGAAAATGCTAATTACTGGCTAGAAAAAAGCATTCAATCCGTAACAATTTAAGTTTACTGCAGCTATAAAAATATTACACCACCACTCCACTTGCAGCTGTTCACGAAAACCACAACACAGCACCTACTGTCATCTTCCACACCTTGAAACATCTTTCAGCAGGCAATATTTAGAGCTGTTTGAGAAAGAATAACTTTCGTTTATCAGACTATTTCAAAATTTTGTTTTTACCTGTTTGCAGATGAAAGCCAATACTTTGAAAACTCCTGGAGTGTTTTAATTTGTTTTGATTTAGCTGAACTGTTGTATTGACTTTAATAACATATTAAAGAGAAAACAATCAATTTCAAAAACGTGAAATATTTTCATATTGTATATTAAATGGGTGTTTGTCTGAATCATGCAGTTGATTTTTGAAGAAAAAGGTGCGCTCATGGTATTTTCCTGGAGTAATTTATTGGGTGTTTTTTCTTTCCTAATATCTGTATTGGCCTAATGTAGCTGATCAAAGAAACAAAACCTAATTTAAAACAGGATAAAAGAAGACTTCAGTTACAACACATTTCCATTAAGAGGTATGATTCTAGCCTCTCATTTATAGAAACTAGAAGTTTTTCCAATATTTAATCACTGAAACTTCTCCTGTGCTGAAGGTTACTCTGTTAAACAGTTTCCAGTGTATGTACCTATTTTAGGAAGTTACATAACAGAAGGGCACCCATGGCACTACTTGTCAGTCTTGAGAAGCGCACTGCTTTTTTGACAAAGCTTGAGAAGATAACCTGTGATCACTTCATTTCAGCAAAAAATTCACCAGGTAATTGAAAGCTGACCCACAGGCAGCAGTGCGGAATAGAGACATCCCACCAGGACCAAGAACAGCTGACCGACGGGCGCTCGCAGTGCAGACCATCTGCTGGCACCCTGTTGCTAAAGCTTGACAAGTTGCTCGCCTCTTGCTCAGGCTTAGAGCACAAGCAAAAGCACTGCAGAGCCTCTCCCTCTGATCTGCACACTCCTGAGCTACACCTGGCAGCAAGAAGTATAAGACAGAATCAAGTGCGTGTAAACTACTAGCAGCTCAGATTGCAAAATGTAAATACAACTCTAATCAGCCCCGCCACTGCTCCACAGGTGATGCCTCTTGGTACGCAGTGCAGAACTATTAAAAATAGCTCCACAAAATGGCTCACAAAAATAAGGACCAGTTTTAACACAAACACGTTTATGGCAAGAACCATGCAGATTCTGACGCCGGTATCTTTCCCCAGGTCCTGTGTGTAATACAGCCCATCATCTGCACTGCTGTTCTCCTGGAACACCTAACAATCCAGTTCCTGACCACTCCTCTACGCAGCCATTTTGCAGACTCATCTATGAATTTTAGAAAACTTCTTTCCTCCAATCACTTATTTCTGAATGATGGCTTCTGCTCTCAGATTATGTGCTGTACCCTTAATTGTGCAGTTTGAAAAAGGTAGGCGATATCCTCAGGATTTCTCTCACCTTTATTTTAGCACACCTCAGGATAGTAACACGGTAATCAATTAAAGCATGCTGATGGCACATGGGGAGCCCTAAATCTCCTACTGGCAGCTTATCAGGGAAGTCAGCAGTTTTTTTGTAATTTTCCATTTAAATGACTCCTTCGTACAAAGCAACCTCAAAGACTCTCAACTGTTTGTTCACTGTCCCATGACGCTGTGAGGGAGTTTACAGAATTTATACATTTTAATTTACCTTTCCTATATTTTTTTAGCTTTCTTGGTTAGGAGTTTATGTTGACTTCACAAAGACAAGTTCATCTCCAGACAAAAAAAAAAAAAACCTAAAAAAATAGAGAGTACAATCTCCATTTTTAAAAAATTCAGTTCTCATTTCTTCGTACTATGTTCTTCATGTTGGAGCAAAGTATATTAAGAATAATATGTGAAAAAACTCTTTTCAAATGTAGATTATTGTACAGAAAACACAATTTCCTCTGTGAAGAAATCTCATCACTGTGTAGCAGAAATACCTGGAAATAGGAAATGCTGTTTCCTTATGTATTTATTACAAAGTACAGTACAGTGAGGAAAAGGAAAGGTGAAGCCTTTTGTTAGCTAAGACTCACTTTCCATGCAACTGCAGTGCTGTGACATTTGCAACAAAGCATAAGAACACAATAAATGTGATATACTGAGAGAGCTTTCTGACATACCTTTTCTATCCTTGAACTCTAAACAAGGACTCATTCCCCTCCCTCTGCCATTATAGACACACTTGAAGTATTAAAATGCAGTAACTTCAGATGGATTTAAATTGTTGTGCAACAATGAATTGCTGTTCTTCAGAATAGCTATATCTGTTTCAAACTGAGGGATACACTCTATCAATCTAGAGCACTCACTGAGCCTGATGTAAAGGTCAGTTATTTTCTGCTGTACGTGTAAACATTCCACATGGTATCTCACTTTCATTTTCAGTAGTGAAAATAATACAAACAGGTAAGCAAATTACATAAGGGAAGAAATTGTTACTAATAGCAGCGCTCATATAGTAAATGCTCTTATAAAACAATTCAAACAAATGCTGAATCCTCATCACTTGTCTGATTATGCCTAATGAAGTCATTAAACATGAAAAGAATCAAAATAGCTGTGTTAACTCAAAATAGTAGCTTCTTACTCAAAATAGCTCCTCCGTGATTGGCTTTTTTATGTGGAGACCCAGTGAGTAAGACCTTGAACTATCAGGAATGAAAACGATGTAAGGTTGTACTAGTGCAATGGAAAGGAAGAGAGGTACTCTGACTGAAGAATCTATTTTTCCTAATAAAGGAAGTAGTTCAGATACAAACAAATCCTCATTCCATTTGAATACACTCAAATTATTTAGTACCTTTGGAGGTGTTAGACAACACAGTGGATTTGAAAGGGCAGAAGGAAAAAGAAATAAAAATCTGAGTACTTATTAACCGAATAAATGTTATTCCAATACGGAACCCAAGAGTTCATATCAGAGATAAAGCACATCAAGGTGACAGGCTGAGACAACACTGGTGCTGGAACCCTTGAGTCATTCCAGCAATGACCTGGTGGATCCTACAGAAAGGTATTCTGCAGTTAGTGCTGAATCAGATGAGAAGCTCAATCATCTCAATGCCAATCAATGGAAAGGAATGTGGTGTTTCCCTGGACAGATGGCAAGCTTAAGGAATTGCAAGAGCCCAAAAACCCAAGAACTGCCAAAGTGCAGGGATAACATTTCACCAAAGCCAAAGAGTTTTGATGATCACTCTTTGAAATACACTGAGTCCTACATAGGAAACACCCTTGTTGCGTGCATTCTGCCCCACTGAGTTCCGAAGCACACTCCATTTCAGACTGACAAATTCACCAGGTTGCTTGCCAGTCAGTATAACAATCAGTAAAAACATGAACAATAAAGATCCAGATTTTGCCAATATTTTTTGCCTCATCACCTACGATTTCGTATTCTTCCTTTGAGTATAAGTCTGCTTTCCTTCTACAGCCATCAAATCCTTTCCTGTACTGTAGTGATTTTAGTAAAGAATAGGAGTTGTTAAAACATTGAGGCAAGAAATTGGGAATTCAGACAATCAAAGTCTAAAGATCATTTTTTTTTTCTTTTTCCATTGTAACACCACCTGCATATGTCAAAAATAGAAAATACCACAGAATGGTTTTGGCTGGAAGGGACCTTCAAGATCATTTAGTTTCAGACCCTGGCTGTAGGCAGGGCACCTCCCAGCACAGCAGGTTGCTCACAGCTCCAGCCTGGCCTTGAATATCTCTAGGGGTGGGGCTGGGGCATCTGCAAGATACTACTTTAAAAAGAAAGATATTCCATAAACCCAAACGGTAATTGATCTCTTCTCTGAGGATTAAGAACATATATGGGAATTAGAACTCTGCACCTATAACAACGTAGATCCCTCCCCCAGTGTTATGCAAGCGTTAACATCCCCAAAAATGATCCATTTCTTTAAAGTTCCTGAACAATTATCTGCAGTTGGGCATTATTCTGGAGATCCATGAAGAAATACAATAATAGCAAACCAACAGCAAGAGCATGGTCTTCTATCCTCTTATTTGTATATTTCAGTGTGACAGTTCATAAATACCTGAGTTTAATGCACATTAGCTAAATGCAGTATTAAGAAAGATGAAGGAAATTTGACAAGTGTTACAAGGATAAGTAAATACATAATCCAATTACAGATAAATTGGAAATGTATCAAATACAAAATCAATTGACATTTGGCCAAAGTATGACAATAACTTTCTACAGCAGTAATCATTTTTGTAGCAAAAAAATCAGCAAAAATTTTGTAGCTTCCAAAGTCTTGCTTTTCAAATTTCTATGTGTTCAAAGAAAGCAACATGTCAGTGAAAAGACAAGAGGGGATGGCTCACGGGAAGCTGGCTTGTTCAGATGAGAGGAGGGGCACCTCTGAGCTCTGCTCTCTGATGGCAGCAACAGGACCAGAAGGAACAGCATGGAGCTGAGCCACAGGAGAGTCAGGCTGGATGTTAGGAAAAGGTTCTGCACCACAGGGTGGTCAGGAACTGGTAAAGTGAAGGCTGAAGCACGTCTTTAAAACAATGAACTTACAGAAAGAAAACTTAAGGGCACCACCAATACTTTGTCATTTCTTCTCTTGTTGTTTAAGAACTCTAAAGTGATGCTTTATTGTTTAAACAACTGGCTGTGCTTTCAAACTGTTCAAAACCAGACTCCTAGATTTGGAACAGTATCTGCATTTTTTTTGTCCTGTTTGTTTTATGGATTTTTCCACGGTGGAGTTTTTTGTGGTGTCACCTTGCTTTATTGCAATGAGGCCACCATAGTGAAGCACGAGGATGTGCTGACAGCATTACGAGGAAATAAGGCAGCTATTGTAAACTTTAAGCGTAACTCCCAAATAGAAGCTTCTTCAGACTGCAAAGACCAAGTCTACCAAAATTCTGGTATGCAGCATCATTCCTGACTCCAGGCGCAATCCACGACTGCTGAACACTTCTGTCTTTTCACAGATATGTAACAGAGATTAAAAAAACCCTGGAGATGATAGAGTATCAGTAAGCTGAAGGGACTTTATTGCTTCTGATAGGAAATCCTCCTAGGATTTTACAGAAGCTTAATAACTATGACCAATGCAATCTTCATGGTGCAACACAAAACATATGACTCTACTGGAAGATTTCCCAGAGCACAACTCCTGTGTGAGTTATCAGGGAAGTAATTAAGCAGAGAAACTTTGTTGCTTTTGATGAAAGAGTCTCACAAGGATACTCTGATGACCAGCAAATAGGAAGAGACATCTTGCTTCTCTTCCCACTTTCACTGTTGTATTTGCGGTGTTTTAAACTGCCTTGAATGCACAAAAGGGTAGAAGCAGTAATCCAGGTGACATTTACAGGCTGTGGCTAGTTCACCGAGCATATCTAATAAATTCACATTTGCCCATACTTCTCATTAATGAGGTCTTATAAAAAACTTTAATTCTGGACAGTATCATTCACAGCAGCCTTTCTGCATTATGATGCCTATCTGAACTTCTCAGTTAATGATGCTGTTATTACTACAGGTAATACAGTTAGCTTGAATAAGTTCAATAGGCCCCCAAGATCCTATACAGCCAGGAAGAACTACCACGTTAATACTGCTACAGTAATCATTCTCAACATTAGTCCAGAAAAAAATAATTCCAAAAACGTTCCAAAACTTCTTGCCACCCAGATATCAGCTAATGCCTTTTCTAAGAGTGCTGAACACCAGAAGTTCACTGAAATCTAAAACAAGGCCCTCTATCTTAATCATCATGTATTATCTTCTACTTCTATTTAGCACTGTGGCAAATCTCTCCATCAAAACACACAAAATATTACTAAGTTCTTTAATATCTGGGATTTATGTTTTAGTTTAACAGTGTTACCTACAATTATTTACACAGTACTATCTGACACAAACAAGATGTTATCTGTGAAGCTCACATGAAAATCCATTAAAGCAATCTTTCAGGGACAGTTTAAATATACTGTTCCCAAGGTAAACTTCTTTGCTATAACATAAATATGAATTTGTAAAAGCTTCTAAGCAATAATTTACTACTTTGTAAGGTTGGCTTGGTAAACAGTTGTGCAGTGATTCTAGCTGGAACGCAGTTAATTACACACCTAAAAGACAGAATTCTCAATAAACTTGCTCTTAACTCTCATTCTGAAGACAAGCTTGCCAAATTTCTACTATATATTCAGCTGATGAAAGAATAACAGCATATACACAAGAAAGCACAGTTGGGCATAGATATTAACAAACATAGGTATTAACAAAGTAACACGGATCCATTGGGGTTCTGAACAACCAAATAACCTGGAAGCTGTTCAGCTGCTATGACCAGAATGGTCGTGAGAAGCACTTTGGTGAAACTTTCTAATCATTGACAGAAAGGATCTTTCCAACTTGAATAAATCTCTCATCGAAAAATTACGAACTATCAAAATAAAGTATTTGAACAAATAACTTTTCAGATTTGTCTGTAACCTCCCAGTACATAAATAGATGGAGCTTTATTCTGCTTCTTGCATTCACGCTGAGTGTCAGTGACCTCATAGACTTCGATGTCAATCAGTATAAAAGGAAATATTGTCTTCCATGGCACAATCGCTTCCTGCAATTCGAACCAGGACTTTATTTGCACAGAGCCTAATATTACACTGGAGCCTGCTGGCATGTCATGCTGCTGTTAGAAATCAAGATAATCTCCATCTCAACAAACACTTAACAGGGCTGTTACCTACCCTACATAAACTAGGGCACAAGAAGAACATAGGCATAATTCTCTCTGCAAACACTGGAACAACCATAGAATTGTTCAGCTCGTGTACCATCTGTGCCTTCCTGGACCGGAAGGACTGGGCAGGAACACACTTGAACTGGGATGCCTTTCAATCTCTATTCCCATATTTTCTCCCACCAGTATCCACCCCAAGCCAGCAGATATTTCTGCTGAAAAGTATGGGATCATAATAATGACACATATCAACAAGCTTTTATAACTGTGTTCTCTGTTCTACTGATTACATTGAAGTCTCAATCAGCTTTCGCTGGTATTTCAGAAACCAAATAGGAAGGGAAGGGTCATAAGAAAATGCACAGTCAGAAGGCAGGGAAGCAAACAGAAATCATTTAAAGTGCCAAAGAATTAAACTCACAGCTTCTGAACTGAAGTTGAATAGTACAACAGCATATATACAGGGTATATTTGGCTGGAGGAGGAAGAAAGGAATTTCCATGAGCACAGTAACATGGTGTCAACACTGGCAGGGTGGACAACCTGTCTGGTACAGCTACCTGACTGAGACAACAATGTTATCTGCTTCCCAACTTCACTGCCCAAGTAAAGGGTCTTTCCTGAAATACATCATGCATCTCTGCAACCATCAGCGGTACCCAAGCCCTGCTGTGTTCAAGTTGAGATCATTTGACCATATTTTCATGGGCAAAAGAAAGCAGTGTTCACATAGATGCCTGTAGCAGGTTATTGTAATAAATAAGAATAAAAGCTTTTTTTTTTTTCCCCAGGTCTGCAAGAATCTGAACTGATAGAATACATTTGGTGAACTTCTCTACAGAAATCATAACATGAGAAACACAGCACATTCCTGAAAACTGCAATCACCTTTGATGATGAAGCAGCAAATAACAAAGAAGTCCCAGACTTCTAATTAACATGAGAAGTGTTTGCAGTCCTTTAAATATGCTATTGCAGTGTGACTAGCAGAATCAGAAGAGGTAGACTGAATAGCTGAACATTCTGACAGTTTAATTGGAATTTATTGGGAGAAAGTACTGCTGCATCATCCAGAGAATTATCACAGACCGAAGAAAAAAATGCACACGATTGAAGTGTATCCTGAGAGTTTTTCTTTCTTTACTTTCACCCTCCAAGTAAGTGTAATACTTACAGTATCTACTCTAAACATGCTTTAAGCAACATATTTGTCTGGCAGTTTTGAAGAACTACATTCATACAAATAAGAATGCCACTTGCGTAGCCGATGGTTCCTTGTCATCTTCATCAGGCAAGTACCAGCACATTTTCATGCAAATACAAACTGTTAGAAGACTAGAGACAGAACAGCACAAGAGACTAAAAGCTTCACAACAAAAAGATCTGTGCAATCGGTTTAGCACTGCAATATTGTAGGGATAGAGAAATGTTACCTAGAGGCTAAAACACACGATTTTTTTGTAGTTACCACAAACTCTTCCAAGACAGATTTTGAGTTAAACATTCCATCTGACTGATCAACGGACGAAGCAAACTTCACAGACTAAGACATCTACATATGGATGGAAGTACCACGTGACATGGAAACGTAACTGAAAGTGCCATACAGGGGTAAATCAGGTACCGCATTCCCAGCCTCTTCTTCACTGCTATGCTTGCAGATCCTGCCTAAAGCTGAACTTTGTACATGTTGGAGCTGCAAAGGGCACCTAACGACAGCTCCTGCTTCCCAGGCTCTTGTGGGGTAGATATTGCCTGGGACACACTGCTCCCTGCAGCACCTCTTTGCCATTTTAGCCAAAGGAGTCTTGGCTCTGCTCTCTGCTGGAGGCTTCACTCCCTGTAGGCACCTCACAGGCACTGAAACAGCCTTGCATTTGGATGTTGAAATTGGATGCCAAATACAAATTAAGCAAGAAAGATCAAGCCACAACCCAGTTTGGATTTGTCTGTTTCTTCCAAGCTCAGCCCTTCCACACACACAGCAGACCACAGACAAAACAAACCAAACAAAAAACCACAACCAAAACAGTTCTCTTTGGTACTAAAGATATGACTTGATCCTGCATGTATTTCTTTCCATCCACCAGGTAATTGTTTCCTTTTTGGGTGGGTAGGCAGACAGGGGAAGACTTCTCCTTCTATGAATTAAGGACAGCAATCTTGCCCAGTTCCCTAGTCTTTGAGGATTATTAGGGATGTCCAAACTGGATCATTCTGGCCACCTTGACCACTCATGGTCAAACAGTGTTAGAGACAAGTGCATCCTGTTGACCGTATTAAGTACCTAGAGCTGCATAACACACAACTCGCGACACTGAGCAACTGGCACTGAAGTGATAAAAAATTAGTGGTTAGCATGGTGGAAAGAGAGCAAGTCTTTTAAACTTCATCTAAAGGATAAAAGGAAACAATCTTTAACATTCCAGTTGGTGTGTGATTACAAAATACAAGATTTTGACTTCAGATGAATCTTCCCTTTTAAAAACCTGTTCATTAAATAACCGCTGTGTTCCTACTTCAAAAAAATAGAACATTGTTTTTCCTGGTAAAAGGAAGTAAGATATTCTTCATTTCTTAGCATCCCAAGTTTGTCTGGCTAGATTTCCACACTTCAGGAGAACATTACATAGCAATAAAAAGAAACGTTCACATTGCTTAAAGGCTTGGAACTTACTATGCTTTCTTTCCTCTTTAGCTCCAAATAAATACATACCAGAACGGCAGCTGGTAAAGGAGGTGCCAGATACATAAATCAAACAGACAGAGCCTTGAGGGGAGAAGGCCTCAAATGATAAATAATTACCAATTCTACAGAGGTTGATTACCGCACATCTGATTAAAACAAGACCTGGATTAAGGCACAGACCTGAGCAAATACAAAGACAAAAAAAAGCTTCAGTTTGGTGCCTGTGCTGAGTTACAGAGCAAAGCATCTGGGCGCCGCAGTTCCGCACGGGATACAGACAGCAGACTGTCTCCTGTGCTGGGAACCCTTGGCTGTCAGGGACTCATCTGACACACCTACAAGCTGGGCATCTTAATATCTCAAATAGCTCTGGGAAGTTCCAGTTTCTGGGTGTCTGTAATTTCCAAGATTTCCTTTCGCGCCACCTTTATTGCTCTGGTACTCACTCTCCACTAATGCACTAAAAGGCTTAACATCTTACATAATTGCAGTTCCGTCTCAGTTGGAGAAAATTAACTTGTGTGAGATGCTTCTCTGCAGCACGATGGTTGCCAGTTACTTTAAAGTTTTTTTTTAACCTCCTTTTTATTCCCTTTTAAAGAAATAATTTCACAATAAATATTGATACAGTTAAAAATGTTTTCTCTTCCATGATTTAATGGGAACACATTTTCTAATAAGTTCTTCGGCATTTTAGACTGATGCTAGTGGTAATTTATTGTAATTGCTTTGAGTTAAATCAGAGCACATCTTTTCAAAGGCAACATTTTTACACACTGTCAGAAGCTTAATATTTTAGTTTTAAACGAATGAATCTGAAGCACCAGACTTCTCTTGACTTTTCCAATACTGAACCAATAAAGTGAAATTATGACACCATGAATTTTTTAGTCTCTGAATAACCCAAATGTGTCTTAGTGCACCAATTATTAGTTAGCTAAAAAGATGAATGGAATAGCTGACCTTAAAACAAAGACGGATACCAGATTCTAAAAACACAGCTCTTAATCTTTGGCTGCTAAATAAAAAACGTGACTTTCAAAAGCAAGTCATACTAAAATATTAATCAGATGTGTAAACAAAGCCTTCAACTACAGACTGCTTATTCAGATCCCTGATCTTTAGGTATTATGTTCTCAACCAAAATTCCAGGGAAATGCGGCGCAGGGAGCTGATGAAGGTAGGGATAACAGCGCGCATACAGATATACACACAGCCTAAATGAACAGCAATGCAGATAAGCACATGGCCAGCAGATCACGAACCTTACATCAAATCTCAGAAAAAACACACTGGTTCCCAAGCAGGTAGTAGCAAAGTTGTAGCAACCAGCCAGGATCACATCTTTTGAACTCGAAAAAAGTGATTCAAAACTTCTAAAGCCCACAGATGCATTTGAACTAGGCTTTATCGTAAAAGTGATTAAAGCTCCCTAATGTACTTCAGCCACAGGTAGGGGGAAAAAAAAAACAACACCAACACAGTGAGTTACAGAAGGGCTCAGAATCTGCTCAGAGGAAAAGGCTGGATTGCTGGAATGAGATCCATGCCCAGGCCTCTCATACCCCAAATGCATAGGTTTCAGTTTCCTCTCAGGAAAGACAAAAAGACTGTGCAGAAGGAAAAGAAAAATGCTAAAATGTAGAGCTCTCTAGCCTCTAAAAGATTTAGTACCAAGGTTATGAAAGGAGGCCACTAACTTGGCCTGATGGAAATATTCTGCTCTCTAACTGGTGATGGAATAAATTCATTTGCTGGAACATACAGGTTGCATCTCACTACTAAATCCACATCCAATGTCAACACAGGGACATTACAGACACCCCTAGCAGCCCTTTTTGTGGTATTGTAAATGTCGACTTTTTTACTAGTGTCTTTATAGATATTTGAGTACCCAACGTAAAATATTCCATTACAAAGGGGAATGCTAATAAGAAGCTATAATGCAGCACGCCAAGGGCAATGATCAGGCAAACAGGAAGAATTATGAAAGGTATATAAATACATTTGGTTTTTCAGTCTAAAAGGTTACAGCACACACATGCACCAGATATGCAGTTCTGGCTGTAACATTTGCTGCTCCGTGTTACTAGTGCACTCATTTTACGAAAGATGACCTAAGTCACATCTATTACAAATAAAGCACAGTCCGTGTGACAAAGAACCAGAGACTTATAATATATGCTGACGCTGTTTTCTTCATGCTGGACTGGTGGAGTTTTCACTTGAAAAAGATGGGTTCCAGTGAAGATACTTCCTGTGATGCTGTGTGTGGAGTCTCAGCAGAATGGAAAGCTTTGCGGCCACGTGCAGCTTTTATGATAAAAGTCTAAAGGTCGTGATATATGTGCAGTCAAAGGAGAGCTAAAGCAAAGTTGCCTCACGGCACCCCCAAATTCTGATGGGGTTTAAATGTCCTCTAACATTAAGATGACAGACAGGAAGAATATCTACCCAGAATCAACCAATGAATTTCCAAGGTTTAAAAAAAAAAAAAAAAAGTCAGACATCTTAGTAAAGCTCAAACACTCAAACATGCTTTGTTTGTAAACTTGCATGGGGGAAAAAAAAAATTCCCCCAAAAATTGCCATTAATGTAACGACTATCAGCAGTAACTCAGAGTTGTGCAGTACAAAAGCTCTGGAAGAATTGGAAGAACACATTTCGTAGAGCACGTGGCCACATCATGATCCCTTTGCTAACATGTACAAAGGAAACGTGGGATTGGTTACAACAACCCCACTTTAATATAGACCTAAGAGAAATTTGTCTCCAGCTCACATGTTATAATTTTATTCCCAATGTCCCTAAACTGAGACATGTCCAAGAACCTGGTGGGACAAAATTTCTGTACCATGCTGAACAGCTGCAATGGCACCATATGACAAAGCTGTGGAACAGCAGAAAGAGCACAAGGAGCACCATATTTTCAAGAGGCAAAAAAGATTCCAGAGTCAGAGTTGTACCCCATGCTAACTTGGTCAAAATCAGCATGTCGAAGTTCAACAGTAAATCTGCTACATTTTTAGTCAAAAACAAACCCAAGCAAGCACAGCCTGCGAGTCTGAAGTAAAACAAATGTATTAATTTACAGCACAGCTAAACTGAGTAGCCACATTATCCTGAAGGCAGCCTGCTAACTCACAGAGTCGGAAGTAAATAAATCACATATGACTGTGATAAATGATCAGTGCAGGATGTGTCAGAGTGCAGGCCTGATCAGTCATCATGCTGAAATGCATGCACTACCACGGGAGGTTTGGGAGCCTGCAAATATGAGAGAGACTCTTGTTAGTGTCAGAACTAGGCAAATGATTTGCCTTGAATTAGTACAGAAGCAGAGCTTAGCCCACTGCACGTTCCTGAATGATCAACAAGCAGGTAGTGTGCTCTTTTTTCCTCATGTGCCAGCTGGTGTTGTCCTACTTTTTTATTTTTTTTCCCCAGAAATGTAAATTCCAGTTATTTATCCTAGAGTTACTTATTAATAATATCATGAATGATTTAACTCAAGACACATAACTCACCCTATCCTCAAAGCCCTAATGCTTCACGCCAATGTTAACAGAAATTGTTACTAAGAATCCTTCCATCCCAAAATAAAGCATCACTGAAATAGCCCAGATGGCAGAGAGAGCTATTTACTAAGGGAATGGATCCCATTCCTCTTTACATTTCCAACCTCAATCACGTTTGTGTCGCATTTTGGATCTTTGTGTACCTTTGACAGGTGCACAGACATATGACTTGCAATTCCATGCTTGAGGGCACGTGCAGAAGAAAAGCTTTATCTTTTTTTTTATTAAAAAGAGATTAACAAGGAAAACTGTCAAAACAGAAAAAACAACACCACCATCGATATAAACACTGAAAAAAACCAACAGTGACATTTCACAGAATTCACATGAACATCAATAACAAAAGTAGATTATAGACCTCAGTAAATCACAGGACAGACTAGCACAGTGGCAGCTCTAACACACTCAGCTGGGGCAGCAGTCCCCACAGACGGCTACCAATGCAGTGCACACCACAGGTTGTGCTCAGTCCTACCAGCTTCAGTGCTGAGTGCTGAGTGAGACCGGGCACCAGAACGTGCAGGAGAGACACAATTCAGGAAGTCAGAGAGGTTTGAGTTTCAGGTAGACTCCAGCCCTCACTATAAGATTCATCAAAACTGCCAAACCAGGCAGAGAGTAAGGTCCTGGGATCCTGACCGCTGAGGGGATAACTCCAGCAGCAGACCTCAGTTGACATTTGCAGACTCTTCTCTACCCCACACCTCCTACAGGTCTCCTATTTCTCAGAATTCCAAGCCTAACTGTGAGCTGACAACCATAGCTCAGAAGAGTAGCTCTAACTACAACTGAGGACTGTGCATAGAATGGATGTAAAAGCAGCCCTCATCTTGTTAAAGTCAGCCTCATAAGCATCACATTTCTCCTTCTCCGAACCCTAATCGTAAGCCAAGACTAACACTCATCTCAGAGATACAGCACAGGTAATGATTGTAATCCCCCATGGGGTTTACACTGCTTCTTTTCAGAACCTAAATTCTGAAAGCGGTATCATGGGATGCTGTTAGCCTCCAGGCTGAGGCTATACAGATGATATCACAGAATTGCAGAGGTTGGAAGGGACCTCAAAAGATCATAGAGACCAACATCCCAGCATAAGCAGGTACCCTACAATAGGTTGCACAGACAGGCCTCCACAGATCTTGAATATCTCCATAGAAGGATATTCCACAACCTCTCTAGACAACCTGCACCATTACCCTTACTGTAAACAAGTTCTTCCACTTGTTTGTGTGCAACATCTTATGTTCAAGTTTTAGGCCAACATCCCTTCTCCTATCATCACACACCAATGAGGAAAGCCTGGCCTCATCCATTTCCCTCCCACCTCCCTATAGATATTTATAAACATTAATCAGATCACCCCTCAAACATGTAGATATGTAGGCACAATACATCCTCTCTCTAGATACGTAGGTATGTTTTTGACTGAATCATCTCACCCCACTTTTTACAGAACTCCCGCACCCTCCTTTCTAAATTTTAAACCTAAAAGTAGACTGAGACTAAAGCTGCAGGACACGACAGCGCTCTCGGTGAAGGAACGCACAGGCAGTGCTTTTACTGTCTGTGTAAGCCACTTGTTAGACACACCGTCCCTCCGTGACTCCATTTTCTACTTGATCTCTGAATCTCACTCTAGGCTGAGATGAAAGCCATCAGACTCCCCAGTCACTGAACTTTATTATTTCAAACAGAGGTCTAGTTTTACTCCTTGCCTCACTGCAGCAACATCTTCTGTTCCCTGTTCTTGGTATGTATCTGAGATTTATTGTTCTCAGAAGCCTCACTTGGATCCTATCCCCAAGCACAGCCTAAGCCCCAGGCCAGCAACTCAACCTGTTTAATCGGTGCAGAGAGCACAGTTCCTCTAGCAGCTGTCAAATTACCTTAGCAGCCCTTTTGAGCCTCACTGTTGCTGTGCGTTCTGAGTCTGTGTTTTTCAGGACCTTACTCCACCGGCTGCTGGTCTTTTTAGCTGATGGGGATTTCAAAAGGGAGGCGCTAAATCTCCTTCATCTTCTACATGCTATAATGGTGGGCAGCTTATTGGCGCACACAGTGGCTGCCAGCCTCTGGCATCCTCACTGAGTGCAAGATACCAGTCATTCAGACTGATGTCATTGATACAATCCTGACTAAAATTCTCATGCGGATGGCACACCCTTGACACCTTTAAAGTAACTCTCGCTTAGCATTTAAATATTTCCAGAATATCTTGTTTCAAGACAATAGTTAAGTGATGCGGTGCTTTTAGTTTTAGTGTTGTGAAATACACACAGACTGTTAAATATCACCTTTAATTGTTTGGGTTTTTTTTTGTTTTGTTTTGTTTTGTTTTGTGTTTTTTTTTTTTTTTTAAAGCCAAAGAAGGACAAACACTTATAACTTATCATAGCAGCAAAAAACACCTTGGCATGGAAATGACCTTAACATCACTCTGTTCCAACTCTTTGCCACGAGCTGGTTGCCACCCACCAGCTGAGGCTGCCCAGCGCCCTGCCCAGCCAGGCCTCAGACACCCACAGCTCTCTGGGCATCCTGTGCCAGAGCCCCATCACCCTCTGAGTAAACAATTTCTATTACCTAAATCTCCCCTAGTTTAATTTAAGACTATTCTCCCTTGTCCTATCGCTATCTGCCTGTGTATAAAGTCAGTCACCTTCTTGTTCATAAGCCCCATTTAAGCACCAGAAGGCTGCAAGGAGCTCTCCCTGGAGCCTTCTCTTCTCCAGGCTTCCTCAACAAGCCCAGCCCCCTCAGCCTGTCTCTCCAGGAGGGCTGCTCCAGTCCTCTGAGCATCCTTGTGGCCTCCTCTGGATGCAATCTAACAGCTCAGCTCCACACCACTGACGTTGGGACCTTCAGAGCTGAACAGAGTATTCTAGGTGGGATCTCACAAGAGCAGAGTAAAAGGGGAGAATTCCCCTCCCTCGCCCTGCTGGCTACCCCACTTTTGATGCAGATAAGGGCACAGTTGGCTTTCTGGGCCACAAGCGCTTACTTCTGGCACGTGTTGAGTTTCTCACTCATCAACACTCCTAAGTCCTCCTCCTCAAAGCTGCTCTAGATTGACCTAGCTTACTATAAAATTACAGTTACCAAAATTACTATTATTCGATTAAAAAATTCTTGTTTCATTTCGATATTATTGGAAAAACGAGCAAGTGAAGGCCATAAAATTAATTAAAGTCTTAACTAAGTGGATTCTTCTTTGCATTCTGCAATTAGATAAAGCAGTAAGTTATTATAATTCCCTTTAAAAAGACTAAGAGAAAGAGAGTTACCTAGCAAATGATGGGAAGAGACAAAGTATACGATTTTTATGCTACATACATGATCTGTGTGTTGTATATCAGCTCATGTGAATGCATCACCAATTTGATAAGATATGGTACAGAACAAAGGTATGAATTCATTTGTCCTAAATGCCATCACAGATAGTGAGCTTGGTTTATATTCCACATATCCCTGAAGTTCAAAATTATTTAGACCTCAGGTATTGAAATGTATGAAATGTATCACAGGAAAGAGCAAGCCCAAACCTTTCCTTCTAAGTTAATATGAAAGAGCTTTTATCCTTTTGGGAACAGAGCAGACGGTCAAAACCCATCAGAATATTTTTTCTAGTATTTCTCACCTGGGCAAAAAAAAAATTGGAAATGCTACAAGAAATAGTTTTATCATCTCTTGTGACCAAATTGAAAGTCTCATTATTCTTGGTGCTGGCTAAAACTATCATTTCCAGACTCTAGCAATAACATGAGACCTTCAGTTTGCATTATTAGAAAATAAAAAGTTTCTAAGCTGTCATATTGAGTACAAAATCATGATAAAATGATCAATGGCTAGAAAAAAAAAGCATGAAAAGAAAACCATTATTTTAAATAACATTGTGACTTTGATGAAGAATATTAATATTAAATAGATATTAAGTATCAGTTTGGATCTGGACTGTAGCCCCAAACACATCCCATCAACAAGCACCAACAGAACAGCTCCCTGTACAGCAAAAAGCTAACAGCAACAATCACAACATGTTACAGCCTGTCTGGACAAGGAGTAAAGACATCACCACAATTTTAGGTAACTGCAGTAGCAGGGAATCTAGCAGGCCCATTTTTCAGATGATTTTAAATGGCTGACTACATCACCCATCCCCATTTCCCGACTTTCTTGTAGAACAGAAATAAAACTGCAACAGATATGGCTACTTTGAGCAGGGCTCACATTTCTGCAGGTCCAGGGATTAGTTGAAGCTTTAGCTCATCATCAACACACAGCAGAAAGGTATCTTAATTGCATAAAGCGTAACAGCACATCACATAGTGTACCTGATTCTTACCTGTCTTCAGCTACAGCCATTGTTCAGTGTTTCAGAAACAAAACAGAACAAAGAAGTCAACTCAAAGACTGCATGATGTGCAAAGAGGTAAAACAGTTTGTTACTGCATTATTTAAGTATGCACTGCTAACCTGGAAAGCTTGACACAGTGCAGACAAACATTATTTTAGTCTCTTTTCAAACACCTCTGGTGACACAAACTCGCTGAGCACCCAAGGATTTATGGCCCATACTCCATTTTCACCTTCAAAAACATATTCTTTGTGTTATATAAGATTTCCCATACACTTGCCAAGACAATAGCAAGATGAAACACCACTGCACTTTGCTAACACGATGGCAAGGTGAAATACTATTTGTAAATTATGCTTTAGCATTACAGGAAATTAACGGGGGGAGGGGGAGGAAAATGAAAAAAAAAAATGAGTGATGAAACAAAATTTCAAGAAAATAATTAAGAAAATTTGATCAAAATAACAGTAATTTTGACAAGCATTCAGTACACAGAAAGGCAGGTCTCAGTTACTGCTAAATTCATATCACCATTAACCCCCCAGTAATTCAACCAGCTCCAAACCTTTTCAGGTTCACAGGCCACTAACATTCAGCTAAGAGGCTTTAGAAATGTAGATTAATGTTTCATGCTCTAGGGAGCAAGCTCATCATCAACTGTGTTGAGAAACTCTCTTTTCTCCTTTAGGGAACAGAATTACATAATCAGTTAAGTACATTATAGTTCCTTAGCTCTTTCTAAGCCCTTAGTACAGTAACTTTTACTGGGGTAGGAGGACCAGCAGCCTTTGTAACAATGCCAACTGCACACCAGTATGTTACAAAATAAATACATTAGCCGTATTCTATCTGTGCTGCTCTTACACTCTTATTCCATTTAATTTCATCCATTAAAAAGTATCACCTCTTTTCTATATGTGCTCTTTGACCATGAAACAGACCATGCTTGCAATCACACACCCCAGTGCTCCCCTGAACAACCAACAAATCTAAGAGCACAAGCGTATTTCAGGACTCCTACCAGTACCTTCTCTTTGTCATACAGGGATGGAAAGCAGGAAAAAAAAGTTCCAAAGCGACATTCATTATTACGGTCATATCTTATGGGAGATACAGCCACTGCCGCCAATTCGTGTTGCTACTTTAACTGAACGTGCAGCCATGTGATGAGAGATATAATGAGATCTTTAACAGAGGGCTGCATCTGAGTGTTTGACAAAAAAAAAAAAAAAAAAAAAAATTCAGCTGGTGTACAATGAACTGTTATTTATTTCCATTTGAGTTTAGCAAAGGTTGTCCTACACAACTGTGAAACAATTTTACACTTTTTAAATGTATTAGCTTTGTACTGAAACAGTAAATAAACTATTTATTTGGATTTTTTTTTAATCTCAAAATGGATTTAAAAGGGTGTGTGTAGAGAGTTTAGCACCACAGAGAGCAATTCTTTCACGGCAGGCTAATAGGATTGCAAAGGGTTATTTTGCTGGAGAGCAGATTTTCAGATGCTTTCTCTCTAATGAAGCTTTTGTTCCTCACTTACAAAGTGCTTTTCGTCTTTCTTTTTCACCTTATTTTTTCCCTCCTTTTAAACAAGACAGGGAAAGGTGAATTGCCTTGGAGAACCAAGTTGCCATTGGACTAAATTAAACCTTAAAAGATCAAAGCTTTCAAAATCATGCTGAGATCAAACTGGGATCTTTGGAAGACTTGGAAGGAAGGAAAAACTCATCTTTACAATTTGTCTACAAACACATTGCTCTTCAGTTGCTGAAAATATGCAGGAGGAGGATACTGTGTAAAAAACAATCTTCAGTGATAGCATAGCAGCTTTTAGAGAAATCGATCTTTCCTGAGAGTGGGTGAAATTCACCTCTGTTCTGAGAGTCCTCAGGTCTCATCCTAGCCGTGTAGGCTGTTCATTTAATTCTCTAATGGCTCAGCGGTTGTGCTATAAATTTTATCCCATGTGACCTCCTAAGTCTACACGCCCCAAAGATTACTATAAATAATGCTAAAATATATAAAGGAAACTTCTAGAGCAGCAGGGAAAAAACAAAACAAAACAAAACACAACCAAACCCAAACAATTGTGGAGCAAATTATCTGGAGCTACTCAAAAGCTCTTGTCACTAACATAGCCATTTAATGGTCAGGGGCTAAAAGGATTTTTCTGAGGCTGGAGAACAGTGGCCATAGCTGCATGCTCTCCCAGCAGCACTGCACTGCCCTGCCAGTTAGACAGCCTGACTAACCAGGAAGGCCAGATTTAATTCAATGAATTTAGCAAGGTCAAGCCACGCTAGTTTGAAAATGCATTACTACATTTCACCGCGTGGAAGATTTAGTTATGTAAGAAGAGAAACTGCCTGTCTGGAAAGGTGAAACAAAGCTTATAACAAGTTTCGTTATTACCATAGCTGCCCCGAAACCAACAAGAAGTGTACTGTTGGACAAAGGAGACAGACACCGTTCTCTCACTTCAGTCTTTCACATAAGAGCTTGCTCACAAGGAAGGATGAAGCTCCTCTAGGCCACCAGCCCTTATCAGTCTTCCACACAGCATATTTCTGATAAGAGTTCTGAGTACTGCATGCAAAACCACCACCACAGCAAGACCTTTTTGCAGTATGGGTTTTACACACTGCTGTTTTACCTTCAGAAATCTCAGGATGACCTTCCCAGTTCCATCCCTAACACCAGCAGGAGAATGTTCTAGAAAGGACATTCTCAAGATCAATAGATCTCTGCCTGCGGCAGCACAGCCTCCTCGCTCCAGCCGTGAGCAGCTAACAGCTGCGGGCTGAGGCAGCTGGCCAGGCTGGGCTGCCCTCAGGGACACAGCCCAGGGAACGCCTCAGACACCACAGCCACACAGGAGCACAGAGAACAAAGCCAAGAGCCGTTGAGCCTTGAGCAAATTCAAACCAACCAATCAGAGCCTGCCTCCCTGCCGTGCTGGGGGCTGCAGCGCCCCCTGCAAGACACCGATGGAGCCCGGGCTGCCCGCAGCCCTGTGGGCTCTGCTGCCCCGCGGCGGGAAGCTGCGTGGCTGTAAAGCTGCCTCCCTCAGCTCCCCGCTTGGCTGTATTTGGTCTTCCCACTGTTTTTGAGCTTATACTGCAACACTGGTGTAACCACCACTCCACTCTCAGAATGAAAAGCCATCTGCTTCTATCCTTTTTCATCTCAGTTGAATTTGTTACGTCGGTTTTGTTGAGGAAACCTGACTTCCAGAATGGCATTCTGCCTGCGTGTGAAGGTGGACACACGGCTCTAAGGGTGCCCACCTGGCTCCTGAAGCCCCCTGCAAGCAGTACTGCCCTACCAGAGACAGCAATTCCAACAGGTGGTCCAACATAGTCCCATGCTGACACCTGCTTCCACAAAGTGCTATGTATTTTGCTTTCCCTCTTCTGGTTTTGCCATAAACAAACAATCCATCCCATCCTTTTTCTTCACCTTTCTAACTTCCAAGGCCCTATTTTGTACCACAAGATGTAAGGAGTAACTGGCAAGGGCTTAACAAAAGAAGAGGCAATCACAACTTTTTTTTTTTAAACAGAATAATTTTGGGGATGTATTCCCCTTTCACTAGTGTCAGAGAGCACTGACACAGTGCTAGAAAGCTGGTCTTGCCTGCACTAGGATGAGATTTCACCCAGAGCAATGGCTTCCATGCTTGACAGGCTAAGTAGAATGGTTCTATCCGTGTCAAGGCAGTAGCTGTGATTAAGCCTTCCTCACAGAGCTCACTGCCCCCCAGCAAGGTGCCAAGGATGGGGCCTGCCATATGTCTTTTCTAGCTTAGAGTAGAAAAATCCAAGCAACAAGCAACCCCAACCAGCTATCATTTATTCACACTTTCGACGGTGAGCAGCAGGAGCTACATCTCAGTAGCAGCGCACAAATACACAACAGCATTGATTACAATCATTGCTCTTTGCACAATTTCATGTATTTCGTACATAATTGTGAGAAAAAAATTGTTGGGAAATTACTGGAAATGCAAAGGCCTAAGATCTAGATAAGCGGAAAAGATCTAGCTTTTCAAATGACAAAGAGCCAAACGAATCAGATTTCAATGTTGTAAAGAAGCACAAAAAGCATCAAGTCAAATTTAAATCTATTCATCTTCACCATATCAACAACCATTTAGGTTATTTTTCCGTTAAAACTATTGTTCTTGGAATTCCTTTGCCAGTGCGAATACTTGAAGATTAGGTGTGTAATTTACTCTGACATTTTCTCTAAGGACATTCTGGTAGCAAGCCTTCCTGGACTAAGTTAATTTTTTTTTATGATATTGAAGGAAAAGGAGTGAAAGGTGAAATACATTCATTAAAGTCCTCAACTTTTGATTATCTATTACTTACAATCAATTTCAACTATTTACAAATAATTGTTTGGTCCTTGAGAAAATAAAAAACAATTTGTATTGGGAAAAAAAAGAATATTACGTTCATCAAATTATTTCAGTGTTCTCAGCAGATGAAAATCACCATAAAATTCAAAACAGTATATGGAATGACCACTTTTTATAACATTGAAGCATACGTTCTAAATGGAATTCAGAATTCTAGTGATATCGGTGAAGAATTAAAATACATACTCTATTTTAGAGAGTGATTCACTTTCCTCTGTTAAAGATAAGACAGGAGTTATAAAAGCATTCTACTTCACAAAACCATAAGCTATAATATTGACCAGATTTAATTACAGTTTAATTCAGGATAATCATGTCACATTACATTTGTTTCAATTCTTGAATGTTCTCATGCCACCTCTAAGAACACTGCTGTAATGCACTACCTTCCATAAGCTAAATGGAAATGCGTATTATTTCTAGCAGAATATTGGGAGCGTGTAGGGATGAACAACTAGATCAGCTCAGTATTTCTGGGATTTCGGCAACTACATTTTCTGCATCTGAAGGCATAAAAAATGTATTGTGTTTTATTACAATGAACCCAAAAGAATGATAAATCCAAGTATCGCTCATGCATGGATACGACTGCAAAGCAGGATGAGAAATTATTTGATATACAAAATACAATAGACGGAACCTATAAAAAAGAGCAAAAGGAAAGCTTAGCCTGGGATTTTCTCACAGTCCACCTGAACTATGGTGCATCTTGCAAAACAAAAAAAAAACCAAAATAGATAAAACAACAACTTAGAAGCTGCTAAAAATACTGAGCATGTTCTTATGTGTGCATTTTCATGTGAAAGCACTGTTTTTTCACAGCAAAGAACACTACTCCGAAGTGTAGATTTACCAAACTGGAAAATAAACAGAATCTTAATTCAAGGAAGATTTGCTTTGTTTCACAGTACACAGCTCATTCAGTGTTTCTAGCAAACTCGTGAAGAATCAAATAGATAATGTCTTTTACCCCTTTTTACAAATTGGCATGATTTTTGAAAAACAAACAAACAAACAAACAAACAACAACAAAAAAAACACAACAGTATTCTCAGTTGCATAACTGCTTCCAATATGGTTAACTAACATTTCTGGACGTATTATATCCAAAATCAAAACCAGGAATCTTGCTATATTTTACGCAAAGTTTCTGATATTAGTGAGAAAGAATAGCATTACTTGAAATGCTCAGCACTTCCACAATCCCCTTTGGAGCAGATCAAACTAAGCCTTTAAACATATGCATAGTAAATTCTATGTTAGCAAAGAGTGCCTCCACCAATGTCATCAATTCTTCAGCAGCCCTAAAATTAAAAATGGGCTTAAAGCATTTTCTAGATTAGGCCCTTTCTCCTTTCTTTTATTAAAATGGGACAGTGGCTACAAGCCAGCAGAAACTCTAGTGATAAAGTAGAAGACATAAACTTGGTGAGAGATGTGATAAAATTCACTTCTATACATAAGGAAATGACTTCCATAACTCATTCCAGGTCTTACTTCTTATAAATAGAACTGTAAAAAAAAAAAAGACAAAGAAAAAGACAAAAGCATACTCCATATAATTTTTAGATGCACACTACGCTGATTGCTTCCTAGTTTTAATTTGATTAAGCAGGGAACATTCTGAAGATTTTTCCCTTTTGTTTCATTATCTTTACTTGGATTAAAGAGAAGAATATATAAAAACAACAATAGTGCAGTAGTGCTTTCAGAAGCCAGACAAATCTACTGAGGGGACAAAATTCATATTGCCATTTTTCTTCTGTTCAGTGGGCTGGATGGATGATCTACCTTTCTTTCAACTTGCCTTTGCTAGAGGCAAGCAGGATGACAGTATGCTATAGGACTAGTTAAGTGCACAGCAGCCACGTTCCCCAGACTTCAGTAAAAAGCCCAACAGGATGAATTTCGTTAAGGTCTTAAACTATCAACTACCTTTACATAGCTCTTGCAACATTGACTGCTGAAATATATAATCTGAAGAAGGTTCTACTGCCCAAATGCACTTTCTCCATTTTACTGTATCGTGTAGCTGTCAAAGAGGTATCTATTCAAATCTTTGAACACATAGCTGTGAAAGACTTTTATGGGATACACAAAATCCCAAGGCCACTGTGACTTTGCGTTAGCGGGAGGTCATTAGTTACTTGTCATCCCCATGCTAGGTACTGTTAAATCAGAGAAAAAAAGACTCTCACCTCAAGGGGCTGAGTCTTCAGAAACAATAAAAGCACAGAAGCCAACTTCAACAAATTTACTTTTGCACTGAAAGAAATTTGGGACTTTGTTCACATTGAAAAGTAAACTGGAGTGCTTTTAAAATATAATTATAAATCAGATGCATAGAGGTATATTGTAGACATCTGTCAAACCAGAAGTGAGATAACCTCTCAAAATTATGAGAATTCAAGATAACTTAAAATTATTTGAAAATTTGAAAATCATTTTAATCCATTACTAGCCTGCAAGCAATTTCTCAATTAGGCTTTAGCTAGCTCTCGCATAAGCAACAATAATATCTAAACAACAAGGGGAGATTAATTATGCAGAAATTATGTTCTAAAACTCTGGGATCAACATCTGCCATCTTGTACACATCAGCACTTCATCAATTTTCATAAAGCTGTTTGGGCAAAATCTCGGTGAACTTCCCTAGGACCTTATCAAAAGAGCCTTGTACTGGACTTACAACATGACTGGACTTGCAACAACTTGGGTATGGATTTATTGTCATTTACTTTATTTATGTATTTTTACAGCGCTGTAGATGGAAAGTACTTTGGTTTTTTTGTTTGTTTTCTATTTATAGAGTTGGTGGTAATGGACAAAATACGTCCAGGAAATTTTTAAGATTTGTACTAAGAAACATTCTTAAATTTGTGAACTGTAATGACAATATTAAGAGTACCCATAATAAATTATGAAAAAGAAACATTTCCACTAAGTCTCAAGTCCACTCCTTCCCATATTACACTCTGAGATAAATGATGAAAAATACCATCCACAGGAGAGATTCACTTCCACAAAAAGATTTCTGTTTTCAAGCTGTTAGCCAATGGAATACACTGACTTGATTTCAAGTAGCATTTTTGCTGATTTTTATTTTATTTCTAATTAAAGATGCCCAAATGAACCGACTCAGAAGAGGAATGCTAAGAGTCACTGATTTCAGTCACTGCTGGTTAAGAAGTACTAAAGTAGAAATTAATTTCACAGATAGATAGCAAGACTGTTCCTGATTGCCAAATTTTACCTTGAAATAGATGGACCCAATCCACGCTTACTGTCCACGAGGGGCACTTTGCCATATATCTGAAGTCACAGCTTCACTGGGTTGCTGTGCATCTCTCCAAGAATGTATAAAGATCACAGATAACGCGATACTTATTGGAGGAGAAAAGTTACATGGGAGATTCTGCTGTACAGACATTGCATTACTTACAGTGACAAGGGAAAAAATTCTGCACCTCTAGCCTAGCACATCCTTCTAGGAATGACTGCAAAGATAAACCTAAACCTTCTGCTCCAGACCAAAACACAACTGAAAGGAGATACACAGCAGCACTTGCTAATATCCGCCACGTGCCTGGCCAATAACAGAGAACAGAAGCTCCATCACAGATACATAACAAATCACTAAAAGCACATATAATGAAAATAAACCAGCCTATTTTATATTAATGAAGATTCCAAGTATAATTACGTGCATGATCAAAATCCCATTAGTTTTAATGCGAGTCTCTGAATATTCACATATCCTCTGATTACCTTTAAGGCAAGCATACATGTATGTACACAAGAATATGCACACAATCAGAATTTCTTCGAAGGTGTAAAGACAGTGATCAATATATGTTGATTTTTTTTTTTGACTGGTAATCAGGTAGCAATAATGCTATCGTCAACTGGATTAAATGTCGAGAAATTGTATTAATAAGCAGGATTTTTTCATGTCACCCATTACGTACAGGAGAAGAATTCGTTGTCTGAAACCTGTGTCTAAGGTCTAGTGAGCTGGTATTCACGAACGTCTCTTCTAATTGAGCCTATTCCATATAAATTTGAGTTTTAAGAGCATCTTTTTTCTTTGCTATTACATTATATCAGTTCTAACAAGAACGTGGTCTCAATACTTTATTTTTAAAATTAATATTCCTTACAACATCAGGTATGCTCTGTTTCCATTCATCTGAATAAAGCTCCTTTAAATATCTGGAGGAGCCAGTTGTGGCTGCTGGAGCCTTTTTAATTCAACAGTAAGAGCAGGTGCCAAAGAATTGAATTGACAACTGTTAATTTTCAGTCCTTGCCCTTGAATTCGGCATTCTTAAATTGTTTTGAAATGAATAGCAATGCAGCTCAGAGAGGATTAGAAAGATTCTCTCTACTTCAACTGCAGACATTAGAAGCAACTTTTTATTAAAATGTTAATTGAATGAAGTATGACTGTGACAGCATTTGCTTGGGCTGAAACTCCAGCATCTCAGACTGTCCCATACAAGTTCATTCACTCCAATCTCCAGCACCAGCAGGAGAAAGCACTTTGGAGGCCTCGTCCTGGATGACGCTCCTCTGGGAGGATGCTGGTGTTCAGGTGGGGGCTCAACTTTCAACATCAGAAGTGCTCAAGAACAGCAATTTCACATGTAATTAAGACAGAGGTGCTAGCAGAACATCAATAAAATTGTAGCCATTTGTGATATTAGTAAGACAGAGTTGTGCTTTACAGTTATGAATGGACTTTGTACTTTACAATTATAAACAGTTGCCTACAAATTTCAATAAATTCAAGTCCTGATATTTAAGGACAGATTAGCACTTACGCATTGGAATTTAGTTACACAACTAATTCTTTAATAAACTCAATTCCTCCTCTTTTGGATTTTTCTTTTATATAAATCTAAACAGACTGCAAAAAGAATAACTGTAAAAATAATCAGCAATCTTAAATTGTCATTCTAACATCCAAAAACCCACCATTAACAACTTTACTGTCATCTCATGTGCCAGTTTGAAGAATCCAATAATTGTGTAACGTTTCTGTGGAATCTGAATGAAGTTTCCATGGTGCCTCTAAATAACAGCATAAAGTAAAGCATTTAATTCTGCATTATTCCCTATTTAAATTAAAAGGCCAGTGTACAAGGGAAAAAAAATTGTGGCTTCTCTTTAAACCCCAGCAGGCAACAAATGAAGCCCTCAACTTATATCTGTGGGATACCAAGGAGTCAGAAATTGCTTTCGTGACAATAAATATCTGAATTGCCTTGTAGTTCTGTGAAGTTCTGTATTTACTTTTGGTCACATCTTATCTGTACTTAAAACAATCTGAATTCAAGCCAGTTTACTCCCAAATACATTCCAGATATGTGTAATCTCATGAAAAATGTAAGAAAGCATTGAGAGTTCTCAACCTTTATCTGGCTTTCCCATGTATTCTACAACTATCTATCTTGTTCTCTGAAATCTTGGTGTGTAATCTAAATTTTATTTTGAATTGGAAAGGGTCATTTAGCAGACTCTGAAAGGATTCTGTTTGGAATTGTTTTTGATTTATTTCTTTTCAGTAGAAACGCGTTAAGTTAAAAGGAATTATGAAGAAGATTAGGGTTTTTTAAGCAGTAAAAACACTTGAAGTTCAAGTTGTGACAAGGAAACGTTTCTCCAGGCTCAGAGGATATACCAGAATTAAAATTCCTAAAATTAGAGTATCAGTCAACTCAAATAACATCACTCAAATAACATGCAAAACTCACCCTTTCCATTTCTGTCACTTTCTAATGCTACCACCTGAATTGGACAATTCTGATCATTCTTAAATTCTAATAGAGGGTGTCTCCAGGCCAAAGAGCGCGATAAAAGGAGACTGGAATCAGTGCCAAACAAGACTTGACTTACACAGTAAGTAATCGCTTGCAAAGACATTATAAAGTAGGTTAGGGTTAAGTGTCATCATAGACCATAAGAGCCTACTGCTGACAACACACAAAGCCACTCTCCCCACGTCACAACTGTTACTTACTTAGGAAAGGTACATAACAATCATCCATACTGAAGGCAGAGATTAATGCCAAGGGCTTCTGAGGGTCTGTCAGTAGCTTCATTATTATGATACATTATTATGAACCATCATTGTTCCATTTGGGAGTGCAGCTCCTGACATTCCTTACAAGTTTCCTAACTGTTGAGTTAGATGGGCAAAAATTCATCTGGATGACGAGATGAAACAAATCCCAGGACAGCACTTACCAATAACTTGAGGCTATTGGAGCCTCACTGTCATCGTAATGACAAATTTGAAACAGCTTAGTTAAAGTCATCTGGCTGTCTGTGTATTGATCAACGGAGTGGACCTAGGTGGTCAGGTGAATTTTTCATCTCTCTTCATAGCATCTTTGCACAGACCTCACAGAGCTGCACACGATGCCCTGCGGCAGGCACACTCGTGTCTGTTGAAGCCACCAAACAAGAGAACGCAGTAGAACGCAGAACAGTCAAGTCCCTAAGTTCTGACACATCCACATGAAAACGTATATATACACCATTTTGCTTTTCACCACTGGAATGCCTTTTTAGAGAGCTCTCTAGTTTGTTTGGGTAGGTTTCTTCATCCTCTGAGGGAGTCTAGTAGAGAATCAAAGTCCCCAGTAAGGTCACAACTGAAGAAGACCCTGTGCAGTGACAACCCCGAGGTCTGAAGGCTGACACTGCAGGTACTTTGGTAAGGAAGAGCGTGCAGCAAGCGTAACAGGTGTGCTTTTCATTACCATTCCAGCACATCTATTCCTCTACTGTATGACTGATTGCTATCATGCCTTTCTAGCCACACAAAGTGACAGTTTATCCTTTCCATATAATTTTGTCACGACTGACAACACATTGGCATGCCGAGAACTTCCGGTTGTGAATGTATGTAATGAACAAACATTCTCATATCCCACTGCTTTCACCCAATTACTTATTGCCAAGTGACAATTTGTGAAGCATGGCTCTAGCAGAGCTTTCCAACTTCCATGCTGGTAGACATTTTTCACCTTCATATAACTGACAATTAAATGCTTTTAATAATGTAGCAAAATCCAAAATATACACTATATTGGATAATTAGCAGAACTATACAGAAGCTGAGAAGTGAGAGTTGCATACAGTAGTGAAGAATCCCATACACTTTTTAGAAAAAAATTGGAGCTTCCTATCTGAAAGCTTACTGCAAATTTCAGCCAAGATCCACATAAAACATCAAGCAGTGCTTAATACATCAAGATTGGAGTTTAAGATTTTATCTTAAGAGTCTGAAAAGCAGGCAAATGTTTTATACAACATACTTTAATATGGAAAGCATACTTCAAATAAGGAAAACTTGAACTTTCATGCCTGCCTTTTTGCTGATAATTCAGAATATTCAGAAACTAATAATCCTCTTTGGACCATAAAATAGATTAACAGATCTGATACAATGTGCTGTTAATCCAGCAGAATGCCTGATAGTTCTGTAGATCTGACATTCATTATTGATTTATTAATATTTGATTAATCTCATACCAGGAAATGATAAGTATAGGAGCAAATGTCTAGAGCAGTGCACAGAAATTCCATTTCACTAACATTTGGAGGTTGTTTTTTTTTTTTTTTTTTGCAAAAAAAAAAACCCAGAAAATTCCTACTCTAAGACAGACTTCACATGACAGCTTCGCAAACTGTGTGGTGCAACTGATACACCCAAGGAATGGGATGCCATTCAGAGATCAAGGCAAGCCCAGGCAGTGGGCCAGGAGAATCTGTGAGGTTCAATAAATCCAAGTGCAGAGTCCTCCACCTAGACTGCAGCAACCCCTGCTATCACTACAAACTGGGGAATGTAAGGAAGGAGCCCTGTTAAAAAGGACTTGGGAGTACTGGTAGACAACAAGCTCGACGTGTGCCCCTCACAGCCCAGAAAGCCAACCGCATGCTGGGTTCCATCAAAAGAAGGGTGCCCAGCAGGTTGAAGGAAGTGATCCTGCTCAACACTTGTAGGACCTCACCTGAAGTACTGCATCCAGATGTGGAATCAGTACAAGAGAGACATGGTTCTGCTGAAGCATGTCCAAGGGAGGGCTACAGAAATGATCCAAGGAATGGACCTCCGTGTGAGACTGAGGCAGCTGGGGCTGTTCAGCCTGCAGAAGGCAAGCGTCCAAGGAGACCTGATAGTGGCTTTTTAGTAGCTAAAGGGGGCTCTATGAGAAGAAAGCAAACAGACTTTTCTAAAGATTCTGATGTGACTGGACAAGGGGAAAATGGGGTTTCTAGGGGTTCCTAACTAAAAGAGGGGAGATTTAGATGGGATGTAAGAAGTTTTTTACAATACGAGTGCTGAGGCACTGGCATAGGTTGCCCAGAGAGGTGGTGGAAGTCCCATCCCTGGAAGCATTTAAGGCCATGCTGGACCAGGCTCTGAGCAACCCAGTCAAGCTCTAGGTGTCCCTGCACATGGCAGGGGAATTGGACTAGATGCTTTTAAGGGGGCCTTGCAACTCAAAAGATGATTTTATGATCCTGTGATTCTGTATGTGCCAATCCCTTAGCAACTGCAGAAAATATTAACTGAACCCTGAGAATTTGCAAGATAACAGATTTTAGCATTCACTAGCAACTGACAAAGTGTGTGTACCCCTATCACATCAAATTCTTGTGCAATTTTGTCAGCAATTCTAGAATTTTTGACTTCTTTAAAAACTGACTCAATCTAACTATCTATTGTCAGCATTATAATACAAATGAACTGGAAAAACTGAAATACAAGAAGGTATGGCTTGTGACTTCAGACTACTCAAAACATAAAACAAAATATTAAAAATTCTTCTAATTCCTCTAGGTTTGCAACGAAGTTTAAGAGGTATCCTACAGGAGATATTTAGCTGCCTAGAAGCAAGGCTCTACAAACCTTCCTGAAACATATAAATCACTTACTATACCATCACAGGTTAGAAACGATGCAGGAAAACTAATGCCCAGCTTGCACAACTGGCTGAATATTTACCACAATGTTTTATTACAAAGGCTTGCATGCCCTTTTCAAAGCATTTTATAGGGAGCACTGCAGGGAAGGAAGATGATTAAAAATACCACAGAATATTAATTTAAAAAGAAAAACAAGTGACAAAAAAAAAAAGAACAAAAAACTAGTTCAAATTGGCATCAAATTAATGCTGTGCCTGAAACTATCAGCACAACTAGTCATATCAGCATCTGTTACAGCAGGAGGGTTCAGATGAAAAACAAGGAAAAAAAATGGGAGTATGTGGACGAGAAGGAAAAGTTTCTGTCTAAAGGAATGCCTTTCCAATTTATTACAAAAGTTACAAGGGCAAGAGGAGCCTCCTAGGAGCAATTTCCAAAGCTATCCTGGAAATCACATTCATAGATTTTAGGGCTGACAGAGGCCTCCAAGACCAAAACTTCCTGTATTATACTGAACATTCACACATCCCCCAAAACTTTCTGACTAGAGATGCTTTTTCATATCTCTGATCCTTCTCACTGCCACGCTTTGACCTCTCTATAAAAAGTCAGTTCTTCCCTTAACTTGATCACACCAGAAAAGCCACAGCATGCATAAGCTTTCTTTAACACTAGATCCAAAGGCATATTGTGTTGATCTTTTACCTTTGTATGTTATTAAGATACCGTCCCACTGATATCCTACCCACAGATAGATCTACATCCATGATGCTTACAATTTGTTCAAAAGATCATGAGGCACGTGAATTTGAGAGCTGCACTGTCCTGTCTTCCTGCCTTCAATTCCACACTTATCAGGCATTCTCTAATTCACGCAGTTATTAACTATGCAATCAAGGTAGAAGTGAAACAAAGCACACTTTCACAGGCCATAATTAGGCAGTAAAACCTTGCCGGTAAAGCCCATGAAAAACCAGTTTCAATGCAGAGAATTTCATTGCAGCTGAGCAAGGGGCACACGGTGACATGCCTAGCGGTGAGCCCAGGGCACGATCTGCAATGCCTCAAAGCAAGGAAGGGGCCACGGTCACGGAGGCTGGTTCACAGGCACTGGGCTCCATGAGCGTTCATCTTGGCAAAACACACTGGGAAGAGCTGCATGAAAATACTGGCCTCTGAATTAAATTCCTCGTATGACATCTTAGACAGCACTTCATAAATCCTTAAATCAGCAATTTATTTTGCTATGCTGATTATGGGTGCTTTTTATTACATTTTGGTACAGATTTTGATGTAACTTAGTCCAATAAAATATTAGCTTTCTCTTTGCAAGAACAGAATTCTAACTATCACTGAAGCAGCCTCTGGCTTCTGCAGCAGTTTTCTAACATGTAGATGCAAACTTTCTGTGCAAGATGACACGTTGAGCTGTTCTCTATTATTTTGTCAGTGACTGCGTCCATATTCCCTACGGAATTCTCTCATGGCCAACTTGCTTGCCTTTTCATGCAGCAATAGAACCAGAAAGTTCATAGAGCTGGACATGCGAGAAGCTTTCTGTCATTTTTGCAAATAATATTTCAATTTGGAATAAAAATTCCCAGTAAGCTGTGGCTGCTTTTTGTGTGTGTGTGTTTTTTTTTCCCTCCAGATACCGTACTCTAAGATAGAGCACTAAATTACACTGATTCATTATTCCTATTAAAACAAACAATAACCTCAAATTGCTTAGCAAACCAAACAATTGCAAACAGTAAATTTAAACAGTAAAACAGGGAGCACGTTGGGTAAATGTTATTTCCCTGAACAAGGAAAGCTTTCGGCAAAGCGCTTAACTTGAATACAACAAAAGGCAATTTAATTTAGTAATACAGCTGGATGAAAAATGGAGACCTCAGGTTTAATAAGAAGGAGAAAAAAGACAAGCATATATCATCCAAAAGGATAATTATGAGAAACTATTTTGTATGATCCAGCTAAATCAAAGCTTTTAATGCTTTCTTACTCCTGTCAAAGGAGGGAGATTTAGTGCTTTAAAAATGGGGATTTTGCAGACTCCACTGCCAAGAAAAAATGATTTGTCCCTTGATAAATTACTATTGGGCTTTCTACTTGAAAAAAAAATACACTTACATTGAAATAAATGCCAAGGAATGGCTAGAGAATTTATATTATTCACTCGTATCTGTCACCGGGTTGGTTGAAAAGCGACAGTGCTATTAAAAATGTCTTCTTACTTCTAGATATAATAGCACAAAGGGGCCACGCGAGCCTTTCGTGAATGGGAAGGATATGTATACAAAAATAATAGTAAGCAAATCTTTATTCCCCTCTACCCTCCCGATGTACTTGAGGTGGAGGGGAGGTTAGGAGGAGGGAGAAATTTTGTATTTAGAAGCTGCCAATTGCCTTGGAATCTCCCCTCCTGCTGGGAGCTCAGGAGGGAAACTGTCCATTCATTTTCCTAGAGATTTTCAAGGGTTCTTAAATAAATCCTAGAGAAGTTTTCTCTTCTGCGAAGGAGAGGAAAAGCATACTCACAGATCTGACGTATATATAGCCATGTTAGCTTGAGAGCTGAGCATCAGTAACAGCAATTCTGCCCTAAAGGAATGCCATTAAGGGTCTGCTTTTTGTCTCAGAACCTTGCTCCAAATTTTTCTCCTTCAGCTCTTAGAGAAGAACCCAAAGGGTCACCAGGGAGCAGAAGCGCTAGACAGGCACCTGGGACCAACACACAACTTGCTGGGGAGCCGTTCTGTACGGCGGCCACTCGTCCAGGGCTACGCAAGGCCTGCAGGACACGCTGCACCCAGTGCTCTCAAGCCTGCATGTAGCAGCGCTCGACAGCAGCTCAGGGCACCCAAGAAGGAGTTGCAGCACTGCACCACTCACAAGTTGCAGCCCTTCACACCCTGGGCCAGCCACTGCCAGCAGGCTGCTCCTCACAAACACCGAAAACAACCTCAGCTCTCATCTGCCAGGATTTTACCTCCTTAGAAACCAAGGTCCTAGCTGCCAAGGGGTTGGCCTCCTGCTCATAGCTAAAACAAAGCATATGTGCAGATGACAAACAAATTAACAAGAAAGCCAGTAATAAATTTAGGATGCCAGTGTGCAGATCCATGCAGCCTGCCAATAGTGGGATATTGGGTTTACTCTGTGTTTAAACTCCGCTTGGATTCATGCTTATTTTTTATATGGATTTCATTAGAGTCTGACAAAATAACAGAAAATTGTGTGGTTGAGTTCATCTTGCTATATATTTTGTTTCAGTCTGTTCCAGCTAGAAGATTTCCTCTTTTTGATTAATTGTAACATCAAGTTTCTAGCAACCTACAAGAGATCTCTCGCCTTTTTTAATCACTGATTGATAGAGACATTTATCTACCTCCTGAGAGTAGCATCAGCTACAAATTTTCATGGAAACCCAGAAAATGCTTTTTGGGCCCTGAACACTTTAGTGCCTGCTAATTAAATTAGTATCAATGAGACAGCTCCAAATGTCGAATAATCCAAAAGCAAGAATAAGCTGGGTTTTTTTTTTAATAGATGTGCAAAGATGTATTTCATTGCACAGTTACACTTCATTGCACAAAGTTATATTTCATTGCAGTCATTCAATATATGATATTCAGAGCACAGAACTAGCTAGAAAGAAATAAATCTGAATTTTAAATAAACGCAATATTCTGTAGCCCTTCGTCTATACAATTTTTACAACAGAAACAAAGCCCTTTTTCTTTCACGCACCGGAACCTGCCATCACGGGACCCGATTCATAGGCTGAATACCAGAACAATACCAGAACAACACCAAAAAGAAAATTCCCCCATTAAAAGACATTAAAAAAAATTCACCTGAATGTGGAAATCGATATTTAGAAATCATTAAGACAGATAAGGTAAAGTTAGGAGGATTTTTTTTTTATTATTTTTTTTTTACCTCCCACCAAATGGGCAACACCACCAAACCTGACCTACTGATCTTTAAGCACATTCTACACAGTGCAGGATTATGCCAGGTACAATGTACTAGAAATCCCATTCCAGCAAAACCCCAGAAGGACACTACTAGAGAGATGCTATTTCCTCTAGTGGTTGTCCAGCTTTTAAGAACTGGAAACTACGTACAATTTTACCATTTGTACAAACTGAATACTGAGCTGCCATCAGCATCCAAGCCTCTCTTTGCCAGTGGCCCATCCCCAAAAACAGATTAACAAAAACAGTAAATTCACAGAAAATATGAGTAATTGCTGTCCTGACCTCTTTATTCTTCCTTTTTTTATATATATATATAGGAATTACTCTAACAACAACAATGAAAAAAACACACAATTTCAATCAAAGCCTTTTGACAAGGGCTTCTCACAGAACTCGTAATGATATCATCTCTAGCCATTTAGCTTAAATCAATTGTCCCATGGCTCTTCTAAAACTGGCACTTTGCAGATACACTACAGAAGCTACTTAAGGCAGTAATTTATTTTTCAAATAAAATTTTTATGTTATCCTTTGGCATGTAGGCTTAAGTGGATTGTTTATTCATGACAAATGAATCTAGCAGGGAGTTTTGTTAGGAAAAGAAGAATTCGTGGAAAATTCAGATCTAATAATTAATTAGCATGCAAATACTAATATTACATGGAGAAACAAAGAATAAATAGGAATTATAGCCAAATAATCCAACCAGAGTTTCTGCTAACACACTTTCTTCATTTTTCTAACTTTTTGAAAAGCTAAATATGATGTAACTCAATGTTTCTCTAGCTGTGTTCAATCAGAGTTCACGCTTCTACCAACCACTTCCAAAGAAACACCCATTGCTCCTGCAGCCAGCAATTCCTGCAGCCCAGCAGTTACAGTGCTGGCTGAAGGCACTTGCACAGGATATATTACAAGGGCAATCAGCTCTTGGAAGCAGATGAGTTAAAAATAAGCAGTTTTTTGTTAGTATAATTAACTTCTGGAAACATTCTTACACGATGTAGATTCTCTACCCCTTGGTGTCTTTAAACAAATGAAACTAAGAGAGCAGAGAATGTGGTGTTAGTAGAGATTAGGAGACGTCCCTGTGGCTCTCCCACACCCTGACTGCAGGCAGGAGCTTAATCCCATCTCCATGCACCCCTCTCTCTAACTTCACAGTGACGAGATCAGTGTCACTGCGAGCCCTCTGCCTCTAGGACAGCTCTGTATCACCTCAGCTATCAGGAGGCCAAAACCATCCATCAGGTCAGCACATCTGTGCAGAACAAGAGAGGAGGCACGGGCTGAACCCCAGCTTGGCTGCCAGCAGCAGCTCACGGCGATGCGTGGGCACCGCTGATCAAAGGGCTGCCTTGCACGGGGTCCTGACTGCACACCTTCACCACTGCTCTGCATGCACTGAGCTCACAGCACCTCTGAGGCAGCTTTCGATCTCTGCATCGTTAAAACAAATCAGCTGATGATTGCACACTCGATTTAGTGATCTCTGCTGGAATTTATGGGGCTGCAGGACATCTCCAGTTCAAAGACGCTTAATCTTCAAATCTCTTCCCCTTTGATCTTGAAGTGCTATGTCAGCTGACAGTCAAGACAAAGGATAAATCCACAAAATCAAAATGGCTTTCTAAAGCTATCTTTGTCAAAGGGCTGAAGAACAGAGGACATCATCTGAGCCTCTCCGCCATTCTGAGATCAATTCTGTGGGCCAAATCCTCAGCCAACATAAATCTGCGCGCCTTCATTCCGGCAGAGGTGACAGGATTTTATACAACATATGGCACCGGCCCTACCGATCTGCTGCTGACGTGAGCTCGTTTTCTGAGACTTCAACGTCTGCAAAGGCTCTTAATGAAAAATAGCCTTTAACAAAGAAAATGCACCTCCTCATAAATCTTTGTTTAAAAAATGCTAATAATCTAGCTTGATACACATGCAAACAAAGCAATCAATTAAACCAGGCTAGAGAGAGAATTTTTACGTGAAACAGTAACCTCAAGAAAAGTAGAAGATATAGAATACGTTCACAAGGATACTATTAACTTCATTTTTCTGAAATTATAGCTCTGTAAATTTTTCTGGACTGTTTATACAACATGCAAAAAAGGCAGTCTACGCATGAACTAGCCATTGCGACTTTCCTCATTTCTTTACCCATTAGCTGAAAGTATACAGCCAATTCTCAGCCTTGTATTTTAGGTCATAAATCTGCTCCCTCTGTTCCTTGGGCAAATTAAAAGCTATATATCTTTTGTCAAAGTCTTTCTGACACAGAGCTCCTACCTTCACAGCCTAAGGCTAGCTGTGTGTCTAGGAAAATTATATACAATAGGCAGTGACAGCCATAGAGTCTAGCATTTAGGTACTAGTCAACATATTTTTATACACGTAAAAATCATTCTACCTTGTAACCTGAGCACAATTTATACATATTTAAAAGAATCACAGGAATATGAAATAAGAAAACACGTTGGAAAGGATAGGAAGGTGGTCCAAATTTGATATCCTAGCAATCTTTATGCTGCATTAAGCTTATGCATTAACCTTTTCATTACACTAACACAGACTACATTATCAAAACCACAACCTATCTCCTTGTGCATTAACAGTTGCCGTGTGTCAGATGAATACATGAGTACCCCTTCTGATTCCAGCTTAATGTGCAAACAGTGTGTGTGCTTTAATTAAATGCATATGAAATACGTTGTTTGTGAATGCCAGCTTTGTCATTTATCACAGCAATGACTTGTCTATTTATATTGGATTTTGATCCAGTTGAAATGAAGCATTGCAAAATGGCAATATTTAAGATGCCCACATGAATTGCTGCGTAGTGGAAGATATTTGAAGCAATGGACTCTTGCACATCCTTTAGAAGCTTCAAGAAGCTCGCAAGGAAGTAATTTTAACTCTCCAAAACTTAGAGAAATCTTCCTGAAAAACTGAGGCGCTCCTCCAATCGTTTGTTCAGAAGCTATGCCATGCAGCCCAAGGCTGTAGCTTTTAACAGTACGTTCTTCTCTTTCCTTTTACGCTGCAAGAAGAACCTTGTTTCACACTTCTGTCTGAAGCACTACTTGCCCTCCACAGACCTCTTTGGTTTATAGCTGCCACTTTCACTATGTCACATCTCTTACACTGTGATCAGAGGTATTTATCTTTTCCCTTTCCTAAGTGATATTGTTGTCATATAATTTACTTTCTCAGTTATTCTGACAGGAATTGCTGGAAGGCCTGTCTTGCTTACATTAAACACACGGCCACAATCTGAACAGAGCTTGTAGATTAGATCTGCAGTTTCCATTTGCAGTCCATTTTAAATAAATGCACAGTAGTGCTACTTAGTAAATATACCTATTGTTCCTATTTTTGAACATATGTCTTATACTCCTTAGCAGAGAGGTGGCTTTCTGTCATGCCTTGTCCTGCCTCAGCTGTTTTAGGATCCTTTTGAGAGTCATTCAGTCTATCAATGCTCATAATGGTCGTCAACTTTGGGGATATGTCATCTCACTTAAAGCAGTACTACAGCAAAAAATACCATATCTCATTTAAAAACAGGAGTTATTTAGAGAATAATAGGTGACAGAAAACACCATTAGACCAGCATGCAGATAGTCCTGTGGTGGGACATGGCCACAAGACAGGAACGCAAATTCAGCCTCCTCTAGCTTTCCACGGTACTAAAGTCCAAGATTTGCCAGTCCTCAACTACAGCCTCTTGTTTTACATTCCGTAACAATTCAGTTTCAAATCCCCAAGTCCAATTTAATTAGAAAGGCTGCAGAATACAAGAAAGCAACCAGGCATCTAGAACAGCTACGCTGTAAAGCTGAAGAAGATGATGTTTATTGGGCTCCCGGAACATATAAAAGAGTAAGAATTGCTAGCACTTCTAAACTGAAGGCAGCTTCCCCAGTGCATTAAATAGCACATTTTTAATCATGTAAGTCTCAGATAAATGAGGCTTCAGTGGGCCCAATCCACAGCTGGCACAGCTGTAACAAGACATTACCACACCTGCAGAGATGCGTGCTTCTGCCAACGCTCACAGCAAAACAGTTCTTCAGCAGATGGCTACCTACAGCACGGGCATGAGTCTGCAGCCCCAAAAATCTACTTAGTGGACTGCACAAAACTCTCGACTGCTTACTGATCTCACTACACCACATCAACAACTTCACTCATCTGACACAGTTTTCAGTAAACTCATGGATCTTACTAGAGGCACTTAAATAGTAAAGTATTGCTTCACATGTCAAGGACCATCAGATTATGATCCCAAGCAAACAGAAGTAGTTCTCTTTTTAAGATCCTTGAAATTAAAGCCACCACATCAGCATACCTGCCTGCATTGTTATTTTAAATTATATACATGGAACATTTTAATAGAAGAAATTATATGCTCCCTAGATGATGTATTTCACAGTTAGAGATAGATTTTAAAACTGTTTTCAACCAAAAAAATTGACAGTCTCACTCTCACCCTCCAAGCACGCAGACTCCTTAAAAGCACAACCAGAAGGAGGAGTGCAAAATTTCATTTACTACAACCCAGAAAATGGAACAGAATTTTTTTTTTTTTTTTAATCACTCAATGGAAAGAAACAGTTTCACCAATTTCTTTTTAAACTTCAGCTCGAGGTCACAAAAACGCAAAAGATAGGAAAACACAACAAACGCACAGAAGACATTCATGCATTTTAACTGCATGTAAAAATCATATTTACGATTCTAAGTAGAATATTTCTTTTTTTTCTTTTACATTGGTGTAGAAGAAGCGTGCATCTGTAGTATAAAATCACAAACATTGGAATCTCAAAAGTAGAAAGCCAGATACAGTGATAGAAAACACCGAGGTAACAGTTATCTGTGGATTTACTTGAAGTTTAGGCTATGGGAAAGGGAATGAATAAAGTTTAGAAGAAATACAGAGTAAATCTCTCAAACTTTGGGATGGAGGCTGCAGAACCCCACAGTTTGAAAAATTCTCAGTTACTGTAGTTTAGTGGTCCAACACCCCACCAGACCTCCACCAAGGTGGATACAATGAAATGTGTTAACTGTTGTCTCTTAATTTACTGCAGTCTCAAGTACCAGAACGAGAACTGGAATTGGAAAATAGATGCTTAAAATGCTAAAATAGCTCTCCATTGAATCTGTGAAGTAGACATCTGATTTTTTACGATTCATATATAAGTGGGACATGATTCTTCCTCTTCTGAGAATGCAATGTTTTCTACCTAAGCATTTTGCTGTTATGAGTGCTCTACCAAAACGCAAGCACTTTGTTTTCCATAAAGCTTGGAAATACAGTCTTTGTGACACGTCTGGAATGGTGATGAACTTGAAAGCGGCTTTTTTCAGAAAATGAGTATTTTACGATAAGGAGCGTAAGGAATATGGCCAAACACTCAGGGCTGCTGGCTTATTTGTTTACTTGACAGCAGGGTTTTCAATATTGCAATATTTTTTTTCATTTAAAAAAGTGCACTTTCCTTGAATTTAGAAATAACTGTCAAAAAAAACCCCTAAAATATTTAGATATGGAAAAACAGTTAGTGGTGTCTCTTGAGAATTATAATCATTCTATAGCTCCTGCAGAGATCTGTCTAAACTTTTTCTTCCATGAATTTAGAATGCACAAAATGGAGTCTGTCTCCCGCAATGCACTGCCCTGAACTGCTCCCAAGACACAAATCTATTTGTCCCCCAGAGACTTTGGAGCATCAGGAGGCTACAACCTGACCAGTGAGTCTGTTCCATACAGCAGAGTAACGGCAGGATGCAAATAAAACAGGAACATAAAAGAGTTTTGACATGAAGCAACATTTGGAAATGTATTCAGAAATGAGGTACTCCAAATTAGTTGGTATTCCTGAGTAAGATTTCCAGAAAAGAACACGATTCTGTCCACTGCTACCACTGACAAGGTCTTCTGCAGTATTTTACACCAACAGGATTTACCTCCTGGAACATGGAGCACGCAGAGTGTAGTGCAACAGCCAATAAGCACAGCAAATTAATATATTAGGTGGATTATAGGAATAAAGAGAATGGGAAGAAAAAAAAGAAAAGAGTAAAAATAGAAGGTAAAAGATGCCTTCCCCCACAGTGCCACAGGAAAACAGTAGCAGAGATAGAAATAGAGACTTAACCAATTGCCACCTCACAGCTATCTACCACTACTGTCTTGCTTTGCAGTATAAGAACAGCAACTTCCATTGTCTTAATTTTAACCTGCTGTGAGCAGTATACATTAGATTTCAAGTGTTCTATATTGGTAACCTGAAAGATGCTATTGATATTTAAAATATATTCTTGTTTTTAAATTTTTTGTTTTTAGATAGCCAAAAGAAGTCATCTCAGCAATTTAGTACTTCGATAATTTCTGTTACCCATTGAGTAGAAATAATTCCTCTGTATATCATGCTATTCTCAGTTAAGAAAATACTGTCATTGAGAGAGAAAAAAGAACCACACTCTGCCCTCTCTCCAAGTCCTGCTTAAACAAAGTAGGGAAATCAAAGCCTTGCAAAATTAACCAATTAAGAACTGACAAATTCTATTTCACTAAATACTCTACAATTAATAGAATACAATTAAAGAGAATGGCAGATATTGTCTTGAGCTTTGCATCAGATTTTTAAGATATGTTTGTCTTCCTTGCAGCTGAAAATGAAAAGACATTCCTATCTCTCTGATAAATTAAGGTGATATTATTATTAATGAAGTCATTCACTGCTACCCATGGAATTCACTGGAAATGCTTACAGATGCTAATAAATGGACCGGGCAAAGGCATTTTCACATGTTTTCCTAGAGAGACAGAATTGTCTCCAAAGCAAAGTTAGACTTCTTCTGTAACAACTTGGGAATTCTGTGTCCTGACAACAGTTTACACGAAGACCATGCTATGATTCAATACCATTCATATTTTTGCTCACATTTAAGAGTTACCAAAATGCTTCAGCTCATGAGTGGCTGAAGCATTTTGTTCGGATAAAAGTATGCTATCCGGTGGATTTAGGTAGACTCTATGATAGCGCTGAGTTAAAACAAAGAACATTGTTAGAAACTTCACTTCCCTGAGACTCAAGCATGGAAGGAAATACTGAATACCTATCACTAATCAGTGAGGATCTACATTCCATACGGTTTGTGACAGTAATTCAGTACGCTCCTCAGCGAGTGCAAAAGCATTATCTGGGACTCCTTTTACTCACGTGTACATGCGTAACACAATACCACATAGTAGGTCATAAAACAGTGCTGTCCTCTGCAAGATCTGCACAGAAATGCTTCACAATGCAAGAAATAATGCACAAAGGGAGGAAGATAGGAAATTAAATGGAACAAAGTTGAACCTGGGTCCCTGCTTTAATTTCCAAACAAGAGAGATCAGACCTATTGTAGGAACAAATAGTGTAAGTTTCTGTCTTGCAGAAGCCCAGAAAAGCGTGCCAGAGAAGGCAATTAGTTTAGGGAGCAATTATCTTCCCTGAATGTCTTCACAGGAGAGAACCGTGAGACAAGACTTCGGAAAAATCAGACTTTGATAAAGGTCAGTGACATATAACCTATTTTGGCAATTACTTGTCAAATATGTGAATGATTTAAAATACATTTAAGCAACTCAGCAGATGTAATGACAGGACTGTTTTAAACAAGTGGCCCACGTATTCTTTAACGATAGCTCTACATTTAACACTGCTAATACAGACATAAAGCTAGGGGTGGGAGGACAAAGAAAGAAGCAGTATGCCCTCCCTCTGTGTTTAAGAGGTTAATGACATAGGTTTGATCTGTAATCTATATGCATTTCAGCTGTTGCGCAGACAACCACTGTGGGTTGCAGTCCCCATTCCTCTCCAGCCCTAATACAGACACGACGCATCAGGGACCTATTTGCACGTGAAGAGGACTGACTCCTTGCGTGCACAGTGGCAGCCAGAATGCTTTCCAAAGGAACTCTGTAGCTGCCCACGACCAAGTTGACTTATTGTGCTCTGTGCTGAATTACAATATTCTTCCCTGGAGAGCCTCCTTCCTAGCTCCCCATGTAAAGATATGTGCTGTTTGGGGTCAGATTTGAAATGTTCGACCCACCTGCTGTTCAAAAGCTACACAGGCTGCGTTCCCCTACCAGTTCTGCTGTTGTATGATTTTATCTGTGCCACTGGTGGAGGCTGATTGAACATCAGGAGGGAGAGAGAACATTCTATAAAACTGCAGGCGGAAAAGGTTTGCCAATTATTTTTCTTCTTGTGACTTTTAGGATGCACAGATTCCTTTTGGCAGTTCCCCTTGTTTTGTGCCCATAAAGTAAGTTTCATAGCTGAATTTTCTTTAAGATAATCAGAGGCTGTATAATTTATGCATCCGAATAGCATTGTAGCCAGATGTAATTTTGCTTGAAGTTTCAGCATTACAGTTAGTAATGACTCTGCTGGCTGTGTTTTGTAGAATTTGCAATTTATTTAACAGTTGACTGAGCACTGACCCCGCATAATATCACCATCAAAGTGTGGTAAAAATTAAAAATTAAAAATGAAAAAGTAATCTGTGCCTTATGGGAAATGCACAGATTCAAGTGGACAGGGATGGAAATAATCTCAGCAGATGACAAACAAGTAACGTGGTCTTCGAAGTTTATAGCACAGACAGATTATCCAATCAAAGACTGGATCAAAGAACCGAGTAAAGGTCTGGAGCTCTTTTAGTAATAGCTATGGCTTGAGGCATTTATTTTGTCAGTCTTTTCCCTGATTTGCAAAAACTGATTATTGCTCGATCAGACAAGTGAAATATCAGAAGGCATTCTGTATTTCCGAAGAGCAGGGAGACCTCAAGGGAAGAACAGTTAAATTTCAAGTACCATCTATTTCAACCACAGTTTCCCAAAGTGCCCCAGAGCACCGCTGACCAGAACTCTGCGTTGCTCCCGAGATGTGCTGTGGCCTTTCTATGAACAACTCCACCCCACATCACCCGCTCCTCGCTGGCCCCTACCCTGCGCCCAGCCTCTCCAGACTTCCAACTACTCTGTATCATCATCATCATCATCATCATCATCATCATCATCATCTTTGCTCCTTCTGGCCTGTCCCAGCCCTGTTCGCCTCTGCTGACAGCTCCCATTCCCAGCTCACAAGCCTGGAGCTCTCTGGATCATTGCATTATGATGGTCCTCTTTGGTCTGCAGGTAATCCACCTTCTTAGGCCACCCGCCGGGTCATGTTTAATAAATCGTATTCTTCACTAACATTTCCTTCTCAAGCATTACAGATGATAGATAAACAGTGTCATCAGCATAAAGCAATGATTTATGGTGATGAAGAATACAGCATCATCAGCATAAAAAAATATGAAGTTATTTGAAGAACTAAAGTTAATGCATGAAGGAGCAGATTCGTAATTCACTTCAAGTTCAACTTACTTCTGTTTCATTCTTGTATGGCCATGGTTTGTCCTGTGGCTGGGATTTATGGACAGCTGCGTTCCCAACAACTATGACAAAACCTGTTTGAGATACTGCACAGCAACAGCATCGCACAGTGAGAGTGCTTTTCTCCTGGATTACTTTACGCTGTTAGTGAATCCTAACTGTATGCTTAAGTCAATTTAGTCAATTTAGATCAGCGGTCATTATTACTTACAACTTGCAACAGAACTGCTCTACCATTTATGTGCTATGTGGGATATGAAGAGCCCTGAAATATTTCATTTTATAGCACTCAAAAGACTGAAGTGATGTCTCAGCTGGTTGTCATTTACACTACCTATCCAGCTGGAGCAAGAATGTTTCTAAGTTAAAAAAAAACAGCAAAGCAACTTCAGATAGTGTCCCAAAGCAGCAACGCAGCATTTTAAAAAATGTAAAATCTGTGAGCAGTGTTCACATTGTGGCATACTTGGTGCACTGTGGAATGTGCAATCGAGTCTGCAAAGCCATATGATCTTTGTGACTTCCCAGAGCTTTGCAGACTTGTGAATTTTCATTTCCAAAGTGAAAAATTCTTAACAGCAAAGAAGAAAAACACAAAGTGAAGCAAAAGACACAACAGTCCATTAAAAATGGCCATTCGACTCTCAGGATTCTCTGAATCAAAAAAACATGATAGCTGTTTATCTCCAGGCCATAAAGGAAAACTAAACATGAGTTTCAGAGAAAAACCTTGAGAAATCCTTGTATTCTTCTCTAAGCAAAAGCCACTCATGCATTAAAAAAAAAAAATCATAAAGGCTCATCAATAGAGCTAAGCATTTGTAGTAAGGCTCCTTTTCTCCCAATAAAGAGTGGAAAAGAAAGTTATTCAGTGACTCACAGAGGATTTTAGCCATTGAAAGTACTTTTCTGGGTTTGCAGAAGAATTTCTAGGTAATATTCATCCAACAGCTCACTTTAAACAATTAAAATAAAGGATAAAAGCTACAATAATGTATTGTCATACATTCATCATACAGTGACAACAGCAACAGCTGGGTAGATCTGGAGGTTTAGCTGAGGAGTGCCATTTACCTGAAGGTAAGGTATTGGAAGAATTTCCATCCTTAAACAACCATAGCGGTAATACAGAGCATTCAAGGTTATTTCCAATTCTCTAGCACTTTTCTGTAGTTCACTAAACAGCAAAATGAAATGTTTCTTTTCTGACCAATGTGTAACACAATATTTGGTATGCACCACCTGTTATGTTTCTGGACTTGCATACTCGAGAAGGCGATGTTCCACGCAGACACAAAAGTTCAGATCACAGATGGATTGTAGCAGTCTGGTTGGAAGTTTCCTCAAGTTTACCCCATTTGTCTTTGAATTGGATTTCTTTCTTTCAGAAAATTGCTTCTCCCTCCCCACTACTACCCAGGAGTGCCTCTGCAAAGCTCAAGCGCTCAATCCCCCTCAATCCCATATGGTAGCAAAGAGAGCACAACTCCCATTAGCTTTTATTCACCAGTCAGAAGCAGACTCTCTCTCCTAACTGGTGCAGGACCAGGAGAGCATCCTTGTCTCGGTTTCAACTCCCTCCAAGAATCCAATGCCAAAGTTATCTGCATTCAAGACTACTTTTGCCTGTTGAAACAAGTGCAATCTACTCTTTGTTCTGTACTCATATATAAGCAGTTATGGGATCAGGTATTTCAGTACACTGAGTACTTAACTACTTCATGGCATTGTTCCTAATTATTTGCTGTTCCTTCTCATTAATTTTCCAACTTGAGTATCTTGATTTCAACACTGCTAAAGGACTCATTTCGAAAAATAATGGAAGAGAATGGTTCCAGTGCCAATTCATGCTGTCCTCATCCATAACTCTCCCTCCAACTTTAAACATTTCCATTTACAGCTACAATATTTTTGACCTTTATGCTGTTTCTAAGCCTTTTTCGACCATCAGCAGCAGACTGACTAATGTGAGATTTTCCTCTTGCATATTCTTAGCGTCTAGATACAACCATCACTTCAAGGGGAAAGATAAATCTGAAACAAATTCTCCCCACTTACACAGTGAAAACATCATGATTATTCCTTCAGAATTAAGAGCGCAAAGTCAAAGATACTGACTGAAGGGGCTCTGTATAACACTCATGGCCAACCATGCGAAATGGAGAACAAAGAACAAAGAAAAATGGATCCTTCTTTCCTCTCTGCTCCGGTACAATGCCACAGGAAACACTCTTCCCCCCCCCCCCAAAAAAAAAAAAAGGACTCCAAATCTAAGTAAATACCATCACACAAACAAGAAGCAAACATAGCAGTTCCACTACACACAGATGAACATCTCTCCATAACAACAGCAATGTTTTTTGTTTGTTTGTTTGTTTTTAAATAATTAACATCTAGGTTTTATACACATGGTTTTGTGTTTCACACACAGAGGAAGAATTTCTGGTTCTCTCATTGGGCACGCTCCAAAACTCTATGTTTAAAAGGAGAAGAAGGCAGGGTTTGCTTGGATGAAGGAATTCTCCCTGAACACAATAGGTGAATCTAAGATACCCATCAACCACATTCGGGGAGAAGTGGGAAGAACTGCCAGTGTTTCCTATAAACTTGTTTTAAATAGTTGAAACAACTGGCTTTACAGAGTTGATACTGATGCAATTAAACTCAAGTATTAATGAGAGTAGAAGATTCAGAACGAGCAATGGAAAATGTGTGCACACAAAATCATTCCTTTTCTCCAGGAGTACATGAAAACAGCACGTACAAGCTCAAGGAGTAGCGAGACAGTTTGCTTCTGCATAGAGCAAAATGAGCCATATTTACAGACCATAAATGATTTGTAGAAATCACTTGGAAAATTGCTTTGAGCAACAAATCAAGCTCCATTCCCTGTCCCATTGTTGTGTGGACTGGGATGATCCAAGAGTTAGAGCTATTTTTTCCTAAGTTGAGTTAATATACTCTGCCCTGAAAATACAGCTTTTCCAGGTGAAGTGGAAAGGAAAAAGACTAGAGGCTCAATCTGCTTATTTCTTATTCAGCTGGGAAAGACGGAATTGTTTTACTCTGCCTTTCGCGCTTGCTGGCTGTTTTATTTTCAATTCTGGAAGCAGTTTGAGTAATATCAATTCAGTTCTCGTTCCTCAGACTATGCAGAGATTTGTTTAGGCTTGGATAAATGCCCAAAAGAAAGATCCAACTATTGCAGATCTATAGAATCTCTGAAAAGGAGCTACCTTATATCTTTTTAGAATTTAGGTCTTTTTATTTTAGTCTCAGATGAAAGCACACAAAGCTAAACAAGAAGTCACAAAGGAAAGCGATCTGAACTTACCCAGAGATAAAGAACGGCTCATTTAGAGCTTGGCTGGAGTTCTGGATGAATGACCACCTTAACCTTTGCCTTATTCCAACAATTCTTCCAACAATATATCACTAACCAAAGTTCAGATTTTTCCATTCAAAGCTACATTATGATGATGTGCAAAGGCTACACTTAAATAAAGCAGAAGTATACGCAAAATGCTGTTATCTTCACACTGAAACACAGAGGCAACATGGCACCAGCACTGTCAACTTGCTCTTTAAAATGAGCCTTCTATTCATTTGTTCCTTTGCAAACTCTTCTGAATGAACGGCTTGGTTTTGTTGATTCTGGCTTCTTACAGCTCTTAAAATATAACCTTAACTATTACCTACATAAGGGATGGGAGAAGTCTCGCATCAAATGCAATGTTTTTCACCTTAAGTTTGGTTTGAGAAACTGTACAACTATAAATAATAATCCAAACTTACTTTTAAGAAAAGACAGTACCTTAATCTGGTGTTCTAAACCAGACTTGTCATTTTTCCTTTACAGGATACTTCTCATTAAAATTGTTCAGCAGCAACCTGGCTGTTCCAATTTCTAATATGACTGTGAGTGCAATGCAAATGCCTCATGAGTCAACAGCAAACAGAGTAGTCTATCATGATCACAAATCCATCACTCCAATATCAATCATTCTTCAAACATGAAGAAAAACAAACCACGAGCTCGTTTTAATACTAACTTCCACTTCTATTGTCTTACAATGGCTTTGCCTAGATGGCTCTTCAGGTTAGCAGGCACGTCCCACTTTACAAAAAAGAAAAACGAGGTCTTTTCATTGCCATTACTGACATTTAAAAAAACTCAGCAGCACAAGAGGAGATTTCAGGAGTATTCTTAATGTTCACTCAATCTTAATAGAAGTCCAGCTCATTCTTGTACATCTTCCCAATTCTCTTTAAAAAGGACACTTGAATGGTCATGTTTCCATCTTTTAAATAACCTACCTCAGAGCTAATAAAGGTCCTAATAAAATCCCCACTTTTCATTTGTGTACCTCTGCAACAGGGCTTAAAAGGAGGGGAGGCCAAGATCCCTGTTAGCACTTGTGATGGGAATGGAATAAAATACTTAGCTGTGGAACCGGTTGGGATTGGAAAGCCTCTTTTAATAACTTCCTTCTCTCGAAGAAATTAAAGTGACCCAAGTACAGGTTCCACCACATCTTTTCCAAAACGTAACAACTCAGGCACAATTTCAATAGTCCTATATGATACTACAAATCAGCAGATTCATCTTACTTACCTCATTCAGAGTCCAAAAAATCACAGGAGGCAAGTGAAGAGCATGAATGCTCTGGCAAGATATTTCTGAACAAGTCAGTCTTACATCTGCCTCTGCCCTCTGCAGCTGTACTGTGACTCTGCACAGGGACCTGGTGGGCTATGGTGAGACAGTCTGCTTCCCTTTGCCTCAGGTTATGTTTATGCCAGGTCATAACGCAGCCAGGGAACGCGCTGGAGGATCAGCCTGTAACAGTCCTCCTCCAGCTGCTGTGGGACAGCCCCAGCCCTTGGCAGCAGGGTCACAATGCAGCAGGCATCCAGCGTGCTCCTCGCTAGGGAGATACCACCTCACTGATGTACCAAAAGTGTCTGAGAAAGGCCCGTGGGACCACACAGAATTTAACTTCTCCTTCGTGTATATTTCATACACTCTCTTCTTTCAGCTGACCTGGTTTTAGGTTTAAACTTATTCAGAAACATCTGACCAGAGAGGGCAGTCAGCCCAGGCGATGTGGCACAGTACTGCCGTCCCCTGTGCAGGTTATGCCTCAGCCCAGCCCAGGCTGTGCAGCCAACGCTGCTGTAGGTGTGAAGACACCAGCAAAGCCACCCAGGCCCTGAAGCAGTGTGCCCTCCTTCCCAGTACTCCACTGGGATGCTTGAAGCTCAGGGATCCTTACGCTCCCCAGTCACTTCTGGCATTTGCCCTGCTCTGCTCAGTCCCACTCTCACGGCACAGTCTTTCACACTGGCACAGACAGGGTTTGGATTAACAGTGCTATTTGCTTTATATAGAACACTCCCTACCCTCAGCTAACACAGACAATCAAGAATTGTCTCAGCTGGATTTGTAAGAAAACTCAGTGTGAAACACTCAATCAGCTGCACAAACAGAAGAAAAGAAACAGTCTAGCGCTAATGGTTTTTGCATTCCTAATAGTTGTAAAATTGAAATGTAAAACAATCCTCTGGCTGGCATTCCAGAAGCTAAATTTAAATATATATATATATATATATATATATATATATATATATATATATATATATATTCAGAAAGATAATTTTATTAACTGCTGGTCATGAATCCTCCCAAACTGCCAAAGCCCAACCAGAGAGGTGCAGAAAGGCACCACCACCTGTTTCTGAGGAGCAGTCCTACAGGCACAGCACAAATCACGGAGCAAGAGCCAAGAAGGGCAATGCTGGCAAGGCAGAGCGACAGGAAATCCCAGCAGCACTGCATATTTGGCTCATCTCAAAAAATAGATCATTAAAAATGCAGGTGGTTAGAAAGGTTTAAGTATAAAAACAGAGGAGGAAATGAAGTGCAATACAAGCAAGGAGCAATGAAACATACTGGAAAGAAGCAAGGAAAAGCAGATGCAGAAGTTCAGTCACACAGAAGGAGAAACGGACAGAAGACAGATTTCAGTAAAGAACAGGAAAAAAAATCTGTTTATTTTAGGTTGAAGCCAATGGAAGAAAAGTCCTAAAGGCATTGGAATAGTTTAATTTTCATAGCTGGTCTGGTTGACATTTTCTTTTAAACACCAGATTAAATAACACAACTCAGCTAACAGCATCTTTGCTATAAATGCTACGGGGCTGAAGACCAGATAAGCAGCAGAATTTAAAGGCTTTTTCTCTATGCAAATAAGTGTTAGTAAGTACTATCCACATATACATGTTTCGAGCAAAATGAAAATACTAAGTTTGTTGCCTGCTCAAGTCTGTTTTTCAGCCTCATGATCCTTATGCCAACACCTGACATACAACAGCCTGAGGTTTAGATACAAGATGACAACTCCAAAGATACATTAAAAGAGAGAAGACAGTAAAAATATTTAACTAAGCACTTATCACTGCCTGTTATTCATACTAGAGTAGTGCTCTTTCTTTTCAGTGGAGTCAGGATTCCTTAGCATGAGAAATAAACAAGTTAATGTGACTGTTATGAGACTAGATACCTTTCCACATGAAGTTCCCATTCTGAAAGGCAACCGACTGACAAAACCGTCAGCTCCTCTGCTGGAGTTAGACTATAGGCCTCAAAGTTATGGAGTAGAAATGGAAAGAGTAACTTGAGAAAACTCGCACAAGTTCAAGGACCATCAAATTTTAACAAGTAAGCAACATATGCTCAAAACTCAAAATGCCATTTTTATGTTATGATATAAAACTTCATTATTTTGAACTTTGAAGAGTGCAGCAAGTATAAAAACGCGCAGTGAACAATATTTTTTGAATTGAAAAAGAACGTAAAATCTACAAAATAAAGCAACAGAAGAAAAAGAGGAGGCAGCGTGAAAAGCAGCAATTTTGGGAAGGTTGAGCACGATGCCACAGCAGCACTGCATTTTGCACTTTTGAGTACACTGAGCTTCACAATGCAGATGGGGCCCAGAAGCAGTGTGTTCAATGCTGGGCATGCCAAATACTGCTCTGGGCACTGGTGAAACCCTCAAGAAGTTGGTGGATGTTCCCTTGGGGAGATAGCTCTATAAAAATCTAGTTTCAGGGAAAAAGACCTAAATTTTATTACCAATTTTGAATGCAGACAAGTTTTATACTGTAATTTAACTGCTGTAATGTCTGATATATCAGACTTAAAGGACAGAATTGTAATAAAGTTAGAAGCGTGCAAAATTGCAGAAAGGACAATTTAAACAGAAGCTCTCAACATTAACATGCAGGTTTTGAGCATTCAAAAGTGAGCTATGAAACACCAGAAAAATACATTTAACTTGAGGCCTTTGGTAAATGTCAACAAGGGGAAATGTGACTTAGATTATTAGAGACTCAAAGAATATAATCCACAGTAGATCACTTCAGTCCTGGCTAATTACTAAAGGCACCAGTTCATTATGGTGCTGTAACTGTATCTAATTCAGTTTGCTCTGCAGTTCATCTATTATGTCTTTTTTATGCATTACTGTGCTGGCTGTTGCAGGGTACAATTTGCACTGAAGCTGCTTCTCAACTCGTCTGGTTTCTACTAAGCAAGTCTGGTAACTGCAGTTGAGCCTTCCTCAATTTTATGTTGACTACTAACCAGAAAAAACAATGAAAGAAAAATATTACCTGCATTTAAAAAAACCAGGACCATCCTTCTAACATTATGTACATTAAGACTGAAGCAAATGGAGCTGGTTAATAAGAACCTTCGGGCATATGCAGATTTGAAATTCAGAAGAACAAGGCTGCTTACCCCATGATCAGATTGTGCTAACAATACACGAGGGCTGTTCTGAAAGGAAAGCCTCTCATTTTATGTTGTTGGCCCATGACATCAGAGGTGGATGTTGGTGTGACAGCAGTAGAAGTTGAACCTTCCCACCAACATCCCGTTATGTTTTACTGCTGTGTGACAGATAGCAGCAGAACGGCAATCTGACAAAATGGCATCTGACATAGAAGGGTGGATGAAGCAAAGGCTTATCACTGAATTCCTTCATGTGGAAAAAAAATAAAATAAAATAAAATCACACCTATTGACATTCAAAGTTTGTTGGACATTTATGGAAATCAAAGATAGATGTATTAGTTTAAAGTGAGCTTTGTGTAAGTTCTAGAAGGAAAAACAGAAAAACAATAGTTTGCAGCAATTTCCTCTGCAGTGAAGCAAAAAATGCCGTATTTTTGAAGATACAAGAAACTTGCTTCTACGTGAATTTAAAATGACTGAGAAAATGACAGAATGCTCAGTATTCAGACAAATACTAAAAAAAGTTAAAAAAAAGTAAAACAGATCCTATTTTCTTCTCTATGTATAGTGCATGGGCAGTCCTATCTCTAGCACAAATGAATGGGTTAATTGAAAGCTCTTCACTCTCCCTTACAATAAAAAAAATGAAATCCAGAGACTATTGGTGTCACACTGGACATAACTGAAGAAAGCACTCACGTTAGCTCTGAAAAATTCCTTAAAATGTAAGTTATTTGCAGAAGCATGGCCATATTTTTGACCCATCACTCCTTTATTTTAGCTTCCAGTAGTAAACCGATAAAAGAAATCCTTTGCAAAATTGGCCAACAGTACCATAACCTAGACATTTCTATAGTGTCTGATAACATAGCAACTTCTAAAAATGCTAGCATAAGAAAACATGGACAGAAGAAAATATTCAGTCCAAGAGAAATAGCAGTAATTTATGACAGATGAGTGCTGACCTCTACCCTAGCTACGCCCTGAAATACAGCTTGCTGCAAAACAAGGTTACGTAGATAAGACAGCTTGTTGGCCAACAGCATTCTTGTTACATTAGTTGCAAACCCATCCACAATTCTTAAGACATTTTCTAAATGCAATGAGTTGAGGACAACAATCAGAGTCCCTAGTCTAGATGAACCCTGGACACAAACTTCCTTCCAAGTCAGCTCTGCTTTCTGGCTTTTTCTTCAAATGAAGAACTGCTGAGGCATGTTTCCAGGAGATGACACACATCCACTTACAGGATCTGGTCTAAGAAACCACAATCACTCCTTGAATGCACTCGGAAGATTTGCACTTTGTCTACTGCCTGTGACTGAATCTAGATAACATTTTCAGGACTGTGATAGCAAAATTGTGATATACATCTGAACAAACTCATTTCCGCAACAAAGGCTTTAACACATTCCCAAAGCTGACTGCAAGCCATAAGTATGTAGGCAGCTGAGGAGCATGCTGTTGTGTTTTCTCTGCTTCTTAACTTTCATCAGCTGAAGGAGGGTAAGTTGCATTGCGTCCACTCACTCAACAATTGCTCCTTCATCCAGCACAGCATAAACATACCAATACTTATACACAGCAGCCAAACGCATCAACTTTTCTGATTCCTCAGAGCCCCTTAATCCAAGAAGAAATATAAAACTAGATAACCAAATGAATTACAAAGACCAATCCAGCATGGTTTCAGGTGTTATTACCTTCTTATTCACAAGAATTCACTTGCTTGTCTGCAATTTTTTTTGCTTTTGAGCCCATACCTTCAGAAAAGAAAAGAAACAAAGGAACTTGGTTTTTATCAGAAACAGCGTGGTCAGCTAGAGCAGGGAGATAATCACCTCCCTGTGACTGGCACTGGTGAGGCTGCACCTGGAGTGCTCTGTTCAGTTTGAACAGAGGCCTTTCACAACAAGAAAGGCATTAAGACTCTAGAGTGCCTGCAAAGAAGGGCAGTAGAGCTGTGAAGGGTTTGAAGCACAAGCTTCAGGACAAGCTTGAGGACAGGCTGACAGAACTGAGACTGTTCAACCTGGGAAGAGGAGGCTCCAAAGACCTTATCACTCTCTGCAACTGCCTGAAAGGAGGCCGAAGCAAGGTGAGGGTCAGCTTCTTCAGCCAAGTTAACACTGACAGGATGAGAAGTGATAACCTCAAGTTGCACCAGGGGAGGTTCAGGTTGGATATTAGGAAAAAGTTCTCAGAAAGTGATTCCAGGCAAAAGGCAGTGATTCCATCACTGCCCCTAGGGCGGTTCAAAAACTGTGAACACGTGGCTTCTTAGGAACGCTCTTTAGTGATACGATGGTAAGGGGTGGACAGTTGGACTAGATGCTCTTGGAACTCTTCCAACCTTAATGATTCTATGAAATTATGAAAGAAAAGTATTTCTAGTCATAACCTAGTTCTATTGGCACTGCTAGAAAGCTAAATGGCAAACAGTCCAACCTGTGGCTGAGAACTGAACCCCAGCAGCACGTAGCAAGGACCATTCCCTCCTGCACTGCAAAGCCACGTCCCACAGCTGTACCACATGGGTGGAAGCAGCATCCCAGTCTTCAGCCTCACACAGGCCTTGTTCACATCACCAGCTCAGCTTAAAGCCCCCACTTTTCACTGTGCAAGGATGATCTTGGAAACAAGCCTGGAAATGACTTCATCACCTGAAGTCTGGAAAAGAGCTGTATGGTTTCAGTAGTAACCCTCAGCGTTTAATTCTGCAGGTACCCGTGCTCATTACTACTCTCTTAAACACTATACAATAATGATGAAGACTTAATCACACTTAGGGATTTGTTTCCCTATTTACCTCAACAGGTTTTCCATGGATGAAGAAGTCTTCAAGTAACTCTCAGTGGTATTGATTGCTGTATAATAAATCAAGTAGAATCATTTGTCCTCCAGATTTTCCCTTCAACACAGTAGGTAAGCTCTATTTTCTAAAGATATGGTAGTTCAGACGATGAAATAAAGACTTTTTTCTGCATCTTGCCTTAAGAAAAACACTGACAGCTGAGGGCTATGTTGCAAAAACAGTTCAAACTCAAGTGTTTTCATCAGATAGCTCTTCTGCCTATGATCTTAGTTCAGATAACATGCATTACATTTCTTGTTCCACCTTGGAACAAGAAAAAACCACTTCGCAACACTCAGAGACAACCATCTACTTTACTAATACATTGAACCAAAAACAATAAAGAAGAAACCTTCAAGGTAGCTCCTGCCTATTTGTCAGGGAAGTAAAAAGCTTAATAAATTGAGACTAACAATTTGGCAGGAGTGTTTTACAGTTCAATGTCAGCAATGCGTGGTGACTGAGGACTCATTCAAGGAATGGTGAAATGTTTGGCAGGGTTCACATACATTTTATCTTCAAGCAAAATCTTCTACTTCACACAGTTAGCAAAGCTACCAACAGGCATAAACATAACTTATACTTAGCGAACACGTTCTTCTGATTCGATCCCCTACTTACTTCGCAGTCTTTGTTTCAACATAGGTATTTTCTAAGTACATGTGCCAAAGAGTTTATCTTGTCTATTTTGCCTCCGTATAAAATTGAATGTCTACGCCCCTACAACTGTCACAATTTCAGGAATAGATTTTAGATTAACTTCTTGAATTAGAAGCCTTGAAACATCCCAGGTTAAGGATAAAATGCATCTTCCAATCCAAATAAAAACAAATTTTCATCTTGTATATGCATATTTTTATGTCCTATTGCATATAGTTATTTCTACTTCAGAAACGCATACAGATTCCTTTGGAAATTGAAAACCCTGCTACTTGCATTCAACGGCATTTCTTCCCTCCTTCAAAACTACCACAACCATGCAAAATAGTTTTAGTGAGAAGATAACTGCATTTTTTGGGAGTAACTTAGTTATCACTATTATTGGCCCAGTCACAGCAGCAGTTGCCACTGGATTTCTGCTCCATGTAGACTCGCGTGAACTAAGTTGCTTAACTCTGTGTGTGTGAGTTGCTGTGCATATTCCCAAGGGTCAAACAGAGAACATCTAAAATGCTAATTAATATTAACTCCTCCTTGTTGGAAACTATCCAAATTCTACACATTCTTACTTACAGAAGACATAGATCTTTCTTACATATTTTTTTTCATCTATTTTATCCACAACACAGCTGCAGGATAGCTACAATGAAATAAGCTTACAGTAAAAATAACGAAAACTCAGTTGGAAAGCATTATGTCTCTGAAAACGACTGCAATTACAGGTCAGAATTAGAAACCTACTGAATACAGGTTGCCCTGGAGCCTGCTGTACCTGAATTTGGCACAAGTTTTGAGTGGTGTCACCTCCCATTAATATCAGTGCTACTTAACCCTGAAAGAGTGCCAGAGTTAGAAATGGAGCTGACACAACTAGCTTTTAATGGTCTGCAGCAACAATGTTTACTGCTGTGAGGTAAAAGGTGAAGAAAATATGTTGTCCTTCCATATACCATTTTAGCAGATCTAGGTAAAAAAAAACAACAAAACAAAACAAAAAAACCTTTTGACTCATGGCCCCTTACGAAGCAATTGAATAAAAGTGTAATCTGCTGGAGATATGTTACCACACACTCCTACTTGCAAAGGATATTTCTGTTTCTTTTCTTTTTCTGATTCATATGCTAGAATGAATGATTCTCTCACTGCTGAGAATTTTTATCAGAACTGAACTGTAAAGCTGGGAAAGCCTGTGGCATTTACTTGGCAGCATAGCCCTCATTCATGAGCCCAAATGCAACTACGAGGCTGGTAAGAAAGAATTCACAAAGATCTTCCAGCTCCCTTTCCTCCATGCCTAAAATGTTGCCACCACAGCCAGTGACAGGTAAGCAGCTTCTCAAATAAAATAAACTCACAGAGCAGGTGAAAAGCAAGAAAGCAAAGAGAATTGCCTTGCACTGAATAAAATTGGAGTGGAAAGAAAGGAGGAGGAAAGAGGAGCAAAGCAGTTCAAAATTCTGAAGCTCAGCTGTGCAGGGCAGCCCAGAGGCTCACAGCCCTTGATTCTAATCAAGGCCACTACATGGCCTCCCCTTGCATTTGCATTTTCTTACATATAAGCATTTGTACGCTGCTGCTATCACAAGGAGCAAGTTTGGAAAAAGAAACAGTGAACTGCTCTGAAGTAACAGCTGCAAAAATATCAAGAGCTTTTCTCTAAGGAGAGGTTTGTTTTTTTTCCCCCAGAAAGGCAGAAAACAAAGAAACAAGGGAGGAGGAAAAGGAGAGAAGTCTGAAATCAAATTTGCAGTGAAGAAACTGTGCAGTCACAAATAATTCAACATTTCATAATATGACTCCCTTCCCATTTACTTCTACATAGAAAGATTGAAGCCAGTAAAGCTGGTGAGCTGGGAAAAAAAAAAAAAACACACTTAAATGCAAAATGAAGAAAGCTTGTACAACACATGATTTGCCTGGTATCACCTAACTTCTAGACTTCCTATTTTTAGCTGCAAAATAATTTGTACACCAGGCATCTCTTTCCTCTTCGAGAGAGTTTTCTAATTACAGTTACATGTCAGGAGACAATATTTGGATTTAGTTTAATTTATAAATTACCTTGAAGCAGGTTTGCCCCTGGTGAATTTAAAACAAGATCTAAATTTTCATGTTTTATCCACAGCTGTCAAGTGAGCAATTTCTCTGCCTTGCAATATATATAATATGAAGTGCTAACCCTGAAGAAAAGGGGAAAAAAAAAATAATCAAATCTCACTATTCAAGAAGTCTGCTGATACTCCCTCCCAACCCACAAAATTATGATAAATCACTGATCCAAAATATATCTAGCATTGAGCATATCAGGTGGAAACACTGACAACTATTCTGGAAGCTGGATAGCACATTGCATGGCATGCTACAACGTACAGAAGAAACAGCTTCCTCATCCAAAGGCTTAGACTCCTTGCAGACAATACCAGCCAAGGGTGAGTGAAGAGGAACTTTACTATCTCGAATTTGCAGAGCACAGAGCATACAAGCTGGCTGCACTCTTGAGGCCTTTGCCAAAAGATGAACCTGCACATCTTAATCCCCATATAACATTTTACCCACAGATGATCCTTCTCTCTTTCTGTTGACCCCTGCCCGTGAATCCAGGCTGCCTGAGCACATATGTAGAATTTTTATTTCTCTTCCTCTCTGTATCTTTGAAATAGTTTCTAGTTTGCTGCTGTTGTTTTGTTATTAATCGAATATATGAAATCTTCTCAGGACAACAGGGAGAAAGGCCATCACATTCACACACTTACTTCCATTATGAGGGCAGATTGGCAACAGCGTAGCAAGTGCTGGTAACTGCTCTGCATCAGATTCACCCAGGCTGTTCAGACCACAGCCTACATAACACTCAGATGGTGCACATTGAGTCCTTGCTCTCTGCTGTTACTTTTGTTAATCCTACTGACAATAATTCATGCTACAGAGACAGATGTGAAAAATCCCAGAAGCCATCAATCCAAAATTTATAGTATACCTGGTTTAAGACTGATTTTAAATCTACATGCAGTGGTGTTATGTCAACATATGGGTGACACAAGTGATTTAATGGCTGACCATGAATGCCACAAGCTGCCTTATCACCACAGAAGACACGAGACGGTTTAACAAAACCTTGAAAAGTAAATTAGTATTTCCTTGGGGGCACAGGAAATATTCATCCCCAGCAAATATTTTTTTTTTTTTTTTTTTCCAGCAAAAATACAAAATTCATAATTAAAAAATATTATAAGAAATGGAATTAAAAATGTTTTCTTGTAAAATAATGTTGCAAATAATCATTAACCTATGATTACATGGAACCCTTATGATCTCAATACATTGAAACTCCACTAGATCTTTAGAAGCAAATTTCTCACCCATCTTTTCTTACAGCAGATACGGAGGGACAGTGCTGGCAAAGTCCAACACAGTAGATCAGTGGCAGAACTGACTAAATATCAAAATCCCATGATTCCTATTGCAAACACATTACTACACATTACCAATGTTATCAGCTAAGTCTTAGCCATAAAGCAACTCAAGTCTGTAAACCTAAAATGAATAATGTTTTTGTTATTTTATCTTAGTGAAGACACTATTTCTTGGAGGTAGGTGGCAGATCCTTGTCTTCAATGACATGAATTCCTTGTGATCACCCTCATCTTCTCCTATTTGGTCTGAATACGCCCTTTTATAACACACATACCTTCGCTCACATCACACAGATTCACTGCTGACAGAGAACGAAAGACAGCAAACGATCAATTTCTGAAGATTACATAGCAGTAGTTACCAACATACTCTCAGTCCAAGATACACAAGATATCACAAAACTGCGTAAAGATGTCATTCAAGAAACCAAAGAATTTCCTCATCTTTTCATAATATTGTATTTATCAAGTGGCAGAGAAGATACATTTATCTCTTTGAATGCCCACAAAAATCTGTACCATTGTAGATTTAAGCAGGAATTTCTCCATGCAACACTTATGAACCTGAAGGCCTTTCCAACATAAAGTGGATTTTTTTATTATTTCCCATACTCCAATGCTTCGAGCACCATTCATTTCACAGTGCATCTCATGGTTGCTGTCTTATTTACACAAAATACACACCAGCATTTTGTACTCCCTGCTGCAGCAGGGTTTGAGTTAGGTACGGATAGCAATTCAAAGACCACAGAACCACAGACATATAAAATAGCCCAAATTAAGAGACCCACAAGGATCACCCCTCCTTTGAATGTTCACTGTCATAGTTTTATGTCCTCATATTGTGGTGTCCTGATGGATCTTCCTCCCACAATCTGCACTTTCTGGGAGATTCTGCAATAAGAGAACAACTCTTTTCAATTCCACAGCTGCTTCAGTTTAGCAGCACTAATTGCAACATGCACAAAGCAGGGAATCATAAACAGGCCTTCTGGTGGGATAAAGACATGATTCTGGGCTCTTGTGCAATCCATCTAAAAATGCACTGGGTTGGGTTTTTTTTCCCCATAAAACACTCAAAGATGAGGATATTGGACTTGATGGAGTGAAAGTGTTGAAAAATGCAGTACTTTGCGTTTCTTTTGGGCTACGCACACATACAACGCTTTATAGGGCTAGAAAGCACTTGATGCACTACAAAGGCTAGAAAAATCTCTTTGCTAGAAATCCTCTGTATTGTAGAGTGCTTGAATGTGCAATGAATAGCAGTAGGGCTGGTACACAAAGGAATGAACTACGGCTGTTCACAAGTTCACTGTTTAAATACCGTTGTCCTAAAATATAACCAACATATGCAAAGTCATTGTGAATGATGCAAAACACACAGATCAGCTACAGGTATTCTGCACGCATTTCAGATGAGGAAGCTCATATATCCATGTTCAGTCTGACCACCCTCAAACATGCATTACTGAGATGAAGAACATTTCTGCAAACTTCTGTTTTCTAAGCATGCAAGATGGTTTTCATTATCTGCAGTCAGTTCAAAAAAATAATGGGGGGGTGGAAGGGAAGTAAATTAAGCATTATAGATGTAATCAACTCAAAAGCTATCGAATAGACTGCAACAACTGAGAAAAGCAAGACTGTTCTTGGCACAAAAGACAGACAAAAAAGCTCTTCATAAATCTTGGCAGTTAATGCCACTGCTGATACTGCTTTTTCATGGTGACTCACCATTTCTGAGTGTGGGGAGCAGTGCTGCAGGCTTCTTTCTGTGGTCTGCCCTTGTATCTCTACTACCCAAAAGCAAGGACTTCAGAGATAGTCTAACCCAGTCAACACTCACAGAATAGCCAGGGATGGAAGGAACTTCAAGAATCCAACCCTTCTGCCAAAGCAGGGCCACCAACATCCCCTTTTAATACTAGGCCAGGCTACCCAGGGCCCCATCAAACCTGGCCTTGAACACCTCCAGGGACAGGGCATCCATAGCCTCTCTGGGCAGCTGTTCCAGCACCTCACCACTCTCTCTGTAAAGAACTTCCCCCTGTCATCCAACCTAAATCTTCCCTCCCCCAACTTAAAACTCCATCATTCTTTGGTTGCCTCTACTTTCACATTTGGACTATGCTCCAGAAAAACTCTGCCCCATTTTCTGAGCATACTAATAGGCCAAAATAAAAACAAGAAGTCCTCTTCTGTCACCTCATCTACCAGATGCATAACAACTATGTGAAGATTGCCTGACCAGTCCTCACTGCAGTAAAATGAAAGAGAGCAACGATACATTGCATAGTCAATCACCCCAACTTTTCATTTCTGACATGAAGATATTTTAAAAACAGCTTGTTTCAACTCTATTTTATCAATTCCTTGAACAAATTTAAAAAACAACCCAAAAGCCATGTATAACAACCCGAGAGAACAATTTGGTGCAATGGCGATACAGAAAATATAAAACCAGAAGGATCATCTCAATGGAAAGATGTTACAAACGAAATATACTCACCCCTCTCTGAAAATGGAGGCTTACAGGGAAAACTCCACAAGAGAGGAATCTCCAACCAGAGACCCTTCCCCAAGGTTACTCAGCCCTTAAAGGAGGTCTAAGTGGGTGCAGCCAGGCTCCACCCCTTCTGGTCTCACCGCTGAATTCTTTTCATCTGTGCTTCCAGGGCTGACTGGTCCTTTCCCAGATGCCCAATCAGTGGTTCAGGCTGGAACTCAGCAGCTACCACACCATGGTAGTAATGAATTAAGCCATACAAGATGTGGGCTCTATTTTTGCCTCCAATCTAAAGGAAAATGCAATAAATGGGCAAAAATGAAATGAATGCAAATGAATGTCTCCCTCTGATATCTGTGGCAGGAGTAACATTTAAAAAAATAAGTGGTCTGCTTGCTGTTTGGTAATCTCTAATTAATCTACTGTCAATTTTTTCTTAAATTAGTATTTTGATTAAATAAAAATTCCTAGCATGCAGTCTTAACACAACTTAGATGTGAGATCTTAGATGTGAGTGCTGGTGCTTCAATGTGTCAAGCCCATAAATGCAAAATGAAACAATCACACAAACATGGCTGCTGAGTGAAAACAGAGCTGAAATGTTTTTTATCCGGATAAAGTCAGTCCCTTGATTGAAGTTCTCAAGTAATTTGCCCTTTGTGATGTTTTGGGACAATCTACTGATATACAGCAGATACATCCTCTTTTCTTTTGAGTACCATCTCTTTCTATCTACTTGTAGTACACTGGAAATACATCCACACTCCGTGTAGCATTGCAGGCTGTACTTAAGCTAACTTCATTTTGGGAACAATACAGCCAGATTAGCACAGTGCTGTGCGCAAGCTATTTTTCCACAGCAACCTGCAACTAAATGTGCTGGGGAGAAGTTTCACCAGCATTATGGCACATTTTCCTCACTAGTCAAAGAAGTTAGCACTTCAAACTTAGAGTAAGAAGCAATATACACCTTGTGCCAACGCACTTCCAACACAGAAGTCCCTGTTCTGTACGTCTCTGTGATTATGTATGCACTTCTTATGAGCCACAGCAAATCCAGGTTAATAGAGTATTCCTACTGATGTCCATCCACGGATCTTTGATGAAGCCACATAGCCCTCATAACTGCTCTTGCAATTCCTGTCCTGAGAATCTTGGATAACATTCACCTCTTGCAAACTCCTACTGGTTGGTACCTCCTGCCATTCAAAACCACACAACCCTTAGAACAAAATACAACAGATTCTTCCGAACAATCATTCAGTGCAAGGTGGCACTAATTCTAAGTATATCCTGGAGATGTTCCCATGTTATCATGGGAAACATATCACACAAGTTAAGAGGATCCCACACCACCTCAGGTCTGCAGGTTAAGTTTTGTTGTTGTTTTGTCTTAAAGTAAGCTCAAGAAGCTCATGCAAAATCTCTTTGCTCTCCAGACACACACATTTCAACTAAAATTATGATATTAACTGTAAGATTATCTGACTGCCTGCAAAGGAGATTAAAGAGCTATGTTTCATGCGATGTGCTTGATGCTTCCAAAGCATGCTGAGGACAGAACCATGAAGTCCTGGAGTAGAATTTAGGAAAAAAAGTGGTAAAAAGCATTTTGAAATCTGAGAGAAGTATTTATTCTCAACAAACTCAAATTTAGATGAATGCAACTAGTTTTCTGCATGGCTATCAAGTTGCCATGATTTCAAGTTTGCCAGAACAAAGAAAGGATCTTTTATTGCCACATATAGAATACAAAGCTTATCTTCTCTCAAAAGAAAGCTAGTGAGGACCATTTGCTAGAATTCAATTGTTTTATGTATCAACCAAGCTAAAGAATATACACCAGTGATTTAAAGGATTTTCACAAGCACGGTTTCCAAATTAGTAATGCTTTTTTTTCTTTCTTTCTTTTTTTTTTTTTTGGCTGAAATGACAACAGACTGAAGAAATTCTAAAATATGCAATGACTGTCAATCTTTATTTATTGTTTTTAATATGAGATGGAGAACTATAGGTTACTTAAGAGTCTGGTTAATGGTATAGAAAGCATTTGAATGCCTTGTCTAGGACACTGTCAGCAACGGGAAAAAAAATCCACTCAGCATTTTTCATAGAAAAAAAACTTTACTGTGTTACTAGTCTATTTATTGAAGCAACTTAGGGCCTTTACAGAGGAAGATATGATGCCTTGTCTTTCAACTTTTTAGTAGGAAATTCCACTGCATGATGTAAACATGGCGTACTAACAAACTGGCCAGATGACTGACTTCAAGATGCAGTTGTTCATATGCAGAAACCAGAGCCAGTCCCTTTCCAGACATAAAAAAGAGCTGGCCCTGCATCATTTTAGATTTCTATCAGCAATAAGATGATACCATGATTTTTTTCTTTAAACTGGAAAAGTTTCTTGTTGCCACAAATCTTTTTGCAGTGTAAGTAGAAAGGGTGTTACTATTACAGGGAGATCTGATTCACTTGCAATCTAAAAAATGCATTTTAATACAGCCAAATGCAACATAATACATCTGGTAACAGAGTAAATCTACTAAATCTGCAAACAAATCTGCAAACTAAATCTAAAGGCTGAAAAAGCTTGTCTTGAAAAGCAGCAACAAAGAAGATTTAAAGGTGACCATATTGAAAGTTTTGCAGTTTTTGTGACAAATTGCTTTTTTGCTGGAAAGTACACTTAGCAAAGTCTAGTAAAGGAAGGGCAAAATTTCTTAAGTAATTCAAGCTGAATTTTAGGTATCATTCAAAGGTGAAAATTCAGATTTTTGGTCTGCCTAATATTACTCTTACATAGTTTAATCATAAAATGCATAAATGTCACATGTACTGCAGTATACTCACATTTAACACACGTGCTAAACTGAATATATTTTTCTGTTGGCTGCTGGCACATCGCATACTACCACGGAGCTGAGGGAGACACTGTGTTTCACTACACTTTGCTTTGAAGCAAGACTTATTAGGAAAGTCTTGCTTTGGAAATGTGATTGAGCAGTTCTCACATAACTTCTCCCGTTAGTTTGAAAGCAATTTTGTGGGCATTCACGTTTTGTTTTGGTTTCCCAATGGCTTTAAATGCTTTTTTCATTCATCTCTGAGTTGCCCCATATCATCCTTCCCTTGCCCAACAGAATTAATTGAGTGCAAGATTCACTGCAACACTCACTGGCCCTTAAAAAAAGGCACTGTTGCCTACCCACTTCACAGCTCCAAGAACAGTCAGGAATTATTAGTGTTTGATGATCTTTTGTTTCAAGACTTCAATCTCTCATACTTTGAAATTGAAATTCCTTAGCCTGTGAGGGCCTCAGACTCTGACAGCTGACTTCTTGAACTTTCCTAAGCTGCAACAGCAAAGAAAGTAGATCTATCAACTCTGCCTCTTGCCTCTTACAGTAATAGCATTAGATTAACAAAAGAAAAGAAGAAAAAAAAAAAAAAAAAAGTAAAAGGCACAGTGTTGGCAATGTCTGCAGAAACTAGTATCCTCATTCTTCTTTATTTTATTTCTCCATTAGTTGAATTACGTCTTGGCCATTTACAGATGTTCTTGAACAGATCTGTTGGAGCACTCATGCATCTTGGACTGAGCAATTTGACATGTCAGAAAGATTAGACAAGCAACAACTGTCTAGCAGCTGCATTCCCACTACCAATTGTTTTGGCTGATTGTTTTTTCAGGGGAAGAACCAGCTCGCATTACTCTTCTTCATCTACTTCAGACCTTCTCTACAAAGTTCAAGCTGTCCTGAGCCACCCCATAGACAGAAAAGTAGAGGATACAACAAGCTGGTAAGAAAAATGAGATATTGTTGATGTGATGAAGAATTGTACTATCAGGTATAATTTCCTTCTAGGAAATCATTCTATCCTCTATTCTATTCTACTCCCTTCCATTGGTGACACAGCATAAGAACAGGTATTTATGGACACCAAATACCTTTTTAACAGGGTAAGATCTTTCAGCTCCTAACATGTGTTGATCCTCACTGGACCACAAATGTAGATGATGGAGTCATAACTGTATCCAGCTACTGAAGGCAGTAGAATTTACACAGGTCTCAGTGACAAGCAGCGGTTTATTTCTGTGATCACACTGTATCTGTGACCTCCCTTCTTCCCCTTTAGTTTTTCCTTCCAACTGAGTTGCATCATTGTTTTCTGATACGAATATCACCTCAGAAAAGATAAAACGTTCTTGTATGGAAAGAATTATCAAACTTCCCTCATACAACAAAATAACACAATAAAATGAAACCACTTTTTTTTCTCAGCTACAGGAAGCAGTAACTCAAGAGATTACCCAAAATAACACAAGCCGTGTGATTCTACCATGATTTTCTTTCCCTTAAAGGTCTCATAGGCAATTTAACTCTCAAAGCACTGACAACAAAGATAAAGCTCCTACAATTTCTAATCAACCCCTTTTGAGATCACCTTAACTGAAACTTAGATGCATGTGTATAATGTTAGTGTTAGGAATCGCTTAAGAAGAATTCAGGCAGTCAGATTTATGATTTGATGGAAGCGGAAGGTTTTACTGGACACAAAGTTCAGGCATGAGGCAAGAATATAAGCCCAACCTGGAATTAAAAAAAAAAAAAAGTTGTGAAGTTGAGAAATGCAAAGAATCAAGGTAGAATAAATAGGAAAAACCAAGATCTTAAATAAACAATTTATTTTCATTTTTAGTTTAATCTCAGTCACTGTGACCCATCTATAGTATCCCGGAAGAGTGTTACTTTCTCAAACAAAAAAAGGAAAGGAGCAATCCTTTACCCAAATTTAAAACTTTACCGGCCTCCTTAGAGCATGGAGAATATTTTGACCTGAGACACTGACAGCAAATTGCAGCACTGTATGTTGGGGACAAGGATGATACACAACGATTGCTTTCAACATGACTGAGAAGACAAGGCACAGAAGTTTTAGGTACAGTTTTTTAAACACTGGTAATTTTCTTTTTCAAACGAGAGCATTGTGATGGGTTGCCTGAACCACAGAGTAAAGTATCCTTAGCACTTTCCTTAGCACCACATTTCTCTAGGGAAGCTCCACTGGCATACAAAAGGGTGAACAGAACATTCAAATCTCAGAGCTGAAGAGCATTCATCAAAGCTAAGAGCAAACTAGTTGGCTTTTGCATGTTTCTGTTGCTTTCCCAAGCCTCCACACAGTAAGTTCTCCATTCACTTGACTGTTAATGGTAAGCCTTCTTAGCACATACACTCACATTTACCTAGGAATAAGAAGGCATTGCGTTTCCTACAACAGACAGCCAGGTAGTTTTCAGTTTGTGTCAACAAACCAGACAAAGCTATGACGACATACATGGGATCTGTTCCTCTATCTGTTCTCCTATTCCATAAATTCAGGGAGAACAATGCTGTTAAACAACGACAAATAAGAATATAGATGCTTCTGTTGGACTGGATGTGAGGACCGTCTATTTCACTAATATGTCTCTTCAGCCCTGGGCACCAAATACTCCAGGAGAAGGAGCAAAATCTGCATTAGGCAGATAGCAGATAATCTTTGCTCAGAGCGGATCTCTTCTAAGTTCATGGTAGAACTGGAATAAATCCTTGAGCAGTGCAGTTCAGAAACTGCAGGATGAAATAAAACTTCCCAAGAAACGTATAGGTCAAAAATAAACCAAAATTATTTACGGAATAAAAAAAGCCCTGATGATTAAGTCTATCTAGGGAGATCGCTTGGTGGTGGGTAGAAGAAAAAGGGAAGCGTATTTCTTATCTATCTGGTTTACAAAACCAACCACAGAATTCTTTGTGGAACTGAGAATAGGGTAGAGGAGATTACTGCTGTTTCTTCCCTTTAGCGCTAATATATTTGTGTGCTGAACTGCTGTGTTAAGTCTAAACAAATCAAAGCTGGTCAAATAATTAAAATTGTACTCCAAGCTACCACCCTTCCTACGAACTGCTGCATGCTAAGTACATTAGTACAGCTGGCCAACTCATAAGGAGAAAGACTGTTTCACCCTTACAGAAACACAATCAAAATCCAGAAACACAGCTAATTGAGACCTAATCTTGTCAATTCTATGTGCAAAAACAATTTTAGATATGATTGGTAAAATGTGCAGAGGGAGTAACAACAGGGTATTTCTGGCACCCCACGGATTTAAAAACAGATTCAGTGGCATTTAAATAAAGTAGCAGGGCTACATTTACTAAATCAGATAATATTGGACTAATAAGGACATCTGGAAACAGTTGGTATCAAAAAAACAGTTGATTTGTTTCCTTCGTAACAGCAATGCACAGCTAAAACAGGTGCACCATTCTTTGCAGTGATGCCAAGTGCTAACACTTACAGGGAAGTTGGGAGAAAATAGAAAATTGGCAAACGTATCAGAGCATAAATAACCACAGAGATTCAAGGCATTATTTAATCATGTTATTTAATGGAAAGAAAGTTTTGCCCTTACAAGCATATAAGAATCACATTTAGGCTTGATGAACATCAATAAGAAGCATCTTCCAAACAGAAAAAAAAAAAGAGAAAGGAGTAGAAATGAGGCTCTATGCCTCTGTACTCCTCTTACTCCTGTAGTGCCAAGCCTTACCTAAACACACAGGAAGCTTATCTAGCGTAAAACTAAAATTTGATGTTTAATCAGGCATTATGCCATATGAAAATTAACTATTTTCTTTGCATTTTATTGGAATTTTAAGATCAATGAGCAGGACTGCTGTGTGAACTTCAGCTATGTTTGCTAGGTTAAAAAAATCCAGTGTGCCATAAAGTCAACACATTACAAATCTGACCACTCCTCTAAGCAAATAGCACATATAGCCAGTTAAGTACAAGCAACTTGGTTTCAATTAATAAAAGTGCCAGCATTATCCAACAAATAGAAGGGAGCCAAGTATGCCCAGAGTAAAGGGAAATCAAACTCCCTGTGAAACTTCTTTCTCATCAGGCAGCAGAATGGGGCCAGGCAGCGCTATTCACTGCTGTCATTACGCTTCTAATTCTTCGAATTCCTATAGGACTGAGGTGGGAGACTTTTTGGTTGAACATTCTGCCTAGGTTATGAAACTTGGCATGTCTTTATGATGATTATTTCCAAATGTTTACCAACAATTCAGAAAACCACAACAGATATTTGGGAGAAGAGGGAGAATCAAAAAACAACCCTAGATTTCAAATATAAGATTTTGATTTTTCCTTTCAAAAGGAAATTTCATGCAAAAGTTTGCAGCTTATGATTCAAACTTGTTTCTCTCAACACTTAGCACACAAATAAAATACTCCCTCTATAATTGACAACAGGGGAAAACTTGAGCAATATCAAGCACCTGCTCAAAAGAAAAATGAATTTCTCACAGTCATACCAAACAGATGTGGTGCCCAAGGCCTAGCATAAGAGATGACAGCTTTCTTTAATCCCTGGACCATGCTTCCTCAAGAACAGGCAACTCAAGAACAGGCAGATCACGTTACTCAAAGTCTCTTTCCAGTGCTTCGTTTCAAATGCTTTTAAAGATCTTCTTACACACATTACACCCTTGCTACTTATTTCTTGTCCTTACATCCAGAAGAATGATAATTTGAGTAGTCTGGAATCTGCTGTCTGGAATTTAATTGCTGAGCTGCCTACAGCAACGTCAACCATAAGATCACTTTAGTAGTACTTGGATACCCAATTATTTTAGCATTAAAATGGTTATACTAATTTGGCCAGTTATAAATATACTACTGATGTTTGTAAATATTGGTACTGCTGTAATGAAATTATTTCCCACCCTAAAGCCAATTATTGTAATAGTCAGAGTTTAATCGATTTAGATGCAGTGATATTTTGTAAGCTCTGCTGCTACATTGAGTAAGCACGTCATTTATGGTGGATGTAGCAAACATGGCCATTCTATGATGAGTGGCAAATGATTATGTTATTGTTTTAAGACACCAAGGTTGAAATAAAGTCTTCTTTGTTGAGTCAGAAATTCATCACTACTATAAGCAGAAAATATATTTCTGCACACTGTATGCAAAATGAGTTTGAAGAACATTTATCAGCAAAAGCAGGAACTGGTCTTATAACCTAAGCCTCGGCTATGATCAGATCCCTCATTGAACACCATGTTCCTGATATTACCACTAAACAGCAGTCGCTCTTTAGCTGTGTGTCTTTATTCTGTGCCAAACAAGAATCAGTACAGAAATACCTTCGTAACAGTATGAGCCTTGGCATTTTTCTAAACCCTCCATGGATTCAGCTTATTTCTTCGATATTTTACCTCTCTGCTTTTCTTATCTGTTATTTAAGTATGCAGATGGTTTAGGTTATAGCACAGACTAAGGCACAGTCCAGAGCTCAAAGCTGGATAACATGTGCCATCCAAACAGGTATTAAGAGGAGTGATAATATCCTCCCCTTTCTATCCAACAAAAATAAGAATTTAATTACTGAACAGCAATGTCAACCCTTTCAACTTAATGTTGAAATGGATGTCATGCTTTGCTTTCTCTCTGTCTTTCCCATTCCCTTTCCTATTTTTCTTTTACTCACTTAGTAATTTTCTCTCCTTCCCCCCTGAAAACAGCTAGAAATGGAAAGCTATTGAAGATCATATAGGCACCTATACCTGCCAGTACAAAAATTTTATTATTGTTATAAAATAAAAGTAAACTGTATGTTAGAGGGGTAATCTCCTTCCCAAATAACCACAGGCCGCACCTTGCAGCTGTACTATTCATACGCCAGTTGGATTCTTATAAATCTATTTATCATCACACAAGAAGAAGGGCAACAAAATTGGTGAGGGGTCTGTAGCACAGGCGTAATGAGGAGCGGCTGAAAGAGCTGGGATTGTTAAGTCTGGAGAAGAAGAGGCTCAGAGAAGACCTTATTGCTCTCTAACTACCTGAAGGGAGGTTGTAGTGATCTGGGAATTGGCCTCTTTTCTTGTGTAACTGGTGACAGAACTAGTGGAAATGGCTTTAAGCTGCGCCAGGGGAGATTCAGGCTGGACATTAGGAAACACTACTTCTCTGAAAGAGTGGTCAAGCACTGGAATGGGCTGCCCAGGCAGGTGGTGGAGTCACCAACCCTGGAGGTGTTCAAGAAACGGTTGGATTTTGTGTTGAGGGACATGGTTTAGGGAGAACTATTGGTGATAGGCGGATAGTTGGAATGGATGATCTTGTAGGTCTTTCCAACCTTGGTAATCCTGTGATTCTCTGAAAAAGAAAGCCTATTTTATATAGGGCTAAACCTTACAAATGAATAAGCAAGTCTGCCACAGGACAAGACAGCATTTAAAGGGCTTATCTACATAAAACTAGGGCAATCTGCTAAGCAAGTTTTGTCTCTTCTGCTAACAACACTGACACAAGACCAAAGATAACCTCACAAAATGTTCTTAGTAGAAGAAACTGCCATAACACAAGTGTGAAATATATGCTGACACTGCCAACCTTACTTCACAATTATGGCAAAAACACAAGCTGTCTCTATAGAAATTGGGCTTAGCCTCACTGGTGACTAGCGGCTGGCTTCCACATAATGAGTTCGAGACCAGGAATCACATATGCTCAGCACCTGAGCAGAAACAGTTCAGTGCTCAGTAAGGCAGAAAAGAAGCCAGGTCTCGGGCTATTTTGGGAAACCTGAAAGCAGCCCAAGAGGAGATGGAACTGGAAAGAGATACCCTACCTTGTAGCTGCAGCCAGAGCCTGAGCCTGACTGGCTGCAGGCCATGACTTCAGGTAGCAGTGTGGTGCTGCTCAGAGCAGCATCCTCAAGGGCTCTGGCCCCTCTGATCTGATTTGGATTGGGGGCTTTTTTGAGATAAATTCACCTCCTAAGATAAGACCTACTGCTTTGTGCCTTCAGTTTGGTTCACTGTTTTAACACGGCCAAAGGGATTTAAACTTGAACTTGTCTCCTTCAAGCTAAAATTGCTTTGGCAGAATCTGAACAAATGTCAAAAGTAAGCACTACACTATTAAACCATGACTCAAAAGACATGGGTTTTACAGTCCACAGATCTATTAATCATAACCAACTGTGCAACAAGTGCATTGTTCATCTATTATGTAAGAGGTGATTGAAGGTCTTTGCATATGGAATAGGATTTACCATAAAAGGACGATTAACACAAAACAACTGGGCTAGTAATAGAGCTGTATTTTATATTATGCTAGGAAAGTGATCTAAGAAGAAATAGATATACTTTAAAAGTAACTAAATCTAAGACAAATAATTCAGTATGCTTTGTTGGTCCTTTATTGAACTTTACAATCTGAAGTTCATCCCTTTTCCTCACAAGATAAATAATAGGAGTACGTTAATAGCCTGAAATCTTCCAACTTCCATTACCTTGAAGTATCAGCCTACTCCTTAACAACATCTCTATTAGTCTTTATAAGATTCTATCTTTTCCTATACAGAAAGAATCAGATCCCCATGTTTGAGATGAGACTTGTTTTCTAAGAGCACATCTGCACTCCTACAGACCTGTTACTCCTGCAGAACTTTCTGTATGGTACTTTTACAGGCTCTCTTGTGGCATCAAAAGTAGGTCTGCGCAGGTAAAAAGGCAAATTGGTGAGAAAAAGAGAAGTTGTGAAGTACACAAGTAGTTCAAGTGCTACTTGATGTACCTTCAGTTTTGACTTTAGTTTATTCAGAGATGTCAGATTGCAACGTACATTGAGTCTCATGTCAAAAATTCAACAGATGCTTAAAATAAGTTCAAAAAAAGTGATGAAAATACAGCCATTGCTTCCTTGAAAGAAGGTAGGCATTTCTAGACTGCAGTCTTTCAAAAGATTACTTTATCCTCTATGCCCAGTCTTGTTACGTTTATAATCCTCTCTTTGTTAGGTATAACATCTACTTATACTGCCAAATTCCAACCCAGCATCATGATGCTGGAGCTCCTCTCCTGCAGTCTTCAGACACTGATAAATAGCAAGAGTAGGTGCAACTCCTAGAGGCTTCACTTGATGACTTCCCCCTCTCCTGTAACTCTACTTCCACCATCTCCCCAGGTACTTGTACTAAAAGGCTCCAATATCGACACATCTAAGGCGACAGATTTTTAGATCAAATACCTCTTATTCTCAGCTTCACTCAGTTATTTCATTTTTGCCTTTATGTGATGACATTCTGCTTGCAAGTGTACTATGCACTTTGATGACACACTGGGATCTACAACACTGCAAGAAAATGGCAAAGGCAAGCTTTTTCCCTATCCAAACAATTGCAGTCTCAGGGATTCTGCCAGTGGTCACTTAGACTAACTTTTGCTGTACCTTGGCCCTGACACCAGAACACTGTAGCCAAGCCTTTGCTGAAGCCAACAATGCGTAACCAGGCATCAAAAACTCAGTCTTTGTCAAGACACACCAGTGAAGGAATTTAGGAGATTTAACATAATGTGAAATACACCTGAAATACACTAATTTCACCTTTGTCAAGAGGACCACCACAACAGTGCAGCCTAACGGCACAGACTGGATCAAACCTCAATGCCAGTAAGCATAGTATTGCTAAGTAAAATGTACTGAAACACAGGCCTCAAACTAAGCAGAGGAACTGGTTAACATCCTAATTTAAAGGAATGTTAGGAATTAAAACAAGTGAGGTAGAACTCTTTGTTACATGTTTAAGTACAACAGGACAAAGACATTCAAAAACACTACCAAACAAGTCATAAGAGAACAGGAAGAAACCAAGGTACTGTAACAGACAAACTGTTCTGCAATGGAAAAACAAGTAAATAAAAAAGATAGTTTTCAGTCAAGTGTTGCATGATGAATTTTAGGGGAGCAGCATTTGATTTGTGCTTCGGAAATTAATGTTCTGCAAACAAGAGATTTGACTGTATCACAATTTTTACCCCAAATTGAGCAACTTGAAAAAGCACAGCGTGTATAGTTAAGATAACAAATGGAGAGAAAATGAGGAGCCAGAGGAAAACAACAAAATGCTCAATTTAAGTGTGAAAAGCTTGATAAGACAGATACTGGTATTCAAAAAGAATTAACTTGAGATCATAGCAGCTATTTTCTGCCTCATATATGATTCTAGACCCTTAGTCCATAAATTGGTGTTTGTAACCTTGATTGCACACGCAGGCCCTGTTAACATTAGTTCTTTACATTATAAACTCACATTAACTTCAACAGGACATTCATCGCTACAGATGTAATATTCTGGCAATAAAGATTTCAATTCAGAGTCCTGGAATTCCGATGACTTCAATAACTTATGTATTAAGTTTAGGAGTTGTATATTTCTTTGCAGGATTGGAACCCAATATTAAAATCTCTTCAGGAAAGAGACAGTTTCTTCCTGTTTTTATACCATTACCCCAGTTTTTATTGCAGCTTTTATGAGATACCATAATTCAAAACTCGACTTCCCTAGATTGCTGCATTTTCTTCTACTTTTTCCTTTGCATTTTACCTCATGTGGACTACACAATCTGCAGCTAATATGAAATAATGTTTGCCAAAATAAGGGAAAAACAAGCAAACATCCTTCTCTGCATGCTGCATGGTCATCTTTTTCTGCCTGTAAAGCCATTGATCCAATGATATTTTTTACACATCCATCCCACCAGATTTATTCTTGGGACAAAAAAAAAAAAAAAAAAAAAAAGATAACCAGTCAGAAGAGTTATCACCTTGTCTCCTTGTGGAAATGCACTGCTACCAGAGCCACAATTCATACAGCGACCATCAAGGCCAGCACTGGAATACCTATGAAACTAAAAGGTAGGAACATTTCACCTGGTGATGAAACAAACACAAACAACAAAACACTGACAAATAAACCCACAACAAAATCCTATTATGTTTTTTTGTTGTTGTTGTTGACATGCTTTTCTCTAGTAATAGCGTTTCAAATGTGTTGTGGTTTCAAGTGCGACAGAACTAGGGGGCCCTTCCTCCCTTTTTGGGGAAAAGGAAACAACAACAACCTATTTCAGATAAGGAGGGATAGCAAATTCACAAATGTTAAAAGAACGTCAGAAAATAATAAGAAAGGGTTACAATTAATAACTCAAATGGAAAAGAAAAAGGAAGGCTATGACTATGCTGCTGCTGCTCATTGTGCTGCTGGAATTTGGAAGCCACCTTACCCCCGTCACACAGAATCGTAGATCACATGGAGGCCCTTGGGAAATGTAGGACATCTTATGTATCTTAGAGAATCAGAACCCACGTGAAACTGCTAGAGAGCATGAGAGTAGGAAATACAGCTCCACAGAGTCCCATGTCTCTACAACCAACAGCCTGCCTCATGATGTCATGGTGTGGAATACTGATATAACCAGGACAGAAGGAGATTGGAGTCCATGTTGTTCACAGCTGCATAATGAAATAAATCAAAGAAAAAGTATTCTCTTCTATTGCTGATACTAGTCCATAACTTGTGTGATCCTTTTGTCCTTTTAGATCAATGTGTTTCAGCAATCAGAAGAGTGCTATGCGTTGAACACTTGTTTCAAATGGAAAGAGCTAAACCAAAATCAATAGCAAAAGGTGTTCTGCTTTTGATGTAGTTCCCTACATTTGTTAAGCTGTAAGTACTAAAGCTGCTAGACCTAGCTGATGTCAATGGATTAATTAAATTTTCTTTTAGAAATTCTCTTTCAGACATTGTAGAGAAGTCTTCTCATAGAGAGAACCATTAAAGCCCTGTAGATACGGCCACAAGTTCTTTTACAGATGGCACATTTTTTTAGTTACTTAGTCGTCTAGAAAAATCGGTTTCATTTTAGAATTTTTTTTCAAAAGTCACTTTAGAATTCCAGTTCGGGTTGCCAAAAGATGAGTCAAAGGAAAGCTGGTTGAAAATTTTCAAGAGAGCTGTTTCTATAGAGAAAAAATTCACATGTGAAGCAGCTGAAGCCACACAGATACTTGTAGCAAGTTCAAATTCTTTTAACAGAGATTCAAATTCAAAAATTATTTAATCTGTGAAATTTAAAAAAAAAAAAAAAAAAAAAAAGAATGCTGGAATGCAGGTATATGCTTTTAAAAAAGTATTTTAAAAAAATCAAGTGCAAAAATAAGGTGTTTCAGGACTTGTGAAACTTTTTTCTCTCAGTTTGTGATTTAAGCAGTCACAAAGCCAATCTACTGATTTTAAGTAACTGTTAGGAAGCTGGCTTTGTCCCTCTTGTGTTGTGGGATGAAGGCTTAAAGAAAATGCTGAATGAGATCCAGAGATGAGACAAAATGAGATCGTACAAATTAGCATGTTAATCACGGTGTCAAACTGAGAAAGAAGATTTCCTGGTTTGAGAAAAACAACAGCTCACGCCTTTTGTGGAAATAAATATCATTGTATGTGATCAGGAAATATCTAATTGTGGGAACACCCTAAGATGGAGGCTAAGAGCAGTAATGGGCAACACTATCTTACTTTGTATCTCACTGCTAACTAGAACAGAATACTGCAAATTTGACTTTTCCTAAGAACAGGGGTGGAATTGAGGAGGTCCAGCAAGCAGATTTCACTGGGGATTCGGGGATTGAAGTGGAGGAATTTCCACTATATTTTTTTTCCTCTTCAAATGTAGAGAAACTGTCAAAATCCAAAGGAAAACAAGACAAACCCAAACCTCTATGGCACATTTCTGATGAGCTCAGTGCTGGCTGTGGGGGGTTGGCAGCCAAGCACTAGCCCAGCCTCACTGAGGACCCCGACAGAAAGACAGATGCAGGTGATAGTGCTCCAGAGTTTAAACAAAGAGAGGGAAACCGCTTAGCGATCACAAAACTAGATAGACAAAACTGACTCAGCTTGAGGAATTTAATTTATTACCAATTGATATAAATATTTGAGTACTGATTTGCTTATGGAGGGAACAATAGAAAAGAAGCGAATATTTACAAAGAAGCAGATCAACTTTCCTTCCCCTTTCTGATGCGCAGCTCCACTCCAAAATTCTCTCCTTTGCTGTTGCTATTACTGAAGGTTTCACCTACTTCCTTCTACAAGGCAACTCAACAAAGTTTCTTCTACAAACAGAGCAGCGCAAAGCAGAGGTTGCTGGAGTAAAGGCACAGTGGTTCTCAGCAATCTCTTCTTCCTCACACTCCCTGCTCCTTGTGGATTCCCCAGCAGCTGCCAGGAAATGCTGCAGCACCCGGAGCACCTCCTGCCCTCCTCCTTGTCTCACCTCAGGGCTGCTCACACCGGTTCCCTCACTGCTGCCCTGCTACGCCCTTTCCCAAGTACGCTTCCCTGGGCTCAACACAGCCTGCTGGCGTCTGGAGCTGGGGCAGCTCCCACCTCTGCTGACAGAGGACCCACCACCAGCTCTGGGCATGGGAACACAATACACCTGTAAATAGTTTTATCCCTAAGGCTCTTCAGTTTCCAAAAGGGTCTAAAATACATTAAAATTGTAACTACATCATGGCAAACCTAGGACAATCAAAGAGTATGACCAAAATGCTGGCCAGCTTGTTTCTGTCATGATACACATACTTTTTCAAAACTGAAGGAATTAGATGCTTGGGAAGCAGAAGAGCTCTGTTACACATCATTATGAGGTATTAAAGAAAAAGAAAAACAAAAAAGAAACCCAGCCACCACCACATACACACACAAAACAACATAAGCCAAGCAGCAACCTGTGTAGGAGGAAAAAATATAATTCACACAACTGGCATAATTGCATATAATAAGTAACCACAGGAAATAACTGCTTTACCATGTTCATCCATTCCAAAACGAGAAAATGGAAGGTGCTCGGGCTAATCCTTTTTGGACTTGCCCAGACTACCTCCTGTTACAGCAGCCTAGCTCTGCATGGCAGCTTCAAGCCCTGCCAAACTACCTCCTTGACAGCTGGCTTTAATTCGGACCTGTGGAGCCTATGCACACTAATACAAATGAAAAATGCCCTTCCAGCACATGCCTCCCACACTTACTGCACTACATTCAGCTTTCAGCTGGCTGAAAATATTTTGTCTCCAACATGAAAACCACTCGTGGTTTCTTGGAAAGGAGAACCACAGAGATACGTGAAGTAATGGCTGGTTTAGTTAAAGTTGATTAGGCTCCCCTGTTCATTCTGAAAATTATCCCAGAAATACAGGGAGGTTCTAGCAGATGTGCAACACAGACAGTGAGAAAAGTAAAAGTATACGAAAAACAAATACATGTTGTCTTATTTTAAAGCAACTGACAATACAGGTTAATATTTTAAAGAGCATATAAACATGGTTTTGTTTTTTTACTAATTGGATGTGCAATAATAGCAAGACTACCTAAGGATCACTGCACACCAGAACAGTGTTTAATAAGATCACATTGTTTGAAGGCAGAGGTTTTGAGAAGCTACTCTGGATATTCATTTGCACTCCAATAATCAGTTTCACTGAGTCAGGGGGGCTACCTGGGAGACAACACAAGAAAGACTGACAGCTTTCTGAGCCTTCTTAAAATTAGTCAGCAAAAGACAGAAATCAGGTAATTAGAATCATAAGAGAAGAGAGCTCTCACAAACTACCATCACTGTTTTTACTGTATAACAAACTACAGAGGCATTTTGAGGTATTTAAATATTTAGGTACCTCTCACAGTGGTTGATTACTACAGTAAAACCAAGCAGAGTCACTCTGCCCAAAGAGCCCTGATGTTTTCCAGTGACTTCCAAATGTCAGTTGGAGAAGTTCAGAAACAGAACCACTATGCAGGAAAATAACCTTTCCAAAGAAGTTAAGCAGTTAAAGAAAACATGTTTTGAGTTTGGTTACCTGGTCCTGTGATTAATAATACAGTAGAAAAAAAAGTGGTTAGATCTTGTAATGGTTGGTTATAGCATAACAGCCCCATGCTGTAATGATAAGACCCATCTGATAAAAATAATTTCTTTACACACAGGAAGGATGAAGTCAGAAAAACAGCCAAGAAAAAACATAATGCTATATGCCCACAGGAAAATGGAGAATAAAAAGTAACTGAGTCCCAGATGGCTGAGAAACAATATTATGATTGCACTGCAGATCATCTGCAACACTAATAAAAATGGTTCATTTGGGCAATAGTTATGTTGAAACAAAGCTTACTAAATGAGTTCAAATGACCGAAAAAATGTTGCTTTTCTATTTTTTGAATACACAGATGTCCGTTTGAAACTACATCTGAAAAAAGTTCTCATGCAGTTGTTCACAGCTAACACATCATCAAAATCCTAAGCAACAGATCAAGACGTCATTGAAACTTTAAACTTGAAGGCAAATGCAACATAAATTAACATGAGTTAGAAAATCAACCTCCCTCCCCTAAGACTTTCTATATGTTTTTTCTATACATATATATATTATTTTTTAAGTCCCTTGTGAGGTTGTTTAATGCAGGCTTCAGTGCAATTATCACTTTGAAGAGGATTTCACTTTTAATTTTCTAACTCCAGTGGTGCCGCTTTTTAAAACCTGTAGACGTTCTCGCTTAGCTAACTGCTCTGCTACATATTTCATGTAGAAATTCTGACTTTGCTACACCTTCAAACCCTTTAAAGATCCTATGAGAGTTAAGTGCTAATTCACACTGCATGATCTGAAAGAACAACTGGTTCACAGATGGTGAGGTAGGTCCATACGAACCTGGATTTTTACAATCTCTACTAGTCAATGCATGCTGCTTTTCTCATTTGTGGAAAGAACAAACCAGCAGTATCTGTGTGCCTGCACACCAAGGAACAACTATGCTATGAGTTACTCTATGTGTTGAGACAGCCATGTCCAAGGGCAACCTCCCAACTACCTGGGAAATCCCCATCTTTCCTTTCTACTCATTTTCCCCCATGCCAACGACAAGCGCTTCAAGTACCGCCTACTGCAACGAATGTCTCTGCAGGGGGAGGAATCACAAGGACTGATACAAGCCAGAGCTTGCAGTGGTTGTGTTAACATTTTACTTGACAAGTGGGCTGGACCGGAATCACACAATTAATAACCATGGATCACAGAAGTGATTAATGCTAATTATGCTCAAGTCTGAATTCAGAAGATATAATCTTGAATTAAGAGGATAACAGAGGTTAATCATTGAATCATAATATAATTTAGATTGGAAAAAAAAAAAATTAGAAGAGCCCATATGGCCCAATCTCCTGTTTCAGCACTGGATCAAGGTGCTCAGATTTCTTCTGTGCATTTACTGCAAATACGAATGCAGTACTAAATCAGGTATGAACAAAATAGGGATTTTAATTAGAATATATAGCTTAGAATGTCTTTCCTATGTATTAACATCAACTTGAAGACCTGAATCTAACTCATACTGTGCTTCAGGCGTCTTATTACCCCTTCAAGTGATTTATTTTATGTTTTGAAGTTTTTTAGCTTTGATGTCTCCTGTTTTGAAACAGGATACAAAAAGTGAAAAGGAAAAACTGTATCTTGAGCTTCCAAAGCTGTGTATATCCACAGTAATCTTATTTTGACAGGTTTTATCTATTTAGCTTTTTCAAAAATTAAAAGCTTTACTACTACTGCATGTATCATAGAAATCCATCTTTCTTTTCTAACTAACAGTCAGCTGAGTAAAACTCACAAGGCTTTGTTTCTATTGTGATCTCTTTCAGCAGTGATCTTTCTTCGCAAAATGGTTTTGCAGGCAAAGAAACACAAATTGTCTGCCATGCACACAAGCCTGTTTACCAGAAAATGGAAGAATGTTCTATTGAAGCTGCATAGAAATGATCCTATTATATGTGAGCCACTTAGAGCACACTGTCTTCCTAACAATTAGAGCTTTATGTGTTTCATTCACAGTTTATATAAAAATTCTCCATGGTCTCTATTTGCCCTCTGCTTCTCCCATAGAAAGTTTGAAAAGACATCAGTAAAGATCCTTTATAGCATCTAATTCATTCTCTTGAAATTACCTGCAATTCCTTAGTAAAAGAGATATTTTAAAATGAATTATCTCTCTGCCAACTACAACCTCTCTCATCATGTGCTGGCTCTGCAAGAGCACCAACATGACAACATTTCCTAGCTGAGGAAGGGCAGCTCATTTTTTCCTTACGGCAGGTAGATTTTGTTTTTAAATTCACAAGTCAGCATTGTGAACTGCATTTAGAATTCAGGTAGAAGTGGATTGTAGTCCTGTATAAAACATGTTTGAAGACCACAGAAGCGTGGAAACAGGGAGACGGTGGTGATCTCTCTCCCATAAAGCAGCTAATTACATGATCATCTTGAACTCTCTGAAGTCAATTACTGTAATTACCGCAAGCTATTGTGTTGTCATATTTCATTTAGGACAAAATGGTAGCATGAGAGGAAACTGCCAAATATGGTGTTCCAGATTTTGTTCACTTTATAGAAATGTGTTTAAAAATGAAAGCTTCTGTCAACCTCAATAAAGTGCTCCTGAACTCAGGAAGCACAGTCAATTGTTATAATACTTTGTTAATGTAAACCACTGTAAAAAGTAATAAGACTAAATAGAGGGAGAAGGCTCAACATCAGCGCTTAAAACACTGCCCAAGAAGTGCAAGAATATTCAAGAAGTGTCTGCTCTTTCCAGAGGGCATTCTGAGGAACTGTTTCCTTTTCTTTCTGAATCCCATTGCACTAAGCAGAGCAGCTATTCACAGAGAGATCTTGCATGTTCTGTTCTCACATGATTACGTTGGATGCCCTATATCAATTAGGAGATACTTGGCAATCACCTTAGGCACATAATGATATCTCAAAAGGAAAAACGCACCTGGACAAAATCTTTTCCATCTTCAAGAGGTTTTCAGGAGTTTCTTCAGCTTAAACTGTAGGTTGAATAACAAAATCATTGTAATACAACGTTAACTTCATCCTGATGGAACTATTTATCTGTCACACAAAGATAGGCATATTCTCTGCAGACTGCTGCTTTTTTTTCTTCTTTCTTTTTTTTTTTTTTAGGGCATATACAGAAGCTATTTTCTCACTACAGCAAGGATGTCTAAATAAATCTCTTACTGGCGAGTAAAAGGAAATATTTCAGCTCCAGGTGACTACACACAACTATTTCCCAACCTTCAGGAAAAGCAGTGAATATCTGAAAGTATTACAACTTCTAAAAGAACAAAATAGAGACAGATTTATAAAGCACAGTGGTAACAATCTCTGCATTAGCACTCATTTCCAACTTCATGACACACAAAATCTTCTATTATTGTTACCACAAAAACATGCTACACTGTATTGTGATTCTGCATTTTGCTTCTTCAAAATGGGATACAGGTGGTGATACAGGCAGTAATTTCTTCATGCTTTAAGGTGACATAAATATTTAAGCTTCTCTTTTATAATTCACAATTCAGGAAAAGCTGAGCAATATCTCCCAGTATCAATACTGAAACAGATAATGAACTGTGAGCCACAGAGTGAGATGCAAAAGGTACATTTTATTTTTCCTACAGCTGTGGTCAATAGAAATAGCCTGAATCTCTACACACGTGGTCTAGCAAAAATTCTTTGAGAAACTACTGAAAAGGGCATTCTATATGTTCCATCAAGCTTTGAGTACCAGCCCTATTCAAGTACCATTCAGTGTCCTACCTTCTGAGGAAAACCAGGGTAACTGTGCTTCTGACTGGCATACTTTCTACAGAGACAGTCTTGTGTTGTAGGCGATTCACCTCCAGCAAGTCAGGCTGTCAATAGGAGTCAGTGCAGAGAAAAGAGGGCCTAAACTCTACTTCTACCCCATTTCAATTCTTAGCTTCTTTCCTCATGAGGGAATGTGCAGCAGGTGTATCATACAGGAATGACAGGGTAGTAGATAACAGTAGGGCATAAGCAACTGGTGGCGTTCTCCAAAGCTAATGAAGAACAGCGTTTAAGCTAACAAAGTTAATAGAATCGCAGAATCACCAAGGTTGGAAAAGATGGAAAAGACCTTCAGGATCATCCAGTCCAACCATCCACCTATCACCAATAGTACTCACTAAACCATGTCCCTCAACACAAAATCCAACCGTTCCTTGAACACCTCCAGGGTCAGTGACTCCACCACCTCCCTGGGCAGCCCATTCCAGTGCTTGACTGCTCAAAGTTTAATAGTAACTAAAATTACTAAACTAAACTACTAAATGTTAAAACAAAAAAAAACCCCACCAAACCAGAACCACTGCAACTTAATGACTACTGTCTGTAACCTAAAATTAAGTTTTATGAAGTGTTACATCCTTGCTCTGATTAGCGGCAAATAGTCAACTCTCCATACATACGAGGCTTCTTTCATGAAGTCTTTCACTGTAGCACTACTTTCCTTAGTAGACAGCAGTATTACATTTTCAAAAGAAGTCAAGAATTTACACGATCTGTGTACACATTACTATGCCACTCTCTGTTGAAACAGGCAGTGAAAGGACTATTTTTTTGGGTGCTTTTGTCCTTTTTCTTACCTTTCAGTTAGTTTTCAGATGAAGTCTGACTCAGCATTTGAAGAGAGCTTATGGACAGATGAAGGACAACGCAACACTTTCTGACTGTTATGGATGATAAAATAAGTTCTCATTCCAAAATGTTAAATGTATTCTATGTTCTCACAATGCCTATTTAATAGTTTTGGGACTGCGTGCGTGTTTCCCTTAGAGGAGAAAAGCAGAATGCACTTCACCATTTTTTTCTCCTCCTGGATCTAATTATTCTCTAATTTAAATGCAAAGGCCAGTCCAGGTTGTTCCTGAGACACTGTGGGACTCTATTAGGATCTTTTACATTAAGACTTTTTATGATAACGATTATATGATAAAGAGCATCTGGAGTCTAACATAGCATTAACACTGTTTCTTAAAGGTGCAAACCAAATTTCCCCCCAGTTTAACATTCAGCCTCCTTGTGCTTACACCGTCTAGCTTAAGGGAAGAGGACATTTTCTTCCAAGTACTCTGTATCAGTCATCACAAACACAGAACATCAGTATAGCCTGGTGCAGGGAGAGTAAGACTAGCATCTCCAGGATCTATGTAGGAAGTCCATAGATTGTGTTATCTTCTACACAAAAGCCATCTGCATTTTGTTTCTGCCATTTGAAAAATAACAACTTCTGTGGTTTGAAAACAAACCCAAATAAACAGAATACACTCTGCCACACATGCTGTAATACCCTATTGCAGGGGATTTATTATCTCTATTCATAAAGCCTCCATGCTCAAAAGTGAGAAGTTGTCTAGATTTGTATAAGCTTGTGAAATGAACAAGTCATGCCATTCTTCGTGCATCTCTTAAAGTTGTTCTCATACTTGAATGACGAAAACTAAACACACCTACTAATTCAGAAATTGCATTATCAGGTATAGCAAATAAACTATAGGCTTCTATAATATTTACAAAGCAGTTTCCCTAGAATTAAGGCTTCAGAGATTGCAGTTTGGACTTCATTACCAAGTGAAAGCTTGGTCTTTTGCTCTTCTTCACTGCATAACAATTCAATTGAAGCAGATTCTGTGAGATTAGGAATTATCTGGCTTAATTTTAATAAAGTTTTTCTAGTTACAAATATACATGAGAAATAATACGTACTAATGTATTTGTGGTCTCTTTCACAAATAGGTTGCAGAGAAAGAGGTACAACGTTAAAATTAGGCAGTGAGAGGTAACCCAGCAATTTTGATCTCATGTTTGAAGTCCAAAAGGTTCGCTGACTTAACCAAAATTTGCTTCTTCTTAAAATTCTGTCATATATTGCATGTTATTGCACAGGTATCTATGTACCTGCCCAATTAACAGAGAACTAACATCAGTAAGATTAGATTTTGAAAGATCCAGCTTCAAAAAGGTCTTGAAACAGAGTTTTTACTCTAGATAGTTGAAAAGGGCTCACTCAATTTCCTATTCTTTTTTCACGCATAGTAAGAACTTTTTTGTTACTCTTTTTGATAAAATATTAAATGCATACATGAAGGAAGGGATCAGGAATATTAAAATGCTTTAAGATTTTTTTTTAATAGTTAGATTATACAACTTTAATCATCTCAACATACCAGCACACTTCAGCAACTGCACTGTGTCTGTAAGTAAAGTAGCAGGCTAAAACAACAACAAAGCCACCTTCCATTTCTATGTGAGCTAAACAATTTGTTCCAGCATTTCATTTGTGATCCTGGTGCTCTGTCAATGAGTTGATAATCTTCACCCCAATACAGTGTTTGTTATATCACCCTAAACTTTACCACAAACAGAAAGTTGCCATTAATTACTGAGTGAGTACAGTATCCATATAGGAATGGAAAGTATTTTTCTGCTTTACCCTAACTGAGAAGAGCTCAGCAGCCTACAGGCTACATTATGAAAAGAAAGACACTTTCCAATCTGAGATACAGTTTCAATCCATAATTAATGTACGAATAAATGCCTCATTATTTTTGCACAGACTTTCAGAAGAGACATTTTAACTACACATTTTTAACCAAATAAGACCTATTAGTTAATGAATTGAAGCACAATATCAAGAAATTTCTGTCCTCAATGTGCTTGAACTGGAAAAGCTTATCAAAGCCTTTCCTAACAAGAAAACCAATGAGTTGAATACTTATAACCATGAAAAAACATAAGATGTTAATTACCCTATGGTGCATTTTCTAATTCTCTAAGCGCTGGCCTAGCTAATTCACAATCTCAGATTCACGTTCCATGTTTTCACCTGCTTTGTGAATAAAACCAACAATATCCATTCTGAATATTTCTTTAATGCAACTTTGCGAGGCATCTCACACACTTACTGAGGACTTACACGTAAGTAAGGACGAGCAAGGCCAACGATCTGTTAGGAGTGATTACACAAAGCAAAGAAGAGAGACCATGAGCTATAAAAGATTACTAAAATTTGTAAAATTTAGTACTAAAGACTTGACACGATTACACTAAGATCATGAGAATAATTTTTACCACTTTCTTACCCTAAACTATTTAATCTAATTTAATTTAGAGTATTTCCATACGAAAATAGTGGTAAGGAAAAAAAAATTGGCCTGACAGTATTTGATCATCATTCCGATGCACTGCCCTGATAATTCTCTGGAGAAATTAATATAGCCTAAAGACAAACAGGAGCACTCTAATTTAATTATAAGTATTTTTTACTTTCCAAAGGCCAAGCAGGCAGTTAAATGTATGTAAAACCAATATCCAAAGCTTCACTGCTACCAAAAAAAAAAAAAAAAAAAAAAAAAAAAAAAAGATGATGGAATGGTCTTCTGGATAAAGAAGGAAAAAACAGTCTTTTTTCTATCATTCCACTCCAATACTTCATGCCAACAGATTTCAAAATGAAGAGACTTTCATGAACATATAATTAAATTGAAGTCTCAGGGTTAGAGGCAGACTAAAGACCAGCATTATTAATTTTCAGTTAAATCACATTCTAGATAGGATTTCACAACACTCTGAAAACTTGTTTTCTCAGGTGTTTTTTTTTGTTTGTTTTTTTTACCTTAACATGCCTGGTTTGTTCATTAGAACATGTACATCAACCAATGCGATATGTTTTTAAACAGAAAACACTAAAAAAAGTAACTGATCTATGGTTTATACCATACTATTAGGAAGGTGATCAGACTAGGAAAGTAAACCAGCCCATTGTTCTCAGTACGCCGAGTATAATTCAACATGGGATCAGGGAATCACTAATTCATTGCCACCTAGAATTACAGCCTCTCTCCTTCCATGCATTGCTCAATAATTGGTTGAAGCTGTTTGAGAGCATTCCTGTTCCTGGGTAATATCAGGAGGTCATTCTGGTCTAACGAAACATCTGAAATAGGCAAAACTAATCCAGTTAATATAAGCAAGTATTTTTATTTCTTGCCTTTTGTACTAATTTTAGTTTTCATACATACAGGACTGTGCTGTGCCGTGAATCAGAAGCCAAAATTATTTGGATGGAGAAAAAACAAACATGTAAATATGTCAGATATGTCATTTAGGATTCAACTTCACAGTACAAAGCATCTGAAATTCCTAAGGTCACATGATGACATTCTCAGGAAGAAAGATGATTTTTAATATTGGAATATCTTCAACTTGAAACGCTCCTTATTTTGAACTGTGCCTTCTTCAACAGTTCTCCCACTGCTGCAATACAATAAACTGATTTGAGAGTCAGCTGTCAAAGCCTCTGAACAACACTAAGAAGCTATTTTTGTGTCCTCAAATTAGTGCTGCCACAAATTCTAGAGAATGACTTCTCAAAGCTACGAGAAACCAAATAAACTGTGGTACGTTACCCGTCACTGAAAAGTACAGTCATAAAGCCTCTAGCGAAGGACTCAGAATCCTGTATATACTTCAGGAAATCAAGGAAAATCTGCGTTACAATATGATGCATGATTGACTGACTGGGGACTTCCAGTCAAAACAATAACATTACCTGCCAATCAAGGTAAGAGGCATTTAAAAGAAAAAGCTTCTTCCAATTATATGCCAAGTCCATTAAGAGTGGGACTTGTGACATGCTTCATCTTTGCAGTATCCCACACATGGCAATCTCTACGTTTTGTCTGTTCTGACAGTTTTGCAACTGTACATGCAGACTTCTAGGTCATAAAGATGCCCCAGTAAAGATGTAAGTTCCACGCTCATTTTAGATCGTGGTTAAGAAGTAATTATACTACGTGGAAGTTAGAGCCAAAAGTATTTATTCAATAAGAAATTATTTCCTTCCAAGTTATCAGGTGATCTTGCAGAAGCAGACTGCTGAAGTACGAGACAAAACATCTCTTATTTTCGTGACTTTACAGCTCGCAGCAACTGCGACAGCATCCTCTGGGACAAGAAGAGTCCTAGTAGTTAGGAACAGAAAGGGTCATTAGATCACCTAGTCTGACTTTTCACAAGTCAGGACAAATACTTTTTCCCAGTTTCTCATGCAAACTGGAATTATTAACTTTTATTTGATTAAAGCATGCATAGAAGGTAGTAAAGAGAAAAAAAAAAAAAAGAGTAGCTAGATTAAATACTGGTAGTATCTGATTAGGTAATAAGACCTGCTGTTAACAGTAATTTATTTCTAATCAGACTCTAATTTTCATGTTGACTCTGATCTCCATAGTTCTGTCCTACTGTAACTGCAAAGTCACATATTCAGCCAAATTAATGGGAAGAACAACCTCTATGCCTATGAAACTTGTTAGTGACTGCTAGAGTAGGATAGCTAAACTATCCAATGATTTCACGTGCTTTGATAATTTTCAAGCACATCCCAGCTCTTCAGCAGACAGGTGAATAAGCTAAGTGCATTTTTCATGGACTGATCACTGCACAACGGCTTTTCCCTTCCGTAAGTGATTGTGACACCGTGACAGTGACATTGCATGTCTCCTGTCTTCCAACCATGCAACTTTTTGAAAAACAGAAGGTGCTGAATGAGGAGGTAGCAAGTCATAGATGTGTGAAGAATACTTCAGGAGTCAACTGAGGTAAAGGAGGAAAAATGAGAAGGGTTTCGATTTGATTGCAGAACCAAATACAAAAGAAAATGTACTGGGAAGAATCATAGAATGGGGCCTCAAGGATCATCACCTTCCAACCCTAGTTTAACCTACCTGCATAGCCCTAATAAACAAAATAGAGCTTCTCTATTCATCAGTTTGATAAAGATCAAAGCAGAATTTATGCTTCCACAGCTGGTGAAGGCCAATTCATTACTCAGACCCATTCTTATTACCCCATAATACTATCTGAATATTTTAATGATGCTACAGGAAACCACGTCATTGTTCTGACTACTCTTAAATTAGATAATAAAGTACAAGACAATTTTTAAATAATGAAAGAAAATTGTTCTTTGTATGTTGCTTATTCAAGTTAAAAATTAACATGAACCAGTTTAAAGTACTCCTTTGTTTTTGTTTTGGAAGATATTTTTATGGTTAAGACTTGTACTTCTGATTGGCACCCAAAAGGCAGCTATCACACAGTTTGTGCACTACAACACTGGGGCACCATTTTTTCAGAACAGTTAAAGTCCAACACATAAGAGACTTTCGCATATTTTTAGTCTTATGCTATGAAAGCATGAGGGTCTATAATTTCATACCTTTCAATTCCAATGGCAGCAAGAACACTTAATCATTTCTAAAGAGAATCCCTGCACATAATAAAGTTTTCTCTACAGGACTTTAGACATAGCGGATGAAGAAACGTATGACATATATCAGACATCCCAAGTACTTTCATCTAAGCCTGTCTGAAAAATAATAATAATAAAAGCTAACAAACAGCAAAACTCCATAATCTAACTTTCTTCAGCGAAACTAACATGTGGCTCAAAGGCACCGCACCTTTTCTTCACAGAAAGCATGGCTTTCCCACAATTTTCCCACAGTTGCACAAATGCTTTGCAGTGATCTCTAATTGAGAAAACAGTGACACTGAGGACTGATATAAAGAACATACGATCAAAGATCACGTATTAGAGCTATAGAGCTTTTCTACAGAAATCTGAAACCCAAGAAACTCAAACTTCATTCCAGTTACTGAACAAAGAACTGCAACAGAAAAACTTGTCCTGTGCAAGCTAGATGGACAGTACTAAATCATTGTGGAGTGGAAAATTAACGACAACAGCAGAGGACTTTCTTGAAAGGCCTAGTGAAGAGCAAAATCTGTGAAAAAGATATGGAGGAACTCCTGTCAGGAAGGAAAAAATAGTTCTTTGGTAAAGGAAATAGAAGAAGAATCAACAAAAATGCTTGAACCAATTTCTCAGGGTTAACAGACTGTATCTGTGAAACAAAGATTTATGTGAACCTTATACAATCTGCATTATAAAATCAAAGCGAAATGGAGCTAGATGGGATGTACTGATATGCTGCAAACATTCACTTTTCCCTGACATCTCTTTTGCCTTAAGGACCTCTACTGATGGAGAGTCCCTGACTGGTAACCTATTCCAGTGCCTCATTATCCTTAACATTAGGGGGCTTTCCTTAACAGCTGGGCTGAAACTTTCTTGCAAAAATTTACTTCTAGTCATTCAAGTAGAAAACAGACTATTCCTTTCTTCTTCTTCCTCACAGCTTGTTGTGTATTTGAACAAATGTCCTTACAATCTCTTCAGTCTTAACAGTTAGAAATAATTTAAAAACAGTTGTTTCGTTAATAAATGCAATTTAGCATTCTGCTGCACTATATACAGCCTAATGAATAAATAAACAACAGAAGCATCTGCCCAGCAATGTCTACCCTGTGACTGTGCAGTGAAATGCTGTCCTCATCCCCTTTGGGCTTCAATGCTTTATTGTGGCACTAGATGTGTAACACGTTATTGCTAATACACTAAAAGCAGCAGGTGCCAATGCACCTGGAGATGTCTGCGATATATTCTGTGCTCTATTAGCTGCCTTCACACCTTGACACCACTGCACGTCTGTCTCATCCCATTGCCTGAACATGGAGGACAAAACTGAAAGGTCTGTTCTGTTCACTCAGAGTAAGGGTAAAAGACAATGTGCATTCCTCCTTCCCCTTCTCTGCTCACTGCCTGCACCCACAGGGCTGTAAGCTCTCCTCTCCAAGTAGCACAAGGATCAAAGCCAGTGCAAATGGGGAGAGCAGAAGCTGTGATTCCTGGAAGGTGGTTGCACTGAGGGGACAGCAAAAACTTGAACGATTCGAATGCTTTATTCACTGTTACCTAAAATCACCTTATGTTGCTTCTGATTTAGCAGCAAGAACTTTTCAAACCACCCCTTGGTTAGAACATTCCCAGAGCTTACGGAATTACTGAAAATTTCTCTGAACAAGTGCCAATACTACTGGGTTATTCATGCTCCTGAGTCAACAGGCATTCACAAAAACTTATTGTCATCAAAAACAGAACTTGCTTTTATCTTTCTGCACTGGGCATATAAAAAAATCACTACATCGGCATTTGCTTTCTAGTTCTCACACTTGTGTTTGTTTTCAACTTCTTACACTTATTTGCTCTTTTGCTTAAGATTTTATTTCAACTTCTATCAAGATGGACTTTAAAACATGGTCTGAGCTAAAATTTAATATGCACAATAAAATTTAGTATGTAGCTGAACAAAAAGTCGCTGCACCAAAATGGTCCGGTCCAGCAGTTTTCTAAATGATGTAGGAGAAAAATAATGGGGCAGAGTAGCAGAAGCCTGACCCTATTCCCATAAGACTGTAAGATTTATCACCTACATAAGCAGAATGCTACAGAAAAGAGATCTATTGACCACAGCAATAACTCACAGCCCAGTAAAGCTAGCTGAGATGCTAGCCTGGTATTTGCTGATAGTACCTTCATTATGTGGTACTCAGAATCTTATTAAATAGCCTTGCTCAACAAGCTACTGTTTTTAATATTACACACCACCTACTCTTTTTCAGACCAGCCACTTATTTACAGTGCTGTTATTTGTGGGGGAAGGGAGCTGCAGGGAAGGATTTATAGGAGTTGGGATTTACAGTTTGAATCACAAACTGCGTTGCCTCAGTTCTTGTGGAAGTGGGAAGAGGGAGAGCACGGGTACGTGCTGTCCTGGTGTACAGAAACATGTTTGTGTAACACTTTCTATCTGAACAAAATATTTACTTGGGAAATGAAAAATAATTAAACGAAACAAAACTGCTATTATTTGAAATGCACAGACTGGGTTTTTTTTTCTGTTTTAGGTACATGTAGGGAAAAGATTAGCGGTTTGTTTTGTGGAACATTTCTTCAAGGGCTTGAATAGCAAACATACATGGTCCTTGGGAAGACCCCAGGTTTGGAAGAAGGAAACAGTGGGCCACATCCTTTTCCAATGAGCTTGTGCTGAGGCCCTGGGTGCAGCCCTTGCCCCAGCTGCATTTGAGCACTTCGTAGAGCCATGAGTCTGAGCCTGCTTTCTTGGCAGCTGCACTGAACTCCACCTGTCAGCCCTTGGTGCCAGCCTGGAGGTGCTGGCCTCCACCCCAACCCAACTCGACTGCCTGCCTTCAGTTCAGATCTATCTCTGGCCAAAAATATTTTCTTCCAGTGAGCTTTAACTATGATACTGTTATTCTAGCCCACGAAGACAGCCCAACATGTTTACAACAAGTGGACTGAAGGAAGAGCCTTACTACTTTTCCCTTCCTCACTTTTAGCACCTCCACATTAAATATGCTTCCCTATTCTTTCAGGATTTAAAAGGAAATTTTACGGTTTCTGGAAGTTCTTAATAATTTCTAGTAAAACCCTGATTTACAATTATGTTATTTACAGTATTTGTCTAGGTGGTTAGCATTAGAGAATAGAGAATCCTAACCAAAAGACCAGAAGTCTTATACAAAAGGATTCTTAGAGCCAGCTGCATGAAAACACACTACAAACAGTCCATATCACAGATGAAGTACAAATCAAGTTAACGTCAATCGTTCAATTCAGTCCAAGAATCACAGTTCAGTTGTTCACCCCTGAGCCCACAGAAAAACCCACTGGGTAATATCATTTTTTTACCCCATAAATTCTCCTTTATCAGTCTGACTGGATTTTTTTGTTTGTTTGTTTTTGTTTTGTTTTTTAAAGAACTCCTAAGGGATATCTCCAGTCACCACATAGCAACAAGTCCTTCTCCATGTCCCACTGAGGAGAACAGGAGTTTTTCTCTGGTGCTGCCTTTGGCATAGAGACCGTGTTATGTCACTGTAGGGAAGGACTTACAGCTGTAAATGATGCAGAGAACATGGGCACTAGCACTGAGAAAGGCGATTAGAATGGTTTCTATGGACCTTTCTTAATATTGCTTAGTCAAACTACAGTGACACAGTCTGGTTTTTTTTTTAACCACTACCAACCCTGCACACTGCCTGAACATTCGGCAAAACTTCTGCCTGAAAACGTAACTCAGTGTAGCAAAATTTGCCCATGGAAACCCTTTTCAGGGCACGCTGAAGGCTGAATACAGATTTGTGAATACATAAATAGCCTTTAACATCTTTCCTCTACAGTTGCTCCTATAAGCCCAGCACGTTCTACTAGCAGTCGTTTAAACATAAAGGGGAAAAGAGGCACAGAGAACTGAAATTATTTTGTTTCTCCAAGTGAAGCTTTACTTTCAGAGCTAAAACAAAAAGAAGCACAAAAATAGCATGAAGCATGACGTGCTTCTCCCTGACTATCGAGGTAGGCTACTTTCTAAATCAATTAAGAACAAAACCACTTTCATCTCTACTGCGGCCCCACATTTGAAATTCATCTCAAATGTTGTCCACAGCTACCTTTACAAATAACAATAACAAATAACAATAATTCTCTTTAGGAATCAAAACCTAGTTTCTCTTCTCTGAACCCATACAGATTCACTTGACAATGAAGCCCAACCTTGGGAAGTGAGCAGTGCTTAACAAAGGGTGACTGCAGCTGGGTAATGGCTCAGCTCCGCATCGGCCTGTGTTGTGTGAGACCAACATTGCTTTCAACACTGAAGTTCATATTTCTGACACACAAAAAAATCCAGCAACCGAATCTTAGTTTGTGAAAATATAATTGCCTCAGGTAAAATCAAGTTACATAATTAGAACAACAAAGAAAAATTCTACCACACATGGTACATCTGTTGCCACGTGCATAAATTCTCTATGACTTGCCAAAGTAATTTATCCACCCAGAACACACATCCAAGCTGGCCAATATCTAGTACTGAGCAGAAAGCAAATTTAAAGAAAGGCACATCATTTATCATTACAGACAGCTCAGCAATATTGCGAACAGGGAGCACAATTGCTATGCAGGGAGAAGAGGGAGTGGGAGAAGGAAGATTGGAAATGCTTGCCGAGCTCAGAGCCTGCTCCCACAGCAGCCTGACATCAGGATCTCAAGGGCTACTTCCTCTGAGAGAAGAGAGGAATACAGAAAGCCATGTCTTAACCATTCAGCCCTGTCCTAACACATATTGTGATTTAATGAATTGCTATTCTGTGATGGAAAAATTCGCTGTCAAAAAATTTTTAACCGCTGTTGTATAACTTGCAATAGAATTTAATTTGAAGAATGAACCATCTCACCACTCTAGAATGGCCTTATACTGAGGCTGAAACCTTCCAGAATTAACTTCACAAAAAACCCATTTTGATATGCTACATGTAAAATTATCCTCCTCCCTCCCTGCACTTAGAGTTCTTGGCAAGTGTTTCAGTGTTGTAAGTTATTCAGTACAAAAGACTGCCTGCTGAATTTTTTAGCAAACTGCTCTGCTCTCTAGGCTATAAGGTGCTAGGGCAAGGCAAGAGTACATTATTAGTGGTACATTTTGCTCTTTGACACCCCCCATTTTTATCCACAGATCAAGTTTAGATAAGAAAACATACTGACATGTGAGTGCCTCATCCTAGAGACTTTCATTTTTAATTACAATTAAGGTGGATTTTAGCTTCTAGCATCCCGAAGCAGCCCTAAATCCATGAGCAGGCTGTAAACAGCATCTTGGTTTCAGGCTCTCCAGAGCTTATACACAACACCGTGTTCTGTTGTTCTTGATGATGCATCAGTGGTGCTGCCCAGTGAGATATTTGCAGGCAAGGAGAACTTTACACAGCTCCAGGTAGAAGAGATGATAGCAGCTGCAGGGAGTAAATTTTACTGGAGGCAGATTTTAAACAAGTAATTTGGGAGATGTCTGTATTTTCAGCAGCTAGTTCAACTGAACTGCCTCCAGCACAGTCTTGGATGAAAGTGCAATTGCAAGCTGCTGAATGTAAGCCCCAATTAGTCTGTTTCTACTGCACATTACAAATCTTACTCAAGTTAGTAAGTGAGCCTAGGCCCTCTGCTTCCCTCTCATTTTGGAGATGCCATGGCTCCCCTTACTTAAGTAGTCAACCTTGTTTCTAAAATGAGACATTTTCATCTTTCCAGGAAGAGGAAAAGAGAAGAAAGATCTGCAATCATTTCAGCTGTGCTCACAGCCAACGACACAGCAAAGAGTTTCCATTCCACTCCTGTGCACACTCAAGTCTGTTCTTAATTTCTGGGAGGTCCCTGATTTTCACACTGTGTTTTCTGAGTCTGTCATTTCCTTGCCAAAGAGTTAAGTGCAGGTAAGTCAGCTGGCTGTGCAGAAAACCAGTTTATTAAAGCACGTCTCCTTTTCACTCATGCTAGGAAACGTAAAAACCTATACAGTCAACAGTTTAGCTGTCATTAGACCTTGGAAGTTTTTCGGACCGCTCTCCGAAATACAGAGCAAATGAAAGAACAGTGAAGAACTGTAGTGAAGAAAGAAATAATCAGAATCCACGGATATTCCAGCAAAAGAAGAATAAAGAACAGAGCGCCATTTTTCAATAATGGGTAAACAAAAAAAGCAAAGACTAAGAACAAGCCTTATCATTCATGAACAAGAGGGATATCTATCATCACTGAAGGATGAATGTAAATTGACATTCACTCCCCACTTCAGTTCCTGACACACCAGAAATTCCAAATGCGCCAACAAATGCATCAACAAAGCAATCACTGGAGGTTACCCCGCCTTCCACCAGCAGTTACATCCGGCAGGGGAATAGCTGTGAATCCTTCTGATAACACACACGTTGGTAATGAGTATTATCCATCTAAGTGAGCCATAAAGAGTAAGATGAGGAAAAGGAGTTAATAACAAATTGCAAAATATTTGGTGTATTCATTTAGCAACTCATTTACGAGCTAATTGTGATTTTCCTAGGAGGTGCACACTTCATAAATATTTGCAATCTAAATGAGATGACATAAGTTCAAACTTAAGTTGTTTGTGAATTGTTACCTCTGAAAACAGACTGCTATTTTCCTCTCCAGTACACAGTATGTGACACATGTCATATGGTGACTGATCAGTGATGAGAAAACAAAGTAATTTGATAGTGGGAAGACCAATCAATGAAAATTAATAAAGGAAAACAAAAGAAGAAATGTGATTTTTGTAAGCAAAGATCATTTGCTATAAAATTTGGAGGACATGCTGAACAGTATGTATCTCACTAATTGTACTGTTTAAACTGGATGGAATACTAAGCAGCATATTTTTTAATTCACGTTTTCAAACAGACTTAAAAAAAAATGTCTCTTTCTCTCTGACTTCAAAAGTACAGAAGATGAAATTATAGTCTTCTCCTCATTTTTCTGAGTGGCTAGTAAAGATTACATCTGTTCAGCAATAGTGATCACTGAAACATAAGACTCATTGCTACCTCTATAAAACTGGAATCGCAGCTACTCATTTTCCGTCATCCTGCATCAAGTGAAACAGAACACTCCTACATAGCACTGATGAAGCAGCCAAATTAACAAGTTTCCTGTCTGTAACAGGGGAAATTCCACTCATAACCAGAAAGATACATTTCTACTGAAAATGTTTTACCCTTACTGAATAAGAAAAGCATTTTATGGGTATTCAATTGAGCGGCAAGAACTGAGTCAGGTAATCTAATATTAAAAAAGAAGCAAAAAAAAGTAAAAACAAAAAAAAGATGGTCCTTTTTTATTGCACTTTGATTTCTCTTTCAATGGAAAGTTCACAAAGCTCGTTAATCTAGATTGTTCGTGGTATAAACAAAAGTCAGAATAAAAATGAAACTCAGAACGCTACCGTTGGCAAAGAACAAAAGGGTCTGAAGTTAAACACGGTGAAGGTAAAAATAGTATATGAAAGAATACAGAACCAAAGAATCACAGAATGGTTAGGGTCGGAGCAGGCCTTAAAGCTCACCCATTGGGCTGGTTGCCACCCACCAGCTCAGGCTGCCCATCCAAGCTGCCCTTTCCTTATACGAATAGAGAAAGTCTATTTTGTTTTTCCATGGCTTTCACATGCCTGGGTTTGCCTGAAATAGGACATAAGTTTTCACACCGCTGTCAGTTTGTTAAAGAACACATTGAAAGGTTCAAAATGAAATAGCGCCTGAAACCAGACAGTTTGACACTGTATCTGGACTGTGTTTTAAATAGTTTGCATAGTTCTACTTAAATTCTTTCAGCCATATTTGCTGTGTGACAAGTCAGTAAATGACATGTTTCTAAAACATGAAGCATTGGCCATTTTCTGTTTCTAGTCCTGTTACATCCTTGAAATCTGCACAGGTTGTGTTTGAAATTCCTATCATTGACTGGTCTGCAGTTACCCAACGTGTAATGTTTATTCATGTCATACTTACATATGATAATGCTTATAGGAGTAAGTTGAAAAACAGTCAGAGAACCATAATTCTAGTGAAACTGGCAAGGAGGGAGCACGTAGCAATCACATTCACTGTGTTTTAATTTCCCTGTCCTGCTCCTCTCCTGACGGGCCTGAGTGATCCAGCTGTGCTACTTAAAACACACACCCACATATCCTCAGGGAGAAGGATGGTTTCACAGAGCAGGCAAATGTGTGGCCACATGGAACAGCCCTGCAAAGGCTGAATACGCACAGTGTGATCACATCCGCTGTGAGAGGGGATGGGTTGAAACAGTTCAGAGGTAAAGCTCCTGTTCTGAGCCTGATTTACTGCTGAAAGAAACACACGGTGGGAGTGCAGGCTAAACCCACATTAGTGCTTGTTACAGGCAGATCTCTCCCACAAATACCTTCTGCAGGATGCCATTCCCACCATCCGTTATTATTAAACTTAACTGAATTATTATCTGCAAATCACAGCAGGGCTCTCCCTTTTGTTCCTTATCAATAGTACAACTTACATTATGCTATCCAAGAGCCACAAGGAGCAAGCATCCTTTCCATGCTATTAAAAGAGAAGTAGTGCCAATCAGCCTAGGACAGGGCAAAGGCTGAGCCCTATCTCAAGAAATTCTCAGATGCTGACACTCTTATAGCAAAATTAATTACTACCCTATATAGCTCGACTGACAGGAACCTTAGGCCCTTTCAAAGTGACATGTCAAAATACAATGGAACTTGGATGCAGAAAGCATACTGACACTGGCATCATTCCATAAGTAGTACCAAATATAAACTGCAAAGCTCCTTTCTAGGTGGTGGAGTCACATTTTAATTTTCATTAAAGAAAAGGTTATTGAATTACACCTAAAAAATACTTATATTGGTGGAACAACCATCAAACTACACTAATGTAAAATGCACAACTTTATTTTAAAGAATATTTGTAATGAAGAAAGAGTGAAGTTCAATTATTTCCACAATCTACAGACGTTGCAGGCAGTCAAAAGCTTGGTTTAGTCATCTTACAAAATGCAAAGCCATACATCAGCTTCCCTGGGAAGTTAATTTTTATTTTTTTAACTCTAGCATATTTGAGCACATTCTTTTCATTGGATAATCGTAACTGCAGAAGCAGATATTCCTTTGTTCTGTGTAAGATAAAAAGGAATTTAACAAGCTGTTCTGGGGGAGACTCAGACCCCTGACAAGATCAGCTCCTGCAAAATAATCAAGTTTACATGCTAGGAAATGAAGGAAGGACATTAGTTTTAACACATTTTCAGAACGCATTCCTTCTATCATTTAGGATTGCTGCAGTTATCTGATCCAAACTTTTGGCAGATTTTTAGCAGTCCAGATGTCCTTAATAAAATGTTATTCAATGTATCTGTGAACAGTTACTAATATGCAAATAACTCAGTTTCTACAAGCATCTGATAGACAAGTGCCAAAACGAGTGGTGTTCATTTTAATATAGTGCAAGCAGTTATAAAGATTCTTTGTTCTGTGATAAAAGCACTATTTAAAATATTTCTTTATTCGTTTTATAACTGCATAAAGAGCATGTTTGATTCTAGTAAATAGTCTGAAAACATAATAAAGTTACAATAAACTTGGGAATAAAAAAAAATCAAGAATGCCTTCAGCTTTGCAAAAATATGGAAGAAAAAAAGCAAATTATTCAAAGATGCTTAGCAACTGTTTTCCACATATATTGTATGAAATGACTCCACGTGGCTGCTGCATTTCCATGCACGGTTGTAACTTACATCTCTTGGTTTTAATGCTTTAAAGCTACTTTCTATCATCCCCTGACACCAACAGGTACAGTAATATAGGCCAATAGACAGATGCAGACAGCTGGTTTAATGACAAACTTGTCTTAAGATAAAAGAAAACATCGTGATGTATTGCATCCCCTGGACAGAGTACACCTCAATATTAGCAGAACTAGGTAGATGTGAAATAATTCCCTCTACAGCCTCCAAAAGCCCAACAAGCACCCTGTCCTCCCCAAAGCACAAAGATGGCTTTGATACTTGAGTAGAGAACAAGGATTTACAGCTCCATCACTCTTCCAGAAATAGATATTTATGCCTTTTGCTCTGAAAAAAAGCATCCGACTGATGCTAATGTTTGCCAGTGGCTGGTGCATGAATAATATTCATGCAGTAATACATCCTTACTGAGAGAAACAGTCTCAGCTCCCAAAACACAGTTTAATAGACCAAATATGCTTCATGTTAGATATTGTCTCGTTTTCCTAAATAATCAAAAAATCTCACCCAGCTGATAGGTTTCTTCAGCCTGCTGTAATTTAATTCTTAACCACCTCATTGACATCCCAAATTGTCTGCAGATTATTTTATTAATCTTATAAGAACATTGACTAAACCAGTTAGGTATGGTATTTACTGCTGTAAATCAGTAGTATGTTCTAATTTATAAGAAAGCCCCTTTCTCTCTAACTCCAAAGGAAACATAATTGACCCTGACACAGTTATGTGCTCCAGAGGAGAGACGGTCTGTCACGTTCAATCATTTCTTGATCAAATCCAAAATGGCAAGTTAATTGTTTAATTAAGGGAACGAGGCCCTTAGAAACTTGCATGTTCTACATAATTTTATAATGGGCCTACATAAATAAAATAAATAAGATCTGATTGAATGGGGAGGAATTTCATAAGCAAGAACGGTGCTAAATATACACGATATTAACCAAAAGCAATCAGCAGTTATCCTCTAGTGGCAGAGCCCAACAAAATGAGTTTGAGGTAAGTACTTCATATGAAAAGCCATAAGCACATCTGAATGCAGTTGTACCTCTTTTGGGTTGTACCACTGTTAAGAAAAAAAACAATGGACCACAAAAACAAAATTCCTGAGAAATAGGACTCACAAAAAGCAAAGCAATCTGTAGTAAACTGCAAGTGACACTGCAACCTTTAGCAACCTTTAGTGTGCCTTTTGCAGCTTAGTGGATTTTTGCCATCAAAATTGCTGCTGCCTACATCTAGAGGTCACTTTTCCCAGTGAATAGAAGATCATTTTTATAATACAAAACTATTCACCTGGAACCCTGCATGAAATACTTAGCCATGCACTGATTTATTTATCCAAAGATGGGCCTCGTATGATTCCTCCCATTATTTATACAGCAATGTGGAACACACTGATTATTTTGATATGTTATTCATTGGGTACAGTGTGCCTGCAATTCCTGTTAGCAGAATTTCTTCCAGCATTACATGTTCTGAATAGTTTCCAAACATCTCCTCTCTCCCAAAACTGCCACACTCTCTTCTTTTCAGTACCTTAAACTGTCATGATTTGATCCAAACTCCAAACAAAAATAAAGTTCAGCAATAACTCTGGAATCAAAATCATTAAAATTTTAACTTCAACGTAACAAAAATGGTTGCAGCACTTGGGCAGCATTATGCATTTCAGGCTTCTAATGATGATAAGTATTTTGTAGCAAAATCAAGTAGGTTAAAGCTGGCTTTCCAACAGGATTTAAACCTCCCTGTTTTGTCCAGTGCTCGCTCAGGGCTAGAGTTACATATGCATTGTCTCTAAAATTTAGGTCAGTTGATGCGTATTAAGCTGCAGGAACTCCTTAAGACTCCTAATTGTTCAAAGTTAGCTGAGAAAGTCCATACAGCATAACAGTGAATTAGAAAAGACAAGTCAGACACGGATGTTGTTATGCTGGGGTACTGTTTTTTCACTGTTTTGTTTTAAATAACAGCCAATATTTTGCATCCAATATTCTCACGAAATGTAAAAGACGGGGCTTTTTTTCTTGTTTGTTTCCCCTCCTCCCAACATTTAAACATACCTGGGAAGGAGAACAGGTTGCATTTTTTCCCCTCATTTTAGTCCCACAGTTATTTCAGAAAAATAACTCACAGACAGCAACTGTGAGCCCCAGAGAGCAAAAGGAAGGCAGCTCTCTGCCACATATAAAAGAGCACTTCTATTTTGTGGTAAAATCTGGTCTGCAATACCCACTCAAAAGCCTTAAATTGTATATCAGACCCTTCAACGTTCACATTTAAAACTTCTGAAACAATAACAATTAGGTTGTTGGTTTTTTGTTTTTTTATTTTTTTCACTCCCATTTTTTTCTTCCTTTTGGTTAAAAGTTATGCATACTTTCATGTTCTCCTCATCTTGATTATGTGCAATTTTCCACATTTAGAATAGTAACTTGGTTCCATGAAGGAGAGAACTTGAAAAACCACATGAAAATGCTGAAGATTCATGACAAAAAAAGAAACTGAGAAACTCCACTGAACTCAGATTCCCCACTTCTTTATCCTTGCCATTCTTTTCAGAAACACACAAATAAAATACCCCAATGTACAGTGGACCGGATTTTCTGAGAAACTGACAAAAACAGAGTTGGTGCTTCTGTACCAATGCCAGCTCATATAGGAGCAGAGGGAAAACAAATAACCCTGCCCAGTTTCATCAGTGTTTAATCAAAATCTGACTTCTTCCCCTCACCAATTAAAAGATTTGCAAAAGGCAGAGGAGAGGGAAAGGTAATAAGGCAAAAAGTGATGAGGGAGAAAGAGGCCACATCAGTAAAGACAGATTTTTCTAACAGTTGTCTTCTCTCCAGAACAAAGAAGTGCTAAGAATCTCCCTTCTCCAACCACACAGAGGAGCCGTGCTAAATCTCTGATTAGACACAGATTTTCTTTAAACTTTTATAGGAATGAGAAGGTCTCCACTAATGAGAGTTTAAGGGAATTTCTTAAATCTAAAGTGAAGGATATCAGGAGTTGAACATAACCTGAGGGTTTTCCTGTACATGTTCTCTAATATTACAAAGAGATTTCTGAAAACCCTCTGAAGATCCTGTTTCCTGCAGGAAGAAAAAGAAGCAGGGCAGATAAGACTTCAGGGAACTGAAAAGGAAAAAAATGCAGCTATAAAGTTACCTACACATTCTGTTGTTAGAGGAGTATGAGTGTTCCAAATGTTATAATATAATTTCTGTATCTAGGAGGTAACTTGAAATGAAAAATGCAGAACAAAAATCCTCTCCTCAACTTTTCATACAACTAACCATCCTAGCATACAAACCAGTGCAACCTGAACCAGAATACTGAAACTGGGTAAAGAACTGAGCTCCCTGACTGCACTTGTGGGAATGAAGCACCAAGGCTCCCACCTGGGTTTTTCTAGATTACATCTATAGAAAGACCATGTCAGAGGAAGAGCTGAAGAAGCACAAGAGGATTTTTTTTCCCCTTCCGGGGATGTCAGTCAGAATCTCCTGCCCTGCCTGCAGTGATGAGTAACTCTCCCCATTCACATCCAGATACAAATGAGCCATCTGATGTCACTCTCTGGGATAATTAAAATGGAAAGCTTCCCACCCCCACTTTTTTGAGGGGAGCACAACTTCAGACACAGGTGACTTGTGCCACATCCTCTCACTCCACAATGAGCTCCTCCTGTCACCTCCCCGTTATGGTGACAATTGTGGCTTCTCTCCTGGGATTTCTCAGAAGTGAGAAAGGCTTTAAGCTGCATCAACTCAATGGTCTACTGTCTAGGAAAAACAACAAAAAAAATCTATGCCAGATTCGCCTGTCTTAGTGTTCAATAGAATCACTGTTTTCTAAACAGTATATTGCTATAAAGCACAGATGGAGGGGGAGAGTTAACCTTTGTATAAATGGAGAGCAGTCAAGGGCAATAACAGCTTACGTCAGGTAAGGGAGTATTATCAATGCTGACAGGGGTAGGAATGGAGAAATCAGAGCACTTGCTCCAGAGCATGAAGTGTCAGGCTCATGGAGACCTTTATAAATCTTTTCTTGGTTTCTGTTTGCTATGGAGAGTTCCTTTTATGTTGGAAGACCTGTCAGGGATGAGAGGCACCTTCCAAACTCTGAGAAAAGGCAGTAGCTTGCCCTTCCAAAACAAGGTAACTGGGTGTAACAATCAGAAAGATCAATACGATGGAATGGTGATACAGGAGGCACAAAGATAAAGGGAATAGTGCAGATGGAAAGACTTCACAAAGGAAAAAATGCTCACCCATCTCTGAAGATGGAGACTCCTAAGGAAAACTCCATAAGGGAGGGATCTCCAACCAGAGACCTTTCCCCAGGGGCAGTCAGCCCCTAAACGAGGTCTAAGAGAGGTGCAGCCAGGCTCCACCCCTTCTGGTTACATAGAATTGCCTTCACCTGTGCTCCCAGGGCTGACCGGGTCCTTTCCCCAGGTGCTCAATCAGTGGTTCAGGCCAGGACTCGACAGTTACCACACACTGGGGTAAGAAATACAGCCACGACATCTGCTATAGCTAAGGACACAAAGAGGCACAACTTTGAAGCTCTCCTTGGAAGACAGGGCATATCACAAAGCAGTCCTTCAGCTCCTGGGGACCACGGAGTGCTCAGTGCGTCCTGTATAACATCCACAGGGCCACCATGGTGGGTGTAAAAGAGAGGTGGGATCACAGACACAAATGCAAGAAGTCCTCGCAGAGAACATGAACTGGAATGAACAGAAACAAATGGCAGCTGGGTCAAGAGCTACCAAAACTAAGGCTTAAAAAGATGCTGTGACCAATTTGCTCTGATAACACCATAAATTGCCCCAAATAAATATTTTTAAGCTTATTGTGGAAAGTTTAAAATCAGAAAAAAAGACGATCAGAAGGATATAATTGGAATAAACTAAAACAAACAGATAAGAAATCGTATGGAGTGTGATGATGGATGAAGTAGAAGAATGAAAAAGGTTGGACATTGGAGAAACTAAATACCTGCAGACATTTTTAAACATTACCTGAGAGAAAATTAAGGAGAACGTGCCTTTAGAAATTACAGTGAAGTGGTCGTAAAGAATCTGCTTGAGCATCCTGAATCTATCACGGGAACCTACAGCACACTGCAGCAGAGGAACCACCTGTTTGTGCAGTGATGTTATCACTGAAGGCAGCACACCTCCTGGCCCTTATCATTCACTCAGCCACACCCAAGCAGCCTGTTGTGCTGAGACTAAACCACACCATCCCTTGGCTAAGACTTCTTTCTATGGCATGAGACTATCTTTCAAACTTCTGTTACACATTCATTTCCTCAGCAGAAGTTATTTTCACACAGGTTTCAGGCAAAATATTCAAAAGAGATTTTATCGTTTCATACAGACAAGAAAAAAAAAGGAATACAAACTCTTAAACATGATACTTTAGCCTGGCATGCAGAACTATTTGCTTCTAATCATCCATCCTGTCTTCCTTCCTTTCCTGGCTGTTATTCAGAACCTCCCCACAAAAGCCCAGAAGCATCAGCTGAGCGAGAGACTGCCCAGAGCTCCTTGCAGGGCCATCACCACACGCCACAAAACCAATCTCCCTGCAGTGATTCTCATGCATATACACACAAAACACCATATAACATTTCCAGTTTGAATCACCAGCCCTCACACATTCAGCATCTAGTAACGTACTATATTACACATTACACACACGCAAAAAAAACAACCCTGTAATTGGAAGGGTTGGGGATTATTGAACTGATGGCCTGTACAAATTAGTTCGAGATTCAATAGATTAGGAAGCTTTCACAGGAAAACATGTCAGTGATTTTCCTGAGGTTAACTTCCGATAATAATCCTGCCTGCAGTGCTTTTCTTTCATACCTGTTTGACACTGCTGTTGTCTCTTCAGTTCAAGTCTTAAACTCATTTCTGAAATGAAAGAGAAACCCTGTTCTCTAGAATCAAAGAAAAACTGAGCACTACACCTCCTTAGCATCTGCTATATTGTTACAGTGATTCTGAATAATATTTCATGATTTCAGTTTCTGCTTAATAGAAGTTCTCTTGTCACAAAATGTAGGAATAAAATTTTGTTCAGTATTCTAATAGCAGCACAAGTGTTCTAGATAAAAATATAAAATACTTGGAATAATAGTAGTAGCTAGGGGGATTGCATTTATGGGCTATTTGTTATTATGTTATGTGAATTGCAGGAAGCAACTCAAGTGAATATTTGTATTTGTGCAATGTTATTTGCTTTGTATATAGTGGCTCCTGTAATGTCGGCATTTGTTCAGTCTTGGTATTTTACATGGCTTCCCAAGAGGAGAAGCAGTAGTGAAACCAATAAAGCTGGCAATAAAGTTGTATTAATAATGTATGCAGAGCTATAGATGTCTAGTTATATGACACAGTATTAAAGTGCAAATGCATTGCTTCTTTTCTTTTGTTTTTTTCAGATGAGCATGGATGACCAAAACAATGTTCTTATTTTTTTTTTCAGTGAGAATGACATCTTCATAGCACTACATGCCAAGCTACTCTTGAAACACTTCCTAGTGCACACACACAAAAGCTGGTATTTGCAAAACTAAATTCAATCTAACAACAACTGTAAATTTGAAAGTGTATTACTTCTATTTATTATTATTTTTTAAGTTATGATGTTTGCTCTTCAGAGCAAACAGTAAAGACTGACACATTGCCATTTGAAACAGCAACACGGATACAAAACCTTGCAGAGATGGTAGCCAATTTTAGCTTCTTTTTTTGTGGGTGTGCGTGACATTGGTAAATGCTATTTTTTAGGCTCTCGTTCACAATAATCTGATCACCTGTTAGAGTGCTTTTAGGTCACTGCAGTGGATTACTGAAACACATTATATTCAGAGTTTATCAAGGCAGTATGTGACTCGCAAGTAAACAAGAAGGAGGCAGCGTGGCCACTGTCAGGGGAGAAGTGGAATTTCACTTCAGGATTTTAAATTTCATCTTTCTGAGAGCATCTCTGGAATACATATTTGGTTATCCGGTACTTCTGAAATATTATTACTAACAGAGATAATTAGTATTTTAATTCTAAAGAGTAGTTATCATTCTTACCATTTGTTATTTAAACCATGGAGATCCCAAATCTTTTAGCAACCTTTTGAGTTTCTGGACTCAAAGGCAAAAAAAAGAAATGGAACAAGCAAAGCTTTCTTCTTTTCCTCTAGTGACGAAGGTACAGAGCAGAGGCACACGATAACCACGGACCCAAAGCAGCTGTGTGAAAATCAGATTAATTTTACAACTACAAATACCCCGTGCTTGCACGCTCCACTGAATTCCCAAAGTTGTTCTGACACTCACTACTCTGTGTTCCACCAGCTTGGAGCAACAGGTACCCAACTGAACATGCCCGTGGCATCAGAGAGCAGTGCTAAGACAAAGTAGTATTTTCCCAGCTTTTTCAAATTGAATTTTAATCCTGCATTGGAGGAGATTAAGGAAAAAAATAATGTTCCTGCTGCATTGATTCACGCCCTAGCATGCTTCCATTTTTCCAGAAAAGTTGTAAACAACACTGTCAGTATTCCAAGTCAAAGAGCCCTGTCCCAAATGAAGGGGGTGCTTTTGCTGTACTGAGTCTTAGTGCTTGGGTGGGCTTTGAATCACACCAAAACTGAAAACTCTGTAACTGCATTGTCTTTGTCATCTCCCAAGAAAAAACAGTCATCTTGTCCTCTCTCATCTCTTCCACTTTCTACACCTGTCTCAATTCTCATCCACAAATCGTCACAAATCTTTTCATATTGGAATGTATACTCCTTCCTACAAGAAAGTCTCATGACTGTTTTGACTTCTATAAGTAATACCCAAATCTGTGTATTGGCTTTGCTCAGTGTTACAGAAGTAGTTTTTCTGTTGTGCTAGATGGAACAGTTTCTATGTGAGGATATCAAACGTGATACGTAGTCATTTAACTTCACTGCTGAAATGAATGTGATGAATAGCAGGTTTCCTTTCTTCAGGCATTAGAAGTGTTTGTTGTTTATTCCACCAAGTAAGATTGAAATTACTGTATTCATACTGTCCTCCAAAAATTTAGCATGTATTAGACATTCCCCTCCCATCCTTGTTATGAAGCACAAGGAATGACAACTCCCCCTACACCCTCTGCATGATTGCTGTGCAGTATAATTTTTGAGAGGTTAGAATCTTTACCTGCTGCTGTCAAACAGGAGAACTGGGGAGCGTGCAGATAAAAAGAATACAGGAATTCAAAGTGACTGTGATTTAAAATATATTCTTCAAAAAAAAAAAAAAAAAAAAAAAAAGAAAGAAAGAAAGAAAGAAAGAAAAAGATCTGACTTCATCTTTGGGAATGACAGAGTGTGATTTTCTTATTTTTGCAGAAAGAACTACATACATCAAGGGAGAGCAATACTCACCTGAGAATTTTGTATAGATATATCTTTGAAGAAGGAGCTTCCAGCACACATTCTACAATTACCAGGGGACACACCAGTAGTCTTTCACAGGAGGAGGTAAAAAGAGTTATAAGCAGAAAAAGTCAAGTAGTTTGGAGAACAGAAACAAATCAAGACAAGAACAACAAAAACAATAAAACAACGCCAAAAAAAAAAAAAAAAAAAGAGACAAAAGAACCTGTTCAATTTTTTAAAAAGCTTCAATCTATTCAATTCTTGTTGGCAAGATCACTGAAAATGTGTGCCTCCCTGCAGTGAAAGATGGACCCCTGAAGAATTAAATGTTCATGTTGGATGAAGAGACAAGTTTTCAGCCTCTCTAGAGCTTAGCACTCTGACATACAGAATAAGGCTAGAAAATTGCTCAGTCCCACAAATAGCAGAATACTCCAATTTAACAAAAAACTTACACCTAGAAAAAGGAAAACATACTGGATCTTAGCAATATAACATTTGGATGAAAGTGCATGCTGATAGCTAGAACTGAATCTGGTCCACCTGTAAGCACGTAAAATACTTAGCTACCTCTCCCATCCTGATTGAGATAATTTGAAACTTACAACATACGTTAGCATAAAAGAATAAGTAACTGAGAAGGTGATGGCAACATGAGGAGATGCATTAAACATGTGAAATGAAGCTCTAAATAAATATAAAAGAAGCTGCAACAACAATAAAATCAAAAAATCAAATCTAAGCTGACCTGCAGGAAAAACAATGAAGCAAGACCCTGAGGCTTCTCCCAGCTTCTGCTGTCTCTTTTTGAACAGATCAAGACATTTCTCTTTACTTTTACTTTCCCCCAGCCTTTGTCCATTCTGTCTAGTTGGCCTGTAAACACCTTCAGGTTGGGGCTTTTTTTTTTTTTTTCAAATAAATCAAGCTCAATCTCTACCAGTTCTTCTGGGCAGCCTGACACAAAAACATGAATACCTACAGTATCATTGAAAACTAACAAATATCTGTATTAGAGGTGTCTTGATTTCTATGAACATAAGAATGCCTGTAGAGGGTCAGACCAAAGCCCAGTGCAGTCTCCAGCTGCCAAAAGCATTTGTCCAAGAAAAGGCATAAGCATAGGGCGCATATGTAGGGATGTTTCTCTAAATGCTCTCCAGAAGTTTTAAACCCTCGAGAGGATATTATTTTCTACTTTTCTATTAGGATCTCCATGTCAGCACTGGTGACTTCATGTAACCCAGACTTGTATGTAAACTGCTTTTCTGTCACTTTATATCTTCCCTATAATTCCTTCATTCTGAATAAATAGGATTTTCCTTTATGGAAGGTGGTTAACCTTGTGCTGAACTAAAAATCAGAATTGCAGTTAATTACCAGGATCTGCAATCTAGACATTTTATATGGAGAAAATTGAAGTACAAAGAAATTACTTAGGCCAAAACAGAAAATGTAATCAGACTTCGGTGGAGTTCAAAACATTAAATCTCTTATTGTAATTGCAAAACATATTCCAGAACAAACCAATCATCAAACAACAAAAGGAAATAGAAAAGGTATTAAGGATTACATATACAGTACAGCATTAGGCAAGCTATATTTTAAAAATTTATGAAGCCATTAACACTTCTACTAATAGACCACCAATTTATTTTTTAGTAAGTCAAATATATGGCAGATATAGAGAAAATATTTCTTAATCACTTTGGAAAAGGGGACATAAAAACGCCTGAGAAACACATGTGTTATTTGAATAATAAAAGTGATGCTATCATAGAGTGTACTGCTAAACAACATACAGAAAGGAATTCTTCATCAGAGAGAGGCACTATTACCCTACTCTTCTCTTTACTTCCATCATTTCTTTTTGCAACTACCTCATCAAGACCAATAAACAATGGCCAGACTTCACACCAGCTGCTTTTATATGAGCATGTTTTGGCATCAAGCAGACTGTACCCCAAAAGTTTGGGCAGATGCCTGGTCAGTCATTTTCACAATATACAAGAGCAAACTTCTATGTACATATCCAACCTAGGCACCTGTGCCAGCATAAACAGCTGATTAGAACATAGATCACACAGACATCATAGCACTGTTTCTCTACTTGGAAACACTGCTATATTACCTAGAAAACACTGAAATCCTCTCAGACATTGTCACAAATGTAGCGTGACCTGCTTACTTACCACAGTGTCCAGACAGCTTGTTTGCAAGTTGAAAAGCGGACACAAATGGGACTCTAAAGGCCAAGAACAACGTCAAAATGTACTGGGAAATGATCTTAAAAGATTTAAAATTTTGACAACTAATATCAGCATTATCTGCTTTTAACTGGGCTTTCATCCTGCAAAATATACAGGATGACATATGCACTCTTTTACAAGTGCTTTAGCTCTGTTTGCAAAAAATAAGTCCCAAAAATACATTCAGAATTGTATTGCCAGGCAAACTGATCCTTAACTTACATTGCCACTGTTCAGATTCCTCCGTTGCTTGAAGCATCCTGCAATGTCTTTCTCCACTCATAGTATTAACTCCACTGATAATGCTCTAACTTCACACCTATGGGGAGAAGAGAGATGAGGTCGTTAGCCAAAACTTGCAAGCCTGGAAGAACACACTCCCCTCACTCCGTACCTCTGCAGGTTGCTCACTGCAACCAAGTGAAAACACTCTTTAATTGATTCGGCATCTTGCCTTTTGCAGAGCAGCAAGCTCAGAGCAGCACCAGATGTTGACAAGCTGTCAGGTCAGCCCACTCCCCCATTCTGCAAAGGTACCCACATGCATCTGACAACCCCATCCAGCACAGAAAGAGAAAACAAGGCCCTTCCAAATCTATGAAAAGAAAGCGAAAATTTATCTCTCTGAAAAACATCCATGTCAGACAGTACTCACTAGAGCTGCCAACAGAAACTATGCTGTACTGGGCTATTTGGGACAGCTCAAAAAAAAAACGGTGACTGACTTTAGTAAAGTTGTGGATTTTTTTGGCATTCCTACGACGAATAGTGAAATAGCACTGCGCCTCTGGAAGCAGCTTTTTCCTTGGCATCTTGTGTTAGTCTGTGGGCTTTTACAGATAAACAAATGCCAACACTAGAGCAAAGCCCTTACACTATTGATTTCCAGAGAAGCTAAGGTGAAGAGGACTGCTGCAGCCAATGTCACCCAAGACTGCCCTAAAAAACACCTGAAATACCTTTTAAAAGCTTATGATATAATGGAGCAACAGCCCTTATCCTTAATGTTTTCTCTTTTTTCTTTTTAATGAATTTGATGGTTTTAGCAAGCTTTCGGAAACGTGAAGTCAATTCTTTTGAAAAGGAAACGTATTAAAAAAAAGTACACATCTGTTTCTCTACAGATAGTCTGAAGGTTTGAGAGCAAATCCATCCCACGCCACCAGCTCAGTGCTTTCTCTTTTCTCCAGCCCAGCAGTGAGAACTCTCAGACTGTGAGGAAGATGCTTTCCTCTATTCGCTACCTCATCCTCCTGGAGATTTCCCTAGGACAGAAGACCTACATTTAACAAGCACCTTTCTGGAGCGGCAGCCAGTGCCAGGTGGTTACTGGAGCCCCTGGAGCAGTACAGGATACCCATATTTAAGCAAAGGAGCCCTTCCTGCAGCCTCCTTCTGCTCACTGCCTTTCTCCCAGGCCTCTCCAGGCTCTGCTGCTCTCTCTGCTCGGTGCAGAAAGAAACTTTTCCCTCCTGCCACCAAGCAGCCCCAAGCAAGCCTCCCCCTCCCCAGCCCACCTGGCTACGTCCTTCAGGCAAATACACCCTATTGCAGAAGTTTTATTTTTTAATATAAAAGAACACACAAATAAAACCAAAACCCCCAAATCCTACTGCCCTGATCACTTGGACTTTGATTTAATAGACACTACAGAATTAAATCTCAGTGTAAGCCATGAAAATGACAAAACAGAAAATGCTGAATAGTAAGCACAGGCATTCCTCTGAGGTGCAGCAAGGTGGGACAAAACTACAATGGTTATCGTTGCTGAGAGCCTGATGCAATTCTGAGCTTTCCTGGTGAAACTCAAACCTGCAATAAATATACCTCTTTCCTTACAATGTGTCAGATTTTTCTGGCTGCACTATTGTTAAGACATTTGTAGTAAAAACAACAACAAAAGAAAAATGGTATATAAATAGATGTATCTATACACGGCATACCAGAAATCCTCTACAATTTAATGATACTGTTGGCAGATATAAGGCAAGAAATACTGCTTAGCTATTCCTTTCTCAACTTTTTAAATAATTCAGTTCAAATAATATTCTTACACTTCAGACCCATTGTAAACTTACACAAAAAAACAATAAACAAGAATAACTTTAATCAAGCTGGTCACTTCCTTTTGAAAAAGCACAGAGATACACACACGTTTAAAAAAAAAAAAAAAAAAAAGAATTTAGCACTTACAGCTTTCTATTGGAAATCACATATCCAGGTTTCATCAGTGATGAACTGGGCACCTGGTTTTGCAAAAGGCCAGATGCAAACACAGGCAGAACTCGGCTCTGATATGGCTAAAATGCTCTCCAAAAGTCGTGAGAACAACAGTACTGACAAAATGTCCTCCACTTGGGACCAGCTTCCTACACAGCCACTATCCTAATGATACGATTGCCCATGACACATGCAGGGCATCCGGCCATGATGCTTTGTGGTCTCTGCTTGATGGGAGGCAGTGAGCTCCCATGCCACCCTCCTCTTGGGAGCGGCCTTCTCAGAACTTCCACCTCCAGCCTGTCCTGAGCAAGATTTTCTGGCAAAAAAAAAAAAAAACAAACCCTGCATCATCACATCCTGCTGAGAAGGATGGCTCCACAATACTGTATCACTTCACCTCACAGCACCAATAGCTTCCAATGATATGAATGCCTTGTATTTACGAAACACACCCAACACATCGGTGGCCAAGCTGCCACAAAGGGATGCTGCAGATACCAGGGCTGAGAGTGGAGTGCAAGTACATGCCACCCTTTCAATGGCTAAGATAGCATTCCTCTAAAATATTATAATACAAGATTTGAATCTTGCCATGACTTGAAAAAACACTGTGAAATCTTCACCTTCACGAGCCTTGTGCTACCTCATTCAATTTAGCATATTCTTCCCTCTATTGAACTATCAATGACATCTTATGCAACAATCCTATAAAATAGGATGGCAGAATCTGCAGCTATGAACATAAAGCAGAGGCACGATTTTCTTTGGAGCAACTTAATCATTTTTCTCCCTCTTGCTCCATGGGCTTTCTGCTTTTGCTCCCCTCAGCAAGTTTGCGGTGGAGGGGGCACTGAACTGCATGACCTTATAAAATTAGCTACTGCACTGCTCCAAATGTAAACTCTGTTCTCTCTGCGGAGCGATCAAAGACACTTTCTTTTTCATCAAAACCTAACATGTTAACTAAACCACCATGACAAATTCTGTACTACTGCAGTCAAATCTAAATGGCTGTTCAGTGATGCACAACAACCCCTTGATATCTTCTTTTAAATTCTAGCCTGCTTTGTCTCTCTAACACAACCAGTTACAATTATATTTTTCATTCCTTCCGCATCCCTTCCAACTACCTGCGGTCAAAGCCTGCTTCTCATCCAATCAGTCCTGCTCTGTACCTGCCGGTGCGGAGATGACCTGCAGTAAATGGATAACTCCACCACCTGCTACCTGATCCTTGTGCTGAGTACTCTAGCAGGGTTTCTAAGAGCCCAAGTCTGTCAGCAATTGGGAACTGCCTTTGGAAACATATAGAAATAAAACCTAAGTGAGGAACCTTTTGTGCTTTAATTTTGGTCATTACTGACCTAGATTTTCTGACTCAGCACTTTAGATACCTTTAGCTTACATAGGATGTCGCCACAGTTTGCAATTAGGATCAAATGTACTAATATCACAGAAAGTAGCCCATAATATTTTCCAACAGTGCTCTTCGACAGAAGTCTGATACTGGATTGACCGGACTGATGTAAAGTAAAGCAAAGTAGAAAAGCAGCAAAGGCAACTCTAGCACAGCTCCTGTTCATGCTGTGGATTAAATGAGCCAATCAGTAAATGAGAACTGCTGCCTTCAATGACCTTGAACCCAGACTGAAACCAATTGTTTGAAGTGCCCTACTGCTGTAGCACAGTTGTGGTTTCCAGGGCTACTCAGATCCATTCATTGGTTTCAACTACCCAAGAAAATAATGGCAATACATATCTTACTCAATTTTCAACTTCTTCCTTTCCTTATGGTTATGCATATCTTACCAATATCCACAGATACTCTGTTTCTCCAGAAATTTACATCTGCAATTTAGCCTTTCCTAGTTTACAGAGAAAATTGAATAAAGAACAACCTGAGTGATGCTGGATGGTACTTCTCACCGTCTTCATTTTTATTTTTTAGCTCCACCTGCACAGCCTTACTTCCAATCAAAAACAAACAAACAACAAAAAAAAAAAACACCCAAAACTTAAACCAGCCCTGCTGAAGTGGATGTGGAGACTAACAGATCACTGAATTTTTACATCTTTCACCTCTAAGATGACAGCAGCATTAACTTAGAAAACTCTTGCATCAGACTCATCACAGAACAGGAGAACGACTGATGCATGGAGAACAAAGCATAACTCCACCACAGGCCCAGTTCCTTCAAGATCAGAAGTTACAGCACAGGGAAGACGCAGCTCTGTTCTTATCAAGTGATTTGTTCTCCTCCAAGCACAGTGGAAGGAAAATAAAAGGAAAAGGACAAGCAGGTGAGCTCTGGCCTCTCATTGCCTGCCCTGTCTCAGGGCAGATCCAAAAATCAACCACTTCAGCACAAATTTGGGTTTCCAATATTTCATTATCTGATTGCCATTTTTTCTTCCCAAAGAACAAGAAGCAAAGTAAGAAATCCTTTAGAAAAACAAAACCAAGAACAACCAACCAGCTCCTCAACTACAAGGAAACAAATACAGCTTACACAGTCTATCTTTTGGATACAGTCCTGTGCAGTACGAGATGCAGTTAAGCAGAAGTATTTGGATGTTACTGCATAATATGTCAACTACAAATGTTAGCAGCATACAGGCTTTTACCTGATTTACAGCTTCTACAGAAGGTTCTGTTTGTACTTCTCTCATAACATTTAAATATATTAAAAACGAAAACAAAAACAAAGTACCCTCTAACACATATTCCCCAATGCACATTTGCAAGCAAAGCTCTATGTTTGTCTCAAATCCAGCATGACTCACATTACAGAGCAAGAAGAGTAAGATGATTAAATAGACTGGCTCGCCCAGCTTGTTTTTACACATCAATAAATAACCTCAACACAGCAGAAATAGAGATGTGGTTTTCCGTTTGGAGTTAATTCAAACACTGGCTCCTCTTCAGACCTTCCACACTCTGTAAAATAGAGCTGGGTGAATAATTCATTATGAATTATTCATTCAATTAATTTAATTTCTTCTGCTCACTAATTAACTATCTTGACTTTTTTGAATGTTTTCATTATCTGAAAATTATTTACTCAACAGTTTCTATGAATAACTCCTTTCCTCTAGATTGTTCACAAGCAGATTACTGCAAGAAATCAAAATTGTAAATTCAAGCTGTGCTGAATAGTTTTAATTAGATACACAAGTCACATGGCATTTTTTGGGTTCCTTTTTGGATATATTAAAAAACAACAACAACAACAAAAAGACTCCCACAGATATCTCCTGCAAAAAAAACTATTCCAAGACAGAAATTTATTTGCCATGAAAACTTTTTAGGTCACCCCACATTTAATGCCTCCTATTTATTTCCATGGAAACTACAATACACACAAAAAGCACTATAACACTAGTAGTTAGAGCAAATTCTCAGCTACAAAACACTAATTTTCTCCTCTATTAGCTATGCATTTTTGCCAACGATCAACTAGAGCCTGCATGCTGCACTTGTAAGTATTTGCACCAGTGGAGGTGACTGTCACCGTCACCACTGCTGAAATGCACCACCTACCACCTCACTGTGCTGACAGCCAACGTTTGGTCTCCATCAGTGTCCAGCAAGTGTTGACGCATGTCAATAGGTGCCATTTTTCCTGCATAGATGAATTCAGTGACACACCTTTTCTTCATCTCCATTTCCATGTCAGATGCCATTCTGTCAGAGTGCCTTCTGCTGCCATTTGTTGCACCAAAATGTAATAGCACATTGGTGGAAAGGTCCAACCTCTACAGTCATCCTCCCAGCATCCATCTCTGACGTCACGTGCAAACATCATCACATAGGAGGCACTACTTCTGGAGCAGCCCTCAATATAGATACTTACAGAGATAAATAAGAAGACCAAGTAGAGCAAGTTTTGTCTTCTGATCTGCAAACAACATTACAGCACTATGCAGCAGTGCCCAGGCAGGTCACCTGCTCCATGCCCCCATTCTCCCTATGGACAAAGGCACAGACACGCTGCCATGCCTCACTCAATTGAAGCAATGGTAACAGGCATCGAGGACAAAGGAAGCAGCTGCAAACTACCTCACATCTATTTTTCACCACTGAATGTATTTGCTTACAAGAACAAATAGTTAACTCACCTCGACACACATGATAATTATTTGGATTTAGGTCCCCAAGCGCCCATCTGACCTTGCCCTTCAGTACACTACAGAATCCAAAGAAGACAACTGATGGGCTCTGTGTAACAGAAGGCTACAGATGTAAGCTTTGCTGAGCAAAATTCTTCATGTACATTACAAATTAAATTCTCTTCAAAGCATTTTTCAGACAGTGCATGTTACATATAGATAAAACATGATTTTTGTTTAAATCATTCCCATCTCTTGGATCTAACAATTTATTTTACGTAAAGCTAGTATCCTATAGTATTTTCTTTCAGATAAAACAGATTTTCTATAATACCACATATGTTCATATGTATTAAAATCCTTGGAGACTTACTTAAACATTTACAGATTAATTTTATTTTTCTACTCACAAAAACAACTTTAACTCATTTCTTGACTGCTGGAACTCCACTTGTTAAGTCTCTAGTATATGCATTACAGCAAGCAGATGAAACTTTTGGTGACAACATGCATAACGAAGAGACCCCGTTCTTTACAGAGGAGGCTAATTAATCATTAGGTGAGTGCTAGTAAATTTTCTGAATCACCAAGTTTCTGACAGACATGCTGTTAAGCCAGCAAAATGCCCACAGATGTTACTTGCCCATCAGAGGGGAACATATTCTCTTGAGGGCTCTGAGCATCTTGTCACCAGTTATTTATTTATTTCTGAAAGAAATGAAAAATTAGCAAACCCATGTAATGATTAATGTATACGTGCAAGTAAATAATAATAGCATGAAGCCTATTAATAATTAAAACTAGTGCTGGATTTTAAGATACTAAAGCAGAAATGTGAATTGCTTTCCAGCGGCTCTGAAACGCAAGTTGATAGATCTCCTGCACAGCCTCCCTAATAGATTAAGCATAACTTAATTCAGAGAAAATGAACCTACATGCACAGCAGGGTTCTGACTCGCTTTACTTTCTCCCTATGCCTTTTAGTGCTTTACCAGGGCGACCTCCACACAAAGCCTCCATCTCCAGGTTCACTGACCTGTGGCAATCCCTGCCCCAGGATGTAAGAGTTGGGGCAGTGGGACAGCCGTGTCCCAAAGCCACCCCCTGCCTACATGTGGGGACTGGAGGAAGTCCTGCAGGGCCTTCCCCAGGCAGGGCTCACTGCTCCCCAGAGAGCCTGACTTAATCATCCTGGATAGGTTCGAGGTACTGCACAAACCCAAAGGCAGATTGGACCAAATCAACCAGCCTGCACGCTGCATCAGACACTGGAATTCTGCACTGTGAGAATGCACTATTCAGCAACAACTCAGATCTGCAGATTAATTTAAATTCTCATTCTCCCTCACATATTTTATAAGGATGGTTTCAGAAAAGCAAAGAGTATTTTTTGAAGTATTTCTGTAATTACACAGATGCTTTTCAGGTGCATAATTTCAGGCAAGACCTCTGCAGAAGATTCATGCCTGAAACCTCTCGTCCTTAGCTAAACGTTTTCCTTTCAACTAACTTCAAGCTTTTTTCCCCCCTGCCATTATAAAAAATATTAGGTGCAAGCATAGAAGGAAACTACTGTTTCTTTTATTACTCCTCCTTCCCTCCACAGATATTAATTACATTACAGTTCATTAGCTGAGCTCATTAAACCACAGTACAGGTGGGAAATCAGTAATTGGCTAGGTACAATTATTACATTAATTTAATTATCTCTTTTGTGCTTTTATCAAAAAGGTGACCTCTGTGGGTTTTGGAATAGGTTTCATTCTGGTCCTTGCTGAGCTGCAGGCAGCAACGGAGCTCTGATTGTCGGGAGAAGGGAACACCACATGAGAACTGCTGCTGGTGTGGGGCAGCTTGAGGGAAAAGAGCAACCACATCCAGACAGCTGTCATACAGAATTCTGAATTTCAGTATGACAGTGCTCCTCCTCACTTATCTGAATGCCTCTGGTGCCTTAGCTGTGTGCCTGGCAGAACACAAGCAAGTGGAAGCACACAACTCCTCCGAGCAGCCTGATGCTCAAGGCAGGCCTAGGCTCTGGGGGAGCCATGTTCAGAACACCAGAGAGAGAAGCTTTACGTTGGGATTCCTTTACCTGAACAATCAGAATGCATGGTTTCTGAGAATAGCACACAGATGAACGTCATCAATGGGAAGCAGCTCTGAGGATACTTCTAATTAAAGCAGCCATCAGTAGGGTGGGAAAGCATAGCCCAGTTCCCAATTACAATGTGTGCCACCTCCCGCTGTCCGAGCTGGGCACAGCAACACAAGAAAGGACTGGGCCAAGTGGTGGGCAAGATCCAAACTGTCTTCAGGGGGTTCACTTGTGAGGTTTGTAGGAAGATGCATTCGTGTCATCTACAAGAAAGTTTGTTTCTCAAAGAATCTTTTACCAAAATTAAACACAGGCAGATACATTTCACTTATGTAAAAATGAGAGATTTTCAGTGGAAAATTTATCTATTCCAATTTAATCCTTGTCTTGATTTTGAAGAGCTTTCTTTTCAAAAATATAATATCTGTGACTGTTCTGAAGCTTAACATTTTAGTTGGTATTACAGACACACACCTCACATTGATAAAATCCATGTTTATGTACTTGCTTCAGCATTATGTAACTGCCCAGCACCAGCAAACAGCACAAACAATACCTGTCTGTGTAATCACACAAGGAACGGAGCTGGGATTATAAATTACCTCCAGACAAATACAAGGCACAAAACATAAGCTTGTCAAGTCAACTGGAGCAAATTGGTATTGTGCTGGAACAAACTGGAGAACTAACAAGCAATACAGATGAAATCATGGACAGCTGAAGCAGATCCACAGTTTATCTTCCAGAGTCAGTTAATGTCAATGTCAGTAAAATTTGCACAAGCAACAAGCCCTCAGCCTCAGCTCTGTGATGGCTGACATTTCTCTTCCTTAAAATTGGCAGTGTGAGCTGCGGAACCTAAATTTAACCTCTGGAGAATATGCCACATGACATCTGTGTTCTTTACATGTTCAGCTTAGGACTTTGAAAGCTAATTTATCCATGCAGCACCTCAATGAGTGACTCACCTAGCAACTACTGAACTTCTGTCACTTGTTGGCTTCTGTCGGCTGAGTTCTCTTGGGAACTCATTCTTTAATAATGACTATCTTAGACCCCTGTGGATGACACTAATGAGCATTTGAAAACGCCAAAAACCTAATGGTGTTCACAGATTTTTGAAGAAAAAAACACCTATTAGAAGTGGCTATTGCTCCAGTAGATTTTTGCAGCAAATTATGCCTGGCTATTTTATTAGATTTGTATTCAATTCTCACATATGAAATGCAAACATTTAAGCTAACACTTGAAATACTGAAAACCAAATTAAAGACTTCTTAGAAAGCATAACTTTTGTTGCACGCTTTAGAGAGAAGTATGCAAGGAAAAGTCCTGAAAAGAAATAGTACTTCAAAGCTCATTCACTGAAAAACTGCCTGATAAAGGTACACCTGCATTTCTCCTGCATTCTACACGTCCAGGTGGTGCCATCACATCATGTCATTAACATTGCTACAAATATAACTGGGCATTTCAGATGAAGCACAATGAGTTTTTTACTTATCTATTCTCCTTTGACTGATTAGTCAGTTAAATGTCTCTCTTCAACATTACTATCAGTCAAACCACACAGAAAATAAGTATAATTGATGTTTATTTTTCCATGCAAACTTTCTATCTTCCCCAAATACTGGGGGAGAACTGCTGGTACAAGCTGCAGAGGAATCAATGGTACTGCTATGCAATACTGATTTTTAAATTTAAGAATAAATGTTTCCACACAATTTGCCTGTAAGTACTCAAATGAGTTCAAAGTGCCATGTCACTCATCCTGATGCCCAACTAGGAGTAATTACAAGTCGCTTCAAATCTGAGAGCCCATAGCTGAAAACAACATGATAATCTCCAAATCAAAATAATTTGAAAGTAATAGACAAAAATACAGTGATTGGAAGAGCTGTAAAGTCAAGGGTACCTTCTCCCTTCTGCAAGTTCTCTGAATCCCTGAAGTGGCTTTTCTTCCAGAAATGACCTCAGATGAGCCCTTGCACTGACCAAAACCAACACTGCTCGCAACCTGTGAAAGGGGCTCTGCACTTTTTGTTCTGCATGCATGCATCTTTGTGTACAGAGGGATTCTGTACCTGTACAGATAGCAGTGCCTGTGTTGACTGAACATCCTTCTTCAATGAATGCAGTTTTTACCTTTCTACATATATATTCCTTGTTCATCACCAAGAATACAAAACAACTCATACCTGCAAAATCAACATCATTAAGAAAATGAAGACATAACGCAATTCTCTGTTGTTCAAGGAAGCTGATGTCACAGTGACTTGCCTATGCGTTTCCTTCACTCTAAACAGCCTGTGCTTTTCTCTCCACTTTCCCCATGTCTTTTAGGTTTCAATGCAGTATTTTTATGACAGCGAGACAACAGCATGAAACTGCAAGGTATGAATTTGAAAAGAAAACTAGAAGAAACAAAAAAAATACGGATATTCCACCACTTCCTAGATTTTTAACATCTTCCTCTGAAGAAATAAGTATTATGCCCAAGTATGTTAGCAACAACTCATGTGTTATGCAAACATTGCAAGGCTGGGAGAAAATGAGTTTGAGAGATTATCCTGATTCTTTACTTACACGCCCCCATTTGTGAGAACACTCAGCTATATCCTCCCTCTATATTAGAGCAAAATTAATTAAATAGGTTATCATTTAGGATAAAAGAGGAGAAATAACAGCTAATATAAAGCTGCACTTAATGAGGAGATGTTACTTGAGAATAAATGGATAGATACACGCAAAAAAGGGAGTAATTTAACAGGTTTAAAACTCTGCACCTTTCTTATATCGACAGTCATTTCACTAAACTGATGTGCTTGTTTGTGGGGAATCCAGCTCCCCTGAAGCCTAGGTAAGAGTTTAAATTACTCCATCTATTTAGTTATTGAATAGCACACTGCTAAGGGAAACTATGCCAGGTAATAGCTAGATAAATGTTGATAGCATGTTGCAACCAACCGGAGAGGAGCTCTTGCCATTATTCACACATGCAAGTAACTTCACACTGGAAAGAGAAACTTTTCACGTGCATTATCAAACTGCTGTATAAACATTCTCTGGATCAGAACCCTATGTTGTTCTCTCAGTAAAATGGGAGCTATTTCTTTACTATATGTGGACTTTAGAGACACCTTAATTCATTGCTCTAGACTGTAGGTACCACATAGAACATAAAACAATACAGAGCCAAATTAGTTTGATCTGCCTGCATCCACACATTCATGTCTTGTGTGCTATTCCAGTTAGTAAGTGAATGTGGTCTCAGTACTGGAAGCCAGCAGAAAAACAATTCAGATCAAATAAAAAAACTATCGCTAGAGAGAGAATAACCTGTGTTCCATGTTGTTAGCTCCAGGAAACATTGCACCTAACCCACCAGAAAAGCAGGATGATTTACAGCTTCTAGAGTTTGGTGTGCAATTGCTGGCAGATACTCAATGCAGCGCATGCTAAAAGACCAAGGGTTTCAACATAACTATTTTTTCATTGTCTTTTTGCTACTGAGAGATGTGGATTTACTTATTTAACCCCTCTTCCATTTAAATCAACAAAAATAAACACAAAGTAGAGTCTGAATTGCGCATGATAAAAATAAATCTCTTAAATTCTACAGACCCCAATTCCTCCCAGTACCTCTTTATTTTTAAGGTATGCCCGATAATGATTTACTGTGAAATGTATAATGTATTTATATCACAAACTAGTTGTAGCAAAAATAATTTATAAATGTTTAATAAATACTCTGTAATGCTTTTGGTGCGCATGCTATAAATAAGTAACAACAGATTTGCAATGAAATTTTTATATGCATTTTGGTTATTGTTATGCTCTAAGTGTTCGAGGATCCATTACTAACAAAGTAAATGGTGTTATCAAGGTTATAGATATGTTCTGTAAGCCATTTATAATGAAGTGTGCTACACAAAGTAAATGCATTCGTAGAGGTTGTTGACAAAGTGTAAGTGTCTAACAAACCATTCACACTGAACTCCACGCAGATACAAATAATACGCAGTCATTTGATAAGTCACTTACAGTGAGACATGGAGCTCTCCTCTGCTAGAAACATATTTTAACATCTCTGTGTGCCTTTGTCCTAAGCATAACATATAAATACATAGTTGGATCTTGAGAAATATCTCACAAGGTACAATATTAAGGCTGCATCTCAGCTACCAGAGAATCTGGAGGATCAAGAGAATGGGTAAGTGCAAGAGACACAGTGGGGTCAAGAAAGCAGCTTGAGGTTTCTTCCCACACAGCACGATGCTGAATATCCCTGCTGCAAGGCAGAGCTGTGGCAAACCCATAGCTTACTGCTAGGCCTTAGGAGTGCTGGCGTTATATATCTCATCCGTAGGAACAGCAGGTTATGAAGAAGCCACATAAGTAGTCACAGAAATATCCACACAGTAACCATTAAGTATTATTCTTCCATTAATGGAAAACTCCATTATTAAATCTCTTACGTTGAACTATATACATCTATCCTGGTATTGACAAGAGTCTGGGCACGATGAACTTGTCTCCCGATCTACAAAATGACTACTCCTGGTACTGTCATATTTAAAGACACCCAGGAAAGACTCAAGAAATACCAAAAATTTGTCTGTATAGCACCACCATAATATGCCCTCACACTCCAGACTCACAGTGGGAACGTGCCCGCCTGCTGCTTGCTCACACAGCCACGAGCAGTGCTGCTGCTTTCTCCTGCAGCCCTCGGCGCTCTCATAGCCCCTGCAAAGCCCATCTCCCAGCAGCCTTTCTGACATTCCCATCCTCAAACACACTGGACAGCAGCATTGCTTTCATGATAGGAAGCTGTGGTGGTTTCCTTCACTTTCTGAAAAGAGAACTACAAGTAGCTGGAAAGGTTTAAAACTTGTTTTAAATAACTTTAAAGGTGGAGGGGTTTAATTTCCTCTTACAGAGCCACTCACCCAGGGTATAACAATAGGGGATTTGGCTTGAAAAACTGCAGCAATATCATACCAGCAAGTTGAATACAGGAAAAAGTAATGCCTAGTTCTGCATTTCAGCTAATCTTTTAAAACACAGGGCTATCGCAGTCTGCTGGAACATGCACAGAGACAGAACAGAACTCAAAATAAATGAGGACTACCTTTCAGTCCCTCACAAAGATGATAAAGTGGATGCCATGGAAGGCAAGAGGACGTCAACATGAGACAAATGAGACAAATTGTTTTCTCAAAATATGGGATTGTGATAACATTAAACTTCCAAGGAAATACACACAATATTAATCCAGTAACTTTCACTGTTATAGCTGTTCAGAGCTATGGTTCAACAGCTATAATGCAAATTTAATTGCTATACTATTTTGTATAGAGCTCCACAGTGTTGATTCCTTCGAAGGTGAATATCAGTTTTTTGCTCACTTCACGTGTATAGCAGGACTTTCCAGCACACAGGTGAAACACCAGATTTTCCTCTTTATTTAGAATCCTCTTTCATACTGCAAAATAAGTAAGACTTAAAACAAGAACTTTCAGTTTCTCTTTAGCTACTTGCAGAGATAAATTCTTATCCTGGCTTTAGCATATCCTCAGCTTTATAGCAACTCTAAAACATTAAAGGGAAATAATGATACATTAATGAACAATAAATTACAGAGGAAACACTACCGTAGTCCTTAGAACACCCATATTAATACTAAATGAGTTCATCATTATTAATAAAGTCTAATAAATATAAAAAAGAATTATCAATAATTAGGCTATGATTTTATATTGTTAAACACTAGAGATTTTATTTCAAATAAATTTAATAGATGTTGAAAAAAGCCATCCTCTCTCCTGTGCAGAGCTTCACATCAAGCAAAGCCATTGGTTCAGAGGGGTCCTGCCAGCAGCAAGCCCTGTCTGCATGCCCTGCACCTGCACCTGTTGTGCTGGCCAGCTGGGGATATTGGCTCTGAGAAGACCATACAATTAGTCTGAGTGCAAGCATAAGCTGTGGAAAAGAAAAGTAGCCATAACACATACACGTATAATAACTTTTCTTTTGTGATAGAAAAATCATTATATAAGCAGCATACTTAAAGGACAACCATCAAAACAAAGTACATCCCAGTGCTCCTGTGCAGCACCAGGGCAAGCAGCAGCTTTTTCTTCTGAGTTCATCCTCCTATTCTTTGAGATTTTAGACTTGCACAGTGCAGAAGAATGATAAGGCCTTCTTCCAACAAAGCTTATTCCAATGACACCAAATCAGATTTATTTTCTTTTTCTTCCCTCATTTCTTAAGCTGCCACAATGAAAGAACTCAGGTGCATTTTCTAAAATTCAGCTGCTAGTGTTGCTCCTTCACCAGAAAAGCCAGGTGAAAACTTAGGTACTCATGCAATTTACGGTAGAGAGGGCTCTGTTACTTGTCTGGCAGTTGAGGAATATTCATGGAAAGGAATCAAACATTTCAGTCTTTGAATATTAAAAATGGGCTCACAAGGCATAACCTCACTGGAATATTTCAGGAATTTGTGCTGCTTAAACTTAAAACACAAAAACAAATAAATAAATAAATAGAATTCCTGTGATGGAGCTGGGAAAGAGACATAGTTTTTAGCTTTCTCTCCTCTCATTATAAAAGTAGAGTCCTTTGTACAAAGATGAATTTGTGCAACTCATCATTAATAAAGGCTCTGGAAACGTAACACTTCGTAATTTCACACTGTCACAGATTTAAAACAACAAAAACTTGTACTCAGCAACTGACAAAATACACCCTTCTGAGCCACCGCCGCTATGCAAATGCTGTCAATAAGGTTCTAAACAGCACATTCATTGCCAGGAACTCATACTGAAAATTGAAGATCTTACCAAGCTATTGCAAACTGAAGGTTATTTTTCATTTAGATAACACTGTTTAAAATATAGCTATCTTGCTGAACTATCATTTGTCTTCCAGGTTCTCTGAAGCAGCACACAACTCGGAGCTCTGCCTGTCAGCACTACGGAGACAGGCTGCAGCGTGTGGCCATGTCCTTCTGTTCTTCCTGCCCGTGTCTCCACACTTGGGTTCTGCAGGGACACTCAACCCACACGGACGTCATTCTGACCACACTCACCCTGCCAGCTCTGAGAAGATACCTGCACGCTCCTTGCTGGACATGGCTGGGTACCCCAAGCAGAAGGATGTCAGTGGACTGGAAGCAGCCTCAGCCAAGCTTCCCAGGGAGGTGGTGATGTCATCACCCCTTGTGGTGTTCAAGAAGCATGTAGATGTGGTTCTTCAGGACACAGTTTCACAGGCTATATTAGTAATAGGTACACAGCTGAACTATATGATCTTAAAGGTTTTTCTCAACCTATGATTTTCTCTGGGCACATATCAAAGAGACAGACTTGAAGATGCTGCTGAGTTCTGTATTCTGCTCCTATATATCCTTCATTAAAAGAATAATCTCAGATGGGGATATAAACAGTAATCTATGATCAGATGGAAAACAGACGGGTACAGTGTCACAGAATATATATATTTAGGAAGAAGAACATGGATACATAAACCTCATAATGAAAGTTTGTATTTTCACATGACTATCGTGACCTTGAAGTTATGCTCCAGAGTACAAACTATGAAGAAGGTCTATAGTTAGAGGAAACCAAGAGCCTCACTCTAAACGGGAAGAGCCTGTCAGATGCAGGTTTCTGTTTCACTAACCCTAGGAATTGCAGTGCAATATACTACAACAGATAGGAGACATGGATACTGCTGTTTTCTTGTGTTACTGCTCATGCTTTCACTGTGAAACAGCTTCCCACTTCCTCTTGTTTGAAATCATGCAGTCAGACGCTGTTCTGCTCCGAAGCATTCAGTGCAACTAAAAAGGAGCTCCTAATTTCTGAGACTATATATTCAATTAAAGGAATACGAGACAATATTTTCAAGAAGCGAGTTGCTTAGGAAAAGAGACGTTACTATGAGAGGACGAATTTAAAAATGCACGTAAAAGACATTTTCTTGGGAAAGTATTTGATTCAAATTATTCAAAGACAAAAACCCATAAAGGTCTCTTTATGTCTTCCTTCCTAATCTTCAGTCAAGGTTTCAGGCCCATAAACTGGCATCAATGGAAGCTGCATCTCAGGAATGAATGGAATATATGGCCTCTAATGGAAAAAAATTTTACACTTATAAGAGAAAGGGAAGGAGGGAGCAGTCCTATACTCTGCAGTCATTCAGCATAAAATTACTTACTTATTATTCATAACTATCCTCAAATGCTTTATTGAAGCATAATGTAAAAAAGTACCTGTCCATACTTAAAAACCAAAATTTCATCTATCCAACCTACATTTGGCTCTACATTTGTTAAATGAATCCATTAATTCTTCTTTTCCTGACATTGCTAGGTCAGTGCACCAGCTTCCCTTGCCTGCAACATGGACAATGGCACACACATGCACGAAAAGAGTCACAGAAAATGTCGAAGCAGAGCCAAACACAGGGACGGGGAGCAATAGCAAAAGGCGCAGTGGGAGTCATTCTGGGTGTTCAGAATGGAATCCCACCGAACTCAGTCTGCTTTTTCTTTCCTTTTAAGGCTTCCTGGTAGAACTGGGTTTCCCTGAACCCAAAAGCTTTACATTCAGCTTCGATAAACTTTATTTTACACCGAAGACTTTTGTCTTATTTCTCTCTCCTGTGCTCAGAATACAGAGATTCCTCTTTCCGAGGAGGGAAATAGAGACCACTGGCAGTCTGTCTCAGTCCTCACACATGTATACCCAGCATACCAGAAGACCTTTGCACTCCCTGAACTGCTCCTGGGGAGCCGCCTGCTTGTTTTTTTCTGCACAGAACAGAGCTTTTGCAAAGGAAGCAACTCTTCACCTGATTTTGGAGAGTTAATAGCAAACTAAAGGAGATATCTGCCAGGGCCTGAATGCTGCCTAGCACGCTTCAGATCAATTCCATCAAAATATTAAGCAGAAAGCTTTCAAGCACTTATTTGCAATCAGAAAATATTTAGTATCTTTTTCCAGAATAAGAAACACATCAGTCAACAAAAAAACAGTAGCTCTAATTAGCAAACTATCTCATTTACTAACGACTGTAGGCTTTCTAGAACTCCACTTTACTGAAACTGAGGTACACACAAGTCCTCTCAGACACAAAACCCAAACGAGGCATTCCTACCCCCTTCTCCAGCTTCAATCTTCAGTTTTAAGGTTCCACTGAGCAGTTCCTCACATCCATTCAATTTCCAATGCTCTCTTAGCATCACACAGCCCCCATAGGGCCTGCTACAAGCCACAAAAGTTGCACATGCTCCCAGCCTACCCTCTGATTCCTCCACATCCCTACCCCCAACAGTACAGCTCAAGCTACCTTACCTTGCATACAGGCATAAAGCAATGGCAAGTGCCTTAATACCCCACCTTTATTAGCAGCTGCTACAGATCAGGCTGCTTGGCAAGGATGTTTACCTTTTCCTATTGTTTAACACTATCAGGGGGCACACAGCTGAGTAGAGTCACCCTGTTAATGAATGGAGTTTTCATTCTGTTAGCATAGTCTCCCTGTTGGCTGGAAGTTTATTCTTTCAGCAGTTATTCTGGTGGAATGTAATCATTTAACTGTGATTTATGGCAGGGCTATAGGCAGCTAGCTTAGTGCAAGGTGAACGCACAGTAGTGCTTTAATAGTCCTTTTCCATTAGCAGGTGTGTTTTTCAGTGGGCTTCACTGCGATTGGGGAAGTTGATAAATATAACATATAAAACACTATAGGTAAATGTCTTCGGGCCAAGAGTAAGCTTGCTGCTTGCCTCTCACCAAGTAAGATAACCGCATACCTCTAGAAAATAACCTTCCAGGTGATAGCTGTGACTAAAAATTCAATAGGGGGGAGGAAAGAGTGTTTACAGGGGGGAGCTTAAAAGGACTAGCTCTATTCAGGAGCAGATTTAGGTGAACTAAAATCAGACCCAAACTCTCGTCTTGCATTGCTGTTCTTGCTTATAACCTACCTTGCAAAATATCAACACTGATGCTAAATGGCATTAATGATTATGTTAAGTTATATTAAATTGTATATCAGTCAAATTAATAAAGCCTACAAACACTTGAGGCACTTAGGTTCTTAAAAATCACTGGCATCTGCTCCTATTAAAAATGACAGATGATTTGCAAATCCAAACTTTTGGTGAAAAATGTTAGCTAACAAGGTGAAATTAAAATTTACATCTTTGTTCTAACATAATGAAGATAATTAAAAAGAGTGATAAAACCTTTTGATTAACCCTCATCCCATTTTGCACAGCACTTTATTATGCAAATTAAATATTGAACATTGTAAACTCAGAACCGGCAAAAGGTTCCAATATAAATATACTCTAAAAAATTAAGAAAATATAAAAACATGTCATCGAATCTCTGACTGTGCCCTTTGTTACTGCAGAGTTATAGAGCAGAACCGGGGGCATGTGCTGCAGTGAGATAACTCATGTCTGGAGCTGCAGAAGGATTAGAGTTTGCTCGTGCTTCTTTCTTGTACCAGGCATCACATTATTCCCCCAATGATTTTGGTGTAGAGTTTAATTAGTTTCCCTACAATAATCAAGCAGAGCTCTGTCACCAGAAATGTTCAAACCCTGCAAAACATGCATCAAAGCCGCTGCACTTTGACTTGCAGCATTTTGTTTTGGTGCCTTCGGATCTGAATTGTTATTTTTCCAGTGGTGAAGGTGTCACAGAAACTTTCATTCAAAGTCCTGCCTGGCAGAGCAACGTCTGCAGCAGTGCACAGCTCTCAGCACTTAAAATCTCTGCTTGGAGTCCTTTGGGATCCCCAGAAGCCTTTCCCTTGTCCTCTGTGGCAGTTCTGCGAGGCCTAGGCTGCAGAAGGAACATGGCAGCAGCACTCGGCTTTAGGGCTGCTTCTCTTTCCACATGGGTCTGTGTTTTCGGGAGACCCTTCCCACTTTCTGTACTTTGGACACCGGCCGAGGACAGCTAACAAGTACATAAAAAGAAAGTTCTTTAAATTCACAGTATCCACGTCACAGAGCAAAGTATCACTGAGCAGGCACACAGGCGAGGTGGTACAAGGGCTGTAGTCTATCTCTCAAACCCCAGCTGCTTACAAATACTGTATATAATGCTCTCTACCAAGTCTACAGCAAGTCATTGACCAAACTACTTGTCTGCTTCTCCCCCCGCACCCAAATTAGAGTAGCTAACTTAATGAAAAATGATTTTTTTTCTTTTTGTTGCTTAGGAGGGTCTGAACATAAAGCTCTTATCACCAAGCCACAGCTGTAGGAGGAATCCTTTAATCACAGCCTTCCTCCTTGAAGAAGAATATAGATTTATGACCGGACTTTGGTTACTGAGCGAGAAAGAAATATTGCCAGCAGCCACCATACTACTTCCCATAGGCTGTAAACAGCTTTAATCTGCTTTAGCTGTCATTTTGAAGTCGAGAGATATTAGAGTACAATGTAATTATGTAGTTGTGGGCAGAAGCACAGTTTATTTTCTTCAAACTCAAGTGGCAGAGGTAAACTCAGAGAACGTGCCTCAACAAACACGTCCTCCCTTGGTCTTATGGCGGTCTCAGCTGGACCAGCCCCATCCCTGTTGTGCTGCTATGACAGCCCTGCTTTTCCACTGACGCACTGTCACAGGGACTCAGGCTTTGCACCACAGCTAAAGTAGCTCACCTTCCTCTATTCCCCCACCTCTCAGCTTCATACTCATACATAGAAAGACAGTGTTTGCTTTGAAAGTATAGAAAGCTACTGGAAATGCTGTAGGTTTTTGTTAAGGATACAACAGAGAAACATTCATCCCTCAGCTTCCCTAGTACAGTTTTCACCTAGAAACCTGAAAACAGTAGTTTTCACCTAGTACAGGTGTTAATGTTTTACTTGCTTAAATACAATAATTACATAGTGATTATATAGACAGTTTTAAAATAACCTGATGAATTATCATTTTGCTTTGCTTTGCTTTCATATCTAACAAGGCTTGTCAAGAAAGAAAACTTCTACTCGATATAATATTCATAGAAAAGGAACATTTAGCCTCCCCCGTACCTCTAACGGGATGGAAGTATTTCCTTTTTGCATTTTTGGTGAGTAAAGACCCACAGATTCCTGTTCGGAACATGCAAGCTTCAAGTCCAGCCCATGTTTGATCAATTTCCTGTATTCCAGGTGAGAGTTGAAAACACTAGATGATAGAGTTACTTTTCATCTGATTTAATGTTATTTTTCATACAAAATTTCTTCAACAGAAAACAAGAGAAAGTCCAAGTCCATACAGTGATATCACAATGGTCAGACAATACTGTACCAGCTGCTCAAACCTTTGCAGCCTTTAGGTCTGTGCCATACTTGATAAATCTTCAGCATTTCTGCTAGTATGCTCAAAAGATGCCTACGCTGGCCCCACTTCTGTAAAATACAGTTGCAAGTGCATAAGTCCATACTAATTTAGGATAGCATCTTAGCCCTTGCTTAGTTTTATTGGAATCTATGAAGTTATAAAGCTTAATAACCTTACTGATATCTTTCCTGACTTTCTATCTCAATACTGATGTCTTTCCTGACTGATACCTCGAAACTACATGGACTGCTATCATTGCTGTGATATTTGCCTCAAGGCAAAAAGTTTTCAAGGAAAAAATTACTAAATCAACCTTTCCTCCTCATATGATGCAACGCTGCTGTCTTTGCATGAGTTAAGACAACAAGGTGCAGATAAATGGCAGACTTCCTGGATTTATATTGTTCTATACTGCATATTGCCTTTTAAAATTCATAGATTGAGGGATCTATTTGCCATCAGCTACTTGCTATTGCCTTTGCAAGACACTGCAGTCTCTCTGGATTTTCATACCAATAATCTCCTCCTGATTGTCTGAGTTTGTCCATCTCCCAGATTCTATCAGAAAGTGATTAAAAAGTCTGAGCGTCTGTGCTCTGAATGCCAGAAGTTCAGCTGGTTTTAGAAGGCCCAAAGACAAGTTGTCATGAATTAAACCCACCGTGACTTAGAGAAAATGCATCTTCTCATTCGTTAGCAAAAAAGAAAAAAGATGCAAAACAGTTTATTGGAAGAATTAAAAGGAGAGTGCTACAGTACTGGGAACAGTAATTATCAATTCTGTCTGAAAAGGGAATAAACTGTCCTACAGGGCTTTTTCAGTATCATTTTGCCTCTGTGTTCCAGCCAGGCATTGATCTCCATGGAATCCAAAGAGTTATCCAAGCAAATTATTCTCGCTAAGAGCAAGACTTCTCCTAGGAAGCACTTACGATCTTGGTGCTGGGGGCCTATCAGTAACATCTATTGGGCTGAACTTCTAATTTCAAAAGCTGAGGAATGTATATTTGTGCTAAAAATAAAAAGTAAAATTTAGTTGCTTATACTCTACAGGATTTCCAAGTACAGTCCTATAGCTCCCTCAGTTCTTTATTTAAATGAAGACACAAAAGGGATAGGCAATCTCAGGCTCAATTCTGAGCTTTGAAAATGAAGTTGAAGAGCAAAGAAGACTGAGGAAAATTCTAGCAAGGTCTCAAAATGAAACCACAAAGCTTCAAAGATTTAGCAGGTCTTTTGAGTAAAGACAAACATTTTCAATAAATAATTTTTATCATAAATTTTGATAATTAAATGAGAACACAAGTGGGTTTGTATAAATGTTCAGTCAGTGACTGCAAGTGTCTCCATGCTCTTCTCTATCAGCTTTCAGCAGTCATTCCAGGCATTAAAATGAATAGTTAAGTAAAATCCTCTACAAAACAGCACGATGGTCATAAATAAACTACAAAGCATAAAAGCAATTTTACAATTTCTATAGAAATAGACTGGGATGTTCATTCAAAGCTGGCATCTTCTAGTGGGAGATATCAAGATAAAGATATCCATCAAGAATATCTTCATAGGATTAATGTCGTAGGTGGGGTCACTCTGACACTTTTTTTTGTAGTGAGCTCTATGATTAATAAAACTGCTTGGAGAGTGTTTCTTTAATGACAGACAGATATATATTGTATGACCCGAGTTCTTCGTAAATGCCATCTTATTGTCAAAATGCTGAGAGAGAAATTTGATATGATTAATGTTCTTTCTTCCTCCCTTTTCCTCATACTGATCAAACAGAAGAAAGCTAATCCAGTTGCCTACAGTGAAGCGATTAACAATAAAAGGAATAAAAGAGATAGGTGATTTCTGCAAAATTCAGTCTTTGTACCTCAAGGAAAACCTTTCACTTTACTCATTTTGCACTACAAATAATTAAGAGAGATGAATCAGAGGGCTGGAAGTGACCTCCAGAGATCAGTTAAATCTGTTTCCCTGCTTGCAGGCAGAAAACCATATACGGGCTTTGCCTTTGAGTCTGTCTGAGGTTGGGACCTACAACCTCTCTAACCACCCTGCTCCAACACAGCATGATCAAAGGAAAGCTTTTTTTAACACCTCACTTAAATTTTACTGTCTTTAATTAGAATTTCTTCTTACCCCATCTGCCATAAAACCTGGAGAACACGTGCCATTTCACATTGTTTCAAGATTATCCAAGATGATATTTTTGTCAAAAGGTGTGATTGAAGCAACTCAAGCTGCACATCCATGCTGCGATGGCTCCAGTGCTACAGCTTTTGTAGTCTGAGCTGCTGGTCCATCTGGAAACGAGCTGTGGATGAAACCTGAGCACGATGGAAGCAGAACAATGGCTGTAGGGCAGAAGGAGGCTGGGGATGATGCTAGGCACAAACTGCTCCAGATACAGCTGCCAAGATGAACAGACCCCAAACAGCAGACCAAGTCCCCTTCTCACTGAATTTCACCTAGCCCACAGCTTTGTACCCTGTGTTTGAGCACTTGGCTATTCCCATGTAACATAATACTTTGTTTTTATCTCTGTTAAATATCATTCTGCATTAACAAAACTATGTATCTACTGCCATTCTAGCATGCTGATTTCTCCTAGCTTGGCAACATCTGCAAATTGAATAAGCCCATTCTCTATCATATACCACTAATCCTGTTTAAAAAAAAGTAATTAAACAGCATCAGTATTAGACAGACAAGATGGTGGGTTGGGTAATGGTGGGTCTGTAATTGAGGACACCTGATATAAATGTTAATAAAAAATGAACAGAATGTTTCTGATACAAGATGTTAACGAAGCCAAGAGCTACAGCAGGCCTAAGAATGTTGTCTTCAAGTTAACAGTGAGAAGCCCTTCCATGGTTTCTACGAAGAAGGTGGAAATACCAGAGAAAGCTTTGGAAGGCATTACACAAACTTAGTTCTAACAAAAAGGACTGCCTGAAATTTAACTGTGGCTGTCAAAAATGCTCTTAGGGGAAAGCTGAAAATAAAAGGGTTCTCAGATAGGATATGTTTGCCTCTTCTCATTGTAAGAAGCTTCCTAATACAGAATCAAGGCGGTCGAAGAGGGAAGGAGGGAGAGGCCCCACTGAAGCCAGATATTAACCTTCGAGTGCATTATCTGAACAGCTGTGTTAGATATGTAGTTTGTCAACTTTCTATCTAAATGTATTAACTGTTAGGATCAGTAGTTATAATATTCATCTCTTCCCCAAACCACCAATAGCTGCTCTTTTTTTTTTTTTTCACCTGCTTCATAAACAAGAATTACTGTTCCTTATATAAGCCTTGAGGAACGGGACACTAGATTAGATAGAATAGTGGCTAATCTGTTCAGGTGATTCTTGTATTCCTCATGGATACCAACTCTTGGAAAGTTGTACTCATGAAACTAAAATTTATTCCCTGTAGAGAGAGCCAATATAAGCTTTTGTGCCACTTGTAAGCCCTACAGCTGTTGTGCTCCACAGATACACATCTAACACATGTTTTTGTTAGCAGGAGCTTCAGGATTTTGTTCATTTCTTGAATAGAATCTAGAACAAGTTAAAAGAATAAAAATACTCCGCTTATTCCACCCATAAAGATGGTTTTACAAGCTTTAAAAGCAAATTTTATGCACATTACTTGTTGTTCAGAGGGTTCACTGCTACCTCTCACCATTTCCTCATGTTTCTTCCTCTACCTCACGCTGCACATCAAACACCTCTGTTTCTTGAATATGGTAAAACTGTAAAGCACAGCAGTTTAATTTAAGAACAAGTAAAAAATATATGGTTAGAGCATGATGTGCTAATATAACACTCAACCACTAAAGTTACTTGCATCCAAACTTCATTGCTAGTTAATAGCATCTAAAATGATATTGATAACAAATGACACAGAATGTCTTCCCAGAAGACTAATTCTGATTCATAAAATTGTTTGAAAGAGTAACTTGACTAATGATATAATATATGACGAGAATAATACATCTCATTTGTTGATAATTTTCTGCATGTTCTATATGAGATTTTTTCTTCAAAGTTGTGCAGAAACTTGGAAAGTAAGCTTCCTCCTATAAAATCAGTAAATAGTTGTAAACGATATCTAAAATCCATTCCTTTTCTTCCCCCCTTGTAGTTTTAAGAACACAAAAGCAAAAACCAAAGCAGACCCATCCATAATCCATAAGCTTTTCATGTTTACAACAGTTTTCAATAGAATCCAGGCTAAATGCATCCAAAGCTTGCCTCGTTGCAGCGATCACAGTGCCGCAAGGAGTCCTTTTAACCCTTATCTGCAAAAGTAAGCAGCAATCAAAAGAAACTCTGGCTCACTGGCACGCAACGAGAAAAGGAAGCAGTCAACAAGAACTCAGGTAGTTGCTAATTAGCGAAGTTTTCCCATAGCTCTGAGAGCTTTCAGAAGTAAGCATTCAGCTCGTTTACATGTGTTAGAAGGTGAACACTTACTGATGACTCTTGAGAGCAGTAGGGAGGTACTGAAACTCAAGCACTGAACTGCACTTTTTATTACTTGTGAAACTTTCCAGTCTCAGAAGTCCATGGAGGCACAGTTCCTCCAAAGGGTTTTGATTTTGTTTTGTTTTTGCCGCTCTTGCTCCATTCAAACGCTTTTGAAGAAGCGGGGTAGAAGTTAAAGCTCCTTTCCAGATCTGTCATTAAGATGATGCCACGGAAGGTAAATGCACTCCGGCTGCCCTCTCCGACGGCACCGGTGCTCACTGGGTACCTTATACAGACCACGTGCAGCCACTTTGCCCGAATTTTGCAGGCACTGGGGTCATCAATAAAAGAAGCAATAGTCACAGATAGTCACAGATTCCCTTGGTTCACAACAGGAGAGAATGCTGCAGCTGAAAGAAAGTGCTGTCATTTCAAATGTCACCCAGTATGTCACTAAATGTCACCTTCCTAGATTTTTTCTGTAATGACAGTTTAAAGCTGTATGTGATGTTTGCTGAACCCCCTGCTAGATCATCTATTACGTTCCACTTCAAGATCAGAGGCCAGACCTTGCTGACACCTGGCAAGTGTTTGCGCTGTAGTTACAAGACACGATGAAAAGAAACCCCCACACCTCCCTGCACACACGCACACACATGCTCAGCAAATCATTACTTTTCTAAAACAATTTCTGAACGTCTCCTAATCCACCCTTGCCCTTCAAGATCGCATCAGCGCCTTCACCTTTCTGCAATAGATTTGCCTGCTGTCTGTGGTATTGAGGAGTTGCCCATTTGAGAAAGTGGGAATTTCTCTAAAAAAACAGATTACTCACTACCTTTTCACAAATAAAAATTCCAAGGAGACATACAGGTGTTAGGGGAGTCCAAATTCTGCCTTTTCATTCTAAAGAGATGCTCTTACAGAAGCGCACATGGAAGTGAGCCCTGCGTATGAGCTCGCTCCACTTTGCCACCATTTTTCCTCAGTTTGCACTCACAGAAAGTTCTGTAATGTGTTTTTGAAATGCATGTATTGCTCTTCAGTTTACATTGGCTCATTTCAAATATTAGACAGTAGCAGTAACATCTGTAACATAAGACAAAAGGCAACTTTTGCATATTTTCACAGGGTTCTGGCAGTTGCTGAACACATTTCCCAAGCACAAAATAAATTAAAACCAGCGAATCTTGCCCCAACATCATTCCCTCTTCTATGATTTTACATCTTGTGCTCTAAGTTGTCTTGTTTCTAGTAATTTCGGCCTCCAACAGTGACCTTCTCTCTTATCCTCCTATGCAGTCCTCAAACCATTGAAGGGGTATTTTTAATTACATTCATTTACTTTTCAATTAGCATTGCTTTTAACATACCTGCAAAAGAAGCGGGCAGGTTTATTGATGACACTATCTGGGATTATTTCCTGACTAACCCATTGTTTATCAGAGCCTGGTATTTTTCTCCCCTCAACGTTCCTCCTCTCTTAATTCTTAGCATTCTTAACACTAGACTCTACTTCAAAGCCGCCTCTGCTACATTTATTGTCCTGCCAAGTCTGAGGCTCCTCTCTCCCGACTCTGCGTTTGACACTAAACTCAATGATCAGTTGATCAGTCTAGCCTATCTGTCTGGCTGTTGACATTGAGCCCCTTCAAGCTTCTGTTTTTCTGTTCTATTTTCGTATCATTCAGCAACTTGCGTTTTCCTCTGAGGTCACCCTTAAAGGTCCATGTGTCATGTTTTTCATTTCTGCCTTGTCAGGAAAATCTTGCCACTGCATCTATCAAAGTAATCATCAGGCCTTGATGAAAGAGTATGGTTCCTCTCACATTTTTCATTACCAGATAATTTATTAATATCCTCCTGAGCAAGACTAGATTTATCTTGATAAAACTGCTATCAGTGGCAACACAGCATACAGCACTCAGTGCTCAGCCAGTTCGGCAGCCGCTCAGAAAAGGTGTCCTCTAACCTCTCCCACCCTTAATTCCTCAGCAAGGCTTGGATCCTGCAGCCCTTGCACCGTGCCCCTCAGCGGGCTGACTGGGGCAGCCCTGTAGCACCAGCCCCACAGCCTCACTGGCTTTGCCCTCTTGATGCACTCTGTTAACAGAGAGTGTGGAATGCAGACACATTAAATGAAGTCATGTCACAATACATGCAGAAGTCAAGTGTTTACAGCTGGGAGTGCCTCCCGATATCAATAACCTACAGACAGTCATTCTACATTTCAGGTTGAACAGCCCCTGACCCAGTGCTGGATATTTTCTACCCAGAGGGATATCTCTTTCCATCTAGTAACTGAACCCTGCCTATGCACCCAACCCCATCTCAATCCAAGCTTCCTGTAGCAGCTATTTCTCTTTTACATTATCTTTGCTGGGAAGAAAAAAAAACCAACAACAACATTGTAAGGCCACTCAGCTCCCCACTCTATTATGTACTGAAATTAAAGCACAGGAGGCCCTCCACAAAGGCGGCTGGCTAATGACTCTCCTGGTGGACATTAGGCGCGAGATGCATTTGTGACATGAGTGGCAGCTGTGCAGACACCAGTTTATGTGATTCAGCACAGCTATTTCATTAATTGTGTTTCATGGTTCATTTCCTCAGATTACACTCAAAATAAATAAATAAATAGGACCACAAAGCTGCTGTGCTCTCTGAACCATCCACCCAACAAAAAGGAGGAAAAAAAACGGCCTTGCTTTAATTGGCTTCCCACATATTTTTCTGTCTGAGGTGCTTTTTAAACTGCAAAGTCAAAAATAAAATAAATTGCAGTTATATTCTGCTGTCTAATTATCTCTTCAGTTTTCCACAGAGACTTGGTGCCTTCCAGAGAGCCCCACTATGTGGAAGCACGCTTTAAAGAAAATGAAAATTGTGTAGAGGCTTACCTACAAACATCACACATCTCCATCTGCTGATTTACATGCTTGTATTTGTTGCTTAAATTTAACACAGGGAAAGTACCTGGGCAGACTCAGGAAGTCAACAGTGTACTTGTCTGTATAAAACCGACCCCTCGTGTATCTTTGTAACAATATGCACACAAAAAAAGTATTTACAAGAAGCAACAAAGGACACAAACGCAGGAAGACAAAAACTGCTTTGATGCTGTCAAGAAGGCAGGTGAGAATTCTAAAAAGACGTCCAACTGATGGCTGAAGAGGCAGTGACAAGAGATTTCTTCAGCGCCATGTAAACCTTAGAGAGCAGCCAACATGGTAGTGAATTTTTAAGATTACATGTTACTGTTATATCAAAAAAATTGCTTGATAAAACAGTGGTTAAATATCAGAAACTGTAATTTTCAGAATATCTTTGGTAAGGAGCTTTTACTAACACTGAAATTAGTGTGGAGCCCCAGCCCAGTTCCACTGCTATGCCACTGAAAACTTTTTCACTCAAAGCCAAAAATCAGTCTGAATCAGATACAGCAACCTCCTAAAGATCGAAATCTCTATAGATTTTTCAAAAGCCTTTCCTCAGGAAGTTTTTCAGGCCTACCGGGGAAGAGATGCACCCAGGAATAGCCTTCAGTCTTGCTGTACAGCAATCATGAGGAAATGGAGGTGCAAATCTTCATTTGAAGTTAGAGCACGTTCCAGTTGAGAGCCTTACAAAGCACAGCACATCTCTTCGTGAGAAAACAAACAACATCCCCTCAAAAAGCAACTACTTCTGACAGGGAAAATATTGCATCTTTTTGTTTGTTTTTACAAAAGATGCAAATATTGAAAGCTCAATATTAAAAAAAAAAAAAAAAAAAAAAAAACTGGAACTGAACATATTTAGAAAATATGGGGCAGGGAGTCCAGGCAATTGCTGAGTTATAATCATCTATCTACTATAAATATCTGCAGTGAGAAAAGAGCTCTTTCTGCCTTTGTGTTTACTGCTGCTGCTAAGCACAAGGCTTTTTTGTGGTTTCATTTTAGTAATCAGGATCTCTCGTACTTCCCGGACAGATGGCCATTCACACTTCAGTGCTCATTTAAACACATACGTCAATGATGACAGAACATTTCTGCTGAGAACAGGCCAATGTAATCTTCCAAATTCAAGGCTATCTGTCATTTTTGTTGGTTATATAAAACCAGAGTCAAAAGTAGGACTGCTCTTATTTGGAAAGCCAGAAAATGGAAAATTCCACCTGGTTTGCTGTCTCCACAAAACTCAGGCAAGGCTATTGAAAATGATTTGAGAAGCTCTGAATGTCTAGCCTCCTCTGATCCATTGGCAGCTCTCTTAGGGCCTGCTAAGAAATGGGAGAAGCTAATATCAGATTAGAGAATGAATGTTGGGCCTTGCAGGCTGCTCAGAACTCCCACAACAGCATTAATTCTATATATCCTCTTCAAATCCATCCCATGTTTATAATGTAATTGTCCTTCATTTGTCTCTTAAGGTATTAGATAAGTACATGCCAGCACCTTGCAGCTGCACTCTGCAATTTACAAAAGCCAAATTGAAAACGGAGGGCAAAGTATCTTCTTGACTCTGACGCTGATCCCCTGTGTTTTCTCTGAGTGGACGCAGTACTTATGTGGATAAATAGACAAAATTATTTTCCACTGCTGTCAAGCCAGCATTGTAGACAAGAAGGAAAGCATTTAAATTTAATAACATTCTCTTCAGCTTCAGGCTGGACTATGTGTAAGAAATGGAAATCTGAAATACGAAAAAATCTATTCATGACATTTTTGGTTCCTGCCAGTTGCAGGAAGAACATGTATTCTGCCAAGAATGTCTGCTTAGCTCGGGTTATCAGCAAATGATTTTTTTTTTTTTAGTTCAAATAAACTTTGCAGGCACTCTTTAGGGAACTTTGCCAAGCCTGAACCAACCTGTGAGGACTTTAAAGTTCAATTAATTAGTAATTAGCAGGACAGAATTAACACAGGGGAGCATTTAAAAGAATGTATATGTAATCAACTAATAATTATCAACACAGCAACAGAAGTGTGACACGGTATGAGTTTCAAGCATGTTCACCTAAGTGTGTAAAAATAATGAGAGTAGGAGTGGCTAAATAGTTCAGTTTACCATCCATGTGAATCTCCAGTATGTCTATGTATTCTGCAATTTTGCACCTAGGCTACTAACCACAAAGCTAAAGAAGCTCAACTGGAAGCAGAAAAATATTTCTAAACTTACAATGCTGCTTAACAGCTGAGATTCAAAACTCTATTTTGCAGAATTGCCAGCAATGGAGACCTTTGCTGTACTGTACTTTTGTCATTTGTGCCTGCAAAGGGAGATTTCTCATCAATAAACGGAGTGCAGCAATAGATCAGCAGTCCAGTCAGACTTGCTAAACAAATGAATCTTAGAAGTGAAAAACAAAGGTCATGAAAATCAGTTTGACCCTGGATGATCCCATCGTTCTGAAAGTAAAAGCTATAAAAAGTGCAGCGTTTAGGGAACATTTTACAAGTCAGTAAACTGAGATTATTCTGCAGTGACTCCTAGGTCAGGGCAACCAGTGGCAGCCTGCTGGGAAGGTCTCACTGGTGGTAATGGAAACCTTACTCACGCATAGCTGGAATGCATGTGCCATCCTTAGGAATATACCACAAAGGATCAGGAGTTATCAGGGTGCTTGGTATTTTTCAGCTAGTCCTGAGACAAAAAATTCAGATAACAGTGATTAGGCTAAATGAAAAGCTTTGAGATAGTAGAGGAAGTGCAACTAAAACACACCGGTGTCATGTGGTTAGCACTGGAAAAGGCCCCTTAAACACACTTGCCTTGTCAAACACACCGTGAAATAAAAGAAGCTGACCCAGAAGGATTCTTCAAGGCACAACAGAGGAGCAGCTTTACAGATCAACAGTGTTAACAAAGCAGAGGAGCTGACCCAGGACAGGATCAGCTGGAGGAGCAGTTCTGCCCTAAGTACTTAACAGAGCTGGAACAAGACAGAAGATGAGAATAAAATACCTTTTGGCTTTTAACAGAACTCACTGGTAAACTTTCTGGTAGACACGAAAAATTTGAAGGAAGAATATAATTAATATAATTTTCTGGAAAGTAGTTGGTAATTCATTTTATTTGCAGAAGAAAAAAAAAAGGTTTTCTTGTGAAGGAGGCTGAAGGGATATCAATTGAAAGGACTTCTGTGCCTCACCTTTTTGCTTTCTTTGATTTAAGCTTTTTCTTGAATACGGTGGAAAGATTTGAAGTTGACTGAATGCAGGAAGAGAGCGTGGCAGTCAAGATGCATGTCTCCTTACAATTTGTATTTCTGTACTTTGTGATCAGCAGCCCAGGCATTTAATGAGAGCTTTCACATCTGGTTGTTATTCCTCTACAGGAGTGTGAGCAAGGCAGAAATTACTTCTGGATGAACAAGTGATTTGCAGTGACTCCTAGTGTCAGATGCTGCATTATGCCCATACAAGCTCTGGCAAACTTGGTTAATGGACTCTGTAGACATGAGTACAATATATACCAAATACTATAGATCTCTTTTGAATAGATCAAACTGTGTTAACCACTCAGTATTAGCAAATAACTAGATAAAGGTTTACAAAATGCATAATTGTAATTTCTGGGGTTTTAATTTTTTGTTTGCTTTTTTAGGTACACACTATTTTACTCTCCTGTATGGTTTAAGCTTTATGAGAACTCTGAATGTCAATTTTGGAAGCTGCTGAGTTGCCAACTACAAACATATTTTGAAATCTTGGTGAAATAAAGAACCAAAATTACCTAAAGAGACATTACTGCAGAACTTAGATATGCAAATAAGTTTCTTCCAATACTCCTATATTAACAGATTATTAAAGTTATAAGGGTGTTCCAAAACCTGTTGGCTTCAACTGAATTTTCCAACGGTAAGTTTTGGCCAAAGAGAGATGTCTATTCCTTCAATAACTTCAGCCTAAACATAACAAGTCATGATGTTTATCTATACACAATCACTCAGTTCACTCCATGTCATCTTGTACATTCCCCATCAGTTACAGGACCTTTTTTAATCTCAGGCTTGTCATACACTTATTGACTGCATAGATACTACTAATGACTCCTAGTTCGGCATATATTCAGACTTCATTCTCTATAACATCAGATCCTCACCAGGACACATAAGTGTTTATAGTTTTTAATATAGTTTTTTTTTTAAGGGAGGCCAATCAAAAGAAAGGGGCAGGTTAATGTTCTTCGGTATTCAGAAGTACCGAAGTTTGTTACTCACCTGCCCATTGCAGTCACTGCATCACTTCAGCTGCACACCCAAATTAGGTAGGTTTTTTTTCAAGCCTGAATCACCACAATGCCATTTCAAGCCTTCGCTTCAGCAGGTCTGTTTTGGCCTGGAGTAGTCAGTGGCATTTAACAACTCAGGAGCTGGACGAATTTGCTCATCTATCTAATCATTATTAGTGGAACAGATCTTTTCAGTAATATTAATGACTGTATAAATAACAAAATAACTTCTTACAGTTCTGCAAGATGTAATTCTTATTTAATACCCGACCTTGTTTGAAAAGTGAACTTATTGAAATGCCTTTTTTAATTATTAAATACTGTAGTTATAAAAAGACAGAGAATACTTGGGTTATTGCCTCTGGTTTACATTTCATAAACAGAAATTTCACTATTTGTACGTCCGTTATCAAATATTTTGTTGAATATATGTCTATCATTTAAAGATGACAGTAGCTGTACTGCCTGAACTTTAAAAATATCAGTGCATAGATATCACCAAAGCAGCCTATTTTTCTGCCTTCACTTATCTCACAATGGCTCATTCGGGATATCTAGCTGAAATCTAATTCAGGATAGAAAAGAAAGGACAGTTCCATTCATGAAAGTGCTACCGCGTAATGATTACCAATTTCATTTGTACCGTGTTAGTGCCCAGGAGACTTGTTCTTTATAAACATCACTAGCACCAAAAATTGCCACAAAGTCCTACTGCCAAAGGACTGACAAACTAAAATCTTCACACTGCATGTTCCTCTAAATTGTCTCATAGCTAAGTGTAGAAATTAAATGTTTCAAAGAATGTTTCTGAGCAAATGGACTCTTCCCTTCCATTTCCTTTCAACACACATCACACCCCAGAGTCCTGAATGGCAACTCAGTTACATGAACGTGAAGTTAACAGATGAACACTATAACAGCAGAAGATGTGAAATCACTGGCCGTGACTCACTCAGCAAAGACGTACCTATTTCTCTCTAGAGGAAGACGTTCAGATGATGTGTCAAAAGAATATCTGTAACCACTAGGCGGAACAAGAAAGATTTCAAGGCCTAATGAATCTATTGGAAAGAAAATGTTTATGCAACAGAGTTGACTGTGCACAAGCTAATGTAGTTGTGAGAAATTCATAAGCTCTAGTTTTTCTTAGAATAAGTCACAGGCTGTTGACAAACTAACAACTAATACAAGCCTTCTTTGTAACGGGACCAAGAAAGGACTAATTTTAATAAGATAGAGATTGCTAGGAAAACATTACCAAATTGGCAGGTATATTTGACTGAATGAACAGAAGAGGAAACTCCAAGTTTTTCTTCCTCCTTGTTTTCTGAAATCGATTTCCATGTACACAACTGGAATGCTTGAGTAACACCTTTTTCTACTTTGCATTCTAAAAATAATTTGGAACGATGTGAAACCCTCTTTTTTTTTAAATGAAGAAAAGTCTACTGAAATGCTAGAATCAATCCAATCTGCAGCTGTCTTAGCTCTTTAAAGCAGATCATTATTTTCATTATCAGACACACATGCCAAGTCATAAATTAATATCAAAGGCAGTGATGGGACCTGAACCTTGATCTAGTGGCTTCCCAGGTGAGTGCTCTGCTCTTGAGGTAATAGAGTAATTAGACAGCTTTTCCCTCCAAAGGATAATTGTTAATACATGTTGGCTGTTGGAGATGAAGGCCTCCTGAGAAGCAGATATGGGTTTCCTTTTTCATTAAAAAAGAAACTTAACTTTTTCAGCGTTAACCTTCAGCATATTAAAATGTTTAGAGCCTGAGTCAGATAGAAGTGTTCCTCTGAGTAACAAACAATTAAACACAGCAGACAAGTGGGAAAATAGCACTGTGCTTCTGAGGCAAAACAAACAGTGGCCATTAAATAACAGCTGCCCCATTAACCAGTGTGTGTGGGCATAGCCCACTGGGCTGAAAACCAAGCACACAACAACTAAAGATATTGACAAAAGCAACAAATTCACATTCTGCACAAGCAGCTCATATGCAGTCTATAGCTAACCTATGATCATAATTTTCCAGAGAAAGTACATCCCTGAGACATGTCATTAAGTGTGGATTAATATAGACCATTTGATCTAAATCTAGTATAATCTTAGCACATCAAGATTATACTGACATAAATGGAAAGATCACAGATCCTGAATCTTAAACTATAGATATTCGTAAGTTCTCATAAACGAAAGAATTTTACAACTGATGACTAACAAGAAGATATCTGAGGCTCAGTCTGGTCTACTGAAACATACAGAAGTTGCCATACTGGCATGACTCAAATCAGCTTTACAGTCCAAACTGTTTAGGTTTGATCCTCCTTTGCCTTACAACTTCTGTGATCATTAAAGTTCTGAAGATGGAATGCCCTGTACATATGACATGCTACTACTATATATTTAGTCTCAGAATGTAAACACTATCATTTCCATTTCCTCTTAGGTATTTTTATTTTCCAGGAAGATACTTTTACTTTCAAAAGTGCATCATAACACAAATTTCAGAATACTACAACTGGGAACATTATATTGCAGAACAAATTCCATGGGCTTCATCAGTCTTAACATTGAATGAGAACAGCAACAATCCCTTTAACTGGATTTCAGAGCTAACGTGAGATGGATTTGACCAGCAAGGGGTCCTTTGCTTAATTTCGTACTTTCACCCTCTCACAAAAGTTTTCCTTAGCATCCGTTTCCCTCTATATCTTTCAGCGCTGAACCAGCCTTCCTGGAATTCAGCAGCTCCCAACTGTCATCAAAAGTTAAGGCCACTTCCAGAAAATCTGAAAGATCAGCGTGGCAGAGTTAGTGCTGCAGGAACAAGTGACATGTCAGCAGTGGTAGATGGAGCCATTTACAAATTATATTAAGAAAAGAGGATATGATTACTGACCCCTGGAAACAGAATGAAAACCTATTTATAGCCTTTTTGGTTATCATCCCAGACTACACTATAATTTTCATAGTATAGAATAATAAATCGACCTTCTGTTTTCAATCTTCACCTCCCCCTTGCACTACTTTGCAGTCAGCATCAACGGTATGCTGGTTGCTCTTTTAGAATAGACAAACAACGAAAGTTCTGACCATAACTACTCACTGAAGATCCCTTTATGTTGCTGGCACATTTGGAAACATTAACTTGCATCTTCTATCTAACTACTTGGTTTAAGTATTCAGCCTATAATTACTCTTTGAAAGAGCCTGGACCTTATCTTCATTATTTTACGCGAGTAAATACCTGCACATTATGAACCTTGCATTTCATTCCCGTAAGAGAAGACTTAATTCTCTTCCTCTCTTTATGCACTTCTTGCATGGACATTCTACCATGTTTCCTCATAGATAATCCTCTGACATTCACATACCTGCTCAGAGTCAGCATCCCGCAGCACTGCTGTGAGGTAAGGCCACACCCCTGAACTCTATCATCAGTGGGAATCTGAGAGATGGAACCTCTACAGCCCACAGCTTCAAAAATATTGATGCATCTGCCTTCATCATCTCAAATACGTTCACAGATTTCAAAACAGTGCATCTGTAAGGAAACAGAACACTGACGGTTTCTGGAATCATAGACTATTTCCTGCTCCCAAACGCAGAAGGATTGTATTTGCCAAATTTGAAAAGGTGTGGAGAGGAAAAGTTCCGCTGCAACAAAAACAAGAGCAGCAGTGAGAACTCTCACTCACTACAGCACCTTACTGGGAATATATCTCAAGAAACCCAATTAATGGAGGCCTCGTGTCATTAGTCCTTTTGCTGCCACCACTGATGCCTGTGGTACAGGCCCTAAGAGAGCTGACCAGGAGAACTGCAGCCTCCAAAACTTCATTTTACGCATGGGAGATTTATGTCCAGTTAAGTGCCCTCAGAACTTGCTTGGTTTAAAACGAAATTCAGCTTCGGGGCTGGATCGGTTGCCATTGCTAAAACCACAGCAGGAAAGGCTCTCTATCTGGAATGGGAGATGACCTGGTAAGAGTCTGTTTATTAAAAATGGTGTGTGAATGTTTTGGAGTGGGAAACTATTTAAGAAATTAAAACCACCTTTGTCTGCTGACAAGTTACAATCCTGTAATTTATTCATCCCTGCATTATCTGCCAAAATCTTTCCAATTTATACTCTATTAATTGGACACCAACTGTGTATATTATGAACATCTGATATTCATTCTGTTGTTTCTGATTCTCTTCTGAGCGAGAATAGTTCTTGGCATCTGACTTCCACTGTGACCACTCAGGCTTCCAAGCTTGAGCTGAAATGCCTTTACACCAATGCACGCAGCACGGGAAATAAGCAGAAGGAGTTGAAAACTGTGGTGCAATTAGAAAACTATGATCTAATTGCTATCATAGAAACATGGTGGAACTTACAAACAAGTGGGAGACTGACTTTTTACATGGGCAGATAGTGACAGGGGGAATTACTTTAAACTTAGAAGACTGAGATTTATATTAGGTATTACGCAGAAATTCTTTTCTCATAGGTTGGTGAAGCACTGGAATAGGTTGCACAGAGAAGCTGCGGATGCCCCATCCCTGGAGGTGCTTAAGGCCAGGTTGGATGCGGCCCTGAGCAGCCTGAGCCGGTGGGGGGCAGCCAGCCCATGGCAGGGAGTGGTGATCTTTAAGGTCCTTTCCAACTTAAACCATTCTGTGACTCCACGATTCTGCATAAAAACTTTCTGATGTCACTTAAAATTTACTGTTTAGGCAGCATTACTTGTTCGAATATTCACAGAAGCCAGCCAATATAAATCCAATATGTCACTGAATATAAATGAGGTTAAAAACCATGTACATTAATCTTTTTGTTGTTGTTATTTGTATACGATGAAAAGTTTTTCAGTACGCCATATTACTGATGTTGAAGTTTGATAATAATCTGGTTAAGCACGCACTGTTTTCAAGGATTTGCAGTTACTACCTTCTAAGTTACAATGGCATACACGCTTTAGTTTTATAACAGTTCACTTATGAATCTAGATGTGAAGAAACTATTAGTTAACATTAAAACTGACAATAACCATGCTGGAATATTTGTTCTTAAACCTGAATTTTCGTTTTTTAGATTTACAAGAATTCAATTTTCCTAGTGCCTGGCATCCAAGAGGGAAGTTTAAATAGCATAATTTAGGTGGGTTTGCCATGATTTGCTTCAGCCTTCTGCATTTTCTGATTGCATTATTAAGCACCATGTTTGGCAAGGACATTTTAATCTACCTGGCACAGAAAAAAAAGAGAGTTTCTTCCTGCCTTTATGTCAGAATTGTTGAAAGTAGTATCTTAATCTATTTCTTCATATCTATTTAGATTAACTTCATAGTTATTAAAGGATGAAGCTATGTTATGATGCTAGAACAACATCTTCCTTTTAATCTACCTGTATTTTAAAATCTCAAAGATATGTTGATAGAGAAAATAGTGTCCATGTGACATAATGACCATTCTGAATTAAAAGAGGCAATTACTAAGTTGATGCTAGCAAGCAGTTTGGGAAATCAGAATGATAAGATGAAACAGAATAGGTTCAGCGTGAAGCCAGGGGCTCTGTATGTGCTTTGTGCCGAGTCAATTAATCTGAAATCAGACTCAACAGATCTAGACATCTTTTAGGTTTAGTTGGTGTTGTTATTGAATAGTGAGCACTTATATGTGGATGTGGAGACTGTGGTGAGGTCTGTTGTTCCTGTTTTATTTCAAATTCTTATCTGAGAGAGAGTGTAGTGGAAATGAGCCTTTGGGGGACCCAGTTCCCATCCAGTTTTGTTGGTTTTGAAATGGAAAAAAACAAACAAAGGAAAAAAACCAACTCCAACTGTTATTTTCTACTCACTGTGGCTTGCTGAATGTCATTATTCCTAAAGGGTTCTTCTGGTTTTACATGATTTTGCATTTGCCTACATTTTCTTAAAAGCCTTTAAACGTTATTGTAAATCCCTTCACCCATTTCCAGCCTGGCAAATCAGTTTTCTCTTTGTTTAACCCTAACAGATCTATTTTAAAGGCACTCTTTGCCCCTCATTTTACTTTCTAAGTCATCAGACAAGACCCGGGGGATCACTGAGGATACAAGGAAATTTTTCACAGGAGGAGCCTAATGCCCTGATCACATCAGGGTTGAGTAATTGCATTTCATGCATAGTGCATGAACACGTGCAAGAGTCTCCTCTTTGCACTGTCAGCTAGACTCTGCACTATGGATCAGACTGCTGTTTTTCAGATTGCTAAAAATGCTTTATGGAGAGAAATATATATCTGCCAGCAAAGCACTTTCCAAATGAAGACAGAGCATAAAACCACCCTGCAAGTAACACAAACTGGTAATGGTGACATTTTGCAGTATAACTGCATTCACTAGCACAGTAATAAGAGGTAAAGAGCAAAGTTTTTGTGTGCACGCAGTGTCAAGGAAGTTGACAGCACAGCACTTTGCTTGTACCAAAAAAACACAGGAGAGGCCTCAGCAGCATGAGGAAGGATTTCTTCCTGACAAACAGAACATCTCCTGGCTTCATCGTTCTGCAGCTCTCCCATTGGTCACACAGGGGCAGGTGAAAGTGCCTTTTGCTTATCAGTACCACAAGCACAGCTGCATGCAAACATCCAGTTCACAAACAGGAGACATATTTACAGTCCAGGCTGCTCTCTTTTCCTCCTTTGCAAGCATTTGTGTCACCTCTTCAAGAGAAGAACAGCAAGTTCTTCCAGAAGCAGTGTATCTGAGCTCCTGTCAACGCATTGTTTCCTTCTCCCCAGAAAAGAGCAAATAATACCAGTGATTCATAAAAAAAAAAAAAAAAAAAAAGAATAAAAATGTGTGTTTTTTTTGTTAAATAATAAATGCTGCAGAAAAGGAAAGGGAATAGGGGACCTGATTACAGTGAATGCTTTAATTTATACTTCAAATGCTTTTAACCGCTTATCTTTTTTTCCACGCAACTTTAAAGAAAGGCTACAAATATTTTTAGAGGTGATAGTTTGCCATAGAAGTAAACAGGTAGAAGTCTCTTTATTCCAAATTCTGTATCTCTTGGCATAATTGAATTCTGTGCAGTGGCAAACCACCTCTTTCTAGACATGCTTATTTCACAAAAAATAATGTAACAGTTTCCATAGAGCACTGAGAAATATTTTTTCCATAGTTAGGAAATAATTTTAAAATGTTGCAACACTTGGCAAAAAACAAAAACAACATGAAATGCAAAAGCACACCAACACTGAAAGAAAACATGGATTATGTAAATCTGACTCACAGCGGATAACAGATCTACTTTCATAGGCTGAGGACTGAAATGCTGGCTGTCAGAGAGCTAGGCCCTCTTCAGAAACCAAGTAGTCTTTAGCTATTTATACAAAATCCAACATCAGCTGCTAGCAGGATAGGGGCAATGTTTTCCTGTTTCTTGTCTTACCTTCCCATGTTAGCTTGTCCATCTTTTTCACTTAAAGGGAAAAATGCAAGACTACAATCTGATTACACCATTTTCTAGATCTGAACACTGATGAAATTCAAAGCAGACTTTTTTTTCCCCAGTTAACTTCCCAGAGTTGTATAGCTGTCCTTGTTTTTAGTGTTTCCTCATATGGGTATGTTCTACTGAGTTCCCTGTTGATTTCTTATGAACTCCTAATATTCTACTTCTGTTGTTTCTACTGTTTCTGCTGTCTATTGTTTCAGCAGCAAATTGGAGCTGACCTGATGTCTTAAGAGAACAATTTATATTGACTTCAAGCTATTTTTAATGCATGGAAATATTTAATTTGGAGCCCTTAATTACATGAAGTTAGAATTACTTTCTTCTCCATAAACACTACTTTGAACTAATTGTCAAATAACTCAGTATTAACTAGTCCTCCTTTGACTTTTCCATGTCTGCTATAGATTGCTGCCCTGCATAAATTTACATCAACCAGACTTTGTCAGAGAAACTTTCTCTAAATACACAGCACAAAGTTTAGTACATAACCCTGTGAGACCTCATTAATAACATCCTTCCAGCATGAAAATTTAGCATTTATGTCTATCCTTTGTTTCTATTTTTTAACCAGTTATTAGTTTGCAGAGGAAAGTCAACACTCTTTCAGCACCTCAGCTGACAAAATTTTTGGAAACTCAGATTTGTTACATTGCTCAAATGAGCCTTATCCCCATACCGAATCTGCTGCTGACATCTGAGGACCCGCTTAGCTGGTGAATGTGTAACAGGTCTGGTGTGGAAACCATGAGGTGCATGACCTACACCAGAAGTTCACACAGCATCCCACATATTTGCCTGAATGGGGAAAATAATTACTGAGCTCTGGAGAAATCGTATGTGTTTAGTCATAATCCTTTCATCAGAACAGTTCATCTACAGTCATGAAATAGTCTAATTCAGGGAAAGCTGAGGATACGTACTTTCGTACTCTTACTGGAGAGGGCTTCAACATCAAGTGATGCTTTGAAAGTATCACAGTTTGTAACTTTTTCCACTATCAGGTAGTTCCAATGAGACCTGGGCTGTATTCCCCTGTATTCAGCACTGGTGAGGCCGCACCTCGAGTACTGTGTCCAGTTTTGGGCCCCTCACTGCAAGAAAGATATTGAGGCCCTGGAACGTGTTCAAAGGAGGGCAACAAAGCTGGTGAGGGGTCTGGAACACAGGCCATATGAGGAGAGGCTGAAGGAGCTGGGAATGTTCAGCCTGGAGAAGAGGAGGCTCAGGGGAGACCTCATTGCTGTCTATAACTTCCTGAAGGGAGGTTGTAGTGAGCTGGGGGTCGGCCTCTTCTCTCGTGTCATTAGTGATAGGACCAGGGGGAATGGCTTCAAGCTACGGCAGGGGAGATTCAGGCTGGACATGAGGAAGTATTACTTTTCGGAAAGGGTGGTCAGGCACTGGAATGGATGCCCAGGGAGGTGGTGGAGTCACCGACCCTGGGGGTGTTCAAGGAAAGACTGGATGTTGTATTGAGGGACATGGTTTAGTAGGAGCTATTGGGAATAGGTGAACGGTTGGACTGGATGATCTTTTAGGTCTTTTCCAACCTTGGTGATTCTATGATTCTATGATTCTATGAAATGGGGGCCGTCAGAACACAGGAAAGGCCTGTGAGAGATGAGCACAGAACAGGAGCTGAGTCTGAGAACAGTGGGACAACCAGGGGGCGTGCTGGAGGAAACTAGAAAAGGAGGTTATAATACAAAAAGAATGCACATGTGAAGTGTGTTTAAAGTAGAAGCACGTGGGGTATTTAAGAGGCAAAAAAAGTATAAGAAACCAGACTTCATTTTTTGCTGTTTCTCAGAAAAACTCATTTCTCTTCTATTTAATGCCTCCTTATTAACAGTCTTCTTAGATACCAAACAGTTTTACAGAGTTCATGGTTTCTTCATCTACAGTAGATGGTTCTCTCTTACACAGCTAATTGTTAATTCGTAGAGCTCTGGTGAACTCCCAGATTCTGAATTAACCTCTGTCACGCAAAACGATTCGCTTTCAGCCTATAACAATCTCACCATCCCTTGAAGTCACTCATTAAGTTCATTTTACCTTATTCAAGAAGGATTCCGGGATCCTGGCTGAAACTTTTGCCGCTTCTTTATTGAGGTACTTTAATATACTTGATTTGGTTTGGCTTCCTAAATTATTTGCAAACTGTTTCACAGCGGTCTAGAATTGAGCATACTCTTTTCTCTGGACTTGCTGCTTCTGTATCTTCCCTAATTCTGTCTTATTTCAGACTGTACGTAAAAAGCTAATGCTAGCCTCAGTGGAAAAAGTCCACGATGTTACTGAGAATATTTCCCACTCCCACTCACAGCCACCTTCCAAGCCACTGTTAAATCTGGCACCCCACCAAAGGCTGGAAAGCAGAGAAAGCTGGTCAAAATCAAAACATTCCTTTTTTTTTTTTCCTCATCATCATGAACTCCGAAGGGAAAGTCTCCTAAATCCCTTTGCATTGCACTGTAGGTGACTTCTTTAGTAGAAAATATAAATGTAATAACCATAACACAATGAGCTCCATGCTTAAAAGTCTTTATATCATTTGTTATGTGTATAATTACAAACGATGGTCAACATTAAAAAAGACATAAGCAAAAAATATACACATTATTTCCCTAAAAATAAGATCTACTCATCTATCCATATTATTACATGGATGAAGAATGCATTTCAAACCTCATACTTTGTTTTTTGAATCTCAATGTGATACAGTCTCAACAGAAGGCAGTTTGATAGCCTTGCATTTGTACAGGTGGCTTATAAAACACGCATCTCTCCTCCAGCTAGAGACTATTAAGGAGAGCAGGTAATACACAAACCATGATCAATCCTACTGCCTGAAAATGAGGAACAATTAAGATATTTTATTGCACATCCTTCTTCACAACTTTGTAACTAAACTGGAATTAAACAATCTGCAGTGTCCTGAAACCCAGGAAAACGCTGGCATACCATTCACCCAAAGAAAAGTGTGCTCTTCAATGATTCTCTTAAGCGGTCTCAAAAATGAACTAAAGTTTTCTTCAACCAGCAATAGCAATTCCAATATTTCAATTTTCACTGAAAGGGTAATGCAGCAGATTGCAATCTTCACGTAACTAAACATTAAAAATTTACTTATTTATAGGAAGAGGCAGGAAAAATGACTTGGATTTCATTCTCTCTGATTATTCATAATACCTCATCTATTGTAGCCTGCTGAGCAAAGGTACTTTCCATGAAAGGTCAAAGCAGTGAGGATGACAATGGGAAGGGGTATAGACAATTTGATCAGTAACTTTCTTATTGATTTCAGCTGCTGTGTTTTGGATTTTTCTCATCTCCAACAAAATCACTTCACTTACTAATTATAGTTATTAGCTGCTGCTTTCATTTACTAGTTGACAAAAAATTAATCTTTTCTTGACTGTAAAGTACTACAGAAAATAATGTCGAAACAACTTTGCCAACCTTTAGACAACTACATGACATTTATGCCTTTTTCCACTCTTGCTATGCAATATCTATTTCTCTCTAATATGATATATGAATATATTTAGTGTAAACAGCTCCTTCATTTTGATGAAGACTTGAAGACAGGGACAGAAAAGTGATGGCAAAATCTATACTGTAATAGATGACCAAACAACAAGTGTTCACTCCGTCAGAACTGCTGTCTCAGTAGATTCTACTCTTGCAAACAGCCAGGTTTTATACACCTAGTCACGTTTTTTTTTGAGATCAGGTTCCCCTGTAGCATCTCAGAACATGCATGGCAAACGGGGCCTGTCCACCCTGAAGACCAAAACCAGACTGACCTGGAGCCTTATGCCTCTAAAAAAAAGCAAGGCACTGCCATCTGACCAACTGACCAACGCAGCATGACAAAACCCAAATTTACTTGAATATTTCTTGATCTTTTTGATTGGCAATCCACATGATTTCACTCCTGGCAATGAACTAGACTATGAAGCATTCTTGTCTTGCATGCTTTACGTGAAAACAGTACAATAACACTAAATAAATCCAATCAGATAAATTTCTTTGCCATCACCCTCTGTAGAACGAAAACTCAGATAGGGCAGAGGCTGTACTAGCCTTTAAATCAATGTAATAAATCCTGCAGAAGTAGTTTTCAAAGAGAGACAAATCACAAAGAATGCCAAGAGGCCCATGAACCCATCCAATGCCATGCTGAACACCCCAGAAGAAACTTGTTAACTGGGAGGATAAAAATAAAAAAGAGATTTTAAAACAATTAATGGCCACTATAGCATACTAAAATATTCTGATTCCTCGCGTGGGAAGATGTTTAGGCACTGTTGTGAAGGAATTTTTAATGGAAGTAAGCAGAAAGTCTGTGCTCTTTGGGCTGAAATAGCATAGCCTGAGGAACACAGCTGTTCTCAGCTTAGTAAGTAAAGTTCTTCTTTTTAGCTTTCTAAATCAATCTAGTTGGTTTTCCTGCTTTGACACAATGTTCTGACCTCCTTAAACAGGGAGAGTTTTTTTCTTTATTAGGAGAGGGATGGAGGGCAGCAGATTTGCCAAATATTTTGCATAAAACAAGAGGAGACCTGGCTGCTTTCTGATCATGCTCCCCGAGGCTGAACCGGTTTTTATATAAACAAATGGCAAACCAAGGGAAGGCAGATGACAAATGAAGAGGCTACATCTCAAGCTGCAAAAAGTGAGCAGGGAACACAGCTTTGTTCTACAGCTACTTTAGCAACCCACAGCAGGTCGACTTGAACTGAGGTTCATTTGTAATGACTACAAATGAAGTGCCACACAAAGACAAGACTATTCTGCAGAAGCTCACACCAAATCTTTTACGCTGTCCTACATTTTCAAAATACACACTTATGTCCTGTTACTTTTCTAATGCATCATCTCATCCAAACATCTCACACTGCCTGAAGTTTAAGACATTAAAGAATGGTGAACAAGATAAACACAAAAATTCTTTTTAATTTTCTGTCTGCATTACCAGAAGGATTTTCAAGTAATATTCTCTTTATTAATAGGCACACCACCATCAATTTGTGCAGAAACGAGGACGCAAACAAGTCTAGTGAAGATGAAGACTAGGACAGTCAGATAAATACCATGTTAAGGACTTGACGTAATGCATTGGCAACTGTGGTGAGTGGACATCAGCCAGCTGCCAGTCCCCTACCTACCTGCTCCCCCCAGCCTAAAAAAAAAAGGGGGAAAAATAACAGGTTGAAACAGAGGCAGGGAGATGGCTCAAAGAATCATCATGAGTTTAACACTCTAGGAGACTCCTGCAGCTCTACAGCCAGTGTCCGGACTCTCACATCCAGAACAGAAGCATAATGTGGCAGATGTATTCTGCCCCCAGGGAACATACACCAGTTGTAATAGCAACTTTCAAGCGTCAGATATCACATAGTTAATTCCATTTAGCTTAAAATGCAGCATGTGATGCAGGTCAGGAGAATCTGTCAGCATGAACAATGACTCCAGGAGAGGAACTCAGCTACACAAGACTTTCCTATAGCTACATGCGCATTCAATCATACTCAACATTTTATACTGTGTGCCCAGTAACATGCAGGAGAACATAAAGTCATTTCCAAAAACAAAAAAAGAAATTAAAAAAGAAAAAAAACCAACACACCAAAACCTTGCTGTTCTGGTCAACAGCATGCCTGTTTAATGTGATATCATTATCTTTCACTGACGATAAATAAGCTTTATCAATTCAGATAATAAGTTATAACCTGATTGGCCTTTATGAAGTTTTGTTGTTGCATATTTGCACAAGACAAATTCTCTTTTAATGTTTGATGTTGTCATTGGAAGCAACCTATAATCAATGTGAAGTTCAAGGGGAAAGTACTGGGAAGAAATAAAATAAATAACTATCAGAAGCCATAAAAGCAAACTGACAGCACACTCAGTTCAAAGAATTGGTGACACTATTGGGCAGCAGATTCATAACTGGTATTCAGAACAAGAATAAATGAATGAGCAAGCTATAGTTCATGTTTTCATCATTAGGACCAGATCTGTAGCTTCAAAATGGAAAACTGAGGTTAGGGGATGTTGGAACTAAAGAAAACATTTCCCTTGTTTTTGAGTAGTAAAGGCATTGGCGAAAGAGGTATTCCACTCTCAGTGCAGAATTATGCTAGCTCAGGAGAGTGCTTTAAAACCTGAGTTCTGTAGATATTAGCAGAGTCAGATATACAGAAAACACTGTGGAGGATTTCAAAGTATGAAAAGCTCAAGGATTATATAGACTCGAACTGTGAATGAGGTTGAAGTGCATTCAAGAAAGCAATAAAGACTAGTGAACCAGAAATGCCCTGCTCACTTATGATAAAATATCTAGTTAATACCAAAGAAGAGCTTCAAACAGACTTGTCTGGTTCTTTAGAAAGTCACTATAAAATAATGCCAGTATTCTTTCTACAAATACTTTCACAAATATAAAGTCTCTTTTAGAAAGAAGATTGAACTTGGTAAGTAAGCAGCTTAAGCGGTAAGGAAAAGCACATTAAAGTTATTTCTCAACTTGCAGAAATGTTGAATAATGGTCCATGGCCACGTTCTATTACAACGTAACATAGACTGTTCTCAGTGATGCAGCTTTTCATGTTTTCCATAGGAGATAAAAACCAAAAGGTTAATTTGATCCAAAAACGTGTACACAATTAAGGTTATTAACACAAGCACACCTGCTACTTCTACTCAATTTCTTGAGTAGTGGAAAATTCACCAACTACCTTCTCTCTTGACCAGTATTCTTTTCACTATTTTTAGTGAAAAGATACAACAGACTAAGTGGATTAACTTAATATAATTCAGCTAATCAAAGTAAGTGATGAAAAGCATGAAATGCTTTCACCTTAATTAGCTCACATTTCATTTCAACAAAGTCAGGCTCAATGTTCTTTGGGGAGGAAAATCAGTAGACACTATAGACTCTAAAAGTGCCTTGTTTTGTATATGGAGATCTTTCTAGAATTATAAGACTCAAGAAAACTGTGCAAGAAATAAAAACACATTCTAGCATAAGAACCATTATAGACACTAAGGCAAAACTCAGCACTTCTCCATCTGTTACTAATTCAAAACGTGATCCTCATCAATTTTGAATGCGAGACTGATTTTGGTGAATCAGCCATTCTCTTACTGCTGGGTAAAGATCGTGATTTTCCTTTCCAGTTAAAGAAATTTAAAATTCAAGACTCTCGTCTACATAGGGTATACAAAGCACTGCTGATCAATTATTGAGATTTCTTAACAAACAAAGTATCCAGGTAGAGTCAGAAATCTTACCTCTCTCAAAACTTAAGGCTTAAAAGTTACACGGGAAAGCGTGCAGAAAAAAAGATGATAACTAACTTCTCTCCTGCAGATGGTATGCCCTCGCTCACCAAAACAGCTCTGGATTGCGCATCAACCCCCCAGTACTACCACCTCTTTGTGGCTCCACATTTGCAAAGCCTCATTAGCAACTCATTAGGAACACTACAGATGTGACATACACAAACTTGCTCTGGGAAAGGGAATTAAGAAAATCTGTGCTAGAGAACTACATCAGAAACCTGAAAACGCTTTCAGTGATTGTTCAGAGACCATCCTGATCGTTATGTAAAAAAAGCCAAAACAAACGACAAAAATCAAAAAACTTTTTTAGCAAATGCTGAGTGAAGAAAAAGTTAACCCTTTTTAGGGATGGAAGGGTTAAAACAACAGCTGTCTGGGTCAATTCCCAATTTATACTCGGATTTGCAGTAACAACAGAAAAAAAATTATATCGCTTACGTAGCGCCTTCAGGAATGACAGGCTTTAAATAAACCCCATCAGTGGCTGTTTATGGTAGTGAAAATAATATTTCTTTCTGTTCTCCTGTTAGTATCAACAGCTCCTCAGTAATTCTTGCAGTTTCTTCTTCATTTAAAGAAGCTTTGTTATTCGCTTATCATTTAAGAACAAGTGCCAATTAGCAGGTACTTACACCTAGTTCAGCCTAAAAAAAAGTCATGGGTTCAGAATGCCCTTAATCCTTCTTAGAGAAATTCACTGTAGAATTCTGCCTTAATTCTGTGGTAGCAACAGACACTCAGTATTATTCACAGTCCTAATCTGGGATCAGATTAGGAAACTGTCTGGAAACATGCAGTAGGGAGTTGGGTCCTACACTTGCTAAGGTAGGCCCTCCTCAAGTCCACCTGTGATACTTCTGTCTGAGAACACACGATAGGGATAAGTTCCCTAAGTTTCTGATGGGAATAAGAGTAGAAGCAAGTGTAAATTGATGTCTGTCATATTTTGATGCAGTCGTGGTCCTCAAACATACAGAAAATGAATTGAAGTAGCTCACAGATCTTAATATCTGAGGATTCAGTTGTACTCTGTTACATATTATACTCTTTTTACACCAACATGCACTTTCTAGACAATAAAAGTACTGACTTCAGGGGAGTTTATTGTAGTGTGAGAAGAAGATGACTTCTAAAAAAAATACAAAAAATATAAATACAAGCAAATTTACCTCCATATAAATCAAAAATTGCTAAAGTGAATTTTGTTCTCTTATCTTTCTGCTCTTCTTCCTTCCCCAAATTATTTGAGCAGGGTACATTTAATCAGAATTTTGTCTTTAAAACATTTGGCATGATAAAGCATGCAAATGGAAAATAAGCACTGAAGGGGGAAGAAACTTCTGAGGTTGGAGTTGCTGTTGCTATGGGAACCGCAGCACTGGGATGCACAGGTTGCACGCTGGAACCTGCCTTGCATGTGAGGAAAAGGAAGATAGGTTAAATCTTGTAGAAATGTTCATGTACAAAAATTCAAAAGGTTGTTGGTTAAAAAGGACCTGTGAGAGTTCGTCTTAAGCTCACTCATGTTTAGTGCAATACGGACATCACAAATTCCTTCACTCCTCTCATTGCAATTTCAATTCTACTTCTTCTCACAGACTGCACTTCCATGCTCTTTACCTTTCAGCAACTGTTAGTTAATAAAGAAGTTGCTGTACGTTAAGAATGGTGAATTGCGTAAGATAAACTAATTGGCAGAGATTTATTTTGGACAAGATCTCACAGGGAACTAAAAGGTAAACAGGGCAAATTAATGCAGATAACTGTTTGAACCACCAAAGCAGGTGGCATTGGCTCCTGGTTTCTGCCAGCAAACTTAGACTCTGTTATCTTTAAATAGACTTAGACTTGTCATTTGTACCTGACTTATATAGGCGATGTTCTTGGCCAAAAACTAGTTGAATTACCAATGAAAAAAAAAAAAAAAAAAGACCTTGGAAACTCATTCTTTTTCCCCTAGAAAATACTCAAGAACTTAATGACTGATTCAAATAATCATCAAATGGTTTGGATTGGAAGGAACCTTGAAGATCATCTAGTTCCATCTTCCTTCACTATAGGCAGGGACGCTTCCCTTTAGACCAGATTGCTCAAAGCCCCATCTAGACTGGTTTTGAATGCTTTCAGGGAAGGGGCATTCACAACCTCACTCAAATAGACTTCACGCACAGCCAGCTCATAATCTTGAGCAAACCATTGAGCAAACCAGTACTAGAATTATTCCTAAATCCCAGGAGGATAAAACAACTAGAAGCATACTGGCTGCACAACTGTATGTATACAATTGTAAGAGAACAAAGAAAAAAACAGTTTTGATTCTTCATGTTTTCACCTCTCCATTAACATCTTCCAGTGCAACAATTTTACATCCAGATTTAAAAAAAAAAAAAAACAAAACAAAAACCCAGTCAACCAACATAAACAGTTAAAACAAATCTATTCTCAGAAAATCCAGAATCAAGCCTGAAATAAGACAGTCAATAACAGCTGAAACACGATGGGCAATTGAAGAACCCATCCCAAATAGCAGCCATGTATGAGCAAACGATTGTGCCAAAACCCCACGCATTTTAACAATCAGCTGTGTTGGTGTTTAAAATAAGCCCTAAACAGTCAGAGATGTAATTTCCATGTCTCTAAATCCAGCATCTCACTAAGATAGGGGAAACAATGTTTTCTTTCGCGTAGATAAACTCTATCCTAATTATCTTATTTAAGGTTTCTCATAGTGGTTTCCAAGTACCTTAACCCAGCCTCACCTGATATAGGGATACCCATCTAACTCAGTACAGCAACTTTCATTTGTCTAAATTAATTCTCAGGAATTTAACAAAGGCACATTTAATTTTGTGTTGGTTGTAAATTACATGACAGACTTCCCAGAATAAAAACCTTCCATTGTGGAGATTAAAATGTGAAGTTTCTATGTCTTCCCAGGGAAGAGTTGAACGATATAAAATATATCTGTTTTCTAAATGTTTTATAAAATTTGTTGTTAAAAAGCTAATAAAAAAAGCTAATAAAAATGTTTTTGTTAACAGACTTTTTTTTTTTTTCTTTACATTATGCTTGTTTCCTTAAATTTAATAAAGCCTTAGAATTATCTAAGTAATTTAGTCTCAAATCTCCAGATTCCTGTCCAGTTTTCATCATTTCACATGATTCTTTACCCCATATTACAGAAGTTGGCTTTCCTCCCAACTCATAATGTGACCAGAATTCTTGAGGAGATATTTCCTAGCATTGATTTTCCTTCATTCGTAATGTTAATGTCATGACTATTCCTATCTTTGTGTTCATTCTTAGCTTTTCTTATTTTCATAATCTAACACTAACACACTATTTTTTTGTTATCTAGACCACTTCTTTTTCTTTGTGAAAATACCATAGGCATTTCATTTCCCATTTAATTTTCCTTCTATATAAGAAACAGGAAATCTGTCTTTGTTGAACTTCTTTTGTTGGGTGAGTTTGGGCTTTCAGCTGTTTTTAAAATAATGTCTAACAAGAATATCAAACAACCAAAGTTTTCTAATCAATTCTTATTATTAATATTGGAGTCTCTTTTCAACACCTGCAATCCATCTGACTAAAATTCCTCTCAGAATGTATTCCAAAAGCTCTTTATCTGGACCATTTTTTTTTTTTAAACAGAGTACTGTCAGCCTCATATAAATATGGTTTGGGGGATGTCATACTCACTCTTGTTAGTAGAATTTATGAAATTCATTTATTTTCAAACTAGACCTTGGAAGTATACATGTTACAGGATGAATTTCTTATAAAACCTCGTCCTTCTTCCTTCCAAGTATTATCATGTTTAATTTTGTTTAATCTCCACCTTTTTTTCCCTCTTTGTTTAGCACTTTTTTACACATTATGTCAGTTATTTGAAATATCCATTAAAAAAATGCAGAAAAACTTATCCTACTTTCATCTAGGGACTAAAAATTACAGCATAGCCTCACAATCCTCTCTCTAGCCACTCTGACTTGGAATCGGACTGGTTTCTCTCTTCCCTACATGTATATGGCATGGGCATTTTCTTCTTCATGGCCATGTCATGTGCTTACTGTCACCAGACTGAACAGTACGCTGTCCTCCTGCATACAGAGAAGTTCCACCGTGCAAGGCTTGTTGCAGATCATTATCAACCATGGCCCATCCTAGCCATACAGCTCTTCCTGCGTGCGTTCCTAACAGGAGATTAACAATCACAAAAAACTCTTTCCAAAAATCAAGGCCTTTGCTCAGGATAACCAAAATCTTGTCTTTCAACGCTTCCCAACAATTTCCAACACCTTCCCAAAAAGGGTCGAATTTTCTAATTCCTCTATAACATTCAGCATCATTTACAAAAGGCTATATTCTAGTTAAGAAAAAATGACGACAAAATATCATCTCTGTTAAATTACTTTTTCAATAGTAGATGATTTATAGTTGATTAGGTAATTAAATCAAATACAAGTGGCTGAAAGTAAATCTATTTTTATCATCCCTGTAAATTAAAAGTTCCGCATCATAAAAAATCATGACCATCTTGAAAATGACTAGTGAAGTGCTTTTTATAGGCAAGCAGGATTTATTGTCAATTAACGTATTGAACTGTATAGTCAGCATAACCCTGTGCTCAAGACTTTTTAAATTATTGGCTTCCGCTATCAAGCTGCTCCATATCACAGTAATGAAATGTATCCAGCTATTCACATATTGAACAATTCCTTAGGTTGGGTTTATATCTCACTATAACAACATTTCATTTTATTATTATCTCCGATCCTCTGTAATGAATACAAATATATTCTTTTTTTCCCCATCATGAGTTTATCAATTCCCATTGATTTGCCTGTAATGAACGCCGCCAAGATGGGGGAGGGGGGCAGTTAAAATAACTGTAAATTCAACAGCTTTTTTCACAGTAGAATCTGAATACAGTAGAAAAGAAAATAAATAATTAGAAAGCTAATTGAAACGAAATAATAGTTAAAGCCTTAATACTTACATAATAACTGTATAAGGGAATTTGGGAACTTCTATTTTTATGTATTGGCACTTATAATTTATTTCCACAGACTTCAGAAAAAAAAAAAAAAAGAGAGAGAGAAATTATCATCACAGTTCTGCATTTCACATAGGTTAATTTGTCATAATGCACCACATATTTCTTTGTCAATAAAGATCAACTTGACTAATGGAAATGCAGCTTATAATGCAGCGTGTGATTTGCTTTCCACAAAATATGTTGAACATAGCTTGGGCCAGCATTCCTTCCTCACTGAAGTTCCCCAGCCCCTAAATTGGCCCTCCCTGAAAGCACTTACACTGTTGAAGTGATTGCTAACAGGGCAGACTTCAATGTAACCTATGAACTTTCTATAGTTTAGGAATTGATATTTTCAATTTTTTTTTTTCTTCACGCTGAAACCTTAATAAAGACACATCAGTACAAAACAAATATAGAACACATCAGTACAAAACAAATATAGGCATCTTGAAATTCACATTCCAACTATGTTAGAAACTTTAATATGGAAAACCAAACTTCTAAATGAAAACACAAAGTGTTCTCAGTTGTGACATTTTATTGTACTATAACCATTGCATCTGCTTGTGTTTGGCAATTATATCATTATGTGACAACATAATTCGATATAAAACGAAGTGATGCAATAACATCCTGGCTTTCGTTCAGGCACAACAAAAATCCATGGAACACATAAGGTCCAATCTATCCAGGAAAGCAAGCAATACAGACAGTAGAATCTGACATATTGTATTTATGTGGTACAGCACATTAGGCCAAAATCAGCTTCACAGAGAGAAAGAAAGAACTGGTAGGCAGAAAATATCAACTCCAGTTAAATATATATATGGATACGTATACACACGTTAATTTTAATAGGTAGAGGACTTCTTTGAAACACACACAGATAAGTTTTGATTGGGTTTTTTGTTTTTTGGGTTCTGTTTTGTTTTTTTTTTTTTTTTTCCAAATGAGAAAATGCACTTCTAAGTGCCTAGAGGAATCCTACTGAATTCAGAGCCTCAGAAGATCATAATCAAACACTAAAGCCCATTTTCTAAAAGAAGGGGGTAAGACCAAGCGTAAAAGCATGTTATAAAAAGAGAAATACAAAACAAAACCAAAAAGGCTGTCAGCCATCAAAACATAATTATTATTCCTTATATTTCAGTCTTGTCCAAGGAGCCAACAACATTACGCAAGCATTAGAACGGGATGTGCGGGGCGCTGGCGGAGTCCCCATCCCGTTTGATATGTAGGAAATATGGCACCAAGGGATGTAATCAGACTCTGTAGATCGGGTTGATTGTTGGATTTAATGATCGTGAAGATTTTTTTCAATCTAAATGATTCTGAGATTCCGTAAATAATCTAGTCCCTAACTAGTGCTGTATGTCACGTTCTCTTAAACAAAAGACGGAGAAGGGGGAAATAAGAAAAAATGTCAATTAGCATACAACTTCCAGCTATCAGAAGAAGTGTAGAAAACTAGCACCTATTGGCATAATAGTGATTTCCAAGCTGCAAATACCCCAGTCCTGTTAAATAGACAGGCTACCTTTTCAGACAGTGCATAGTCAATGAATATAAAGATCTTATAATTCTGAAATAAACAAGAGAGTTTGGCAAAGCAGATCATAATACAAAAAGAGAATAGACAGAATGCTTACCCACATCCTGGACTTACTGCAAAACTCCAGAGGAGGGATCTCCAGAAGAGATCCTTTTCCCCCTGGCACTCAGCTCTCAAATGGGTCCAGCAGAGGGGCAGCCAGGCTGCACCCCTTCCGGCAGCACAGGTGAATTGCCTTCACCTGTGCTCCTAGGGCTGACTCAGTGCTCGCCTCAGGTGATCAATCAGAGGTTCAGGCTGTGATTCAGCAATTCCCACACAGAAAGACAGATAAGAAAGATATGGCTGGTACTATGACTGTATGAATAAATTGAATCACAAAATGGTGCTTTTCAGAATTACATATTATGCTCAGAAATCTCTCTGTCATATGTGTTAACATTATAACGTATTACAAGGCCAATTTATTCTTCAAATTCTAAAAAAAAAAAAAAAAAGGAAGACGTTTAAAAGTAACTCAGAACATCTTCCTTGTATTACTAAATTGGGAAATAAGATTAAGATGCACAAAAAAAGAACATGTGTTAATAAATTTCTCCTTCCTTGTTAAAAGGAAGTTCAGAAACTATCAGACCGATTCCCTTTAGATCTTCTGAATTTTCTTTCTCTTAGTATATATTTAAATTCAATTCTCTGGATCACTGAAACAGCAAGTCTGGCATTGCTTTGAAAATTCTGGCTCAGAGCATTACAAATATGGTTTGAATCAGTTACTTGAGTAAAAACATCCCTGTCTACTAGCATTTTTAGAACTTTCACTGTTACTCTTCTCAGTAAATAAAGAATACATCTCATTTCAATATCTGGGAATGTTTTCTGTTACATGAATGGATGCTGCTCCGAAAGTAATGCCTGCTATTTATTTCCGTAGAAACTACGAGAGATGCAAAGAGCTCAATAACACTAGTTGATAAAGCAAATTCTCAGCTACAAAACACTATTTTTCAACACAGTCACCATCACAAGCTCCACGTTTTTGCCAGCGATGAACAAGAGCCTGCATGCTGCACTTGTAAAAATCTGCACCAGCGCAGGTGACCTGCTGTCATTGTCACCACTGCTGAAACACAACAACACAGCCTCACTGTGCACACATCCACTGCTTGGTCTCCATCAATGTTCAGCAAGTGTTGATGAATGTCAAGGGGTGCCATTTTTCCTGTATGGAGGAATTCAGTGACACACCCTTGCTCTATCTGTACTTCCACATCAGATGTCATTTTCTCAGAGAACCCCTCTGCTGCCATCTGTCACTTGACAACAACTTGCAAGGGGTTACTGGTGGGAAGGTTCAACCTCTACTGCCATCCCACCAACATCTTCCTCTGTCATTGTGGGACAGCATCATAAAATAGGAGGCACTGATTGGCAACAACTCTCCTATAAGCAGATTTATAACTACAAGGGCAAGAGCAAAGTTAAGGAAAAGTTGCATTACTTTCAGAGCAGCCTGCGTAATATCATAAGTCATAGATGTAGCATTTAATACTCAAAAAATCACTACATGTAAGGTTTGGAAATATGATTTATGGAGAGATAAATGCTGCGCACTGAACTCTGTGGAGCTATTTACAAGTTTGCCAGGTGGAAGAGACTTTTAACAGACTTCAGCTGCAAAAGAAACAAAAACTTGCAGAATCAAAGAACCTTGGAAGACAATACCTAATTTTGCTTGTGCTGTTTAGACTAGCATAATTATTTAAATTATTTAAGACATTGTAGAGATTATAAGCAATAATTACAAGAAGGCTCTGCTACAGATTCAGCATTTCTTAGGAAACTTTAAAGCACGTTCCTCTGAAATTAAAGCATGATTCCAGTATTGGATGAAAATAAAAATAAAAATGTAATCATCTCTTGGATATTTATGTATTAATGGCAAAGCAATCAGTATTGGCTAATGAAGTATCAAAGTTGAATCTGAAATGTGATGGATTTTGTCACCCCCTTGAGAACATGTAATACTTTTTAGTGAAAAATAACTTCAATCTTATTTTTGTTTATCACCAATGTATTCAAAGTAAATAATCATCCTATATCGTAATATTTGCTTCCAACTCCAGGCATTCCCAGCATCAGTGGTTTTCAGGACTTTTGTTTGGATATTTTCCTAGAAACTCCTCGTTCCATCTGTCAGAGGCAATTACTAATTGAAGAGGGCATTTAATTTATTCTTTTACTCCCTGCTAGTTATAAAACTGCTGCTCTGAAAGAGAACGTACTGTGCATATCAGGTTTTGAAATTTTAATGTTCTTCCTTGGAAAACAAAAATTAAGCTAAATAATACAACATATAGGCTAAAAGTTTGCCCACCAGTTTAATTTCACTGTTTTGGAAAAGGTTTCTTATGACTGCCATCTGTTTCATACCTTTTCAGCCTGGCCTAGCCTCATCAAACACATTTCTCTATGTTTACAAATACAATTAGAATGCTTACTGATGATGACAATCTCCAATGGGGACTAGATCTCCAAGCAACATGGCAGGAATCAAGTTAGGCAGAAGGAAGCTGGGCACATATGACTTACTGAGCCACCAGATCTGACTCCTTAAGAAAGTGGTAGGCTTAACAGCTTTATTAGAACAGTGAGTTTCATTAATGATGGAATGCTCTAAAAATAAGATAAGAGACAGGGAAAGTAGACATCTGGTTACTCAGAAGATTCTGATTCAAACCCCAAGTCTGAGAAAGAAGGAAAGAAAATAGCAGTTCGCTCTTAAATGAATGGGCTATGTTTTTAGCACAATTTTTCAATTTGGCAAAAAGGAGCAACCTTCCCTGCTTCAAGATTATTTACTGCTAGTCTTTGTTAGCAAAGTCATTTATTTTCCTCTTGCTATACTCCCAAATGTATACTGTGATGCCTTTCCTCTTCCCACTCTGGTTCTAAAAGGGCTGAGGAGTTGAGATTGCTGTTTGCCCAGTGCCTCCTTAAGACTCCAGACAGACAAAGGAGGCTGAGCCAAGTCACCCTAACGTACAGCACTTGCAGATGAGGGTGGCTTTATGAAGTACTCCAATGATGCATCATCTGACAGATTTGCTGCAGAGGTCACAGCTCCTGTTTCACACACACAATCCTATAAACCCACCACTCTCTTTGAAACCCTGAAGATAACCGTCCCCTAACTGTTATGACATTGTTTGAGGCAGACAACCAAACAAAAATGTGCCAGAGGTGCATGAAAGAAGCGCACACATAAAATAAAAACTGCTGCATGACGGGTGAGGTGAGTCCACCCTGCAGATACCATCTCCCATGCTTAGCACAGCCTCTCCACCTTCAAACGCTTTACAAGACACCTCAGTGAAAGAACTTCTTCAATCTCTTCATTTAAAAATCGATAACCTTCAAGCTTCCACAGCCTCCTTTGAGACCAAGGTAAATAAAATTGAGGGAAAGCTGGAGGGATTTGAAAAGCAATGGAGTCAATTGAAACTCAAAGAACAAAGAGGAATTCTGTAATAAAAACCACAACAGAGAGAAAACTGTGTTTAAACGTTATACAGTTCCTGAAAGATTCAAGTCTTTAGAAAAATCAACAGCATTGCCACCGTACTTAATGTTCTGAGCATCTCCACAGACAGCACCAACACCACTGGAAATTCATGGAAAATTCGTAAGCATATCTAATGACAAAAGCCTCATTAAATGGAGATAAAGTAGAAAGGGCAATACATCCGTATGAATGTTCAAGGCACAAACATTGTAGAGGAAGCACATAGTAATCATAGGAAAAGCAAGTAACTGAAAGAAGGATTTCAGCAATGGCCAGAGTTAGAATACAAGTGGAGACAGCCATCTTACCACTCCGTAAAACCTCGTCAAAGGATAGAAAGTTGCTTATTTTGGAGAGGGAAAAAAAGATAAAATGACCGTGCATAGATCTTCTGTCCTGCCAAATTGAGATTACCAAGCTTACAAGAAGAAATGCAACACTGCTGGGAAGCAGAAACAGAACACTGTTGCACACAGACATGAAAAAGGGGCATTTGGAAGAAGTTAGATGGCTAAATGTATTTTAAAAAATCCTCTCCTATCACTTTGTTTTATAACGTTTCCATTAGAGATGTACGAAAGCGTGATAGTCCTTGAAAAAACTATTTATTGTCTCATCCATTGGTGGATTCCCTCATGTGCTTGAATAAAGGAATAAACTCAACTAGAATAATGTGAAAGGTTAGTTAGCATCAATTGTTGTAAAGCTAGTAAGTTCCTACTGGCAAACTAGTCTCATTTCTAAACTGCACTTTCAGAGGACCTCTTCTTATATTTGCCTTATGGTAGGATTTGAAAACGGCTGCTAGGACTAAGAGCTTTTACTCAAACATATTGATTATATACCTTGCCAAGTATCTTGACATTATTTATCATCAAAAATCAGTATATATAACTACAAAACAACAAATGAACACATGACAATTTCCTGTGATAAAAGATTGCACTTTACTACTGTGAAACAGAAAGAAAAAGAAAAGGAAAGGGGAACAATGAACCTAACAATCCAGCTTTCTTCCTTCAAGGAGAACGCTGGGATACTTTATTTCCACCTGCTGTCACTGATTCAAGAAAAAGCCACATCTTCGTTAACCTAGAGTGAAAACGTCCTTGCATGTCTGAACTAGGTATATTTATTTATGTTGAAATTGAGATAAGCTGCTGTATTGCACCCAAAGAGAATGTTGAAAGCATGCATGACAGTGCTGAGTAGGGTGACCGTTCAGGAGAAGACATGCTCAAAGATGGGTGTAAGCTAAGAAAAAACCTGGGAGACAAACTGATGCGAAACTGATGATTTATATCAAACAATTCAATCAGGTGATCTCAAATAATCTGATCAAGCGGTGGGAGTCTGAGGACAGATGAGACTCTGCTGTCACTGAGTGGAACCCTCAGGACTCCTACCACATGCTGCTGTAGGCCCTGGGAAGGGCCAAGGTTGAGCTCAATGCCCCGAGTCTTGTCTGAGCTGTGATGTTGAGGCCCTGCAACAAGAGAACTGGCATGTGACAAAATGGGTTCTGAATCAGATCACAGCATCCTACAGATTTTCTTTGCTTGGTAAAATGGTTTGTATGCTTTTGCACAATTTATATGACCTAAACATAGCGTAGAACAGATGCAACTGAAAATATTTTGAAGCACAGGAATTAAAACAGCTTGTTTCTATCCCAGAAATGTAAACAGAGCATCTTCTTTGAGTACAAATTAAAAACCTCAAAGTACAATTTTCCCTACACATTAAAGATAATCTTTATATTCTACACCAAAACTAGAAGGGTGTGGTTCTACAAATGTCTTTGCTCCAGAACACTGGGGTTGATCAGAAAACTTGCAGGAACAGCTCTTAAATATTGCTAATGATTTTGCTGTCTAGCACAGGCTCATGTTTTTGAGTTGGCTTGCTCCCAGTTTCTTCACTTGTGCATATATGAAGGCTTCTGTGGCTGGCTGGCTTGTTTGTGGTTCTTTCTTGCAATGTTCCGTTAACCTTCCTTTATGTGTTTTTAATGAATACTACAAATAAGAAATGTGTAAACTCATCCTGAGAAGAGGCTATAATGTCTTCCTGTGCTTTTGATTCACTGCCTCATTTGCAAGATTGCTGCTTATTCACAAATTAATTATGCAATGGCATCTTTAGCTAATAAAGTCTAAACAAAAAACATTTAATCCAATTCATAGTTTTCTCTCAATCAAACCAAGTCTGTCAAACATAATTACATTACACATGCAAAGCAGGAATGAGCCAAGCATGTGCCACACCTGCTTAGCACATCTTCAGGCAGACGATATACAGTAGAAGAGCAGTTGGTAGCACAGATGGCAAAGCAAAGAAGACTTGTGAAAAATTTAGTTATGGAGTGTGGTTTGGTGCCTTTTACTGATGGGAAGGGTCAGATAGTGATCTCAGTTAATGTCAAACCCATCCTTCTGGTAACTTCAGGCTTGACAACTCTAATTTTGGAGACATAAAACGCAGGCTTCTTGTGCCTTCCAAAGGAACAGAGCTGCACAGCAAACAAGGACTCATTGCTGGATTCCATCCACAGCCACAAACTCTAGGAATGTGTGCTTTCCAATTTTTATTCATGGTATGGAGTCCGTACCATCCTTCAGGGTGAATCTAAACAATTTGTCTCCCCACCAACACCACTGTGTATCTATAGAAAGTAGACTATTTGGTAGCAATAAGGAGAGTGGTCCTGAACATTTCAGCGCACTTGGGTCACAAACTCAGCAAGAAGCCTGATATTTCACTTTAGATCACCAAAACAAAAGATAAAAAAGCAGTGGTGGGCAGCTTTTCAATTGTGTGGATCTGCTTAATTGTTAAAACAGACATACGATTTAACACGAACGTGTACTTTTTTTCAAGAGGTTGAATTTATGAAAGTTGCTTTATTTAAAGATTCCACTGCATCTCCTGCAAAGCCTTTTTTTTGTTACCACTGAAACAATCTCAACCTTCATTTACAAAGTTAAGACGTTGCAGCTGTCACAGCACCCAAACCCAACCAGTGTCTCACTCCATATTTCCTAAAAGAAATGCTACCTAGCTTTAAGTTCCTTAGAAGCAAAAAACAAAACACAAACAGAACAAAAAAACCCACCATCTAAATAAGGAAAACATTTTTTTTAAATAAAAAGCTAAACTTATTCAAAACACTTTATATTTCATATCTCAGTTACTGTTATTTGCTACTTCATCATGAAAAACTTGCCCTCTGCAGAAATCTTTTCACACCTGTTAGGTATATTCTGTATTTTCAAACGTGCCAAAGTTACAAAAGCATGGTACAGAAACACCGTAGATAGCTACTTTCATAACATCAACAGATTTTGTTCACCACAAAACATATAAATATTCTAGTCTTTAAGGTTTTTTGTGACTTTCTCTAGCCTTGCCCAGCATTAGGGAAACATTAATTTCACCACATAGGTTTTCTGTCTTCATAAATAGGAACAACTACTAATGAAGATCTTAAGTTAAAATCTACAGAGGATGCAGCTATGAGAGCCGTAAGGAAAGAAGGGTAAGGGGGTTTCAGATCCTTTACTAATTTCTACAAAATGTTTCCTCCCATTTCTTTTGTTTCCAGTGGTTAACCAAAAAATAATGAATAGTACAAGACTTTACATACACTTACACCAGCTCACAACACACAGGACAGAGGACAGGACGGGTTTCTCCATTACATGTGCACGTGCCCCTGTAGTACTGCATCTCCTACAGCCCTGCTCTGTGCTGCACCAATCACCTGGAGCTGACTGTTGGCAGCTGAGAGAAGAACGTGTGCCCTTCCTCAGGTGAGCTAAATGAACAGTCAGCTTGGGGTGCTCCACTTGCCTTCAACACACATTCAGCTGCGCCCTACTGGCTCCGAGACTTTAGTAACTGCAAAATAATTTAATGGGAAAATTTGCTTATTAAGAATTATTTCTAATAAGCGTTTTAAGATCTGGTTCTAAGATCACTGTTGGCATCCACGCATCAAAGCAGAACATGGCTTAATGTCTGCATAATTATTTAGGTGTTGTACAGTAGAAAGAATGGACTTGTTTTGACTGCTGTTTCAAGTAATGTTTCAACATTAGAGGAGCTCCTTTTCCACTCAAGTCTTCCTCCTGCTTTCAAACTTGTTTCTCACTAACGTGACCAAAATGCTAATAAAGTATTCACACGCTATTTCCCACAGGTGTAGGTACACTAAGTGGAGGCTCTGCAGAATCAAGGACTGGGAAAATGGTATTGAAAACAGTACATCTTCAAATAACTTCTTCAGCAGTCATTCCCCAGACTGCTGAATTTTCAAATCCATTAGTGTACTTCCAAATTCAAAAATATTCCAGCACAGAATATTTTGTCTGCTTTTCTCCAAGGATGCTTGACCAGAGGGCTGTGAGCTAGAGATGGAAAACTGTCAGTGGAACTAAAAAGATAACAGTAAATAAATAAATAAATCACAAACCTTTTTTGGGGATTGAATGCAAAAATTTTTCAGAGGAAAATACACTGGGATTTAACTTAAACAAAGTTTAAAGAAACTCACAAAGTTTAAATTACTGAGTGAACAACAAATGTCCTGGGAGAATCCTTACGACAGCACAAGTCAGAAATAAATCAGTAGAAAGGAATACGTATGTTTTTCAGGGAAGAGAAATCTCAGTGCCATCATAAGTATTAGAAATATATATATATATAAAAAAAAATTTAACCAGACAATCCTATGCAGAAAGCATATTTGTTCCAGAGCCTCAGCTCTGCTGAAAGACACTGAGATGAGCCAGCAAGCAAAGCTATAAAACCAGAATCCCAAACAAATAAATAAAAAGGCCATCTCCTGTTTCAGAAATCAGCAGTCCCATAACACATTGCTCCATAAATTTCTTCCCCACAGACTGGAGAGAGAATGTTCTCGACTAACAGATCTTTCTTGCTGAAATATCACCTGGGAGGTATAGTACTCACTGGCAGGCTTGCACCATCTGCTTACTGAGGCTCTAGTGAAGTAAGCAGCATAAGTGTTTCACGTTTGCATAGCACTGATTTAAAGGAAATTGTGTCTGTTTTTACTTTGTCACAAAGGGGCATTTATAGAAAGCCAAAGTTTACAGCACATTATTGTCTCAACTGTGCACTATTCCAAATGAAGCTTAGCAAATATTTTCCCAAATACAAAAAATGTTTTTTATATGGCATTTATATTTCAGTCTTAACCAGATCAGAGCCAGCAAAGTATCAATCAATAATTTTAACACTCTTCGTGGTTGGCCATAGATTATACTGACAGCTGTTTGAAGCGTGGCCATGGGGCTGCAGTTTGGGCACCAAAATCTCTCTTACTTTTCCTTTCTGCTTCCAAGTAGCATGGTCCTGATGTCTTTGGGTATTTCTACTGGGTGCAATGGAGCACAGCACACAGAGCACCGAAATAAGACCATTTAGAGCCAGAAGCAGCTTGAATATGGAGATTTACATCAAGCAAGGACTTAATCGCTTTCCCGAGACAAGATGATTAGCATGGAGCGCAATGGTGCCGTGCTGAGGCTGGACTGCTGTAAGAACCCACAGGATATTGGTGCATCTTGCTACAGTGAATTGGGATAGCACTAATAAACCTGAAAACAACCTAGATAGCATTTCACAGCGCTGTACTGTCAGGCAGACATTGCTGTTGCAGCCAGCTACGCTATGCTTTTGATAAGAATGCAGTAGAGTGTCAATTTAAAAAAAAATAATCCCAATTTACTCAATCTTCAGCCAGCACTGTTCATAACTACACTAAAAAGGCACAAATTTATTCCTCTGGGTGGAAGGTAAGATATGTTCAAGCTTTAAAGCAAAAAAAAGACCTTCACTACCTGAGCTCACAGCCTTTGGATTTCACAGAGGACCTGGGATTTTTCCCAACCAGAAATGGGTACTAAGTAGTGTGATCTTTCACCTTTCAGTGTTCTCACTTAAAAAGTATGAAGCACTAAAGTAACAGACAACTATTCATTCTCCTACCTTCAATACTACATTTTAAATAAAAATGCTCTGGATAGAACGTATGAGATGTAGAGTATCCAAATCTGTCATATCTTATCACTTCGTGGCAACAATCACAGCACTTTTGTTTCACTTGAAAGGGAGATTCTGTAAGGTTTAGAACTTATAATGAAAGTGTTATCTCTCAAAGAGCAACAAAATATTCACATACGCTTAAAATTCAAGAACATACAAGAAAAGCATCTGCAGGCTTATTTTTTCACTAAGCTTTGTTTTCTCTGTACCTATATAATGTTTTTTTGAATGTGTGAAGTTATGAAGTCATCCCTCGTTGTATGAACAACCGTTCCAGATATTTATGCATAATTTAAGTATACATCCCCAGTGGTGATGTTTATGTGCACAGCCATAATCATGTGTGTAAATATCTGTCAGATAAGTATCTCTTCAATTTCGGACCTGATTTTTAATAATTGACGGTTTTATTTGGAAGCAAGATTGTCAGATGATGACTCTTTCCGTAAAGTCACTCTATTTTATAGCCAGGGAAGTGGACCAGGTTTGAAAAATAAATAAATAAATAAAGTGAGACCAGATTGCAACAAAATACGGAACTTGCTATGCAAAGTGTTTTGGTTCTTTCAGCATTTCATATTATTTGAGCAAAAGGCATTTTTGACAGCTTTTTAGGTCAAAATATAGCCAAAAGCAACTTCGATTTGAGCTATATAGCAATGTTTCCTAAACCTCCAAGTAAAGCATGAAATAGATTTTTGTCTGGTCCCACCAAGGGCTAATGTCACTCCTTCTGCATGGCTGGAGGTGGAAAAGTAAGCTGGCTGTCATTCACATCCAAGGCTTCTTCGACCCTCCCACAGATCAGGCTCCTGCACAGTCTGGCAGCTCTTCAACAAATGAAAAGAGAAACTTGCATGTGGTTATGTCCTGCTGATGCTCCACTGATGGAAAACATTTAATTGTACAACTGCAGAATTTTAATAAGTATTGATTGTATCCCTGTCTTCAGAAGACTGCAGATCTTGTCAAACCAAAGCGAGCGCAGGTTAATGCAGGTTTTTATACTGACCAGTTTGTCTGTACTAAGTCCATTTATTCTCTGTCTATTGGAAAAGCACCAAATTATGCAAACGTGTTCCAAAGATTTGTAAATTATGAATGTATAATGATAATCACTGGTTGATGTGGAATAAAAATCTCAACAGTCACATTCTGCTTTATGTCAGGCAGTAAAAAGTTAAGCTAGTAAACATTTCTCAAGATGCAGGGCATGCCAGGGCAGAGGAGAAAAGAAAGGATTTTGACATTCCTAAACCTCCATGAAGGGTTTTTCTGGAAGAGCTCTGTCGTTTAGGATTTGTGTGCTGCATTCCTGAAATAGAAAAGTAGGCCTACAGAACTGCTCAATAACCTTGTACGCAAAAGGAAGATGGTGACAGCTGAAAAAGATGTTTGTACACAGGATTAAGGCCAGTATTTATCTTCTTGGCAAGAGTATCTACATGAAAGACGAGAGTAATGATACCATACTCTACAAACCACTACAAAAACAAGATCAAAGGAATTGCATAAATACACCTATATAACATCCATCACATTAATGAGAAAGTAGAGACAAATGCAATTTGCTGTTACACTTGGCATCTATTGACTATGGAAGAAAGTTAGACACTGTAGAGACAGATGCTACCCTAAAGCCCTCGGAAGACCAAGCATCTGAAATCATTTGCAGTAACATACAAAAGTTCATCCGTCCAACAAAGTAGCATCTTTCAGGCTTGGCAGCCCACCAAAAGCAAAACTGAATGCTATTATTGTCTTAACTGCAATCTTTTCAGCTTGGTATACAAAGGATGTACTTGGAAAGCTGATCTTGCACAGGAAATGATGCTAGAGTCTCAGAAAAACTCCACTCATGTAAGATTTAAGCATCATATCTGAAACTGAGGACGAAGGTAATGATGGCTGGGCTAAACTAGCAAACTGAAAAGCACCAGTTTAACATCAAATGCAGTGGAAGTAAAATTGTATTGATCTTTCAGATCAATAAATAGACCAAGTTATAGGAAACACTGCCCGGGATGTTTCTAAAGAGATGGAAAGGTAGTAAAGGGAAACCAGCATATACTTTGAAATGGAAACTATTTCAAATGATAAGATCCAAGCTGGTAGAGAAAGTACCCAGGTACTATTTAGGTAAACTGAAATTAATTTTTAAATGCAAGTAGCAAGTGTTAGCTTAATTCCCATTTTCAAGCTTTTATATGCATTACTCTCAATTTTTCCACCTGTAATTATGAATTGTTTTTAAAGGGAAGGTAAAAACCAAAATTCCTATGGAAGTAAGATAGAGCTGCAAGATTACAGATGTTTTTTTTTTCCTTTTTAATTCCAGGGTTCTTTAAAGCAAATTTTTCCTCATAAGGCACATCCCACGGCATTACATTATGCATTTAGTTTTTATTAAATTCTCGAGGTAAACATAAGAATATCACTTTTCTGCAGTTTTGGTCTGAGCTGTTAGCAATCATCTAATTTAATATTTTTTTTTTGTGGTCAGCCAAAAATGCTTTTTAGCCAAGAGATGCATAAAGGGAAGAAATGTTTTGGGGTTTTTTTGTTGGTTTTTTTTGGGTTTTTTTTCCTGCTAAAGTTATAAGACAAAGATGCAAAAGGCCTAGGCTGCACGAGAAGTCCTGAGGAAATGTTTTTTAATGAATGCAGTGGTGAGCACATAGTGATAAAATGTCATGTAAAATGCATGTGTTTTCCCAGAAAACAAACTGAAGGAGATACCAGAGAATGGTATTATTGCAAAGGGTAGGCAGCAGATGGGTAGGAGTGGGCCTTGAGTCTCACAGATGTGAGTCAAAGTAATGACTGTACAGCCTGCCTCAAGTCAATATCACAAAGATATAAAATACCCACAAAAGGATGAGGCCGTTAAACACCCGCTTTTGCAGGATAACCCATTCAATGTTTGGCGTGAAGCTGTCTCAGTCTTCTCAGCTTTCTGACTCAGATGAATGCCAAAGGCCTTCTGCATCTGTGTCATATCCTTGTGTCAGCAAATGCCTGGCAATATCTGCACTGCCTGACAAAGACTGGAAAAGGCACAGTATGAAAATGTATGCATTTCAAATGTTGCCTCCTCAGTTTTATTACCAGACCTTAAAACAAACCAGCTCCAATGGCACCAACTCCAGATAAATAAAATGAACTGAAGTTACTGCTCTCCCAGACTGGTGATGGTCGCAGCTCTGTTCCCCAGCCACAGCTCTGCAGCTGCTTGTTGTCAGGGCGGAAAGCACAAGCCCTGGCATAGCTGCTCTCCCTGTGCTCTGGATGGCTGCTCAGCACATTGAGGTAATTGACTCATCTTGGCTCAGCCACAACCTCAATCAGCTGGACCATCTCATTTTCCCCACAGCCAAGAAATGCTGCCGCTCTAAATATTAGGGCAGCAGCCAACTTGTTTTCAGAGGAAACCTTTTTTGCAGAATATCCCTCCAAATCCCTAGGAATTAGCTGGAAGTTTAAATGTTTCTTTTGAGAGAAAATACCTTTCCCAAGAAGAGAAAATAAAGGTCATTTTCTGCTGTCTTTCTGAGAAATCTCCAGAAGAGAAAGCCAAACCCCAAAGCAACAACACTGGGAGCAAGTGAAAGGTAAAAAAAAAAAAAAAAAAAACCCAAAACATTGAGTTAGACTTGAGCTTTGTGCTCAGTGAATTCACAATCAAAACTCCTGCATTGGTTCTGAAATTCACCATAGGTTACTTTCATCCCAGTTCAGAATTGCAAAATGGAAATCTCCGTTTTAGATATTTGCTCATTTGGGGGTACTTGAATTCACAGTGTCCATGTCATAAAATCATAAAAGCACTAAGGCTGGAAAAGACCTGCAAGATCATCAAGTCCAACCACCTACCTACCACCAATATTTCTCCACTAAACTATATCAATATAGGTTCCGATATAAATGTTCCTCTCTAGAAAAGTAACATTGTTGGGTTTTGTTGTATTTTTTTTAATGGAACAGTTGTGGTTCTGAGTGCAGCCAACCTTAAATAAACTTTGCTTATTTGAAGTGAGCAAGATTATTTGTAAATTTCAGTCACCACAGTTATTACTCACAGCTGCATCTGGATTCAGGATTTGTGTGGCACACAGTGAACTCCAGCAAAAACAAACAAACAAACAAACAACAACAACAAAAAAAAAAAACAGTTAATTTTAGGAATTGATACTGATGCAAAAACTAAAATTTAGCTCAAATTCAGACTGTCAGAATCCTTACGAAATATTGGAGGCTACTGTTAATCTGATCCTTCAGTAAATGCAAGCTTCAAGCATTAAAATGAATCTCCACTCACATCATTAATGGCATTTGTTGAAACAACCTTCCAGTCATCTTAAATTGTTTTGATACGTCAGAGCTTGGATCAGCTAACTCAGAACATCTACACATTTAAGTGTATAACTGTTTTCCTGTAATGCTTCAGACGTCATTCTACCTCCTGAACAGGCTTTCCTGTGCCATTACCAATCTGACTCAGTCCATGGAGGCCACTGTTGTAATTCTAATGCTGTGCCTGTTACTGAGGGCAGGAGACGTCCCAGCACGTGTCAGCAGTGCTCCCTCTGTTTGCAGTCAGAGGTGCTTGAGGGTCCCAAACTAACCCTGATGAAGCTGATGATAAACATAAGCCTTTCCTTACATTTCTTTGGTTTCTGATATCAGTAGCAAAGATAGGGCAGTGGGAATCTTGGTTCAACCAGCTGTACCAAGGGTTGAGCTTCCAGGAAGAGAGGAATCCCTTCCTTCAAGCAAGGCAAAGCCTCTGCACTGTGCTTTTCACTTCTCTGGCAAAAACTATTGCTCGAGAGGTATCTCATTTCTGAGCAGACTGGGTATGTCCTTTCCCTTCCCACAGCTCCTTGGCCAAGCCTCTGTGTTATGCTTCAGCATATCTCATCTTCATTAACCAGTTTTCCCTGTTACGCACAGACTAAATGCTGTACGTTAGACACTCATGCCCACACATCACTTTCCCTGGACAACGGGGTCTCCCAGCCCCACATATCTGGCTCTTGCCTGGTATGGAGTGAGCACAGAGCCTGCCAAACCACCATCCTGTAACAGCACGTACTGCCAAAACATTTCAGTCAAGCTCTGGTATCTTCTATAACAGTGGCATAAATAATTACAACTCAGAAAAGAAAAGCAGCTTTTCAACTGGTGCATTACAAAAAGGAAAATAATATCTTCCTTCAGAAGCTGCAGAAGATTATCTGCCCCCGCTGCTGCTGGCTTTTATTTTTGAGGATGGAGAAGAAGAAGAAAGTGCTGGTGCTTTAGCAGACTGTGGTGCTCACAGACTGTTACCCACACGGGTTTTGCCCCTCCAGCACTTCCCTTCATGTGAACACAGCACACTTCTCCCTCTTTCTGATTTGCCTCTGGGATTTTCAAGTAATCTGAAATAATCTGCCTTTTTTTTTTTTTATTTTCCTTCCAGCCTTCCTTACTCACACAGATCTCATCAGATGATGTCCCCATAAACATATGGATCACATTAACAAAATTCAGCTTCTGAAAACACATTGTGTTGTGCTAAATTTATCCTTTAGTTTGGAGAACCTCATTTCTAACTGCGACACACAGAATCTCTCCTTGTAAGTCACCTATGCAATGTGATATGAATGTTCAGCTATATCGGAAAAGATTTCTTCAGTTATGGGAATAAAGTTTGCAACCAAGCTTGCAAAGTGGCCACTAAGAGATACTGAAAGCTTGCAACAGGATTATCACTGATACCAAGCAGTATCATTGTTCTGCAACACACAGCATTTCCCTCTGAGGCATCTCACACTCTATCACAGAAAACACTCACTAAAAGATGATTGCTTTCACTTCAGTTCTGCTAGGAATTCTAACCGGGGAAAAAAAAATTACTGGAACACTTCTAATAGGTTTTCTAATAGAAAAACACTCCACATGCAAAAATCAAAACATTTTGTAGGCATGTGTTGATTTCAACAAGTTTTTGATAGGAACTGGGCAGATTTCCAGAAGAAACCTATCTGATGTACTGCCAGCCTCAATGTCTGTTGTTTAAGCCCAACAGCTGTTTATCTGGTGACCTTCCAGAGCCCAGCTTCTGAGTACCACACAAATTGTATGTAGGGATCAAGCAACACAGTGTTCCTTATCCATAAGGGAAGAAAAAAACACCGTTCAATCCCAAAATATGTTGGGCACTTATATGCTGAGACATTTCTTGCCCTTTTTCACACAGCTGCTATGTAGCTGTGCTGAGAAGCATACAAGTTACACAGCAAGGGGCTGCAGCATAAAGGTATGCTCATGCTGCAAAAGAAACGTGATCACAAATTATCATTGACACCTAGCTGCAATTGCCTATTTATTACAGCTAGTATATACACATGAAAACTTCTACTCAAAAATAAATACCAATAAGTACACACATACATGCATGCATGTAAGCTGAGAGAACGCATTTCATCCTCTGATGCATAAGACGGGGTTTGGTGCAGCCTTGTGAAAACTAGGCAAGAGACGCAGAGCAAAGAAGCTACAGAAGCTGGCATTATTTCCACTTAATCAGTATGAAATCATTATAGCTTTGCTATGAAAATGAAACAACCCTAGTCATACAAGATACATCATGACACAGAAAAATTAGAAAACACCGTGAGCACTGCACAGCAAGATTTGTAAGCCTGCCAACAGAATCACAAACTTGCACAGCTCTAATTTGTCTAGGAAAAAGGGGTGTTTAATTGCTGTGCATAATAAACACACAAACGTCAGAGAGCAGCCATGGATAACATGCACAAGTAGATTCCAGCTGTATTGCTAAGGAAAAATCAAAGTGATTTACTTTATATCTTGATGTTAAGACCAATAAATCACATTAAAGCAAAATGACCAAATTTCCCTAAGTGCTCAGCACTCAGCAGCTCTTGCTGGCCTCTCTTTTGAGCTCTCTTCAAAATGCATTCATTTCATTTAGGTATCTGCAGGGTACAGCTGCATGCGGCTTTACCTGAACTGCAATGGCCTTCACAAGAAATAGATTTTTAGCATGACTAATTAGCCCTACAAAGCTGATCACTAATGTAGCCCTCATGCTTCTAGTGCCTGAACTACTTTAGTGAGAGCTAACTCTGGTCAATCTTCTCTCTTCTCCATTTGCAAATCCCCCAAGCATCAGCTGATAACTTTCAGAAGTCTGTCTGGTTTTTCTTGCCTAACGAGAGCCTCCGGGGGTTAGCCCTTATACAAACACCTAGTCAGAAATTCATCTTTGTTCCGCGCCTCTCTACTGCCAGTAGAGATCACCAGATGTCTGAAGTGTACATGAATAGGCTTATTTTAACGTTATGTTTGTATCTCAGAGTTTGTTTCTTTTCATCCCAGAATGAATTGAGAGAATAGATGGAACCAGTCCACTAGAAAAGGATATGAATTTTGTCCTAGGGAGGTTACCAGCCTGCAATTAGCCTAAAGTCAATACTACTTGCAGTTGCTTCTCAAGATTATTTTCATTCATAGCTGGAGAAGACATTTTCACATAAACCATTCTGGTAGGCAGGGAAGTCTTCATTTGCTGGGTACTCTCCAAGCCATGGTTCAGCCCACTGCAACATCTCAGACCATCTCAGTGAATGCTTTAGAGTATGCTGTGCACAAACCAACTTAATCTACTCTGTAAGCAATTTGTGGTTAATTTGTTTTTCTAATCATCTAACCTTACTTTCCTGATAAGATGTCTAAGACTTTATGGACTGTTTAATAAGGAACTTTAAAATCTTGTCAAAGTGCTGATATTTTGTCCTTGACAAAAACAGACTTAAGTTTAACTATGTAACTTCACTGTTACATTGCCTTCTCTGCCAAACTGGCTTCAAGAAAAAAAAGTATTTGTTTCCATACTCAGATTACAAATCACTATCAATGACTCAAGCAGTAGAATGAGAAACCACTGTAACAGGGCATTCTTTGAGACTACAGACACATTCGGAGCTATCGCATTTCACAGAAGTCTATGTAGGTAACATTCTTACTATCTGCAAATGCCCTTTCTTTACTGCAGAGAATTTTCTGTATTACAGTTAACACACAAACTCTGCCAGCAATTCCCCTAAAAAGTAATAGGACGATCAATAAAGTTGAATATCATAATTTTTTTCCACTTATTTAAAGCATCGGATTTGTGGGAGAGTTGGACTGCTGTTTATCTGATTCATAGAGGATACTGTCAACTTGCAAAGCCTCCTAAAACAAACATTTCTAAAGCCAATTAGCATGAGCTTGAAATTAATAGCAGAAATCAGAATCTGACTTGCTTTCTAGGTTGAGTGCATAAAGCCCATCCTCATCCTCAGTGCCATTTGTAAAAGAGTAGAACATTTTAGATCTTACAAGTCCTTCAGAATTTACAATCTAACTAAGAATAATACCAGAAAATCATGGCAGCCTGTCCACTTTTTTATCTTAATGTCAGTTCCAGTCTGAATAAAAATTGTGCACAACATGGAGAATATTTCCCTCCATGATCACAATGGTGAAAAAAAAAAGATTTACCAAAATACGAAAAAGATATTGCCATAATAAATACAGATAATAAATACATTTGTCCTTTGTTCTAGTGGAAGGTGCACAGTTGGAGAAAGGAGAGGCTGGGGACTCAGGATTATTTAGTGCAGGGGACTGTTCAGCCATCTGTCCGTATCTGAACAGATAGCAACCTCTCCCATTTGTGCTGGAATAATCTCTTTGCAACATCTTGCTAGATCAAGGTTGGTAATGAAAAACTGACTGAAAAACTGGGTTATAAAAGTCATGTTGAAGAAAGTTATTAGCAGAAACCTGTAACAGAGAAGACAGTTACAGGAGAGCATATTATGATGCTAAGAATATAGAGACAGATACAAACGGTGCCTCCCCAAGCCCCTGCATACTCAGGGAGTAAAATCATATTTATATTAGCTACTGACAGTTGGAAGCTTTTCTTTGAACACCACAGAAAAAGCACTGCATCTCAAATCAGTTAGCCAATAGGTAAAATATTCCACAAACTTGAAATGAAAACACTTTTCAGTATTTTGAAATGTTATCAAAGTATACATAATAAGACCTAGTAAGAAAAGCTGAGTAAAGTATTTGTCAGAATCACTCATTAGCTGTTTTCACATCACAAAGGCATAAGGTAAGAAAAGGCATAAGTTTTAAACTACTTCTAAGCATACAAAAAGAAATTCAAAATGGAATGTCGTTCTATTGCTTTAACAGGAGTTAAGCTGGCACGAGAAATACAAGAAGTATAAAGATATATGTGCTTTTTCTAAAGCAGATCTTTTTGGAAACTTGGAACCTACAATTTCTTGGGAATTGAAAGGTAATTGAGTCATTAGGGTGAGAAGATTGATTCAGGCATTCAAAGCATGAAGCCGGTGTTTAAGCTTATAACCTGTGATTCAACTACAACCTTCTATCTTCCCGGCACTATTTATATGGCAAATAAATCAGTGTTATGGGATTTACATAATTGATCTGTATATAAGCTCCAAGTTAAAATAACATGTTGCACTTCCTTTGTCAGAAATGGGAAAACAAACTTCCATTTCGCAATGCAGCGGGCAAACAGATTTAAAGCTTGCATCTCAGAGCATATATGAATCACATCAGGTTGTGTGGTCAAACACATAAAGGGCTTGAAGTCTCCTAATGACTTTACAAGTCATCTTAAAGCCATTCAATTTAGATAACCTCTTCAGAATAATGGCTTCTAAAGCTGCAGTTCAGCACAAATCTGGCAATTTTACTGTACAGCACATCCACATCTTTGAGAAATGATCAAGGAAAGATTAAACCACTTCACAATAGGATAAACTATTGCTTCAACTTGCAGTTTTAAGTGAAGTACTATCAAGATCCTGTTGAAGAGCACTGCTTTAATATTTAGATTCTCTAGTACCCAGAATGCTGCTTTAGGTTTATCAGATTTACAATAAGAGAGAGAAGGGAGATTTACTAAGTCAATATTGCTTGCTAAACTACATTTCTCAGGCTGAGTTACAAGCACATTATGCTTTATAAATTAAACTGGACTGTCAAGATAAATGCATAGGCAATACAGTGCCATTTGTAAGTAAATGCCTCTTTATGTTTAAACAGGTTCTTATAGACCAAGAGGCTGAATTTCTTTTCCCTAACGACTTTATAAATCTATAAGCCAACGGAATAAAATGAAAAGGAAATGGACCATAGGTCTGTGTGAAGGATTGATGACTCAGACAGTACTAAGTGTACCAGAAATGATTGTTTTTCTTGTCTTTAGTTGGCAATCTTCTAATCATCATGGTTGGGGGGGGGGGGGTAGAGGAGGGGGATAGGAGTAGAGCTGAGAAAGGAACACAATAAGCAGTAATTTTAACTTCTTAATTCTCCTTCTAGGAAAGATTGCCTTTGTTACTTGCATATCCTGAGATAGAGATAATAGTACTAACTCAGCAGGTTACGTGTTCTGCTGGGTATGCTGTGCTTACTTACAGTGGAACGATGCCCTACTGCAAGAGCAGAATGACTGCTGATTAAAATCACAGAAACATTCACCAATTATCACCATTGAGAGGGGAATATCTGTTTGTAAACTACATAGTAACAATCTCTTATCCCAGTCCCAACAGGCTGTGTTCCATCTCCACCTGTTTAGAGAAATGTTTCTGCCTTGCCCATAAACATGAAGCAGAAATGCATCAGCAGTACAGATACATCAAATCCTGCAGCCTTTTGTATGGCTGGACTGTGGAAGTTCCACTGCAGGATGGTCTTTCCCTGGGTCTTTCCCCCGGAGAGAAATCTTTAATTTCTTTCTTGATCTACCAAATTTATGCCTGAACTAGATGTTTCTTTAATCTGTTTCAAAGTACAGTAGCCATTCCAACGGGCAAACAAAAAATAAGTGCCTTTGCAGCTGGGAAACATAAATAGCACTGAAGCCATTGCTCAGCATAAAGTGAAGCCAAAGAAGTACACGTGATTTCAGATTTCATTTTCAAAGACGGTAGACATTGCTTTTAAAGCTAATGATTCCTTCTCTGGCATTTAACACCACTCAAAAACATATCCACGCAATTTGTCTATGCTCTCTGTAGAAAATACAAAAAGATATAAGTAAGCATTTCTGAGGACACACTATTATACACTCAGCAAGTCAATACAGACTCACAGTTTGCAGTGTGTAACTCATTAGGTGTGGGCTGGTACGGCACATCCTGCATTATGAAGGCTCAATTCAGGCTCTGGAACCTGTGAAATGAGACAGAGACTGAAATTCAGTGCTGCCACAGAAACAGAGCAAAACTTACTTGGCTGCAATTTGCTCAAAGGGCAGCTCTTCAGAAGTCTTACAGGGCAAACTATTTAAATAATACATCAAAACTTAATCTGTAAAGCCTTAAATCCTACAAAAAAGATTTTGCTTACAGGGACCCCCTCCATACAGCAGACGCGCTCTATGCACTCTGTAAACTTTTAATATCAAAGTAGCCAGATGATGTGAAGGTTTATGCCTGCCAAATGAACTGTCCATTGTACAGCTGCCAAGGACAGAAAGGAATTTCAAGATATGACTACGGCTTAATAACTGCATTGGGTTTACGTGTCATGATGCTGGCAGCAGGGCTGCAGGGCCTCCGTGAGGAGAGGCTGGGACTGCCCGAGCCAGACACAGCCAGTTCCAGGACCCACCGGGGCACAACACAGTATAAATAAAGTGCACCGTTTGCACTGTTCCCTCCATCCACGTTTTTAGAAGCTTTGTCCAGAAAGGAGCACAGATTAAGAAGTGGAAACCTCTGCTCTTCGTGAAGAAAAAGTCTAACAGTTTTACTTAGAATAGTGTGAGAAAGTGAAAGAAAAGCTTTACATTTCCAAAGCATGCTCTTCTCCTGACCCTATAACAGCTCCTGAGAAACAGTCAGCCTGAGTTTCCAAGGGAAGATAGTGCAACTTAGTGAGAAGTCAGTGGAGGATGCTGCTAGAACAGCAGTAACTGTAAATGCCACTATTGTGCAAGGCCTAGACAAAAAAAAAACAAGTACTGAGAGAAATCATTACTTACTGCTGAGAATTAAAGTAATACTTTTTTTGTGTGCTCTGAAATCTGAAATCTGACAGTGGCATTTGTTGTTGCGTGGTCTACCTGAATGACCTTGCAAAAAAAAAAAAAAAAAAAGAGTATCTTATGTTCCAGATTTGTATGGCAAGCAGAGGAGGAGCGTACTTCCTCATGTTGCTGCTGCCCCAGATGTCAAACATCCTTACAAGTCACACTTAACATATTCTAATCAGAATATCTTAACTGAGGAAGCCACCTGAGAAACTGTTTTTCAGAGTGGTATAACAATTAAACCTAGCAGATGCACAGAGGGCAGCAATCATGAACTAGGGAAGTAGGAAACCTAATTTTATTTTCCTTCTCTCACATTTATTGAGAGAATTTGGCCTGAGCTAAATATTCAGTACAAATACTCTTGGTCCTTTGGCACATAAAATACAACATAAGCACTTCCAGGAACTTTTACACTAAGTTAAATTTTGACTGTGTGCAAGGTGTTTATCACTCCTAAATGCCAGGTGCTGGTTTCCTGGAGGAGAATGGAATAGAAAAAAGCCTGCAAAACTCCCACAGTACAGCATGCTGGGTGTATGGCTGGAGCTGGAGCTGCAGAACCCACAATCCACAGGCACATCTGATACAACGGATGCACCATCTTCATAAAACATCACACGTACTGCAGCCTAGCAGAAGGGTTTTGCTGCTTTTTTCAAATGAGTCCACAAATACACAGAAAGCTTTCACAAGGCAGTTAGGAACTGTGGCAGAAGACAACATATAGTAGCCAACTGACTAGAAAAGCCAACGGATAAATAATCCAAGACCAAAATAAAAAGATACTTAAGCTGGCATTTTCACTTGAAGAGGTGCTAATTTGAAAAAAAAACTACAGTGAAGTCACTGTAAATGAGAATGGAATTTATCTGTTTTATGAAGACAGAAGAAAACATGAAGTTCAGAATCGTAGACAAACTATCATTATTTACCTTAGAAAGCTGCCACAGATGGACTTAACAACATTAATTTGACAGAGGTTTGGCTTACGTCCTTTTTCCCCCCAGCTGAATAGAAGTGAGAAAATACACATACTGACTGATTTTTTCTGAAATGTTGTCTCTTTTCTAAATAACTGCTTTGACCCAACATTGGATGAATTGCAACCAAAGCTGAATACTTGCATCTGATTGTTCAATTCTAAGGGCAAATATGGGGTGCAGAAATGTTTTGATTTGTGTTGGAACAGAACAGCATTACACAGTAACACTACAAAACAGTTTGTGCATGAGAAGACAAAGCTTTCATTTTTAAAATTTCTTTCTGCCCTGTCAAGTATGTATTTGTTCTCCTTGTAAGATAAAGAAAAAAAAACATTCTTACTGACGCATGTGCTCAAATAGAATCGAACATTATTTTTTTATTACTGCATGGACTATACGGACATTCTAAAAGACAATATTTCTATAAAGAGTACGTAAGAACAGCTTTGTTTTAATTTTTAATTTTGGACAACTCATCACGAAATTGAGGATTTTCCTACCGCTTTTTTTGTTTCACTTTGTGCACTTGTTATGGTACGCAATTAATACCAAACATTTCTGCATCCCCTCAGTCTAATTGTGTTTAGATTCCAGTCTGTTTTAATCAAGGCATTTTCACCCAGTACATAACTCACTCCGTAGCAGTTCTAGTTGCAAAGAGAAGAGATGAGTGGCCCTTTCATACAAGGCTACATTCATAATGATCTGTGGAGATGTCGCTTTTCATCTGCTGCCCTTTGATAAGGAAGCAGAGATTTCCCACTCAGCTGATTAAAACTGAGTGACTGCATAATCTTATAATAATCTCATCTATTACTCAAACAAAATGGTTACCTACTGCATCACAGTGGCTAATAAGAAAAAAAGGGCTCCATTCTACGTTGAGGTTTTGTAAATTGTCCGCTCTACCACATTTAGTTCATGGTTAACTTATGCAAGATCTTGTCTCTGCCTTGTGTTTTTCCCTTTAGTAACATGACACATCAATGGGAAACACTTTAAACTGTCTACAGTAGACACTAGAATGTAGTAAACATAAAAGAAAACTTAAGATCACTATAATACATTAAGGTAGCTGTGGTAGCCCACCTTGTACTGCATAATTTCTAGAAGCCTATGGAAAAATCTAAAGAGCACCACTAGCATTTTCTAAAGACACCATGTTATCACTTTCTTGTGATCAAATTCTATCACAGAAGTAGGAAAACGTGCAAGGCGGAATGTAAGTCAAAAAATGTAAGATATGGGGATCAACAAGTGCATAGCAAAAGACACATTGCTCCAATTTTCCTCAGTGGGCAGGATGGCATCTAGATCTTCTGGCAGAATATGGGCCATGTTGACCTGTAGACACTCTTCTTTCGACAATCTGAAGATGCAACTGACTTTGCTGAGAAAGTCTCTCCATTTCCAGATTCAAACACAGTAAAGGAGTGCCTGTTTTTTTTTTCCCTGAGTAACCTTCATTAGTCCCAAATAAAGAAACCTACCTTTCAGCTTTCCTGCCTTAAGTTTCTCATCAGCTTCCCTTTCATGTTTTTGTAACTTACCATAACGTAGTGCAGCAGCCAAAGTAAGAGCTTTCAGCCTAGAGGAACCAAATAGTAAGGATCACCCTCAGAAAGATGAGCTCATTTGCAGCCTCTTACAAAGCTCATCTTGGCATTAAACCTTTACTTCCTTCAAATTCTGCTTTACCTCATGCTCTAGGTGTAATTACGACAAAATTCACTTGGTGATTGTAAGATTTAATTGCCATCCTTCTCTCCCCAAAATAAAGTGAATTAGCTCAGGTGTTATACACACTGTTAATGAAAAAAAGCTTCGTGTATATGCAGCCATTTCTGGTGTGATGGACTTTTTTAAAATCTAATTTGTATTGCAAGGTATTACAAACATCACTGTGTTTATATAGCATAGTAAAGAAAGCATGGAGATCCCTCATACGCAGCCTCGGATCAGAACAGAACTATCAATTTGCTACTTGCAAGGAATGGGTCTCTGACTTAAAGTAGCCAACACCAAACATAAACAAGTACTTTCTTAATTGTGGTCGCCTTACTTTTTAGCCAATTTTGAAATATCTAAGCCTGAAAACAATGAGATATGATTAGCATGCGTAAGCAACCACACAGAAAAAATCTTAAGTGTCAGTGTATCTGGAGTTCTCTGTTTCCTAAAAATGCCTGAGATTCCTCATCTTTGATATTATGATACTCTTGAAGAAGTTTTGAAAGTAAGAATTAATTATATCATAGTGTTATTTCTCATGCTCCTCATACAATTTCTAGCAACATCGGAGCTTTAAATTTAGGCCAGACTTTATGTAAGATTCCTGGAAATCAGAAGAATCCTTACTTTCCATTTTGTGTTAAGATATCAAAATAACTGGAGATAGAGTTGACCATATCCTGTCTAGTTCAGATTTAGGCAATGAGTTCTGCAGAGAGAGATAGAGATTCTGTGATAACTAAGGCTTTGTATTCATATGAAACACAGGAATATCAGAGCTCCCTGTACAGACTCTGAAGTATTTATAAAGTTGCCTTTACATCTTATTAGAGTTGCATTTGTAACAAAGCATCTACACCTAAAAAGTGAACATTTCATTTATACATAGATGTATGTATGTATGTATGGGTAATACGCTGCAGCCCAGAGATGTAAATTGCTGATTCCTATGACAGAATTATCTAACACTGGTGTTGAGATGGCAGTTTTACTTTCTGTTAAACTACAAGGCATTTCAAAAGGGCCAAAAAAAATACATAATTCTTGATTAAGTTGAAACGGCTAAACAGTTTTTAACTGTTCAGTTAATAGAAGTAGAAATAGGAGCTATAAAGGAATAGCTATAAATCTTCAGCGTGCATCTCAGAGGTGGGAGCTTTCTAACAGTAATCCAAGGTATCTACCTAGAGCAGCTCAAGTCTTCTTTCTAATGGTAGAAGGCTGCTGTTCCAAAGTAAAGGTTTTATGTCCTTAGAGGAATGTATATTTTTAGTACCAAGCTTTTTGCTGGCAGAATGCTTTGTTTTGCTGTCTTTTATCTTTACTTCTTCTTGAAAAATACAATCTTAGTAGTTAGTTATCTTGAGGTAATACAAATAAATCCATTCATTATCTAGTATCAATTTTCAAAAGCTGAATTGATTCACAGCAGGAATGCTTGCAATGTACCTGGGAAGGCTAGATCTAAGCCAGACTCAACTGCAGGACCACTGACATCTCCAGACTGCAGAGATTCTTTACTATGCAGGCAGCTAAACGTCGTTTACAGAAGCACTTACCAACACAGCCTGAACTGTCCTCAGGCCAGGTCTGAAAAATTACAGAAAGCCATACTTTTACTTTTATTCTCATATCTCAATCTTCTCCATTAGACAATGATTTGCAACCATTATCCATATTTTCAAGATCAGTTTAAAATGTCAAGTTTTTTCTCTCTTTTCATTTGAAAATACTGTGTTTTTTTTAAACTCAACATCTTTTACTCTATGCATTCTGTCAAAATATATGATGTAACATAATTCTGACTGTCTACTATTACAGTCTGAGATTTTCTCATCTAGCATAAGAATGCTTTTCTGGCTGCTCTGACGATTGTTAAATAAATAGTACTCAAGTGTTTCAAGTTTCAAAGTTACTTTTCACATGAAATTGTGCTGACGTGTCTTTTGAACACTGAGATTCAAAACAATGGAATTTGTCTACGCTATACGTATATAAAAGCACACTCGTGTTGTTATCCTCTTACTTGGTAGAGTGATGAACTACTCAGTAGAGGTGCAATGATCTTTTAACGGCTTTTGTCTTCAAAACACCCTTCTGAGTATAACATCACTTCCATTTGCGTGGAGGTGATCACAAACCTGAAAACATTTTCATGTTATCTGCTTCTTTAAACTGACAATGATAGGAGCTGTTTACAGTTTCAAAACACTTCACAAGTGAAAACTGATAAGTGAAACATTCCTTTCTACTGCATAAGTGAACAAATTTTCTTATAAGAGTAAAGTTCTGAAAAATTAGCTACATAATTTAATCTCAAATAGTTACTGACATTACTCTCCAGTAAAATGAATCACTTAGCCTCAAGCAATGCTGATATTGGGGAAATATCATTAGCTAAAGAAAAATTACACTCAGTTTCTGGACTGCAACTCTACTGATAAGAGAAAGAAGAAGGCATTCAGATATTGGCTTAGAAGGATAGGATGCTTAACGGACAACTATGCAGCATCCCCTTCTGCTGATATTCCCCAGGCAGCAAACTAGCTTGATACCAAAGCTCTACAATAAACTGGGTAGTACTACTACATCTTGTCTTCTAGTATCCCCAGAACCACACATATATTTTTAGAGTAAGATGCCATCTGAGATTCCAGGTGGAGACAGAAGGGAGGAAAAATTTGCTGCTGTATCTCACCTTGCATGTAATTTTAGCTTTATCTTACTCCATTTTGAGTTGAATATCCATCTGAGTAATAACAGTTTGACAACTCAATGATAACTCACAGATTCATTTAATTAAAATGGGAAATTATCACCCTGTGTATCAAAACATACGGTCTACCTTAGCTTTCAAATCAACTATTTAAAAAAAAACAATCAACCCTGAAAAAAGTACTGATCCAAACTTTCTTAGATACCATATGAATAATGATGCAAAACTGCTATTACGTAAATTCCATTCAGAGAACCCTAGGTCTTTCTAAGGCTGCCAAGTAAAGCTACAGAAATAACCCAGACAGCAAATAAATAAATGAATAAATAAATAAATAAATAAATAAAACTGTTTGTCTGATGTTTCTGACTTAAAATCTATTTTCTTGCATCTCTTTGCAGAAGAGAATCAGCAGGGAACACACATTACCTTAATTAGCGCTGTTCTCAAATCTACAAAGATGACAGGTATATTTTTCTAAGGCAGTAGCTTTAGTTAAATAAAAGTATGTCTATAGCAGAAAAATCATGGAATGAAAATATAATTTTAAGGAATTTTGATAAAGCTTTATGTCCTTTAAATATTTATGGGAAGTTTAAATCTCAGCTAGTATTTACTCAAACCATTACTGGGACTACTGCATAAGTATATTTGACCATATAAGTAGCCAAATAATTGGTTCAGAAAGCTGAATACAAAGGAGGATCACAGTATTTAGTCCATCGCAATGGAAAATTTTTGCAATGATTTTATTATGTCATTTACAGGACTGTAATTATCTTCAAAAAATGCAGTGAAAGAAATGAATCAAAGGAAAGGAACAATCCTGAAAGCATTTGAAAAACAGATCTAAGTCTTGGATTATTACCTTAAGCAAAATTCACCAGGTTGCACCCTCCACAGTCTTTAACATTTGAGGACTGCTATTGAGAAATTTTAGCGAGGGAATATAACATTTTAGGAGGATCAGATTTTTAACCACAGAAGTTGTGATAAAGGAAGGATAAAGGAAGACTTAAGATTTAATTCATGGTCTAAGCAGTTGTGGCTATCTGATCATCAAAATACCAGTAAGAAATCTACTAGATTAAATAGGCTCAGATAAAGTGATGAGGATGTTAAATCTAAAGACTCACTGCATTCTTCCAAGATAGCTCATACAGTAGATCTAATTGCTTTCTACTTGTTAGTATGAAGCAAAAATATACCGGAATTTCCTGTTAGGTGGTCCTACTCTTCAAGCCTTCACATACCCATCATACCATATGACCAGCATTCCCTAACCATTTTCCTAGCTCCAGTCCTTGCCCCTGGTCTCCGGGACCTGAGATTACAGAAGTTGTCCACGCCTGGTTCTTCTGAGGAAAAAAAGACAAGGAGGGACTTTGCTCCACATCACAGCTCAGAGCCCCTCACCAGTTCTGCTGGCTAGATGGATAGTTTGTTTAAACGTAGATTAAATATAGTACAAATTTTATTCCTCTTCCAGAAAATGTACATACATTTGCCCTATGTGACCAGAGGAAGATGAGACTATCCTACTGCAAACCAATCTCGTGCAGCGCACACACTCCTGCAGAGGAAAATAAATCCCTGAAGTACAACTTCTACGCAATATAAATGCGCTCCTCTTCTTACAGATCAGAAGAACAAATGCTTCACCTTCTGGGTGACAGAACGATACCCTTAAAAAAGAAAACTGCAGCAGAGGATATCGAACGTAACTAAGTATACTGAATGTTAAGTGCTGTTCCATCTAAATACAGGTAAAAAAAAGAGCTGCTTGGCAGCAAAAACTTCATTTTAGAAAGGAAACCGAGCTATCATCTGCCACAATTTTTAACATGGTATTTCCTCACCTTTTATGACAAAGAATTTTTCAGAAGCTCAGACATTAGTTTCGCTGATATATTTCCTGTCCATCACAGATAAATTTTCCATTTTGCCAGTGTAAAATTGATTACGAATGATGGGTCTCTGACATCTATATATCTGTTACCAAGAAAAACAGGCAGCCTCTCATACATGCATTGCAAATGTGATGCTATTATAATCCCTATGCATTAATACAGACAGAGAAGCATGTGAAGTTGACAATAAAAAAAAGAAAAAAAATAGGCTCCCGATAGGTATCGTGAGCATTCCTAACAAATCACATGTTGCACCTAGAACACCAAAAGTCTCATAAAAATTCATAAAAATGCCACTTTTCCTTTTTGCAAATCCGCCTTTAAATAATCTAGCCACAAAGACTACAAATCAGTTCAGCCTTCTACCAGTTAGACAGATCTGTATTATTTACTAAGGGAGGCTGCAAAGGAGCCAGGCGCCATTCACTGGTGCCCAGTGCCAGGAGCAGAGGCACTGGGCACAACCTGGAGCACAGCAGCTCCCTCTGCCCATCAGGCAGCACTGCTGTGCTGTGCGGTGCCGGAGCCCTGGCACAGGCTGCTCAGAGGCTGTGGGGTCTCCTCCTTGCAGCTCTCCCAAAGCCACCTGCCTGTGGGGCTGGGCCCTGCTCTGCAAGGCTCCGCTGGGGCAGTGGGACCCAGAGGGCCCTGGCAGCCTCAGCCATGCTGTGATTTTACACCTTTCTGCTCTTACCAGCTATTTTTGTCTTTTTTTGGTGTCTAATAAAAGAAATTGAGAGCCCAGATTATCTTTACTGAGCTTTCTTCCAAAGTGAAAATACGTATTTCTAGGGCTGACTCTGTGCTTGAACTGGTGCTAAGCTGAAAATTACAATTAGAATGCAATCTTTAGTTCTAGAAACAACATATGATGGTCAGACTATTAAAAACTAAATTATTCCGAAAGAAAGTTAAGCTTGCAATTACTGTGGAAGTTATTTATCAGAGCAGTTCTTAATCTACCACAGAGATACGCAAAGATTTAGATTGCTCACAAGTTTCAATGTGACAAATTCAGAGAAGCAAGTAGTCATGTATTGTTTATCAAGTAATCAATAATTGGCACGGGCTATTAGGCACGTGGCAGGTTCTCTGTCATTTGATGTTTTTAAAATCAGATCTGGGTATCATTCTCAAAAACATTCCAACACTTCAAGCCAAATTTAAAGTGATTGGGTTGGTCTCTCTGACCAAACGGCATCAGAGCTCCAACTAGAGTTGTATATCATTTCACCTTAGTCTTCAATTTGTTATTCTCAAAGTCTATATGATGAAACAAGAGTTTCATTAAACAGCCTTTAAGTTATTCTGAGATGCTACAAAGAGAAGATTATCTTTTTTATTGTAAAACTATTTTGTACGTTTTATCACGCTGAAAGTTAGACTCATGTTTACAGTATGATAAGCTCTGAGCAATAGTTACCAGAAGAAAGTCAGCTGATGGCACAAATGATAATAAAGCCTCCAGAATCATAAGAAACTAAAAGATTATGTTATTTAAAAAAGGATCAAGCTTCAAATTAAGAGTAATATAAAATAGGAAAGGATTTAAGAAAAATAACGCAGCACAAAATTTTGGCACACTGCAGTTCCTTTCCTATTTCACAAATCCTGAAAGGTGCAGAGCTCTTAGAATACACTTAATAGCCAAAATATAGGATCAGCCTTAAACACAGAAAGAAGCAACTCTGAAATCATCAGTCTGAGGTCAAAGCAGATTGATTAAAGGTGGTAATTATTATTTCCTCTTATCCTTCAAATAACAGAATTTATCAGAGCACTCTGTCATCAATACAAACAATAGGAAATAAATCTACCTATCCATCACTGATAAACAGATGTAGAGGAGATTTTGTCTTGCTCATAATTACAATGCTCAGAACATCCCTCCTATTTGCACATGCCATTATACCATTTGCCTCACTGAATTCTGTGCTTTGCTTGGAAATTGAATCAGGTCTCGAATTTGAAACCAGGACAATATTGAATCCCAAATCTATCAGAAAGTGCTGTCTCCTTAACTGAGCAGAAATTTCCATTTTCCCCTCAAACTATTAATATTAAGATACAATCACAAGGAAAAAAAAGAAAAAAAAACCTTGAGCTTTAGAATATATCTCTTTGCTGAATAAGTGACAAAAAGTTAAAAGCAGTAATTTAGGAAACTTAAATGTGACAGTGTGTGATAGATGTGAGTTGGCAAGGCAAGAAAATGAGAAACATTAAAATCATATATTAGAATAGATCAAGCTCTACACACCAGTTTATGTCAGCAAATTTCTTTTGATATGTCAAGTCCCTATAGGGCTAGAATTCAAGTATACTTTGAAGATATATTTTAAGAAGAACATGTTTATGTTTAGAAACGTAATAAGGTCATGTGCGTATGAAAATCAAAGAAAAATAAAATTGAATGCAGTATTAAGTTCACTGCAAGGTTTCTCACTGTGCATTTCCAGTGTTTTTCATGTTCTTCAGAACATTGCAGATTCTCTTACTGATATAGTCTTCTGCTTTCCCAGGTACAGAGCAGAATGATGTAAAAGGCCATATGGGATTTTATCCCTAGACATTGCTTATCAAAAATTATACCAAGTCAGTGAAATGCTGCTTGCTCAAAGGACATCAAGGAAATTGAATTCAGGTATGCTCCATCTTCCACAGGATGCTGTCAAAGGCTTTGTCACTACTAGCAGGGGAACAAAACTCATATTCTAATCAGCACTGAGCCATAGCCAGAGGTTCACAACGAAGCTGAATCCCTACACCTAGATAGAATCCATAATATCACCGAACAGAAGATCACTCAGTTATAAATAAACAGATGCACGTTGAATCCTTGCCACCACTCCATTTTAAACATAGTACTGACTAGCAATTAGACGTAAAAGCAATAATTCTGCATCTAAGATGCCATTGCTAAAACCAGAACAAAGACTTTTTGCCTATTTTCATACAGCAATACTACTACGTGGTTGCTGTCTTAGTACTAACAATGTGGATAAAATGAAAGGGGCAATGCTTTGTGATCCAGAACTGGACAGCCCAAAGCCTGAAAAAGAAAAGAAGGACAAAGTGCTGACAGTCGTACTCAGCTCAGTTTCTTCATCACCATCGAGATACAAAGAGAGATTCCTCTGCCAGTAGGGACAACTCCAGAAATCAAATCACTCAGTACAAATGCAGTCAACAGTCCTTGTGTCTATCCCTGCTACTTTCAGGTACATTCTAGGTGCGTAAAAGAGGTGGGCAAACAGAGTAGTAAAACGTTGGGAGAGGGAGGTGATTGTCCCTCTCTACTCGGCTCTTGTGAGGCCCCATCTGAAGTACTGTGTCCAGGTGTGGAGCCCTCAGTACAAGAAAGACATAGAGATCTTGGAAAGGGTCCAGAGGAGGGCGACTAAGATGATCAGGGGCTGGAGCACCTCCCCTATGAGGACAGGCTGAGGGAGTTGGGCTTGTTCAGCCTGGAGAAGAGAAGGCTGCGGGGTGACCTCATTGCAGCCTATCAATACCTGAAGGGAACCTACACCCAGGAGGGGAGTAAACTCTTCAAAAGGGCTGACAACAGCAGGACTAGGGGAAATGGATCCAAGTTGAGGGAGGGAAGATTTAGGTTGGATGTTAGGGGGAAGTTCTTCACAAGGACAGTGGTTAGGCCCTGGAACGGGCTGCCCAGGGAGGTTGTGGATGCCCCGTCCTTGGACGTGTTCAAGGCCAGGTTGGACGGGGTCCTGGGCAACCTGATCTGAATGTGTGTGTTTGGTGGCCCTGCTAGGCAGGGGGGTTGGAGCTGCATGATCCTTGAGGTCCCTTCCAACCCGGGTGATTCTGTGATTCTGTGAACGCAGTGAGATAATTATTTCTCCCCCAAGCCCTCATGGGATATTGGTACTTGGATCAGGTAACTCAGCTGTATTGATCCCTAGGGAAGATTTTGCATTTGGGATCATTCTGGAGGGAACTGAGTAATCCAGTGAAACCTTGGGCACAATCCTCATCCAGCCCTAGCATGGTACATATAGGACACAAGAGGCACAGTGCTGTGGAGGACTGTGCCTCTATGCCACTTGATGGCACTGGCAGTAATGTTAACACTGCAGTTCAGCCTTTTGCATCTTTTAAGACTGGAACATAATCAAGTATGACTATGCATTATTGCATTTACAGAAAGATGATCAGATTTCCTCTCCTCTTTTTCCCTTTCTAAATTAATGTCTTAATACGTGTGCTTGTACAATGCATCCTGGTGAATAAATAAACTATCTGCTAGCGCATATGAGCATGTTTATAGTTTATATGTACACAAACAAAATAAGTAAATGCATGTAAAATGGCTTTCTTCTTCATAACTGTGAATGAATCTACATAAAGCCATTTCAAAGACTGATGTTTGACAGCATTATAAAAGGCACAAATGCTTAAATGATTCTGAAGCAAAGGTGAGCCAAAGGTAAATAGCATCTAGAATGACAGGGTGGCCCATATACTCCCTCAGCAGCCACCCAGACCCAGCTGCAGCTCCAAAACCATCAACACAAGTGCCTGCTGACTCTGCCAGGAAGCCAGATGCCATTTTCTGGAAAACTGTGTTCTACAGCTTGGCATCTGGTGATTGCGATGACCAGCCAGTAACCAGCCAGTGACGGGAGGGGAGGGAAATATATTTTCTTCAGTAAATGGTACTCCAGTGAACAGTAAGCAACTGATCTCCCCCACTTAAAACTGCCATTCTAAAGAAAGAGAACAAAACAAAAAGGAAATAACTCACAGTATTTATCAAAACATAAACAAGAAAAATTTTCCTGCACTAAGAATGCGATAAACCCAAGCTCTCATTTATGAGTTCTCATAAATGATACATTTTTAGGAAGGCTTTACTCAAGCATCTGTAGAATTTGTTCAGTTCTTTGTTATTATCCAAATAGTGTACTGGCAATAGGAGGGCGGGTTATGAGGCAGTCCTGCATAGCATTTCATGGACCATCAGCTCTCCCTGCCAAACCCTCCCCAGCTTTATCTAAAAACGTTCCATTCAGCAGACCACTAGGAGGCCTTCCAAACTCCACAGTTGGATAATAACCAATCATCTATCTTCTGCTGTGTGTTGAAATTTTGCACACTTCAGGAGACCAGGAATTTTCTGCAATATGGCTAGAAATCAGACAACTTCATGCAAAATGCAAAGGAGGTATTTTCTTCTGCAAGAATTTCCTAGCTGAAAAATTAGATTGTTTTCAAGCTGAAATCAGACCTACAGTTACAATGGGTAGTCCTTTACTTAGAATGGAATGTTCCTCAGTGCATCCGACCACTACAGGCTCCCAAGAAGTATTTGTCCATCACAGATAAAGCATAAAATGTAGGTGATCATAATTTTTTTCTAGTAGCTGATATAGGATACATCCCTTCTTAGCAGTAAAATGCTGGAACAATTAAATACTATATTCTCATGATTAATCAATAATATTTCTGTGGATTTTAAGAGTTGAAGTGCCAGACTGGCATCATCACTGAGTGACATCAAAGCTCGCTTTGCCCCAGGAGCAGACTGTCAACTGGACAGACAATCAGTGACCTAGTTTATTTCCAGCTTTGTTCTGTGTTGGAGGGAAGCAAACTGGTCAGCTCTACTTTTGATACACGCTGCTTCTCAGATCACCCTCATTTAATAAATCAACTGGTTTGAAGTGAAATTCAGGGTCAAGTCTCTTCTGCGTGGGCTGGATAGCAAATGGCTTTGGTGCCCTCATGTACCACACAATTTCTAAGTATCACAGTGTAAATCATCTACTTTTATCATCTGTTTGTTTGTTTTCCATGCATGGTATTTTAAATCTAGGCTCAAAGCATGATAAAGAGTTTCGCTGATCTCTTCGGGCTTTGGATTAAGGAAGGACATACCCGATTACAAATATTTCTGTCCAGACTCATGTAAAATAAAATCTTAAACCAGTAATACTACCTTTTCATAAATTCATTAGAATGCAATTTGAATTCTATAAACTTCTTGATTTGAAAAAAATGTGTGCAAATTCTTTTCTGATCTTCCTGTATTTTCTGTTTAGATGATTGTCATTGTTGCACTGAGAAAGAAATGTTTATTTCACTTCTTTAAAATATAAAAGATTTAAATAAAAGACAGAGATAGCCTGTAAGCTGGGACTGTAGTTCTCATGTCATTCCTATATAACCAGGCCCAAACTGCACCCTGTGACACAAATATTTGAATTTATCAGATTTAAAAGTGTTTTTCTAAAGGCAAGGTTTCAAAGTGTTCAGAAACAAAAACTGTCACCACAGTCAACTTTCATACAATGCCCACGGACTACCGAATGCCAAATATCACCACACATTTATGCTATCAGCAAGGAAAACACATAAGTTCTATAACATGAAGTTTAGCGCAACAGACCAAATTTAATTCAATATTTGAAAAACATGGTAGGATTTAAGCATCTATCTCATGCCAAAAGTAGAAGTTGTAGTTCTGCCATTTGTAATTGTGTTGCCTAACAAGGGATAAAATATTATTGACAGGAAAAGACAACTACAGTACATTAAAAGCAGATTAAGGTTGTAAGAAAAACCAGTGGAAGGAAATTCACTGTTAAGGGGAAAAAGCTCCATATGTCTTCTAACACCAAGATACAACTGGGGGCACTGAGGAAGTCATTAAGGAGATACCCCATCGTGTCCTGGAATTACAAGACATATGGCATGTTTTCCCTAAACTGTGGATTTTTCTGATTATCTGCCATCAACATACAACTCTAATGTTTTTGAAGAACAAATTTTAAAGAGAGAAAACAATAACCCGTAGTTACATTTGAACTAGTTTTCATTTGCAGTATTGCAAGTATTATTGCCTGTCTCTGTCCTCCAGACAGACCTAGCATGGGAAGATTTTATAATACAGATCATGTATACAAGCAGTGTGTTCAAGTCACTGCCAAAAAATGAAATAACAGTAGCATATCATTCCCTGTGTTCCATGGTTCATATCAAAACAGAAATAACTCCCAAGCTTTAAGGAGGATACTAAGGCAAAAATCCCAACTGGTGAAGTTACCGTTGTCCATCCAGTTCTCACTTGAGAAAACAACAGAGTAGCATTGTTATTGCCATCACAAGGATGTGGTAACCTTTTAGGAAATTCTGGAGACATCCAAATTCCTCAAATAGTAATGTAACTACTTGAAAAATTAATCCATGCAACAGAGAGTCTTGTTTATTAAATCAATGTATAGTCTTTTAGAGATGCATGAGGTTTAACATGTCATCTTTACTTTATAGATGAATTCATTACTCAATCCAGAATAACCATCAGTAACTACAACAGACTTTACACTATCCTATGTTTTCCAACATGAATGCTTTCAAAAGCATTTATCTTTTTATACTGATTTTGGCAAAATCTGGTTTCATATATTCCACTAGTATTGCATTAATAATTTTTTTACTACCATTTAATTTTTAAGCAATTTTATATAATGAAATTGTGTAGTTTTGAAGTGTAGTTCATTAAGATATTTCAATTTAGTAAAACAGTCCCATAATAACTCTATCAAAAAAAATCTATTAGAGAAGATGTTGTATTGTCTGGCATGTTTTCACTACTGCTGCTAATCACACTGAAGCCAATGGTTCAACCCAACAAGATCTGTGAGTCTCGCTACAGAGCCCAAGTATGAAATACAATATTACAGACTGTAAAACAGACACATAAAAATTTGTGGCACAGAGGCCTTGAAATATTGGCCAGGCCTCCCACATCCCATTTCAGGCTTTTTCAAGGCAGTCACACCACCAGAATGACTTTCACTCCTCAGCATAGGAGTTGAAATGCTGATGAAACTATTTTTTTGCTCAGTGTCTAATGCCAAGTTGGCTCCTAGAGAAGCAGGGCTGATACAGCCAGAACGATCATATTTTAACTATTTTAAGTGAAATTGATCTAAATTACTTCTACTTTGAAAAATGGTCTCTGTGGGGGATTTTTTTTTATTTTTTTTTTTTTGCCTCTTAGGGGGTCTGGGGCAGGACACTGAGGCACTGTGTATACTTTCTTTTTAATCTCTTATTCGGGCTTAATCGAAATGTTCATTTAAAGTGTTCTGAGAAGATGGTGGAAATTTTCAGACATCTTTGGAGGCCAAAGAAGGCCGTAAAAAACTTTTTAGCATTACACGTAGGCACACATTCAAAATGTCAAGTTTATTATGAAGTTTTTCATGGTTTTGCAGAGGACATTCTGAAGATCTCAGATCTAGTTAACAAGAACTTTCTCTAGGTTTAGATTAAAGGCAGCTTTACCAGATTTGAAAATAGCATAAAATGGCTTATTTCCTCTAAACTGACTCTATACCATCTCACTTTAAATAGCTCAATAACAGAAATCAAGAAAGTTTCTGATATTTTAATCTTTACAGAAATTATCTTCACTTGAACGGGACTCAGTTTTCAGTCACTGAAATCTCACAGTTCCACATATTCTTTACATATAGCTATTTTCAAGGATTAATGCAATGAGACATTGCAATTCATAAACAAAGCAAATTAAAAAGAGAAATTTTCCATATATTCCTCGGATCTGCAATATTATAAGAGAACAAAAGAAATCAATGCCTCCCAGTCTCCTTCTTGCAAACGCAGATCTCAAGAACAGCGATAAGCCTGAATAAAAATTACTCTTCTGAAAAACCCTGCATCTTGGTTGGAGATTTGATTTGGATTCACACATCTGTGAAGTCATCAGGATCTTGAAAACACTGCATATAATTAGCTGAATTTTAAGCAGCTTAAAATCCACACCCACGAAATCATTTCCAGTCTTCACATGTATCAAACAATACAAGTACCAAATCACAGGAGATCACAAGCTCTTTGGAAGTAGCTACGCTATCTTACAAAAGGAAATCTTACAGAAACATAAGAATAAAAGGAAGATACTGTTTGGTTACCTAAAGGACCGTGGATAGGAAAAAAAAAAAAAAAAAAAAAAAAAGTTTTAAGAAAAGATTGAGGATAATTACCCAGATAAAATACCTGTAAGGAACACTGATCAAGGGGGGAAATTACAAAAACCAAACGTAACTACTCAGCGGTTGTGATAACTTGTTTTTGTAATTTTGTCATTTAAATTATGCTTAAGTTTTTTTAATGTAAACAGCATTCTCATAAGCAACTTTAACTTGAACTTCAGCAAAAACATATGGTCTTTTCTTCATTGCTTACTCATCCAGGCTCACTTTCTACCACTACTATACAGCAGTAAGACTCTTGAAGGCTTACTTTCCCTCTTCATTCTTTTTTTGTTAAAAGTACGTTGACATGAAAACTAATTTATTCATTATTTTTGAAACATCTAAGATTAAGAATAATAATGACAATAATAGTGACAATCTATCAGAGTAGCATGGTGATTTTGAAATCTATCTTCTATAATTACTTTAAAATAAAATCTTAACTAATCTAATTAAAAACTTTTAAAATGCACCATTCCAGGCAAAACATTTTCAATGAACTTAATATGATTCTCTTCCTTTTTCTTCTCCCCTTTTCACAAATTAAAAACAAAGCAAGAAAACAACATTTACAGCCAATCAAAAAACCACATTGGACTCTAATTTGAACTTATATTTCTATTAATGTTTTAGCTTTCTCAATTACATTATTTAAAATATATATTCATCTGGAACTTTCAAACTACTTTCATTCCTCATCTTTTGTCCTGCTCTTCTTCTTGGCCAGATGTTGCCATTTCTGAGGAAAGAGATGTACCTGAGGTATGCATAAACCAGGTCCATGACTGCTGCAGTATTCAGCCAACTGTAGGAAGACAGACTAAATCTGTGACAGAGAAGGTGAGAGCAGTAACCATTTCAGGCACCAGTTGCAATCTGATGCCAAATGTCTGTCAAAGCCCAAAGGCATGTTAGCTCTGAGATACCAGTACCATTTCTTAGCAAAAGCATCTGTCTCAGCTAAGACACCTTTTTAAAGGGAAGATAAAATTGACTTCGACACTTATAAACCTAGCATATGCATTAATACCTAAGGTTCAAGACAAAAACAGCAAGCTTGCCACACTAGAATGACAACATATAGTTGTACTTATTGTAACAGGAGAGAAAGAGCAACAGATCACGAGTATATGGGTGGCTATTGACTAGTTGACAAAAGAGGCTAAAAATCAATAGCATTTTCTATGAGAAGTTAGATAACTTCCCAATAACACAGAAGGGTCTGCTGAGGAACAGCTGTCACTTCTGCTGAAGGCTTCACTACAAATACTTCATTCATTTATTTTTGCTTCTTGAAGAGCTCACCAAGTTTGGTCCTGATACTATGCTCAAGGGAATAAAAGAAAGCAGTGCTCACATACAGAAGGAAAAGGCAGGTTTCAGATCATGAGCAATGCTGAACACCCAGTGCTCTGCTTCCTGTAAACACCAGAAGTATTTCCTTAACTTACTGAGAAACACTGGTGAAAAATTGAAGAAGCAAGGAGAGCAGGCTCACAGAGTCAAACATGAGCATAACCTGTTTCCCATAGGATGTAAATCCATTATGCTTCATCTCTTGTCATAGGCAAAATGAAAAGCACGTTATAAGCTACTGATAAAAATATGGCAACTATCATTAGTTGAAATACAATTATCCCAACACTTATTGTCCAAATTTCTACAGAGAAAAATCACCAATACCAGCACACTTCAGATCATTACACACTAGCATCACTAACCTTTGCTTGTGCTCTCTATTTCACCGCTCGTGTCTCTTGACCTGCTGGCTCCACAGCCATCAGTGGGACAGTACAGACAGAGGGTTGGGATGGCTGGCAGCAGCTCCAGCCCCTCACCAGAAGGAGCCAGGTGCTCACAGTGGCTCTTTCCCAGGTCTGTTCTGCTGTGGCATCTTGTTTACTAGGAAATTATACTAAAAACAATGAGTCAAAGCTTCCACAAACAAAACTCTTACTAAAAAGAAATCCACCAAAAAACAGCTTTAAGAGATTCAGATGACCTCAAGTCCATCTCCATACTGTACAAATTACCATCTGCAAAGACACCAGTTCTGAATTCATTGGCTGTTCTTTGCTGAACAACACTTTCTGATAAGCTCTTTTTAACATAAAAAAAACATAACACTGAACAATCTAAAGCAAGCTGCCAGGCTTAATCTCTATCAGCCAGAGATCAAGTGACCTTGTAAGTCCAGATTCTTGCAGAATGAAGCCCACTATAGCACCCCAGCACTGCCCACACCGCAAACCTGGCTTCCCAGCCACCGCAGACCCTAGACAGCAAGGCACGCCTGGAGGTTCACATGTTCCCACTTGTCTTAAGTGGCTGCAGATATTTTGTAAGATAAAGCAGAGCTCCCTCAATATGTGATTTCTGCACTTTCATGCTAATGAAAGAAGACAGGAGATAACTTTACATTAGGCACGATGACTCAAAGGAATTGATCTTCAAGCAGAAGAAATAAGTCTCACGGATCACAGGATGTACTCACTGTACCTTAACTCTAGACCAGATTCCTAGGGCACATGGAAAAAGGCTGAACTAGAGTCTGACACACCTCTTTGCCAAGCTTTCAATTCTGTAAATTTCACAGTGTTTTTCACTCTAATTTGTGAACGAACAAGTATAAATTATGCCAATGTCTCCAGAACTGTTATTGCTCAGTTCGTTTCCCTTACAAGGAAATTAGCATTTTTGGGTGTCCAAATCTCTGAGAACAGAGAAATAGCACTGGTGCTGCTTTCTCAGCAATCCACCATTCTGGAGCTGCTGCAGTTCTGCATGACCTTCTGAAAGCTTTTAAAACCTTCACCAGTCATGCTGCCACTGCTCTCAGCTGCAGAATCCTTAGCAAAATAGGGAGTCTTCATGTACAAAGGTGGATGGGTGCCATGTACATTTTAAATATGCAGCCATTTGCTTCTTAACTGGCCTGATAAGAGCAGTTCTTTCTACAACAATGATAAAATGCAGCTTCCATATGTTCGGGTATTCAGGTTTACCAGCATCGAAACTGAGCCAGGCCAAGCCCTTAGCCATTCCTGCTCAGAACTACAGAAGTGATAGCATCTTACACACACATTTTAACTGCAGCTTACAATACTGTCAGTTTATAGCATTTCAACTTTTTGTTCGTACAAAATGCATCAATGCATCATCTCTGAACAGAACAGTAATAAAACTTGAGAATAACTTTAAGAAGAAAAAAAAAACAATGGAAAAGATTTCAAAAAACAATATGACATAATGGAGGGTTAGGTGGTGTTTCTGCTGCAATTGGACCAAAAATATTAGTCAGGTGTGCTTTTTTATTTTCTAATGACCAACTAGAATATCTTACAAAGTCAAATGTATCCATACAGTCAAATGCAGGTCACCTTATCAAAATAGATTACAGATTTTTTTTTTCCAGCATTAAATTGGCACTTGGGGTTTGAGTGGTCATCTGAAAAATTACAGTATTTCCTTTTCCCACTTAAATTCTTTGTACGGTGCTTCTTTGTCAACAGTCATTACCATAGTTATACTAAGAAAAACTTGACAATTATTTTTAAAAAGAAAAGAAATCATTTCTTATCAGCATATGTCTTACTCTTTGCATAGGATTAATTTGAATATGTCTGCAAAGGTAAAAACATCTTGTATTTTACTCGGGGAAAAAAGTAATTCAATCAGTTTTGTATTTGTGGAGCTCCTTTAAAGTATTAAAGAGTAACTCAATCCCCAATGAACTTAAAATTTTAATTCATTTTACCTTATGCTGGCTGTGGAAGAAGTCAAATTTTTAAATGCAATATGACATATGGCTGTTCATTATTTATACATTCTGTAGCAGACTATAAATTTTACTTTGGACGTATATCGAAGCACTGAAACCATTTCAGTTGCAAACACATAAATCATAGTTACAGTTATTAGTCTAAATGTAATGCCACCCAGGTTCTAGATCAAAACCTTTAAAATCCATTATAATTGACATCTGCTGCATAACTTATGTCTGATTTTATTAAAGAAGCTCATTATTATTTATACCTTTGAAGTGTTATATTCCTAGCTGTGTAACCAGTTAAATGGGAAAGATTTGAGGAAGGGGGGAAAGAGGAGGAGGGGACCATAGTCTACCAATGAGGAAGAATAAGACCTCAGTAGAGGACAAAATGTTCTGAAACTAAATTACCTAATTCAAGGTACGAATTAGCCAGGCTCTACTAGCAACCAATGTTTGTTTGGAACAAATAAAGGGGTTCAGTATCGGCTAAATTGTAAATCACTGAAAACACTGCAAAACAAACTGCATTTCCTCCGTGCTCTACACTGACCACTACTTTACAGAATGGGGAGCAGGAGGAAAGGTTTTATACAGCTGCTTGAAAAATCACTGAAACAAAATGGAAAAGGCTGAAAGGTCTTTATAGATTTATTAGAAGGCTTTTTGCTGATGAGCTGTTTTGTTTGTGTAGCCAGGATGCAAAGTGCACTCTGGGATAGGCATCCTATAAACATGAGCAAGTCCTTTGCTTTTATTCTCCTGTCAAAGTAGCTCAGCCTCAAAGGCAGAAACACATCTTCTCTGGATCACAGAGACTTTATCATCCCCTTCCCTCTTTCCCTTTTGTGCTCAAGTATAGCTTTTATTCAGCTCTAAAGTGTAGCCAGAAGAAATAAATGAGCAAGACACTATGTCACTTAAAGGTCTACTGAAGACCTGATACAGCTGTCTTTAAAATCAATGACAAAATTTCAAAAGACACAGGATCAGACTTTCATGTGTTTTAGATTTGTTGATGGAAATGAATCTGTAAAATACTACGTTACTTACAAGTGAGTAACTAAGACCTCTGCTGGTGTTATGATCTCAGGCATATGACTTCTGTTGGACCAGACAGGGTGGACACCGAAAACGCTTAATTACTGATTTGCTGGGAGAAATATAATGCTTTATCCCCTATTTCACCTCAACTTTACATATATTTTAGCTACATTTATCATAACATATCTATATATTATGCTTATATTACTTGTAAGTTATATATTAGCAACATTTTTACTCCACTTTACCTTCTTCACATTAGCTGAAGAGAAAAATATTGATGCATTGTCATACTCCATATATCTGCAATAAAATATGATTTCTTGAAATATTTTGCATATTTCTTCAACCATCAAAGTTAAATGTCATTTCCATTTTAATTATACAGTAATATTTTCTTTCACCTAAAGTTGCATAATTGTGCTTGGAAGAATACCCAGTCTTTGTGTTGTTTAAGGTGTATAAGTGAGGAGCAGAAAAAAAAATGCAAACAAATTTTTGTAGTTTTTAATGCATGAACATATTCATGGTATTGTTGATTTCTAAAGTGTACACAGTCTGTGTACATTAGCAACAATAATTAAATGGTATATACGACAGCATATGAAATGCTTGTCTTCTCTTGCAAATCAGAGCTACTTATTCAAGACACTCAACCATCTATGAGCACTATCAAGGTCCCATACATGCACATATACATGACAGGCAGAGAAATATCCTTCTAATGAGTGTAGCCCAAATTCCACGCTTGAGTCAAGTAACGACTATTGTCTAGGATATGAGTTTTTCTTGAGGAGACCTATAGAAAGTTTACATTTCCAGAAATCGAGCAGCATCCCAGGAACAGCAGAAAATAATCAGAAATTAGCTGCAGTTACTATAAAAATGCAAATAAAGAAGACATTTAAATTTTCATTTTAAATGTAAAATGAAAGAAAAAGTTTGTTAATACAGCCATAGTGAGTACTGAACGCTTAAAAAAAATCCAGTGCCAACAGTAAAGTTCTAAACTTCAAAGGAAATAAGGTAAACATTTTCTTCCTCACAATGAATGTGATCATACTGAATTTATTAACGAATATCACACCTTCCCTCCTAATTCAAAAGTACACCTCTTGCTGACTTTTTCCCACAGACCATGTCATCCACTCCTAAGTCTTACGTCAAATTCTTGCACATATTTCTTTGTTCCAAAATGTTAGTTTGCTCCTATTCAAATTAACTTCGCATTTCAGATAAAGTTCAAGCAATGACACAAAGCACAGGAAGAACCGCCACCTAGAACTTAAATTTGTGTAACTTGTGTATCTGCTTGTATATGAGCTAGCAGTAATTCTAAAAACCTCATTAATCATGTAAGGCTGAGTTGCACGCTACACTACAATAACCCTGTAGCATTTTTTTGCTGTGGGGACAATATGCCTCATAAACTCAAATTAGTGTGCTGCAAAAGCTAATTGAATGTATGTGCGATACTTTGCCTAGGGACAACACACCCAGGAGTCAAATGGTCTTGCAGCTTTTATTACTTCGTTAGAAACACCTGACAGGCTTCTGTGCAACGCACTGTCAGTTTGTAAATTATTTGATTTTCTGTTTCCTTTCTAGAAACTGCCTCGTTTTTTTTAAATTTGAATATGCAAATTGACAACCAAGAGAGAAAAAGAATCCATTGGTTATTAGCAATGCTAAGCCTCTCGTGAATTTGTAAATCAGACAGACCTCTGCACCCAGTTATGCTGCCAGTTTTCCCCAGACTCTCTTTTCAGAGACAGAGAGGATGGGATAAATACCTAGTTTGGTTTCTTGCCTTCATTCCACACAGAGAGATTTTCTTCCGGATGAGGTGTAGATGTCAAAGTTTTGGCAGCCGTGGGGCCTTGCAGCCTCTGTGAGAACAGGTGGAATCTCTCCTGGCTCCAAGAACCACCAGGGTATGGCTCAGCCTCTCAGTGCTGCAGGGAAGCTGATGTTAGAAAGGGCTGAGGTGAGGGAAGAGGTATGAGCAGCAACCCTGTGAACACACATGGAGGATTGTGCTCCAGATGTGGAGAGAACCCATGCTGAAACAGGGAAAAGCATGAAGAAGATGATGCTGCAGAGAGCTCTGAAGTGACTAGGGACACAATTCACCATGTGCCTGAAACCTGAACATCTTGCAAAGTGAATTCTAAGGTCAAACTACTAAGAAATATTTCTGCCACTTGAATACATACACAATTTCCCATAAACATTCCTTCGCCCGTTCAGCACGGCGCTCATTATCGGAAGAGATTCCTGAGTATATGAAGAGGATAATTGCTGCCATCTAGATCTACACATTCAAAAACTTTTTGTGCTTAGAATTTGCTCTAGTACTTGAGACTCCAACAAGGCATCCTACGACACTGCTGGTTCTGAGAAATTTTGGTATTTGTTGGCATTGAAGATGACGAGAACACCAAAACACACATAACATGCTGATTCTACACTACAAAGGACAACTTCACATAGCATTCTGCCATGGGGATCATGTGGGACACATCTGTGTTAGCCCCAGAAAACATTCTTCCTCAGGTATTGTCTTTCTGAGAGAGCTAATTAGATAGTTAAGGTTGAGAATGAAAACAGATCCTTTATCTAATAAATATCAAGAAGCTAATCATCGGTATCTTACTGCCCATTGAAATGGATTTATTGTTGGATGAGTAGTGTGGTGAGTTTTAGCTTTGATTTTATATCAATTAAATTCATTATATGCTTGTAAGCCTGTGGAATGCTTTATGATTATTATTACATTTATAGCACTGTTTACTGGTAAATCTCAAAATACAGTTAACGCAACAAAACTTTTAGCAGGTATTGTACCATTCATGCCCAAATAGCTAGTGGAATTCCAATCCAGAAAGAAAATCTGATTTTACTCTACTTGCTGGTCTTGTTGTAAACAGTGTTTTTGTGTGCTACTGCTCACGACGTGACCTTAATGATCTACAGGAAAAGAAGTTGTATTTCAGATCCTGGCGATGTATCCACACTGCATTTACTCTTTGGAAATGAAGTCATATATTCAATGCTATTATTTTTCAAAACATTTTTTGCCCAATATATGGTTTCCACTGCTTTTATAGCATATTAGAAATTTAGAATGTATCATAAATGTTCTACATTTTGTAACAGATTTAAATATCAGTACAATTCAGAAAATCACAGCAAGTATTGTCCAGAATACTGCAGTGCAAGATCCATGCTGTTACTCTTCAATTCACCAGTGGCTGATGAGTCATGAGAAATGAGATACTGACTTTAAGAAATTCAGAAGACTTTGTTTGCATTTTAGAAATGATATCAAATAAGGTATTTTCAGGGACCAACAACATATGAAAAAAAAAAATAAATTTTGCAACCTACAGCTACAAAGATCGAGGAAGATAGTCAATAAGAATGTAAGTGACCAGAACTACAACATTACTTTGCAAAGCTCCTCTAGCAAAGAAAAGGATGCTGTCAAATTAGCATACAGTCTTTTTCTTTTACCATGACAGGCTTTCTCATTTCACTAGTTAAATCAAATTATGGCTATTTAAGCCTTCCAGGTGCAACATAGCATATCAGAGTCAAGTTGACTTCTGTCTGCATAATAAGAAATTGAACTAATTCCACAGTGTTCTTTATAGTTGATCATTAGGGGGATTTCTGAAACAGAAAGAAAAAGATGCAATGTGACTTCAGAACTGCCTTGATCGTGTAACATCAACATTAAATTGTTTTTGATCACTCATACTCTCAGATACTTCTAAGCTCTGAAATCCAATAACTTTTAACTTCATAATACAAATAAATTTGAGTGTATTTTGAATTCATTACTGCCATTTTGATTCTTAATTCTATATCTGATATTGGTTGGAGACGTTTTCTCTATAGGGTGTTTTTGCACACTATTTTTCATTCTCCTTGGGTTGGATAGGTATTTAGCTGTTCAGCTGATCTTTAGTTACCAAAAATAAGCCCAGCAAATTACATTATTTGGCAGTTACTAGATTTTTTCAATGGCTTTTTTCATCTCTTTGTATAAAATAAGTGGATGTGAGTTATTTAAAAAGGCAAATACCTTGCTGTTCCTTATAAAGATATTTAAGAAAAAGAAATAGCTAAGATTTGATTTTATGAAGGGCAAACTTTGACTTTCTACAGTCTGAAGTGCTGTCCCGTGTCACTCAGTTGTTTTCACCACCAGCTGTGGGTAAATACTAATTCATCTGTCCTTCAGGTTTCATGTTATGTTTTTTGTCAGAAATATTAATATTTTAGTTTATCTGATAAAAACACAATTAGATTTTTCCTTGCTATTGTGCAGTTTCCTATCTTGTTTAACGTTTCTACAACATCTATTGCAATGCAATGTTATTTTCTGTAGCGCTGAATGCCATCCTTCCTGTTTTAAATTAATTTGGAAGGCATTGTAGTTTTTCTAGAATGGGTGATGGCTCTGGCTACTAATCTGTGTTATCTAAGTTAACGCCAAAGGAATTTTAATTGATCTACCATTCAATTTAAAATGTTGCCAAAAGCTATCAACAGTTATAAAGTGATCTGCTTATTAAAGTGAATTTTGCATTATCACTCAAAGAGCTGGCTCCAGAAAAATACCAGTTTTGCATCCAAACCCTAACGTTTTAGATAGAGGTCATTTTTAGCAGGTGTCACACTCAAAATAACTAGTTCACATATTTCAGACAGTATACTGTACCTCTTGCTGACAAAAACTAATTCTATAAAATATCTTTAGTTCCACATAAATTTAATTTTGTTCTTAAGTAAATAGGAAAAAAATAAGAGTTATCATTGCCCTACTCTATGTATTACATAAAAGGAAGCAGTGAACGTGTGAGTGCTTTGTCTCTGAAATGGATTTACATCAGAGGTGGATGATTAATGCATTTTAGAGGTCAGACAGCCTTTCAAGCAACGTCTCTGTAGAGAAGTAACATTCACTGCAAGGACTCATCATTCAAATCCTGTACCCCTTACTCTCACTGGGTTCACCTTTTAGTAACTGAGACTGTCCATCTGCAGAAGTTGGTTACAAATTACAGCAACATTAACTTTAGCCAAAATACGCTACTTCATTCAAACTGCAGCATTTGATAGAAATACACTGGTTTTAAGGGTTTTATTACACGAAAGAGAAGGAACAGGCAAGAGCGCTAAAGTTTCCTTGGCCTACAGACAGGGTGGCTGATTCAAAGCATAGGATAAATTATGTTGACAGCTGTGGCAGTTTTGTTGGATTTTTTTTTTTTTTTTTTTTTTTTTTTTGTTACCAATTCAATGATTTGAGATAAAGGATCTTCCAGCAGAAAAATGAGCTCACCAAATGTCTCACACATTTCATTTGTTCAGGCTTGGGATGTATGTTTTCCTCCCTTCATCAGAACTCCTCACACCAAGTAAAGAGAATATTGGGGATGAATACTTTCAGAGGTCATCATGGACTAAGATTAGCACTCTTAGGAAGCCTGAAGAGTGCAGTGGAAGAGCAGAGCAAAGTAAGTATATATGTGTACATATATATGTAGATAGGCCACACACACTGCAGCACTAATGATGAACTGAAGTCAACCCAATTTTAAAATGAACAGAGCAAATCTCCTTTCAGACCTTCATCATCCCGTAATTCTTATATTATAAAAACTTCTGTTTATAGCATTGACATTTTAAAACATAGTTAATTGCAGGATCTGACTTCTTTAAATTCTCTGTCTGTGGAGCCAAAGTTATTTTCAAATTGTCTCTTCCACATCCTGAATGCACCTCATAAATAGGCCTGAGATGGGAACCAGTGACAGTTTTTCAATTCCAACAGTTTATTTGCAGTTTCTGACTCAGACTGCCAGGTCTGAGATAGAAAATCACTATACCCTAGGACAGATTTGTTCGCCCATGTAATTCACTTGCTAAGAGTGTAAGGAAGATCTGGAAAAGGAGTGAGCTTATTAAATCAAATCTTTAAAAGCAAGCTAAAGATGTTACTTGTGCACAAAGAAGTCCTATATCTATTACTGCAGGCATAACTGTTAACATCACTGTTTCCATAGATCCCAGTTATACATACTCCTATTTTCTATCAAATTCTCTACTTTTAACCTTTATCAGATAAACATTCTTTTCTCAGGGATGGAAACATTCCTTTCTCAGGGGTGGCATAGTGCTAGAATTCTTTATTCTAGCGCATAATTTCTTTCCACGTTCAAAGTTCAGGAGTCAAAGTATCACACTGTGACACTAATTACCTGCAGTGTTACAGGGGCAAACAGAAGAAATGCACAATGGCAAACTTCACATTCTTGTATTTTCCTGTTTTGGAAAACACAATAATATTTAAATTGTAGATAAAAGATATTTTATCCAGTGACACTAACACTGGAAGGGTAAAGATGACAACAGATAGGAGAGAGCAACAATATGCCAGTAACATAAATCAAAGGAATGCACTTTGTGCACTCCTGAGCACTAGTTTCTGTGATCAATACACTGTGCTAGTTTGCTCACTCTTAGAGTGGGTGCATCACGAGAGAGAGCAGGTCTTGTGCCTTTTTATCTTTTTTTTTTTTTTTAATCTTCAGAAAGTCAGATGTCAGCCGTAACAGGCAGCATTTAAACTTGAAACTCAAAATGATTAACTGTGCACTGCCTACCAGCAGTAGAGTTTACACTCTGATATACTGTATAGGAAGGTAGTCTGTATTTTACATCCTGTTTGATAAAAAGGAAACAAACCTGGCAAAAAAAAAAAAAAAAGTTTTTAATCTGTGAAGCTTGCTGCAATCCATTACTGTTACAAAATGAGATTAGAGTTACTCTGGGATATTATCATATGCTTCATATATTTTGTTATTTTAAGGAATATTTTTAAACAAAGACATAAAAGATTATATGCTATTACTTTAATAGCTAAGCATAACACTGTCAATATTCACTAATGCTTTCCAACCAATATACCGATAGATAGTTTTCTAACAGACTTAAGTATCTAAAGCTGGACTGATTTTTCAAAGATGAACATCTCCAGTTTCCACCAGCAATTCAGCCTACTTACTGTATCAATAATAGGTACTTCTAAGCACAGATTGCAGCAGTTAACGTTGGCTGTGAGTTCAGTAAACTTCGGCCATGATAATTCTCTACTTAAGCTTTGATTTGTTGGGTTTTTTTCCCCGTTAACTATAAGTAGATAATGGTTACTGCAATTGAAAACACAACATGCCTCTTAAAATCTTATAATGAACACACACACAGCTTAAGAGGACCAACTGGTAGGAGTTTGTCAGCTGCGATACCTACATTTTACACACATTTTGGAAATGCAATAGCAAAGAAGGACAGCTGGGAAATCTGAACTTCATTTCCAGTGTGCACCTCAGTTTTACATCCATAAAATAAGCCTGAATCTTCTGCTATTTGTGTAGGTCATGTTTAAGTAAACATGATGCCTCTTCAAATAACGCCATAAAATCCTCTGCAAAACAGATATCTCTGCCTTTACAGCTGCATCTTTGGGTTTCTCTCAAATTCATAAAACATTAAATACTGAGAAGACCAGTGCTGCACATTGGAAAGAGTTTATACTGGAAATGATTGCCATTTTATACATTAAAAGAATCTTAAATAAATTGTAAAGATTCACTTAAAGAGTATTGCATTTCTGACCCGTTTACACAACACATAGAAATAAATTTTCATGTCCCTATTAAGTCTTTAAAGAACAGTTCAAGTTTTCTGCAGTAATTCCTGTAGTACTTCCTTGCTGTTGTCAAAGGCAAACAGAAGTGAACCACAGAAGATATCTATTTAATATCTATACACACACAAACACACACACGTGTATCATTAGATACACAGTCTTCATTACATACAAAGATCTTTTCTTTCAGAATGATCTGACAGAAAGACCTTTATGAGTTCCTTTGCTAAGCAAGGAAGTTGCAGTAATTGAAATTGCCCACGGGCTTGGAGATTTATTGTTAAGGGAGATGTGCTGTAAACAAGAGTAACATTAAGGATTTGATTCTAATAATTCAATCTGTCTTACTTTACAAAATAACATCTAAGTTTGCAAGTAGCGAGACCTTGTTTACAAATTATTTGCAGCCTTCATGATGTAAGAGCTTTCAAAGCCCTCCAAAGCCTCCCAGATGAAAGAAACTTTTATAAAATGTAATACATTACTATTGAAGCACTGGTCACAAATGCGTAATTTGAAGTAAGTATGTTTCTCACTAGGATGGGCTCAAGCTCTGTGTACTTATATGTGTAGGAATAAACAAGAGTAAAGCATCAGAGAAGCATAACCTTTCTTTGTGACTGGTAAAACAGACTTGGGTGGTATTACAGGGCTGAGGGTTGTGAAGTGGCAAAATCCAATGAACTTCAAGATGGCTACGTTTGGAGGCAGCAGCTGTTTCATTCTGCACCACATTTTTGAGTATACCTGTGTAGCTCATCCCTCAGCAAGTGATAGCTGTTTTGATAAGACAACAATAGGATCTGTACAGACTACTGAATTACATTAACTTGTCTAGAAAGAGAAAGCGTGCAATCACAGAAGAATGAGATCACAGTAAAATGTACATTAGAGAGTTTTGGCTTTCTTTGCCCAGCACTTCTCTCTGCTATATCCCAAATACTGAAAAATAGTACTGTACTTGCAGAATGATAAGCACATATTCCTGGAAGTCCAGACTTATTTCTTCTGGAATGAATGCTGTTTCCTTTTAGACAGTCTTCCACTTAACTGTTTTTAAGGGAAGAAGAGAGTAGAAGATCACATAGTAAATACTACTCAGATCCTGTATCATATGCAGTGCGACATAATGGTTGTCTTCTCTCCCTTTTCCTTTCCTCTTGCTTCTTGCACAATAATCAAAGAGCACAGCTGCCTACCATGCTGAGCACAGATAAATCTGTGCAATGAGTCAGCACGATCTTTGCAATGAAGGCATTTATTCTGACAGACAGATGTTACTTCTGTCCCAGAGCACAAGATTAAAATCTTTACTGGAGACATTTGATTTCATATCCAGATAGAGTGCAAAGTTATTCTTGGATCAGAAAAGACAAGGAGAAGATTAGATAACCCACTTGATCTTACACAAAAACATACGCTGCTCCAGAGAAATTAGAAACTCCCTGGACCTTAAGGACAAAATCATTAAGACAGTACTTTACTGTTAGTTGTTTTTCTATTACTTTCTAAGATGAGGGTGAGGTTGCATAGGTGCTATCTTCGTAATCTATTATATTCAGCACAGCACTCATAACAAAAGCAAATAAAACATGTGAGTTTTCTGTATGCAAAAAAAAAAAAAAAAAAAAAAAAAAGGAAAGCAGATACTGAAAAATACATTGAATATTGAAAGTCATCAGAACGTATATCTTAATAAAACATGAGAATAGTATTTAGAGAATTATTTTTATGGTTCCTATAATAACATCTTATCTAGATTCCCTGATATTCTTGCTTAAAGAGCTCATTTATTCACCTACTCTGAAGTATTCCAGTTGTTCAGAGAATGAAAAGTACTCAATTCTGGTGCTCCTATTATTCAGAAGTAGTTATTGAGAAGATATACTAAATAGCCTTTTACACCTCAAAAGCAGATTACAACAGGGATAGATGGATGTGCATGCTGGTCTGATGATGTGGTCTGATGATGAAAAAAAAAGTTCTATTATCATGGCAATTCTTTCTTAAGAGCCAAAAAAAAGATTTGCCTATAGTGAAGACAGTGACAATTAGACAATTAAAGGAAAAGGCTATGCCAATCAGTTATTGATTCACTGCTGTACAACAGCTATATCACTGACCTAAAAGCATTGAAAGATGTAGTTGCCTAACGAGGATAATCACCAGAAACATTTTAATTTCCTCTTTTGTATATAATAATGTCAAAGACCGTAAATATTTCTGTGATGGAGAACAAGATAGAAGACAGATATGGAGCAGCTCTTTTAATGCAAAGACACAAATATACTTTGTAGCTATTAATTAATTCAATTCACACCATCTCTGTGAAATACTGCAACTATTATTACAAAAGAACAAATTAGGGCATAAAGAAATTTAGATCCTTCAGCTTTTGAAGTAGAATGGTAAATCTTCTATTGAGCTTTAGCAGAACTGGGCAGTTGATTGGTCTTCAGCTCACACAATGAGGAACTGTCTGGACAGGTAACAATAAAGAACTCTTTCAACAATGTGTATTTATTGAGGGAATTCATTACTGCAGGAACCAATGCAACTAGTCACCAGGATCTAAGCCAAGATTTTCTGCGTTCAGTTATCATTTAAACCTTGCATGGAATTTATCCTCTTCTTTAAAACTTTAACCAGATAATTTTATATAATTTAAGTAACATGATTTTGTCCTTCATGTTCTCTGAAATCAAGTACTCTTTCTGTATATTTATACCTAAGTGCACACATAAAGACTCTTTCATCTTATTTCCATTTTTTTTTTGTGTGTCTCTGTCACTGACTAGCTAAGTGAATTTTGACTTTCTAATCTTCATATTCAAAGCAGTTCATACAGCAGTTATATTGCAAAAGTATTTAAGGTTTAAGAACAGCATATACTCGCCCTCAGGGCAGATCAAAGCATAAGAAAAACAAATTGAGGAGGTGAACTAGAGCTCATCTGGGAAATCGATTGCTTCTTTTTGGTCTAAACCTTAGAGATGGAACAGTTTTATATCCTGGAAGAGTTGTAGTACAAGACTTTCAAGTCAGTTCTTCTCTCATTCCCATATTCCTTGTTCTCTATTTTAACAAAACTCTACAATTATTGAAGACACTTATTATTTCTCAGTAAAACTACACAAAAAGAAAGCTTTCAACAAGCATTCAGGCAAAAATCACAAGATTATCTGAACATACTTTTAGATGTTAACAGAGGAGAGAATGCAAAAGCCAAGCTGAAGAATACGACAAGAATACAAATGCCAAATTCTGCCTTTACCACTTGCTATTTGAAACCTGCAGATCTTAAGTAGTCAGAGAAATGGAAAACACAAAACTGAAGAGAAAGAAATGTACAAGAATGTTATCCTGAAGGCAATTTTTGCTAGTTGTAGTGTTTGGTTGAACGTGTGAGCTCTTCTCCCCATCTTTCTCCAGTGGATAAACATGTATTTAAAGGCAATTTGCAATGGGGTTTGGGACTTATTACCAGCTGTCAAGAGATCAATTACTGAGGGCTTAACTGACAGTGGATAATTAGATTCCCTATGAACAGTGATTGTCTCATTCTGAAGATGGTATAATATGAAAATGAAACATATGGTAAAGTCAATTATGATTTCTTTTCAGAACTGTTTTTAATGGTGTTTAACTATTGATCTGATGGGTTCCAGTTTACTTTAATGGATTTGCAATATCATAAGAACATATTATATTTAGACTTTATATTTTAACTGCTTATACCTTGCTTAAACAAAGAGAAATTAACATATTGTTATTCAAAAAAAAGGTTATTCTGTAGTAAAATTTATGAAGCAAAAGAGAACACAAGGCTGCAGAATTATCAGTAAACAGATTAGTTTGGTCATGGCCTGGAGGCAAGATGAGTGATCTCTTACTTTAATTGTTCAGTGCAGTTAATGTTCTCTTGGAACCAAACATGTTGGAAAAGCTTTTATAATGTCCTTTATAAAAGTATTCTTCTGACTTTGTGAAATAATACAAACAGAAGTTACCACATCATTTTAGCTGGTAGTTACCAACTGAAGAATGTGAGGTTTTCCTAAGAGGCAGAGATATATATACAGCTCAGTACTCATGCTTGCATACTTGCATTTATATAAAACAATGACTACAGATACAATACAGCTTGATCTACATTGGATTAATGTTCTTAATGTATCTGTACCTATTTTGTACAGATACAACTAAGCTCAAAGATAAAATGACATATTTTAGCCAAATACAGACTCTCTCCCTATCCTTACTTGAAGATACAAACATAACATCTTGTTTTCTCATTTTCCCAGTGCTAGAAGTTTGACAGAATATTTTTCAAGGACTAAATGCTTTCAAGCAACAATGAAGATGCCTGAACAAGACAAGCTACATTTTTTCTCAGTTTTGTCATTGTCTTTCCATTGCAGCATTGGCCACACCAATGCTTTAATGTCTAGAGATTTAATTTCAGGTCCTTAAAAGATAGAATTCTACATGGCAGAAGAACAGAAGTTTCTTGCAATCAAAAAGATTCTTGCAATTCTTGAATAAAAACTTGAGAATCTAAAATGCTTAATCTAATCAGTTTTAAAATTATTATAACGTTACGTTTCCTCTAATAATATCAGACAGCAGTAATCTAATTTTCATTTAGAAAACACAAAATACTCCATAAAGGGGGTAGTAAAAATGCCATAAGACTATTTTTATTAGCGTAGGATATTAATATCTACCTGCTTCATTTTACAGCCCTAAAGAAAAAAACCTAATTGTAAGGACACAAAAATATTTTTACATCCCTTTTAAATCAGACAAGTACTAAAGGCAACAACCTGAATTCACATATCAAATTTAGATTTGCTCATGCGGTTAAAATCTCGAGGAAACATCACTTTCCATACAGCAGTGTATTGAATAGCAAACTTTTTTCAAGTCATAAAGCATTATACCATCATCCAGTTATACTTTTTGACTAGACAGATTGCTTATAACTGATGAGCTAATTCAACCTATGAACACAGAGTTTCCACAATGAGCAAAGGAGGTGTGATGGAAGTAGAAGAAAATAGGAGTTTACTATCACATATACCTTTCTCCTTCTTCAGGAAAACAGAAAGGCACTACAAACTTCTGAGATTTGCTTCTCTTGGAGAGTAGTTGCTTGCAGTGGGTAAAAGCCTGAGCTGCTGAGGTTCAAAGCCATGCAATAAAAAGCTTGCCCAAATCAGCTATGAGTAGATTCCACTTTATCATTTGGATGCATTTGAAATATGTCCCTCTTCAGGGAAATAATCTGATACCTCAAAACAAATAAACACACCTCTCAAAAAGGGCTAGGGTTCCTGAGCCCATATAACTAACGGGACACTAATTCACTTCCCTCGAGGTTTTTAAGAAAAAATGTTAAAATACAGAGGCCACTGCTGCAGTATCTTTATAACAGCTGCTTTCCACAACTAACAATTTAACCTGGATCCAGAGATCTGACAAGTCAAAAATGGGCAGATAGAATACTAAAAGATACTTCACAGTGTAAAGCAACGCCAAAAGTGATGATATTGAATTCTACTCTTGTGGCTTTTATCTGCAGATCTAAAATGCTAGCAAGATTCCACCAACTAAGTGCTCTATATTCATCTCTGGAGGAGGTCAAGGGCAGAACTCCCATGGATTTTACAAGTTTGCTGGAATACAGCAGATGTATCAAAACATATTACTGAAGCTTCTGTCTAATATATTATTTTGGGGGCCAAAGGAGCAGTAAACCATCAACCACCAGCCTGATAATTGCATTTCTAATGAAAATATGTGCCCCTTTTGTGTCATATCTTCTGTAAAACAGCATGCTAGTACCCACTAGTGAACAGTGCACTCAGCAGAAGAATAACTAATAGGAGAAATAAAAATTATGTCCCTGACGGTGTATCTTTTAATGTATTAAATAATGATAAAGGGCAAAGAGCAAATATTCAGCAATCAGCAAGCAATGATTGGTAGGGCAGGGTGGGCTCAGAGGGATGCAGAAGATACTGATTCGGTAAGTAAAGACCATTAAAAATCTTAGTGCAGCCCTTCTATGAGATCTTGTCCCATTTGTCATAGAAGTTCTGAAAGATATCATCCTTCATTTTGATTGAAGCTAGTCTCTCCTCCAGACATTAAGGATGTTCTGTTATGCATTACTATGCCATATATATTCTTGCAAATATACTGTCAAAAAGACATACTCGCAGGTTGACAACCAAAACATTAAAAGCCAATTCCAGTTACAGCTGGCCAAATTTTTGATCAGCTCTTCAGTAAACAAAGAACGTTATTACTGACAGTAGGCGATTTCAGACAAAATAGGTGTATGTCACAGCACAACTTTCAAGTCTCAGTTGCACAGTATGCCATGTTAAGAGATAGCTAGAGCACCCCTTAGAATCTTGCTGTCATACTTAAAGAAACACACCAACGTACGAAAGAGAAACTCTTCTTTCTTTATTGTTACAGAATTTCTAAACTATGCTTCCCTTTCACACTGAACGTAGTGAAATACAATCACAACTTGTTGCCTGGCAAACTTAGAAGGAATAGCGTATCTTTTGGGGGCTTTATAATATTTCTGATCCTTCATAGAGGTTGGCTGAAAAAGAAAGTACACAAAAAAATGACAATTATTTCTTCTATAAAAGGAACAGCATAATACAGACAAATGGATTTTGCAGGAGAATTGCCAATTATACTTGGCCTTGCTCAAAAGGTTAATGATGAAATATATCTCTAGCTTATATTTCAAGAAGAAAACTAGCAGTAAGACAAAATTATTCATTGTGAAGCAAGTGAAAATATTTCCTTTGCTCTTTCTTTAGCTATTGCTAATGATCAGGTACTACAAAACGCTTCCTGCTGTTGAAGCAGGTATGCTTAATCTTCTAAATTGAATTTATATACTTTAAGACAGAATCCGGAATTTTTTTTCCCTTTCTCATCTCATACTTATATACTTTTAATGATGTAAACAGAAATGAAGGATGTGGCAATGATCCTCATTAATCCAGTACTACTTTGTGGCTAGACCAGTCATGGGAATATTTACAACAATAAACTTCATTTGCATTATGAGTTGATTTGGGAAAAGGCGGTTCAAAGAGAATAGTATAGGTGAATCTAGATGAAACATCTCCTGGCAGAAAGAAATTGTTAAAAAACAAGAACTACCTACACCATTAGTTAAGGGTGAAGTTAAGGTGTTTTGTGAGGCTGCTAATGAGCAGAATAAAAACAAGTTAAAACTCCCCTAACCAGCAGATGGAAGAAATCTATGAAGTCTTTTGAGAAGTAAGCCAACCTAGAGTTTGGTTCATCTTCCAAAGAGGATGCACAGGATGAAATGCACAACAATAAACTCTCTCTAGTATATCATTTAAACACAAAGCCTGCACTGTGCTATTCTTTCTTATTTTTCCTATTTCTTCTATTAGGAGAGTTCTTTCTGGGTGCTGTCACCATGCAGAACTTGAGGGCATCCAGCACATGCATACATTGCTATGTGGCTTATCCAGGTAACGAAGCCAACGCTGTTCAAAGGCAGGACAGCTGCTCAGCCAAGGAAGTCTGGGCAGAAAACTAAAGCAGCAATACAGAGTATCACAAAATTTCTTTCTGACAATAAGAAATAAGTGAAATGTAGTAATCAAGATTAAAAACTTAGCTAAACTGACAGAATGTCCTTTTAATAGAGTATTGGTATCATTATAGACTGAAAGATACCATATTAAATCATTAATTACATATAATACAGAAAGTTTATTTGAAATATTCTGTATTGGTTACCGTGTAATGTACACAGTTCTCTCACTGAGAGAACTGAAGAGCTTCCATACAGCAAGCTCAAATAAGTGAAAAAGGAGGCACCTAACTGGGAATTGCTGTCAGAAGAGGCACCAGTGTCTTAAAGGATCAAGAGGTTTAAGTCTGTTTTAACCAGTACTTTAAATTTCACAAACCTTGTTAGAAGTCTCTCAGGGTTTGACTGGCTAAGAACGTATCCCCATAGAAATCAAACACCTATACCTCAAATTGAATATTCAAATATGTGTAGCTTCTAGCAGGTCTTCAGCTGAAGAACTGTTGGAAAATGCAAAGTAATTTTACATTTACACTGAGATTTCATAAACAAAACAGTGCTGCTCTGCAGTGCTTGCGCAGTTCCTCTTTTTCCTCCATTAGATTTCTCTTAGAGTTTCAGACAATAGGTCAATTGCTTTAAAAAGATACACGCATGGCCAGACTGCCATAGCAAAACGCATCTTTTTATGCGCAGCTCTCAGGACAAAGCGTTCACTCACTCAACAACAAGAGCACCACAAATGGTCTTTTAACAAGGAACTGAAAGTTATCAGAGCTCAAGAACTGACAGATAAGTAGAGAGAGAACTTCAAAAGGGAGTTTGACACAACGCATGCCCAAATCAGCATTAAGACAACAAGACAAAGTCACTGAACTTAAAAACTATCTTCAGAATGATCTATACCTCAAGACAAACTCTTTGCCAAGTATTCACACAATTTCATAGATGTGCATTTGAGAATGAGTTAAGATTTGCACCAGGTCACACTGCCATCTAAGGATATCATGTAGGTAACTTGTTTCCATCTGAACACAAGGAAAAGCTAATGCTCACTTTGACCTGTCAGCCCAATTGACATCAAAGTTGTCAACAAACATAAGAAAGGGCAAATGGGAAAGCAAAGGAGAAATATAAAGTAACACAAAAGAGAAACTGTCTCGTCATAAAGGACATCTCTGCTTAGGTCATGTTCTCACAATAGTTGGTAATAAATATACATTAACCTAGTACAGAAATGAAACATAATAAGGACAGTCAGTATTAATTGCTGAAATAGAACATGCTGATGCAAAAAATAAAGACTGTGTGACACTTAAAGGATACTACTGAAAATAAACTGAAGGGGAACCAAAAGTTCCTGAATCTTAATACCAATTGTGAGAGTTTACTAGGTGAGCCTGGCAAGTCTCTTGCAGTCAGTGTTCCTTAGATCCACACAGAACACAAAATAATATTTACAGGTTTGGATACACAGCTGCCTGCCTACACCTACTACACATCCATGTTTTCCTGAACATCATCTTTTGTTACTAGTGTGCTTTTCAGATGTAATAGGCCCAGATATTTCACAATTCAGACATTTCCTCTCGACAACCAGAGATCTAAGCAAAGGGGCAGTGTTGCCAAAGGAGGCCAGTAGGGGGGTTTATTCTTTTTCTCCACCACAGAAAAAAAATAATAAAAATCAGTATGTCAGCCTTATGAATACCCGTTTATTCATATTAATGAATTCAGACTAGGTTCACAGAGAACTAATTAAAACATTGCATGTGCCAAAACAAGAGAAGAATATCACGACAAATTGTTCACTACGCTTTCTTTAGTACAGAAAAATTTTGCAGAGAAACTGTTTTTCAGGCTGACTGTAGATGAGGCATGCTGTGAATGATGTGTGCAGGTTGCTTGCAATTTATCCTACTTCCACTACAGCAGTAGCACAGTTTATAAACCACTGCAAAGGCATTACCTAATGATCAAGTAAGTATTCTTGTGTATCATTATTTCAGTTTTCAGATGGGTAGGCTGATTCAAGACAAATCAGCAATCCGTGCCTAAAACAGATAAGAACTCACAAGAGTGTGACTCATGAACACGGTGTGGCCGCGTGACAGACTGTTCATTAAGCAGCTCAGGGGACACCACATTCCCCTCTTTCATTGCGAATCAGCAGGGAATTACGCAGGTTAGTTTCAGCTGCCGTTTTCGGCTGCTGTAAAGAAAGCAGGGGTAGCAAGAGATATTTTTAAGTCACGCGGGGGGGAAGGGAAAAGAAGGAGTAGAAGAAAATCTGTGCATTCTGTGTAACTACAATGTCAACTCAAGATCTGGAAACCTACCATCGAGTTCCTATTTAGAAAATTTGGCTTTGAGAATTGAAGTTGAAGCTGCAGGATATACTTGGCTCACCAATTTTGCTAAAAATAACAGATAGAAGTAACTAGAGCTGTTATTAATCTGAATTTCTTATCCTTCAATGTCATTTCATTGAAAATAAACCTTGACATGCTAAAACCCCTCCAACAGAGCATGCTGCACTGTTTAGGAAGAACTTGATGTCTAATGATGTATTCTGAAGTAGATTACAGTAGGACAAACTTCTGTTTTGTGAATTTAATGAACTGTTCTATTATCACGTTAACTACATTTTTATTATTATTAGTTGGTATTGAAAGCAAAACACCGACAAATGTATCTTTCTTCCTCCAAACCAACATTACCACATACTCTATAATAATGTTTAAAATATCACTTTAAAGACTTAAGTGAAACAACAACTTTGAATATAAAAAGATGAAAAATTAGGCCTTTTTAGGTGTTTCAGAGATCAGAAATGTTAAGAAGCACAACAGATTATTTATTCCTTTTATCTTTTTTGATTTCCCATGAAAACTGAAGAAATATCTATGAGGGGAATATCACAGTGTCAGCCAACACTGAAATAAAAAGCACTGATGCATCACCACTTTCAACCCTCATATTTTGGAGCTCTGAATGCAGAACTCTACTATTTCCTTTGGGTGATCTCCTGCACTGAATAGGCTGTATCAGATATAACAAATCTTTAAATTGTTAAAAATACCTTAGGTGATACGTACACAAAAATAGATATAAACTACCAGTTTCAATATTCACTTTTATCTTTTACAGAGCCAGACTTATTATACAAATATACGATCATACAATGCAACTCACACTTCTTAGCTGCACGTGATGTTCTGATAACAGTTATTTACATAATTATTCTTTCTGCAGGGAAAATACAGTGCACTATGAAAAACATACTCAAGAGAAAGTCATCACACAATTACTCACACAATACTCTGGAGCCAAATCCACAATACAGAGCAAATAAGTGACTTCCTCAACTTCCTCCTTCTATGAAGGAAGGTTATCCTAAGTGAGTTATCAATTTCTAAGTCAAATCTCTTTGACTGTGAAGACAGACCGTATATTTCATTGAATATACAATTACCACATAAACAGACCGGTTTTGTAGAGCCACTGGAAGTATGACTAGTTCTACATCAGTTGTGGGGTTTTTTTTGCCTCTGACTGCAGTCTTGTTTATTTGTTTTGTCCGAAATAGACAAGTCCAAATTCGTTTCCCAGACCTTGATCTTTCAAAGCCTGAAGGACACAGAAGTTCAGAAAAGTGACACTGATGATAACACTGGGAAGAAATTTGGTACTGTTTCTTTGTCCTCTTGATCCTGAACAATTTTAACTTCCTGAAAGATGGAAATAATTTACAAAGAAAAACCAGAAGGCTACACATGCAATTCACATATCGCATGAGGATATTTGTAATAAATTCATGTGATAGTAGATTATTCATGCCTTTTAAGACAGAGAAAAGTTTATTTGTATAGAGGAGAGCAACAGACATACAAATGCAGATATGAGTTCAATCTTTGTTGCCACTGCTCAAGACTTCTTTCTAATTCAGCACAGATGGAAGACACATGACTTTCCAGTACAGGTGTTCCTGCGAACTAACTCGTATTCTGAAGAATCCTCCTCTCCAGTAACTGTACGTGGATGAGACTGCCTTATTCCAAAGACGGTGATTATGCCTTGTAAAGAAGGCTGAGCCTAGTCAAGGAATGCATATTCCCATAATCATCAAAGAATTTCCCTAGAGAAATCCAGTCATATCAATGGGACTGCATAGCTGCAACAAAATTGACTCTGCAATGCAGGCTTTGGGAAGCATTCACAGATAAATAAGCGCCAGGTACCCACGCTAAATATTCTGGGTACAAATGCAAAACGTTTATGCGACTAGGACTCTAGACTGGGACATCATCAAGCTTGTCTGACCTGTACAGCCTTAATAACTTCTTATCCTCCCTTGGTGGCCTTTCCTCATTTGACATTTTAAATCTGGAAAAAAAAAAAGAAAAAAAAAAAACCCCCCCCAAAAAAACAACCAACCGTCATTCCTTGTCAGCATGTATACTTGAGGTCCCAGTCTTTGGTGGGATTTGTACAGGCTCTTATAATAGAGCCAGCAATAATGCTGGGTTCTTAATTTGAGGAGCAATCCTGTGGAAGCAAAGATTAGCTCTTACTCAGACTTCCAGCAGGTGGAAAATACACCTCTGAATTGTCTGTGAACATAGTGCTTAACTTTAAATAAACGTTGAAGCTGCTAATAACTAAATATCACTGCCCCGAGCCAGCAGGTTTTGATACAGTTCTGTATATTCCTTGCAGTTATTTGCCCCCTAGTTGTGCTTGTTTTCTTTTGAAGAATAATTAAGATTTAATGGCATATTTTCACAGTTTTTTTCTGCTTGCTTTCTTGCTGCCTACTGTGCTGATTGCTTGTGTCTGATCCTGGTCATTACAAGAACTGTACGGTAATTGCCTATCTGGTGACTCATTAATGAAGGTCCCCAGAGAGATGTGAAGCTGCTCTTTTGAAGTTCATCATGTTTGCAGTTGGCCTTCTAGTTTAATCTATACATTCAGGACATCTTACTCAATTATTGGAAACTCCTTTTTTCTGAGGATATAGACACCTTGTAAACAAGGTCCTTTATCTCTGCTAACAACATGGCTTACCTCTGATAAATCAAAGCGTTATACACACCAGACATTCCTTTCATCTGTGAAAAGCCAGAATGGTTCAGAAAAAGAAAACCAAAACATTCTGGTACAAGCAGGTGCTTTGGATCAGGGAATTACCTCCAAAATTCAGCATTTCCTACATCTGAAATTCAGCAACATATTGCAACAAACAGCCCTTTTCACGAAAACATATTTTCCAACTCTCAGAAGCTGATTTCTTTTTAAATTTTTAACAGAGCTTTAAAAGGGAAAGAATAACACGAGAATTGCATTTTAGAAATTTCTGTGAAATAAATGTTTAAAACTGCTGAAAACAATCATAACGTTTGGCACAAAGTCAACCGAAAGCTCCCAGCTACTGGTTTCCAGGCACCTCGCCCACTCCTGCAGGCAGACAGCCTAGATCTGGGCTTCACCTCCCAGCACACTGCTGCCCACGGATGAGGACTGCCTGCTCCCAGGTGCTTCCCTCTGACTCCCTGGGTTTCTCCACCCCAGCAATATTAGCATATGGCATCTCTAGAACATCTCAGCAGATATCTTGACGAATGGATTTCTGAAAGACCTGCACGTTTCACCAGAAGTTTATCAGGACCTTTTCCAGCATATTGTGGTTTTTACAGATAAATCCATTGGAAGACAGACTGTTTCAAAAGAACGTTCCTGTGACTGTAGCACTAGAAATACTGTGTCAGTCCAGACAACTAGATTTTTCTTTTGTTTGTATGGTAAGTGGCATCACACAAATTGGCAGGGCAGCTTTTTGCAGGCAGAGAAAGGCACACTGAAGGTGACTGACTGCTGCGGCTTTATCATCTGTGTAATTTGTTTAGTACGTTCTATTGTTAGTCTCCAGAATGAGGACTCCGAAAGGGAGGGAAGGGACAAAGTCTTGTTGCCAGCAGACACGAACACGTCCTCCAAAAGCCCATCCACCAGAACAATGCATCAGGACTTGAAAGATTCACACAGAAAAGTGTCTCTGGCTCTGAAGAGCACATTAGGAAGATGGATCCCTCACAAATTGAGGCATGATGGGAGGGGCAAAAGAGCTTGCCACGACTACTGTAAGCTTAAAAGCCAGCTTCGCAAAAAAACCAATTGTAAACAGATCTGAATGGAGGACCCCAATTGCTCCACAACAAATGAGAGCCCATAGTATCTGATGACAGCCCTGCTGCAACCCCTTGGGCACCTGCACAAATACCTATCTGCATTCAGGCAGACATTTTGCAGAGCACCACTCCCACAGCTCCCTCAGCACAACACGAATCATCTGGAATTCAGAAAGCTCTGATGCGTGCATACTCATTGCTACTCTGGATATTTCAGTTTACAAGAATGAGAACTCAGAATCCTTTTTTGTAACCATGCAAGGAAGCACGGGAAAAGCACCAGTACAAATAAAAAGAGCTCCTAGCACCTCACATCACTTCTCACAGCAACAGAGGGGCCCCGTTACACCATTAACGGATCAAAAGAAAGAATGCATTGCCTCCACACTGGCTACAAGCAAGAAGCAGCAGCTAATAGGCAGTAACTCAGCAGCTGTGATACATATGTTCAGTTGCACACAAGCAATGTGTTTGAATTTAACTTGTTTAATGGCATAATCTCTGTGCCATAGAGTGACACAGAAAACAGCATTTTGTAACTCTTGAAATGCAATCACCAAGTTGAGGAGATCCCCAGATGGCAGCACCAGTGGATTCCTGGCTCTGCAGATTTGAATGAAAACGCACAATTGTCTGACATTTCTGCAACTGCAAGTCCTCATTCAAAAAGATTCTAAAAATTAACGTTGGCTGGGAAAAATCCACACTGCTGAAAACTTAATATTCCTTCTGACTCAAGAGATCAAAACACACATCTAAGGCCTATTGTTCAATAAAAATAAATATTTCGCTCAAACCAAACAAGTAGCAAATCCTCATATATGTATACGTGTATGTGTATATACGAGGGCTGCTCAATAAGTAATGCCTCGTCTTATTTTTTGTAATGCTGGCCCACAACATCAGAGGTGATTGATGGTATGGCAATAGAGGTTGAACCTGCCCACAACATTCCATGACGTTTTGTTGCCATATGAGAGATGGCAGCAGAGGGGTACTTCGTCAGATTGCTGTCTGACATGGAAATACAAATGTAGCAAAGGGGAGGAACTGAATTACTCCACGTGGGAAAAGAAAATGACACCCTGTGACATTCATCAACACTTGTTAAACCTTTATGGAGACCGAACTGTGCATTTGAGCACAGTGAGGCAGCGGTGGTGCCTTTCAGCAGCAGCAACAGTGAAGCAAAAGCTGCTTTCTGAACAGCCACACACAGCTGTCACATCATGAAATGAAGAGCGTCTGGATCAGCTCATCCACATGAACTGGCTAACGGTGGTGATTGCATTGAAGAAACAGTGCTTAATATCTGAGAATTTGCTGTATCAAATGTTGCTATTGTGCTCTTTGTACCTGCTGTACTTTCCATGAAAATAAACAGGAGGCATTACTTTTGAAGCAAACTACGAATAACACCAAGAACACATAAGAGTCTTTCAGAACAGTTAGAGAAGATTCATTTGCTACTTGCAAGTGAAGATACATTCCTTTGTGAAACATTAAAATATCAAGTTGATAGATTATTTATTGCTTCCTTTACCCATTGACACAATAATTTGTAAACAGTTCACATTTCAACAAACTAGATTTGATGTGAAACGATTGAGAAATGTTCGTAGTTCTACTTAACAGCTTTTGAAAATAAGAACTATCTGAAAGACAGAATTACCAGGGCATCAGGAATCTATTAAATGAGCTGGAAAAATCCTGCGGAGTATAATACATGCATGTGATTAAGAGCTCTTCTCTGATAGGATTTCCTTTCCTACTGTCTATTATAAAGGCATTAGGAAAGTTGCATCAATTAAGAGACAAGGCCTGAAAAATAAAAGTACTCAATTTTTCAGAGAAAGCACAAATAAAGGACGCGTGCAAAACACAGCTCTCTCAGATTCATGCCAGAAATACACGCACACCACACACACACACACACACCCGCACAACACACACACGCCTCTCCTGGCTCTCTTCATCCCTGCGAGTCAGATGCTCTGAGCAGCTGCTTTGCCCTTGCTGAACTTCACCTGCACAGAAAAGTCATCAAGCTGCAAAGTATCATATGCAGCATGGCTAAGGTCACTTGCTAACAAGTTTCCTGGTCACCTCCTTCATCCCACCCCGCTTTTTTTTTAATCCAAAAAGGATCTGTAAGCCTTAGGAGCATAAACACAAGCTTCACAGCAAGTTTTGTCCAGTAACCAAAACATGAACCACAATGACATTTGCTCTAATGACTTTTACTTTCATAACTGTTAACTACAGAATGCTGGAGAAAAAAAACAAAAGTGGATTTAATTGAGAAACATTTGATCACAGCAACTCTATTATTTAATTATTCCACTAAGACTACTTTGGAGATATTTTAGTTTTCTCTGAATGAGAATATCTTTACCTCATTCATCCTTACATTATTCTACGTCTAACAGAACTGACATTAACTAGATGTAAACTTAGTAAGTAAACCCCAAACATACAGCTCTTCTATGGCTAATGAACAATAGCCATTTACTGACTCTCATATCATTAAAGCACTAACACCATCCAAATTAATAGATAATGCAATTAACATTAAGTAATGAGAAGGCTGGAAACTGCTCCAGGTGACTTCTTGTTTAAATGGAGAGTGAAAGAGCAGCAAATCATTTCAAAACTACACAGGATGGTTATTCTTCATGATTGTGCAGATCTGAAAATTTTGTTTGCTGAGAATGCAGTTGCACATGGCTATAAAAATACCAAATATCAAATATTTATGCAAAAATAAAACGACTGTTATGAGATACCACTTTACGCAGACCTTCAATGGGTTGTACTGTTAACTTGTAAAACTTGTTCCGTTTTCTTCAATCAATTAACACAGATAAAAAATACAATTGGTTTCCTTCATTAAGAGCCCTGAGTTAGCTTAGCTCATACACTTTTCTTACTCTGTAAAATGGGATTTGGAAGCTCTCTTTGATAATTTGGCGCTTAGGCCCGGTCAGTTTTAAGTGTGGAGAATGCCCTGTACAAAGGCAGGACTAAGCCTATAAGCTTACAGTCACACAGTTTTGATGAGATCACACCAGAAAGTGTGAAGTCTGGCAGGTGTACTTAACCTCATTGTGTCACAGTTGCCAACAAGGCCCATTCTCCTCAGATGCATTCATTCCCTACCACACCTTGCGGCTGAGCACAAAGAAATGGGCAGTGCTACATACGGCTTGAAATTTACTCATGCATTAATATCCCCAACACCGTTGTTCATTTACTCATGTGTAACATGTAGCTCACGCCCACATCTAGAATAAATCAAGGTGTTGTCATTATAGTAAGCAGTACACAGCCTTGTAGCAACAAGCTAAACTTGGGTTAGAATCAAGTGGTATTGAAACACAGTGAGATTGCAATATGAACAGAACTACTACAGCCACCGTCTTGTATGTTTTCAAGACAGTGCAAATAAGGGGTCAGGTATCACAAGGGAATTCAGTTCGTCGACAGCATGTTAGAGCTTCCATTCTGGCATCAATTCTGCAGCACAGGAAAACTTACTTCTAAAGAAAAATTGTTACCATGTAAAGAACATAGAAAACAGCTGATCTTAGTCTTTAGCCTGTCTCACAGTTGTCATTTCCAAAATGGGGCTGTAGAACATATAAAGACTGTGACTAGAAAAACTACTGGGAACCTATTTCATATTCAAAACATTTCCCTTCTGCCGTGAAATCCAGTTTACAGCTAAAAGATACAAATTTAAAAGGATCTTTAAAAAAGGCCATGCGTTTTCTTTGTTTCATGATGTATCCTGATGCAATTTTGACACGAAGAGGTGCGCATTTGGTATCTTATCCAGAATGCAGTTTGTCCAAGGAGGACAGAATGTGGTACAGCCTTTTCCCACTTCAATCCCAGATTTTACATAAGCGTTATTGTAACATCAGGAGGAAAGCATTACTCGGGTTAGAATCAGATGGATGCCTAACCACTGCTGATGATTTGGTCAAGTTTGCCATTTTCACGTTCCAGTATACATTTATTTTTGTCAAGATCCTAAGGGTAACATCAAGGGGAAGATTTGTTATGTATTTCTACAGTAGATAGATGTTTAATGAGCACTTGATGATTCATCTATGGTATAAAATTTCAGCTGAGAGCCTGGTGTTATTATTCAAGCCCATTTTGCAGTCAGACAGCTCCCACTCTTCTATAAAGTATTTTTTCTCTCTGTGAAAAACAAGGCCTTGGAGGCAAGTCAGGGGGTACACAATGGCATATTGAATTTACTGGCTTTATCTTGAACAATATGGCAGAAATATTTCAGTGATGCAAGATCTAATCTATAAATAACAAGGAAACATGGTAAAAGACTGTGCTGACAGATTGTTGCTGTCCCCAGTGATTTGAATGGGAGTTTACTAGAGAGAATTCCTGAAGGATTACAGTTTTCCGTGGAGCGGAGCCAAATAAAAACAAGAAGAGGAAACCTGAAATGTCGCTGAGTAAAGAAATCATCTGATACTGGAAGGGATCGACAGTCCAGTCACTGTTCAACATTTCACAATTTCAAATCTTTGAGTCCTTTAAAGCAAATCTTTTTTTTTTTTTTTTTTTTTTTTTTTTTAAAGAGTGCAATTTTAATATGCGCACTTCAAGCCAGGAGCCGGGAAATCCAGACATTGCACAAAAGAGTAGCCTAGAATGAAGACAGCCAAGCGAGCCATCAGAGCATGAAATTTCCCATTCTCCTTCCCAATCTGCTGGTCATGATTTCCTTACTTCTCATCTTGTTCTGCTTAGTTTGACTGCTGCAAAAGTAAGTAAATAAATAAAGAAAAGAATTCACCCTAGCCAGAAGTTTAAGCTAAGAGATGTTCTTTAGTACTGATGCCAGATCAGCTCTATAGAGCCCTGTACAAGCAGGATTCACTGAGCTGGCACCCTGCGGCAGCCTTGGCAGCTCATACCCCCTCCCAGACCTGGATCAGAAGGTGAGAGCCCAGTACAGCAGGAGCCAGGGTAGCAGTGCACACATATGCCTCTGTATGCAACTCACTATAGAGTGAAGCTGGAGGAGAAATAAGTTTTCTCCAAAATTAACCCTTCCTTTCTGTCAAGTTGGCAACTCCAACTACCTAGAAACCAAGCAGGCTGTGTTTACAATTAAATAGAAGCATATTGCATATCTCAGCTACTACTGATGTGTGAAAAATGCACACACACAAACAAGCGTACAGCCGCAACAGCAGCTCACGCATAACAAGTTATCCATGTCACCTTGCTCTCCTTTTTGTAACACTGCAATGACATCAGAATATACAGAAAATTCCCTGAATCAGAGCCCAGATCACATTCAATTTGAACTATGCTAACTTCAAATATTTGACCCAAAATTCTGGTGCAAAGCTCAATTAGGAGATTACATTAGGAAAATAAAAGGCTTACAAGAAAATGAAACTGTTTGAAGTTCCTCCTGCCAACTTTCATCCCAGGATGCAGCCCTGAGCTGTTTCTGTCCTGGCTTAGGTGCCATCAGAGACCAAGACTTTTTGCTGTACTCAGCTTCCCTCTCCCACACATGCTGTTCCTGCTGGCCTTTAAAGTACACTCAACTCAGGAAGGTAAATCCCGTCCACTTATGATGTACTCAGACTTTCAAATCAATTAAACTAATTGGAAGTAAATACCACATGTGCCTTAATCACAACTGCAAACACTGTGATTGTACCAAGTCCTTTCTGAAAAGGAGAGTGTTATTTTTGCTCTGAAAAAATAATTTAAAAAGAACAAAAAAGGTTACCTGAGAACATTTCACTGCATTCCTTCTAAAGGTCAAAGAATACAAATAAACAGTGTTACCAAAGTAATCTCACCTGTTTTAGAAACGTACCCTACCACATTTATTTTGCAGTTTGCTATTTTTCTCCAGTCTTCACTTTCAGTCAGATGTTGTTTAACCACTCTCTGCCCCTGCTTCTCTTTCTATATCAGATCTTGGAATTTTGAATAAGGAACACAATTATTTATCCTTCTTTTGTTCTTTTGTAATTACAGATGGCACTGTGAGCTGGTTGTTATCACCCAACTGCACAGCATTTTTCCCCATGTAGTAGTTGGGCAGGGCTGCCCCAAAAAACACACATTGAGGGACACAAAGGAGTTAATGGGCTCTCTGTTAAGAGAAGCTTCACTTAGCCCCACAGGCAGCACCTGCAAAAGGCCTGGCCAGGGTTCTCCCAGCACCACCAGCAGTCGGAACAGGATGCAGGAGAGCAGAGCAGCACACGAGCAGCTGCTCTGCCTGGGGCAAGAGACATCCCAAGTGGCTGCAGTCACTGGGGGACTTTTTTCATCATTTCCAACTGCTGCTAACACTGATTTAGCTTCAGTTATGTTAGGAGCACTGAAAGCTGAACAAAGTCCAGCTCGCACTAGCAATTCAAACATTGCTTTGATTTAGACCTATTTTGAGCTACACAGAATGAATCTAGTGACTCATCTATGCAAGGATTCCCAAATTTACTGGCATAAGAAATGCTGCACATCATTTTTAGGAGAGACAGATGAGGCTCCTCAGGAGACAGTGAGCATTGCTATCAGATAACCAAAGGCAGAACTGACAGCACGCTGTGCCCCATCAGGTAACAAAGCTGAATCTTGTGGCAACAGAATCTAGGAGAACTGCAATGGGAGTGTGCTTATTTTGAGCAGCCTGCTCATTCAAAGAGACCGCTCACCAAGCAAATGTATTACAGCTGAAGCATCTGTCCCTGTTTTTATAACTGGCGTCCTTCATATGCCTGAGTCAGGCAGGGCTGGCTTGTTAACTGAGCATCTTTCAAAAGAGGAAGGAAATATTTGCAGACAGAAGATGATCACTGCGCCTCAATGCCAGCAACAGCCATACCAGGCTCTGAGCAGAATTCTGTAACATAAGAAGGAGGAGCAACTGAAGACTCTTCCTATACCGTTTTTACAAACAATAACATCCGTCCGGAATTTGTTTTTTAAGTAGTAAGTGATAGGGAAAGACAAAAAGCAAAACATCGGGGCAGAGAGCAGCCAGTCACCACCTTCAGGATTTCTACTTTGACTCTTGTGCCCACAGCACTCCTCCTTACATCTTTTCTTGACATCTTTAAATAAGCCAGCTGCAGTCAGTACTGAGCGAAACATTTAATGCATAATAGAGTTTCACTATATCTGAGATAATACCCTAAGATACCATGTGGAATACCCAAACATAAAACACAGGAAAGTTGATTATTTTACTTCCTCTCATGAAAAAGTAATCTCTATTGGGCAGAGAAGCAAATACGCGCTTTCTGTCCCCAGTAGCCAGGATAAAGGATATGGCCACGGGAAAGCAAATATAGCTTAAACATTCCTGACAACCATAGGGGATAGATAAAAGCATAACTACAACTTTGGGGGAATTAGAATAACTGCAGAAAGGTTAGAGAGCAGTGTGAAATCACACTGATAACCTGACTCTTCATTTCCTGAAAGACAATTTAAAGGATTTCTGTTTGGGATGCTCACTGCTTTGGGTTATTTTTTGTCTCTCTCCCTTTTTGGTTGGGACTTTAAAGGATAATTACGCACACTCTTACTCAAATGGGAGTTTAAAAAAGTAACTAATTTACAAATTAGGATCTTAGTTCACACTTTAAAATATTATAAGCATGTATATATATAAAAATTACCATTTTACCATTTTAATGATGACAATATTGTTAGTAACAGTTAATGACATCAGATAATAAATGATATCAAGTATTCAAAGGACATTTCAACTGCAATTAAGAGGTGGCAGTGGAAACAAACAGGTTTCACAAATGGAGATTTTTACACAATCAAGTTCAGACAATCAAGGTTTGTTCTCATTGAAGGACTCCCATTTTTTACCATTTTGTATTCAAATTTTTTTCTGTCTCCGGAGTTTTGCCTTTCATTTCTCTTGCAGGATCTTTACATCAGCTTCTGTTATGGTAGTATTTCATCAGTATTTTTCCATAGAGAATTTTTTTTCCCCCCCCCATTATTTTTGTCAGAAGATTAGGGAAATACCTACAGATAAAAATTACTGACTCTAGTACAATTTCATCATGAAACCATCAAACGCCCTATTACCAGAGATACTTCAAACTTAACTATACAAAATTAACGCAAATTTTCCATAGGAAAATTATCCTACATCAGTGAGGGATTACACTAGGCCAGAGACCTAACAGTCTGCCTTGTTTCTCTGATTTCTATATCCTCTCTTCTCTGAAAATGTATAGCATCTGTCAGTAACCTGTATTTCTTTCCAGTCATCTTCTGTGAGCAAGATCAATTTCTCCTCCCTATTTCCTATGCAGAGCCTTTGTGATATTCATGTCTGAAAATGAAGTTTGTACATCCTCCAGGGAAAGTTTATTGCAGTGAGACAGCCACAATGAACAGAAATGTCAAGTCTTAATGACAAGAAAGCTGTTTACTCAAAAGATACAGATCTTGGAATATAGTCGTGTATGCACAGTTCAGATTACAGGAATTCAGCCCTGAAGAAAAGAGGCTCTTAAAAACCCCAGAACTGTGATTGCTTGAAAAGGCCATCTATTGAGTATATGCTTCTCATTTCTTTCAGCTTTCCAGGCTTGTATTTCCTCCAATTTTTAATTAAAAGATAATAGCAAAAGATTTACGGGTTTAAGATTAAATTATCGCATTTGTTATGGTTTCCCTAGTAGTCTTTATCCATTCCCTTCAACCATCTCACAATTGTCAGAAAAAGAAACCACCCAACTCAATGGAAATTCAACGCTCTTCTCCCTTTTCTCTTTCTTTCTTTGAATGACAGAACTGAAGAGAAATCCATGCATTTCCACTATGGAGAGAATGGTAATCAAGATACCCTGGAGAACTTAGCACTTCTGTTAATGGCAGCATTCAGTTCATGACACCAAGAGGTGTTAGCTGGCACGTCGGTTCCAATCTGCTGTTTGACATGTTCCCTTCCCTCAGAGAGGCAAAGCCACATTGGAATCTACTACAGTGGCACCTAAGACAAATCCATATCCCTGCCTTCACCAGTCATGCTCCTGTTGTCTTAGTTTGGTTTCTAGTGAAGACATAACATAGCCTTTATTAAGGCAGCTCCTAGGCTTGGTCTGGAGCCTGACAGGTGAGCTGCTACTGTGAGCACGCATCTCCAGTTCACAGCACACTCCAGCTCCTGGCACAACTACTGCATGCCAGAAATTTATCTGATGTCTCCCTTTCCACTAAGAAAATTCCCTTCGCTGATTTCAAGTGATTCAAAGAAGTGATTCTTAGCTGCTGCTTTTTCTTTCCATGTGGGAGAATGATCCCATACTTGTGTTTATTTACTTCCACTTATTTTATTTGTCAGTTCAGCCTGAGCAATCCTTTCAGCACAACTTACACGTATCGTAATAATATTTGCATAATAATAAACTAATAACTGAAGCTGAATTAACCAATCCAGCACTCCCAAAAACTAAATTCCATGACAAGAAACAGATTTCCCCCCATTCCCAAACTTAAGCTTTTTGTCTGTACTTGCCTAGCAACAGGAATTGGTTTTCATATGGGATATCTGGCTACCTTACATCCTTTAACATATCTTATTCATATTTGACCTTCTAAGGTGATAATGGGAAATCAATTGCCCATACATATGTTTCTGTGGCGTTAATACTTCAGCTTACATTTACAGAGGTATTGGTTTTGGCTAGGATAGAGATAATGGTCTTTGTAGTAGTTTGGTCTTGTTACATTTTGGATTTGTGATGGGTACAGCACTGATGGCACACCAACATTTAGCTGTTGCTAAGTAGAGCTTACACAAGACTCTTCTGCTTGGCTCTACCTTGCCCACGAGGAGCTGGGGGTGCATAAGGATTCTGAAGACCACACAGCCAGGACAGCTGACCATGACTGAAGGGATACCACATTCCTTGTCACGCTCAGCAAGAGAAGCCTGAGTAAAAAGGAGGGGGAAAACAGTCAGTGCTGTCATGTTTTTCTTTTCAACGAACTGCTTAACTTTCCTGGAAACAGCTGAACATCCATCTGCCAATAGGAAGAAGTGGATTAACTTCATTTACTTGGCTTTGGTGTGCAACTTTAAACTGTCTTTATCTCAAACCCTTGTTTTCATCCCTTGTACCCTTCTGTTTTCCTTCCTCGCTCTCCTTAAGGACACAGAAAAGCAGCCTGCTGACACTTCACTTCCTCCTGGAGTAAACCCACAACAGAAGGAAATCAGTGTTTCAACAAAGATGACGGTGCAAACATTTTCAAAAAAAAGAAGGCACAGTAGTTACAGTGATTAAAATTCCTTCACTCCAATGCTGTTATTTAAGACAGATCACGGTACAGACAAAATGCTTCTATACAAGTTCATTTCTTCCATCTCTGTCCGCATCCCCTCACAACTTACTTCATTTCAGCAAGAAGGCTGAAATCAATATCACGCACAGAGAAACACACAAATTAGAGAAGTGCGAGTCAAGTGGCAACATAAAAAGAACAAGAGAGAACTCTGCTCATAAAATCTCCAAAAAAATCTTATGCGCTATCAACATGGATTCATTTCCATAAGAAACAAATTGGTACTTGATGCTGATGAAGGCTGCTGTACACTTTACTGCTAATAAGTGACACCAGGGGCCTTGTTACAAAGTATTTCTAAACATAGGAAATTCTGTAATGGGGCCCCCAAGGGCCAAGTCCACAAAGTGTGGACCCTCTTTGTGCTGCATATGCACAGCCACTCGTTTCCAAGGCAACTCGCAGAGCGCATCAGCAGTAGGAAACAGTTGCTGTACAGAAGTTAAATGAAGCACCTCAGTATTTTTGTTTTATGGTAGCTCTTTCATATCAGGAAACGTTGCCTTTCCTACATTTTGGACCACAGAATTAACCCAGATTTAGGTAACATCTATTCTGTAGAAGTCATCCAAAGAAATAATACAGCATGTCACAAGCGAGAATGGTAGAACAGAATCCTCATCTTTTTATCTTTTAACAACTGGGAAAAAAGTCACCCCTTTTATCAGAAGGCAGCTGCAAGACACGAATGAGAAAAACAAGCAGCTCCATCCCCTTCCCAGACCATAACGTAGCACAAGAATATCGAGGATAATTGGTTTGTTCACTGCCTAGTTTGATTCTGAACACACCACTGCTGACAATTAACATCAGCCACATTTTCTAGAATATGGTGTCAGTTCTGCTCATTTGTTCTGCATCAGCCATCAGACAGCATACCTCAAGTATGGAAGAAAAATAACTATAGGCCCCAAATACCTTCCCAAACCATTATTTATTTCCGTATCAGTTGAAGAATTAGTTCATTTACTTGGAAACATTTATGGTTTTGTGTTGTTTTTTGTTTGTGGGAGTTTTTTGTTTGTTTTTGTTTGTTTGTTTGGTTTTTTTTTGTTTGTTTGTTTTTTTTTTGTAAAGGATGAGGATTTTTCAAGATTAATCTCAGAAAATCAAGAAAAGTTACACCACAAGGATTTTGTGAAAATCTCTGCTATGTAAGCTAGCAGTAAACAAATCTTACATGCTACTCGGTTGTCATCCTTCTATGGCCTTAAAAAGGTACCCGAGTATTACCTTAACAATAGATTTCCTTGATAATCCCAGTTTCACTGCAAAAACAGAAGTCTGTGTGAGCTAAATGATCTATGGTAAAGGTTCTTCTATTGCTTACACCATAAGAACTAACCTAAGTTTTTGTTAGCTGCTGCTTTCTTTCCCACACAGCTATACACAAACCTCCCATCAGCTCACAGTCTCATATTATGCATCATATATGCATGTTAGAGATACACGTTTATACAAGTATTGCAGCCAAAGGGTTTGGACTGCAAATCCAATGACACTGCTTCTGTGCAGCCTGCTCAATCCATCCACAGCTAACATGAGCCAGAGTCTCCATATCCAGATGCAGTTTGAATTACATAAATTTGCCATAATTTATATGCAAATATGGAAAGCAGTTACAAATATCTCATTCTTTATCTATTTAGCACTAATAGAATTTAATCACTAAGCTCTGAAAGAGATAAAGATGCAGATTATTTTGGTGTTTCCCACTAAAGCTACAGTTCATTAAAAAAGCACTGACTTTCTACACCCCGATGGGAAGTTTTGGAGGTAACAAGAGAAACACACAGACTGCATTGTGCTACTGTCACAAACCAAAAGCATCTCTTCCCTCCCTCGGAATGCAGCAGAGGGGACAGCACTGTCCTAAATGAAGGCTCACCACAGCAGGATGAATGACCCAGGCCAGCATCTTCACAGACGGACGTGAACGAACTCTCAGACTTCCTCCCAAAGCAAGCTCATGGCATCACACTCATAAGCTCAGAAAACACATTACATGCATTTCATTAAAAGAAAATCCTAGAAGAGGTTATTTTCCCTTCAAGACATCATGCAAGAAATAAGGTTATAGGTACTAAGAATAGCTATAGCATATATTAAATTCACTGAACTTTTGATTAAACATCCACTGTGCTTCATAGTAAATGAAACAAACTCACTCATGTACAAAGGCTCCCCGCCATTCGTCTTGTCCTCACTTCAGAATTTCTTTTTCAGACCAGAGTTCCAGATCTCTTTCAAACCACGTGCCCCATGTATTATGTTTATAGCCATAAACCTGTCATACAGTGGAACTTCTGGATAGCTATTTCATTTTCAATGCCTCTTGAGAAGAAGCTGACTTCTCCATGGGTCAGCATGTTAGAACTCAGTGAAAATTCTATGGGTAGAAGCTTCTCACTCTCAGCAGAACAAATCAGTCCCATCACTTCTCTCTGTGATATGTCTGCTCACATGCAGTGCCACTCACCACTTCAGTCTGCACCAAATTAGTACTGTGAGTTTGGTACCAAGTTGGAGGTTTTATTAGTCAGTACAGCTTTGCGTAAGCAATGTGTCCTAGCCTGCTGATAACTGCATGCATAGGAACAGAGATAGACACCTTCCTTTCTTAGAGCACATCTACAAGTCAGATCTAAATAATCAGATTTAATTTACAGCTAAGCCCCCCAAAACAAAGGGGAAACAACTGAAAAACCAACTTACTTCAGAAAAGTAGCCAAAGGATCGATGTACTTTCATTACCACCACCTCACAGAGACACTGTCACTGAGCTTTGGCATAGCAGTTGCCATTAACAAAACATCAATTCCAGCATGGCAACACATCTGGAAATGCAAAGCTTATGCTCTAAGTTTCCTGCAATCTACAGGGTCACCAAAAAACCAACTAAATCCAGAAATAATACAATGTTTGGCTCTTTTCTGAAAGTCTTCTAAAAGACTTCCTTGCTGCACTACTGCTGACGAAGGAACCAATGTTGCTAGATGGCAAATAGATGTATTCTGCCATGGAGCTGTCAGCATGGATTCTCTTAGCAGAAAGGAGAGCAGAGAATCTTTAAAGAAGTCATTTCTAATTCTCTGGAAATATCTCATTCCACAATTTCTCATAGCCCTCCATCTTCCTTGTTCCTAAGTGATGACCCACAAATCCTCTTGTACTGAAATACAAGTATAAAACCTCAAATATCTCTGTCAGAATTCCCAGCTACAAGGAAATTGTCTATTGCCTGTATTAAGAAAATAATCTTGAGGTGGTTTTTTTTTGTTTGTTTCTTTGTTTTCCCCCCCCATTTAACACCCTATTCTAGAACAGAAATGTAAAAGAACATCACATAGCCTTACAGGTTTGAAGAACATGAACTTCAATGCTTTCAGCACTCCGAAACATCAATTTTTTTTTTAGCCATCATTTGATAAAGATATCTCCCATTCCTGGCAGAATTTTTTTTGTTAACAATTTGCTACCTTTAAAACAAAGTTTCTTTCAAAGCCAAGCGTGTTTGTTCTTGAAGTATTATGTAAAACTCCGATCTACTGCATATGCTGACAATACCAGCTGCAAAGGTCTTTGAAAGCACTGTTCACACAGCATGAAATTTTTGAACAAATGGAAAACTTTACGGCAATACAAAACACATAACTGCCGCTTTCACAATTCTAGTTGACGCTTAAATATTTAAAAACAACAAGGGACATATGGGTTATTTATTTTCTTTTTTACTTTAATTCTACTTCTGAAAATAGCTCCTAACTTACTTATTTTAAAAAGAAATGGCACCATTTTAGCACTGAACTTGTGGGCAATTCATCAGGTTATGAATTCTAACCTGACACTTACAATACACCAAATGCTTTTTCAATGCTGCTGTTGCACCATCTGCTTTGATATTGCTTCAGAATAATACTTAAAAATATGTAGCTGGAAGCAAAACAAGCTTTATAGAATTTGACTGCAATCTATATCTTTCTGGGAGGGAGGATTAATCTTCAGTGCTTGAAAGCTTTTACAAGTTATAATTTTTGACAACATTTGAAAAACAGAACTCAACTGGCACTGTCACCAGGATGCAAAAGTTCGCTCTCTCCAGGTCCTTAAACGGTTGTATTCTCACTTTAGTTCTTCCAAAGAATATTTTGTGTGACGCCATTTTACTCCTCAAAATCTAACCAGCAGAAATCGCTTCATTTTAGTTGTTCTTTTGAATGAGTACAAAACCAAGAATTATGTGACTTTACAACAACGTGCTACAGAAAAACACGTTTTTGAACAGTAAAGTCTGCGTTACCATTTTCATTAAGACTGTAAAGAACAAAGCAACTCAAAAGCTCAATTACTTTACGGACATAATGTAAGTGAATCGAGAGGTTTCACACTGGTGTAGCTTCATGTCTGGGTATAATCACTGTAGATTTTCAATTTAATTTGACAAGTTATATGGAATAATCAAGTTGAGAGCTAAGGAGGCAGACAATGTTAGGAGACATCCCATGATTGTTCTACGTATTCCTGGTATCGGTGAACAAGAGGCAATAAAATGAAAATCCTGCTGTTCATACAACAAAAAGTAAATCTGTTACTGAAGGTTGGCTCTAAGTGGTAATACCAAGTGTTGAAAGCTTTTATTTGGAAATCCCATTTTAGTAGTACTGTTGTGTGGGAAGCTCTCCAGTCTCTTTTGGTGAACTAGTGTTGCCTCTGTCTGAAGCAGAATCCAACACACAGCAGATTAAGAGTTCAAGCAGCACTGGAACCTTACTCTGATCTGCCATTATTCCAAGCAGGGGGAAAAAAAATAAATAAATCACAAAAAAAAAAACCCACAACCCTTTGTTATCTTAAGTATAACAACATAAAGATAAAGCAAGTAAAATATGTAATTTACATTCATACCTTTGAAAATCATGCGTAATATCCAAAAAATATCCAGTAAAGGAAGGGAAAACTGTTGAGATCCCAGCTATGCAAAGACACTGCCCTTCACTCAGTACCTCCCATGATGATATTTTTCCTATTGTTTTTCCAAGTTGCAGGATAAAGATTTTTATTCTCTCAAGAGGATTCACTCCACATCTACAAAATTTTATATAGTCTAAAGGCATAACTGTGCCTTGAAGCATTTCAGCATTTCTCTAGATTGTGCTCCACTGCTTAAAGGTTTCAATAGAGATGGTCACAATTCTCAGAAATCACAAGTACGTCTTTCACTGTGAGCCCATTTCTGCTTGCAGCAAATGAGAGCAGGCAGCCCAATGCAGCACCAGATACCATTCCACAGGTGTATGGTAGGCCCTCGATTAGAAAAGAGTGATTAGATGCATCAATCACTATTTTACATTGTCTTTCACTCATTCAGCCAAATATTTTTCTAACATGTTTTCATACTTAAGAAATTCTGAGAGCTAACGGGGGAATATGGAAAACGAATCCCTGCAAAATATCCCCTCATTTTCCTGTTGGTTAGAGAGGATATAAGCAGTTTCTCAGGGCTTACACAGGTGTGGGCATACCCTGTTCTACAATTATCTCCCTTGAAGTTCATATTTACTGAAGAGAAAAAAAAGAGCAAAATAGAAGATGACTGCTGACACGTTAAGACTTCTGCCCTTCATGCTCTTGCATTTCCTTCCTTTGCCTGATACATACACTGCTGTTTTTTCAGAGCTCTTTTAAGAAGAATTAGACCATAACTTCGGCTCTCACAACAGAATAGCTGTGGTACCACTGCTTCCAAAACAGAAAGTGCTTTATATTCATTATACACTAAAAAGCAGATTTCTCATCCATGCTTTATATTGAAATGCAATGCTCGTGCTCGTGCTTCAACTGAAAGCAAATTGCCTTCCAGAACTAACGCTGCAGTGACTGAGGACTGCTCAGCTCGACGGATTAAAAGCATTACATACTTTTCACACTGTCCCAGCTGTGTAGGTAGGCAGGTGTTATTCCCATTTCACAAATAGGAAACTGATGTACAAAATGAAGATGCAGTTTACAAAGATCATGTGCTAAGTCAGTCACAAAGTACAGCTGGGTCTGGAAATCATTTTTCCTCCCAAATTGCTAAATGACAGAGCCCAGCCTCACAGAAACTTGTACGCAACAAAGCTGCCCTCTTCTCAGCCACCTTTGTTCTTCATGGTGAGCATTCTGCAGGACCAGCAGCCCAAGGTGCAGCTGCACATGAAAAACTCAGTAAGCTGACCCAGAAGGACAACCCACAAGCACCCACTACTTGTACTTTCAGTTGACATTTTTTGTCTGGTTGCTTGGTTGCTGTAGTTAGGAGATGTTTGCTGTGAAAACTGCCACATGTATAGAACTCTTCAGTATGTTTGGCTTTACTCTTTAAGAAGATCTAGAGTAGCATATTTATGGATTGATAACACATGAATCTACGCTAATTACTGCATATGAAATTATTGCATATTGCATAATGAAAAAGAATCACCCAACTTGTCTTTGGCAAAGAAATAAACTGAGTAACATCTTCTGCACGTGCACACGCAAAACAACTAATCCAAATCATTCTGTCATTAACTGGGACTCTTCAATTTAAGCCTTGTATTTAAAAATAAAATCAAAACACCATTTTCTTCTTCTAGTGCAGACAAAACAAGTGGCCTCCAATTTGTTTTAAACAGCATTCCTGCACATGAGGTTGGTGACATAATTAAGAAATGTATTCAAGATATTACTAATTTAATACAGCTCATCAATGCTTGAATCAGCAAACTGTTTATGGCCAATGCTTCCACTGCTGAATTTATGCATTGTAAATACAAATATATTTTATTCATAGAAAATTCTTGCAACTTCAATTAAGCAGTAAGTATTTATTTGGAATTCATTATTCTTTTTTGTTTGATAACCATCATTAATTCATGTTCAACTGATTAAGCCTGCTGTAAAGCCTTAGTGAATGCTATACAAGATAAAATATAGATTCATAGAGATCTTTTTTTTTTCCCTCCAAACAACTTCCAATCTGGAATATGAGGACAACGGCGCAACGCTCTTTCACATGACCACTGAATTTTCTGTTGTAACAGCACGGATAATCACTGAAACACTTCACAATCCACTGTACTGAAAACAGTTTAGATCTCTGCGCAATGAGAGAAATTACTAATTTAGTCTTTCAGCTACTTACTACTTTTAAACTGCACAAAATTATCACTCCTGTTACTACCCTTTTTCATTTCTGCATACCAGATTAAGATGCAAAGTGCTGATCTTTTTTTCTCATTTCACAGAAGCACGAACACTTGCTTATCAAACAGTCAAGTTCTCAGCACAAACATTTCCATTTAAAAGGTTAGTATCTTTCTTTAAGTATACACACCAAGTTTAATCTTCCTCCACACTTTCTCTTAAGCAAAGGCAGAGTGCTAAGATTTGTGTAGAATATAAACTAAGGTTCATAAGTTCTCACACCAACTTTCTATGTTACTTTTGCTCCACTTTCCTGCAGGTCACTAAGAAAACAGGCAAAAAGGACTAATTAAAACAGCAAGTATACAACAGAAATAAAGACATCACTAGTACCTTTGTCCATAGCTCCTATTCCACAGAGAAATCTACTTCACTTATCCAGAGAAAAAAAAGTTCAGGATGATTAATAAAACCATCTTACTGAAATCAACGAAAGCTGAAGGCAGAAAGAGTGAATTAGTCCAAACCAAAAATGCCTACCTGTAAAACCAAACAGCTGCACTGAGATAATTTCTGGCAAACAAGGGGAGTAGGAAGATAGAAATTAACAGACTCAAAATAGCAGTACTGGAAATCAAACCCAATTAGTGAATAAAACAATGAAAGGTGTTACTATTTCCCTCTCATTTTCTTCTTTCAATATGCTCATTTTGCGATCTTAACTTCACACGGATGCTGACAGAGAGTGTGGACTAAAGGGAAAAAGTGCTCTCCTTCCTAAAGAACATTCTGGATTCAGTGAAAATTAGCTCAACAGAATACGTAGATAAAAGACTTAAATACCTCCCTTATCTTTTACCTTTTAAGGGACAGCACTGAATTCTGAAATGAAGATCAACAGATTCTAAACGGATTTCAAAAGCTTTCCTCTTATCATACAGTGCTTCACTACCAAATCAATTTTTCTAACCACAAGTCTCTCAAATTCACTTGAATTTTTAAGGAATTCCACTGGAATTGTACTGCAACAGAACCGCTCTAACAGTAAGTGCTTGTTTTAAGTAAGCCATCATTGCTCACCAGTAGTAAATCATTTCTTGTACTGTCAGGGACAGCACACGGATGCACTCACACACATTCACTCTTCCAAAATACTGCAGACCTACAGTTCTCGGCCATTAAGAGTTTACCTAAGCCGTGATAACAATACAGTATTCCAGAAAACATGTCTGCTTAAGAAATAAACACACATTTTTCTACTGGTTTTAATCAGAAGTGTGACGAAAAGGGCTGTTGTATTTTCCCCTGATATACATTAGTCTTATCTTCACTTCTCGCTGAATCCTTTTTATCTAAGGAAAGAATTTCTCTTTGTTGAGTAAAGAAGTGAGCAGATGGACATAATATTCAGCTACAATAACACTGCTTTACATCCTTCTGACAATAACGGCACTAGATATTAGTGTAATTTACTCCCACTTAAAGTTCTCCTTTCAGTGACAGAACAGCATGAGGAGATCTTCGTGTTAAGTAAAAATAAGTCCCACATGAAGTCTAAGACAAAATTACGATGTAGTGAATACGAAACAGTGAATAAACCTTGGGATGTGGATGGAAAACATACAATTAAAATATCATTCTGACTTGAGGGCTGAGTATTGCAAAATAAATAGGGAATATCTATTTAGTTCACACTTAAACAACAAATCATAATTTCTCTGCTCTCCAGAGACGATAGCAGTGAGGCACATGATTAATACATTATGGTGTATTAATCACACATTATGCTGTATCCGTATTCTGTCGCCTATGTTGCATTTGATCTGCATGGGAGGTTTTCGGTCTCTTGCAGTGGCCCCTTACCACCTCTCCTGCAGTACTGACTTCCATAGGGAACATTCTAGAGCAAAACCAACAAAATCAAATCCTGTGTCTTACGAGAGGTGATACCAAACAGTGTTATTAGGTATTATTAGGTATTGGACACCTGTAGGACACCAAATGGAGCAAAAGATCCTGGTCTATTAGAGATCTCAGAGCTATTCCCACACAGCATAGTTACACAGCTGTTCTGCTCCAGGCCTAAGGAAGCTGGCAAACCCTTCAGGTATGCTATGTTCCCAATCCCTGCTTCAGCAGAGCCACTTTATACGCAAAAGCATTTGCCCAGGGGTTTCCTTGTTCTCACTCTGCATTCTCTCAGTGTTCCAGGCCCAGCAGAAGCAGCACGCTCTGGAAATAGCACAGCTTGGGATGCAAAGTCACTTAGGCAGCTTGGAGGTAGAGGAGTTCACTTCTAATCACGTTCTAACGAAACAACGTGCAGCACACATTTGCACAGGGTGTGATTTTTACAATGCTCTCCTTGCAATCATACCAGCAGACAATATAGAAACTAATCTAAGGGGTAACTTCATACAAAAGAAGCGAGTTACAGAAGCTCTATGCTTTCTCTTCTGTTCCCCCTCCCACAAAGTTCTCTAATCACAGAGAAGCACTGTGGTTTCTCTGCAGACAAGCCCTTGCCCACTTTCTGAGAAGACCCTGCTACATCTCAGCTCTTCAGCTGAGTTACCCTTTTTGTCTCCATCTGCCCCCAGTCATGCCAATTTTGAAGTGGGAGCAAACCAGTGTTCCCATTGTGAAGAAGCGTGTATACTGTCAAAGAGGTATCCCAGGCATCCATCACTACCCATCATTTTCCAACATGTTCAACCACTGGTATCAACTAGTTTACCAAATGCTTAAAAGCGTTGTGGGATTAGACCTATATCACAGATGGCATAAAGAGACACGTACAGGTTGCTTAAATCACAAATTATAATTCACACAAAATTAGTATCACTCAAAAATTAAATAGCAAATTATAAAACAAAAAGGTAACAACCAAATCCACTGTTGATAGCTTAGTTTTATCTTCCACAATTTTTCTCCTAATTCCCCACATATTTACTCCACTTGAAAAAGTGGCTGTAGAAAGTTATGCTTGTTTCCACCAGCACACACCTTTCACGTATAAATAGGGTCAAACTGAAGAACTTCAGCTTCTTCATATGCTATCCATTTGGTGTAACATTTCTATTTCAGTCTGTATTTTACAGTAGAGTAGTATTTTTAATGTAGTAGAATTTCAGTCCACTAAAACTTAACATTTCCAAATGTTGCTTTTTCAGCTTAAGGCATATGCATCATTAAGTCAGGACAAAAGTTCTTCACATTGCATTTTTAGCAGGATATTCAAGCTATTCACAGTAGAAAATTCTTAGTTATGAAAATGAACCCTTGCTGTCATCACTGCACCTTAAAAATGCAATATCAATGCCTATTTAATTATTTCTCATATTGTGTAGTGAAAAGGTAGGTAGGATAATGCAAACCACTATTGCTAAAAAAGGGTGGTACAACAGTGATACTATAGTGTGTAATAAAAGAAAAGCAAAATACCTCAGGGCTGTTTTGCAGTGTATTAAACAAATACTTTGTTATTCAAATGGTCAACTGGTTTAGTTTTCTGTATGTGATCTATCAGTGTATTTTATTAATAAAACCATCAGAAACCTCCCACACTGTCTTTAAGATTTGCCTCAACCTTTTTCTTGTTGCTTTCTCCCCACGGTTGGAAGGCCACCAAGTTCAAGTTTCTCACATCTTTCTCCGCTAACGTTCAGAAGCTGTTGTTTTATTGCAATGTATTTACGAGAACAAGCAATTTTTTTATTTTATTTTATTTTATTTTTTGTGCCAAGAGCTTCAAGTTTTGTTTGTTTATAGCTCCTCTGTGCACTACTACATGTCTCTTGGATTCAACTGCCAATGTAAGGGATTAAGGGGCTAAGCGAGTTTGACTGGTGCAGGAATCTTTCAAATATGTTCCTCCATCTCAACTCTTTCTGGCAGTTTTTATTTAATGATAACTGCCAAAAAAAAAAAAATCTCTTGGTACAGCAGGAGCGACAAAACAATCACACATTTCAGGCCCAATTCAATATCTGTTCAAAACTGGAAAAAAAAAAAAGAAAATAAAAGGAAGTGACAAAATTATAAAGATCTTTACCCTGTTTATTAGCTCTTGCTGTTCTCTTTGTTATTTGATTTTATTTTTTTTTCCATTTTAAATGCCCCAACTAATCTTCAGCTTGGTAGAGAGGGTTGGAAGAAGTGTTTGCTGACCTCTAGTCTGCTCACAGGGCAATGATTTCTCAGTAACCTCCCATAAGTGAAAATAACTTTTTTTTTTGTTTTAAAAGCTGTAATAGAGAAACTCGTCTATGAATATCTTTGCTTGTTGCCTCATGTCTTTTGGACTAACTAAAAACTTCCCTAGGTTCACACTGCCCATACTTCAATTATGCCTCTGGTATTACATCTCTAGGAATAGAGATTGTTCCCTGCATGGATTAGAGGCAGCCTTACTTTGGACTTTCTAGGGAGGGTTGAATTCTTGTTGTTTATTCAAAGAGCTATTTACTCATACCAGCAACTAAGCTTAAGGTCACCACATAAACATCGCTCCTGATGCAACTTGTGTCTTTCTGACTGGTCTTGGCAGTTTGCTTCTGCTCCTCCCCAGCATAGAGTTTGCAATAAAAACTGTAAGGGTTCTGTTTTATCGACAGAGATGAGTCCCTCTTGTTCTAACTTCTTATTCCATGCTCTTCAAAGTGGAATAGAATTGTGTTAAACTTACACCAGCATGTCTGCCAAACAGTAAAACAGCTGCTGCCTCCATCTTGCTTTTTCAATACCATGATAAAAATAGCAGTTTCAATATCTATTCTCATATGTTTCCTTTTCTAGATTTGTTTGTTAGATTTAATTATTTCAAGTAGGAACATTTTTCTGCTCTATTCTTACTATTATTATGAATACTCCTACATCAAGGTGCCTTTTTTTTTTTTTTTTTTTTTAAAAAAAAAAAGGGCAAACATCTCCCATGCACCAAATTGTTCTTCCTGGAGGATCACAGTGGAAACGTGGAGAAGTAGAAAGCCACAAGAAAAGAATCACCAGGTGTAGAATTGTTTTTATCACAATATTGAAGGTTAATAGAAATACTCCTAGAAGAAGAACTGTGGATGACACAGCAACAAAACCCACAATAAATTACTATTTTTGAGAAAGTTTCATTGAAACAAATAAGGTAGAATTTTAGTTAGGAGCAAGAAATGCAGATCCTACCCAGCAAGTGACAAGAAGCCAATAAAAGCTGCTGTTCAGACAACAAAATAGACAATATAGCGTAAAGGTAATTCATATATTCTATCAAGGTGATAGTTTAAAAAAACCTAAAACATACCCTAATCCAGTTTGTGACAGAGTAAAAAGTGGAAATGAGACATTTCTCTAATCCCTATGTCTGTAGATCATCTGGCAGTTGAAGCTGAGAAACCCAATGAAGAATGCAAATATGACAAAATAACAATTCAAGTTAGAAAATGTCTTACTATTTTGGGTAGAAAAAGATCTCCTTAGCATATCTAGTCCTTACAGTTATGCGATTCTACCATCTAAGCAGCTTCACAGAGACAACTCAGAAACCAAAACTTGACAGAAAACACTGTTCTTTGCATTTGCAAACGTTCTTTACATTGAGGGTGACCAGCCATAGGAAAGCTTTATAAGGGCAAATTATAGATTCCTTTTTTTTATTTTTTCTTGACATTCAAGGCTTTTCTGAAATATATATAGAGAATATTGTTTAATACACATGCACAGATACGTTAGAATGACAGCTGTGATGTTCGCAGAATCACAATGCAACCTGACTGATGTATTTCAGGTACTTAAACCTTGTCAGACTACACATCCAATATTTTGTCACAGTAGCACATGAAAATAATCATAATTTAAGCCAGCTGTATCTAAATCGTAAGCCAACTGTACATCTGCATCGCTTCCATGCTTTTTCACCTATGTGTATTCCTCGCTCAGAATCACTGCCTCTTGAAACAAGGGAAACTCAGTAGCTCTTGGCATGAAAAGAACACGCGATTAACACACATGGGGGCTCAGTGTTCATTATTTCAGCATACTGGTGTCAATCGTTTGGAACACAAATATGTCACATTTCCTCAATGTCTGAAACAGAACATTTATATTTATGAGGATATAAACTCACTTTCTCAAGTCCCCGATATTTGCTGAAAATTAATCATCCCCTTGCGAAACACTTTCGCTAGAATATTCATAGGAAGCAAACAATGAATAATCATATTCAACATCTATAATCAAAAGTTCCCAAAGCGATTTACAAGAGATGAGTATCATTATCTCCATTTACAGACAGGGAAACTGAGGCCTAACATTAACTTGCACCAAGATCAATTGGCAGAAGGTTGTACGCCTCAGATTGTTTTGTAAAGCACTGGAACCCCAGTCCTCTAATACAAAAGGAAGTTGAAGAAATATAAAACTAGATAAATTTCAATTGGTATTAAGATGTTATTGTAGTACACAGCAAAACTTCCCTGAAACCGTTGATATTTCTTCACAGTATTTATAATGCCTGTGTTATTTAAGGCCTCCTCATTTTCATTTGAGTTTCCTAAGCTATTACACTGAAAATCTGTGAAAACCTAAAATACGTTTCCTGGCTTTATTTCTAGCAATGCAGAGAAGTCAAATGCTATACAGAGTTCTCTTCCCACTTTTTTTTTTTTTTTTTTTTTTTAAACTGTAATTCTGCTCTAAAGCTTTTCTTATTTATACAAGTAAGATCTACTAAGGTCATAAGGCTTCATTACTCAAACTTTGCTTATTTAAAAAAATAAAGTATGAATGAAAAAACTCAATATAAAACCTTACGTAAATTTATAAATTTACAAGATCCAATTCTTCCATCAACCATTACCATTTTAATTGAAGCTAAAGGATCTAACCTTTAAATAGAAGAAAGAATTTACCCTTTTTTTCTTTTCCCTCTATGAAATACAAATCAGTTTTGGTTCTCAAGGAAAACTACAATGCTGAAGTGGTAAAATGTTGCCTTGCATCTCTGTTTATGTACCTCTTTACTTTGATGAAGAGGTCAGTTCACAGCCCTACTTACATGTCATAACTAAATATACATTCCCAATTCTTAACGCTCTGCTTAATAGTTTCTTTTAAAATGATATGTGCCAACATAAATATAGTTAACACAAAAAGCTATATTCACAAAGTATTTATTAAGTTTGGTTCCTAGCATAAAGAGTGAAAAGAAACGTCTCTATGCTTTGCTCGATGATTTTAATGCAAAACTGCCTGTGAACTCATCAACATGCTCAGTGTAATACATTAAAGCCAGCATGTGTGGGTGTCAAGTAATTGTAGACAATTTAGTGACTAAATTCTCTTAGGGTTTTAAAATCCTACTATATTTTGCTTGGATACCTCTTTTCCAGGTCATTTAAGATGCAGCTGTCAAAAGAATAGATGAAACAAGCTTTAATGTTTTATTGCTGAATAAGAGGAGTATCTGAAGTTTACAGCTGCATACCTGTGCTGTATCTTTTTTTATTTTTTTCTGTTTTCCAGAAGCAGTCTGATAGGGATTAAATTCATTTTAGAGAAAACAATAGATGTCTCTGAATTTTGTTCACAAGTCTCACATTACTGTATTACCTGATGTGATCCCACTCATTAATGCATATACTAGTTCCTCTCCACCAGTCATCACGAGCCTCTTGTAGCTGTGCTGACTGACATGCAAACACTAGCAAGCTAACTGAACCACACACAGCAAATCTTGCTGTGTGCTGTTATTCATAATCACACTGCTTTGAGCCCAAACCCCCTCAACACAAGTAAAGCACAACAGTCTGGCATTACTGGCATGTGAGCAAAATGATTTATGCTCTGGGGGGAAGGACTGCCTCTAGAAGTATCTCACTTGGTAGGGGAACGGGCAGATGGAACACCATGGAGTTCTAAGGCAAACAGAAGCATAGCCATAGCTGGATTAACCCAACGTAACAGATAAGGTATGGTAGACTAGCTGGAAAGCAGCCTAGGGCCCTTGTGCACACCAGTTGGACGCTATGCAGCATTGTGCCCTTGCAACAGAGAAGACAAAAAGCATCCCAGGCTGTTTTTTCACAAGTGTAGCCAACAAGCTCAGGGAAGTGAGCCTTTCCATCTGTTTGACACTGCTGAGAGCACATCTAGATCCTTATGCGTTTCCAAACGCCGCAGGCCTTGAGTACCAAAAGGACATTGGTAAACTGGAGAGACTCCACTGGAGAGGTACCAAGGGACTGCACACAACTCTTACCCTCTCCTTGTTCTCTTCTTCCTGTCTGGTGAAAACAGGAGGAAAGAAGTCAGAAAGGATCTTACTGCCTTACAGCTGCCTGCTGGCAGATGCAGAGAACACAGAGCCAGGCAGGAGGAAGTGTTGAAAGGATGGCAGGCAAATGACACAAATTATAGCAATTTAAACCAAATATGAGGATTATTTTTCCCCCCATTGAGGGGTATTCAAACATCGGACGTGAGCCCCAGAGAGCTTATACAATCTCCACCCCTAGAGATATTTAAAGAACATGGGGAATCTGATCCAACTTACAAAACAACGTAATTGCCATATAATTTGTCATTTCTTATCATCAACGTGATCATAATCTCAAAATCAACATATAAACTTCAATATCAAAATGATTATAAGATTCATTGATTGTAATCACCAAAATTTTTCTAGTGTGATTACCACTATCAGCATTTTGGAGGAAATAATCTCTATTAAATTTTCTTCCTACTGCACATAAATTCACATGTTGCAGGTTACATTTTAAGTCTGCCATTCACTTAAGCTTATTTTCCTGAACACTTCAATTTTAAGGGCATATTCTTTCACAGAATCTTTCTGGAAATAACTTGAATATGGAAACATATTGATCTTGTCTGGTTACAGAAAAATGAGGTGGGAGATCAGGAAGGAAGGGAGGATATCAAAATTAATAAAAAAAAAAAAAAACATACAAACTAAAGCAACTTAAAAGCATATAATACTAGCCAAACTTCCACAAAACTTCACGTTCTGCAATATTCTCCACATTAGAGCAAGTTTCTTCAGACCTGGAGAACAATGTTATGGACTTAAGCCAGTTAATTAGTGGATATGGAGTAAGAGCAGTTAATCTACTGTGAATTCACAACACAATTCTGTGGTAAATAAATTTTAGGAGAATCTTAGGCAGTTTAGAAAGAAAAAATAAGGGCCTGAGAACAACACATCTCTACACATCTGGGAGTAATGCATCAATTTTTTGACAATTCAGTACAGAAAGACAGGTGCATTTGACAGATGTACTTTTTCAGCAAGACTGAGTGAAAAAAAATCCAGAAGAAAGCAATAAAAATTACACTTCATCCTATGAAAATGAACTGAAGAGTTTGTTGAAACCTTAGCAACACACATCTGAAATATAGCACTAAAATACAGCTGGAAGGGGCAAAAGAATGAAATGCCATTTGTGCTTTTGTCTAATATTCCACTGAAATAAGATGTGATCAATTTATATTCCTGCCCCCTTATTTCATTCACCGTGCAGTGATTCTGTATCATTACTGCTATAAGATCCAGCATATGGGAGGGTGGCATGGTGGATGGACACCACATCACACGGAGGATGTTAATCCCGGAGCTTTATGAAATATGCCAAGGGTCTAAATCCAGCTAGACAACAGACAACTTCCTGGCATAACCATCTCATAGGCTACCAGATACTGAGTCTCAAGTGTCATTTCTATATTAAGCCTCTGAAGCTATTTATTTTCAACCATTTCTTCCTATTTTAAAAAACAGACTCCAGAATTTTTCCATCCTGCAAACATCAGTGAACAGTAAAGAGCAACAGGATATAAGAAGAAAAATCTAACAAAGTAAACCTAACATCATTTGAGGTTGCTGCCATAGTGTACAAAAACTATAGACCATCGATTCTAATATGCTGTGCTGAGCATGCAAAGCAGGATAGGCTGGGATTTAATTAAGAACATTTGGTTTGAATAATATGAAAACCACCTGATTGTGGGATTAATTAAGCTATAGAACAAATACTGTCCCAGAGGAAGAGGCGGAATTTCTATCACTTGAGTCATTTTAACAAGACTGGATGAAACTAAGGAGAATCCACAGCAGAATAATCGCCTTGATAAAGCAGCATACTTGATAAAGCAGCATACATTTAGTAGATACTTTCCAATGTAAAGTTGTCAAAGACATTTTTGTGCATTAAAAGGAAAGGATTGCCTGTTCCTATAGGTGTACATTGGGCAAAAGAATACAAAATCTCCACAACATGAAAAGAAACAGCGGCAGTAACAAAATACTGGACAACGCATCACTGCTTAAGATCATGGTATATTCCTAAATATTTAAGTAATTGGAGGGATTTGAAGCAGTGTGTGACACCTTCCAGCTTGCTATCAGGCAGAGGTGGGAATCTTCTCCCACTTCCCTCCAGCAATAAGCCTAATTAGCCCACGCATTTTTTCAGGTGCACATGCATTCCCTGCCTTTAAAGATGAAAGCAGTATCTACTTGTATACAGCACGATAAGGTGGTACTGAGACTGATCTCCCACGAACTTCTGAAAAAAGCACAAGGAGCAGTACCAATTTCTACCATTACCATTCCCAAACATTAACCTATTAGGTTTTCCACCTAAATAAAGCCTACTATTGTTGAACCCACAGCCTGTTTCCTTGTGTCTTTTTGACATACCATCACAGTTATGTTCGCTCTTTTAAGCTCTGAAATCTACCTCCACAGAGCAACATCTTTTTCACTTAATACAATGAACATATTCAGCTTCTCTGCAGTTTTATCCCTTTCAACCCAACTATCCATCAGGAAAATTGAAAATTTCAGTTCTGTTTGCTATGACAAAACCTTCTCCTAAATTTTCAATTGCTTTCTTACATACAACGTAGCCCAAGTTTAGTTTAAAAACTAAATCTACAAGCTAACTGCCTTACAAATATCGTGCTATTTTGAAGATGCAAGCCTTATTCAAAAACACCACTGTGAATCTTATTATTGCATACCGTTTATATTACATTCATGCTTTAAGATTTGAGGCAAGTCAGATTAGACTGAAGCATGACAGATGCCGCAGACAAATTATCTTCACCGTTCTTCTTAAACACATCTCAGTACTGTTCTCTTCCTCATCAAGCCTTGATTATGACCCATGGAGCACCATCTCCCAAGTTTCTGATTATTTTGCCATCTGACTAATAGTGTCCTAAAAGCACAAAAGGTATCACACACTACCTCTGCTCTGTTATTCAAAGAAATGAGTCATTAAATCTCTTGAGAGAAAGGAAATAGAAGAAAAATACTTGGCAAAGCTTTCTTCAAAATTATTTTTTGCTACAAGAGAAATTTATTTTACCAGATAAGCAATTTCTGTTACTAACCCAAAACCTATGTGCTTTATAAACCATGACTCAGATTAGAAGGATTTGTGAAAAACAGCATCCTTGTCACACCAATGCACTTCGTAAATGCAAGCCTCTCATATATGTGTACAGTATTGTGCAAGAAAGGAATTGCTAAACAAATTACTGCATTTCGCTACCCAGCAGGGTAATAACCATAGCAACATCTCATAGAAGAGGAGGAAGGTTGAGAAATTGCAGTTTTGGGATTAGATATTTGTGAACTCCATTTTGAAAAGAGAATCTTAATTTAATTAAATGTTTGTCTAATTTTGGAGGAAAAACCAAATACTTTCTGTCTACAATAAATAGAAAACATATACACAAAGTTGTACAATGAAAAGATTGTACAACAATCAAAGTCATACCTTTACTGACATATTCTAATATTTTACAAAAAAAAAAAAAAAAAAAAAATAACTTACCTACACAAAAAGTGACCACAGTGATATTAATTAAGCATATGAAAGGGTGAATTAAAAAGGTCAGACAGTGCTGTTTTCAGTATGCAACTTCTGGGACTCGTCATCATATCACATACACATTTACTAATACGGTTATAAGCACATTCCACCTCATTTTCTATTTCTTGGCTCAGAGTTCTGCTATGCTCTTTAAAATGTATTCAGTAAGTTACTTGCCAATCTAGAAAGTAAATTCAGAACTGCATGGACAGCCTGCAAAAGTCTAGGAGTTGACATTCAGCTCAGTTTTAGAAACATCTAGAAGACTGCATATCAACCTGAAATTCCTCAGCTTTTTGACTGATAAACATTCCTGAGTAGTTCATTCCAAAGGCCTTTTGAGATATGTCAGTCCTTTCAATTCCAGTTTAGTTTGCAGAAGCAAAGCTGTGAAAAAGCTGAATCAGCTGTGGTTCTGAGCATCGTGAACCAGTAAGTTGGAAGGGATCTCCAGGAGTCTCTAATGCAAATCTCAAAGGAAAGCAAGCTCCGCTAGAGGAGTTCGCCAAGGATCTGCACTTCAACATCTCCAGAATGGCGAGCCTCTCCGGGCCCCATTCCAGCAGTTTACCTCTCCTATGGTGAAAAAAGTTTTACCTTACATTAAGTAGTAATTTCCCATGTTCCAATCCCTCTCCTCCTTACATATTCTCTGAAATAAGTCCAGCTGGTTTCTGCACTCACCCCATGAACTGTGCAGTTGTAACCACTCAAATCCTCGCTGACCCAGAACTGCCTCTTTGGGTAACAGTTTGAGGCTATGGAGATGCGCTGTATGTTGTGTATAAGCACAATTAGCGCAATCAAGTACAATTAATCATGATTTCTACGTCCTTAAACATTACAAGTTAGTTTCTATTAATTTTATGAAATAACTTACGAATTGGGTTAATTTAGATTTAAATTTCTTTAATGGAGGTAGATGGGGAACATTTCATCAGGTTACTGACAGAAAAGGAGATGGCACTGCAGTATTTCATGGCAATGACTTTAAGAATACAGTATGTACAAGGCCGCTTATTCTTTGAAATTAGAATAAGTTACTGTCAACAGAAGGATTTGGCGCACTGCGGTGAGGACGCCGCACATTTCTCTTAATGCATGGCAAATTCCATTTTGACAGATCTATCCTTGCCACGAACAAGTATGAAAATACAGTTCTTACCATAAATGCTTGTACGCTGGTTTCAAAGCACTAAGACCTAGACTGAGACCACATTACACAAAGCACAAAGCAGTGTGGCAGCAGCACAAAAAAGTTTCAGAACATTTAAATAAGTTAAAAACACCTTTTGTTGACAGAGACGATTTCTTAAAGTGTCATGCTTATAAAGCTACTTGAGATTATGCATTTCCACTGAAGTTGATCTTCCCAGTTATGCTCAGCAATCATTCTCAGATGCCGATAATCTTGTTCGCTATGAAAGGTATAGCAAGCATCTAAAATATGTAGAAAATCCATTTTTGTCATTTTTGAGGCATACAACACTTCAGTGCTAAACAACACTCATTGATCTTAAGATCACACAATACAGAAAAACATTACATGCTAGTATAATACTGTACAATTAAAGAGATTTCTTTCAGGTTTGTTTGTTTTGTTTTGGCACAGAGACAATAAGGGGGAAAAAAAAAGCACCTCATTCCCCCATCTCCCTGTGCAAAGTAACAGAATCCCTGCAGTACTGGCCACATCCATGGAACTCACCAAGTCCGCTAATTGTTTTTACTGTATGATAATGAATCAGAAAACAATATCTGACTTAGTCCTCTATGGAATTCTTCATACATTGAAATAATGACATACTCCTTTGCTGACGCAGAGAAGAAAACAGAAGAAAGAAAAAATAACAGTCTCCACCACCTGCCCTCTTCTGGAATTATATTTAATGAGACGAGTACATTCATTTGAAGTGTAAAAGACAAAGAAGGGGAAAAAAGCCATACAGTCCTCTGACATAAATCCTCAGGTCACACAGACAGCATCTGCAGTGTTCTCAAAAACTGAGTAACTAAAAATAACAGTCAAAACGGATGCGTTCTAAGCAGCCTTTCAGTACTGATCTCCCAAATTCATCCACTCATCCAGTGTAACGCTGTCTTACAACAACTTCATTGTGAAAGAGAATGGAATTGTTGAGACAATGGAAAATATTTACATAACGTTTTATTTTTGAAGCAAGAACTTGAAATGAAAGACTTCTTGAAGTCTCACATCCATACTTTTCAAAAAGTTATTCTGGTATTTTCACTTCAACCTTAGTTTGCGAATTTTCCTCCCTGATAAAAAGCCAACACAGCGGAGTCCTTAGAAGATTCATGTTCCACAGCCAAAGAGGAAAGACAGACTCAGAAAAAACACTGAGATCTGCTAAGGAAAAGAATAATCTCTCAAACAAAACACAATACAAAACAACAAAATATTTTGACAATACAAACAGACACAAGCAGTGCTTAACCGCTACCACATCGCATGCATTGCCAAAATTCACCCGTGGGATACTTCTATCAAATTCTTATCCATTTTTTGCTACAAATCACTTAGCTCACACACTTCTGTGTGATTCTGTGATTTCTCCAATATCATCATTCCACAGCAACAGTAATCTTTCTACTGTTCGCCTGGAAGAGCTCTTGAGGTAAGAGTTGACAATCACGTGAAAAGAGGGGATATGACTAAATAAAACTCAATATCCCACAAAAGTAGAGTTCAATATGCTTTGAATAAACCTTTCCAGACCTCCAACAGGCAGATCACCAGCAGGCAATTTACAGTTAAAGAAAGAAAAACAAAGGAAAACCAGGAGTTCAGCTTGTAAAGGGGAACTACTTAAGTGCACAAGTGGCATAGAAGACTGTCAAGAAGTCACTTGCCTAAGTCATAAATGTATTTACTTCAAAGGTCAGAAACTATAATTATTTTTCTTTTTAACTACAGAGGAATAGAATATGCACACATACAAAGTAGAAGAGCCAAAACCACACAGACACAACCAGCAAGGGATTTCAGGCAGTCACCTGATAGCATATTTAAGTACGTCAGCATTAAATGGGAGACCAAAAGGGAAAGAAGAAAAAAAAAAACAAAAACCAACGGGGGTCTGATCTGCTATGTGGAGAACTAAAACTAGGAAGAGAAAAATGGGGACAGCCAAAAGTTTAATTTCATTTTTGCTTCAATCTGCACTGGTGAGATCAAATAGATAAGTTGGTACAAGAACTAACAGTGACTCAGTGGAAAAAATAAGATCACACAAATATCATGCAAACAAAAGAACACATGTTGTGCATATCTGTGTTTAAAAAACAGGATGGAAAAATAGTGGTCAGGCAGTTACAGAGCAATTAGCTTACTTTCCTGGGACAAATATTTTACAAGCCTAGTTGTAAGCTTCAAAAGGATGAGAACCAGTCCAAAACAGATTTTGCACAAAGCAGTCATAAATGCATTTAATTTCACTCTATGGCAAATAACAGGTTACAGAACACAGAAAGAAAAAGTCATTAGACATTCTGAAATATGTATGTATGTGGACACAATCTTATGGTCAAGCTTAAACAAAAAATTGAAATAGATGAGTTATTGTTGATGCAAAAATGAATGGAAAACAATATTCCCCAGCTGTTAGGTATCCTGCCAGCAGTGAGGGGCGATCTAGACAGGTTCCTTCACTGTCTGGACTGGTTCTCATACAGTTCAGTGTGGTCAGTTACAGTCATGTTTTGAAAGAATACAGAACTGCAAGGAGTTCTATAACACCAAAAAGCAGTTGGAAAAAAAAGAAAACACACAAGCAAACACAAACTCACCTAAAAATGCCCCAGAAAAATATGACTAATTGCAGAAGCAGTCTGGAAAACTAAGTGCAATTCAAGAAGAACTAACAAATTTAAAAGCACAATGGAATAACAGCGAACAGTCAGCTAACAAGGAACACTAAAGACCTGATTTTAAGGTTGTAGCAGATCATAAGTTGTTTATGAGTCAGTAAATGTCATGACCTTATAAAGAAACGAAGCAACATCCTGGAAGGCATAAAGGAATATTTTGCTATGTTCCAGAGAAAATATTTCATCTAGATAGCATCAGATATATTGCAACTATTTTTGTCTCTGCTGTTCAAGAAAAAAGATGAGCAATTTGGAAAAATAGGAAAAAAGAACAATCAAAGGTCTTCAATTTGTCCTACAAGAGAAGCTTAAATAGAAGAAAAAAGCTGAAAGAAGAGATTTGATAATACTCTTAATGTACTAAAAGGAAGGAAGTCATCTAATCGCCGTTTTTACTTGTGATACCTTAAGAATTAATGAGCTTAACTCACAGCTAAGGAGATTTAGGTTAGATATTAGGAATATCTTTGTAATTGTAAGCACACCTAAGCTCAGGATAGATTTCCTTTGAGGACACTGCAAAACCTTCATAACTGGGGATCTTTAACTGTTATATACTCATCTGTCAGAAACAGAAAGAGTACAGTTGATCCCTCCTTGAAGCAGGATGATAGACAAGATGAGCACTATCTCTGCCTGCTCCTCTTCCTCCCGCACCAAAATGTGATTTCCAAGAGAAGGATCTCAAACATAGTGAGAGAGGTGAGCGGTGAGTTTAATTTGATGCATTTCTGTTACCTACTGTGAAGTAAATAGGAAATCCTACCCATCCATCTTTTATCACTAGAAAGATAATCTGTCCTGAAAATTTTTTAACAAATAGAAGTATAACTTCCTCATTGTCTGTTAATGGCATCAAGTAATATTCCTACATGTGTCACCACCTTTGTTACTTTGCCTAGAACATTCCCACACCTGTAACTGTGTATTGTTGCATGTTGTTTCTATCTTCACATTTGAAACATTTAATTGTTGGCTGAACATTGAATTTCAAAAGAAAGAAAGGAAATGTACTGTTTCTTGTAGTATTTTTATATGACCTTCCCTATATCATCTAACTGGTTACCATACACATCACAGACATAGCACAATCCCAAATGGGAATTTTTTGGAAATTCCATTTTTTTCCTTTTCACTGAATAAAATCTATGCTAAGCACTTCGCATCATCGTAATTGCACAGATGTTGTTTTGTTTTTAATTCACATCATATATACTTAAGTATATACAGTATACAGGAAACTGGGAAGAAAAGCAGTGAATATTCATTCAAAAATTAGCAAAGGTTTGCAGCCTTCCCTACACGTATTATAAATTCACCGGACCAATTCTAGAAATCCCTCCTGGCTCTTCTTTGGTTTGCTTAGCCCAGGAGATTTCAACTGCATTGGTGGTCCCTACTAAGTAAGTTCAGTAAAATTATATCTATGTTGTGTATATATAGCCACTGACTGACAAATATATTACAGCTGGGTCAGCATACATGTGTAGCATCCAAGGGCATACATTGCCTACATACCATTTTAAAATTGTTTCCTATAGAAGAAATTAGAATAATTTTGGGCACAGCACCTAGGCAACACCTAAGCTTCCAACTAAAGATGAGAAATAAACCCATACAGAAATCTAACCTAAGTCTTCTTAAGACAGGGATGAAACTTAAACTGAATATTCTTTTGATGCTAGAAAAAAAAAAACCAACTCTGACACCACAGAAAATCTATTTTGACAACTGTAGGAGTTAAACTCTAATTTCAGATGCAAGGCTGTCAAAGAAGAAAAAAACCCTGTTTCTATGCCTACAAAGATTAGGATCTGGCAGATGATCTAAAAACCCAGCTAAATATTCTTTTTATAGAGTCACCTCCTGGTTCCCTTATTCACATAAGGAGTCTTGCAGCATTCAAGAACAATAAGGGGGGATTTGGCTCTTTTTGCTTTTCTGTTCAAAAACATGCTGTAAGATAAAATCAATACAGACAACTGTATATTAAGCTCAAGGTCACTCATGGCAGGTAACTACGTACGCTACCACATCTCCTGTTTATAAACATCGCTGCTGTTAAGAATGACTGCTCTTGCAACAATTGGCAATTTTTGAGCATCATTTTCCATGTCTGCAGTGGAACAGCCCACTATGACAGAACTTGCCCTTTGCACAGGAAGAGCTCTGTATCCTGAAACACCAACATAAGACATTTCTCACGTCCTATGCTGTTATAACGCTTTGAAGAACAAGTTTTCCATCATTAGATCCTTGCTACAGGTCAAGAAACCATTTCTTTGATGCAGAAAAATATGAGGCACAAATTTTGAATACAGAAAAGAATGATTTCTAATGGTTACATGGCCTGTAATCACAGAACAGTATCTACTCATTTCTACATACTGGATGAATACGTATTTATTTCCAAACATATTCGACAAGTTTTTACCCCAGAAAGCTTAACTACAGAGTTTGGAAGCTTCAGAAGCTTATTTCCAGAATTACTAGACTTTTCCAGCCCCAACTGCAACTGATTCTTCCACTAATGAACTATAAATTAACCACATAATTAAACTGTATTACAAATTCTCCACGTTTCATGTAAATTTATGTTTTTACAGCACTTCTGAGTACCCAAAAACTGATCTAGAAAAATTATTGCGTGGTTTTCAAGATTTTGGCTTCAGCATCATCTGAGATTTGAAAAGCACTTATCTGGCCCTTCAATCTACAGATTAAGGAAGGAGTTTAAGGATTTCAACAAAGAGAAGGCTTAAACATAATTAAATATTATTCTGAGTACCGCACAGAAATTGAAAGACCTCCTACATGAAATCTAAACTGAATAAAACATGTTAAAGTACACGAGATACCTACAGTATCATAATGAATACAGATGACCAGCATGTTAACTTCCATGGTCAGCATTAACTCAGCTATCTAACCCTCCTACGTACAAAAGCCCTGTCACGTTGGGATAATCTGTTCTATATTTCCAGTTTATCATAAAACACAAAAGGAGACTTTTTCAACAAAAAACCTGTGATCACATCTCACAACTGTAGGACATCTTTCTTCCAAGGGAACTTTTTAGCACTTTTTCCCCCCCATAGTGTTTTTCCAAAACAAATGGATTGTACTGACCTATGTGGTGCTGATAAACATCTGGTTTGAAGTATTTACAGGATTTTTCCTGTTGATTTTCATTAGGTTACCTTAAAAGGGAGCCTATTCTGTGATACCCTTCCTCCATATCCCTATATGCTTTTAAAAAAAGGAGGATATAATTATACTTGAAATATTTCTCACAGTACGGCGTGGATCTGAAACTTTCCAAATCTAGAATGCAAAAAAGCCTCATCTGAAACATTCCTGTCCTTTCCACACAGGATCATTCATTTGCAGAAGTTGAAATTAATGCAGTGCCATTATATATTCTCTTTTATTTATTTTACTCTCCTTTGTTTTCTCAGATACTCAATTTACATTTGGTGTTTTCCTGAGATAATGCTACAGCAATAACTATTTTAATCTCTCATTCTAGAGACAGAATTGAAGCATCTCATTGCCTATGACACTACACAGCATTCTTCACTGAAATAATTAATTTTGCCAAGGAATTAAATCAGCTGAGACATAATGCTGACGTAGTGCAGTTAGATGAAACTATTCCTCATCCCTGAGTTCTCCTCCAACAGCATCCCACTGTAGGACAGCATCACAAATGGATCAAAAATTTCAGAGGGATTTTGAGCATGCAAGCATTGAGGCCTCTATCGAAGCACAGGAGAATCATTCCTCCTTCTATCTTAGCAGTTGCACGACACATGCACACCACTGTTACCAAGAAAGCATATCAAAGATGGGAATGGATTTCCTCTGTTACAGTTTTTTTCCAGCTTTTGTATAAACTGAACACCTTTTTAATTTACAATTGCCTCTTTGCACATTAGCACATGCAAGCTACAGTACATCAAATGCTGGAACGACAGAGGGACATGTCAGAGTCAACACAGGAATCACAGAGTGACTGTAAAACTCCAGCACTTTCCCCAGTTGTGCGTGAAAACATATTTATAAAGACCTTTAATCAGATCAGAGTTCTAAGCAACGGAGTAATCTTTCTCCTTTCCCAGCTTCAGAGCTCTACGAGCACAGCGTAAGAGAGGAAAGCACATGCTTACGTGCACAAGGCATAATCCTAAAGAGCTGTAAATAAGCAACATATCTTTTGGCAACGTTCTCTGCACGTTCCGGTTTCAGCACACCTGACACACATCAGTTTGCAAGCTTATGGGTGAAAATTGGAGATCAACAAAGGCATCTTAGTGGCTGGTGTGTACTGCAGGCCACCTGACAAGGACAGGATGTTGATATAGAGCTCTTCAGCTCCAGAAAACATCATTCCTTTGGGCCTTGATTCTGGCAGGTGACTATACCAAACAGACACATGCTGAAAAAGCAGCATGGCACCCTGCAAGCACTCCAGGAAACTACTGGAGTGCATTGAGGACAAACTCGCAGTTTCCCCCACTGCAATATGCATTCAGTTGCCTAGAAAGACTGATATTTCCAGTGATGCAGCAATATCAGAGTTTCACACATAAAGACTCTCCAAATCATCACTACTCAGAACAAACCGTATTGTTCCCTCTGTTCCTTCTCTCAGCTGTAGCAGTTGATTAAACACTTGCTTGCTCGGCACACGCAGGTTTTTCCCTCCTGTTGTCAGTGTGCTCTCTACACCTGCAACATATCTGAATAAGGTATAAGGAGCAAGAGCAAGCACTGATGAAAGCCCAGTCTCTTCCTCCCTTTACCGCTGCTGCTACCTTGCCTCACCTCAGGCTTATACAAAATACCACCTCCAGCTTCCGTGCAGCACACAGACAGAATCTGCACATTTTGGTCTCTTTTTATAGTTCCTTTCTCTTCCCCTCTCTTTTTCTCTCCCTTTTAAGACTGCTGTGTTTCTGGAGCTTCCCTGGGGAAAATCTTCAACTTGAAAGGGTCTCTTAATAACCTTGCTCAGACCTGCATACAGGAAATTAAGCCATTCTGCACATTCAGCGTTTACCACTTTGCTCTGCAATCCAAAGTTCTTGCACATACATACTGTTTGCAGCCATTTGGGGATTAACCCCTTCACCTTGCAGAACTGCAGGTGAATTTTCATTTCAATGAGTGAACTCTGCCTAGAGATGTGGGTAATAGTTCATATATTGAATACAAACGCTTCTAAATACATGAGAGCCGCTTTGCATTGTTGCCAAAGATCTGTCAGACAAACACAACTCATACCAAGTGGAAACCTAATTAGAGGCCTTTGACTCTGATTTTTCTCCACTACATTAAGTGCCCCCCTCCACTTAAAAAAACAAAACAAAACAAAACCAACAAACATTTTTTCTCCTCCTACTACACTGTGCTTTAGGGAATTCATTCTTCTTAACCCCTCTTAACTGTTTTCCCTCTTAACTGTTTTCCCTCTAGTCAAAGGGGCAGATACTTAGGGACACAAACCTCCTTTATTTACATACCAAGACTAAGAAATTGGCTGTCTAATTTGGCTACATCCCAGGCAGTCAGCCTGCAAAAAGCACAGTCAAACATTGCTCAGCTGCTATGTGAGCCTAGGAAGCACAGTGCCTGGCACCCAGCACAGTGCTCTCAGTGATTTCTGACTAGTTTTTCCATAAATCTTACAGAAGGCTTGGGCCAATTTTTTTTTTCTACTTCTAATTTAAGAAAAAAGAAAAAAAAAAAACCAACCAACAATGCTCACAAACAATGCTAGTGTTTGCTCTACTGCTTAAACTTATTTTTCCTTGCACATGGCACAATCGCAGATAAAGAGCAATGCTGACAGCTAACTTAGCTAACTTTCCTGACAGCTAACTTAACAAGAAGCATCTACAAATGCAGACACATCCCACATGTGAGACCAAGCATATTTTTGACTTCAAAAAGAAACATACCAGGTGCACAAAGCCTTTGCTTCCCAGATCCTCCATGCTCCAACATTCTTATCCAGCACTTCACCACTCTAACTCTATATGCACTTACTGCTACATCAAGCAATCCTTCCAAGCTTCCATTGGAAAGTCTTCCAGTTGACACTTAAGTGCAGCAAACCCTGAAATGACACAACCTTCTGTTCCACTGCTCTGAATTAGGGAATAAGTGAGCGACCATTTCAAAGCCCGAATATTTAAGATGGAGCTCTGTGTGCTGGAGCTAGTTGTTGATCACAATATATGGAAAATATAAAAGGTTAAAGCTTAACTTTAAAGCTTAACTCCAGACGCGTTCCAATGAGGCCTGTACTGGCTGCAACAGGACAATGAAAACCCTTAACTTACTACTGACTGTAAAAGTCTTTAAATAAATAACATTCTCTTAATTCTCGCCCTACCTCCTACACCTCCCTTGAAAGAGGCATTAACAAGAGCTGGATTAGAATGCTGCAGCACAATGCTACAATAAACTCAAATAATGCTCAGATTCATTCCAAACTTTTTTTCCCCCACTCACTGAAGCACCAACTGTGGCAGACGGGGCTGGCAGGATCCAGGAAGGGGAACTGGAAATTCCACCTGTAGCAGAGATGTGACAAACCACACGTATCAACACATGACTCAAAGATGAGATCAGTACAGCTGGGTCAGAAAGAAAGCCCTTCAGGGAGCAGGTCTGTAAGCAACTCACACCCTGTTAGCAATATAATTTTTTTCAATTAATTGAGACTGCTGAGTCTCAACTCTGTTTACAACTGTTTCCTAAATAAAAAGAAAAGCCTCTCGTGCCAGTGTATCACTTCATTACTTCATGGGGAATCCAGAAGAACCAGACTGAAGAATTCTTACCGAAGATGTCCCTAAAGGTTTCATAGAGATTTAATGCAGGTGGTTTGCAACTGTCCTCAGAATACTTAATACTCAATCTGACACAAAGAATCTGCATTGTTCTCTTCTGTCTGTCAGCTGACTACTTATCAAGGTCAGCATCACAAAACAAACAGAACTCAAAATCTTTAAACAGCTGCTGAAAGCAGTAGTTCTTTGGTTCTAATTTAAGACCATAGGATAAGAAGGTAAACAAATTAAAACTTAAAACAAATAAACAACATTATTCTACAGCAACAAATGATGCTAGTGCGCTGCAGCTGCGGAATGTGAAGTGCATGGAACGTACCTCCAGGCTACAAGTTTCTGAAAGTTTTACTTAGCTGATTAGAGATGAACAGATTGTAAGAAATATTAATAGTAGTGAATTTCAGTAGTAGTCCTAATGCAGAGCTAAAAAAAAGTTACCACACAGCAATCAGCACACATAGAAAGTACAAACTTAAACCACTTCATAAAAAAGCCAGTTAGCAACCCCATTTTAAATCTATGGCGTTTTGGAACATTTGCAAATCCAAAGGAAAGAGATTTGTTTTCATTTTCACCAAGCTTCCCCCACAGCAGAACTGTGGCTGCGTCCCTCACCAACACCACAAGCATGGATGCAAATTTATTTCCCACATAAACATAGCTATCGAAAGTTGTTTGCATATTAGAGAAAAGTTCAATATTTGTTTTCATTTGTGCTATAAGGTATGAGGGACTGCTTAGAAAAAAGTCCATCATTGCTTGCTGCAGGTGTTGCCACTATCTCAAGTGTTTTTTCAGCATTTTCTGAGACACTGCAACTGCTGGAGGGCTGCTGCCTGCAGAACTGCTGTTGTTGTATAATTAAACAAAATACCAACACTTCCTGAGGGTCGTGGGATTTTCCATGTTCTCCATGAGAGCCAAGGATTTTCTAAGCACAGAAATCCCCTATAATTCATCCAGAAACAGTTTCAAAGGCAAATTCATGATCTCCTTCACAGATTTGGCATTTGTATCTATGTATTTTCAAGTAAGAGTAATTATTTTGAAATGTTATCAAGAAAAGCAGAATTCATCAGGCCAACAATGAAGTGCAGGTTCTACATACCCTTTGCCTAAAAAAAATACTGTAAAGGAGCAATTTAAATGTTTAGTTACTATGGCTACCTTCACATCACAAGGCAAGGAAAACCCACACCCATGAAGATGAAACACTGCTCCTTAAAGAAAGAAACTAGACACTGTTAATATGCTTTTTCCCCTCTCCAGTGTTTTCAGAAGGCAAACCTGTTAAAAAAGAAGTTATGCACTAGTAGAGATCTATGTTTCTCCTTTTTCTTTCTTAATCTGCAATTTTCTGTTTGTTTTTTGTTGTCGCTATTGTTCTTTTGTTGGTTAGGTTGGTTTTTCTTTTTTATTTGTATATAAAGCGATTGAAGAAAAACTTGCATTAAATCGAACGATTTTCAAGTTGAAGGCTAAAAAAGGCATGATAGAAGGAATTTCTTTAACAGTGATGCGAACGTGCTTCGGGATTCATAACAGTACTTCATAAGCTCATGTTATTCAGAAACAGCTATGTCAACATGATTCCTCTATTGCAGTGTTGACCATCTCAAAACATTAATTGAAATGACAAAAAAAAGGATATAGTAATTTTAGAGTTCTGTGTTTTTGGAGTGTGATATTTTAAAGACTTCTGCATTCAGTCTGCAAAGGAAGGAGAAATCAATTTCAAACAACAGCATTTCTGCTGTGCAACAAGTTTTATGCCCAGATCCTACTGTGCAATGTCACAGTACAAAAAAACCAAAACTGGTGAGTTAAGCATCAGTAAAGAAGATAAAGCAGTAAAGTAAGAAATAAAGCAAAGCAGGAAACAAGCCTGGCTTGGAGTTGATGGCTAGAGAGAACTTCTTACTCATCAGAAAGCAAGCTTTGAAACCTCTGTGATCTGTGAAACACAGCATGCGAACCATCACTGATGAGATCTGCAAGGGCAATTACATGAGGAAAAAGTTTTGACTTTTCTATGTACAAAGTAGGGAAAGTATTTTCCTTCTTTCTGTTGTGTTTGAAAACTAAAATCACAGCAGATGCTCATATTCCAGTTGTACTGCTTTGATTTTATGAGCCAACTAAAAAACTTATTGCCAATGAACTTCTATATCTTATGCTTTAAATTTAACACAGAGTGGCTTATTATTATTAAAAAAGCACAGGAAACTCATCTAAAGGGCTTTTCCCCTCTTTCTCTTGTACTATTAAATGAAAACATAACAGCTTCTAAATAAACGAAGAAAATACATTCAATAGGAACAACTGAAAATGTGTTATGATTGATGGCCAATTTTCTCTAAAGCTTCAGCAGAGGGTTGAGACATCCGTTATTGCAAATCCCCACCGATGCAGAAACACAACAGCTCTCACTGGATGCTGTACAAGAACAGTCCAGCCAACAGAATTTCTATCATATTAAGGCATAGAATGTAATATTGTTTCAATAAGCATTTTAAATAATTTGTAGGGAGACTGTCTCAAACACTTCATTTCAGTGGAATAAAAGATCAGAGTAAAGATAAAAACCAAAATATAAAGAGTCTGTTTTTCTGAGATATTAACAACACACAATCAGAACTGAAAGGTTTAGAGCATCTTTTCACCTTTGTATTTTTCGTTTACTTTATGTAACACGTTTATTTATTCATTATGCATTTTTTTTTCCTTCTGATTTTTTTTTATAGCTGAGATCACAAGCCGAAATTGCCTTCCTGTTTTTGGGGCATTAAGATATTTAGTATTAAATTTCTTCTCTGAACTGTCACCAGTTACATATGCAAACTACACAAAATGTAGCGAAGTACACTAAAGTACACAAATTAAGCCAAGGCTCAAAAGTTGTGCAGCTCTGGAAAAAAGGCTTTACAGTTCAAGCTCTCTCTGATGCCTTATGAAAGGAATTCTCCAACTTCTGAAGACCTTTCCCACAGACATTCCAATTACAGTCACTATTAAATACGACAACCTCTATGAGCCTTCACATGAAAGCTGTTCATTGAACCTGATCTTCCAAAGATAGGATGGGTAATTGGAATATTTCATAAAATGTAAACCCCTTATTCCAATGATATTTGGAAAGCCTACGTGACTCTGAAAAGGGCAGGGTTTTCCAGGGTGCAATGCTTCACTTGTTTTTCTGTAAAACACAAAAAAAAAAAAAGGAAAAAAAAAAGGATACTTCTGATACTTCTCAATTTTCAGTACAAATGACATAAGCACAAAAGAACGCCTGCACACACTGTGAGCTTCTGATGTTCGTAGAAAATCACCGGTCATCTCAAGTATCTGCTCCTAGAATTGAACGGCTAACAAATAACCCATGGCTAAAGTAACTTTTCAAACATCTAGATGTCAATTTCTGTAAGGAGAATGAAATAAAAATCACTCTAAGATGTATGCATGTAAGTAGTGCTATAGACTTAATGGAATGTCCATGAAAATGTTTTGGTTTTTTATCCTTTTAGAAATCCAAATTGATTAAGTGTGATACAGCAAGAACTAGGTAGAGTTATGAACTGGCTCTCATATGTTGTTGATATGTGAAAGATATGCTCATATGTTTCATATATTTTAGATAACAAAATCCATTACCTAAAATCAGATTTTAATGTCACCATTATAGGGAACTTAACTTCAGATAGTATATCTATCTCAGAAAAAAATTAGTCTGCTAGTGAAAATCTAGACTTAAAGCAATTTCAACTTCCAGTCAAAGTTGAAAATCTTGGAAAAAAATCCACAAAACTCTTGGTTGTTCCACTTAAAAGCAGTTTCTGGATAAGGAAGACCGCTTGTCCATTTGTATGAAGTACAAATGCTAAACAGCAGAAGTCCAGTTCACTGAAAAATTCAGTCAGGAACACGAAACGCTCTTCTCAACTTCAGTTCATCTGAATGCTTGATGCTCAAATCTCACTAAAAATCAAGATTATCATATTAAAGCCTTTATGAACACAGCCAGGGATCACTGCAAGTCTGAGTTACTATCGTGATTCTTTTGTCACAAATCACATAAAAGTAACAGTAAAACTGTTTCAGTCTTCAGCTGAGAGGCTTTAAAAAAATTAAGATGCCATTAGAGTTGAACTGATGAATGAAGTACCTTACTGACATTTAGGATACTGCGTAAAAATGCCTGTGCTGAACAACGATGCCAAAGGATTCTGGTCAAAATAAAAAGACATCCAGAAAAACAGTTCTTTTCCATTTCTCCAAATCACTAAAATATAACATCAAGACAAAAAACAAGAGCTTTTAACCAATAAAAACCAAACCAGCTTCTTGCCTTTGCACTATAAACCTGTACATGAAAAAATAAACCAACTTTCTCATACATCTCCTAACTTTTGCCTTTCTCTCAGGATAAAGCATAGTTTCTGAAGTTCTGTACAAACTACTGGACTTTTTGAAAATGGGAAAGCACATCACTGTTTGTGCTAACTGGAAAAACATGGGCACTTCTATGAAGTTTCTGACATTTTAGCAGATAGGCCTTAATACCCTCAAGACAGGAGAACCTCATAAGCCCAGCAGTCATCTCCACTTGCATGTTCAGCAAGATGGTTTTTATTTCATTTTGTAAAACAGGTTAATGATCTCATTTAAGATATTCCACTCGTAATAAACATTCTTGATTAGTGAAATCTGTACAGCAGCACAGCAACTTTTGTCTGGTCATGATCCTTATACACAGTAACTACCCATAGCCAAGTTGCATGGAACAGCAATTCCACACAGGCCAGTCTTTGCTAGTCACCCAGTGCAAGCCTCCTCAGCTCAGCAAGTACATGCCCAACTGGCTTGCTTCAAGTAGTCTTCCTTGCATTTGTAGGACATTCTGTGTCCTATGCAAGGCTGCAGGATAAATTAAAGCCAGCCTTTTCCCATCTAGTTTCTCTTGACTTCAGTGAAACAAACAAAATAATTGGTACATCCATTCTCTATCAAGATAATCTCCCCGAAATCATTACGCACCTCAGACCTTGATTCAGTCTTTCCTTTCAGGCCAAATACTCTTCTACAGTTTTTCCTATGCTTTCTTCCTGCAGCCCAGACTAACTGACAATCAGGCCAGAAGTAAAGAGCACACAGGAAAATGGAAAAATGGAGGGAACTGATGTTATTAATAAAAGCATTACAGAACTTCTCATGTTCCCCACATGGAGAATAGGCTTTTGTGCATTTATTACTAAAGCAAGAATAATACAGCAAATCCTCTTGGAAAGAAATCACGATGTGATTTCCTACTTCTTAATCAGATGATTATATGTCAGCTCAGGAGCTCAGTTTGAACCGTGTGTGCATCTCCAGTTCTTACAGCTCCCAGACTCGAAGTCCAGAAAGTCCATTAGCAGTCTAATAGGTTGAAAGCAACATAATCAACGTCAAGGAGCTCTCACCAAATCATTTTGAAAAAGAGGAAAATATTTATTTTCACCTTTCAAAAAAAAAAAAAAAAAAAAAAAAAAAAACCACAGAAAACCATCCCTCAAGGACAATAAGTTTAGGCGGCGCTGACCATCAGTGCATCAGTTTAACTCAGCTGCTGCGGACAGGTAATGAGAGCCTGCTTTTCCTTGTGAGGCACAGATGTGGAGCAGAGATTCACTAGCCATTTTTTATTGCTATTGCAACTGCAGAAACCAGATGATGCTTATTATTATTTGAGACACTGTTTCATACAGAACAGCAGGTCCTCATTAAGAGAGACACATTTACCACAAACGTTCACCTCTGTTGTGCAGAGATCAAGTCTACAATTTGAGCTCAAAGCATGTAAGTATCTACTTTCTCCTTTTCACGAGACAAACAATTATAAAAAGGTATAAAATAACACACTTCTACTACTACATGGAAATTTCATTTTTAAGTCTTTCTAACTTCAGTAATAGAAGATCACAAAACAGTTAAAGAAGTTTGGGTATCTAGTATTCATCCATTGTTAAATAGAACGGTCTGGGCTCAGTAGGAAGAAAAATGTCGTCAAAAAAGCCTTCCATCAAGAACACAAGTATGTGAGATTCTTTTCAGACAAAAAATAAAAGTTCCATAATAAAATCATTTCGCTTTTAAAAGCAGATCAAAGTCAGAACTGTGTGTGAGTTGCAGATGTGACTAAAGTAGAGTATATTAGGTGCTGCACGAGATAATTTTATTATTATCTTTTTTTTTTTTTTTTAACAGACATGTCCATTTTGCTTTTATACATTACATGGTAAAATGCCCCATACTGCAGCAAGCAGAGTGTGAGGCAGGAGAAGATGTGAGAGATTTATCTTCTCCTCTTTTTGGAAACGAACAGAGTTTCCAGGATAAAATCACGTAATTATATATCCTTTCAGCTTCAAGATCATAACCCTATCTTTCATAATATAAGACCTGCAATTCCATCAAATTGCAATTGAATAATTAACATCACAGCACTTACTCAAGTTAAATAGAAAGAGAAATAGGCCAGGTTAATGGGCATGTTTTCCCAAATCCTGCTACCTAAAATCTAAACGCTCCTAATAACTTAGAATGGAGAGAGACAAGTAAACTGGACTCAGAGAACAGCCTGAAAGAGGGCTTTGTGACCTGTATCAGCACAAAGAGCCAAATAGCAAGGTATACTGAAGATTTATGTGAGAGCAAACACAGCAATTTCTTTTTTTTTTTTTTTTTTTTTTTCTCCTTTGTTTTCCTCTAAAGCAGCCATAGCTTATAACCAAGTTTTGAAGCAACCACATTTTTTAATTCTTTATTTTCTAGAGCCATGGAAGTCTCTAAAACGATCACACTGCAAGCAGTTCAGGTCTTTTTCCATCAAAAATTCCCAGCATAATAAAATAATTTGAAGTATTAATCAAAAAATCCAGTGCATGCTCAGAAGAAATCACTTTCAGTTGCAAAATGCATTTCTGAAGAAGTTTCTAGTTTTGTTTTCTGTGATCCCATCTTTTACAGGAGCCATACCATCAAATATTTATCTGATAAAAGTAATGCAGAATTCTCAGCTTTGCTAAGTATGCTGTGAAGCCTGTCTCCATTACTTAAATATATATCTTGCTTAACTTTACCGTAAAGTTTATTCTGTTATAGTGCAAATTAAGTCACTACAGAAATGCAGGAGAAAAAAAACAACAACTTTTCTTCATACTTGTATATTAATCATGAAGTTTCTTGAATCGCTGCCTTGGACGTGCAGAGTAACTTGTTATAATCCCACAGACTGCAGCAGCATAAAAAAGTAATCTATACTCCAGCACCGTGTTTTCAAATAAAACAAAGGTTTAGAGAACTAAGCAAAAAATACTGAAATAGAAATGCAGCATATCTAAAATATACTAGCAAGTAATGGCTACAAATTGCCAGTGAGACCGAAGAAATGTGAAAACACAAAACAAAGTAATAAGGAAAGATTTTATTTATTCCTGATTATAATACAGCTTAGCTATACATCACACATGGTAGACATTTTTAGATGCCACAGAAATCTGCTTTTTGGAGCAGCTAATGAGAAAACTCACAGGAAGGGAAGCAATTCTTAAACTGGCTCAAGATTTAAGATGAAGTTCCCTAAGAAATACTCTGAAATAGATACTGTTCTGTGCTCAGATACAAAACTCCTTGCAAAAAAATAGGGAAAAAAGCTAAAAAGAAGCCCCAAAAGAAATCCACGAGAGGTTTAACTTGAAAGGTTAGCTTGCTTAACTTGAAAAAGAAGAATGATGTAAAAACGAAGAAACTATTTAAAAATAAATTAAAAAGCAGTAGCTAAAATTTTAAAATATTCATATAAATATTTTAAAGCTTTCTTTTTATATAAACTAGCATAGCAACTCTTTAAAGGAACCACAGTAAAAGCTCAGAGTACAAGTATATTACCTATCAAAAATAATTTTAAATGGGCTTCCAGAAAAATTGGTGTGCTTAAATAGCAGAGTAAAAGAGGCTATTAGACATAAAAGGACACCCTTCAAAAAGCAGAAGTTGCATCCACCTGAGAAAATTAAAAATAATAAACTCTGATAGGATTAACATAGAACCAGAACCATGAAAACAAATCCCAAAAGATTTGATGAGGAACTTACAAGAGACATAAAGAATAAAAATACCGAATACGTCCATGAGAATCAGCCAGCCTGCACAAGCACGTGGAGCTGCTGGATGTGCATGGAGAGCATACGAGGAAGGCAAATAGAATGACTGCCACACACCCGTTCACCACAGAGAAGTTCAGTGACTTCTCCAGACTGGAGAGATTCTCTGGGTAGCGCGAGTAGAAGACAGCCTCGAACCTGCCAATCCCAGCTTCTAGCAACATCCATAGTATGAACAGAACTACCCAGTGTTTCTAAAGGGTACTGGATTTAAAATACGCAAACACCTAAGGGTGGTCTGTAAGCTACGATTTAAAGTAGTGTTAATGCCACTGGAACTAAAGATAATAAACACAGTGGCAGGAAACGAGGGGATCTGTCTTCTGGAATGAGTACGTCGGTAGAAAATCTAACGAGCACCTAAAATATTTACTTCATTGATCAGATGTCAACCAATAAAACCAACAAAAGAGTGATCAAATTGATAGACAATATGCTTTTTTCCTTTTCCTTCCTGACAATAAAATGATAAACCTATTGATTCACATAGGTCACTCCAAAAATAATGCCTCCAATTTATTTCCAGGAAAACTACAACAGATTCAAAGAATACAATAACACTGTTTGATAGAGTAAATGCTCAGCTACAAAAAGCTATTTTTCAACACAGCCACCACCATTAGCTATGCATTTCACCAGTGGTGAACAAGAACCTGCCACGCCATAGAAATCTGCATGGCCATCTGGAATGACTTGACTTTTACATTGCTGTCATCACTCTTAAAACACATCACCCACTGCCTCACTGTGCTCAGCCTGCATCGGTGTACAGCAAGCATAGGTGAATGTCAATGGGTGCCATTTTTTCTGCATAGAGGAACTCAGTGACACACCTTTGCTTTCACTCCCACTTTCACATCAGACATTATTCTGTCACAGTGCCCCTCCACTGCCATCTGTCATAAAGCAACAAGAAGTAACAGGTGTGAAGATTCAACCTCTTCTGCCGTCCCACCAACATCTGCTTCTGACAGCATGGGCCAACAGCATTAAGCAGGAGGCACTGCTTTTGTTGAAGCCCTTATGTAATCAGTAAGACAGGAAACAAAAGTTAGCATCTACTCTTGTATGTATATTCTTATCCACACAGATCTTCAGATAGGCTTTGCAAAAGCAGACTCTAAAATAAAATGTTCTTCATTATTAATTTCACTCTGGCGTTTAAAAACAATTCTTACAGAAGCAAAGCTACAGTCTATAATCACTTCATGAAAGCTGCTGTTTACTTCCTAATCTATCATTACTAATCTTCCAAAAAAAGATAACCTACAACATTAAGAAAGCAAAAGTAGCATAAACAATTTCTGTCTATGTTACTGCTGAAGAGAGGAGTCAGATTGATCATTTTTAAGAAAAAAATCACACTAGTTTAAGCAAGAAAGCCATAGTAAGAAATAAATTGCCACACATCTTAGAAACATCACATAACAAGGTCATGGTGGCTGAAGCAATTATTTTGGCAAATTGTTGTGGAGGGACGAGAGCTAATAACACACAAGTAACCACTGCCGAATTGCACGTATGTTTCTCAATGCTCAGTGGAAAAGAAAATTTATTTTTGTAAATTAGCCATACAATAAACCAGGTAATATTCCATGTATTCATCACCATTAAGTAATGAGTGCAGCCAGCAGATGACACATAGTTATTTGAGCAAATTTTCTTGCTCTTAACACATGAAGCAAGCCAGTATCAAGTGGCCACTCAAACAACAGTTACAGCAGAGCAACACCTGTAATTACTCAGAGGATTAAACTAACAGATCAGGTAATTCCCACTCACAGGAAATAACACATATTTCATTTCCAGCAGCGAGTGCAGCACTCCTATGTGGTATTTTAACCATAAATTTGAGAATGTGAAGCTATACACGTACACAGCACTGCTCTCCTGAAGACAACCAGCCTTGGGAGTCCAAGGTACCCTGCACAGTCCCTTAGGACTAGCTGGTACTAGTGCTGTGGTCACCAGCTGTGTCGTCTTCATTTTGGAAAAATAAAGAAATAAACTCTTAAATAAAAAAAAAGAGAAAGCTGAGGAATTTTCAAACGTTAGCAATGGGAGGACTACAGAACAAGCAGGTGGATTCCTCTTTCCCAGGAGGAATTCAGCCAGCATTCGGTTCAGTTCATCGGACCTTCAGTACAGGATCCTACTGGCGCATAGCCTGAGGTCACCACTTCGGCTAACAGAGCACTCTGTCCCCTTTCTTTAGGCTAAGCTATAATACAAGATGTTTGAAGCAATAATTGTGCCACACCACTGTCCTACAATCATTATGAAGAAGAAACAACATGCTGGGCCTGGTCTCAGGTTAGCTATTTTGCAAAGAAAGAAATCCACAATGCTAGCACAATCAACTGTGAAACGTAGCTGGGAAACAGAAAGTGCTTCAAACACCACTACAAATAACAAAAACCTCATCTGTCTAAAAACTCTGGAATATAAAGTTTTAAAGCAGAAAAGAGTAAGAGGAGGTAAAATGCTTGATCCACGGCTCAAGGGCAGACTGGAAACAATTCTACCTCATGCAGACATAAAATTGCTCGAAGGGTGTTCTCATAAACAAAGTGCTGGAGGCCATGCCATCGTCCACCTCCTCCTGCTTCTGTCTACATCTAAGGAAGCCAAGTACATCTCACAGAACAGAAGATGCACACGTTTCAGGAATATCCCAGAGGCAAAAAGAAAGAATAGTGAAACAGCAACAGCTTTCAGAGCTGAAGATACAGCCTCTTCTATTTAGGTTAAAAATCCTCTAGGGCCTGTTCCTACTTCTGATTTCCATGTACTTGCAGGATTTTCCACAGCTTCATTATTCAAGGAAAATAGCTAGGTTTTACTGAGGTTGGCCGTTGGGGGCAAAACTCCGCTTCTGCAGAAAGTCAGATGAAGGTGTTTGCACCATGCAAGTTCCCATCACGCCCTCTGGGACACCACTTAAGTACCTATTAAACCCTCTGGGCTTGAACAGGATTTAAATGAGCAACAGAGTTTTTTTTTCCTCCCATTCTCTTTTGTCCAGCAAAGTGTTTTATATTACAATTTATTCGCCATTAAAATTTTCTAGCCAATCACTACAAATGCTTCCAATTTTTTTGTTTTGAAGAGGTCTTAAAAACTGCTTGCTAGATTTTTGAACGTTCTTTGAGTTTATCATTGTATAGCAGAAAAAACCTGAACTGGAGGTGGAGAAAAGCAACACAGGAGAACCATAGAATAGAGTTAACGCAAGATTTATATTCGAGCAGTGGAAAAGTGATGGAAAGAATGAAGGGTTCTACGTGAAGTAGTTCTGCCTTGCCACTGATATAACTAGATATATCTAAGGCAAAGTGATACTAATAGTTATGAAACAAAGAAGAATCTGTGAATAGCTCACATGCACAGCAATAAAGGCAGGTGAGCTCCTCTCCAGTGCAATGAAAAACTTACTGTATAAAATTTAAGGAAGGTCAGTTTAATCTGTTAATATATTCACAGAATTGCAAAAGATTTAGCTGACAAAAGCAGCCAAGAAGACCCTGATGTTTTTTTAATATCCATATGAAATGGCACTCAGACAGATTTCGTGCTTGATTTAAAGCAAACTGATGGCTAAGTTACACATTTAGATAGGAATGCTGGGGTAAGGTCAAACCACTATCATTAACATCCCAAGGAGGAAGGCTGATAATTACTAATGCTTAAAAGCACCAGCAGTCTACTGACTGCATGCATTTTCTCAGACTTTTGTTCAGTCAGTTTCTCAAGTAAAAAAATAGCATTCAAAGACTTCTAGCTCATGCAATGTAAGCCTCACTCATTAGTAATCCTTGAAGCTTGACTTCATTTGAGCCTGTTCTGGGTCTGGATAGCAATTAGTATTGCCCTCCAGGTAAGGGAGTGTAGATTTATTCCCCAGAGGTGGTTTAACTTCCTCAACCTACTTTAAAATTAGATTTACTCTGTTACAAATCGTAAGTGTTAAATGAGTAAAACTATTAAACAAGGAATACTGCTGGGCTAAATGGCTAAGCATTTAATGGTTTACCACAGTATTACCATTTTTATGGTCTATTAAAACAATTGGAAGAATATCAGCAGTATGAAGAATCAAGTAATTTATATACAAGTTTGATAAAGTACCGTATGTTTGAGTAAGAAGCGAGCTCATTTTCTTACACTTCAGAATATCAGAGGAAGGGATGTTTGGGAAAAAAAAAAAAAGTTACTTTTGAGCTGAAGCACATTCACTTTAAACTAAATTTGTAAAGGGATGTACACCACATACCTTACCATCTACGTTTTTGTTTGCTTTATGCAGCTTGTTATAACAAAAACACAGATGGTCTAAGCTGATATCGCTAAATAGCAGCTTAAATTAAGTATCGCAAACCTGATTCAATCCCAATTCCTCTCTGAGCTGCATCTCGCCTCTCTCCTCCTTTTCTCCCCTTGTTAACATTAACGAAAATGTCATCAATATATCCTATTACCCTACAGCATTCTGACTCTTTGTATGATTGAAACATGGAAATAAGGAAATCCCCGCTCTAATGGCTGTCAAGAGACCTTCCAACAAGATCAGGGTCCAAGAAACCACACAGTGAGCTACTACCAAAACTTCTTTGTACAGATCAAGACAAATATTTTATTTGCTCAGTTTACCACTTTCTCTTGACTGATCACTGATATAAAACACTATCTTGGCTCTAAAATGCCCCAAGAAAACAAATACACCAAAAAAAAATTTCAAATCTCTTCCTTGCAGACCCTCACATGAAAGAAAGTTTGCCAATTAAGACAAAAAATGCTTAACTTGATACTGAAGAAACTGGTCGAAAGAAGAGTTTTCCCCTTTAGTCTTCTTGCACCCCTTTAAAGGTTTCATGCATCTCAGCTCCCCAGAAGTTCGAAGGTCACACAGCTGTTCCAAAACAAAACAGGAGGCCAGCAACTCGTCCTCTAGGTTACTGTAACTGCTGTGGTTTAACCCAGAGCAGCCGGACACCAAGCAACTCCTATCCAAGCAAAACCTCCACTCGCTCCTCTCCGCATGGTACGAGGGCGGGAACTGAAACAAAACGGAACTCCCACGTTGAAATGAACTGAGATAAAAAAAGGAAAACTAAAACAAAACCTCTACAATAGCACCATACGCATCTCCAGCGCAATTACTCACCATTCGCTAACGATCGGGCGGCTCACCGACACACGCCTTGTTACCCACGAGGTCGCAGCCCTGCAGCCGACGCCCGGCAGCCCCCACAGCTTTATCGCCTTCTCGTGCCGCGCCAGAACCGTTGGCCGAACTCGGAGCACCTGTGCGGACCGCGCTCCGCCCCAGAGGCCGCGTGAGGGGCGGCTCTGCCCCACCGCGTGGCCCCGCTCCCTGCTGCGGCCGAACATCCGCGTGCCGGTAACAGCGACTGGGCTGAAAGCAGGCCGTGAGGTGACGTGTCTGTGTATAGACGAGTGTCTGGAGAAGATCGGGTTCTTTTCATTGTCCCCTTTGCCTCCCGGTTGTCCAGTTTTAGCAGTGATGCTTTTTCCTGAGAAACATTTAAGCATAACTGATTCCATCAACTGACTTAATCACAGAATGAAAGTGACATATTTCAAGTTTTAGCTAGAGATGGAGTAATATTTTTGTTTTGGCTGTTGTTTATTCAAAAGTTCCTCAGCATCAGAGAACACCAGTCTTATTTTTACATTCAAATGCAATCTGTATTTTGAATAAACTTAACTGACCTTCAGCTCTGAGGAGTAATCCAGGATCATTCATCCTAGAATCACAGAATATCTTGAGTTGGAAAGGACTCAAAAGGATCACCGAGTCCTGTTCCTGGCTCCACAGATCACTCAAAAACAGATCATTTTTTCTTTGGATAAAGAACTGGAGAAGACTGTTCTGCAGAGCTGCTACTAACAGTGCTGTGTTTGTCTCTTCAATGTTTCTGTAGCACATGTTCCTGCGCTTTCTAGATACCACGATCTGGTGATGGGGAGGTACGCTTCTCATGAGACTGCCAAAAACCTGGAAAGGATGTGGAGCAATCCATGAGGAGGCTCCACCTCTTTAATTCATTAATGCTCCATCAGTCTTCTATTCTAGCACTCCGTAAATACCCTGCTGCTGCTTTGAAGGTGGTCAGTCAGGTTGGGATTTGTCTTATCTTTTTCCGGAGGCACTTCAAAAATCAAGCTAAAGCAATAAGCTTAGCTTACTTGGGAAAATAAAATTTCAGTCTATAGCCAATTTTTGATCCTTTACAACAAAACACATCTTTGATCCTGTGTCCAGAAGTCTAGAGTTTGCTAAAGAAGCTCAGCAGTTATAGCAAGATTAAAATGATGGCAACGCCAGAAGTTGCAAAGGAAAAGACAAACTTAAAATGAAAGTCAAAACGTGAAGAAAGGGTTACCTCAGATACGCATACACTTTAAACAAAAATGATAAGTTTATAATCAAGAATATTTGCAACAGAAGAAGAAATCAAATCCCAAGAAAGCCTAAATATGTTTCCATGTTTGAAAGAAAAAAATCTTATAGAAAGATAAATGAGGTCAAATTTTGAATTTACTCTGATGGTTTGGAGAAATACAAACAACAGTTTATTTGCTTTTCAAATGAAAAGCACTGATGAAGGCATTTGAGAAGCATTCACAGATGTGAAAATGGCACAGAAATATTGTAGAATAGATCTCAACCTCTATCAGCACTTGTGGTTTGGTGACACTCACCTAGCTGCTCTCTCACCTGCTCCTCACCAGCCAGGAAGGTGCTTGTATTTGCTTTTAATACTCCCTTTTCTACTACTGGCCATGTCCAATGCGGGGGCAACCTCTGGTTTCTTCTCACAAGCCACCCTTTCCAACAATGCTTAATGTAACAGTAACCCCATACAATGGTTAACACCTTTGCCCAAATCCATTTTGCACTGACTTTTCATCCTAAGATTTCTGCTGCATAGCAACACCGGCCGTAGTCTGAATAGAACTCCTTTACTTCTCTCTGAAAATACATTGAGCCCAGTGCATTGATTTGATTGATGGTTGTAAAAAACCATAAATAGTTACATGGTGTGTGAATTTCCAGAGAGCCTGAGTTATACAAACCTGGTGAATGTTGGAGACAGAGTTGGAACACTGGAAAAGGGACACCAGCTTACATAATATTTTTTGCAAATCTAATCACCACTGGTTCTGAAGACATTATCTTCACTTGAATACCTAGTTTCTTGCACATCACATATGGAATTTTTTTTTTTTTTTACTTTCTTTACCAAATGTATGACAAGCACTTATTGAAAGCTGTTTCTGTTAGATTTCTTAGTGACTTGTTTGTTTTTTTGTTGTTGTTTGCTTTTTTTTGTTGTTGTTCTGTTTTTTTGATTTCTTAAGTGATTCCTTGGCATCATATTTCTCATTTTATTTGTGGCAGGAGAGAAAGACATCTTTGAGAAGCAAAATGTGAATATCCTTACACCTCTCCTGACCATCATAGTTATAACAAACATTTCCAGATTCACAAAACAAAGACCTCCATATGTGTCTTGTTAACACAGGTACATGAGAATAGCTGACAAGTGGAAACTTGAAATATGGCAAGTCTGTAGCCATGGATAGTAACTACTTATGCCTTCACTTAGCAAGCAACCTTCACACGGATGGTACTACTTCACTGCAATCTGTAAGATGAGTTTTCAGACTCTGCTTTACACTTCTTTGCTTAGTGGTTTTAAGACAAGTGTTTGATGTCATTTGAAGATAGATTTTTGTGGTATAATACAGATAAGGGTTAGGTTGAATGTCTTTTCTTCTCACAAAGGAAATTCTTCATACACATTCATAAAACAGCAGGAAGGACACCTACCGTCCTTATATATTCATATCATCGTGTCTTTGCTTCTTGCTAGAGAATTTTTTTCCCTAGGAATGCCTATCAGATAAGATCAGTATCATTATCAATACACCTGTGTGGAGCTGCTGGCAGCATACCAACTGTTAATTAACCCTAGCACTGTCATACTTGATTACTTTTCAAAGTACTTCAGAAAAGTTGCATTAAAATAAATAAGGATAAAACATTTAATAATGAGAAGACAACTGTATCCTCTATAGGTGTGAATGGTGCACATTCTACAAAGAGTGAGGAGAGAGAGAGGCATCAGAATTTAGACTACCACTCACTCCCTTCAGACTGAAGCTCCTCTTCAGAGGCTGATGAAGGCTGAGGGGCAGGCGGCTATGGTGGTGGCTGTGCGGAGATAAAAGCGGTGCGTAGGGCTAAGTGTAAGGAAAGCTGCACAATACTAAAAGGGTTTACACTGCTTCTGTAGCAGTGCTTCAGTTATGCATAGTTGGTAAAAAGAAAGGAAAAGAAATACATTTCTCAAGTGAGCAAGTAGGTAGTAGAATTAGATGGGTATCAAATATAGCCTGGACTTTCTCTTAATGCAATCTTGTCAGGATACAGCAGAACATATGCTGAACTAAGTTATAACTCATCTTTTTCTTCATCTTTTCTGGAACATGGATCAGAATTAGAAAGCACAGTACAGCAGATCTACTACTCAAAATGCCCCACTGTTTCACTCCAGCATTACAGACGATCAGAGTTCAACCTTTAAAATAACTTTCCTGTTCAGTCTCAAATGCAAGATTCTGAAATAATAATCTCTACTCCTGAATTTTCCTGACAAATTTGACATAGTTCAATAAGAAAGTCATCTAGAAGACTGACATTAAAAGAGTTTCATTCCATGATGAAATCTTTGCCATGAACAACTATAATTAGACATTTATTTCCCCTCCTCCTCCAGATTAAAGAAATTGAAAAAAGAACATTCCAAACAGTTCAAGGTCCTGAGCAGGCTGGGAGCTCAAACCAAGTTGGGGTTACGAATCCTTAGGCAAGGTGATGGAAATCTTCCAAGAGCCCTTGGAGGTGGAACTCATCATCCAGCCCAAGGATATAAGATCCAGAATCCTTGGCAAATGAATCCAGCAAGAGCACTGGTCAGAAACAGGAAGATTCCTCCCACTACCCAACACTAGTTTGTGACTGATTATATCCTCTAGTTAAGTAATATTTATTCAAAAACTTTTGGTATAGCTCTGCTATCTGCACCATTATTTTCTGTCAGCTTTATTTCAGCATACAATATCCTGAACGTCATGCAAGCCATATAAAATAGCAATATTCCTTGAATTTCTTTTCCTAGTATACTTTCCTGCCTTGTTATTGCAGTAACTGGCCTATTGTTCTTCAATTACACGCAGGGTAAACAGCGTTGATTGAACTGTTTCTATTCTGCCATATATTGCAAATCTAGTAGTCCTATAACATGGCAAGTCACAATTTCCTGTATTTGATTTTCTCATGAACTTTTGTATACCAAGATTTCTTCAGCTATTTTGTTTCTCAGAGCTTACAAGGTGCAACATGATACAGCAGCTGCAACCACGTAGAGATCATTGTCCTGAAAAATCTTTGGCAAATTCTGACGTTTTTCCATCTCCCCATTTTATCACCTGAATACTAGTTCTCGCCAGAATGTTTCAGTCTATCACACTTACTTGATATCAAAAATTGTATGTTTTAAAATATCTCCAAGCAGTTTTGTCTAAAGAATTCCCTAATCATTGAATTGTCTCTGAATCCAAGGAGAAAATTTGCTTAACCAGGAATTGATTAAATATCCCAGAGACCATTAGATGCATTCTAGATGAGTTCAAATTGACTACAAGGGTACAGAAGAACAAAACACCTCTGTACTTGCAAATTTTATTATACTTCATCTTTTGCTTGAACGCAATTCTGATGTACTGAGTAGCAAACAGATATCTTTGTTTTTAGTCTTACTTCTTAGAAGCACAAGAAAAGAGGAAGAATGATCTCAGAAAAAGCATTGGGGTTAACCCAGGCATGAGAAATATATCCGTGTAAAAGGAGTTGGAAGTATTAAAGGAATTCTCCTTTCACTAAGGAGACATTAACTAACTTAACTGTACGAACAGTATTACTCAAGTCTCCTTGAGTAAGGGCTTACAGGAGATATAGTTTTGAACAGTTTGCACAGTGGAAATGAATGCATCCTGCGAGAAAGCAAGCAATTTCAGGGGATTTCCCAGATAAAGCTTAACACTGAAATCTTAATAATCTGGAAAACTTAGTGGCCACAAACTTCACAACAGCACTGTAAGATGAGTAAGGTTGGTGCACCAAGATAGCTTTATGTGTTTTTGGGCAGTCTGATCTAAAAGTTGGCAACCCTGCCCCTGGCAGGGGTTTGGAAATGATCTCTGAGGTCCTTTCCAACCCAAGTCATTCTATGGTTCCAAAGACAATGAATAAAGGAGAAGTATTTGATGTCTGTTGTAACATTAATAAAGTTCTTTTAAACATGATAGTACTGCAATAATTGCCTTTCCCTATTGATCCATAGGCAAATAAGTTTCCAAATAAACTTCAAAAAAATTATGGTGATTAAAAAGTTTAAAAATGAGTGCACATATAGAAAGGTACATGGAAGAGAAGGGAGTAGAGAAAGTACCTAAAAGCTTCAAACCTATATAAAAAAAGTTGAAAAGAATAGGTTTGCCAGTCAGGTTAATCTTCGGTCTTCCAAAGTTGCCTCTATAAAAACATCACTCATCCAGATATATATTCCAGTAGCCTAGGTTCTGACTAACATCTAAATTAGCAGCTGGAAAGGAGAAAGCCAAATGTTAAGCAAAAGACAGCAGTTATAAAGCTATATATAAAGTTATATAGCTTTAATAATCTACTGTATTTCACACAGGATAAGTAGCCAAGGTTTGTTGTTTTTTTTTTTCTCCACTGAATCATTCCAAATTTCTAATGATGTCCTTGAGTTCTGGACTTTCTAGAGAGAAACGTGCAGCAGTGTTTTCAATTTTCATCCTAACAGTAGAAGTATTTTATTTTGGAGTAATTACCAAGCGTTAACAATCCCTGCAGACTATAGCAAGCACAGTCTTGGGATTTTACAGAGAGACAGACTGACGTAACACCTAGAAAACATAAATTCAGGATGGTGAATGATTACCTGAATTCAAAATTAAAGCTGAATGAGTCCATACCACCTGATATCCATGCCTTTGTCTAAAATAGCAGCTGTTTACACTTAGTGTTTGATAAGGAAGTATAAGACTTCAGTTTTTAAATGAATAGCCCTTCCACATTAAGCATCTGGCAGCAGTGACAAATGCTGGCATGCGACTTTTAAAATGTATACTTTTATGGGATTACAACCTGTTAGCACAAACAAAATCTATGAACACGTCTTGTTCACTTTGGTCACCTTCACTTTGGGAATCCTACACAGAATAGCCTACTTTGAAAGCAAATTAAATTGTTTTCAATTCAGCTGAGAGAAACAAAGTGGTAGTTCGTTCAAATGGCCTATTTGGAGAAACTTCAGGATTGATCCTTTCTTCTATTATACCAGCTTTCCATCAATGCAACTCCGATAGTGTCAATGTAGTTACACTGGCAAAACACTGGTTTAACAGAGGAGAGAATCAAACCTTTCACTTGTTACAGCTTCTGTCAAGTGACTAGACTAAGTCACTTTAATTGAGTTCCTCTCGCTTTCATTGTGCTGAAACAAAGGAGAAATAAAATGAGATCAAATAGGCCTTATTTGGAACCAATATAATTACGTTCTTTGGAGAGAACAGCAAGCCTGAGATTACTGAAAGGAGATAGATTCTGAATATATAAACTTGACAACAATGATACTACAGTGTTTTAATAAGAAGAAAATAGAATATAAAGAGCTTTTTGTAACCTTTCATCATTTTGTAACCGAAGTAGTTTGTGTGCACTGTAGCGTCCTTCTCACTGTTACATATGTCAGTTACATTTGTCTTAGATTTCAGCTCGTAGAAATACGCTGCACTCACGTATTACTTCAAAAATGTTTCTAGCAGACTGCAGTAGTTTGGAAAATTTTCATTTCCTAATGAAATTTTAAGAACTGTTTTCTAGTCTTGTAAATACTGTTGTTGAGCTTTTATTAAATGGGCAAATTTGAAGAATCAGCTGATGTAAGTCCTCACCTTTAATCTCATCACTACTATGCAATGAAGAAAAAAACGTGGCACATAACTGCATATGTATGCAACGATGAGAGTTCTGTGAGCTAATGAAAGCAGTCATGCACACACAGTATAGACAAAGTTTAGTGCTTTGAACTCCAGAAATAGAACTGAGGTTTTCAAAGGTACCCTAGGAAGTTAAATACTCAGATGGTCCAAGTACCTAGAAGACAAGGCAATGTAACATCATGAAACAATTGGGTTTCAAAAAAGCCTGGCATTTAAAACAGCATTTATATCACTGGGAGGCCTCAGAGAAGAGTTACCTTTTTGAAATTTTAGCAAATACATAGGATGTCCAAATAGATAGAACACACAAAGGAATACAGACAGGCTACACAGACAGGTACAGGTCTAGCTAAGTGCTAAAGTAAGTCACCTAAGCAGATTTTGTATTGCTAGTTAGAAATATAACCAAAATGTGTTTTAGCTGGTAGTCCCATATGTGTAACAGTGAGAAGCATAAGTTAACTACTACTGGGGTTCAGTACATTGTCAATGAGGGAAACGATCAAAGGAAAGTATGAACAAAGGAGCACTTATTAAGCAACCAATGTGATCCAAATTTCCAGGCTGCAGTGTCCAGGCAGCCTGTGCATACCACATGGAGCATAGGCAGCAATCATTAGGCTTGTGCTCTGCTCACAGAGCACTGACGGCTGTTTTTCCTTCCTCCCGTTTTCAGAGGCAGCCCAACAACACCTTATGAATGAGAATAAAAAGCCCTTCTCACTGTGAAGAAATCAAACCAGAAAACACAAACAAAAAACTCAAGTGACACGCTGAACAACAGAAACAAAATAGAGTCCGTGAGTCATTTGTGGGTACAATCAATTACCAACACAGCACAAGATTTTTCATCAGGTCAGAACTGTCAAAACATACTGAATCTGTCAGCACAGGCTAAGTGAAGCTACAGAGACATGATAAAGGATTATCTAGTAGAAGAAAATGTTGGGTTTTTTTTGTTTGTTTGTTTTTTGATGTTTTGAAGACTGATAAGGAATTGCTATGGTAAAAATACCACTTACAGACACCCCTTCTAATTGTGTAACCAGAATGTTTAGTGCCATTTCTTTAAAGGTGTGCTTAGGATGAATTCTAGCTTGTCTCCAGGGTTAGATCTCTACACATCAGGGCGGAATCAACCATGACTGAGAAGCAACTAAGATCAGCACAAAATATGTCTGATGAAATAGGGAGCAAACATAAAAATTCAGACACACAGACTAGCGGAAGAGAAGACCGTATGGGACACAGCTAGCAGCGTGGCAGTAGCACTTCACTACTGCTTGAAAAAGAACAGGAGTGGGGAGTTGATGGCCCCAAGCATTTACTTAAAGATAGTTTATATCTTCAACTGAATAATTTGCCCAGGATAACTTTTAACCCATCCCTACAGAGGGTGAAGATGATATGAACCTGGAATATTTTGCCCAAACTTGTCCAGAAGGGTAGGCTTAAATTTTGGCTAGAACAGTTTTTTGCCTTAGCAAGGTTGAAGGTAAAAAATCATTGGCACACAGACAGACCTACAATAGTCTTCCACAGATGTATGAGGGTAAAACAAGCAGGAAAGGGAATCCCAGTGTAGAACAGGCTTTGAGAAGTAAATGCGCTGGTAGAAACACAGGTACTGAAAGAAATACGGCTTAGTCACAGGAAGCCTTGCACACTGGCAAGGACTGCTAGATCTGTCAGGCTGATCCTGGAACAAGTTCAAACTGCAGGTATTCACAAAAGCTGAATCCTCACTGAGGCTAACGCAGGAGTTAACAGTTTGAATTACTTTTTCTCACATAGGAAAAAAAAACATTACCAATTCAATAATCTCACACTTTGAAGAACAAAACTGCAAAAAAAGTAAACACTTCCCACTCCTCCTTCTCTATTCAGAGAGGTAAAGACAGTTGAATTTGGTACACCTCTCTTCCCAGTGTTAACCATCAGCTCTTGCATCTTGTTGATGTGGGCTGTTTGATGCGTAAACATGCCATCGCAGAGATGAATAAAGCACTGTCTGGGTACCTAAAGACTGTGCCAAGAGAAATTGCTCTACAAAGGTGCAAAGAAGTAAGCAATGAGGAGGGAGCAGATCCCCAATTCCAATTCTGCTTGGCTGAGTAACTATCACTATAGAAACTTGCTTAAGTGGCAGAGAACCAGACATGAGACTTTCTCAGAGAACACAAGTCCATTTAATCTGGATTGCTGTTGTACCTGAGGAGGTATAAAAGTACTAAATAATCTTCCAGAGGCTGAATTCTGACAATATGTGGTTCAGCATTTTCTCTCAGAGAGAGGAACAATTTGTCCTATTATTTTAATATGGTCAATTGTATAAAAGTTTTCTTTTGGACTACTCAGTGAGAGATCTATCACAGACTTGCAGGGACAGGCAAAAATATTACAGTATATTTTATATGTTGCAAACGAGGAGACAGACCAAGCACAGAGATTTAACCCTGGCATGCACTCACCAACATTTGAGAAACCAGTATGATTTTAGCTAAGGTATTGATGCAAAATTTTCAGATTCAAAGCTTGGCCAGTACATTGCTTTTCTGTAGGCTTCACGTACATCCTTCATGGATCCAGAACATTTTTATTAAGGCGTTTGATTTAAAGAAAAACACAAAATCCACAAAGAAACAGAACTATAAATGAACAAATTGTCTACCAGATTTGCCTCCTCCCCCCTCCCCAAAGTTACTGAATTGCTTTGCAGTAGCATTACTGCATAGAATTACCCAATTATCTTCTAAATTATAAAAGGCAAATCTTCACCACCAACTGTTCCTAGGACTGCCAGGATGTGCAGTGTTGCAAAACTGTAGCAAAAATGTAAACAAAAGAGCCCTACTGAACAGGGAGGCAGGCCGTCCACATATGCCAATCCCAGCGGCTTCAATCAAAGGAGAGATTGTTTCACAAATAAACTAAGCCAGTGCAACTAATAAACTCCTGCTCTAATTACTGGCTGCAGATGTATCAACTGAAGCAAATGAGATGCAGGCAGCCATTAATTATCTAATGAGGCCAGCAGTGTTTCTGATGAGGTGGGGCTGATTAAATATTAAACAGTAGCATATGGTGAGTGCCAAGAACAAAAGACATGAGTCTGAGTCTCTCTCTAGATATAAATATACATACGTGAGTATATACACACACATGTGCATATATATATATATATATATATATAAATATAGTGTTGCATAAAAAAAAATTCCACTCTGCTAAAACTGAAGAGCAATCTCCCTCTGAAAAATGTAATTAGGACAGAAATGGAATCACGAAACTCAAAGGGAGTCTAGTGAAATCTGACTGTGAAATCTGACTTCTGAAGGTATAACTCAGATGAAAAGGTTTCACATTAAAGGGGTGCCAAAAACACTTAGGCATTGCAGCAGTCGTCTCTTTGTTTAACCCTTCCTGGTTATTCCAGTTGTTTCCTTCCCACCTCTCTCTTCCCCCTATCTTTCACTGGAAGAGCCCCACAGCTCAATCAAATGAACAATATCCAGCAAATCCCTCCTCGTAACACAGCTCACAATATTAAACCAAGACATAGTAAGTGTAAAAAAGAGAATGCAATCGCTGAAATGTTGTTAGGGCCAGCTAGACATGACACTTTAAAGAGAAAGAGAAGTGTAACCTTAGCCACGCAGATGTCAAGCCCACTGAAGCCAGCTAATCCCATCAGACTTAAATGGGACACCTACTGCCAGCACACCAGAGTGTTTCAGATGATCCGCGTGTGAAATTTGTTTCCTTCTGTCAGCTGCTCTTCTTTTCAGTACAGACCTCTGGAGGATGCAGTGACTTCTTGCAACCTGAGAATCCCTTTCCCCAAAAGCCATGGGATGCAGGATGTGGCAATCCAAACCAGTGAAAGATTTTCCAGCTCTCTGTAAGAAGCAATAAGCTATTGCTTTAGTGTACTTACACCCAGACAGTTTGTTCGCAACAACATGTTCCAATATGGCATGTTTCTGGGAGCTGTGTGTTGCAGACCTGCTTCAGCTTATCGTGCAAATGTGATTTGTCCCTGACCGGAGCCATGTCAAGCTATGCAGTGCAGCCACAATAGCTAAGAATTTACCTCTGTTTTAAGCAAAACCTGCTGGAAACTCAGCCAGCACTCTAAGGGAACCAGAAGCTTCCAAGAAACTTAAGAAACCCTTTAAATCTGTCAAGACACTTTTGTAAATATCAGAAACATTTCAGACGCAAAATAGCAAAGGAAATAGTCTAGAATGACTGCACAGTCTCAAAATCTTGTGATGACTGATTTTTCAAACTCTTAATAAGCCAAACATTGTTTTATGTTTATTTCTAAACACGCTCAGATGGCAGCTACTCTTCATATCTTACAACATAGTTACAGTAACAACAATGCAAGTGTCCTAGATCCATCCAATTTTTCAGCTGCCAGTTGTATCAGAGTTTTACAGAACAAGACCATTTTAGGATCAGGCCTTCACATAGTAAAAGAAAGAATCAACAAGCTATTATTAATTACCTAAAGAGAGACAATTTTTGGAATACCTTTTGCTCTTACGAATGTTTTCCCTAAATATGAAAGAATGGTACTCCCCCATCAGCTTTTTTTTTTTTTTTTTTTTTTTTTTTATAATACTCTTCTTTATTATAATCTCCTTAATATCCATCTGCTACCCTTTAGGCAAAAGCTTCTTAAATTCAAATATAGGGCTATTTTTATCACAGAAGAATATGTAAAGCAATAGAAACATTTTAATGGATTTTTGTGCCTGTGGCCCTTTTTAGCTGAATTTCCATAATGAAATCCAGTTACAGACATTGGTGCTGCTACACTTGGCTGTTCATACAAATAAAGAATGAACATTTTTGTCTTGTAAGCCAACCTAGTAATAGAGACTGCAATGTATACCTATAAAAAGCACAGGTCTTTTCCTCCATTGTTGCTTTAGTATAACTGTATATAACGGAGTTTTTACTCCAGTGGGACGTAACAATCAAGACAAAGCCTCAGCTCCTATTTAAAAAGAATAAGTAAGAAATATACAGGTATTTTTATTAGTAGTAACTAATAAAACATGCATACTATCTTCCTGTGCAGTGTTCAAGAGCATCAAAACAGTTCCATAAAAACAGCTACATTCAGCAGCAGTCACAGTGAATGACCACATAAACTGAGTATTTACTTTAAATGTTTGGAAAAAAACAGTTACTGTATCGTATCACTTCTAAAAACTAAAATGTTTCCCCACTTCTCACTGGGAAGAAAGGAAGTCTTTTAATGAGGGAAAACTGAAGAATGAGAAAAAACATCCAACACCAAACTGTGAGCAGCCTGTCAAGGCATTTAGGTCAGTGATTGCCAGGCTAGGCCTTTCTCCCCATCTCAGTAGGAGCTCTTAGCTAGGGGACTAACAGCTGCTAGCAGCTACCAAACAAGGTTTCTTCCTCAGAGGACTAGAAAATCCCCTTCTGAAAAAACTCATTCCCGATCCTGGGTTCATTTCACTAACTCAGCTTTCCTGGAACAAAATTGTCTAATCAAAACAGCTCCTAATCAACTTTAATGTAAATTGTTTATATCAGCAATTGCATTTGTAAAATAGACCAGAAATCTCTGTCAACTCTGGTGAAATAAATTCAGGATTAACACTTTTACAGGACAAAGACCTGCAGAAAAACGAACACTATGTTCTGCCCCTCAGCAGTGAAAACCAGCAATCTGGTGTCCATACTTCCTCAGAGGAATAGGTGCCAAACCATTTTGACCCATCTGTGCTCAATCAGCCTTCTATACAAGTCAACACATTGGCACAGTCCATTTCTGATGAAGCAAGGTAAGCAGTGTTTAGGCAGCAAACCTTTAGTAGTCACAAAAATACCATTTTATGGTTGTGTTTATATTAGAACATCACTTGGCAAATGGATCATTGACAGTCTCGTCTGATCATAACACAACTTACATCAGTTTGACTGAATTCTGCAGATATCCCAAATGCTCAGACATTATTATTATTTTTTAATCAGGCTCAAAGCATCTCCAAATGGGCAGTTAAACACTGAAATGCTACAGAGAGATAATAAATCATAGCATTCTCAAGAGTACCTGATAGATTTAGAAATCTTGCTCACCTCTAAAACCAGGATCTCAGCATTTCTAAAATGTTTGTCTTAGCAATTACATACACAAATCTCATTTCTTTTCCAGGGGTCTTCACCATTAATTGTCTCAGAGTCTATGAAAGGTGTGGTGAGCTGCTGCGTTTTTCAATAAATGCTCTTTCACAGAAAGGATGCAATTTTGAAAAACTTGTTGCTGTGAAGTGCATAAAAAATTACCATTTAACACCCTCAGTACTTTTGCTTTCAACAATAGCATCACCTTAGGTGATAAATTCAGAGAAAATTTTTGATTTTGATATTTAATTCTGAAGATTTAAATATGCTAATCTCACTGTCTCCTTTATGGTAACAGTTAACAAGTACACAGCTCTCTTTCCTTCGTGCTGGTATCTTACATCTCTGTGGAAATTAAATGTAACATACTTCCTCTGACTTACTGGTAGATATCTTGAGGGTTTCTACATATGGAATTTTATTCTACAGTGTCCTCATTTATGCAGAAGTTGGCTTTCCAGTCAAGAACCTTGCTTTCTAGTTGCAATGAATATTCAACCATATAAAAATGAGCGCATAATAGAAAATAACTGGAAACTTTCAGCAATAAACACTGATCAGCATCTGATGGCTGCAATAATATGAGACCTTGGGGGCAGCAGCAGCTCTGCTGGGTGCAAAACGATGTTCTCAGTTCAGAGTAACGCAGTGTCACACTTAAAACTTTCTTGTGGGCTAAAAAGGAATGCATATCACATAGGCATTAAACAAGAAGTTATCGTTTACCTGGCTGAAGCCTCATGGAATCGGAAACAAGCCCAGCCTCGGCTGCACAAAGGACTGGTTCTGGTGCTGTCCAGGACTGCTGCAGCTCCTGCCCTCTTCAGACCCCTCCCAGAGCTTTGGTCAGCCCAGGGCTGGAGCTGTCACCCCTGTGTGAGTATTAAAGCCAGTCATGGGCCAGGCAGATCTGACACTCTCAGGCCAAGACAGGCCCAACTGCACAACAGTCAAGTCAAACTTGCAACTACTGGGAGATAACATTTATCTGTTCTTTCATTCAGTTGGCATTGGCAGTCATGGATGACACCTGTGGTCACCACTGCAGATCAAGCAGTAGACATCTTCCTTGCAAACCCTGAATAAAAGCACAGATGGAAGAGACCCTGTGGTCTCAGGTTTGGAAGTACCAGGATAAAGCGTTAACAGGATGAGGTCAAAGTCTTCTGCTGGCACAGAACTTGTTCTGATAACTCTAATGAAGGAAGAGCCAAGCTTCTGTCCTCCTCTTTTTTTGTTGTCCTTTTGTACCTTCTAAGTGTTCTTTGTATTCCTTTGTGGTAGAAGAAACAATGTATTTTCAGAGGGACTCAGCTCCTGCAGGATCCTAAATTGGCTCTTTTAATCTACATGGGTACTTGAATCCTCACTTAAGACATTCGTTAATTAAGCCACATTAAACCACACAGGCAAAAAAGAGGCTATGTTTGGATAAATTTAAGGGTTTGATTTTCTGATTTAAAACCACAAAGCAAAGACATGCAGGGAGCCCAGGCTGGTGCTCCCTCATTAGCTCAGCATATTATGACATTTATAGTTCTCACTCAGGACTAGGAAGCCAAGGAAAACAGGGTTTTACAGTGGTGGAACAAAACCAGATAATGCCACAGAAAAATAAAATTTGTGTCCAAATGATGAGCCTGCAAAATGAGGCTTTGCCCTGTAGGCACTCAGAAATCTCTCTCATGCTTATGCAAACACGTTTGTGTCCACAAGGAGAATTTTCGTGTCCCCATTTGAAAGCCTCTATTCTATAGATGTCCCAGTAATTCTGTCAATAAGCAGAACTCACTGCCAAGTGAGGTAAATAACTGCATCCAAAGAGACGGTAAGCAACGAGGGCAAGATTTTCATGAAAAAATCATGTGCTGAAATAAGATGATTTGAAAACATTAAACTTCATAAGTATTAGGTAAGAAAGAAAGGCTATATACAGATTAGCAACAAAACAAGAAAGAATGGCAAAATCAAGAAATACTTGGCATGGATCCATACCTACCTTTGTCCCATGCCGAATATGGGAGAGGGACTTCCTTCAGTTTTCTCATCTCCCCAAAACTGTATCCTGGCTTGAGGCATACTTCTGTCAGGGCATTCTTACTTCTATAGAAGTTTGAAGTTTGGGAAGAGTGACAGGAGGCCAAAACTGAAGTTTTTATCTTTTTTTTGTTGTTGCTCTTATATGTTGCCAAAATCATTAACACATTATTTCACAATTTACACAAAAACCTTAATTTTGTGTAGGCACTGCTTCTCCTCCTTAGTTTCTGAGTTTTTTCTTAGTTTCTCCTATCTTAGTTTCTGAGACCACCAGAAATATTATTACTGTTGTTTTATATAAATCTGCCAACATGGAAAAAATGGATAAACTCAGAAATAAACAACTCAGGTGAAGAAAAATGAAAATGCCTTGCATATTTCAGACTGGTTGTTTAAAAGACAAACTTCCTTCATCCTTTCTACTACTGACTTCTACAAAGCTGCAGGAAAATGAACAAATAAATACAAAACAGGGAAAATTCTCCTTGCTTACAAATTCATTATAACTGCCTTTTTCCATACCTGTAGTTTAGGATTAATCTAACTCTTTTTTTGTTAAGCATACAAAAAAAGAAATGAACATTCTGTTTGTTATCTCAAGGTATTAGGGTCATAATAGATTTACTGAGATTCTTCTAAGGAATTTATGAGTATGTTTTCTTCTGAAAACAAATCACATACATTCCTAAATGTGGTAAGTAACCACATAATTTGAGACTCAGCATAAAGAAATACAATAACATAACAACACTACAATAACCAAAATATACATTCTGCTTTTCCTATGGGTACACGTAACGCTTTGAAAACCTTCAGCCTGTGCTTTCCTCTCATTTACATGGAAAATAAAAGAGAAAAAAAGTGAGAGTTTTCTTAGTATGACAGACTACTGAAACACAGATGCAAAAGAACTCAGTCTCCTACTGTTTCTTCTGCAGATCTTAAGAAATGTATTTGATAATACTTGCACTCTTTGAAAATAGGGATGAGAATGCTGAGTTGAAATGTCTTTGAAACAATGTTGCTTTAATTTTTGAAATTGTTCAACAGCTTTAGGAGAACTTCTGACATTTGGGTGGAATCTTTCCTTAGCCAATAGTGCTGAAGATTAACTTGCCTTGAGATCATTTAAATAATATTTCATGAAATCATTAACTGATTACATTTATAACCAAATTCTACTTTTTTTCTTCAGTAACAAAGTAACCAAATTTCCTAAGTAAAAACAAATATTGTAAAATCATAATGTGCTGTCTTAAATTCCCCAGACCAGGAGCTTGATTGGTTCTGAGCGAGAAATCAGAAGGAAATTAGAACAGATTTTTGTTTCTGCTTGTTTTTCTTTAACGTTAAATTCCATAACACTCAGAAAAGTGCTTTAGCATATTGCAGTAGGCAAGATAATAGATAAAGGAAAATTATTTTACATCTATTTTTGAAGCTGTATTTTTTATCTTGCTTTTCCCTCTACATATTTATAAAAGAAAAGAAAGGAAGCCTTCTGGGGACTTACACATTCCCTTTATGGCTTAGTAGCTAGGTTTCCAAGGCAGCTTTCAAAAAGGTATTAAAATAGTCTATTACCAACTTCTGCCTGTGAAGAAGTAAATGGAATGAAAACACATTTTTGATATCTACCGTGAACCTATGCACCCTGCTTCTCTGATAACATCATCTTCCCTTGTTGGAACCTTTCTACTTCTAGTGTTCCACACCAGGATTTTGATATATTCATACACATACTCACAGACATATATATACTTATTTATACATACAGTCTTATAAACTATGAATTTGTTGAGAGGGTTTCATTTTCAGAAACACGTGGCCTTGTATTAAGTCATCATTTAATAACAAAAAAAAAAAGACACAAAACAGCAAACTGAGCAGAAATCCAACCCAGATTTTCTGAGCTTTAGTCCTATGCCCTGCCCACCAGGCTACTCAGAAAGCACACTGTCAAGCTTCAGGGGCAGAGTGCACAGAGAAGCAAGAGAAGCCATGGTAGTGTATTCATTCTACTGGTATTTTGAGTTCTACAAGGAAAAAAAAAAAAAGAAAGAAACAATAGTTGAAAGCAATGTTAGTTGACATACATTATGTATATGTATTTTAAACAAATTTAATAAGTTGGAACTTTCAAAGGCAATTAATTACTCAATTCCCTCTGCTGTTGAGTAGGAGGTGGATACCTTACTCCCCAAAGCAACTTGGAAAACACCAGTACTTACTTCCCTTTTTCTGTCCCGATAAACTACTGCACTGAAAGATGAACAAGTTAAATTGAGATTACAGATTGGATTATATTTCTTGAGAATGGAGAGGTCTAAAGTGGCTAAGAGAACTAATGTGTTTGTGTAAGTGATATACGATCAGACGTTTGCACAGCTCTCTGTAGAGAGAAGGCAGTGTTTATAAAAGCTAAGTATCATGATATGTAAATTAGCTGCCTCTGCAGACATTTTTTCTGGTGAGTCAGCAGCTACTCATTCCTTTAAATGATACTCTTGTTCTCAGACTACTCCTTGATGCCTCCTGTACACTTTTTCCCCGTGGTAAATAATGCCTTTTGCAAGATCCGATGGTAAGAACAGTGGAGCTGCAGAACACTTTGCCCTCTGAAGTCCTTCTTGAATCTATTTTCTGTTTTCCTTTACCTTTAGCATCAATTCCTGGTCTTTGAAAAGACAGATCTCCAAGATCTTTGGTAAAACCCTTTAACTAACACCAAAGATTCTGTAGAGCTTTTTTTTTTTTTTTTTTTCCCCTTAATTAAGATTTCATAGCAGTAAGACATTTAAAAGAAAAACCAGCTTCAGGCATGAGCAAAAAAACCTTTTACTGTTACAGACCTCAGGGGAAATGCAACAAAAGCCTTCTGAGAACAACAGAAAATCACCCTTTTCCCCATCGACATAGTACCTTTCCTGAAATCTGGAAATTTGCTTTTTTCCAGGAAATATAGCTAGGCTTCCTGAATTACTTTAAGCTTGTATAGAATAGTTCAAATAAGCAAGGCAAATGTACCAATATCTGGCATGTTTTCCACTGTTTCTTGGAATCTTGTTTAAAGAAAACAACAACAACAACCTACCACCAACAGAAAAACATTCTCAAACAGGAAAGCTAAAACAGAAGGAGCTCACTGTGAACTATAGCCATCAAATACAGCCTCGTGTACCCATGATTGCTCCGGATTCTCCTCTACTGTGTTCGCACCCTGGGCTGAAACAACTCTTTCAGTTACCATCCCACCATAGTCATATTCCACAGACTTGCCAGTATTTGTAGTATCACTCTTGGACAGTGTGCAGGCACACCATCTTCAAAGAGTGTTCCAAGCTCTCTGTTGTTCAATGTATAACTTTTATTTAGCCTTCTGAAAGAACATTTTGCATGTTTGCATTAAATATACCTCAGAATAACAAAGAACAGCTAAACAATCACCGCTACTTAGTTCTGTAGTCAGTTCCACAGCCTCTAATTAGGAAAGCTAATAACAATTTTCATGGTACTGAATAATATAGTCTCATTTTTGCAGCATGCAGTATTTAGAAATTCCTATGTTCTTCCTGAAGCATGCAGCCTTCAGCAGCTCTCTCTCAAACTGTAGAGTTCTTTTTTTTGTTTCAGTATCTCTCACTTAGCAAACGATTTTTACAAGAGAGTTATTTACCTCTATGATCCCTCCTAAACAAGTCATAACTACGATTTTATAACATTTCAATCAAGTGAATCATGTCACCTACTTCAGTAGGAGTCTCTATACCTTTTTATTAACTGGCCTTCTAAAACTAGGCTACAAGTTACGTAATAAATTTGTTTCTTTAAGTCTCATGGTGCATCACTAAATCTTTTTTATTACTACATCTTTATGTGAAACAAGCATTTAGTTGTGGTGGGTTTTCTCCTGTTCTGCTCACAAAAAGGTGAAATGACTTCTGACAGGTTCCTGGCAATACTAGGCAAAGTACTCCCAGGCAGGACAAGAGACATATAGAGAAAAAGAGCTAAATACACTAGTTGGGTGAGGGGGATCTCTGGCCACGCAGCACTCCCCTAGCAGGCAGTCAAGGCCCAAGAGGTGCTCGCCTCTCTGTGGTTGGCCCTCATATGAGCTGTGGGGGTCTCCACCCTGTGCCCAGACCTTCTGGTCACCTGGAAAGCACAGGTGCAAAGCATCTGCCTGTGCTCCCTGGGCCAGCCACCAGGTGCTCAATCACCAGTTTCAGCAGTGACCTAACTGTTCCCCTACATCCCCCTTCTGTTACTGTTTTGAGTACTCTTCCTTTATGGAGAGGCCCACACAAACTATACAGTTTATTTTTAAGCAAAAAATCACCAGCAGCTCTCATAATCAGTAGCCAGTATAAAACACCACAGGTATGTTCAAAATGTTTGTCTTGTCTTTCTACTAGCTGTCTCAAAATATTTTAAAACACTATCTAGTTTTCTCTTCCAGCATCCAAATTTGTACCTTACAGGTACAGCATGGTGCAGAACAGCTCTAAGGACATTACATACCCAGCCTCTTTACGAGGTTGAGTGCAGACTCTAACCTTGTATTGTGATGAAAAGAGACTGAACTTTCAATTAGGGAGTTCATCTGACCCTCTCTAGCATCCAGTTTCAAATAAAGATAAATATGGACCTTCCTTACACAAATCAACATGCCTGTGTGCTATACTTTCTTCTGGAACTGAACAACCACGCACGCTTACGTTCTGCACACTCCTCCAGCTTCTCTCTTTAACTCACTCTTTAGAAAGGAATTTTGTCATTTCTGTACCGAGATTCCAATACTGCAAAATTCAAACTCACTGAATTCAAACTCCCACTTTAAAAATCACTCCAAAACACTTTAGTTCAGGAGTTCATCAAGTGACTGACTGTGATTGTAAGCTTCAGTGCTCATCTCCTCCCCCTCGCTAACAGGAAGCTATTAGCCACTTCGAGATTTCAAACAGCGAAGCTGATCAAAGGCCCAATGGTCACAGCGACATAAACCTACTGAGACTTAAAAGGAATGAAAAATGTGGGCTCAGTGGCATTATAAAATATGCACATACGTGTTCCTCTGCCTTACAGGGAGCTGCACAGCTGAACAGGGGAAATATTATTTATTTACGTGTAAGCTTTACTTTAATCTCTGAGTGATCTGGGCAAGAAAAATTAAGCAGACATGCTGAATAGTGAATAAATACAAAATGGATAATTAGCTGAACTTGCTTAATTATTGTAGAGGTTTTTTTCCCTCTTTCTTTATTTTTGCTTTCCTGTAGCAAGTTCCATATTCTTATAGGCTGTAAAGCGTAACACAAAGTAATAATATAAAATGATATCACTCTTTTCTTATACTGCTGGAAAAGGTAGAAAGAGATAATTGGAGAATACTCGAACGATGCTAAATTTTACCGAAGTGCTACAAAATTATTGGATAAAACACCAAAACCACAGCTTCCAAAGGCTATGGACTAGACCTCCATTAGTTACACTCAAATATTGAAGGCATTAAGACAAATAAAAGCTAAACAAATAATGTCTCGTGTTGGGAGCACACTGTCACTTCTGATTGAACATTATTCTGCTATTGAGCCATTTCTAGGAATCCCCTCACAAGCGAATTTGCTGGCATGAGCCAGGACTAAGTTTGCACAGTTTTCTTTCTCTCAGTCTCCTCTACTAGATGATTTCCTGTAAAATTATAGGACTCCTTTTGTCCTTGAAACAATAGAAAAGTTCTGTTGGAAAAGACCCAAAAAGATCATTCAGCTCAACTGTCTACCTATGGGCTAACCAAAAGTTAAAGCGTAATATTAAGGACCTTATCTAAACACCTTTTGGGCCTGAGATATGCACTGCATCCAGTTATCTTTTACGAGTCTAAATTCAGAGATGAGTGCAGCTATCAAGAAAATAAGAGTGAAACTGATTGAACAATGTACTGATTAAATGTATCATGAATAGCTTCAGAAATATGTGTAGATCCATGACCATTTTAAATAGGTTTTATGAGGTAGGAAGGAACTACTTGCTCATCACTGAAGACCTCACATAGAAACACAGTCATTTGACCAGCCATTTTACTTAACAGGCACACACAAACGCTACCGTCACTTGCTCCTTTTGTTTTGCCCTTTCTTTTTGTCTTTTGATACACTAAAAAATATAATTCTTCAAGTTGTACAAAGGGAGCAGCGTTAAGCTACAGACTACGCCACTTCTCAGACAGAAAAGGTAACTTTGGTAGAATAAACAGAAATAGACCAACCCAGATCACAGTAACAGAAGGAAATAATTAGACTTGGGAAGTTACACAAGTCTGTGCTGAGAACACCCACTCCGCAGAGCAGCAGGCACAGGGCTGGTCCCACTGCACCAGGGCAGAGGTGACATGGCAGCACCCCTCTACAGTTCACCACCAAGCAGACATGGCAAGGGAACGAACCATGTCTCAGGTCAACAAGATCTTAACTGGGGTTCCAGGGCAGAAGGCTTGATGAGGCTGCTCAGGGCAATTAAGACTTATTATTGCTGTCTGAGCTCTGAGGACGGATAAAAGCAAAGCTTGGACGGGACCACAGAGAATCCTTAATGCCCATCTGTGAGCAGTTGAGTGCTGCAGCAGTGCTCTCCCATAGTTATCTCCCCCAGCACAGACAACTACCTACAATTCACTACAAATATTCTGGCTAAATGATTAATTTGTCCCTGTGTGAATATTCAGTGCTGATTTGCAGTGGCAGTGGAGACTATTAAGACTGAAATACACGCCCGTCTTGAAAGAACTTATCTTGTACACAGTAATGTCAACTTTATTAGGCTTTATGGGGTGGAACAGTGGCCAAAGCACCCATAAAACTCTCCTGTTTGAAATTCCTCAGGTACTAATTCATAGTCAAAGCATCAGTGACACAGATGTCAAAAATCAGACTTGTGATGTGTTTGTTTGCAACATTGTAAATAGAGAATGCTACCAGTAAGTATTTTCCACTCCCTTTGCAGGAGCGTCAAAAGATTACAGAAGCTAAAAAAAAAAACAAGAGTCTGACCTCAAAATGCTTTTTTATTTTTTGTTTAATTTTTGTATTTTTTTCTTAATTATTTCTTCGAAGACTTCCTCTAGCATAACTAAAACAGACAAGGCCACTTGACTGCTACGTGGTACAAGTGAGAACTTTTATGTTACTTGAAAAACAACTCACGAACTAAGGGAAAACATGGCTTGAGGAGATGCATCTTTTCATGCTTAGCATTGTACCTTAGCAATACACACAATATAAGATTTCACTTCAAGGGAAAGTAACAGCTACTGGTTTCCAGGAACAAAATATTTATTTGGGAAACAAACAAACCAACCAAACAAAAACCAACTCACACCCCTCTTTCCCCTTTCATACATATTCATTATCTAGTCACAGTGGAGCAGAGCTTGGAAGCAAGCCAAATATGTGCTGCACATACGCTCAGATATTACCTGGGCCCCTGGCAATAGAGAGAGACTGAAATACTGCTCATATTTTGCTCCCCAAACATAATTTCTCATGCTGTTCTGCTGACTATTGAAGAGGTTTTAAAGCCCCTCTCCCCTCATAACATATATACTCTCATCTCTGAAGAATATGTGCCAGCTACGAAGAGGAATGGAGGCCCTCAGACAAAATTCAAGGCAGAGAAAAAGGAAGGACTTGTTCATTTGTAATAGCTGAGAGAGAGCAATGAACACTGTCTGTGAAAGGCAGGCAGCTACCACTGACTACCTTAACCGTTTCGAGCTGAAATCAGTGCTGGGTACCAGTGAAACAACCAGGGACCAGCAGCAGGGGCTGTGCTGGAAGCACAGAAGCCATCCGAGGGCAGGGTAGGCAGCCTTCACCAGGTGAGTGGAGCAAAGGCCAGCACATCTAGTTCCTCTCTTCCTCTAGCTTGAGGCCATGAGTCACGAACACCATGGAGGGCTTTAGTGCTGGGGTGCTCTGTGACATCGAGCTGATGCATTGCTTTCCATTTCCCTTCTTCTGATCATACAGTTTTTGACATTTGGAGTTGATGAACTTACCTGATGCTCCTGCATTCAATTTTCTTACTACCAGACTTGAGATTTCCATTTCATTTGGTGAAACTATGTCTTAACAATACGCTACAGCTACACCACCAATAACTAATTGTAAATACTCATATAACATAACAGGTTTTTTCCTCTAATTTTTATCTAACCATAAACTTCCACAAAGCCTGGATGTATTAAGCATATCACAAATGAAGACAACAGAACAGTTCTCAAAGCTTGACAATTCATATGGCACAATTTATATTTCAAGTCAGATACAAAAACAGGAAAAAAAATTAATTTTACCTGCAGATTATTAAGTTCGTAGTGTTACTCAATCCATATAGTACTTACACACTAAAGAGTCTTTGAAGACAAAAAAGAACTGTAAGAAATTATTAATTCAGAATAAGAAAGTAATATGTGGCTATTCCCTGCACTGGGGAGAAAAAAATACAAAGAGCTATTTTTAAAGGAAATTAGAAGTGTTGTAAGTAAACACTAAGAATATTTTTGTTTTTTGTTTACAGAACCATTAGCTAAAGGAAGGAGCGAGGCTCGCAAAGAAAAGGGGAATTAACATTTGTTGACATTTTACTGCTTTTAGTTTTTATGTAAACTCAAAGCAATTAAATTATGTTTAAGACATTTTTGCTGTAAGTAGCTTCCATTTACATTCCTAGAAATAGTAATCCAACTATTTTATTGCATTGTTGGGAGCCCTTTAGCAACAGACCAACTATTAAGCAACAACTCTGTTCGCCATCTCCAGAGCTGGCATCCAAGGACTTGAATCAATTTAATTGCATTGCTGTTTCTCAGCTACTATACCAGAATGTGTTGTTCTTGACTTCAAAGGGTCTATTCCTACCTCCCCCCACAGCAGTCTCCAAATAAACCCATAAATCCTTGTTCTGTAGCACATGAATTATCAGTAACTTCAAAATAAATGAAGATAAAAATGGTTGAATATTTAAACGTGTAGCAACTCCATCCCATGATATATCATTTCAGACCAAAATTCATTTTTTTCTTTGATATCTACTACTGCTATAAACTTCCAGTTTATCATATAACATTACAATTTATGGTATAACCAGCTTGTATACTGACTATAAACCCTTTGTCAATGCCACTGTAAAGACTTTATAGTCTATAAATAATAGAAGAGCGATAGTATCTATCCTTCTTATTTTGCCCAGCACATCCAGAGTACAGGACTCTAAACATGTCAGAGGATTTGCTTATTTTACATACAATATAGGTTATAAAAAAAAAATAAAAAAAATCAAAAGGTAAACTTCCTAATGTTTGGCTTACACAGAACTTATTTGAATAAATAGAAAAGAAGTTGCAGGTGCAGTCTGCATGTTATAATCCAGGAATAGAAGACACATAGAAGCAACAACCAGACTTAATTCACTGCAATATTCATCTACGGCTAAAGACTACAAAAATGTTCCATTACCTAAAGAGAATATGGCTTTTCTACGTGTATAATCACTCTGAGAGGAATTGGCTTACTCTGTGTGAGGAATATCACCTTTTCATGCTTTTTCATGATGTACAGATAAGGCCAAAGCATACTTTTCTTGGACAATGTAGCAATTCAAGGGCCAAATCTGGCACGAATTTACACTTACATCCTACTGAAGTAAATGTTCTTTAGAGGATTTTGCTTTGATACTGTAGCAGAAAAAAAACAGGCAAAGACTTTTTTTTTCCCCACATTACATCCCTTGGTGTTGTGTATGATGAACAAGTAATGGCACGTCCTACATCTGCCATGCACAAGGACTGTTCAAAATTCCCACTTCTAACTTCTCTTTCACATACAGATTCCCACGCAGGGATAGTTATTTCATTTTCCGCAATGATAGTAAAAGAAAAGATGGGACTATTTAAAAACAAACATATAAGGAGCGTAACAGCATCAGTCTAAATACCACTTGATACCACTCGCTATCCATACATAATTGTTTAGAGTGAAGATCATGAAAATAAGATGACAATATTAAATCACAGAAACATGATTTTTTTTGAGTTGAACAGGATACTTAAAGGTCATCTAGCCCAACTCCCTGCAGTGAACAGGGACATCAGCAGCTCGACGAGGTTGCTCAGAGCCTAGTCTAGGCCTGACCTTGTATGTCTTCAGGGACAGGAATTCCACCTCCTCTCTGGGCAGCCTGTCCCTTCTCTTACTGTAAGAAAAACTTGCTCCTTAAGTCCAATCTAAATCTCTCCTCTTTTTATTTTGAAACTATCTCCCTTTGTTCTATCCAAAAGATCCCACTAAGGGGCCTGCCCCCTTTCTTCTTATAGATTCATTTTAGACATTGAAAGGCCACTATCAGGTCTCTTCTGAGCCTTCTCTTCTCCAGGTTGAACAGCTTCTGCTCTCTCAGACTGTTCCTGTAGGGAAGGTGTTCCATCCTTTGGATCACATTTGTAGCCCTTCTCTGGACTCATTCCAACAGGCCCACATCCCTCCTGTACTGAGGACTGGACAGTGTCTAGATGTGATCTCACCAGCACAGAGTAGAAGGGCAGGATCCCCTCCTTCAACTTACTGGCCACATTTCTTTTCACTCAGCCCAGGATACGGTTGGTTTTCTAGACTGCAAGGTCATATTGCTGGCTCAAGTCCAGCTTATCATCCATCAATACACCCAAGTCCTTTTATAGCAAGGCTGTGCTCCATCCTTACGTTCCCCAGCTTGTAGTGATAGCAAAAGTTGCCACAAGCCAGGTCCAAGACCTTGTGCCTGGCTTTGTTGAATCTCATGAAGTTCTCCTGAGCCAACTGCCTGAGCCTAGGTGTCCCTGATTGGCACCCCACCCCTTGGGCACGCCAACTGTACCACACACCTTGGTGTCATCTGCAAACTTGCTGAGGAAACTTGACTCTAAATTCCATACTGAATTCTTACCTGAGATCTAAGAGTTTGTTTAGTCTTCTCATCTCACAGCTCTCCTTATGCACCTCTTGTGTCAGGATGCTCGTGCTGTCTCACCAGGGACTGCCCCTGCCCATCAAATTCTTCCACATGCTGCAGCACTGGCCTTCGGCACAAAGCCTCCATCTATTGATCCTACAAACCAAACTCCTTATTTATGCTCACACATTCCCTTGATGAATCCCTGCATTGCACTTCTTACAAATTGGCAGTCTCCTTCAGTTATTTCTCTTGCCTCTTTTATCAACTCTCTGAGCAGTGCATATTAACACGTTTCTCACTGCAAAATACAACAATAGGGTGAGGACACTTAATTCCCCTCTTCACAGCTCAGTAGGTGTCTCTGTCCCTCTCCGCTTTCTCACTCAGCAGGGATGGGGCCTCACTCAGGCAACACATAGTGGTTCTCCTCTAGCATCTTTCAGTACTGGCTGCCCTTTTGGTGCTGCAGGTGATGCAATCCCCACATGAGTAGATGTAGCATATCTTTAAATGTTGATATATTCAAATATCTTTATAGAGGATACGACACAATAAGTCTCAGGTGAACCCTTTGGGAATTCCGGGGAAAGGGCTGCCTAATCTCCAGTTAAACAGGCCTATTATCTCTCACTCCCCATGAGAAAGTGAAGCAGAACTGATTTGATTAAGAGCAAATTAACCTCTCTAACACAGCTACCCAGGGTTTTACACCTGTCACTTTAGTATGACAATTTATATTTATTCAAAAAGCCATGAGACAGTAAATTAAACATTGCCCTAATTAGAAAAATGTCATATGTTACAGTGGGGGAGCAAACTGAACTAATTTCAAACAGTTCTTGTGCAAAGAACATTTCAGTACAGCATTAATGCAGGCAGAGTCAATACTTTTTACACAGTCACATGTGAGCTGAATGCCATCACGCCACAACTGTAATCTTAAGTTCATGTAAACTGATAGTAAGCTGAGTTCACCCTCCCACCCCCCAAAAAAAACAAAACCCACAAACCAAACTTGTTTAGGAAAAGCCCCCAACATCTAAATTACCATTTATTCTACCAACATCTCTTCTCTGCTGTATTATAGTATAAACCACTTCTCCTCTTAATTAGTTCTCCTGACACAGTGTTCTTCCTAATGTTATCATGGGACAGGTAAAGGGTAAAGTCTTCAATAGGTTATAAAACCATACAATATCAAATGTCAAAGATATTTTTGTTTCATTGGATAATTAGAATAGAGTCATATAATAAAAATATAGTTATCTATAAATGTACCCCAATATTTCAAAAAACCTAAACCTGTACAGCACAAATTTTTAGGCTTATAGAAAAACACTCAGAGATGTTACATCCATGTATAGTGAATTGCTATTTTCAAAATAAAAGTAGGAGAGGCCAGCTAGGAAACAATCTAAAAATAAATACTTACTAAAACTTCCACCATAGCCTAATTCATGTCATAGACTGCCATGTAAATTGTGAAGGTGTTTTCTTTTGGTCAGTTTCTCAGCACCGTGACAATACTAGAATAATGATAATTTTAATGATTTTTTTTTTTTTTTTTTTAAATAAACCCTGCTGCTTCTGCCTTTTGTTTTGTTTTATAAATACCATCCTTAAGAGGGCTTTTTTTTTTTTTTTTTTTTTAACTAATTTTATCTTCTTGCTATCTAAAAGCAATACTCAAATTGTAATTTTGACACAAACAATGACCCTTTGGATAACTAAGTACAGATCATACATACACTCAGAGGAAACCCTATTACAGTGAAACTATTTGAACTCTAACAAGAAAATAATTTAGGTCATTATTCCTAGTAATAAATGTTACACATATACATCTATCCTGCTTAGCTTGCTAAACAGAGGCCATATTTTTTATGTATATTTACATATAGTTGTAGACTTCCTACATTGCAAAATACAGAGATAATTGTCTGTATTATCCATGTACATGTATTATCCATGTCTGGATTAATACATGTACAACAATCTATGGATAGATATGTGTATTCCTAGTCTATAAAAAGAAAAATAAATACGCATAGATAACTATAACAACTTAAAAGAATTCTGTTATTTATCAGTAAGTTAGGGATCTTAGCTTTCAGGAATTTATGGCACACAGTCATAACTGACAACAGCTTAGGGAGGAATTTACTTAGAACTCTGCATGTAGAATATTGCCTTTTCCTGCTTCAGTTCGCATATTGGAGGCCTTTTCTGAATTTCAGATTTCCCTCCTCTTTCTCTTCTGCACCAGCAGGGCTGCTTGGCTCTCCATCAGCAGCCTATGCCTGCTCCCACAGAACCTTCTGCTCACCAATTGTGTTAACTTGTTCCCACACAATCCATACTGTCAGGCTGCTCGTGGTCAGGGAAACACTAGGAAACACTCTAACTGCCTAATTTTAGCTGACAAGTAGACTGATTGAGAAATCAAGGCATCAGCTATAGCACTGTTTATCATAAAGACCTAGGGATCATCCTTTTCAAGCACCAGCAAGGAACAGATCAAATAAAGCAGCTTTTCAAATTTCATGCACCCGTTATCCCTTACTCTTTTTTGTTTTTGAGAAGACAGCAGCAAAACTAAAGAGCCATCAGCAGAAGAAGTAAAAAAGAAAGATTTGCAATTGCTGTTCTGTGGCCGTAAGTGAGCAAAGATTCATTCAACAATTCTGCAAACATCTCTGGTTGAGTAGAAACAGAACATCTACCAATACTTTTAAACTGTCTAAGGCTCACTAAATACAGAAATAGCAGAATTATAGGGGCTGGAGGGGACATCTAACGATCATCAAAGTCCAACCTCCCAGCCAAAGTAGGCTCCTTAGACGAGGTGGCACAGGTGGGTCTTGAACATCTCCAGAGAAGGAGACTCCGCAACTTCTCCGGTCAACCATTTCCAGTGCTCTGTCACCCTTACTGAAAGGTTTTCAAAATACAGTATCACAAATAACTATAATTTTTAATCTCTCAGTTTTAAACTTCCAGACTTTGTGTACAAAGGACTAGCATTACAGATGCAAACATCTGTATTACTGTTCGAAATGACCTCGCCTTTATCATCTGAGCTGTTGGTTGCCATATTTGTCACCATTAACCCACCTTTGTTTTCTTAATTCTCAAAAAACAATAGCTGTATTACTTCAAAACTGAAAGACAAATAAAAGATATATATAGATTATCTGAAAACAACACAGTACAGTCTGCCTTGTCACCAACCTCAATACACAATAGAAATAAAGTTGTCAGTAATACCTAGCCTTATTCAATGAATTTGGCTGAGTTCAGATTCATTTCTGTATACTTCTCTTACATTTTAAAATTCTAAAATATTTTTGCAATTGTTTAAAACTTGTTGACAGCATTGGACACTAACTGTACCATGAATAACTATAAAATTTTCCTTAGAACATGTCCATCAATCTAACCTAAAATAGCAGCAAGAACAGCATTACCTGTATTTCAACTTGGGATGCCATTTCTGCCTCATCTTGAGTCTCCCCAGGGGTCAAGGTGCTGAGACAAATTAACAACTCAGATCACCTTGTATTCATTGCCAAGTTAACCTGAATTAGATCACTCAAACTAGTCAGCAACAGAAGTTACAGACTACTGATACTGCATCGTAGACCTAAATTCACATATTCTATTTAAATTCTCATAACTTTCCCCCAAATATTCCAGCATGGCATCTCAAGAAGGCTTATTGCAAAAAGAAAAAACCCTATTATTTATTTATCAGAAACGTGCTTTTAAAAAGTCTACTGGGGATAAAAACGCCTATTTTCTCTTTGAATGTCTTTAGCCTGATTTAAACTAAGAAACATTATCTTAACCACAAAAATAGAAAAGGGGTTGGAAAAGTTTCATTTATTTCCCCTCTAAATATCCAGTCAAAAAAAAATCAATCCTAATGCACCCATATGTGGCAGTTTGTCTGATGCTTGCACATGTGGTGACTGCTCTATCTGCATTGTGCATCCTCCAGACCGTGCGCAGCCAAAATGGGTTCTGCTCCTGCAATTGCTTTGAAATGGAGCAAATGAATAACAGCAGCAGTTCACGTCAAACAGAAGCTGCAGCTTTTCCCAGGAAAGAATATTTTTAGAAGACTAAAAGACTGAGGCTCGCTTTTAGGGTGTGCAATTGTGGATCAGGGAGGAAATGACAGAAATAAAAAGGTAGCACCTTATAATTTAATGATTGAATAAAAAAGAGTTATGGATCATTTGACAATAAGACAGATTTGAAACAACAAGAAAAATGTTTCTACATTAAAATTTTAGGAACACAAAGCCTTTGGGGAAAAAAAGAATAAAAAAATACAGAAAGGGCATCTTGTTCATACACAACGTATGTATCACCAGGAAATTCCTAAGGAAACAACAGCAAGTTATGAGAAAGATAGACATATTGGCTCTCAGATAGAGTAAGTTTGCTATTCTTTTTGAAAAAGCAACCACAAAAATGGGAAAAGGCACTGTAAGATAAAAATAGCTCTTTAGAAAAAAAGAACATTACCAATCAACAAGCTCTCTCCGCGAGATGTTTTTTACCTATAAAAATCAAGAGTTGCTGGAAAATTAGACTGCAGAAAAGTACTGTAGAAGCAATATTAAATTTATGAAAGACGACAAAGAAATAGGCAGAATCACAATGTATAATGGATCACAGAGTCAATGATGAAAAAGAGCACGTGGCGATCAATAATAGCAGAGCACAGGTGGAGTGCTGTCGTGTAGTACCTGCTGCCCCAAATCAGCACACACAGAAATAACGGACATTTAAATAAAGTAATTAATCTGTTTTTGCAAGTTCATTGCTCAAGCCAAGGTTTGGATGTATTGGGCAAGTTAAGACAATAGTGCAATATATTTTAGACCTACAGGATTTGTATCAACCCAAAGGCCTGTGTTTATTAAGCTGGTGCCCACCGTCTGTCTCTCTACACACAAAATATACAGAACAGCTGAGCTCAAGCTCTTTTTCTGTGTTTGATTTGGTTTGATTTTATGATTTGTTTGGTTTGAGGTAAAAACAAATATATAAATAAAAGAACAGGCAGTCGGCTTCACCTCCCCAGCTCATCTGGAAACAAGTCTAATGAAGCAATCTGCTCCAAGCTACACCAGAGTACTGAACAAGCTCACTGGATGATGTGCATTGCCATCACAAGGGAGGTGTGGGAGTCTGAGTGTACAGATTTAAAAAAGAATACAGCAGACTCCGAAGTAAACTACTGAACCGTGCTTCATAGTGGCTTGAAACTTAAGTTATTGTATTTACATTCCCAAAAAAGACAGCTTGATCAACATGAAATTAGCCTAAAAGTCATGAAAGAGATACAACGAATATGTCATTTTCTACTGCCCTACTGCATACAGGGAAGTCTGAACCTTAATAAGGCATCATGATACAGAAAACATAAGATAGCGATGTTCTGTCCTTATTGCCCAAATCCATGAGCACTGGCTTCAAATGACCACTGAAAACGAGTCCCTCTAGATCACACTGGCAGGCATACAGCACCAAGGCAATGATGCTTTCCTCAACAAATGACAACATGATCAGAAATCAAAGCTTCAGCAGCAACAGGAAAGCTTGCTCTGCAGTGAGTCACAAATACGCTATTCCCTCAGAACTTGGGGAGTACTTGGCAGCAGATAGTGAGTATTGCTGTTACCGACAGGATTTTAGATTGAAGGTTATTTAGTGTCAGAAGACTGAAATAGAAGTCAATGGCTGTTGCAGGGGGAGAAAAGCAAAATGTGAAATGACCTCACAAAATACTTGGCTTACTAAAATTGTGGAAAATCTAACACATTTTTTTGCCCTTACAAACAACTGTGATTAGTTAAAAGCTAAGAAATTAGCTTTGATACAAAATGGGATAGGCTGGAACAGAACTAGGAAAAATGATACCATTTTATGGTTCTTAAACTCTTCGAAGATCATGCTGAGCTCCAATGTCAGTGTTCGGTGGGATGCGTTTGGAATTATATTTATCAGATACACAAACCCAACATGATCCTTCAAAAGCAAGAATTAGCTGTGTCACATGCTGTATATTCTAAACACTAGTCAAAATAGCCTCATTTCATTTGACAGTACAAAGAACAGTCTGGATGTTATTACATCTTTCCTTGGCAGATCACAGACTTATTACTGCGTTTGTTTCACGACAGAATAATCACATCCAGCCTTATGTTGCAATCATGGAAAGAATACAGACTGGAGAAATATTAATAATACTCTTCAGTTTGGGTTTTGTGGAATTTAATACATTATACTTCGGTCACAAGAAGTCAAACATATACTCTTCCTGAAAGCAAACAAATAGTTTCTCCCACATCAGTTGTGCAAAACTCAACATTTCAGAGGCCAGTGCATAAACTCATACTGTAAGCTTTTTTTTTTTTTTAAAAAAAAGCAAACTTTTGGCACAAGCTGAACATAAACAATGAGTTTTGGATAATTATTTTTTAGAAAAATGAAAGCGCCACAGTCACAATCCTGTGGGATGTGCTCCACAAAGGTCTGACAGGTACCCAATTCCAGAAGCATTTGCATGGATATAATTTTTTTTATTTACTTCTCTGAGAAAGCAATGAGATATTAACCAATTATTTGGACAAGGTGGGAACATTTGCACAGCGGACAACAGAACAAGTCACTGGCCCTGCAACCTTAGCTGGACTACTTTTACCTCACAATAAAATATACAGATGTTTTCTTGCTTCCACACCAAAACTTCCAGGAGAAGGAGTTCATTGAAGCCCTGTGAGAATAACTCAGGCTCTTTCTGCTATTTGGCTTTCCACTAATTTTGATGTGCTAGTGAACACAATAGACACTGTGCATTATTACCAGTGACACTGATGGCATTGTGCAAGTTATTCTCACTCGAACAGATCTTATATGAGCTTTTCTGCACTTGTAACAATATCAACATTGAATATTTTAAGTGAGGTGTGGTACATACAGCCATACATTGTACACGAGACGTGAGGTGAGCAGCTCATGAAGAGCCAGTAGTTCAGCACCAACAGTTCCCAAGAGGTTGAAGCAAGATTTAATATGCAAAAACAAAATATTTTTGTTGGCTGCACTTGATTTAAATATAGCTGTGATGTACAGTTCTTATACGAGTCTAAGAATGCAGAATGAACTGGGTGTAGTTAACAACCCATGCGTTTGCAAGGCCCGAGACTATCTGAGAAAATAACTGTGCCCCAAGATCAACTCCATTTCACAGTTACTGCTCTTAAAGGAACAGATTTCAGTCTCCAGCACACTACCTCAGAAAAAAGGAAAACTAAATTGCCTTAGTAAAGGAGTAGGAAGCCAGCACTGTAATGGATGTTTATAACTCCACAACCAGCAGAGAGGTGCACAGTGCTGCAGTGGAAGTCAGGCGCCTGCTGAAATCACATGTATGTAATGAACATAAAGGCAGAGTCTGAGATGGAGTGGCACACTACAGCAAAACATATCCAACATTGCAGAAAACTGCTCAAAACAAACAAACAAAAGACAAAAAACAAGACCTCTTTTCTATTACATACTGATGAAAAAGGAAAGCTCGCGTCCAACTCTTGAGAGATGGCAGCTCTATGGGAGATGTGAATAAAACAACATAACCACATGAATCTTGGCGAAGGAGGCTGAGTGTTACAACTTTCAAAATGGTCATCAGGAACACCTTAAACTTCCAGAAATTGTCATTAGGACACATTAGTTTCCTGTCAGCTGAGCAATTTACAGCTAGTTCCACCAACATCACACAGCAATTTGCATTTTGGTTTAGCGCTGTGAGTGATTCCATTGGCCACAAAAGAGCCATACCCAACCTGGCAAGCCAACGATTGTTCTTAGCTGGTTAGTAAATGTTTTGTTTGTCAGATTAATTTGCACTGGCTTCACATCGGTGACAAAAGCACGAAGAAGCTCTCAATCCACAGCCCACATATTTCTAAAATGGATCCTCAAAGTTAATAATATAAAACCATGTAAAGAAATGAATGTGCATATAACATTAGACTTATTGCCTTTTCTTGTGAAAATCTAAATTGATAGACCCGGTTTTCATTTCTTCAATTAATCAACTTAACTCAGTAGGACAGTGGGAAATTTTTTCCCATTGATTTAAGTATTTCTTCTGATATATTTTTCTTAGGTACACTATTAAAAGAGGAAAAAAGGCAAATGTATTGAACTACACACACAAGCTTAGGACTTCAGGGTTTCAAGGGATATACGATAAAGTGCTGTATAAAAGAAAGAAATTTGGATCAAACAAACAAGCAGGAAATAGATTTGAGGCCAGGGAAAAGAAATAAGGGAGGGACCATAAATTAAACAAACAAACAAAAAACTGTTATGCAGAAGGAAACTGTGTGTAGACTTCTGTAAGTAATGAAAACGGATTTTAAAATACCCTGTGGCTCCTTTAGCAAAAGGCCATGGAGTGGTATATTATTACTCCTTATACGAATGATCTACTAGGTCTACAGCTGAGGGCAAAACAGACAGACAGCGTTATCCATTGCAGAGTCTTTAATGAGACAATGTGAAGTTCAAGTTGCACACCACACAATATTTTTCTCCTCTGTTCAATCTATATTAAGTCAATACTCTGCTAAAACCTAACATTTGTTGCATTTTTCCAATTTAGTTTCTGTCAATGTCCCCTAAAAGTGCTGAGCCTATCAAACTGACATCACCCACACAAATTTCAATAACAGTGCTGTAGTGAAAATGCCATTAAACAGAGGCTGTGCTTTGAGGAAATAGCTCAGCTTCTCATTCACACCACATCTGTAAAAGCCTGTCTTTTCATCATGAACTGAAAAAGTCTGTAAAGATATGCATTACACAGAGACGCTCAGAGGCTTCCTTCCCTTTTTACTGACAGTGAAGCAGGAAAGAACAAGGAGCATTATAGTGGGTATCTATAATGAAGATAAATAAAAATATTAATCAAGAATATGCAGAACTATTTTGATAGCTGCAGAGCTGACTGAACTGCTGTGTTACGTGCACGGCTGCTGCCAGTTTTCCCCACTTGATTTTAAATCTTTTTCTACTTGATATTAGTCACACACACACAGAAAAGTTGAAATATTTCAGCTTACTGTACAACAGTTTTTTTGTTCTAAACTTACTTTCTTTTTAAAATCCTACTGCTTTTCATTCACATTTAATGTCCACAAGCCATTTTAGAAGATGCTTCACATGAAAGCAGATGAGGAGAATGGGGCAAACTGTATATTTTGTTGTTCTTCTAGTATAGCACCAAATGAGACGCTGCCTGAATAAGACTTATATTAACTTCTGCCAACTCACAAACCCTCAGAAAGCCAAAGGGCTTTTTAGATTTCTCTCTCCTACTGCCAAGTAATACCTATGTCTCTCAATTGTGCTTAGCCAAAGACACTGAGAGTTGAACAAAACTAATGCTAAGATTCCTTAAAATAATTTAATGACATACCTCTTTTGAGGTAAAGCGAATTGGATTTCTGCTCCTGTATTTCTATGATTTTTTATAATAAATGCATCCTGACTTGTTACAGATGAATCCAACAGAAGAATGACAAGATGACAAAACCCACAGACAGGCAAATTATACTTATAAATTTTGGGGAGAAACTGTGGGCCCCACAACAACAGTCGGACTTGATTTTACAGGACTTAAGCTTCAGATTTAGCTGAAGCAGGGATCGGGATAAGCAGGCAAATCTCTTCAATCAGCCTGGCCATTGTAAGCACACAATTCAGCTCATCACGCAAAGTTAGAACACATACTGGAATGCTCTAAAATCTTGTAGCAGCTGGTGGCAAAAGCAAAAATCCAACACATAATGAATGGAAAAATATTTCAAGTTTAGTCCCAGTTTTCTTTTTCGCCAAGGAAACTATGCTTTAAAGTAAACAGAACGTGGAGAAGTGCTGCTGAAAGCTGTTGACACAGGACAAACAAGATCGCAAATTAGAAGCGATGCATCTGTTAATGAACACAGAGTTGTTGATCAGCGTAAAACTAAACTCTCCACATTTTTCTTTATTTTCCTCAAGGAAATCTATTGCTGGGACTTTCATATGTTAATTAAATTTCCAGTGCCCTTATGTGCAATTTGGAATATTTTCCTTGGATCTACGAACCTATGGCTATAAGACAACATCTCTCCATGCACGCAAGGCAATTCTTAATCATTCTTAATCACACACTTTGAAAGTAGTGCATTTTACGGAGATGTAGTATCGCTGTGTCTCAGCAGTTCATGAATGCTTCCATATCTATCATGTCTAATCCCGGTTTATAACTGAAGAGTAAGAACAGAGAATTTGTGAAACTTCACAAATTCCATGAGAAAACGTATAACTATGGATTGCATCTACTGAAGATACTTCAATGAGAGAACATCAGTATTCACAGATAGAAAAGGATGAAGAATTTTTTTTTCCCTTCCTGCCAATCAGATCAAGAGCTTCTGAATTGTTAATTGGACTCCTGAATTTACAAGTGTGGAAATAGCTGTAAAATCTGAAGCATAAGAAAACTTTCCTTTCAAATTTTCAAATAAATGCTTTCATATCTTTTTCTCGTTTAAAGTCTAAGAGGTTTTCATATAAGTAAACTCTATACATTAAGAATACATTTAATTTCCATTCTGGATTTCTTCTGTCCATACAAATTATGCCTGTTCTGCAATGCTGTAGCAATTACTTCTGCTGTACTATTTTATCTGTCTTTCTCTGCAGCATTTACTGTAACAACTGAAAAGATGTAGTCTTGTTTATCTGATGTAGCTATACCATTTCCATAAAGATAGATATTTTGTTCTGATGGTGCAGTAGTACAAGGGAATCAAAATGATGCAACATCTCTAAAATAACAGAGCAAGCAAAGGTCAAGGATTCTTATTGAATTTGAAACATTACAGCAATAAAGGTTTTAGAAAGCACTCTGGAAGTTGTATGGAAAGGATATCACTCTCCCCTAAATTTTATAACTATAAAAGCTAAACGGCTGCACCAGTAAACTGCAACTTTTCCAAGATAAAAATAAATCTCAGAATCCATGGAGGAAAGTGGAAAAAAGGATGCGGAGTGGGAAAACATCATTATTGCTCCCTTCGTCCTTCCTGACACAAGAAAAATATGAATTCAATCCCTTGATTCAGAGAATGTGGAAATCAAACCATACATTGAGGGATTTTGGTGTTTTGTTTTTTTTTCCCCCAGTCAGTTGCTATCCTTCTTATGGGAGTGTTTATCTTACAACATTACAACAAATTTAATGTTACCTTTCTCTCACTTCCCTACTTGTCTCAGGAGATGGGTAGGTTCCAAAATCCAACGTGACTTCCCAACTTATTCTTGTTGTCAAGACTACATGGCACTACTTGAGCAAACAATACTGAACAAGATGAGTTCTATTCATGATTCTTAAAAGAAGGAGATGATAGATTTTTGCCAAAACAAGCACAGTGAGACTTTGCAGAATAATAAGATATTTGGAAAAGAAACAAAAGCAGCTGCAAGGGAGAAAACAGAAGTAACCTGCCTCCAGCATTGCTTGTGATCTAACAGGAAGGTTCCTAGGTTTATAAGGCAGAAGGTAACATCGTTACAATATTCGATGAAGACAAACTACTTTGCCTTTAGCCTGAATTTATCCACACAGGAAATGGATTATTGCAGTGAAAGTTGCAGCATCTTCTCTTTATTGAAAGTGTTCACGTTGAAGTGAGAACAGTGTTTCAAGCTTATTTATAAAGCAAAAGTAATGTTAATGCATTTACCTCTTAAGAGTGTCAGGTGTTAAAAGAGTGAATTCATAAAAGTGCTCACTGATATTAAATTTGTATCGCAACCTAATGCTTGAGTTGCCATAATGAACATAAAAGCCTACCATATTACTAATCTTCAATTTAGGATTTGGATGGATTTCTGCTCACCATGCAGAACTCCAGTTACGATAGGATTTCATTCAGAAAAAAAATACACTTTAGTCTTGATCATTTTAAATTAGTTATAGATTTCCTGATACAATGTGCTTCCTGATATAATGCTTTGACATCTACAGTTACAACCCTCAGAAAGGTATTACCAAGACAGGTGCACATTACCTTATGTTCACTACTTAGGACACCAATTAAAATTTTCCCCGGTTGAAATCACTCAACAAGAAAAAAAAATGGGATGGACAAGATAAAATTATGTTAAAATTTAAGGGAAAAAAAATGGTCAATATTCTTCTTCAGTGCACCACTACATAAGTCAGAACACTGTCAGCCTGCACACATTCTTGTTAATACTGCCTACATAAAACCCCACAGCTATAAGACAGCAGTGAAACACGAAACAAATTTTGAAGAGCCATCTTGCCATAGGAGAAGTCATGGTTACAGCTAAACCAAGTGAAACCAAAGCTCCCAACAGGGAAAGCTGAGCGTGCACAAAGCCAGCCTGACAAGGACCAAGGCCTTGCAAATGCACCACAGAGCCCAGGGCCAGCTACCAGCAATGACCACATCTTATTGCTACAAGAAAACCAAATCTCTTTAACGGAATTTAGGATAACTCACTATTGAACACTAAGTATCCCCTCGTGATACAATGATCCTAAGTTGCATGAGGGAAAATAACACAAAAAAATACTGGTGGCAAAATACTGCATCTGAATGAGATGAGTTTCACTACTGACTCTGCTTTTATCCTGGATGTTAAAATGAAAACATATTTGGCTTCTCCAAACATGCTTCAGCATACCAATAAGGTGATATTTGTTTTTCTAAAGCTCAGAAGAAAATAGAGTGCAAATATAATTACATCTTACTTTCCATAGCAGGGGTAAGGGTAAACAGATTGTTTATATTTTCCTCTTTTTTTCCTGCTATGTTTTATCTAACATTGATGAGAAAAAATTTTATTTTCAGTACCTCACATCCATACTTCCACCATCTACCAGTAGGAAAACTTGTCCTGGCAACCAGCAGCTCAGCAGAAATTGCAGAAGGACTTGAGAGGAGAGATAGGGAATGGGAAGCAGTGGTCAGTGTGCAACAGTTCCTCACAGAGGCTGGAAGCTCCCCTTGGCCCCTCTGCCCCAGCGCCGCTCCAACAGGGCCCAGCCCCACATCCAGACAGCTTTGGGAGTGGTCCAAGGAGAAGATCCTACAGCCTCTGGGCAGTCTGTGCCAGTGCTCAATCATCCTCAGAAGGAAGATTTGCTGTTTTCATGTTTGTGCCCGCTGTCTTTTCTTCTTTCACTAAGCAACACTGAACAGTGCCCGCTTCTCTCATCTTTCCCTCCTTCAGGTATTTAAATATACTGGTGAGATGCCCTGAGGTCTTCTCTAGGCCAAACAACTCCAGCTCGCTCAGCCTCCCTTCATATTAAGCATTCTCCAATCTCAGAAGTCTTGGTAGTGTCGTGCTGGACTCCAGTAAGGCCTTATCTCTCTTTTACTGGGGAAGCTGGGTAGGCTGACCATAAGCAGCAGCTCAGAACCACGCAGTTGCTTGATCACTCCTCCCTCCTTGGAGGAGAGGGGAGAGAACAGGAAGAGGGGAAAAATAAAAAAAAAAAGGAAAATTCATCAGTTGAGCTAAAGACACTTTAGCAAGTGAAGGAGGAAGGAAAAAAAAAAAAAAAAGAGGAGAGGCAGAGGAATTAACACAAAGATGATCACAGAGCAGCTCCCACAAGAGCAGAGCTCAGCTAGTTCCCCTGCAGTAGTTCTGAGCAATAGGGATGCTTGACTCTTCATTGTCAGAAGGGGCAACGAGGACAAAGGCTGCAAGGGCTCTCATCAAGGGCAGCTGGGAGGTCTTTAGAAGCTGCTAGAGCTCCTCTGTATCTTCCTAACCCTACCTGAAAACGAACACACTTAAGTTCCTTGCAAGGCTCCCAGGTTTTCCCAGCAAAGTGCCCAGAAGCACTAGAACTCAAAAGAAGCAGAGTCTTGAAAATGGTACCTAGATAGTCATGTCTGCTGCCTGATCACTGCAAACTGCACTCTGACTCTTCAAGCAAAGACAGCAAGACTAAATCCAGTTCATGGCTGCAAAATCTTGGCCTTGCAACGTGTTCAGTACTTTTATTTAAAAAGAAAAACAAGACCAAATCAAATCCAACTCTGGATTTGATTTTCAGTATTTTTAAAACCTCATCTTACTAAAGCAGAGGCCACTCTCTCACAGGCTGTAACAACACCAGGGTTGATCCCATCCAACTTGGGGGAGTAGTTGCAGCTTCTGCAAACTAATCCCAGCAACAGATGGGGATTAGCAAGGCACAGTCATCACAACCAGCACTGCGCAAGGGAGGGATAGCCTGAGCTGTGTCACGCTTCCTTAGTTGGAATTAGAGTTGTGGAAGAGCAGCAAAATCAATTGAACTACTCAGTTGCAAGGCCGTGTTGCTAAGAGTTTTTGTGTTTGGCATGTGGGCCTTTTCTCAGCACATTTCCATGCTCAGCACAGAGGGGTTACTCAGTAGGTGCTAGCAGAAGCCAGGCAACTTACAGATTCATGTTTCTTTTTTAGCCATTTTAAAGTGTATTTAAAAATGCAATTGTGCATGTGGATACAAGATTTGAGAGCCAACAGAAGATAAACAGTTAAAAAAATGGTAAAGATGAGTTGGCAACACAAAACAAGAACAATAGGGAAGACAAGAAAAGCCGTTAGTCTGATAAATCAAGAAAAGATTCAGTAATGCACAGTTTGGATGGTATAGCTCTCAGAAGCTGCTGACTGACTTGGCAGACAAAACATGAACTTTCTGTGGACTAAGATTCCTGAACAGGCAAAGCATGTTCAACAGTGATACAAAGCTGTCTAAATCTGAAGTGTTTTTGAAAATTTTGCCTATAATTACTTCCTTATGCCCCTCCAATTCAGGTGCTGAAGCAGATCAAAGGGATTATGGTCATTCACATGGTTTCATCAGGTGGAATGAATTACTATCTGTAAAAGTAAATCCTTGCATGCATTACCATCACCATTATCTTTTAACAGCATCTTGATTGCAAAAGCACAAATATTTCTTATTATTCACAGAACTCTCCTGTTCTGAAGTTGCCATTCAGGTTCCTGTGCTCTATCTTGTATTAGTCATTGTGCTTCCATGATGGGAAAAACCAGCTTTAAAATAATGTCCAACAGTCAAAATTTCACTGCACAACCTGTGTCGTTATAAACTATGCTACATGTAAGAAAACAGTACTTCAGCACTTCACAGATAAACATACACATATTCTCTTATCCCTAGCAGCTATTCTACTCTGACAAAAAAAAAAAAAAAAAAAGTAGCAGCAGCTTGAGTGGCATTAAAATGAATGTAAAGTGCAAATAAAATTCAGATTTATTTCAGTTTCGTTTCTACTTAACTGCAGTTATTCATAACATCTAAATGTACATTCTCTGCAGTTTCTAGGTGCAATATAGTAGTTTTTACGCAGTTAAAATGAGTTTATGTACAAGAGAACTGCCACAAGCCAATTCAAAATAGCTTTTCAAAGGCCCTTTTCCAAACTAAGCTGTATAGCAATAATTCTATTTGTGTTGTATCAGCCAGCCTACAACTACAAATTTGAAATAGCCATGAACAAGATTAGGATCTAAAAGAAAAGAGTATTTGCAGAATCCCCGTGAAATAGATAAACATACCACCCAATTAAGAACAATTATTATTGCTTTGATTGGAGATGCATTTGCAGTATAAACATACATCTGCATTTCAATACTGATACCTAACTATTACAACACCTTAAGATTTTTCATGTCTAGCCCGGCTCAAATTATTAATCATAATTTGCATTAGTTCTTTCATGCACTTACAAAGACACTGAACCATAAAGATATTAAAGGACTTCTAACATTGTTTCTTTCATCATGGTCGAAATAGCTTTTTCTCCAACATTTATAACACACTGGAGAAGGCCACGTTGTTCTCCACAGCTGTCTACAGAGACATTTTCTTTTGGATTTCCCATAGCTCTTTGCATGGTAATTTCAAAGATGAGAGAATACATTCAGCCCTACTTGCAACTTGCCATCCATGGAAAGAAATGCAATTTCTAGAATCAATAAAGAAGTTCAACTTCAGTGATCCCCAAAACCATCTCTGGGAATAACCTATAATTTTAAGCTCGTTTGATAAGCACATTCTCCCACAGGAAGAAGGGCTGTACGTGCTTCAAACGCAACCAACCCTCACTGAGAGCAACAGTCACATGTGGCAATTAATTATTTGTACTTCATCAGTATTTGGAGACCTCTGGTGAGGACGTACACAGCATAGCACAGCGTTACTTGGGATACTCACTGAGATGTATTCAACGCTTTAAAGAGCTTACGGAATAGCAGGAAACAAAGGAAGGAAGTATATGCTCAAATAAATAGGTGACTACAACTGCCAAGAGGAAGCTGAGAAAATTTCTTTGTGCTGAATTTATGACATGAGACCTTTTGCATTGCAAGCTCTGAGCAGTTTAAAACCCATACTTACAACTCCAGCTGAACAAGAGCTTAAAAAAATAGTAATATAAAAGGGGCTGGAAAGGGGTGCATGAAGATTTTAACATTCCTACTGTTGCAGCAAACTAAAAATTGTGCAAAAAAAAACCTCAACTCAGCAGATGATCAATGGTGCACAGTCATTATCTGAGCAAAATATTAAAGTAAGACATGCATAATAAAGTAATTTTGATTCATTTTTGAGAAGCAATGGCATTTAGTGAGATTCAGTAAATTGTCCCTTTCAGCACTAATAACATGTTCATAGCTTTCCCCACCAGACATTCCATAATGGCAATATAATAGGATTGCAATGACAATTAAATGATTGCATATTTTAGGGCAATGGAGGGTATCCACTAGGGCACGAACCATTAGCAAAACAGTAACTTTGTCACAGGAATTTTCATGCTTGGCACAGCAACTGATAAAATCAGAAACACTGGAAGACAACAGGTATACAATACTTGCACTGTCTTCACTTAAAAAGGCAGAAGAATGGAAGGTAATAGTGAATCTTCAAACGTTCAACTAAGCTTTGTATTTTTCCATCACTTGAAATATCTGCTTTTCCTCCTCGCCTCACCCATCAAGAAGAGAAATTCACCTAAGACCACTCACAGCTGTTGCTAACAGACCATTCAGAAAAGGTGTTCCTCCACTTGTCTTCCTCAGATGCCAAACTTTGGGCTCTTTTAAAAGCTGCCTTTCACACTCCTCTTTAAATGAGCAACTGGTCTACGGCATACACTGCAGATGCATTAGCAGCAACACTAGGTTGTGCAGCTGCGCACTTGTGCCGCACACTGCTGGAAGGAGAGTTTCATTTAAAATTTAGCATTGGTGTAAAATGCTTGAATTGACAATGTGGGAAATAAAACTCCTCATTCTGAGGCAGTGAACAAAACACTGCATGCATCTTCACGGTGTTTCACTCCTGTGGCTCCAGCCCAAATCAAGTGAACAGTCATCGTGAACATATAATCTTATTTTCTCTGGACGTCAGTGATCTACTTTAGCATTTTGCTGAGGTTGTCATCAGAGTGATTTGAAATTCAGTTCAGCTCCTAAGGAGTGGGCAGCCTGCTCTTCTTACACCATTTACAAGCATCCCTAGAGTACTAGATAGGGCACAGACCTAAAATCTCAAACAGAACTTCTGCTGACAGAAGAATTTCCTTCCACGCCACAGTTTGGAAAACCTTTTATGAGCAAGCCATCTACCTATGGAGGTAGGAATATATGACTGCATAAGAAATTCAGGAAAAAATATTTTGTGCTTTTTCTTCTCCAGATTAATGCACCTGAATACTGGTACTAATGAGAACAAAGTCAGTAATGAACCAAATGAAGAAGATTACAAAATTCAATCTCTGCATAAATCTGGTCATATAAGCTCACTTCTTTTAGTACCTCCCTCAGATATCACAACAAATTGTTCCATGTTAAATGCATGGATAAGTTTAGATGCTGTCAAAACAAGAGTCACCTCATAGATCTAGTTTGCCTCCCCAGCAACCACAGAAAACACTAACAAAAGAGAATGCTGAATTCCATTATACAAAATATCATTTCCAGACAGCATATACATTTTTCATCCTTTGCTTAAGAAAAAATGCATTAAAACTAAGTGAAACAGTAATCATAGGAAAAGAATAAGGGAAAAGAATGTATGCATGAGGGAATGTTTTTCCTACTTTCTCCCTATTTGATTACACCTGGAGGGTAGAAACCAAAAGACATTTGTTATATTGCTGCATAATCCCATTTGCAATGATCACTCTCTGATGTGGCAGATACAAGGATGCATTAGAATGCCTTCAAGTACTTTTTATCCTTTTATTTTAAGTGTACAACTATAGACTGAGATCAGTTGACAAAGCATTTCATAATAACCCTACAAGTCTTTGTGCATGTACATAGACACAGTATAACACGTGGTTGTGCCACTGGTTCTCAACCAAAAAACAGTTGAAACAATTAAGAGCTTTTGATGCTGAGGGGGGAAAAAAAGGACCACTCATTTTCCTTCCTTGAAATCCAATGAAATAAAATGAAGGAAAATAAAAAAGTAGAACACTGACCTTGTTTTATCTTTTTAACAGGGCTAGCAGAAAACGGAGCCAGACTTCCCACTAACCCACGTGGAAATAGAAAACCTCTAGGGAACTACTATCTCATGGAAATCTGCTGAGGACTTCCCAGGATTTTAAAATTAAAATACACTGCTCCCTGACAATGACTTTTGCCATTACTACTAGGAGCCTGCAGGCTGTTTTTTGATAACTCAGCACTGCTGAGGTAGTCTCTACATAAAGCATCAAGATTTGCCCAACTTAGTCCCTGGGAAGTGACCAGCAGCCCCTTACGTAGGCATGGAACTCAGATGCAACTGGGTGGGCTAGAGTGATGCCCATCGAATAATGACCACTATCAGATATTTTAAAAAAGAATTTAAAATACTGTTAATGACAGATGCTGATAATATAGACTATTAGAAAACATTAATGGACTAATATATTACTTTTTTAGCTCAATGGTGCATTTCATTTTGCCCCCAAGAAGATTAAGGAGAAGCACGTGTTATACTAAAAAGTATCTCAGTTCCGAAACTATTTTAGAATAGATACCACTTTTGTAAGTTTTGACAGGTAATGGGCTCAGTAGAATATTCTGATTCTTGGTAGCTGAATTGTTTAGGATAAAGACATTAACTATATATTGGTAAAATAATTATTTTGTCAGAAGAGTAACAGGTTATTATTCATTAATGAATGTATAGAAGTCAAAATAGTGGGTGAAAGGGATTATAGAATGTTCTTACATGAATTTCATATGAATTACATTCATCAACAGTACAGTACTTCTATTTCTGTCAAAAAAGTTTAGTTTCCATAAACAGCTCTATACCTGATGTATACTCTGTTTCAGCAGAACTACAGCTAGCACATCACTCAGTTTTCCATCATCACCTTCATTTAAATTCTGTGACTACTAAATAGTAAGAAATTTACCTCACTTCAAAATATCATAGGTAAAATATTTGGAGTGGGAACTCTTCAGTGCCAGAGTAACCTCTAAGTGTTTGAGTAGCACAGTGTCAAAGGCATCCCAATCCCAAACTAGGTCCCTAGGTATCACTCAAACATGCAACAAAGTGGCCGTCTTCTGCCAAATTAATAATTGTTCACTGTCTTTTTGAGAGAAGAATTTGATATAGAGTCCACCAAGGTGAATAGCTAATCAGTGTAGCAACTTTGGAAACCAGAATCCAAAACCTGAAATCCTGTTCATCATATTAGTAACCCCTTTCCTCCTTTATTAATGAGGAATACAAATAACAATACTTTAATCAATGTGCTGACATTGAAGAAAAGTGAGTCAACATCAACCTTCAGATTGTCAGGAAGGATCTAAGCAAATTAACTTAGCCATAATAAAAGAGACATCCTGCTTATTAATGACTATAACTCATCTTCCTGAACAACAATCGAGTCTGAAGCTTATTCATCATATCACAGTTGCTCTATAACATTATTGAGAATTCTAACTCCTTTTTCACCTGTCTTTACCTAACATGCAAAACTTAAGACCTGGAAGTTACTTTCTGGGAATTAAAACCTGAAGCATACTTCAGTGCCATTGTATTAGTGCCCCAGTAATTGAAGTTCCCTAAAACTACTCCAGAACAAACTCTATCTCCAGAACCATGAGCAAAGAACACCTGCTGGCATCGCAGCCCGGAGTGCATTATTTATTACTTGAGAAGAATACAAAACAATCTATACTCTGATACTCTATTCCTCTCTGCATGCTACTAAGATAATGATTAAATTAAAACAGCAAGGTGACAGGAGAGAAACTTTAAAAAAAGATTGTTCCAGACCTGTCACGTATCTCATAGGCGTTACGGACTGGGTCAGGTGCCATGGCATATGGGACTCCCCAAGAGATGTCAACGTGTGATTCTACCTAGCGAGAAATAAAGATTCCTAGGCATGCAAAGCAGTCTGTCACATTCATCCAAAGAGAAACAGAAATGAGATTTGAGAAGAGCAGCAATTTGAGAGCAACATGGGTCCTTGATGAATTCCTAAATGAATACCAGGTGTTGAAATAGCTTTAAAAAAAAGGAACAAACAGCCCCCAACACACAATCCATTTTGGCAAGAACTTAATGAAATTGATGGAACTATTCCTTAGTTTTCTTTCCACACGGTTCATGTTACAAACATGTAATATGTAGCACATTTTAAACTAAGAATTTTACTTTCGTAGACAAGACTGTAAAGGATAAAACCCACTGAAGAACACCAGCAACCCATTTAAAAGAAAAAGCAGCAACAAAACAGGATAAATGCATCCAATTATCAAGACAAATATTGTTTCAAAGCAAGTCAAAAACCTTGCATGAAAATCCTTTATCTCTAGGAGAACAAAAATAAATATTTACTGTGTGCCAAATAAAATTAAGATGCATTTGGCACTGAAAGGAGAAAAGCACCTTGAAACATCACATTACATAACTGCAAATAAAAGAGGGTTCTGCAATTGGAAAATGTCTTAAGAACATCATTGCACTTCTAAGGCAATCAATGAATGTTAAAAATAAAATTAAAATTCACAGAAAAAAAAAAAGTGTTAACAACAACAACAAGCATTTGCTTCATTACCAAAGTTAGTCTTAATCATAGCAAGTAGAATGAAGTCATGTTCTCTTCCCAGCGGGGATGGTTTGTTTGTCATCTGAAGATGATCAGCTGAAGAGTTCTACAGTGCCTCTGCTTGACTACTGAAGGCACAGATAGGTTTTCTACCTTCACCTGTTGAATTGTTTCTAGCACAGGAAGCCCAAGCAAAATCTAAAAAGAGGATGTTAGCACCTCCTAATGTTTTCCAACATTCATCTTTTTCTGAAATATTTTAACTACAAAACTATATGCAAACATGAAACAAAATTCAAAAAGCAGCAACAAAAAAACCCAGCATCAACAAACTTTCTATGGATGCTGCACATTTTGTTTGTAATGGCCCACAGAGAGCTGAAGTCTGGTAGCTTATTGACTACACTCAATTACCTGAACAATGTGATTGCACACACCTGCATCTCAATTAAGCTTGTCTGCTGCAGTGAGGCTACCTCACTCATTTTGAGATGTAACCTAGGCAGAATTGATTTCTAACTCCTTCCTCCATTCATTACAAAAGAAAAGATTTTACAACATTCAAGAACCATCAGAACGTGGGTCTGATTTTTGTCTCTGTAAAGAGAATGCTGCTATATGTAGAAAACACAGTTTGCCCCCAAAATAACAATGAAATTAGCTCAAGCTTAGCCTGGGAGAAGCAAAAGAACTCATGTGAATTTCATTAGAACTTTGCCAATGCACACCTCACTTGAGTGTGGCCCAGACAATTATGAAATAAGCAGAAGACTACTCAAGTTGTCATCGGTACAGCTGAAGGCGAAGAAAAACTTTTCCCTAAACCCTTCCTTATACTTAACATTTTGCTGATGACACCATGTTCTCTTAGTTACCTAAAAAGCACATTTTAATTATTTAGACACATTACATAAGGAAAGAATACAGTTAATACATCTAATTTGTATGTGCAAATTAACTTGGCACCACTTCATTTGCCTTAGCATGCAAGTTCAGAACTACTTTTGTGACATCTCTCCCTGTAATTTCTTATGTCTCCTTCATTATTTCCTCATCATCTATTTCTATAATTAATTGTCTTAACTTCATCTTGGAAACTAGGACACTTCTTCTCAGGGCAGTGTTACGTAGCATGCCCTGAAGACCTGGCACACATTTCAGGCCATTAAAAGAAAGGAAAGGTGCGTTCTTTGCCATAAACATATGAGCATTACATTTTTAAGACCTCCAAGAGGTAACTCAGACCACTGCATTCCTTTGCATACTCCGATCCAACATAACTTCATTGCATTAACATGCTTTGCAAATTTAAGAAAGTGCAAACAACCACAGGAAAAAAAAAATACAAAAAGCAAACGAACAGAAAAACCACCAACAGAACCAAAAAGGCAGCATACATATAGTTTGTATAGCCTGGTAAGGGACACAAGCAGTGAGCTGTATATCTGGACTGTTTCTTTTTCCTGTGGTATTACTGCTGGTGTGGCTTCAAAGCCTATTTCTCTAGCCATTATGAAGTATAGAGAGGCATTGCAGAGCCTTTCTAGTTCTTCAGTCAGGGCACTCTCTTGAATTTAGAACCTGGCATTCACAGTGGTGTCACCTGGCCAAAGATTTGAAGATCTATGCTAGAAGTCCATTATATGAACACAGTCTAGGTACAGAAAAGGCCACTAAGCAAGAGTTCTTCTCAGTGACACAGAATGCTACAATAACCAGCTTTCTTAGTATTGCATCTGCCCATGTAGAGCTCTGGCTACCTCTCATTAGAACTGGGATTCAGGACTGTTTTCCAGTGCAATGCACAAAGACTTACTTGAACCTATAATAACAACGCTTTCCCAGCGAAAATTACCATCTACTAGCACTCTGCAGAGGAGCACATGTATCCTAAGAGACTGGGGGAAAAGTTTTGGAACAGCTTCCCGTCAGCATGAAAAATGGGATTTTCTGCCCATCAAAGCTTTTACTTAAATAAAAGAAGAAAATTTGTATGCTTTTGTACATTGTTAATAAGAAAGATGTTTATTCACATGAATGTGAATTGTTAAAATAGTTTGTAAAATGAGAAAAAAAAAATGGAAAAAAAAGCAACAACAGAATTGGCTACGCTGTCATTCCAAACACAACTCATAACCTGTTGAAATATTACTCTTCATATCTCACTTGGTAAATGAACAGACATCCACTTCCCTGAGTAGGTATGTCAAATCAAACGATCTTTAATGAGACCGCCTTTCTATTTGCCAAGCAGCATTGGCTGTCCAAGTCCATAGCAGTTGGCTGAATGCAGATGTCTGAAGGACGGATGGGCATTCTGAGAATGCAGAGCACTGGCAAACACTGTGATAATCTAGTTTATAGTATTACAGACAATCTGCACATGAGGAAATGGACCTACTACACGCTGCTGCACATCACTTCTGGAACCATAATGGTAACACGAGTGCTCTTGATTACTTACAGTGCTTGGGGAAAATAACAGCGAAGTCACTCTTCAGTTAACTGCTTTGAAGTACATTTCATCAGTTTTCCCAGCTGAAGGCAACTCGGTCCTTTGTGCTACCCTGTTGAGGAGGTCCAGCACTTGGCAAAATTACAATACAGATAATACAATACAAATATTTGATGAAATACAATACAATTACTTGATCTAGTTACAGCAGTCCTCCAAACAATTTTATTTTGATCAGCACGTTTGGATTGGTGTCTTTTTATGCTTCCTCTTCTCTATCTCTTTCACATAGGAGGAATGTGGTGTGTGCTGCTCAATACAATCAAAACAAGGTCGATGAAACCTGTATTTTTAAATTGGCAGACATAGAATCATCAGTAGTCACTATCTAGGCTGTCCCAGGAATAACTCAGGGTCAAGTAAGGTTGCTGAGTTTTGTTTTAAATACTGCTTATTCTCCCTCAAGAGAATATTTCAAGAGAGCAAGGAAATGAACTCTCTTCAGCAGCTTGTGCTCACTAAGCAGCACAGTTAACCTAGATTTGAGTGTTTAATAATAGAGAAGGCATAGGTTAAGTGTTGTACTAAGATATCAAGCTAGGTTAAAGCCTGCATTTCCCTAAATAATGGCTGCTAACCACTCACTGAATATCTTGGCTTAACAAATTCAGTTGTCTTCACGTAGCTCTTCTGTTTATTTGAAAACAAGGCTAATTTTCATAGCCTGAAAATATGCATCACATCAAGTGACCATTTACAGCATGGCAATGAGGCATTTTTAAGTTGTAGAAAATACTTACAAACCCACTGATTATTGCTGTATACCAGTCTTTAAAGTATTTTGTTCTCTGTAACGGGTCTATGTGGAGCAACAACATTAATTTGCTACAAGAAAAAAGATGGCATATCCTGCCTGAAACACAGAAAGACAGTCATTAAAGTAGCTGAGAGGGGATGTGGGAAGGATGGCAGAGGGCATGCCTAAGTTCAGAGCAAAAAGGAATAAATCCAAATAAGTTACGTACATTAATATCTTTGACTAATACTTCTTCAAAACAATAAAAGATTGATATCCAATGTGGTTGAAATTAGCATGCCAATTTGTTGTCTCTACACAGTTCAATTTTGCAACTTCATAAATTCACCCCTGTGGCAAGCAGAAGAAAAAATAAATAAACAAACCTTAATCTTAGCACGACAATCCAAAAGAACAGGAATATGTCCACATTAAGAAGTTAATGGCAAATCATTAATTAAAGCTCTCAGAGGTTCTGAATTTGCGTTATTTGTAACTCTAAACACAGCTAAATTCTCCAACCCCTCATAAAACTGCTTCTGTAGGTTTGATTCTTTTTTAATTTTTTTTTTTTTTATTTTTAAGCTGCACCATGTGCTGTGCAGAAGACACGCAAATCTTCAAAAAACAGCTTCCAAAAAAATCCTGGCAAAGGCAGCACAGAAGGCTCCTCTGAAGACAAAGAACAAGACATCAGTGTCTCATCTGCTGTGAATTAGTTTGCTTTTTTTTTTTTTTTCCCCCTTCAAGAACTCTCAATATGAGAATCCGATCAACAGTTAATCTCCCTGAGCAGACACCGCTTTGTTATCCTTTGTGGCAGTTCTCTGCTGCTGGGGTAATTTGTTGCTGAACAATTGAGGCAAATACTTGGCTCAGGATAGAAAGAAGTAAGATTAGTCTGTAATTGGAATATTTTGTCTCATTTATTCTTGAAGATGTGCCATATTACACTCCATCAGCCAGGGGTTATTGTTTTATGAAATCAAGCTGCACCTGGCTTTGCACTGTATAAAATCTAAAGAGCTGCAGTTTTCAATCCAGCTTTCTATTTACCCAGACTCAAGTACCAATGAACATCTTGTCCTGCAGTGTAACTTTCACCCTCCTCAACTAATTAGCCTAAATGGTTTTATTATATACATACATATATATAAATTTCCAAGCTAATTATAAAACTTAATACCAAACACAGAACTACTGTGGATCAAAGTAATCCACATACTTTTCTCCACAGGTTTATCTTATCCGTCCAGCAAAAGTTATCAAAATGATCACTTATTTCACATCCTCAAGACATTACTACAGCAAATTAAAAAAATTACATACCAAGCTAACTGATTGTATTGCCATTTCACTGGCTGTGACCTTTAGATAGGTTTTGTACGTATACCAAGGTGACTGCAGGCGCAAAAACAAGCAGGTATTTAAAATTCAGCTACGTTTATGCTGTACTTGTACCACATGTATAACTACAACTGCTTGTGGATTTTCAGAAAATATATTTACAGGAAGTTTTAGGGTTAGTCCTAACTTCCTGTATTTAGAAGTGTCTGATAGAATAGAACTTAGATTATGTTATCATCTAACATCATACAAGTGGTGTTGTACCTGCTGCAAAATCCACCTTCGAAAGACCTTCTGCAGAAAGGAATAAAGAGATATTGAAGCTCTTCATAATTAACTAATTAAACCTCATTTCCTTGTACGTATACAAATTGTCACATATTTTGATGTTTTTAATCAAGGTAAATTTTTACTGCAAAATTTATACTAACTTCACAACTGAGAAGGCAAATATTTACTCTTTCAGAATAGAGGATTTAACTAATAAACATTCACAGATGAATTCTATTTGTAAGACATCAGGAGGCAAAGGTAGAAGGAAAGATATTACATCGGCCACATATAAAGAATTATATTTTCAAAGGGCAAACAGAGGAATTTTGAGTGACGTGATAAGGATTTGACCAGGCTGAGGTGATGCAAAGAGAGTTCTAAGCAGAATATTTAGATGAGAATAAAGGAATACTGAACAGACCCCTACAATCAAATTAAACATTGCTTATGTTTCTCTTAACTCATGAAGTACTGTGATTTTCCCCTGATTTTCACACATCTCTATTTAAGAAGACAGGTAGTACTTTCCCTGGATACTGCATTTTCAACCTCTTCCTCAATACCTCTCAAAGTAACTCATTACTCAGTTATAATCACATTATTCTGAATTTTCCACAGAATCCTTATACATGAACATTAATGATCTATTAAGGAGGACTGGATTTTTTGAAGCGTTTCAGACTAAGGAATAACTGTAAGGACAGGAGTACAGCTAGAAGTTACAGCTAAAAGAAAGACTTGAGCATACCGAAGAGTCAGAGAGAAAGGTCAAAAAGCAAAAATGCAGAGCAGGTTATGTTGTGATGGATGCATAGTCCAAGAAAGGAAAGGCAGTCTAATCTTATATTTTAACTGTAAAAGAGATGCTGTCACCTCAGAGGTAGCTTTTTCCATCCCACGTATAGCAGAGTATCACCAAAGAGGAACGCATCTGCTTTCCTCTACAAAATTGATTGTAGGTTATGAGACATAATGAACATTATTAGTTTGATCTACTGTTATGAAGATAGTTCCTCAGTAGATTCAATTATTTTAACAGCTTATTTTCTTAGCTATACAGATTTTCCTTGCATATACTTCCCTTGAAACTTGGTTCACCTAATCGCTCAAGAGAGTTTAAAACTGAATTTTTCCCCTGTTAAAACTTCAGTTGAGACTCATGAGCTATTAAAAACAAGAAAATCCACTGTATACAGTCAAACGTTACCCGGCACTGTCAAAGAGAACACAATGCTCTCAGCTGATCTCTATACGAACGGATGGTCTTTACTCTTACACTGAAACAAATCTGCTCTCGAGACTTATACTCAAGCACCATCAGGAAAATGCCAAGAGGTGCAATGCTGCCTACTCCCTTAAAAGCAAAGGCCCATCACCATGCTAGTGTTCTCACTGCTCAGCTACAGAGCTTTTAAGCTGCTCAGGAGGACCTGCCTATAAGCAAGGCATAGTGATTTCCATCCACTCTCATTCTTATGCAGGTTCTTTGGCTGAGCCTTACGTTCTCTCATCCAAAGCTGACAACTTCTGGGTCCATTTTTTTCTTAATTTAATAAGCAGAGAGAGTAATTTTCTTTAACTTTCTATTTCCCTTTTGTCTTATATTAGCTTAATGCCAGTGCAAAGGCCTGCTGTATGAACACTGCCCATTATTAAACAGAATACTTTAGTTTTGCCCAGCTGGAAGAAAGCTACAGCTACTCTGAATTCCACACTGACAAGCTTGAGGTATCACCACCCATCTTCAAATTCTGTTCCAGCACCTTCGTAGAAAAGAATTTCTTCTTAATATCTAATCTGAACTGAATGCAGTGCTCGGCTTCGTGCAGTTGTTGTGTGCCTTGTCAGTTACCAGGAGCAGAGCCAGGCACCCCCCCTCCACTTCCCTTCTTCAGCAATTTTCAGAGAGCAGTGATGTCACCTCTCAGCTTCCTTTTCTTGAGGCTAGACAACTCAAGTGTCCGCTCCTTGTTCTCATCTTAAAGAGAAGGTTTTCTTGCAGCCACATTCCAAGGAAGGTTTTTTTTTTTCAGTTCATATTGGAAAATATAGTCATCACCAATATAACATATTCACCACAGCTTTATTAGAATAGAAATTATGCCTGGGATAATGCTAGGCAAAGAGACACTGAAGGACTTCCTTGTGCCACACATTGCTGTAGACAAGCAAAGAACCTTGCACTCCAAGCTGTAAGATTCTTGGACACAGGAAAATAAAGAGAGGAGGAAGATGGAACAGCATTTCAGAAGGTTCACATGATCCAGTGCACATGGCCATAAAGGCCAGCCTCCCTGTGCAGTGTCAGCAGCCTCCCCAGGGTGGCAAGTGTACACCCACAGTTACTGGAGGCATTGTACTGGCACACAAGCTTCACCTTCTGGAAGGAAGGTAGAAAAGGTGATTGCATCTCCATCTACAATAGCTGACTTTCAAAGGATGTACTGTAGACTTTTCCACTCAAAAGCGTGATAAAAAAGGTTGAAAGCCACTGGGACATTTTTCAAGTTACCGGCACAGCAGATGGGAAAAGCTTAGTTAATTTTTTATTTACCATTTTAATGTCGACAAGCAAGATTTCTTCTCCCCCCGCCCCACCTCTGCATTCACATTATCCAAGCTGGTGTGCCTGGGAAGTTGAACTGTGCTCAATTCAAAGTACTCCCATGTGCAGGGTGGCAATTCACCATAGCACAGCATTGTAACTTATGGTGACAGCTCTTTGGGAAAATGTACCTTTGCTCATCCAAAGCAAGTTCAGAATCTCACACTGACATCTCCCTATCCCTTCCCACAGCTCTTCTTCCAAGGGTGAAGAAGCAAATGCTTTAATCTTTCATCTCCTCTAGCATTTCCTTTTGTCTGCCTAAAAAGAAAAGCCAGATCATGAGTTTTCAACAATATTTTGTACAAAAGTGTGTCACAAACCATTACCTGGAGACACATATTTTGTTGGAACATTCAAGACAAGTTGGTATTTGGCATTTGGAATGGCTACAGACAAAGAGTGCCCAATTTGCTGCTAGGTTTTAAAACCATTTCTTTCAAGCAATATTTTTCAGAATAAAGGAATTGTCAAGACCAACAAATTACACATAAGATATGAAAGAAAAGGTAAGTATTCTATTCCAGGCACAGAGCCTAAAAAATGAGATAGAGAATAGAAAAAATGTCAGCGGCAGTTAAAAGCAAAACTATCAAAGATGTTGAAAGTAACATTAGAAATTAGAACCCAAACATGAAGTTAAAGCACATATTGCACATTCTCCTTCACTGGTAGGTAATAGCTCAAATCTCAAGAAGAAACCACTGGTGACAATTGCTAGGTAGGTAACTGTAATACATTTTAAAGGCACTTTTGTAGCCCAGGATAGATAATACTTCTGTATTCTCTATCTTCTAGTTCTTGCTCTGAGAACTTACCAAATATAACAATCCATAAAGCAAGTGTGAAGGTAGTGAGCTTTCACAAAGTCATTTAGGGATGACTTAAGATATTTACACCATTTGGACATTGTCTATCCCTACGAGCAACAGCATACTTGTCTAAATCTGAATTTGATTCATTGCACAAGTGCAGAAGCTATGCATTCAGTCAGTACTAAGACAAGTCCAGACCTTCCATATCATTTCCATCTGGTCTCAATGCCAGCAATGTGTCTGTACCACAGTTTCCAAGCTGCTTCAGAAGGAATCCTTCCTTCACCTACTTAGCAATAATCAACATATACTGAGAGAGAGAGAGAGAGTTCATTTTTGGTTAACAACTTTATATCCATCTACTTTGGCTATTATTCTTCATTGTTTTATATATAAGGTATTACTTCTCCCACTGGTCAAGAGGTTACATAAGAGTTCATTTTCTTGTGCTATTTCCAGAATTTGATTAGGTCTGAAACGCACCAGGCCAGCTCCCTACCTCAGCAATACCAACGAATCTGTCCCTGTGAATGCATCTTCTCCAGGAAAGGGAAGAAAGGGAAGAGTTTAAATACATCTGTTCTGCCCTAAATAAGGAATCACAGAAACAATGTAAGAGAGTAAGAAACAAACAACAAACAAAAACCCTCCAATGCCATAAACACTGCCTACACTTGAATCAAATCTCATTTTGCTTTAACTAATTCTTCTATCCCTACTGAAAAGGTTTCAAACTCTCAGGCACCTTCTTTAAAAGATCAAACAGTACCTGGAAACAAACTGCTGTGTGAACTGAATAGCTTATTTGAGAGACAATCAGAAGTCACATCAAATATATTTGAGCTTAAGTTCACAAGTCCAGACATTTCAAAATTATCAATACTTATTATTATTAGTGAGAAAGAAGCTTCCATAGAGTTCTAAGCCAGACAGACTTACAGGGGAGGGCACGGCAAAGAAAGACTGTGCTGTGCACACAGCCATGCTATTTACAACATTCTGTTTCACATGTCACAGTTCAAATCTAGTTGTCTAAGGCTGATGCAATTCAATAGACTGAAACTATTCTAGCAGTTGTGGCTATTCTGTTTCATTATTCTTCTTCAGTAAAGCAGGTATGTAAGGGTTCGAAACTTCTGAACTGTGTCTTCTGTACTCTGACCTCAATTTCCTAGCAACTTTCACAGTAAAAGTAGGACAAAAAGAAGCATTGCATTTACTCAGAGAAAGTTATAGCATGATTCCCCTCCTAACTCTTTTACAACAAAAGAAAATGAAACAAAACAAAACACCCCACAGATTTACTATATAATGACGCTCAGCTTGAAGTAGCCAAGTTCTTCAGCTGTAATTCCAAGGGTTCACCTCAACTCCTCCTGCTTTTAGTGGTGTTAGTAATTAGAAAAGAGCAATTGAAGAGATTCTGGAGAGCACTACAAAATACTAGTTCTCAAGGGTGCAATTACAGTGAAGGGAACTGTAGGAAACGTAGGTATGCAAACACCACACACAAGACTTTAAAGATTCATGAAAGACCACACATCTGCAAAACTGTTCCTTGACTTTTTGTTTCATGTGATACTTTTCAGCATGTTTTCACCAAACAAGGAAGAAAAAAAAAAAAAAAAAAAAAAAAAAAAAAAGAGTTCCTCTGCTCAGATCCTGACTCATCTCGCTTTCCTTCTCTTCCTTTTTCCTGCCTGCTGCAGATATTGTGTCTTTTAGAAACTTCTGTCACACAGATTTAGCACCCATAGTGACCAGAGCAAGCATGGTACACAGTCAGTATCATGAATAATTTGGAAAAGTAGAGGTTTTCCTTGGGATGAATTAACTAATTTAATCGTGAATATGTATCATCCCCCAGGGCTACAGAACAACGGAATTATCCCTAATTCAGCTCTCACTGCCCAGTCTTCTTATTTTATTCTGTAATTAGCATCCACACAATGTGAACTGTGAAATGGTGATTTTCTGTAATTTTGGAGGACAACATGGCTTGTGTTTTTCTGGAAAACAAGTTCAGCAGAACTACTCATTACAACTAATACATACTTTAATATACAAAGAAGAGAGTGCCAGAGTTTCTTGATGTTGGTGCTATGGTACATTTAGTGATCAGGCTGAGAAAGACAAGTTTAGATGAGGGTTAACTCAGTACTTCCAAATAGCAATTTTCTTTGGGACTCAATGCATATTTTGAGCATGCTTTACCACCATGAATTTCATGTCTACTTACACATTCAGTACACATCAAATAAAAGACTCTATCTGCAGAGGAAAATAAAAAAACCAAACATACACATATATATATATGTACATGCATATCCACACACACACATACATATAAAATCCAACAATTCCAAGTAGCGTAATCTGCCACTAGAATTCAATTAATGATGAGTATGGTTTTCTGATTACTGCATCTTCAAGAGATATGACAATCCAGTCTCTGATGCATGTGCTGTAGTTACAGACAAGTCCAATTTGCCTTTAATTTGAAGTATTGTAAACAGTGTTTGAACAGCTTAATTAACATATCCAGCTTCTAAGAGGTACTTGTGAACATCAGTTTATAAATATGAAGACCTAGTTAATGAATACAAACACAATTAGTGGATTTAATCATCTTTGATGATTAACATCTTTTAGCCTGCATAGTCTGTTGTTGTTTGGAGCCACAAAACAAAAATTTAGTAGTTGAGCGTTTTCTTGGTTCAGTACTGGCTGCTTACAAGAAACATACAAGTCCTCTCTCTCTTAAGCATGAAACTCAAGGCAGCAGTCAGGATCCTCATTCACTATTCCAACACCATCAGCACAGCCAGTGCTCTTTAGAATGCTCATCCTATCAAATGACCTTGAAAGAAAGGCAAGAAGTTTACTGCTTGCTGTACTTGTGGCCCTGCTGTGCTCTCTGTCTATTTCAACCAATCAAAAAGTACACTGAAGAATCACAGTTAATCATCTGCAGCACCCATATCCAGTCCTGTCTCTGGAGAGGAGCTTCCACAACTAGCTTTCGTTTTGTAAGCAGGGAGAATGTTTCGCTCTTCCTCCTCCGCTTCAGATGAAATTAAAACAGGAGGCCTACATAGTGGCTTCAATAAAATGATCTGTAATTGTAAATTGAAATTTGCATTTTGTCCAGAATGAACCAACCAAACTAACAGCCTTATCCCCCTTCCCACTCTTTGCTCCACTGAAAAAAGAAAAAAAAAAAAAAAAAAAAAAAAAAGGAAAAAAGGCACAAGTAGAAAACAAAGTATAGATGAAAAGACAGAAAAAAAGGGAAGGTTTCGAACAGGAAATAAAATTTAATCTTGAAAGCATCCAGGGGTCATAAGATTTTCACTTACTTCAGGAAGATCCCTGGTTATTTAATGCCCATTTACACTGGGACAGGCTTTATGGATCTTCGTGCAATTGATCAGTTCTAGGAGGAGGGAGAAACTTTGAGAATTTCTCCTGATATATAGCATCCACCTTTAGTCTGTTTGGTTCTGAGATGAATGACGTCAAACTACTCACTTCGTTGGGAACCAACACTGCCATTTTTTTTTCCATGACTTAGACCACAGGCAAATTCCTCATTTGACATAACATCATTTTTCTGTTTGATTCAGGAAAAAAAAATGTACATAAAAATTACATAGGATAGCCAAGGAGAAGTCAAGGGTGCCAGATATTTTGTGGCTGATGATCAATCAGAATCCAGAATATTAGAAACACATTCCCAGATCTACCGCTGAATTTCTGTGCTTAGTTTGATTTTTAAATTTCACTTATGTTTCTTTTGTTTGCATAGACAGGCTTCCCCTTTGTGTGCATTTTTCAGCTGCTTTCAAAATATCAGGGCTATTTTGTCAAAATGAAAAACACAGGCCATATAGTTAATAGGTTTTAAAAAAGCCTATTAGTTCTCATGACATTAAATGGGCACTCAAATCACTAACTGCTTTTAAAAAGTAGATCCACTGCGTATCTGAAAAGATGGTCACAAGAAATCCAATACACTTCACTCTCATCAGCCTTAACATGAAAATTGACCTTTCAAAATTCAGATACTTAGATTTGATGTCACAGATCACTCACAGATTCCACTTTACTCATTTTCAGCTATTATAGAGCTCCATTCACTGTATTATCCTGAATATGTTACTTCACGTAGGGTGTTGTGAAATGTCTGAGTACTTGAACAATTCTTATGTTACAGAGAGATATAAATGAATAAATGTAATTTTTTTCCTCCAGGTCTTTTGAATATTGCTACACACCCCCCACCTTCTTTTCCTGCAAGTTAGTACAGTGCATGTAACACGAGTCCTCAAACTGCCTTTCATTTCAGAACAGCGTGACACCAGCACAATGATAGAGCTGAAAGCCATAAGAAGTTATCATTACACTTTCAGAAATGCTATCGTAATCAATCTTATGTTATGTATTCACCAGTTAGACATATACCACAAATCAAACCCATGTAGCCACAGATAGAAATGACATGATTTAACCTTTGGTGCAATAATCTAAAATGAATCAAATTCCCACTGGCAGGAACCTGCACCATAAGCAGTGCGCTCAGCTAAAAAAAGTTTGTCATCAGTATGGACAAATCATAAGCTGTAAGGCAACCAAGATTGCTGCCATTTTATCACTGCAGATGTGTTTGGGCCCTGGTCATTTATTCAACAGGATTTGAAATAATTTGCAAATTTATTTTAAGCTATGTGATCAAGGAGAAGCGAATTGAGTTACATTTCTATTTTCTATTTATTCTTGTGTTTCACTTGGGTTGTAATAATAAGAAATATTGGCTGTCTCCACACCACTGAAATAGAGGGAAATGGCAGTTTCATTTGATGACAAATGAAGATTACCCCCAGTCCAGGCCTTAATCTACATCTACGATGACTGGAAGTGCCAAGAATTAGATCAAGTTATTAGTCTCACTTTACAGAAGGGAGTTGCTCTGAATTTGCCTGTGTTTAGTCTATACAGAGGCATCAACTTACTGTAATTTCAAGAGTCATTACATACATTTATAATATACAGAAACACAAATACTTTTCCAAGAATGTGCTCTCCGCAGACAACATTTTATGAAACAGGGCTGTCTTCCAGTGGAAGAAATTTACGTTAGATGCTTTTTTTCTTGCTTTGTTATACTTCCCAATTTGTGCTGGCCTGCCCATTCATTTTTGAAAAAGAGAAAGTACAAAAAGCCCACTACTTAGCAGGATACGTGTCTCCCAGAAATTAAAGAAAAAAAAAAAAAGAAACATCAAAAAGGAGAACCACTCCCACAAACAGCAAGGTGAAAGGAAAGAAGCAAGCTCCTTTAACATGCAAGTCGATAGAACAGAAGAAAGGTTTCAGCTACTGCTCTGAATTGAAACATTCACAGATCAGCAGCAAAAGTCTCTCCCTAACCAGCAAAGGAAGTTGTCTGATCTGACAACTGTTACTACTTTAAAAGATATTAAAATACCAACAACTATCTGGGTAGGACGATACACTGTAATCTTCACTCCATCAGCTGATTCTTGTAGCTACAGTACAAGTCTCCGACTTCAAAAGCAAGCTGCAGTTAAGTTGCCAGAGCTCTGGAACTTCGTAAGAGTCTTCCCAGGTGCCTTGTTTCTCTGGAGCTTCCTCAGTGACCAAGAACAGGGCTTTGTTCTGCAGTTGCAGTGAGAGATTGGGTATTTCGTGCTTATTTTTCTGCTTAGAACAAGGAGTTGAGAAAGGCTACAGAAAGCAGCCTGGTGACTGAACCCCATGCTAACAGCCCCAAAACACATTATTGGGACTGCTGCCTCTGAGAGGGAGAATGCAGCACCTGGCCAGAGATACTAGCAAATGCACCAAGGCAAAAAGAGTAGTGTTCTCTTTTGAGGAAAATGGACTCTTTTTAGACCTGCATAAGTTTAGGCTAATGAGGTATCCTCTCCAAGCAAATGAAGTACCAGGAATTATTATCCTCTTAAGGTAACTTGTACAGGCATATAGCACACAAAAAGAAATCACTAAACCTCCAAAGCAAGTCAAAAATGTACATTTCTGTTCTAGTAGCTACCAACTACAGGAAAGATATTCAGTTTCTTGAAAATACATTGTTTTAGACAAGAAATCCAAAGTAACCATGCAGCTGCATCATGAATCATGCAGGAGTTGAAATGATTACCAGAGCTACAGATTTCCAGAAATGAAAATACCAAAGTCAAGCTGAGGATATTAGAGTATGAATTTTGCTAGCTCAGTAATGTTTTAGCAGTCATGCGCTACTGGGAAATATTGTTTGTTCCCCCATCAAAAAGATGATGAATCTCACAGCATACAGAGCATTCTCTAACAGCAGTTGGGTTCTCCTGAATCCAGAAGTAAGCCAAGAGATCTGTTTCTATCAACCTTTGAATTCACAATTTTATGTGGATGCGGCCATTATTTCTAAAATCTTCGAAGGTCATATAATCAAACAGCAACAAGAACTGAGTATAGGCAAGAAGTGGGATTTCTGAATTTCCTCATGTTCCCAACTGGGACAGTGTTTAGCTTCAGCATTACCACATATTAACAATAACACTATTCCTTTTGAAAAGGCTTCCCCAAGTCACTGTTAAAAAAAAAAAAGGGATTCTGATAGTAACTTTAGGAAGCCATCCCCAAAGACACAATAATTCTGGTTAATTAATAAAACATTTCTATAATGTAAAATTGATACAAAGTAAAAGTGAACATATTGTGAACAGGTTGGTTTGGGTTAAACCATTTTGATAATGTAACTGTATGAAAAAAATATTCTGGTATTCATGAAGCCTTACAGGGAAATCATCACCTTTACAATTGCTTTACTTTTCTCCTAAGGTATGCCTCAGAAGTGGTTACCTAGACAGTGTTTTAACATTGCGTCCCATTTGCACTGATTGCTTTTCGATGATATATATTTTGCCTTTGAACCAAGACCTCTTTTTAATATCCTTTTGCTTCTCTTTTCCACTATAGTTAGATTTCACCATTTCTCATAAATGGTTAATGTCAGACAGTCACACATCATTACATTCACGCCTGGTTTTTGACCACTCACATCACATCTCTCTTTAAACAATAAAAATGCAGCATTAGTTTAACAGGAGAAGTAAATTCCGCAGAAAGACAGATGTATGAATGTAGGCAGTCGACCCTAAAGTGCATTTAGAGTTTTACTGGCTCCTCATTAGATTTCATCCTTCCATTTCACTTTTTATTGAAGAATAGTAAAAAAAAAAAAAAAAAAAAACAAAAAACCATATACTATTACTCCATGAAACTAGTGAGAAGTTAATCTCGACATGCAAGTAGAATACTTTCAATTTTGATTAACAAGTTCCTTAAGATATCAAAATCGTCCCACTAATTCCTTGAAGCTACGTAGTAATAGTTTCAACATCATTTCAGTAGTCATAAAGAGAAATTGACACAAGACATAGTACGAATATCATAACCAATAAGATTACTTATAGATTTTTGGAACATGTTTTTACACTCATTTTTACAACAATAGACCAACTCCAAACACTCTGTAGAGAGTATATGTAATTCACAGCAAAGCTGGGATTTTTCTGAACTTTGATAGAAAGTTAACAGTGTTAAAACCTACTTAGTAAGACTTGTCTATTATTGAAAATTAACCTGGATTAAGGAAGAAAAATTGTACGCTTCATTTCCGAATGCTCTAATGAGCGGATGCCCTGATTTACCTTGAGGTGATACTTTTGATTCTATCAAAACAAAGCACAGTTTCATCACCAGATGATCTTAAAGGTCCCATCCAACCCAAGCCATTCAATGATTCTGAGGTCCTTCAAAACATACAAAGGCTATAGCACTATAATAAAGTCGAATGCAGGAAACCATGCAATAAACAAGAATATAAAGATGAATTGCACCAGGAAACATGACTTCTATGGACATATCATGCCTACATCTTTTCCAAGACCCCTTGTTTCCATCTTAAAAAAAAAAAAAGTGTATATATATATATAATTTATATATATATATATATATCACTAAACTATCATTTTCTGCTCTTAGTGACATTTTAATAATGCTGCTGCTGGCAGAAAAGGAAGACCCAAATTAATGCCCTGTTCCCCATTACCCTTTCTTTTCCCTGAAAACAGCAATGTTAATTCAAACCCTGCCTTGAAACACAACTGAAGGTCAGCACACCAAAATCAAGATATTCACACACTGCTCTTCTCTCAGCCAAAAAATGGGAGATTCACAGCCAGGAGTCATTGGCAAAGAAGTAGCCAGGGGAGCTGACAACAGATAGCAGCTAAAACATGGATTGTAGAATAAAGTCCTGAGAGGAACTGTGTTTGATTTTTAACTCTAGCAGAATGCTTCGTGTCTCATTTTGATACTTCCTTCATACTTCTAACAGCCATTGGGCAGAGTATATGATTTAAGCCTAGATAACAACACATTTTCCTGTGAAAACAAAATTAATGTAATGATTGAAAACATTTTGAGGCCATTCCTCATCATCATCAACAGTAACAGTGTGATAGTCAGGTATCAAGTTTCAAATTAAATTTACAAGTTATTTTTATCCTAAAAGTCCAAGCAAACAAATCAGAAAAAGATGCAGAATGGACTCAGTTGGTCTTTCAGCATAAGAAAGAACTGGTAATAAGACTGTCAAAGTGTTATACAAAGGCTTTTTTGTTGTTGTTTTAAAACCTTCCCATGCATCATGCTACAGCAGACTCCTGCATTTGCTGCTAGCATCCTGGATTGCACTGGGAACAGCCCAACTTCCAGCTATTTTCTAATTTGGGTTTTCAAACACATCAAACTTCTACCCATCTCCATTCCCCTGCTACCATTTCATATTTCATGAAAGCCCCAGAGCTGGCCCAAGAACATTTTCTCTGTGATAATTGCCACACGTCTGCACTCTCTGCAACATATTACTCTTCAAATCTTTTCTCTTTTTCAATCAGTCTTTGTCACCTAATAGTTTTATTTATATGACTATATTTAAAGCTGCTTAAATAAAAGTGTTCAGAATACAATTTCCATTTTGATTTTACAAAACGGAGTTATAGCTAGTTGAAAATACAAGATTGCATATAGCAAATTTTAGTGCCCATTGGCTTAAATGTAAATCTTGTACCATGCAAGGTCATTTCATTCCAAAGGCAGGAGATTTAAATTTCTATTACAAAATGTTTCATTTCCTCACCTACTGAAAATTTAGTAGCTCAATCTGATCATCTGAGGACAGTAGGCTTTTAAATCCGATAACATATTATTTAAACTGGGATGGTTAGAATGCACCTCTTTTGCAAGAATGATACAACATAAGAGATACTTTACAAGATGCAATTTGTTATAGAGCATTATGACACAGCTACTCAAGTTCTTCAAAGTGCCCACACAACCATGCTGAGGAAGAAAGTTCTCTTTACAGCAACATGTTTTGATTAGTAGGAGGTGGCCAAAAGTCTACTATTAGAGGAAAAAAAGCCCCATAAGCATTTCTGGAAAATTAATTCTAGTAGAGAAAACTGTATAAATAATCACTGGTAAGTCCTTAGTTCAGAATTAAATAACATGAATTTATATTAAAAATAAGAACCCTAAACTGAATTAAAGACATTCTAATACTGAGACTTCAAGGAGGTTTAATACAAGGTAGGTAATCCTCCACAAGTCTTAATTCAGGTTAACTGCCTTAGATATCCTTTTTGCTGCCAAACATCGTATATAGATGATTATATAATATAAAATACTAGTGTGTTTTTTAAAAAAAGCTCAATATCATCTGATTATAACTGCATATCCTCAGCCTCACTTCCAGCTCCCACTCTGCATTGTTTCAAAGCCAAACAGTCCTTATTGTTCCTCTACTTCTTGCATATCTTTCCAAGAATTTTCCACAGGTGATTAGTGCCTTTTTGTAACAGATCGCACAATAATAGCTGCATTTCCTCCCTTTTCATCTCTCTTGTTACCTTCAAACAATGACTTCATGTATTCTGGTAAATGAAACTCTGCTCTATACCCTCCAGGTTAGAATTACACACTATTTCCTATCTTAAGAGTTATAAAAATATAAAACATGGTGTCTCTGGACTATTCGTGTTTACAGATACCCTGGAACAACAAGTTACACAACAGAGAAATGGGCTGTGTTATAGACAGCCTATAAATCTTACCAGGTGTATTAACATAGCTACCATGCTAAATGTAGTTTAAGGATACTTTTGAAAGAAAAAAAGAAATAAACAAACAAAAAAAGCAAATGATGGTTAGTTTAGATATAATAACTGTAAGTCACTATTAAGAGATACAAGCATTTAAATACTGCGAAATCAAGCTAGCACCATTACAGAAAATGCACAGATTAAGACAACAGTGATCTCCTGAGGTTTTGGCATAAGACCCAAAAAGTCAAAATAAAACCAGCATTGGCCTACAGCAGCAAGAACTCTGGACATGGAAGTCTTTTTCTAATCTACAGCTTTTTTTTTTTAAAATAAATTTACAGTTACCCATACTGGCATACAACCCTCAGTGATGGTCAGAGTGTGGGGTTCAGAGAGCAAAATCTCAGGGGACCCTTAACCTGACAGACACTCAGTGGTCGCCCATCAGCTTCACTGGAAGGAAGTTCTGCACCGTTTTGCCACGAGAAATCAATTCATCACATTGATCTAACAAGTCTCACTGCCAGCCTTGGCTATGGAGCCGCTGCTGGAGACAGAGAGCGCTGACCCACTAATGCTAACATTAGCGTGCTGTGTGGCTGTGCCAGCATCTGCACACAAAATTCATACTCCATGGCTGCTTGGACCAGCCAAAACTATTTGGGAATATATTCTATTAGAGCTGATATTGCTTTTGTTCCTACAAGCGGTAACTCTACTGAGATTGGCTAATTCAATTTTGCCCATCTTATCAGATTTCTTTTTAATGAAACTGAACAATAGTTTCATTTGTTATGTTATTAGTTTTCCCAGTGGTAGCAGCAAGACTAACTCTGTTGAAAGCTGAACAACAGCATCGTGCCAGTGTTGACTGTTTATCATCACTATGTGCCAGCTTCATATTGCAAAGCTGCCCTAGTCTGTTCCTTTTTGTTTGTTTCCCATCCAGAGAGATTTGAAGCTGAGGCCATCTTCCTGCTCCATCTTCTTGGTGGATTAGCATGCACTTATGCCTAAGTTCACAGTCTCTGAAGAGAACTGAGAAGATCCGCAACATCACAGAGATTGGAAGATACTCTGGACTCAATGGAGCAGAACTTTTTTTTGGTCTTTTTTTTTTTTTAGTACTTTTTTTTTTTTTTTTTTTTTTTTGAGGTGGAGGGGCTATTATACACATTTGTACTTACAGATAACGTGAAATAAATACTTTGCAGCATAGACTATACAGGTTGTTTTCTGAGAGCAAACATTCAAATTCTATTATTGTGTTTATCAAGTAGAGATCATTTCAACAATTTACCCCCAGAAGCGCTAAGAAAAAAAAAAAGTTTGTTTCTTCAGGTAGGTTCTTGCTGCTGCAGTCAATTTATCACTGGTGTTTGCAGGGAAATTGTATAGAGAAGGTGGGTTCATTTGCATGATGCTCCCTGAGATTCTTTAGCTCTCTGTCAAGAAATATTCTGTTTTACCTATGTATTTAGTGGCAGAGAGGAGACTGTCAACCTCTGCACATTAAACCCAATGGCACATTCATCCAGACAAGTGGCCCAGAATACCTAAAACAAGTGCTTTTGTCTTATCTCTCCAAAGTCCCCTTTCATTTTGGCTTTCCAGAGGACGCAGTTCAAGCTAAGAGTCAGGTCTCCCTCAAAACTCTTTGTCAGCATGACATCAGTGGATCCACACAGAAAGTCACTCAAAGATGTTGCAGATGTCATCTAGGACAGGAGGCAGACAGTCTGCCCAACACATGAGTATAGATCAAGGATTAAAACCAAGCTTTGGAACAATAGCCTTGACCTCTGACAGCTGGCCAAAACTTGACATCCTAATTTACCTTTAGGCCAACTAGTTCCCATTCTTATCTCCAGATCCTGAACATGTTATGCTTCCAAATTTTGCCTCACCACTGCTACCTTATCTCTTGTAATGACTGCCCCCAGCAAAGCCATCTGTGGCAGCTGCCTTAAGTAGAACTATTGTTCCCAGAGCCAAATGCATCCAAGAACTACAGTAGTTACTAAAGGTCAGGTGAATGATTAACTTTTACACTTGCTAACAGATTTCTGCTGAAAATCTAGTCAAAATCATTTAGTTTTTGCAACACATCCTCCCTGCCCTAAGGTATTGCTGTCAAAAGTATTACTGTTAACAAAACATACAGACAAAAACCCAGCATTTCTATCAGCTGAGAATATCTGCACACTAGTTAGTGCAAAGAGGATTATTTCCCTAGTACATTTATCGTACACCACTAAACATACAGGACAAACAAATCCAGTATTGTCACAGCAGCCATGAGCTTGTAATGGGGGCTAGACAAATTGAGAGGTCTAGGAGTAAATAATAAACTCAATTTTCCCAAATTAAATAAAACAAATCCACATCATATGGAAAAGAGAATCATCTGGCTAGGGCTGCCACCACAGACATCCAGTCTCCAGTTGGTTTCTGTTTGTGTTTTTTTTCCCAGCAACAGAAGAACTGTGTGCTGGTGACAGCCCCAGCATACCTAGAAATGCCCTGGGATGAGAGCTACTCTTCATAACCAAGCTAGAAGGAATTCCACAACACGCAGGATATAAGGAACAGGCATTAAAGATAGACATTGAGCTCAAGGTCTGTTTGTTTTTAAAGCATTTACTAGAACTTAAACAAGATCTGAAATTCTCTAACAGCAAGAGTAGTAGAAAATTTCTGCCTTTAGGACTGACTGTCATACCTAGGTCTCATAACTCCATGCTGAGAGCACACGCTTCACACATTCCCTCCCCCATGCTGGTGAAAGCTACAAGAGTTGGTCTGGAATAACTTCTGTAATCTGCAGTGCCAAGATACCATCCAACTCAAACACAGATGCCTTGCATTTCTTCTACAGAGCAGCAATATTTTCTGGAAGATAATTCATTTCACTGGTAATATATCCCTGGCCTCAAAAGAAAATGTCTCATACAATCTCATCTTAGAGTTGCAATGTGAAGGAAAATACTGCAGTGACATCAGAAGAGCAAGATCTTAGGCTGCAGCAAGTGAGGATTCACTCAAACCCAGCAGCTGCAGTCACAAAAATAAAGGAAAGCAGCTGCTTACCTTCAGAAAGCCTCAGGCATACAGGAAACTCCAGTGAGATATCCTCACCTTCACTAACAGTCCTTAAATGAGATCTGGGAAGGGGTGGATCCTGGCTTGAGCCCCTCCTGTCACTCGGGTACATTGCACACACCTGAGTTCCCCTGGATTGGCCCTGCCTTCTCAACAGGTGCTTAATCACTCGTTCAAGACATGACTTAACATTTCCACTACAGAGTTCAAATCAGCTGTTCCACTTCTTGTCCATCTTTTCCAGTACAGTGCTGAGGAGTTCAAATGCCCACCAATCTCAGTAACAAAGCTTTTTTCCTGATACCAACTTTATTGCACAAATAAATAAACTAAATTAAAACAGGCATACCAAGGCATTCGGCATTAGAGGTACTTAAATATTTACTTCTGAAGCTAGATTGGAGCTCATACTGTGCACTTAAAAAAATAATTATTTGCATTATGCTAGCACCTGGGAACCTCACCACAAATAGGACCCTACTGTATAAACACAATCAAAAAGACAGTTTTTGTTCTGAAAAGCTTTTAAACTACAAACAACGGTGCAGCAATTTCAGCTGCTTGGTATTTCATTTGAAGAGCTGAGCTCCTAGTGTTCAGCTGCACAAGACAGTAAATATATTCTTACTCTGAGCACTCTGTACGTAAATGAAAAGCACAAAGAGTATGTGCATCACTGGTCAGCTCTTACCTATCATAATTCCACACAGCTTGGTAGGAGACAGCAAAGCAGAGATTATTTGTAGCATGCTTCTAGCAAATAAACTACAGTCATATTTCTGTATCTGTATTTTACATGTATTTTAGGGATTTCAACAATAATTTTATTTTGTAACTTTATTATTATTGAGAAGATTCTTTGAACTAGGATGTCTCACGATTAATTACATGTCTGTTGCAATATCACAGAATCGTAGGGGTTGGAAGGGACCTCCAGAGATCATTGAGTCCAACCCCCCCTGCCAAACCAGGTTCCCTACACCACATAGCACAAGTAGGTGTCCAGGTGGGTCTTGAATATCTCCAGAGAAGGAGACTGCACAATCTCCCTGGGCAGCCTGTTCCAGTGCTCCATGACTCTCACCATAAAGAAGTTCTTGTGAATATTTGTGCGGAACTTCCTGTGCTCCAGTCTCTGGTCATTTCCCCTTTTCCTGTCTCCACACACTGCTGAAAACAGTCTGGCCTTGCCACTCTGCCCTTCACACCTTAGATATTTATAGACCTGAATCAGGTCCCCTCTCAGTCTTCTTTTCTCAAAGCTAAACAGACCCAGTTCACTCAGCCTTTCTTCATAGGGGAGATGCTCCAGACCCTTCACGGTCTTTGTGGCCCTCCGCTGGACTCTTTCCAAGAGATCCTTGTCTTTTTTTTGTACTGGGGAGCCCAGAATTGGATACAGTACTGCAGATGAGGCCTTACCAGGGCAGAGTAGAGAGGGAGGATCACCTCCCTCGACCTGCTGGCCACACTCTTTATAATACGCCCCAGAAAGCCACTGGCTCTTTTGGCCACAAGGGCACACTGCTGGCTCATGGCCAACCTGTCTTCCACCAGGACACCCTGGTCCCTCTCTGCAGAGCTCCTCTCCAGCAGGTTGTCCCCCAGCCTGTACCAATGCATGCAATTATTCCTCCCCAGATGCAAGACTCTACACTCCCTTTTGTTAAACTTCATCCGGTTTTTTTTTGCCTGGCTCTCCAGCCTGTCCAGGTCTCGTTGAACCGCAGCACAGACCTTCAGGCATGTCAGCTAATCCTCCCAACTTTGTATCATCAGCAAACTTGCTGAGGGTGCCACTATTTCCTCATCAAGATCATTGATGAAGATGTTGAACAAGACCGGACAAAGCTCTGACCCCTGAGGAACACCACTAGTTACAAATTTCCAACCGGACTCTGCACTGCCAATGATGACCGTCTTTGCTCTGCCAGTCAGCCACTGGCAGAGCAAACCCACCTCACTGTCCACTCATCTATCCCACCCTTCCTTAGCTTTGTTATAAGGATGTTGTGGGAGACAGTACCAAATGCCTTACTGAAATCAAGGTAGACTACATCCACTGCTCTCCCCCCATCCACCCAGCCAGAGACAACATCATAGAAGGCTACCAGGTTGGTCAAGCATGACTTCCCCCTGGTGAACCCATGCTGACTACTCCTGATAACCTCCTTTTCTTCCAGTTGTCTGGAGATGGCATCCAGAACAAGCTGTTCCATCGCTTTTCTAGGGACAGAGGTGAGGCTGACTAGCCTGTAATTACCTGGATCTTCCTTCTTGCCCTTTTTGAAAACCGGAGTGACATTGGCTATCCTCCAATGTGGTGTTTACTTGTAAAACATCCTGGGCCACACTGATGATTAGCTGTTTTCTCTCATGACCACACAAGAGCATACAGAAAGTCAAAATATGAAGGTTTTGCTGTCATTACTCCCTGAAATTGTGTAGGTTTCAGCTTCAGGATTAAAGAAAACAGAAATAACAGGTTGAAAACATGCTAAAAGCAACAACAACAAGAAGTCTTACAAAATAAACACCTAGATACACTCACTGTCTTTTCATAAAGCTGCATATAATCTAAAATACATATCAATATAAAAACGTATCCAAGCTTCTGTAGTCCAACAGAAATAATCTGTGACTAATAAATCAGAAAGCTGGGTATCTTCTGCTTACTATCGTAGTCTGCCAAAAAATTATGTAGTGAAATGTCCTAATTGCACTTTGAATTTAATGTTAAAACCCATTTCCAAAATTTCACTGGATCTTTACAACAGTTTAATATTTGCCAATGAAGCAAATGAGCTGCAAGTAACGTTCACAGATGGTTCATGTATTCCATTAAGTTTGCAAGCTAAGATTTTCTTTGTTTACCAAAAAAAAAGAAAAAAGGTAAATGCTCTGGAACAGTACCATGAATTGAAGGCTTACCCAAATCTGAAAGCAGCATCTTGAATGCCTCTCAACACCTGTCAGTCTGTCAGTGAATGAGACTCTAACAGTCAACAGTTCTGGTGGAGGGTAAACCAAAACCTTGGTGAAGCCACGTGCTACTTTCTAACTCAGAAATCTCCAACTTCATTTGAATTAAAATTAGACTACCCTTCCAAATTACTTTTAGATCTAATGAACACCTCAGACCAACCTAGTAAAGAAAAGAGAAAAATACTTTCTTACACCTTCTCAGTTTCCCCTATGATCTCGTTGAGATTAGGGAGGCAGATTTAAGATTTTTTGTCTGTTTCAAATTTTTTTTAGAAAGAATTACTTATGTCAGCATAAATCCAGACTTGTCACCTCAGGAACACTGAAAAAGTGATATTTCATTGTTAAAATAAGCAAGCCATTAAGCAGATATTCCAAAGAAAAATATCCTTTTTCCTTCAAACACATTTCTTTTCTTTTTTTTAGATTCTGTTATTATTTGTACAGCAAGGTTTCAGAATTCGAAGTGGCATCATTCTGACATACTAACCAGCTCAAATGATATTGACCCAGTGTTTCCACAGCAGCTATTGATTGATCACAGTATGAATTGAGCAGAAATGGAGAAGAAAGGTCAAAACAATGATGATCTTAAAGATGTGTCTTTTCTTCAAGTATCTACCCTATAAGGGAATGCAGTTTCTAACCTCTAGTTCATAGTGCTGTTAGAAAACAGCAAGATACAGAGAGGCTTATAAGCAGATTTCTTATGTAACAAAGAAAAGCTGAAAAACATTACTGGGTCTGTATGTATATTCTGTTAATGCCTTACTGGCAAGAAATTAAGCTGTTTTTGACCTACTCTGATTTACAGTTTATGATCCAATAATAAAACAATACTGGGAATTAGTGTTTTTCTTTGTTTGTTTGTTTGCTTTCGTTTTAATGCTGTATTTTTCTGCAACTCCAATTTTGACCTAAAATATTAAAAAAAACATGGATATGGGGAAGAGAGGCAGAGAATCCGCATGCGCAGCTTTTGGGGAAGGGCAGAACAGAGTCCTATTGCTAAACTCGAAGTGCTGAGCTGTCACATTTCAGTAGTGGAGGACTCTGCTGTAGGACTCTGAAGTTACCCATTAGAAAACCATTGTTCTCAATAGCTCGTTCACTTTGTAGTAATAGCTATATACAAGTAGAACTAACAGTTCTTCATTGCGAACATTTAAGCTGTAATATAACAAGCAAGAACATTGTGATGGTTGTTTACCACTAATGCAAACTGCTGTTAAAGTATCATCCTTCTGATCACTCACTTGGGTTGGATGAGTGCCCTGAACATTCAATTGAAGTTACTGGTTGCAGTCACCAATTAAGTCTCTTCACACAAAACTGCAACCTCTTTTTCATTCGATAATGCTCCCACTTTAATAATACAAGTGTTTACAAGTGATTCTATTTTGCAAAATTATTTACATTTAAGTTTGTCGCTGACACATCAAGCAAAAGAAAGAAAAGAGAAGCTAACTGATTCCATGATCACAGGAACTAATATTTTCAGCATAAGCTGTACCATTATTAAAAAAAAAAAACAACAAAATACAATTTATTCTTTTTTGTTTATTAAGGTATGATTGCATACTTCAGCTTTTCTTCCTCAGTCAGTAACTCATAATGTATTTTTTCATTCTACTGAGGAATCTTTTCACAAAGTATCTACAATGATGGCATTTGAAAATCTTCCTCCGTCTGGTGTAACAGGAGTCAGTAGCTGGGATGTGCACCAAGACATAGAGCTTTTGTTTATCAGAAATTCTATGGAAAAAAAAAACAAAAACAAAAAACAAAAATCACAAAAACCATCCAGAAACCCACAATCCTTTTTTTTTTTTTTTTTTTTTTTTTCATAGTACTGTTCTGATTTTTGCTTTTATCTTCAGCCTTTGTATTGAAGTGCCAATGTAAGCTCACTTATGATCTTCGGCCATTGAGGATAAAATTATTCATACTCATATGTCCAATGAAAGGTTAGCTGTATGATATTGACTGTGATTCCATTTCAATAATGAAAAGTCTCACTTTTGCAGAAAGTAAATTCAAAGTCTGTCGCTCTAGTTAAGTTTCATTTTATCTCATTCAGACTCAAAGATTCCATTCATGTATTTCTGTTCAATGCCTCCAGAAGAAATAGATACTGTTTACTGCAAGAACACATGTTCACACGTGAGCGTTTCTGAAGCTTCTGGAATGTTCAGACTCCCCATTTCGGTATGGCAAGTCTAATTTTGGGGGTCATCAGAATTTGGGCAGCACATGCACAGAATGTTCAGCCAATATATCTTGGAGATAAATCTACTGAGTTGGTAGATGTGCATTGGGAAGGTGCCAGGTTTACAACACATGCTGTACCTTAATAGCACAACAGCCCTAGCCTGGTTCCTATACATTTAGAAATCTAGAACATGAGGAAGCACCTAGAATTCACCCTAAAGAAGTTTCTGGAAGAAGTGGACGGATGATGGATATTCTTAGCTCCATACTGTAGGCTCTTCACAGTTCTGTGCATATTTCAGTGCCTGTGCAAATACTCTTCTCCCTCTAATGACACATGCAGTTATAAAATAAAACCTTATTAAGTAGTACTGGTTGATTGCATCACCTCAGACAATTGAAATTCATAGCAACTCAGAGATTGCCTATTTTCTTCTTCTAAACACAGTTTGAAGAACTCTGAAGATGCACAGCCTGATGATTTATAGTCTGTTCCTGAACCATCACTAAAGCACAGGTGCTTAGAGGCCTATTTTCATATGTTCATAGTTCTGTCAGTACTTAATACTATGATGGTTTACACTGAAAATACCTGTGCAATTGTATCATGTTTCCCACCCCGTTTGTATGTCTGGGAGACCTGCGTCAGTGAGAATCAGGCAAGGGATACGATAAGCATTCCTGGAGCGCATCTATGGCCAGACCATTCTCTCTGTAGTCAGATCAGTTTGCCTGTAGGAAATGGCTTCTTTATTATTTCTTCCTCTCCTGCAGTTATCATTACTTTCAATAAGACTGGTAGGTAGGTATCACTTAAGATACACTAACATCTCAGGACAAACCCCAATGACCACAACTAAATCATTTAAAGATTAAAATACAAACAGAGCCAGCATTTGGGCACCTGGAAGGCATTTTTTAAACCTTTTCATCTGTCAGGGTTGGTTTATGAGTGTGTGGAGGGGGGGGAATACACATGCTCTTGTTCTCTTGTAAGTGGCTGCAGTAACTACTCTAGGGTGTTTTCTGTATGAGTTTGTACTTTTGTTGCAAACTACATACAACTGCTTCACAAATTAGGAGTCTTTTCACCTAATGGAGGGCAGCACATCTCCTGCACTGCCCCCTTTTCCCTCTGAGTTCACAGCTTTTTAGTTTTGAACTTACTGCCCTCTTAAATAACTTCTGTAGAGTTTGCTTAATTGGCACCTCCCAGCAAAAGCAAGAAAAGCCAATTAAGTGTTTGTACTCCAGTTTATGCGGGTTCTTCTGCCTAACTATCAACTTACATTTCTAATCAAGTACCATGGAAGTGATGCATCTTCAACTGACAGTCCCCACAGCCAGAGGAGGTTTTTCGCAATGATACTTGTTCACATCTGCTTAATGAGTCTGCATCACAAATAGGCAGAGTACAAGTTATTAACTCATTAAAATTACTTGGTAAAGCACAATTTTAATAACCTATGTATTGCGAGAGGCAGATGAAGTGCTGCGCTGACTGGCGTGGCAGCTCTGGTGTACTGTTGAATGAACAAAACCTCTTCACGGAGTTTGATTCAAACAGAGACCCGCTGACAAGGGCTTGTAGTTTGGCACTCTACACAGTGAAGTTCTATGAGGAACACACACCCCTCATATCCAGCTTAAATCCTGTATAAAGTTTGTTTTGTGCCCTGTGCTCTTCACCTCCGCTTTTGATGGTGATGCTACAGCGTTATCCTTTAATGTCCAGTAACACTGTGTAAGCAGGCCACCAATTTTAAGAGTGAAAATTGTACTGATAGCTTCATAAGCCTCTTTTTCCAACTATTCTTGGAAATTCACATGCAATGTTTGCATTTTTCCTTTAATATATAAAAACCCTACATGCCATCGCTATTAATTAAACTGCTTTAAAACCAACAATCTTCAGCCTCTTTGTCAGCCAAGCATCTCATCTGCTTTTTGCCTGTATTAACTTTCAATAGCCCACAGACTTCCCATTCTGTCTCACAGCTCTTTTTCCTTTCTTCAAATGTCCCTGTTGTGCTGTTTCATGGCATTCACTCTTCTCCACATAATCCTACATTGACAGGTGAAAAGATTCAAGGGATTCCTCCTCAGCAGGATGGGGATGAGGGTATGCAGAAAGAACTTGCCTTTGCAGTGGGTAATGGTGGTATCACACACACCCCATTACCACCTTCTGTACTCAAGACTGGCTCTAGACTACTACAATAAGAGATTTTTCATCGCCTCTACAAGAGAAGAAACTGAACGAGGACAACCATGGGTTTGGTTGCACAGAGTAACACTCACCAGTGCCCTTTTTCCTGAGATACAAATCTCTACACACTCAGAAAACTTCTCCCTCTGAAAACGAAAACGTGGTCTGACTTCCAGCATCCTCACATCTCAGAAGTGACCTTGTAGCAAAACAGCACAGTTCTTGGGAACACAAACACCAATAAAATCTCCTGTTAATGCCGGGCTCCTCACAAATAGCATTGCTGTATTTGGAGACATGTTCTGAAAAACGCCTTGGACTGGAAAAAGAAGCGTACCAATTTTCAGAGTTTCAGTTTACCAGCTGGGCAATTGCAAACTGACCACTGTTTCCAAAACAAACTCCAGGAAAAAGAGAAAATCCAAGACTTCTTGAAAAACTGCCTCTTTCAGATTTCAAAATAATCACAGAAGGCAAGTTTTGCATGTAGCAAAAGCCTAATTCCACTATAAAGCATAGCCCAGATATTTCAATTAATGCAATCAAAAGTGTATTCTTTGATCCGAATGTGTCAGGTGGAATTCTCTGATTTACTGTCTCAATTAAATAAAGTAAAATAAATTCAATAAAGGCAGCTCATTCTGTCTGAGTTGTAATCTGTCACCAAAAATGTTTTTTTGTTGTTGTTGTTATGAGTGAACTTGCTTTTTATATAAATATGCTTATGTATTTCTATCACATAACAAACTTTTTTATAGAATGGCTCTTTGAGTACTAGAGACTCAGCTGAAGAGATTTGGAGTTTTAAGGAACATTCTTTTCAACGAAGCAGCTGCAGGAAATCAGCTGGTGACCTGTTTCTGGTACATAGTCCTCTGTATTACCCAGCAACATTTGGAGCAACACACAATTAAAATAAATAGATGCAAGCCAACTGTATTTTAATACCTTCCCCTGAGCCAGACATACCAGATAATAACTATTTAAAAAATATCTTTGTCTCTGAGCTTTCAAGATTGAACATTTTGTTTGAAACAATGAAATGTTCTCTTTCTGGACTGCCTTTTCAACAGCAGTTACTGAACAAGAAGATATCTAGAGCAGCTCTATTGGTTGCTCTGATGGATGCTTATTTATGGTGTAGGTGCAGTAGGTAGAGGGAGCAATCCTGTTATTTTTTATATTTTTCCTGGTGGCGAATTGGAAAAACATGTACAGGAGCTGTTGATCATGTCGAAGAGAATACTGCAGGCTGCTCCTGCTACTTTTCCATCAACATAATAGGTTCCTTCTTTGCCAGTGCTGTGCATCCCAGGCAAGAGAGGAGCTTCTTCATTTCTTTCCCACAAGAACAAAGATAGACTATATCCTATAAATCTGACAGTACTTTAAAAAATACCCTGGCACTTTTAAATAAGGTTAGCTCAAGTGGCTTTTACCTGAGGAAGTCAGTAGTGCAGAGGCAAAATTACTCTCATTAGCAAAAAAAAATTTCAAGTGTACTGGGCTGAATGCATTTAAAATCTAAAGATAATGGCTAAACAGCATCAGCTTTGGTCAGTCAGGAGAGCACCTCGTTATGCCAGGTACTACCAGCACCAGCCAAACCACGGATAAACATTACAAATGTTCTGTTTAACAGATTCCCTTTGACCCTTGCTGAGCAGGCACAGCTCGGGGCAGAAGAGATGAAGAGGCCAGCACCAGCATTTGAGACAAATGAATTAAAAGTGGTGCTTATCTCACATCCAGGATCTTTGCTACTTACAAATTTGGGTATTAAAAATGGCTTAGGCTGGTCAAGAGGAATTGTTTAATATCAATTCTTAGTAAATTGGGTACTTAATAAGTAAAGGGAAAGCAACATGACAAGAGACCTAGATTCAAGACTATGATTCACCTATATCCCAATTTATTTTATTTCTTCATATTTAAAGCACTTAATTAATCTATACAGAATTGTTAATACAATATAGTTGATTAACGGTAGTAATTTCCGTGCCTTTTTAATATAACAAATCTCTTCTGAGATATATTTCTAGTTAATTATCTGTGTCATTTTTTAAAGCTTGCCTTCTAAGTAATTTTAGTGGAAATATCAATAAATTCTTCATTATATTTATTTATAGCAAGAACTGAATTGGATTTTAGATGTTATGATTTTAGTGTAATAAGAACCTACAGTTCTCAAAACACACTATTCTCTCTTCTTTTGGAGCTCTCATATGAAATTCTGGAATTAAGAGAGGAGAGGGAAAGGTTTTCTGTTGCTTCACTTTAAAATTAAGCTGAATGCCATGAAAAAATACCCGAGGTGCAGGTCTGTGCTGCATACATTTTTGTCTGCAGAAAACTACAGCCTCTCCCCAGCCCTCGACTGCTTATTTCTGCCTTTGCACAGGAGCTTCTTCCTCCCACCAGCTCTCCCAGTGCCATTGCTCTGAGCCTGGCTCCAGGCTCATTCTGCTCCCAGTGACCTCCAGAAAGGCAGGGCCAGAGAAGCAGTGGGATCAAAGCATGTTGGGGCTGTGGGCAGGACTCTGAGATCATCCTTTCAACTCAGGATGTTCTATGGTTCTATGGCTGTTGGTGACATCACTCTGAAGAGCAGAAAAAAACAGCTGATTGGAAATAGAAGAGGAAAATCCACCTATTTCATCTCTGCACAAATCTTTACCAACTGCCTAGCTGCTAAGCTGAGTTGGTTCTAAATAAGGCAAAAATAAATACATCTCAACCATATATTCTTCTAATTTCATTGTCAGAGCCAAAACACTAATCTTCACAATGACTAAGCACAGAATTAATTAATGAGTGAATTGCACATTATACACCTGCGTGGGAACAGGCCAAATATGTTGACCAATATTTTGATCTGATTTATGTTACTAAGTCGAAGGAAAGCTACGCCTGATCTTGAGTTCCAATGATATTCCAATGAATTCCAATGAATTGCACACCAACTGACAGCACACTGTGTTGTGTGGCAAACATATTTGTGAGGCTGGTATGGATATATATATATCTATCATCATATGAATTATGTATTTCTTGTCATCTTAAATACTAAGCAGGTTTATGCATTTTTCTTCTTTTGACTTTACTGGACATAGGGTGATTTGTCATCATCTTTATATTACACTTCAAATGAAGGCAAGCTCCTTGTTCAGGGTGAGGGTTTATGAGTTTTTTGTGTCTTTTTTTTTTTTTCTTTTTTAATTGCTACTTTTAAATTCTAGAGAAACAATAAGTAAACAAATAAAAAATTCATTAGAGAGAGGCAGCTCAACTTAGATGAAAGTTTTACAGCATGTAGTTCTGCTTTCAAAAGCAGAAAATCCAGTCACCGGGTCATTAGCACAGCATGCAGCACCACAGAAATGAGGAACATTAGAACTTGTGTCGTTTGCAAGATTTACTAATATTTCAGTGTCTTAACAACATTTCAGCCTAAAAGCTTCCCAAAAGGCATTTAAACATTTAAAATACCAGATCCAAATGGCTGGGAATGCATTTACTCATTACGAGCATACTTAAAGCAATGCATTAGGGCTGGATTGTGGCAACTATGGGGCTACTGTGGAAAAGCAGGGGGAAGGCTGAAGAACACTTTTTGCTTATGTCACCCCTTTGCAAGGGCAGCTGGAGCCTGCCTGCTCCTGAGCATGTGTGGAACAACCGCTGCAGTGCTGGGGGTGCTCATGGGAGCAGTTGCATGCATAGATGATGGTTTAGTGTTTGGCTATGAAGATTCCCCTGAAGAAGCTAACACTGATTACGATCCTAGCTTGATAGCTTTGCGTCTTTGAACATGTCAAGTTAATTTCATGCTGAATAAGGAGAAAACTTATGCTTGTCACAGTACTATATATCAGTTGGGGCTAATAACGAAGGCCTTAAAACCAGGCTGATGAGGTTTGGGACATGGCTTGGCTACAAAAACTGAAATGCAGCTCCCTTTGTGTTTTTTACAGCACAAATTAACTTTGCTTTGGAAGAGAAGGTTGCAAAGGAGGGCCATTTAAAATGGCTTTGGATTATGTTCTTCAGCACAGGTCTGAGGAACTCTCAAGAAACAGCTGCTCCACAAGTGCAAGCCACAAGGTAGGCTGCTTTGCTGCACATACAGCCCCTCTCTCCAGGTCTTTCTTGAAACGTATCTGTTTCACATAGTCAACATAGTAGTACTGAGTGAGCATGAATCTTTGAGGATTTCACTGGTCTTTTATTTGTTTGGTTACTTATTTTTTTCCTTCCTAACTCCAGACTCTGTTACGTTTTTAAAATCTTTACTTGCTGTTTGATCTTCTCAGTCTCCCCTAGTTTAGCATTAGCAAATGTAATAAGAGCCTTTAAAAGAGAAACCATCAAAAACCCCACTGAGTTGTTATTTAAGCAAACAGCTTCTCCTGGACCAAATATTAAAATGAGACGTCAGAAAATCTTCATAAGCTGCACTGTTGGAATGCAATTCCTACCGAAAACAGTGCAATTACAATTGCTAAGCTTTAATAGCAGTCCTTTAAACTTCAGAAATATTTCAATTAAATACATCTTAGTTACAGAAACTACACATAAAGAGGAAAGGCCCAAATGTTTTATAAAACCTATCATTTTGCAAACATCCGCATGGCTCATTTTGAGGCTCTTTCAGTTTAAGCTAAGCTTTCTGAAAGACATGGCCATTTGTAAATGAAGGCATCGTTTACCACCTAGCAGCAAAATCTGTGTTATTGTTTCCAATTACTTTTTAGGACATGCTTCTTTTGTAAAAGGAAGGAGCGTCCTACAGGTGTTTTACAAGCTACTAGTGATTTGTCTAGTTAGGTGGATGTACAAGTGGCTGAAGAGCAAAGCCTCTAAGCCTCTAACCAAGACTACCAATTTCATCTGGCATAAGTCATTAAATTTTTTTCCACATTATGAACAAACTCATTAAAGTCAAGATTCCAGAAAAGTTTGATTTTCAACTACTCTTAAAAAACATGCCTAGGGTGGATTAGTACACAAAATGTTCAGGAAAGCATAAGCACAAAAACAAAACAAAACAACAACAACAACAAAAAAAAAACCACAAACCCCAACAAAACAAAAACATCTATTTGTACTGGGTATATGGAGGAATGAAACTTCACTGGAGAAAGGCCTCCACTGTGTATTTTCTTCAATGTTAGGTAAATCTTTGAGGGCTAAAAGCACTATGCAGAAACAAGGGAGAATAGGCTGGGGCTCCACCAAATGCTTGAAGAATGACTGGCACTGTGGGCAGGAAAAGAGCACTAATCCCACTGTCTGAACTATGGCATATTAATTTGTCAGGACAGACTGCAGTGAATTTCCATGGCTTTGTTCCATGCTTTAGCACTTGTCATTATGACCTTACATCCAGACTGCAGAAAAGTTTCAGAATGTATTCAAACTCTACAGGAATGCAGCCTGTGCCCATATATTGGATTGTGTCTCACTAATCAGTGCTACGAGACATAACTGATAGCTTGGAACTCTTTTTTTCTTTCAGGCAACACATGGTGATGTTTTAAGAACCCAGAGATGGTTGCATGTGCGCGTTTTACTTTGTATGTTTATTCTTTGATCATGTTAGATATTTAATGCACAACTGTTTTCCTGAAGCCATTGGCCAGAAACTTTAGATCAGCTCTTACTGCAGGTCACCAATCTAACCCAAGTCTGGGCTTAATCAGTACTAATCCGCAGCATCCAAGGCCTATTTGCCATAAAAGCTCAGACATTCTTCCTGTTGTGTGCCCAGAAGGAGAGGAGGAGAGCTGTGGATTCTTCTGCTTTGGTGGAATTTTCAATCAAAAATTAGATGAACTCAGTGACGTTAAAACTCTACTTTCATTCTAACAGTGGAACTACATGTTGTTAATTCTATGGCTCCTAATATCACATAAATGTGGTGAGCAAGAATCAAAATATAATTAGCCTATTACACATGAAAATATACATATCTATCCAAAAGCAGTTTTTCACTTGTTTCGTTCTAAAATTCTGAAATTCCTCTCCTCAAGTCAAAAATGTTTATCTCCTTAATTTTGATTAGTAATTAATGAATGTACACCACTGTCTATTCTCTGATTAAAATATACCATTGTTAATGTTGCATGGTTTCAGAATACTAACTGACACCTTTCTCTTTCAGTGACATCTGGTTTTCTGCAGAATGATCACAAGCACCAGAGACGACAGAGTTTACTTTTAGCAGCCTTAAAGTTATTTAAAATCCCCTGGTTCTGCACACTCAGAACACTCACACACTTCTGCACACATGCGCTCTGTTGTCTCACTATTAAGTTCCCTCAGCAAACCTGCACACCAACATATTTACTCTTTTTCCTTCCCCCTTCCCACCTCTCTCCTTTTTAGACTTTAAATGTAAGCCTGGAAATGAGTAAGAATATAATCCAGATTGCTCCTCTAACAGCAGTGCACAGATTGTTTGGCTAACAGCACATATGTCATCTACCTTTCGCAGTACAAATTAGCATCGGAACATCTTTTCATAAGACTGATACGCAGGCAGGAGATATTCATGGTTATGTTAAGGCTTATCATTAGAGTTTGATTAGTGTATGAGAGAGAAAAGGAGTGAGCTGCTAAAGCAAGCTGATGTAATAAAGTTATACCATTTCTGACTCTGAAAGATGTTAACTACACAGTCCAAAAAACAAATAATAATAATAAAAAAAAGACTATCCATTCCCCATTATCTCTTAACATTGAACAAACTGAAGTTTTAGTTTAGGAATGAAATTGGAGTAAATAAGAACTTTCCAATTTGAGAAAAAAGAGCAGAAATTTCTAGGTTAAAAATACTTTTCAAGGAGATTTTTGTCAAATCTCCTTGTCTTTGTCAAACAAATCTGCCAAAGTTGGATCACATCTTTTTAGGAAACATCAGTTCCTTAAAATGCTGAATGTGCTTTATATGAAGCATACTGAAAATATCAGAAGATTCATAATACAATAATGCAACCAGTATATGAAGAGTTTCCACTAGTTCTGACTGTAGGTTGCTGGAATGATGAAAAGTTCTGATGAGCTCCCAGTGGATTTGGACAGATCAATGGGAAACACTTCAGCTGACTCAGCTATGTCTGCTGCAGCCGTAATTGATGGTACCTAATTCCTTCTGACCTTCAGTGAGAGTACTTGATTTCTGCTTCCACAAATCTCCAGTTGTCTTATGATAACTCATTGTATGGGAGATCTGTTTCTCTGGGTGTTCTGGGAATGATACTCTCTTTTCTCATTTCACATTCTGTGGAAGGCTCCATACAGCTGTAAAACTCTACAGTGGCGCCATGATGCAGGCTGACCAAATAAGAAAGAAAAGGAGAACTCAATAAGAGCACAAATTTAAATGTATTTCCATTAATTTGGCATTGGGGGAAAAAAAAAAAAAAAAAAATCGTCTCTATTCACTTCCCCTCAAAGCCACTGAGAGTAAAGCTATAAAAGAAGATTATAAGAAAGTAGGCCATGTGTCTCTGCTTATCATATTCATGTTGCCACTTCTCATTTTCCAGATACAAGAGACTACAGACTGGATTCACACTGGATGACTGGCACAACACTTTGTGGTGATGTATGCCTTCTCCTTAATCTCAGTGCCCAAATTAAGTCTTCTCCCCACTAGGGGACAAAGTCAGCTGAAGACAGGGAGAGTGAAAAAATTTTCTTACCATAGCCTGACGTTGGGTCAAGTTAAGAAGAAAAAGAAGGGGAGGAGAGGAGAGGAGAGGAGAGGAGAGGAGAGGAGAGGAGAGGAGAGGAGAGGAGAGGAGAGGAGAGGAGAGGAGAGGAGAGGAGAGGAGAGGAGAGGAGAGGAGAGGAGAGGAGAGGAGAGGAGAGGAGAGGAGAGGAGAGGAGAGGAGAGGAGAGGAGAGGAGAGGAGAGGAGAGGAGAGGAGAGGAGAGGAGATCCATCAGAATCTAGAGTCATCCCATAAGAATTTCTCATCTGTACAGCAGAATTTACTGGCTTTGGCAACATGCACATTTCTCTCAGCATATGAGAACTGCCAATAAAAGCTGCTTTTCAGCTTCGCAGGCTTTTCTTCTCTCGCTTTTTTTTTGTACCTGAAACAACTTTGGTTTCTAACTGTGGAGCAATGGGGCTCCAGATCTTTCAAGTCCATGATGAATCTCTGTTATTTTATTAGCTGAATGTGTAAATTAAAAATGTCTTGAGAATATTTTTATCTCATGGCTATCACTCTTATAAAATAATAAGAATTTGCATTATAGCCTTTCAGGGTGAACATCAACAGTTGAGTACAACACAGATGTGAAACACAGCTCCCAGAAGAACCAGCTGAGGACACCAGAAGCCCTCAGCGTTGTAAGTACAGCTGCTCACTTCACAAAAAATGTGGCAATTCTGTAAGTGCAACTGCTCACTTCAGAAAAAATGTGGCAATTCTGTGGGTGGCAAACTCACACATAAGTGGGAGTACTGCAGCCCCAATCTTCTTTTCTTTTTTTTTTTTTCTTTTCTTTTTTTTTTTCCTCCTCAAAAACTGCAAAGCTGATGTTCTCACCTCAATTTCAATTTCAACATTTCACAATGTTTTAAAAATGTCTTTTATAAACCAGGCACTTCACAAATTCCCTTTTGACATCTTTCGCAAAGCCTAATGGTTCCTTCCGAGTAATGATTTTCTGCTCACTGCTTTTTAAACCCCATTTGAAGGAGCAACCCCAGAACATTATATCACTCAACATTAATTCTGCTGCAAATGGTTTGAATTGAAGATCTTATTTGAAAATTTGTGTGTGGCTTTGATTTTCCAGTCCTGGAAGCTCTTGTTTTGGAGGCTATCTGGAAATTACCTGGGGAAATGTCTTAGGAAGGATTACAGAGCAAACTATTAGCTGAGTGCAGATCATATCCCCTGGTTCCATGTTCAAAGAGGAATCTGCGCTCATGTTCTTTTCTCCTCCTGTGCATTAGGAGCTTCCCAGATCAGTTTCTATTACTTATGGCCCACAGCTGTCTCCTGTGATCTGGGCATACTTGCACGAGCTAAATAGAGGCTGGTTTAAGAGGGATAAAGGTTGCTGTAAGAAAGACTGTGACAGGAAGCAGCGATGTTATTTTAGGGTCTGTATTGAAATTTACACTCAAATATTAACCAGCTATCTTTTCCCTATTGTGACTTTGGGTGAGACTGGCAGAAACCTACCAATGGCTACAAGATCAGTGAAAAAGGGAAATATCTAATATTGGATTACAGAAAGGGAGTTTTGTGAGAATGATCCTTGGTGCTTCTTTTTGATCTCTGAGAAAAGATGCTCATTTGTTACCGTAATCCTTTTGCACCACTGACTTATCAGTAACCTCCCTTTGCTGGAACACAACACCAGTGACAAATTAGGCTAACCTGTGTCATCCACTGGTGGTCTTGAAATTTTGTGGCCTCTCTTAAACCACCTATGCACAAGATAATTTTCCAAAACATCCTTAATCTTTCTTAGGACAGGAATTACTCCTGAATAAATTAGGAATTACTTTCAGATGAAGACTTTTGTCCTAAATTACATTTGTGCAACTCGTTATTACATTTTACATGAGGTATCTGAGTGGATCACAGGAAATAGGATAGCAGCTACTGTAGGCACCTATTTCCCACAGAAGTCATCAGGGCAAGTTTATTAGTCCATTGTGGCTGAAAATAATGAATTCTATTCTATATTTGGGGTTACCTGGGGTTTAAATTGGCACTGATCTTAGTCTAATGTTTCCAATTTCCAGAATTGAAACACATTACTATACGAATTTGCCAGCATGCAAAATGTTAATCTTGATAGATTACATTAATCTTTATAAAGAGTGCTTTTTGCTCCACTTACATTTCAGGATCTTAACTCCTCGGCATAAGGATGCTTTAGCTCTTTATACTGAGAACACTGCACATTTATTTTAATTGGATAACTGAGATTTTTGCTTACTGAGCTGTCTGCCTGACATTTGCGAAATGCAGCTTTTTTCCCTGAACATAACCTAGCTGTTCATTTTTATAAGGCCTGTCATCCAAAAGGCAGAATCTCATCTTTAATTAGTTGTCATATTTGTTTAGATGTTATACATCATCCATTGGACTGAACTGTTTGGTTTTTAGTGTCCTTTCATAATGTCCATTAAATGACTATTTTTGCATTCGTTTATGTTTTATTTAACAGTTTTCCTATTTACTGAACTCCTGTTATAAGTCTTTTGCTAAACAATGGAATCATTAAATTGGTCAGGCATGCAGGCTCCCAGTGCAATACATGGGTAAATCAAAGCTAACAGAAGCAGGCTAAACTACTCCATATGCAGTACTGAGAAGCAGACGGGAGTATTCTAAACTATTTTAAACATAACAAGCTTTTCCTCAGCTATTCAGCTATAAACCTCTTGGAAACAGGATCCCACAAGAAGTCAACCTGCCTCATGGGAAACAGAAGGAACACTTCACTGTCACACGACATGGACACTGCATCAGATTCATCCATTGTGTGGATATAGGGTACATATCCACACATTTGAAGACAAAACAGCATGAAATAAAAACCTTTATTTTCCAAGTATGAAAATACAGACTAGCTCATGGATTTTAGCCTTTTTCCTCTTAGAAAATGCCTTCACGGGCTTTTTCTGATGCTAGCCTGTTCATGTGCTCTTCATAGAGTGCTGCAAGACAATTCTTGCTATGCTGAGCACTAGGGAAGTGATAGAGAGTCATAAAAGCTTCCAGAAGACAAATTCTGTTTCAGACAAAAGCCAAACATCTCCATCACTATGTATACGTAAAGTTACGTATTGTAAAGACTCAAGTTCCAGTCTAGAAAGGCTTGGAATAGAGCTCACGTTACAGTGAAAGGAAGCTTATGCCCTTTAGCAAGAAATAAAACATTACAGCAAACTTTTATAATTCTGGTAACAATATTTTTTTTTGATAATACTTTCATAAATTCTTCAAAGACCTCCCAAAATCACTGTCTCCCTTCTCATCTCACCTCCCACTCAAATCTTACCTTCAAACTGAAACAAGGTTGCTCTTTGCTTTTCTTCACTCCCTTCTGCCTACCAAAATGGTATTTCAGTTCTGCTTTAGAGAAGAAATCTTGTGTGCAACCTCTTTTTTTTCCTCATGCATCTGTACTGTAAAATTAAAAAAAAAAAAAAAAAAAAAAAAAAAAAAAGGCAGCAAAAAGAACATGACAAACTGGCAAAAAAAAATCACACAAGGAAGAGCAATGCAACACAACAGCAGTTCGCGCTGAAGACAAGTAGCTCTTCCAAGGAGTAAAAGAAAATTCTAGCTGAAAAACAATGCTTTACTCAAATGCATAGCTAATAAATGGCCTGCATGCACTTAAAGACAATCAAAGAGCAGTGCAGGACACACTTCAGAGTGGTGATTCTGAGACTTCATAAGAATATTAAACCTGATCTTTGCTGCATGGCCTGCAATGAAAGCTGCACTACAATTCCAAATAATTGGGAAAAATACCCTTAACAACTTATTGCTTTTCTTTTGTTTGTTTTTGTTACATTTGATATTCTGCTTATGCTTGAGCCAATTCCTCAATAAATACACATTTTCATTACTTTACCACATGCTGCCTATTTGGCCAAGAAAGGAAGCGCTCCTGCTTTAAATCGTATTGATACTGGGCAACAGGCAGATGAATCCAGTGGCATGAATTATAGGGTGCTTCAGGCACAGTGTGTGCATCCCACTCCTGCTTATCTATTCCCACGCTTCTCACCTTTCTTCTGCTCAACTCTTTCTCAGTATTACTGCCTTTGTCATTTTGTCCAGCCACCAAAGGAAGCACTGTCAATATATCCTTTGTGCATGGCATATATTGGAGCATTTAGTGCTCAAATTTTGTGCAAAGATATGAAGCAAGCATAAGAAAACACCTCCCTACCACTGCTGGCACACATCGAGGTCTATTTCTTCACCTTCTCAGAAGGATCAAAATATGTTTTAGAGTAAAGCTTGCTGTGAACTGCAAAGAACGCAGTATTTAATCCTGTATCTTTAGGTCTTCTCTTTTCCTCCTAATTCACAACATAATGGAAACCCAGGCAGAGGAGTGAAACAATTCTTGTAGCATGCATGATGAAACAGATCGGCTTCATCACAGCTGTTGGACCTGAATGTGAGCACAGACCTACACGGATGTTGTTGTCATTTCTAAGGACTACAAACCTGGAAGGGACAACCAGAAGCCTTGTGGAACAGCAGAAATACCACTGTCCGTTTAAGATGAACAGAGTTTTCTTTCCTTCCTTCCTTTCTTCTCTGCACTTGGATGTGAACAGATGTCTATGAGAAGGGCAGGCAATGGGAGCCCAGCACACCAGCTTCCATTGGCAGAGCAAAGAGTGAAACACACACACACACACACACACACTGTCGGGAATAACCCACTCGGCCAGGGAAACCTGCTGATAAACCTGGGGAAGCTGTTCACTCATATTGAGTTGGTGTGCTTCCCCAGGTTTATCAGCAGGTTTCCCTGGCCGAGTGGGTTATTCCCGACATTTGGCGCCCGAACAGGGACCTGAACCCTGGACCCTCAGGGTCCAGGCCCAGCCCCCTGTGCTCCCACAGCCGCTTCACCTCAGAGGCCAGAGGCAGCCCATGGAATATCTGAGATTCTCACATAAGAAATATCCTGTTAAAATGCGGTCATTTTAAAAGGCAACGACAACAAAAAAACACAATCTTTCTTCACATCCCATGCGCTGTTGCCTGAAAAAAATACACTTAAAACTGAATAAATCTGAGGGGTAACATTCAGCCCAGTTGCCATACTGAGCTTCATCACTCTGCCCTGTGACAAAAGCAGCTACCCAGCATGAGCCAGCTGCAAGGTGACTGCCCCCCAGCCCCAGCATGCACGCACACACGTGAGCACACACACACACGTGAGCATCTCCCTCCTCCCCCCACCCTCACACGTACACACACTCCCACCCAGCTGCTGCACTCCTCAGCTCCCAGCAGGAGCCCTGCCAGGTCACACCTGCTCACCTAACAGCACAGCTGGTGCTGCTCAGGACGGCTCTGCGGTCCGAAGAGGAAAAAAAAGAAAAGCAAAATGATTTTGAACACCAACATATTTTTACCTTTTCAGACTAAGCTTTTATTTTGATATTACAAACCATTTTTCTTTATTCACAAATCACGGTAGTGATATAAACACTAATTTCTAAAGACAGATATACACATTTTCTGGGTTTGTAGGTTTTTGTATTTTTTTTTTTAATCTGTTTAGAAGTCACTATATTTCACAGATGGTAGTAATCATTTTTTTTCATAAGTCATATTATCAGTAGTTATTTATATAAGTGAAAACATTCCCAATATATATTGTAAAAAAATTTCAAACGCTTTTCTTACATAACTATTTCAGACATACATTTTAAAATGGCTACTAGGAATACTGTAGGAGCTTTATAAACAAAATAGTTTCTAATATGGGCTGCACCCTCAACCTTTCAAGATTATTTGAATAGACTAAAACGCCATATAATCATTTGGGGAGTGGGAGTTGTAAAGCCATCTCATGAAAATTAAAATTGCAAATAAATTCTATTATTCTCCACATTAGACACTTTGTGTGTGCAATTCCAAAAGATGTATCATCTACATTTTGAACTGGAAGCCTAACACTTGGTAAACATTTTTCAAGGTGCTTTATCTTCCTGTTTTAATGAAATATACTTTTTTTTTTTTTTTCCTTTAAATAGGAGGCTTGTCTCATATATCTTAGATAATAAATGTGGGGTTTGAACTCTTAATAAATTTTAGTTCATTCCCTCACTCGTATAAATACATGTTACTGCCCCATTTTTCATTGGTTAATACAGTCTCTTTCTCTCTCTGTTTCAATTTTAAAGATAATTTATTTTTCATTCTTAGATATAAATGCTACAGAAACTTTGTTTTCAAATCTTGTGAAACTTTATTGATGGTTATTGTTCAACTGATCATATTGCATGCACATACGATGACAAAGAGAAAGCCTGATCACAAACACTTTTTTTAAAGCAGAGTTGTTATAGCAAGTTGGCAGGTTCACAGCGGTGAGTTGATAATTTACTAAAGTGCTTGCCAGTAGGCACGCACATTACACATGAGGATATAACTATCTGCAGCAAAACTGTTGCAAGACAGTTTTCTGCTTTATTTATTTAAATACAAAAACAAGAAGACCCGTGACAAACACCCCAACTTAGGTTAACTTGTAAACAGGACAACATGGAAAGAGTCCAAACATATGCACAGACAAACTGCAATTTTTCAGCTATGCTCGAAACTGCCACCCTGGCATTTGCTCAGCTGCACGTGCCAGAGACCCAGACAAGCAGCCTTCTCCACGCAGTGCTCGGTCAGAAGAAGGTCCCTCTTTTGTCCCAGTTGAAAAGTTGTCTTGGGCCCAGTATTTAGCAAAGTGGCCTTGGTTGGAAAATTAAACAGGGGCAAGTTGTCATGCCTTGAAAAATTGCAGATTGTTTACACCACACAGTCATGTTTCAAAAAGTACCAAGCTGATGAAAATACCATGATTATCTCTACTCAATGATTGCAATACTTGTAAAATGCTTATATAAATCTGAATATGATTATCATATAATTCCATAAAAATGATACGTCTGTCTCTAACAGTTGGTCTACTAGGCTAAATCTAAAGCATCATAGGC